>NC_083369.1:142201761-143451761 GCF_030254825.1 Meriones unguiculatus | reverse complement strand
TTGGGAGGCAGAGGCATCCTTATCTACCTAGGGAGTTCCAGAATAACTGAGGCTACAGAGTTAGATCTTGTCTTGGAAAAACCATGAAAGAATGTAAAAGTAAAGAATGATAGGTACAATGTAGCACCTGCAAGGCAGCTTTAAAGTTTAAAGTGTGCCCTATGCAGTTCTCTGCATAAAACTTTGTATCCAATCTTGATAAACTTCTCTGAGCTCAAAATTTATCATAGTCACTCTGAGTAGGGATGATACAAAAAAAAATAGGTTGGATTAAAATTCCTTTCTAGGACTGGGGGGAGGGGTGTAGGTTAGTGATAGCATATATATTTAGCATGTGTGAACCCCTGCATTCAATCCCTAGCACCAGAAAAAAAGGAAACCCAACTTTCAATGAAATCAGTATTTATTGAACATCTGTCTTCTATTTGAGCCGTCTAAGAATTTCTCCAGGAAAACAGATTTCCTTGCTGGCATTCTTCGACCACAATGGAGTAGCACATAGACACTGAAAAGGCTTAAACCAGAGAAGTGGAAGGAATGAGGAGCTCTGAATTCCTCTCATGGTTCTTTTCACTTCCTTGGATGCAAAGGGCAATGACACAGAAGGCTACCATTTTGTTGTAATTTATCTGTTCATTCAGCGTGTATTGTTTACAAAATAAGAAAAAGAAAAGGGCATTTAAAAAAAAATGAAAGAAGAAGGGTTGCATCTAAGACTTACCTCAGCTATCTTAATTTCCAGTCTAAGCACTGACTTCATGTCATGTTCAGCTCGAGATCTATTAGCTCCTAAAAGCACAGCAGTGTCCACCATGAATTTGTAAAGGGCATCCCGATACTATAAGAGATAAAGAACAAGTGGCCATGACAACAGCCTGGTAGGAAGTATATTTTAGAGACACTGAAGAGCAGAAACAGTAGGCGAAAATAAGCTTCCTTCATTTTTACTCTGGACTCGGAGGATGATAACAGCATTATACAATGCCAGCCACCTACCTGCCACTTTGAGAGGAAAAATAAGAGTGATGAGTGCATGGATACTATTTCTGTGACAGATAGAGTTGCCCAGGCATCAAACATCAAGCAAACTAGTTTTCTGATAACTGGTGATATTATGGATAAAAGAAACATCTCCAAATGAGTCCAGAATCGAAAGGTAAAGGTCAGGTGTCTCCTGCCCAGGCAAGTGACGCTTTAATAAAGTAATGGGAAAGAACTGTTTCCAAAGGCAGAGGAACTGATCCATGAACAGTAATGCGAAGTGTGATTTATTCCCATCCAGCTCCATTTACCCAGCTTCACACTCAGAAATAAAAGATGATGACAGTGATTGGAGTCCTGTGTCTTTTCAGTTTCAGTTTCTATGGAGTTCTCCTCCTGGCTCAGGGAGAAAAAGGAGAAATGATGACAAACCCAGAAACTATCAAACACAGAGTTATCTCTAAGGTACACCTTGACCCTGTAAGCTATTCTTCCTGTGTGACTGACCTTAAGACTTATATGTTTCTTGGTAGATAGCCAGCCTTTTAATAAATGAAATTCAGTCAGCAAGCCTTGCTAATAGTCTTAATTGGAAAGAATGTTTTGCCCTTCCCAAGTCACCTAAAAAACTGTTCAGATAGCTTAGTACACATGCAAGCTGGCTTGCTAGGCAGGCTGTGCCTATGATAGGAAAAGGCATACATACAAAAAACTAAATAATGCTTGATTCTGTTTGTAAGTGGGTGCTCTAGTGATGAAGACAAACATGGAATAGCTATAACATGAGGCAAGCAAAAACCGTGTCTTAATAAAGCCATTGTATGCCTGAAAGCTGAAAAACTAGAATATTCCAGCCCAGAAAATTTGGAGACATACCATTTGATGGGCATGGGGTTAGGGAACAGTAAAAGAAGGGTCTTTCTCTTGGAGGAAGAACAAAAATAGGTAAGTTGGGAAAGACAAGGCTGAAAGCAAGCAATGAAAAGACCTTGAACTTTTTCAAAGAAATTTAGATTCGATCTGGAGAGCAAGACATATTGGGAGTGGTGGTGTGGGCACAGAACTTGCCAGATGGTGCTAAAGGGCTACTGAATGAAGATGGTTACAGGTAAATACGAATGGCTGTAGTTAAGGCAACAGCAGACAGCAACGTGATCTATGACAGTACAGATGAAAAAGAGGGACCAGGTGCTTGGAGGAAGAATTCCTCAAAAAGATATCGTTGCTTGGACTTGGTTACCTATGTATAGGGAGAGATGATTTCATGTCTGGCTGCTGAGATCACAGCAGAAGCAAAGGTTCCCTAGTCTGGCAAATCTGACTCAAGAAGGAAAACTTGGGAACCTCCTTTGATAAATGTCCTCTCTGCCTGAAAGATGCCTAAGATATAGAGGTTATCAGCACAGCCTCGGGAGACCTGGGTGTGAGGCAAGAGGCTTCTTTGGAGGGTTAACAATTTTTTCAAAGTGAATTCAAATTGTCAAAATGAACTAGCCCTGTCCAGTGTCTGTCTAGGAAACTACCCTGTTTACAAACTAAGTCTAGAATTCTAACCTGACAGATCCTTTCTGTTCTTCATTATGCATCATTAACCCAGAGCACATGCAAAATATCCCAGCCCGCATCTTGTCTGGCAAATCAGAATCACCATGGCTTGATCCACATGATGAGTTTCCAAGATGACACTTTAAGCCAATACAGATTTGAGTATTCTTCAGTTTGGAAAATGATAGTGAATGATTTGCATTTCTGAGGACTGACTGTAAGCTCATATGTTGGTTATTTCATTTGCATATGCTATTTCCTCCTCTAGGTGATGATGGCACTGAATGGGAAATTTATACAACCTTGCTGTTCCAACTTCTACAAGACAGAAAGTAGAATTGTCTTCTAAACTAGCCATTTTCAACCTTGCTAATGCTACAACCCTCTAATATAGTTCCTCATGTAACAATGACCTCCCCACCCATAAACTTATTTTGTTGCTACTTCATAACTGTAATTTTTGACACTGTTATTAATTACAATGTAAATATCTGATATACAGGATATCTAACATGCAACCCCCAAAGGGATCATGACCCACACGTTAAGAACTACTGACCTAAACACAAGGTCTCTGCTCCCTTCACTGGGAATGTGCTCAGTGAATTGATGATGCTAATACCCAGGAAAGAAGGAGGCATTTGAAAGCGATTGATAAACCAAAGAGTAACCAGACAAGACATGTAGTTCAACATGAGTAAAACTTACAGATTTGGCTTCGGTGCTATTATCCAAGAAGTCTTCCCTCACAGCCAGGGAGAGTGTTGCTTGGTCTAGCTGTTAAGACAAAAGAACAATGCATGGTATTGATATTTTAAACTCTTACGTACCATGCTAACAAGCGTCATGGGCTCCTTGGTAGCCTAGCCATATTTTGAGCTTGAGTCATTATCACAAAAATGTAAGTTCACTCCATTCAGAACTGCATGCAAATCGGCCTTTTGAGAGACTGAAAATATCAGAGACCTGTTCCCTTCTTTTCTGATTTATGCTTTCTGTCCTTGAGGTTTTGCCAACACTGAATAGCTCTAAGGCTACATGAATTGGAACAGATATCAGAGATTATATGACAAAACCCAGAGAATTTATGATTTTCTCAAGGTCACATGGCTGGACAGAGCTTATAGTAAAATCACCTTCTGTAACACTTTAAGATGCCCATCTGGTTGGAGCTGATGCATTAGACTTTCTACCTCCCTATCTCAAAAGAATGTATTTTTTTATTCAAAAATAATCAACTGATATTTTTGAAAAATCTTTGTGACTGTTAGAACCTTCTCTACAAAGAATAGGTGATAAAAACACAAATTATAATCAGACAACTTTAATCTCAAGTATTTTATCCCTTTTTCATATATAAAATCTATATAAAATTACAGTATTCCATGAAAATCCCCTTCACATGCAGAAAAGTCTATAAAAGCCCGAGTTTTAGTGGTGCTATTATAAAATTAAAGGAAATACTGGCATTGATTTTTGAGTAAAATGCATTCAAAACTTTCTTATAGCCTGTGTGTGTATTGCTAATTGGCCTAAAACAACAAAATCACAAGCCATCCTGGCTTCATCCTTCTGTAATTCCCAATCTGCTATTGTTTCTTCCAAACATTAAGTAAGCCAGAATCATAGAACAAAAGTATCTTAATGAAGATGCTTTGGCTTTCAGTGACTCTTGTGAGCTTCAGCCTCAGAGGAAAGGAAGCTAAACAGGTAATACTAAGAAAGTCACAGGTTCCTCTAATGAAATGAGGTTAAACCCACGAAAGGTAAAAGTTCGGATAATTCAAGTGAAGTTACCATACCCTTTCTAAACCCTCAGATTTTATGTTTTTTAGGGAACATTTTAAATTCACCAGATGGATTGAAAAAGGTCAGTCAGTTAAATCTCATTAGAAACACACAAACTCCTGAGGCAAATTATTTCTCAAGAAACCCACATGGTATTTTTCTGATTTTTAAAGTTCTTACATTTACAACTGATTTGAATGTTTCCATTTCAAAAGAAATGAAATGTTCATCCCAGCACTTGAGATGTACATGGACTGGCAGTTCAGACCAATCTGGGCTATGGAGTGAGTTACATAATAGTCTGTGCTATGTAATTTTTTCAAAAGTGATTTGAGAAAATCAGATACATTGAACTGAAGATATGAGTTTTGTCTAATTACAATTGATATTCCAATTACAATAAAACATGTTAGGAGAGAAAGTAATAATACCAAAAGGAACACCTGAAAATTATGATATATAAAAGGAAAAACAAAAATTAAAGAAACTCCATTTCTAAGAGGATTTGTGATTGACATCATGATTTTTGTAGAGAGCCAGAAAAATGCAGGCCAATGACTTTGAGTTGTCTTATACAGGACAACTTCACCTTCTAAACAGTCTTTCGAGATTGCACATCCCACTTTTTCATTGTCCCTTAAATCTTCATGATTCCTCCCATCAGGCATAAGACAAACCTAAATACATGTAGCAGGGAGATACTTCATAACATGCCTTTCTGTTGTCTATCATCATTGTATCTGCAAATCTCTACCACCTTGACACAGGGGAGCTTTTCCAAAAGCCAATGTGTGGGTGAGCCTGCATATCTTGAGGATGGAGACATATCTGTCCATTGAAAGGAGTGCATTTTCTTTTCTACACTAGAGGCACCATATGTTCTTCTAACACTAAAGTGGGAACCTCCTGAAGGTCAAAACTTAGGCTAAGGAAAATACCTGAATCTTATGCAATCAAATCATAGACCAAAAAGGCATGTCAACTATTCAAACTGAAAAGAAACATTGTTCAAATGGTTTTGGTCCATTGATGGGCCATGTTTCAAGAAAAGAGGGCATCTTGTCATATGCCACAGTTGATAAGTATATACCATAGAAACTCACAAAGTTCAAGTGATCTAAACCAAATAACAACAATAACAAGTAAGTGATAATTTAATCTTCCTTGCCCATAAATAAAATGAGGCTCAAGAGAGATGAACTAACACACACAAGGGAAATAAGGAACTCTCAAAGCTTCAACATCCTTGACATGAGAGCCAACTCTTGTCATCACACAAATGTTTTCCAAGCTATGTAATTAAAAAAGAAACGTAATTTGTGTAAATGTAATTACATGTAATATGTGTGTATGTGTGTGTGTACATGCATGGATATGCCACAGTGTACATGTGGAAGTCAAAGGACAACTTGTAGGAAATAGTTCTCTCTTTCCAGCAAGTGGGTTTCAGACATTGACCTTATTACATCACCAGTCTCTTTTCATGGGCTCCTAGAAATGTTTTTCCTCTTCTGTTTTCTCTTTTTTTAATTTTAATTTCTAAATATTAATTACAGTTTTTTTCACTTTGTATCCCAGCTGTAGCCCCTCCCTCATTTTTCCCAATTCCACCTTCCCTCCCTCATCTCCCATGTCCCTCTCCAAGTCCACTGATAGGGGAGGTCCTCCTCCTCTTCCATCTGACCCTAGCTTATCAGATCTCATACAGACTGGCTGCATAGTCTTCCTCTCTGGGCCCCTAGCAATTTAAAAATAAGAATGCATCCATACAAGTTCTAAAATTTTGGCAGCCACCAATACACAAACTTTGTTTTTAGGTTCATTAAGTTTCATACACATCTCAGAAAAAAAATTGTTCCCGCCATCTCTAGACACATGCTTAAAGCTGTTCATGACTATGAAAACTGTAGCTCTATGTTGTTCCAGGGAAGAGGTTAATTCGGATGTGTGAACATTCACTCATGCAATTTGGTACAAACAGGGATAGGAATAAAGCCAGTGTGAGCTGTACTCAAATGCCAAGCAATGCTTAAACACTTCCGTTTGAAACAAGCTGCCATCTTGGCAAAAGAAAGCAATAAGTACACAAGTACCTCCTTACATTTGGAAAGTATTCTATTATTGACAGTGTTTCTAGTACCAGTATAATTGAATATTAAGTGTGCAAGGCAATATGTTAGCATGTCCCTCTGCTTTCCTTATTTTTCTATAAACTGGCATTAAAGGTGGATACTGAACTAGTTTTAAGAGTTTTGTTTTCTGTTTCTGTGCTTTTTGGCACAATGTCTTTGGTGATGGTGATTTACTCCTCACTGGTATCACAAGGCACACAATATCTCATTTTTACAAATGCTGCCATTGATAGTTGAGTTCTAGTGACACCATTGCATGAATTTTCCAAATGCTCACCAGATCATTTTAGTTGCTATTGACGATAGTTTCCCAAATCCATTGTCTCTTCAGTGATTTAAACTGTAGTTATCTAACCCTTTATTTCTCTCTCTTTTTTTTTTTTATTTTTCACTGTGCATATGTAGGACAGAGAAATATCTCAGTGGTTAAAAGCACATAGTGTTTGCTCTTGCAGAAGACCTGAATCCAGTTCCCAGGATCCATGTTCATGGCTCAAAACCACCTACAACTCCAGCTCCAAGGAATGTGAAGCCTCTGGCTCCCAAGGACATCTGTACTCCTCTCTCTCTCTCTCTCTCTCTCTCTCTCTCTCTCTCTCTCACACACACACACACACACACACACACAAACTAGCAAATATAAATATTTTTAAAAAAGTTATTAGCATATTTAGGTAAGTGTACCTGCGTGTAGACAGGCACCCAAGAGTGCTACACACAGAAACCGAAGTTACAGGCAGTTGTGAGGCACCTGACATTGGTGATAAAAAACAGACCTCTGTAAGAAGAGTATGTGCACCTTGATTTTAATTTATTATATTTAATCACTTTACATCCCTATAATAGCCCCCTCCCTCTTCTCCTCCAGGTCCCACTCTCCTTCCTTCTTCCCCCCTTTTTCCCCTCCCCTTCTCCTCAGAAAAGGGAAGCTCTCTTAACTACTGAGCATCTCTCAAGTTCCTCCGCTGAATGGGTCTCCTAGAAATTGGAAACTTGGTCTCATGAGCAATTAGTTTATCCTGAAATCAAACAAATCAGATTGTGTGGAAAATATATAGGGGCAATAATCCAGTTTCTTTGGGAAATAAATGTGGTTTAAAAATACAAAGAGAAGGTGGTGACTGCTACAGGTTAAATCAAACTTAAAGAGTACACATGTGATTAATTCTTAATCTTAGCCTCAATTAAAAAGCAACTGTTTCTGGTTGGGGTTTATTAAAGACACGTTTGAGGGCCTGATGGTATAACTTGATAGCAGAACACTTGCTTAACATGCATGAGGTCCTAAATTCTATCTCCACCGCATAAAAAATAAAAAAATGTTTGCTATAATCAGTAAAATTGAAAACTAACTGTATATTAGATGTTACATATGGAAAAAATGATTGTATTTTGTTTGTCATAAGAATCCTTTACATGCTGGGTGTGGTGGCACATACCTGTAATCCTAGCACTTAGTGAGGCAGAGGCAAGTGGTTCTCTGTGAGTTCGAGGCCAGCCTGGTCTACAAAATGAGTCCAGGACAGCCAAGGCACAAAGAAACCCTGTCTCAAAAAAAAAATTAGATATACTATGAAATGTTCCAGCGTCCAAAAATGAAAAGTTTAGATAAGGCAAAAAGAGCACAAAGCTGAAGGTATTGAAATTGGTTTCATAAATATATAGGAGTTTATTGTTCTATTTTGTTTTAGTTGTTAATTTTCTCTATGTTAAAATATGAAAGAAACGATTCAGCTATTTGGCTAGGTCTAGAAATGGGTGAAAAATAAAATAGTTACCTTTGCAATGATGCATCATTGTGTGAATCAAAATCATCTACCACTCCACAGAGGGTGTAAATTGCATTTGAATGATAGTCTCTTTCTCACTTTAATACACCATCTAAAGTGTTTGGAAGAATACCATAATAGTTCTGCAATTGAGAATAATAGTCTTAAAGTCTGGCTTTAAAAAATTGAGTCCTCCATCCACACAGAACAGAGGCTGATTGGAATTGCAACCATCATTGTGTCTCACATAATAGCATTACAAGACGGCTCAATACCATGTTGCTACTTCATCGACTAACACAGACACACAGCTGTCTTTGAAACTAAAACTTTCCTTCTGAGTAAGAATTCTTCAGCAACCAAACATGTTTCTTGACACCTATCACTGTCTATGCTAGAGGTCAGAAATCTACAGCCTTCGGGCCAGCTTGTCACATAGTTATATCCATTCATCATGTAAAGCTGCCTTCCCAGGTACAATGGCAGTGTTCCATAGCTGAAATAGAGACCAGACTGCCAGCCAAACCTCAAATACGTACCGTCTGTCCCTTTATAGAAAACACATTGCCCACCTGTTACATAACTCACAAGAGAAACTCCGTGGTTTTGATTTTGGAGAGTTGGCTTATGTTGGATGAGGAAGTACACTCTAATGGTTTCATAGTCCTACAGTTTTAATATTGATATATCCTTAGTATGTTCTGCTTTGACAAAGGACAGATTAGGGTAGAAATCAATGTGCAGTAGCATCATTATTCTTCTATGGTAGAAGAAAAACACAGCAGGGTGAATGCATAAAATGACTTGGGAAATGTTATTTGAATTTGTAAAACCCTCTTTCATTGATGAATATTTTGTGGTCTGTAATTTTCTGACAGCCTCTTAATTTCACCAATGCAATCCACCTCAGGGCACATCTAACTGAGCCCTACCTTTATGCTCATTCTCCCAGTAGGAAATGTGCTTAGAATAAATTCCGCTTTACCTTTTGAAAGGAAGGAGGACAGATGCAGATTGAACTTGACAATGGAGATGTAGGCGTGCACTCAAGTTGTTCCTGAAAGGGGAACCTGGAATCTAGCATGTGTTCTCCCTTCTGTCAGAGGAGCAAGGAGGTGATGGAAAGAGCAGAGTTCAGAAAGTCTTCTACCATCACAGAAGACACACAGCCCTCTCCCAGCTGGAATGTACACACTTGGAGAAAGCATCTGAGTGTGAGAGCACGAATCACTTGAAAGCCACTCGCAGCGTCCCTGAGAGGCTGACCGTTTTCTGCTAATAATCTCCATTCTGTAATTCTTGGAGCAGGCCAGCAGGCTAGCTCCTCAAGCTCAGCTGAATTTTTCCCTCACCGCTTCATTAGGTCAGCATGAATCTCTTTCTTTAGGATGCCCTCTTCCCCCCCTGTCAGGGGGAAGTGATCAAAGAGCCAGCCACTGAGTTCATGTCAGAGACAGCTCCTATTCCCCTTACTAAGGAACCCATTTGGATACTGAGCTGTTATGAGCTACGTCTGAGCAAAGGTTCTAGGTTATCTCCATGAATGGTCCTTGGAGTACCAGTCTTAGAAAAGACCCCTGTGCTCAGATGTTTTGGTTCTGTTGTTCTCCTTGTGGAGCTCCTGTCCTCTCTATGTCTTACTATCTTCCCCTTCTTTCTTAAGATTCCCTGCACTCTGCCCAAAAGTTTGTTTATGAGCCTCAGCATCTGCTTTGTTACCCTGCTGGGTAAAGTCTTTCAGAGGCCCTCTGTGGTAGGCTCCTGTCCTGTTTCCTGTTTTCTCCCTCTTCCAATGTCCATCCCATTTGTTTTTCTGAGTGAAGATTGATCGTCATACCCAGGGTCCTCCTTCTTGATCAACTTCTTTAGATGTACAGATTTTAGTGTGATTATCCTATATTATATGTCTAATATCCACTTATAAATGAATATATGTCGTTTGTGTCTTTCTGCTTCTGGGATACCTCACTCAGGATGATCTTTTCTAGTTCCCACCATTTGTCTGAAATTTTCATGATTTCTTTGTTTTTAATTGAAAGAAATAAATCAAATATTTAGTTCATTTCCAAGTGAAAAATAAAACAGTTACCATTTGCAATGATATATCACTGTGTGAATCAAAGTCATCTATATACATGACATCCTAAAGGGCTAACTTAGAATGAATAAACTGCCCTGGCTATACCTTCAAGATATGTTCATTGGATGCCTTGTCGTCAGGAGACACATACAGACGGATGAACACAGAATTGCTGTATTGACCTCGGAACGTTGCAAGTGTTTGCAGTAAACTGAATTTTCTCTCTGACCAAACTCCTTCAGGACCAATATTAGCTCCAAGCACTGGCCAGCGGAAAGGTGAATGCCGCAAGATGTGGAGCAGTGGCTTGGCATCTGCTTTTTCAATTGCTTCTGAAAGAGTAGATACAAAGGGCAAATTAGAATTGTACACTAGAAGCCAGGTGTGATGGTCCAAGCCACTAATCCTTGCACTGGGGAGGTAGAGGCTAGAGGATCATAAATTCTAGGCCATGTTCAACTTCACAGTGATTTCTCAAAGCCAACCAGGCTCCATGAGACCCTGACTCAAAACAATAACCAAAATGAATTGCAAACTGGATCACTAAGCTAGAAGTCATCTTCTCTAGAGAAGATTCCCATAAAGCCCTCCAGTTGAAACTTCAGCTTTTAGGGAGAGGATGAGAGAAGTAGAGTGGATTAGAATAATTACAGGAGCAGAACTACCTATCACACACTTCAGTAAACATGCTGGATGTTCTATAGAATGAAAATGGGCTTAGTGCATAGGTCCCAGACAATGAATGAAATTAAGCTGGCGGTATGTAGTATGGGCACCAAGGAATAACCCTAACTAAACAATATGGTTCAGTGAAGACAAGGATGCCCCAGTAGATAGGTGTTTCTAGAATACCAAACGATATCCCCAAATTCTAAATCAGATAACGCACTTTAGAAGCACTGGCTTCAACTCTGAAATGGCCTTGAGAGAGCACCTTGAGGCTTTTGTCTACCAGTAAGCATGCCAGTTGCATGACAAAACAGCCTGACATGCCTGGAAATCTGAATGTCACTAGATTCCTGGAGTTTCTATAGAACATAATTCTCATAAGCATATGCTGTCTTGGGATTTTGCTTGGGTCAGAACTGGCCTAGATATGGATTCAGACTTCTGTGCCAATACAATGGGGTTTTCCCTGATGCACTATCCGAATTTTTTATATAGTAAGTGATATCAAGTAGTCCAGTTGTGGAAATAAGATTATGTTCTTGAGGCTAGAGAGATGGCTCAGTTGTTAGGATTACAGGGTGTCCTGGCAGAAGACCTAAGTACAATTGTTCACACTCATGTTGGGCACGTAACAGAATGTTACTACAGCTCCAAGAGATCCTACAATCTCATCTGACCTCTATGGCCCACCTGTACTCATTCATATGCACATACCCACACACATGTATACCTAATTATAAACATAAAATAATAAAATCTAAATGTCTTTACAAGATTGTTTTCCTCCCTATAACAACCACAGATTGACTAAGGAAGACTCATCAAAATTTAGTCTTTGAGAATTTTTTATTGCCTTAGTAACACCCTTAAACAGTAATAGAAATTTAGTTCTCTCTTCCTTAACAATACCATTAAACAGTAATAGAATTATAAAGTATAAGGATCGTAAATATCTTATTTATTTTCTTTATTACTCACTTTCATTCATGCAGGATGAATAAAGGATTTTGGCCTTCTGTACAGCTTCAGAGTCCCGCCTTCGGCTGACTGATTTCTCCAGAAGTGCTAGGAAGGTGAAAATAGGATTCATTAGCATCTACCCATATCTGATGTCAAAGTGAAGGTCAGCCTCCAGAAAATTAAATGCAAAGACTTTTGGAAAATACAAGGCATGCAGACAGCAGGAGAGATTTCAAGTTGCTTGAGATCCAAGTAAAGACAGTTAAACATGCTCTTATCCAAGGTTCTCCTAAATCAAAAGAAACCCAAAGTTCAATTTCAATCTGAGAATAGACTTTCTGCAGGGGCTAATTTCTTCCACTACCTATATGAAAGGAAACAGACTTCATTTATTGAAAGACCAAAAATAACTGAATTAAGCCTGTTTTTTTCTGAACCAATTGATATTCTCAATGGAGGTAATTTCATCAGGGTCAAGTTTCATAAGATTTTTTTTCCATAACTCAGCCTCTCAGGGAGGTCACCCAAAAAAAACTGCCATTACAAGTTTTATTCAATGTTACATAAACATGCCATGGACATGAAAAAGAGTTGTTTCAAAAGAAAATAAAGAAGCAAGGCTTACCCAAATTGCCTGAAAATTTACCTATTCATACATGCAAAAAGTCTTGAATATTCAAGTGAGGGCATGTCCAAAAAGTGTTTGCCAGACCTTCTTGGAAACTTATTTTCTGTGTATAAAATCACTAATAAGAATGTTTTAAGGTAAAAAAAACAAACCGTTTTTGTCATTCTTTTTTTCTACTGAGGACTCACTCAGTAGAAACAAACTTCTTCAAAGGAAAAAGTGAAGGGAAGAGGGCAGGAGGAAGGATGCACTTTGAATTGACTTGTGAGTATCAATTTACCAAAATGAAGCCAAGTTGATGGACCCCTATGGTGACTTAGCTCCTTTGGCACTGCCCATTTCTACTATGCAAAAGTGATGCAAGCAGTGAATACAGTTGACAGCCACCAAAATCACAGTGGAATACGTTCCTATAACTCTCTGAAGAGCTTCAAGGCACAATGTTCAATGCTAATCAATTTGGTAAATAATTACATATTCCAAGAACTGACTTCTAAACTAAAGTTCTACATTTTAAAAACTGAAACCCAAAGATCCAGGATTTTAACGATTTATTTTATTTCATCAATGTGTCTGTGTGTGTGTGTGTGTGTGTGTGTGTGTGTGTGTGTATGTGTGTGTGTGTGTGTGTAAGCGCGCGCGTGAGTGTTTGCAAGTACTCACAAAGGCCAGAAGAGGGCAATAGATGCCCTGGTCTTTGTGTGTTTGTGTCTTGCTTGCAATTACCAACAACGGCCAGAAGAGGGCAATAGATCCCTGGTGCCAGAGTTAACAGGCTGTTGTGAGCTGTCCAATGTGAGGGCTGAAAACTGAACTTAGGTCCTTGGATTTTATTTTTATAAGCACCTGCATATAAACCAAACCCATGATACTACAGAAAAGTTGTACAGCTTGATCCAGAAATAAAGGAGGTTTGTTTGTTTGTTTCCACAAACAATGTTCTCAAACCATATCCACACAAATTTCCATTCAAGCCCATCTCAAATTATTCTGCCACATTGTTTATGTAGGTTATAGTCATTAGACTATTGGAAAGATACATTTGTAAGTAAATAATCCACATTTCAATTGGGGTTCTGATGAGAGTCCGATGTTATAAATACTCTATAGACCGCACACAGGAGTACCTGAAGGATCAAGACAAAAGCAAGTCTTTAATACTTCCCTGTGTGTGTGTGTTTCCAGTACGTACTATGGATCACAGAAGGAAGAGGACACACATATGTTGAACGGATCAAGCCTAAAATCCTAGCCATGCACAAATATCAATAATTTACACTGCTCAGACTTCTGGTTTCTGTACCAGAATTTGGCTTTTCAAACAGATTTAACTAATGGCAGTTCTTTGTCACATCTTTTTCCTTCTCCTCTCCCCTTTCTCTCTGTGTCAGAGCAGGCAGGAAAGCATTGCTATGCAGATAGTGATGTGACAATCAGCTTCCAACACAATTTTTCTTTATATCTGCATGTCAATAAGTGAGAAGAGGAATAAAATCATGCCTGGAGAGTCATTAATAAGCAGAAACTAATACCTGCCTATCACAAGCAATTACTCCAGTTATTAAAATGCCTCAAAAATGGGAAGGACTCATGGGTCACCCATTCAGGGCTTTTCCAAGATGGACAGTATTATTTAGTGGAGGATTTTCAATCTTTCCTCCTCTTTCCTATAGATATATAAAACACCAATTCATAAAATCACAAAACAGACTACCTCAAGCTTCAGAATTGGCTGGAGAAATTCTTTTCCTCTAAGTATTTTAAAACCTCATGTAGTAGGGCCAGGCATAGTGGCACATGCCATTAATCCCAGCACCCAAGAGGTAGACAGATCTCTGTTAGTTCAAGAGTCCAGCCTGGTCTACAGAGTGAGTTCCAGGACAGCCAAGTGCTGTTACACTGAGAAACTTTGTCTTTGGAGAAAAACAAAACAGGCCACTGCGTAGAATAAGTAGTTTTTTGTTGCTAAGCTCAAATAAAGCTGGTTATATGTGGTAGCTCATACTTGTCATCGCAGCCCTAGGGAGGCGAAGGCAGGAGGATTGTTGTGAATTTCAAGCCTGTTCGGACTAAAGAGTGAGATGTGTCCCACAAAAGAAAAAAAGAAAGGAAACATGTCAAGAAGATGGGCTTCTAAATCACACAGACATGGACTCCAACTTCAGTTTGCTGATGCCTCCTATATAGAATGAAGTTATTTAACCTCTCAAAGTTTTGGCTTTTCATCTGCACTGAAAATGTGGTGAACTCCAGGATTTGATGACGATTTTGAAACTTTAATGCACTGGGAATTTCTAACCAGGAGCCTAGTCAAATGATAAAATAAGTGGTGGGCGGGCTGTGGATGTGGTTCAGTTGGTAGGACACTTGCCTAACATGGCAGAAGCCCTGGGTTTGATACCATAGTGAATAAATTGGGAATGGTGGCACATGCTTGTTATTCCAGCTCTCAGGAGGTAGGGATAGGAAGATGGAAACTTTAAGGTTATCCACAGCAAACAACCTGAGACGTATCCGAGCCTGTATCGCAAACAAAGAAAAACAAACAACAAAAAGTGGTAGCTGAACTCTCCTGAATGCACACCCAACCCTGTGCTCCATTTGCCACCTTACAACTCTGCCTACATTGCTGAGGACCTGCTAGACCCTGGGATGGCCAGCAAACCCCTCTCCCCTCTAAGCCTCTGCCCTTCAACTCCCAACAGCACACCTCCTGCCCCATTTTCTGCCCCAAAATGCTGCCTGCATTTCCAGAGGCCTGCTGGCACCAGGGACACCAGGTAAGCTCTTTCCCTGCTCAAGCCCCTACCGTCTGACTCATCTGAAAGCACACTAAAAAGCTGTAAACTGTACCCCATACCTTGTGCTCCATTTCCCACCCCACTATGATGCCTGCTTTCCTGCAGGCCCACCAGCAACAGGAAAATTCGGTAAGCTCCCCTCAAAGCTCCTACCTACCAAAACCTGAAAGCACCCACAACAGCGAAAAATAGCACCCATACCCTGTGCACCATTTCCTGCCTCACAACTCAGCCAGCACTCCTGAAGGCCTGCAGTCACCAGAAACAAATAAGTAAGGCCCTGAGCCAAGCCCTTGTCCACAATATTCCCCATAAACACATCCATCAACCTTAAAGTGAACCATACTCACTGGACTTCCTTTTTCAGTCCAAAACCTGAGCTGAGCTTTTCTGAAGGCTCACCAGCACCAGGGACCCCAGGCTTCATTGGTACTAGGGACTCAAGAGGCAAGAGTAATACCCAAAAACCCAGAGACCACGCGGGCCACAAAAATGTCAGGGGAGACATCCTACTGGACTTCAAACCAGAAATACAAGCCATTAAGGCCTGTAAACAGTGAGGAAACAGAAAGCAAAAGGAAAACATTTTAAAAAAAACCCACCCATCCAACAATGATGAGTACAGAAATCAAAATCAGCATCTAAACCTATAATAACCGAAAAACCCAGGTGGCAAAAGGCCAGCATAAGAACAAAATCAACAAGAGTCAAAGTAATATGGCACCATCAGAGCCCAGCTATTCTACTACAGCAAGCCCTGAATGTCCTAATACAGGTAAAGCACAAGATGATGACGTTAAATCCAATCTTATGAAGATGACAGAGGCCAATAAAGAGAAAATTAATAAATCCCTTAAAGAAATACAGGAAAATACAATCAAACAAGGGAAGGAAATAAATAAAACATTTCAAGACCTGAAAATGGAAATAAAAACAATAAATAAAACACAAATGAGTGTATCCAGGATATGGACAATCTAAAGAAGAGAAGAAGAACTACAGACACAAGCATCACTAACAAAATACAAGAGATAGAAGAAAGATTCTCAGAAGTAGAAGATATGAATGAAGAAATCGATACATCAGTCAAAGAAAACATTCAATCTAAAAAGTTCCTGACACAAAACATCCAAGAAATCTGAGAAAATATGAAAAACCCAAATCTAAGACTAATAGGAATAGAAAAAGGAGAAGAAACCCAGCTCCAAGGCCCAGAAAATATTTTCAACAAAATCATAGAAGGAAATTTCCCCAACATAAAGAATGATACCTATAAACATACAAGAAGCTTACAGAACACCAAATTGATTGAGCCAAAAAAATCCTCCCACTACATAATAATCAAAACACTAAATGTACAGAACAAAGAGACAATATTAAAAAGCAGTGTTGGTATGTTTTGTGGAATGTATACAATGTACATTTGTTCATTCACATGCTGATTTCTCTACCCCACTATCTGAACATTGCAGTGTAAAGTTTGTTCTAAGCATCACCTGTCTCAAGTTTGTGTAAACACATTACCATTTGTTCTCTGTATTGCCAATAAAACAACCAGGCAGTGCTGAGCAAAGGAGAGAATAGGGTTCCAAGGGGAGAAGAAAGAAGCAAGTGGGCCAGAGGGATCTGAGGGAAGAGATCTGAGAGGAGAGGACCTGAAAACACCAGGAGAGATGAACCAACAGGACCTAAGATATGACTAAAAAGCAAGCATAATATGGGAACTCTGAATGGGAGGAAGCTGTTCAAGATTTGAGGTTTAGGATGGAGTAATTACTGCCCAGCATTGTGCTCTAGGTAAATTAAATAAATCCTAGTCTCTGTGTGGTGATTTGGATATAGAGCTGGTTTAGGAATAACCACTATTTAGCTAAAAGATAAATCAATAATAAATATTAATAATCAACATCAAAGAAGCAAGGGGAAAAGGCCACATAATATATAATGGCAGCCCTATCAGAATTATACCCAACTTCTCCACAAAGACCTTAAAAGCTAGAAAGGCCTAGGCAGATATATTATAGACTGTAAGAGACCACAGAAGTGAGCCCAGACTACTATACCCATTATAACTTTCAATCATCATACATGGAGAAAAGACATTACATGACAAAACCAAATCTAAATAATATCTATCCACAAATTGAGCCTTAGAGAAGATATGAGAAAAAAAATTCCAACCCACATAGGTTAACTACATCCAAGAAGACGTGGGAAATAAATAAATCCACAGCAGCAAAACCAAAATAAAAGAATATCTCTCTCTCTCTCTCTCTCTCTCTCTCTCTCTCACCTACCAACAATATCGAAATAACTGTAATTAACGATCATTGGTCATTAATATCTCTCAGCATCAATGAACTGAATTCCCCAATAAAGAGACACAGGCTAACAGAATGAATGTATAACGAGGATCTATCATTCTACTGCATACAAGAAACACACCTCAACAACAAAGCTAGACATCACCTCAGAGTACAGCATAGGAAAAATGTTTTCCAAGAAAATGTACCCAAGAAGCAAGATGAAGTAGCCATTCTAATATTTAATAAAATAGATTTTCAACCAAAATAAATCAAAAGAGATGGAGAAAGACACTTGATATTCATCAAAGGAAAAATCTGCCAAGATGATGTCTCAATTCTGAACACCTATGCCATAAATGTAACGGCACCCACATTCCTAAAGAAATGGTACTGGAGTTTATATCACAATAGAACCACACACAGTAATATTGGGAGACTTCAGCAACTCACTGTCACCAATGCACAGGTCATGCAGAGAAAATGTAAACAGTGAAATAATGAAACTAACAGATACTATGAATCAAAAGGACTTACAGATATCTACAGAACATTTCACCAAAATACAAAAGAATATACCTTCTTCTCAGTACCATGTGGAACCTTCTCCAAAACTGACAATGTACTTGGACACAAAGCAAGTCTCAACAGATACAAGAAAAATGAAACAGACATCATTTTTTCTTGTCAGACCATCATGAATTAAAGCTGGACTTCAACAACAGAAACAAAAGAAAGACTATAAAACCCATGGAAACTGAACAACTCACTACTCAATGATCACCAGTGAAGAAAGAAATAAAAAATATTAAAGAACTTTTTATAATTGAATGAAAATTAATGCACAACATAGCCAGACTTATAGGACACGATGAAAGCAGAGCTAAGGGAAAACTTCACAGCACTACGAGTGTCATAAAGATATTAGTAATATATCATCCTAGCAACCTAGTAGCACACATGAAAGCTCTAAAACAAAAAGAAACAAACATACCTAAGAGGAGTAGATGGCAGGAGATAATTAAACTGAGGGCCAAAATTTATGAATTATTAATAGAACAATACAAATAATCACTGAAACCAAGAGTTCATTCTTTGAAAAAAATCAACAAGATAGACAAACCATTAGCCAAACTAATCAAAAGCCAGAGACACTATATAACTTAATAAAATCAGAAATGAGAAGGAGGACATAAAGACAGGCACTGGGGGAATCTGAAAAATCATTATGTTGTATTTCAAAAGCCTGTACTCCACAAAAATTTAAGAATCTAAATGAAATGGACAATTCTTTTAATAGATTCCACTTACATAAGTTGAATCAAGAACAGAAAAATAAATGAAATTGTCCTATGTCCCCAAAGAAAATGGAGTCATCAAAAGGCTCCCATCCAAAAAAAAAGGAAAACAAAACAACAACAACAACAAAAAACAATAGTTTCAGTACAGAATTTTATCAGACCTTCAAAGAAGAGCTAATACCAATACTCTTCAAAGTATGCCACAAAATATAAACAGAAGAAAGATTATCAAACTCATTCTATAAGGCCATAATCACTTGATACCTAAACTGCACAAAGACCCAGCAAAGAAAGAGAACATCAGACCAATCTTGCTTATGAACATTGATGCAAAAAATGCTCAATAAAATACTCCCAAACCAAATCCAAGAACACATATATGATATCATCCACCGCAACCAAGTAGGCTTCATCTCAGGCATGCAAGGGTGGTTCAATATATGAAAATCCATCAAAATAGTCCACTATATAAACAAACTGAAAGAAAAAAAAAACACCTGATCATCTCCTTAGATGCTGAAAAAGATTTGACAAAACTCAACACCCAGTCATGTTTAAAGTCTTGGAGAAATCAGGGATACAAGGCACATACCTAAACATAATAAAGGCAATATACAGCAAGCCTATAGCCAACATCAAACTAAACAGAGAGAAACTTAAAGCAATCCCACTGAAATCAGGGACAAGGAAAGGCTGCCCACTCTCTCTGTATTACTTCAACATAGGACTTGAAGTCCGAGCTAGACCAATAAGACAACTAAATAGAACAATGGGATACAAATCAGGAACAAAGAAGTCAAATTATCACTATTTGCAGATGATATGATCATATACATAAGTGACCCCCAAAATTCTAGCAGGGAACTCCTACAGCTGATAAACACCTTCAGCAAAGTGGCTGAATACAAAATTTACTTAAAAAACTCAATAGCCCTCCTATATACACAAAACAGATGATCTGAGAAAGAAATTAGGGATACAACACCCTTCACAATAGCTACAAACAATATAAATTTTCTCGGTATAACTCCAACGAAGGAAGTGAAAGACCTGTATGAAAAAATTTCATGTCTCTGAAGAAAGAAATTGAAGATATCAGAAGATGGAAAGATCTCCCATCCTCAAGGATCAGTAGGATTAACATAGTAAAAATGGCCACCTTACCAAAAGCAATCTACAGATTCAATGCAATTCCCAACAAAATTCAACACAATACTTTTTCTTGTTTGATTATTATTATTATATATTCAAATTAAAGACCCCTCCCTCAACTCCTCTTATTTCCACCCTCCCTCCGTCTTCCACTAGTCCACTGAAAGAGGGAGTTCTCCTCCTCTGCCATCTGCCCATAGCTTATCAAGTCTCATCAGGACTGCCTGGCTCTTCTTCTTCTGTGGCCTGGTAAGGCTGCATCACCAGGGGCAAGTGATCAAAGAGCAGGCAACCAAGTTCATGACAGAGACAGCCCCTGCTCCCCTTACTCAAGGAACCCATATGGAGACTGAGCTGCCAATCTTCTACATATAAGCAGGGGGTCTAGGTCCTCTCCATGCATAGTCTTTGGTTGGTGCATCAGTCTTTGCAGGCCCCCTGGGCTCAGGGTTCTTTTGAACTTTGTCAGTCTCCTTGTGGGATTCGTGTCCCCTCTATGTCCTTCTATCTCCCTCTACCCCCATTCTTATTCCATAAGACTCCCTGCACTCTACCCAAAGTTTGGCTGTGAGTCTCAGTATCTGTTTCCCTCAGCTGTTGGGTGGAGCCTTTCAGAGGACCCTCTACAGTAGGCTCCCATTCTGTTCTCTCTCTTCTACCTCTTGTGGTGTCTATCCTGTTTGCCATTCTGAATGAGATTTAAGCATCCTCCAACACATTTCTTTAAAGACCTTGAAAGAACAATACTAAACTTCATATGGATAAACAAGAAACCTAGGACAGCTAAATCATTCCCGTACTCTTAAAAAAAAAAAAAAAACCTTCTGGAAGTATCACCATCCCTAATTTCAAACTGTACTACAGAGCAAAGCAATAGTAACAAAACCTGCATGGTATTGGCATAAAAACAGACAGGTTGATCAATGGAATCAAACTGAATACCCAGAAGTCAATCCACACACATATGGACGCTTGATTTTTGACATAGAAGCCAAAATTATGCAATGGAATAAAGAAAGCATCTTCAACAAATGGTGCTGGTCTAACTGGATATCTACATGTAGACAAATAAAAATATGTCTATATTTATCGCCCTGCACAAAATTAAAGTCCAAGTGGATCAAAGACCTTAACATAAAACCAGACACACTAAATCTGTGAGAAGAAAAAGTATGAAAGAACCTTCAACTCATGGGCACAGGAGACAACTTCCTGAACAGAACATCAACAGCACAGGCTCTAAGATTAACAATCAATAAATGGGGCCTCATGAAACTGAGAAGCTTCTGTAAAGCAAAAGACACTGTCTTCAGAACAAAATGACACCCTACAGACTGGGAAAGAATCTTCACCCACCATATATCTAACAAAGGGCTAATATCCAGAATATATAAAGAACTCAAGAAATTAGACAGCAACAAACCAAATAACCCAATTAAAATATGAGGTACAGAGCTAAACAGAATTCTCAACAGAGGAATATTTAATAGCTGAGAAGCACTTAAAAATATTCAACATTCTTAGTCATCAGGGAAATGAAGATCAAAATGACTCTGAGATTCCATCTTACACCTATCAGAATGGCCAAGATCAAAACTCAAGCAACAGCACATGCTGGTGAGGATGTGGAACAAGGGAAACCTCCTCCATTGCTTGTAGGAGTTCAAACTTGTACAACCACTTCGGAAATCAATTTGAGGTTTTCTCATAAAATTGGAAATAGTTCTAACTCAAGACCCTGCTCTACCTCTTCTCGGCATATACCCAAAAGATACTCTACAATACCACTAAGACACTTGCTCAACTAGTTCATAGCAGCTCTATTAATAATAGCCAGAAACTAAAAAAAAAAAAAAAAATAGATGTCCCTCAACCAAAGAACTGATAAATAAATTTTATAGAATTTGTAGAATTTCTCAATTTCTCAGCTATTTAAAACAATTACATCATGAAATTTGCAGGCAAATGGATAGAACTAGAAAAGATCATCCTGAATGAAGTAATCCAAAACCCAGAAAGACCCACATGGTATGTACTCATAAGTGGATAGAAGTCATAAGATACAGAATAACCATGATACTTGGGGAATCCTGTGGAAGAGGGTGAGGAAGGACTGCAGGAGCCAGTGATATCACAGACCCAAAGAAATTAAATAACAACAATGACCCAATGGGCAATGCTTGAATCACTGAGAAGGGAAAACAGAATAGACATCAGGGGTGGCTGGAGAGAGGAAAGTGAGTGGGGATGCAGTGGAGAGTGGAGCAGGAAGGATCAAGTGGGGAGAAGACAGAGGGAGAGAATAAAGGGAGAGAGAAGTGGAAATGAAGGGGTGATATCTCTGGCACAAGCTAGAAACCTAGGAAAACGGAAACTAGCAGGAATCTATGAAGGTGACCCTAGCTAAAACTCCTAGCATTAAGTTATGGAGCCTGAAATGGCCATCTCCTGCAACCAGAAAAGACTTCTAGTGGAGGGACTAGGACATCAACCCAGCCATAAAACCCTAGACCCATAATATTTCTCCTGCCAATGAGGCATACGTAGGTAAAGATGGAGCAGAAATTGAAGGAAAGCCCAACCAATACCTGGCCTAAATTAAGAACTATGCCATGAGAGCGAACCTACCCCTGATACTGTTAATGATATTCTGCTATACTCTAGACAGTTGCCTAGCATAACTGTCATCTGAGAGGCTTCATCCAGCAACTGCAATGGAAACAGATGCAAAGACTCACAGCCAAACGTTAAGTGGAACTTGGGGAATCCTGTGGAAGAGGGTGAGGAAGGACTGCAGGAGCCAGTGATATCAAAGACCTGGGCCTCTAGGAGCCCACAGAGACTGAACCGCCAAGCAGAGTATACATGGGATGGACATAGGTCCTCTGCAAAATACCTAACAGTGGAGCAGCTTGGTCTTCAAGTAGGACTGCTAACAGCAGGAGCACAGGCTGTTGATGACTCTGTTGCTTGCCCTTGGTTCCCTCTCCCCTAACTGGGCTGCCTGTCTAGCCACAATAGAAGAAGACAGTCCTGTTGCAACTTGATATGCCAAGAGGCGTTGATATCAATGGGAGGTCTCCCTCTTTCTGAGTGTTTTCTGGGTAGAAAGGGAGGAGAGAAGAATGGCAGAGAGGGAAAGTGAGAGGGAGGGAGGAACTGGGAGGAAATGAGGAAGGGGAAACTGCAATCATGATGTAAAAACGATTGATTGATTGATTGATTGATTGATTGACTGATTAAGTGGTAGCTTATTCTGGACGACAGACCAAGTCAACCATATACAAAATTTGATGATCATTATCAGTCTTTCTAGTGTTTCCTCAATAATTGCCTCTACTCTCTTCCTCCTGTTTCAGGTGTAGGTGGCTATCAAGATACTCCCTCTTTTATGCATTGGACTCTTACCCAAAGGACCCTGCTCTAACCACTTTGCAGAGCTCTGCAGTTCTCTATGCTTCTTCTGCTTCCATAGCACAGGAAATGCCAGGTGACCAGACCTATCCTGTAGTTGGCAGGAATCTTGAGCCTGCTTTGCTTATGTTCTTCATCCTGAATAACAAGGCATTTTTTCCCCAGAATATAAACTTCACCAACTAGAGTATAATATGCATTCCACAGCAAACGTTCCTAAATCATACTCTGAAAGAATTCCACAAAGTGAACATACAGAGGTCAGCAAGATCATTACCAAAATACAGACGTCCCTCCCTTCTTGTCACTTCCTTCAATTAGGGTTATCATTTTTGGTTTGATATTTTTGTTTGGTTTTGTGGACTTTCACTGAAACTTGCGTGCGTATGCTGAGCAAACACTCTACTAGTGAGCCTTACCTCCAAGTCCAGTGTTTATTCAAGTCTGTTTCACATACTTGCATACTTTAACTTTTTCTTTTCATTTCCAAAAGATCCTCATATAGTCTCCACATCTCCTTTTTGAAGATTTGCATTACAAAATCTTCTCCCATTCCATAGTTCTCATTTCATTACTGGTACCTTGTGATAAACTGAAGTTCTGTTTTAATGTAGTTCAGTTTGTCCATTTCTCCTTCTATGATAAATATTTTTTTGTTATTCTCTAAATGTACCCCCAAAAGATTCATCTAGAATCTTCATTGCTTCACATTTATATCTACAGTCCATTTTGAATTTCTTTTTGTTCATGGTATGGACCACCAAGATGAGCTTTACCAGGGATGAATCATGAGAAGAGATTAATAAGATATATTGGTCATTTCATTTCAAATGATATCACCAAATAAGTTTTAGAATGAACATGACATTAACAGTCTTAGGATGGATGCAGCAGAGCTCTTTTAGCCTTTCCTCCTAGCCCATCTCCATTCTTTTGTATTAGCTGCCTATCCCCAGAAACACTTTTTTACAGGAGACCTCCAATGTGGACACCGGGCCGTAACTCAAGTAGGCTATTCTCACCATCTTTCCTATCATCTCTTATACTTTTATCTACAGAGTTACTGATAGTCTTATAGCAGTCTACTTGCAGAAGACTCACCTCCCACCACAGCTTTATTCCCTGAGGACTCTACCTCTTGGTTCTGAATAATTCCCCTAGCGATTTCCAACATACCCTCTCAGTCTTTCCTCCTGGACTATATTCATCTCTTTCTGCCACCCACTTAGGATTAGGATTAGGGTTAGGGTTAGGGACTCTACAGCCACCACACTTGCCTAGGATCCCAAGAAAGTACTGCAACCAAAGAACAAATCGCCCACACTACAAAGTCAAGACCATACACCAAAACCAAGAAACACCTCAAATATCATAATTCCAGATGTATCTAAACACACACACATGAACAGCCAAGACAATATTCATTCACCAAAAATCAGTAACCCTATTTCAGTAATCCATGAGAAGTTCAATATAGCTGAAGTACAGGACTGAATTTTTTTTTTAAGACTGGGATTTTAAAATAACAGTTACAAATATAATAAGGACCTTTAAAAGGATATGAACAGCTCTCCTACTGAAGTTTGTGAAAACATAAACAGTTGAAGGAAATAATAAAAACTATTTAAGACATACAAATAGAATTTAACAAAGAAATAGAATCACTAAAAAAACACTAAACTGAAATAATACTAGAAATGAAAAATTTAGGAAGTCAAAGACATGAGATGTATTTTTACCATCAGACAAACTTCAAGACATAGAAGAGAGAATCTCAGGCATTAAACATTGAAGACACGGTAGAAACATGAATAGCTCAGTCAACAAAAATATTAAGTCTAAAAATAAAACAAAACCAGGCATAAAATATTCAGGAAATAAGTAACACTAAGAAACAACTGAGTCTTTGAATAATAGGAATAGAGGAAGAAGAAACACAGGGTAAAGGCACAGAAAATATTTTTAATATCATAAAAGAAAATTTCTACAACCTAAAAAAGGAGGTACCTTTCAAAATAGAAGAAGCATACAGAACACCAAGCAGACAGGATCAAATAGACAGTCCCCTCACCCCATAATAATCAAGGCACTAAACATAAAGAAGAAAGAAAAAAAATAGTAAAAGCTGCAAGGGGGAATGCCAAGTAACATAGAAAAGTAGACCTATTAGAATTATACTGGCATCTCAGTAGACTCTCTAAAACCAAATGGGCCTGGACAGATGTGCTGCAGACTCCAAAAGAGCACAGATGCCAGCCCAGATTAGTATAACCAGCAAAACTTTCAGTCACCATAGATAGAGAAAACAAAATATCCTTTGATAAGTCAAATTTATACAATAATTTTCAACCAATCCATCTCAATAAAAGGAATTAGGGAAAAACTCAGGTCTGAAGGGATGAACCATAACCAAGAAGACACAAAGAATGAATAATCACAGATCAGAAAATTAAGAGGAATAAAAATGCAAACTAAACCCACAAAATAATACAAATCAATAAACTAAACACTGTTCATTGATAACTCCCAATATTAATTGCCTCAAATCTCAAAAAAAAAAAAAATACAGACTAACAGATTGAATTAGAACACAGGGTGCATAATTCTGCTGCATCCAAATAGCACACCTCACCATCCTTACAAAAAACTAAACAGAGAAATGTTAGAGCTATATAAGGTTAAAGTCAAATGGACTTAGCAGATATAAAACATGCCACCTAAACACAAAAGAATATCTTTCTTTCTAAACAGCTCATAGAACTTTTTCCAAAATGGACCACATACTTGGCCACGAAGCAAGTCTCAACAGACATAAAATGGAAATAACATCCTGCGTCCTATCTGACCACCACAGATTAAAGCTGAACATAAACAACAGAAAGAACAGAATATTTACAACATCATGAAAACTTAGCAGCTCATTACTGAATGAACACAGGGTCAACACAGGCATTTAAAAAGAAATTAAAGACTTCTAGAACTGAATAAAAATGAATACACAACATGCACAAACTTATGAAACAAAATGAAGGTAGTTCTGAGAGGCAAGCTAGTAGCACTAAGTGCCTACATTAAAAATTGGAGAGATACCACACTAAAAACTTAACAGCATACCTAAAAAAGAATTAACATCCAAAAAGTAGATGTCAAGAAATAATCAAACTCAGAGCTAGAATCAATAAAATAGAAACAAACAATACAAAGAATCAATGAAACCTAGGACTTGGTTCTTTGAGCAAAATCAATAAGATTTACAAACCCTTAACAAAATTAACTAAAAGACAGAAAAGGAAGGTCCAAATTAATAAAATTAAATACGAAAAGCCAACAGACACCAAAGTAATGAGACAACTAGCTTTAGCTAAGACTTTAAGTAGTATATATTGAATGTGGAAATCCTTGTCTTGTTCTTGATTTTAGTAGAAAGGCCCTGAGTATCTCTCTCTTTAGGATGATGATGACTGTGGGCTTTCCGTAAATTCCCTTAATTATGTGGAGGTATGTCTCTTGTATATCTAATCTCAACAGGACTTTGTCATGAATGGATATTGGATTTTACCAAAGACCTTTCCTGCATCCAGTGAGATTATTAACCTGGGTTTTGTCTTTCATTCTGTTTATACGATGGATTATGTTTATCAGTTTATGTGTGTCAAATATCTCTTTATCTCAGAGAAGAAGCCTACTTGATCAAGGTGGATAATCTTTTTGATGTATTCTTGTATTTGATTTGCAAATATTTTATTGAAAAATTTAGCATTTATGTTCCTAAGATATTGGTCTGTAGGGTTTTTTTGTTTGTTTGTTTTTTGAGGGGGTGAGTCTTTGTATGTCTTAGGTATCTGAGTAATTGTGGTCTCAGGAAAAGAATTAGAAAATGTTCCTTCAATTTCTATTTTGCAGAATAATTTTAGGGATATTCATGTTAATTCTTCTTTAAAAGTTTGGTAGAATTCTACGATGAATTCTTCTGGCCCTGAGATTTTCTTTGGAGGGGAGGGAGGAGACTTTTAATTACTGCTTCAATTTCACCCGGTGTTATGAAACTGTTTAAATAGATTATTTGATCTTTATTTAACTTTGTAGGATATATACATATATATACACATATATATACATATATATATATCCATTTATTTTAAGATTTCCAGTTTGGCAGAGCATTATGAAAATGTTTTTATTTTATACAGGATAAATAAGTGATTTTTAGTATTTGTTATTATTTAAAACAATTTTTAAATTTAAATATATTTTTATATTCTTTGCCTCCTCCAAGTCCTTCTGATCTTCTTCCCCTTCCTACCCACCCAACTTTAAGTTCTCTCTCAAAAAATAAACAAAAGCCCAATACAATAACACCAAAAAAACCCCAAAATAACAAAACATTACAACACCACCAAAAAAAAAACAAAAATTAAAAGCTTACTAAATTTTAACCAAATAAAAGTACACCCACAAGAAACAAAGTTGTTGTGTACATAATGTTAGTCAACTATTCCTGAGGCCTGCCCTGCCTGGAGTGGTTGATATTCCCAGTGTCACTCCACTGGAGAAATCTGGTTTTCCCTCTCCCAGCAGATATGTGACAGCTCAGTTGTTAATTAATTCAATCATTATTTCAGCTTTTAAATATAACAAATTAAAATATAAGAAGATAAGACAAAAAACTACCACTTTTGAGTTGGACAAGACAAACCAACAGAAAGAAAAGAGCTCATGAGAAGGCACAAGAATCAGAGACCCACTCATTCACTCACTCAGGAATCCCCAAAAACCACTAAGCGCAGAAGACCTGGTTCAAATCCATGCAGGCCCTGTGCATGCTGCTTTAGTCTCTGAGTTTTTATGAGCTTTGCTAATGTTGATTTGGGTGGCCTTAAATTTATGTTCTTATGAGTCTATGGATTTCCTCACTGCCTGTTTTAATGTCTCCATTTTCATCTCTAAATTTATTAATTTAGATCTTCTTTTCTCTATCTTTTAGTTAAATTAGCTAAGAGTTTCCATTATTTGTATTGGGTGGAGGGGCATTTGCATGTGTTTCTTGTGGGTTTTGTCTTATTTTTATTTTTGTTTATTTGTTAAAGTCAAAGAGAGAAGGCACAGATTTGGGTGAGTAAGGAGGTAGAGAGAACAGAAAGGAGTTAAGAAGAAGAAATTGTGATTAGAATACTGTATTATTTTTTCTATTAAAAATAAAAACATGTTATAAAAGTAAAAAATCAAGCTGGGTGGCAGTGGCACACACCTTTAACCCCAGTACTTTAGAAGCAGAGGCAGATGGATCTCTGAATTTGAAGCCATCCTTGTCTACAGGGCTAGTTCCAGGAAGGCCAACGCTAAACAAAGAAATCCTGTCTCAAAAAACAAAGTAAAACGTTGGTATTGACAATAGTTATTTTCCATTAGATTAAGAACACTTTTAAGCAAGGACTATTCACAGCCAAGCCTGAAGACCCAAGGCTTAGAGCTTGGCATGCAAAGCTAATACTTTGCAAATAGTGAGTTAAATTTCTGAGAAGAAAAGAAAAATTTCTTTATCCACTTGCACAGGATATATGAATTGCTAAACTGACTACATTTATCATTTCTTTTTATCAAGCCCAATATCCTGGCTGTGCCAGTATCATAATCTCTGGTTTATTCACATTTCAGTGTGTATTATCCAAGACTTCATTCATCTGTCTCTTTGGGTCCTAGTTTAATTTCACCAAATGCCTCCACTTAATCACCCATTTCCAATGCTCTGTTCTTCAGCACTAGGAAGAAAATGCTTCAAGTTCTTTTTGACTCAGCAGTCTGGAGGAGACTATCAACCTCAACCATGTTCTCTTCATTTACTACTCCTACTCAAAACAGGATTTGTTGAGCATTGTAGAAGAAAATTCCAAAGCATGATAAGATCCCTGAGGACGTCACAATACCCTTGTGAATCTGAGGTTCACAGCACTCACAGGCAGTTAAGGTCAGTCACTTAAAGTTTGCAACATTTAGGAACTGCACAATGAATATAGTTTTAAATGTTACATGAGTGCAAAGGTATATGAGGTATATATGAGGTACATAGTAAAATTTTACCAAGGACCTGGTACTGAGCAGATAGATACCATGGAGAGCTGTAAGGGAACCTCCTTTCTGTTCTTTCTCCAGCTCCTGTAAGATTTCTGAAATTTCCCTTTGCTTCATGTGCCCCTCTAAAATGAATCCCTGGGCTCTTAAGAGACCAATGGATGCTGGAGCTATTTGCTCAGTTTGCTTAATTTGTACTTGAAAATTTCACATCAACATTTACTGGAATAAGCTCTTAATTTCATTTAGATTTTGCCAACACTTTTCCTTTGGAAATCAAAGGGAATGCATTTTTAAGTCTTGTGAGAAGAAAAAACATAAAAATTCAAAAATTCTGTACTGGAAGTTTCCACACCTACATAATGAACAGAATGTTCTCTAGACATTATACATATATGTAATTTTTATATCTATTATATCATGGCCAGGTTTCTCTTTGGATGATGCTTAAAAGGCACTTTTAGATGTTCCACAATTAAATATTGCCTCTAATCTTACTATTTTTAGTCTTTGTTGATTTTCCAGGCTACAGACTTCAAACCAAGCTTACTTTCTAGACTCCTTGGCTTATTTATTAAACTGAACTATTTTCAGCTTTCTAACTCATAACAGCATAGGTAGTAAATGGAGACTTGAGATCAGCTCCCAAAGTCCAATACTACTCCTTTTAAAAAATAAAATAAAATTTGCCGGGCATGATGGCACATGCCTATAATCCCAGCACTATGGGAGACAGAGACAGGTGGATCTTTGTAAGTTTGAGGCTAGCCTGGTCTACAAAGTAACTCCAGGACAGCCAAGGCTACACAGAGAAAACCTGTCTCGAAAACAAAACAAAACAAAAAATAAAATAAAATCCAAGTTAACCAAGCCATGGTCCATGGATCCTATAGCCTTTATATTTTACAGGAATGTCATGATACTCAACTTTACAGTTCCTTAGTTCTGCAGCCAGTCAAGCATGGGATTAACTGGGTCTGTTTGACACACTAAAAAGACAATAAGGGAAAAAAAAAGACAATAAAAACCGATATTTCTCACTCTTCTAGAAAACTCCTACCTACATACACAGAGAGAAACAAACTGTCAGAATGATTTTCTCTGTTCCTTTTTTATGATCATCTTAAAAGTAATAATTGTTGGCTAGCTTCAACTTAAGTGATAGGGGCAAGGATGATTTTACGAAGATTATAAACTTCTATTTCATTAATCTAAATCATAGGTTTCCAAATAACACAAAACACCCACTTTTAGCACAAAGGACCTCTTTGTCCAGAGGAAAATCAATTTTTATAAAACTTCATATACTACAAAACTCTGATGGAAAGTAATTCTTTTATTATGTTCACTTATAAGTGAATTAATTTACAAGGGTTACACTTATTAAGGTTACACTTAAAGTAATTTAAATTTTAGCATTGCTCTTTGATAGCACAGTATTACAATGGATCTGCCAATATGATATTTAAACTCAGAAAAATAACTTCCCTATTTCAATAATTCAATGTAAAGCCTGCTTTGAAATTGAAGCCATTAAAGTCTACCTTCAGTTTCACCTACAAAAAAATTCTAGTTATCTTTTTTCCCCCAGCTTACTTCAACCATCTTAAACAAAGGCCATGTATGGTTACATACTCCCTGCAGTGGTCCTCCCTGAGTAGTCCTGAGATAGCCAAGGACCCAATAATAGTACTACTGATCATTAAACATCTGTGCTGTGTATAATATAGTGTTCTTGACCAAAATTAACCTTCTAAACACCTCTAAGAGGCAGCATCCCACTCTGCAGGTTGAAAAACCTCTAAGAACTTATCCATTGAGGTTCAGCTACTGAAAGTTATAACTTGGGCCTGGACCCAATTCTGGAACTATTGTTCAATTGACCGTCAGATAACCAGCAAAATTCCAAAAGTTACTCTCCTGTGGGATTACTAGACCTTCCAGTGCTAGGCCAAAAACACCAGTGGTTTTGTAGAATTTCCCTATAGATCCTTTCACCAAAACTAATTACATGCAACCATGCTTTTACAATCGTGAGACTGTGCTCAGCCTCTCTCCTTTGTCTTGTAATTCTATTTTGTGACCAGAAACATAGGGTCCTGGGGCATCTGGTTAGAAATGGAAGAGTTGGTGAGCTTGGAGAAGAAACAGTTAAGCATATGCTCAATGTTTCCCTTCACATCATGTTCCAATCCAAGCCAATGGTGTCCAAACTTGAGTGGGCATCAGCATTAGAAGAGACTAAAGAACAGATAGTTGGGTTCTTTCAAAGTATCTGATTCAGTAGGTCTGGGGTGTGGTCTATGATTTTACATTTCAAATGAATCCAAGGTAAGGTCTTGGGTCCAGAGAATACACTTTGAAAACCACTACGTTGAAACAACAGGTATTACCAGTAATTTTTGTCATCTAGAATTCTATCCCACCCGAGATTAAATAAGGTGGGTTTGGCTTTTCTTTCTTCAGTTTACAGCTCCATTTCTTTATTTTTTTAATTTTTATTGAATTATTTCTTTTTCTTCACAATTTTTTCATTACATATCCTGACTGAAACCCCCTCCCTCAAATTCCCGAAGTCCTAACCTCTGTCCCTCTTCCCCCATCCCCTTCCCCTAGTCCACTGAAAGGGGGAGTTCTCCACTATTGCCATCTGCCCATGGCTTGTTAAGTCTCATCAGGAATGCCTGGATCCTCTTCCTCCGTGGCCTTGCAAGGCTGCCAGTAATCAAAGAGCAGTCAACTGAGTTCATGATAGAGGCAGCCCCTGCTCTCCTCACTCAGAGATCCACATGGAGACTGAGCTGCCAATTGGCCACATCTGAGCAGGGGGTCTAGGTCCTCTCCGTGCATGGTCCTCCGTTGCTCCATCAGTCTCTGCAGGAACCCATGGGCTCAAATCATTTAGTTTTGTTGGTCTCCTTGTGGGGCTCCTGTCCCCTCTGCGTCCTTCTATCTCCCCCCACCTCCATACTTCTGTAAGACTGCCTGCACTCTGCCCAATGTTTGGCTGTGAGTCTCAGCATCTGCTTCTATCCCGTTGGGTGAATCCTTTCAGAGGACCCTCCTATAGTAGAGTCCCATCCTGTTTCCTCTCTTCCACCGCTTCTAGTGTCCTCCCTGTTTGCCATTCTAAATGAGATATAAGCATCCTCCCTAGGGTCCTCCTTAGTGTTTAGTTTCCTTAGGTCTGTAGGTGTCTATCCTATATTATACGGCTAACCTCCACTTAATAGTGAATGTATACCATGCCTGTTTTTCTGTTTCTGGGATACCTCACTCAGGATAATCTCTTTTGGTTCCATCCATTTGCCTGCAAATTTCATGATTTCCTTGGTTTTAATAGCTGAGTAGTATTCCATTGTGTAGATTACCACAATTTCTGTATCCAATCCTCCATTGAGGCACATCTAGGTTGTTTCCAGATTGTGGCTATTACAACTAAAGTTGCTATGAACACAGTTGAGCAAATGTCCCTGTTGAGTGGTGGGGCATCTTTTGGTATATGCCCAGGAGTGGTATAGCTGGATCCTGAGGTAGTGCTATTCCCAATTTTCAGAGAAAGCACCAGGTTGATTTCCAAAGTTGTTCTACAAGTTTGTACTCCCACCAACAATGGAGGAGGGTTTCCCTCTCTCCACATCCTCTCCAGCATGTGTTGTCACTTTAGTTTTTGATCTTAGACATTCTGATCAGTGTAAGATGGAAACTCAGAGTCGTTTTGATTTGTGTTTCCCTCATGACTGAGGACACTGAGCATTTCTTTAAGTGCTTCTCGGCTGCCCCATTTTTTTATGATTTAAATGTTCAAAATTAGTTTCTTATGTTCCTGGAGACATCCTGCCCCTGACTGAGGACACTTAGAAACATCCTGAGGTCACAGAAACCAGGGGCAATGAAGGTGAGGCAATGACCCTTCCTGCTGACTTAAGTGAAAATAGAGAAAAAGGTAATCAATATGCTTCAGAGTTTCCTGCTGGAACTAAACCGTCATTTGGATGGGCACGATGAGGTCTGATGAACTGGTGTCCAATACATCAGTCTCTGCCTCCAAACTGTTCTCCACAGGCAGCCAGTATGCTTCAGCAGAACACATCACTCATCAGGTCCCTTGACATGACATTTACAAATGGCTTCCCATTGCCTTAGGAAAAAGTCTAAGATCTTTACACAGCCTACAAGGCCAGTGTGCTCTGGCCCCTGCCCTACTCTTTTCTTTTTGTCTTTTGGCCCTCTTCCCTTACAAGTCAGAGCTCCTAAGCACACTGAGCTTCTTACATCTCCTCAAAGGCACCAGCTGGACAGAACCTCCACTCCTGCAGCTCTTTCCACCTGGGTTAAAATCAGAGACATTTGAAATGGTAAACCCATAATCTGTGGGGGATAAATTATATGGCTGGATTGGTTTGGGCAAGTCACATAATTTCCTTGACCTTCACTTCATCGGATGTAGGGCAAAGACAGAAATAAGCAATGATGGCTGCTGACATCCCAGAATTAGACTGAAGACTGATGGCAAAGCGATTCTCTAAAGAAATAAACAGTATAAAAAGGCTGGGGCCTTGGGGAAGTGAATTATGAATTTAGAATACACTAGCAGGTAGTAGAAGCAGTTCAATTTGGAATTAATCTAAACAGCCACTGTAGGAAATCTCTGCAGTTAGTAACAGAGACAAAATTGTAAATTAGCACATATTTGCATGCTTGTGCATTTTCTCTGCACATATCATAACTGTCCATTACAGAAAAGTCTCGTTTATTAATAAAGATATATTATCATTGTTTTTCTGTGTCTCTGTGTGACAATGTGTGAGTTTATATGTTCCGTGTTCCTGAATGCAGTCAGAGGGCATCAGATCCCCTGGAACTAGAATTATACAAGGTTGTGAGCTGCCTGATGTGGATGCCAGGAACTGAACCCAGGTCCTCTCCAGCCCCTTTCATCTTATTTTATAAAAATTAATTTAAAAAAACTACCTATCTTTTTAAATGACTCCCACTATGCAGACATCGGCACCAATGAGGCTTTTCAAACAAACTTTTCTTTTTGTGACAAGCTATCATCCAACTAACATACAATTAATTTTCCTCTTATGGGAAGTGCCTTTTTGCAATGTTCTACTGACAGGTCAAAGCAAACAGTGCATCATTGTTAATTCATTAGGCATCCACATAGATGCTATCAATCATGATGAACTAATGTACTATGAAGGCATAGGTTGTAAATATGAGATTGCACATAGATTTCCTAATGGATTTAAGCTTTTCCTTTTTTGAGGAGGAAAGCAAAAGAAAATGAAAGAGTAATCATTTAGAAAAAAATTAAAGAAAATTTCTATCCTTATACCACAAGAGCAAATTTCTTTCTTATACAAAAAAACAAAACCTTTGTATTATATTTACACAATACAAAATTTGCAACATGGACATTTTCGTTTAAATGGTATGAAGGGGGAAAAATTCAAACACCCACGTACCCTGGATACTGAATTTTTCCGTGACAGTCTATTTCCTTTGATGTACTGAAGCCTAGCTAGCTACTCACTACCCTGCTACCCACACTAACAGAGTGGGCCATGCTTGAGACTCGCCAGCACTGTACCATCTCAGTTTCTCTCTCATATTGACTGAATCATGTAATGTGCTTGGCTGTAATCCCAACTACTTGGGAGTTCAAATACTGACTGAACAGCAGATCCAGTCCAAGGGCAGCTAGGCAACTTAGTGGAAGTCTACTGCAAAATGAAAAAAAAGTGGGGAGGGGGCTGGGTCTGTAACTTGGGGGTAACTTAGTAGTAAAGTGCTTGCCTATCATGTATAAGTCCCTGGGTTCAAAACAAATAAAAAGTATATAACTTATAGTTCATATTTTGTTTCCAAAATGAATACTGTGTCACACGGTATCATCTCTGAAACTGGACTTTGTTTTCAAAGTCTACCTCGTGACCACATAGCTACTGTTGCCTGCCCAGGCACAAACAGGACCATAACCACTTTTTAAGCATACGTGAAATGAGCTGGATGCCAGGATGGGAAAATGTCACTTAGATCCTCAGAAAGATGTCAGCATAACTTGACAATGAAATGAAAAGCTTACTGCACATACTAAAAGGCCATGTTGGTGGAAATTTTTTCTGAGATAATTGACTGGGGAAGAAATGTTGAATCACTGCTGCTCTTCATGAGCAAGATGGTATTTTGTAGCAAAACAAAGATGATGATTCAAAATGTAAAGGACACTGTAAACAAGTTTTAGTAATGCCTGAATCAATGTTTTTTTTTTCCTGCAATCTTCCTTTTAATGGACATAAGAAAAGAATTTGGGATACAAATTAACATCTAGGTAAGTCTAAAAGAACGTCCATGAACACAAAATAGAAATCCAAAAGATTAAGAATACATTGAATTATACTCTACTTTACCTTGGCACATGATAAATAATAGTACATGTTACAACTGCCAATACTCTTGATTCAATGAAATATGGTATTAATTTTGTGATGGCTATGGAAGACCACAGTGTTTGTAATTCACTTGCTTAATTTTAAGTCAAATAAATAGAATTCACAATACTGCAACATAGCTACAATGTTACCACTTCAAAAGAACCAACATTTTAATTCTGGGAGAAATAAATACATCAGGAATACCAAAACTCTGTTTGGATTTAAGTACACACACACACACACACACACACACACACACACACGTTTGTACTCCTTATGACTCCAAAGACATTTTAAGGACAATTGAACCTCTTCCTCCTCATGAGATGGGTGGTTTTAATTCCTGAATATTTGGTTTCACTGCCAGATCTGTAGAACAGAAATATAAACTTGGCCAAGTGAGGATCTAAGCATGAGGCTGCTGGCAAGAACAGCTTTATGACAATTCTGAGACACAGTGAGCTGTACAGCCTTCAGACCTCAGCAGGAACCACAATTGCCTCTTCCTCACCCAGAACTTCCCACACATTCCCCACGAGATATGTTTCATTCTGGCAATGGCTTGGCTTGCAGCTCTCAATGGCCCCCTCTCACCCACCAGCTTCTTTTCCACCGCTCAGAGGTTCCAAAATAAAAGCAACACCTTTAACCTCAATCAGCGGAGCAGAATTTTACATCTCAATATACTTTCACTGGTAGGAATCCAGTTCAAAAATGTAGCTTTGGGGGGGGGGTCTTTTGTCTTCTTAAATTATTCCAGGGTCTTAGGCAAAATGCAGGGACAAATTAGTAAATGAGCAGGAGTGTTTCTTGGCATTCTTCAGTGTCAATTAACAAAGCATACCAATAGACTAGTCACATTGAATGGCTCTTAGTATCACAAAACCCATAAAACCATCTCCAACAGTGTTTAGACAATTTAACAAATGGAAGTAAAGGTACTATTAAATGATATCATCTCTATGTAGTTCCTGGTTCTGGTATGCCTTTCTCTATGCAATGTATTATTGATTGCCACACTGTGAAGATGCTTAGCCTATATACACCTTCAGTCACGGATGAATATTTCTCATAATTCATCTATTTAGAGAGTCCAGAAATATACATAGAAAATTTGCAACTCACTTCCACCATGAACTTTTGGACATACAACCATCATTTCACTATTTCTCATATCGTCTCCTTGTCTTTAAACCAAGAAGCAACAAAATCCCCTTCTAATCGACAGCAAAGAAAATTTGAGTTCCCTGCTTCTGTCATGAAGTCTGGATGCCCTTGGAAATTCTCACCAACAATCCCACATTTTCATTCCATTTTGGCTCCAATTTCTAGTAACCAACAGCAGTAACACGTGGCTACTTGGAAGACTTTCAGGAATTGTAGTCACCCAGGATTGTAGGAGCGTGCCTCCTAGCTGTTACCACCAGAGCCAGCCAGGGGGTTTCTACACCTGCCAAACAGTGATCCTGTTTTGGGAAGTGGTTTCTTTTAAAATACACAAACTCTTCCGTGCAACTGTAAAGAAAAACTCAGTGGTACGCACTAACCATGGCAAACAGGAGCTGGGTGTGGGCGGGTGAAGAGGCGGCACTGGGCGTGCACAGCTTTCTTTCTCAGCACACACATACCCTGTGTCATCAGCCATGCCAAAGAACGTGTATTTAGTTGAAAGAACCTCAATTTAGTCAATGATCTCCTAGAGTAAAATGTTTCCTTCCTCCTCCAACTTTCAAGCTCACAGGAAACTTTTCACACTGTGTTAGAATACTTACGCAACCAAAATGCCCCCTTGTCCGCCCTCCCACTCTTTTCTGACATTAATATTTTAAGGCTGTTGTTGCACTTCTCAAAACTCTGCATTATCTGTCTCAAGCGAAAAAAAAAAAAAAACCTTAAAGTTAGAAAGGAAAAAAAAAGGTAAAGAGATAGCCCAGCAGTTAAGAGCACTGGCTGCTCTTCCTGAGGTCATGAGTTCAATTCCCAGTAGACACATGGTATCTCACAACTATCTATAGTGAGATGTGGGATGTGATGCCCTCTTCTGTCATGCAGAAATACATGCAGATAGAACACTCATGTACATAAAATATACAAATAAATATTTTAAAAAAAAGAAAGGCGAGAAAAGAAAGAAAGAAAAGAAAAGAAGAAAGAAAGAAAGAAAGAAAGAAAGAAAGAAAGAAAGAAAGAAAGAAAGAAAGAAAGCTTAACAGCTTCATCCACCATCTAACTCCTGTCATCTCTTTCCCACTTATCTGTTCCTTCTAACAAAGTTACAGGTCTTGTCTTTGGAATCTGGCTCCATGCACCTCCAGATGTATAATCTCCTTACCCTACCATAGCCCATAACTTCAAGCTCAGCCTATTGTCCCTGTTTTCAAGAATGGACAAGCTACTTCTTCCTTAAATCACATAAGGTTGTAATTATGGATGTGTATCCTATTTAGTGTGTTGCTTTCTCTATCATTAGGATAATTCATAAGTATTTCTAACTACTTTGTGACAGAAGCTACAGCATCTACAGTTGGGAGTTTATCTTTAACTCCTGGATTTAACACGTGGCAGCTGTTAGTAGGCTCAACTGAAAATACACTTCTTCCATGGCCTGGGCAATCTTTCATCAGTTCAGGAGTTGCTATTGACACAAACCTCTAAACGTAAATGTCCAGTTTCATCAAACATCCTCAGAAATATACATTAACTGCCAGTACTGTGCTTATTAGCAAAAGAGTCTAGACAGTGGCTTATTGAAAGAGCTTTGTAAACATAGGTTCACAGAAGAAACCAGGTATTATTGAACACAGTTGAAAAGCCCGTTTTGGAGTTCCCATGTCATTAATAACATACAGCTACGTCATTAACTCATTACATGACGAGACCTGACCTGTGGTCTAATAACTGCTATGATTTGACATGGTGATACAAGCAGATACCATCATCTATCCACATGCAACATCTGTAATAACTTCGGAAAATAACCACAAATGAAAGTCACAAACACTACTATGTTCTAGCGGAAATGAGTAAGTATAGATGCACTTTTTCTCATTCAGTTCCTTGAATCTGTCGGTGGGGGTCTGTTGAACTAAGTTAAGAATCTGTCAGGAAGGAAGGAAGAAAAAGTGAAAAGAGAAAACTGATGGGAAAAAATGTAAACAGCACTAAGAGAGAATCTAAACCACATAAGGCAAGTACTCTACCTATAACCTACAACCCCAAAGCCAAGATGGAACCTTTTAAAAAGGTGATTAGGCCGCAATAGTTCTGCTGTCATAAGCCAATTAATGGTGTCATTTTGAGGACCAGATAATCTATCAAGAGAGTGCCACTCCTTTTTCCCTCTGCTTCAGGTGCTTGCTTGCCCACTCTCCATGGTGTGACACAGTATGAAGGAAGACTTTCACCAGAGGTCACTGCCAGCCTCCACCAGCCTGGAGAAATAGGAGCTGAATTAATTTCTACTATTTATAAACTACCCTATATGTGTATGCTCTTATAGCAACACAAAGTGCAGTTAAGACATACTCAAATCTGTCAGGGTTACCCTCAGACTTGTCTTTCTCGGGATCAAATTCTGCATGTTGATTCTTTGAAGAAATAGTAGACTACAATATTCCATTTTAATAGTTTTAAAATTTGGGAGCCATTAAAAGCAACTTTTATTTCTTCAATATTCACTGTGTGTCAAAGGTTTTTAAGTGTTCTTTTAATCCTTATAAGACTAAAAATAATCACAGATTCCATTTACTTAATCCTGTGCAAAAGAATTGCCATGTATCTTATTGAATTCACTAACAGGATCACCAGATGTGTAATTAAGGTTCAAGGAGAAGCAGCTTCCTGAAGGTGACATGGTTTACAAATGGTAGTCTCAGTTCCTCTCAGAGCCCAAACTTGAACCTCACATTGTCAATTTAAATTTCAATCATCAATATTTTGCATAAGATTATACTACAAAGGAGTCTTGGAAAGGCCTAGGTCTGGGTAATGGTCCATGTCTCTCCCTGTGTTGCATCCCTAAGGCCAAGAAATTAAATGAAGTGTAATAGACAATTTCTCCTCCTCTCCTATCATGAGCAACTTTCAGTTGGCATATCAGGACTCTTCTGGACCTATGTTTAGGGCCCCAGGAGCAGAAAGGAGAAGCAAAAGAAAACCTCCACTTGTCCCCATCCATGAAAACACTTCTGCAACAGCTGCACACAAAAGGAACATTCTTCTCTTCTTTATTCAACAAATGTTTACTGAACATCTCTCTGCTCTGTTCTATACCATGCCATGCTTCTTTCTAAATCTGTTGGAAGGGTGTTCCAATGGCAACAAGGTTTTTCATTTATTTTTGTGATGGTATTTTAATTATTTTATACCTTACTATTTGCACTAGCCACAAATGTTATATTAGCATAGGAGAAAAAGAAGTACAAAGATTAATGTGTCCCCTTAAGTTATCCTCAAGAAAAGTTTGATCTTCATACAACAAACATTCAGTGTAGAGAGAAAACGGGATGTTCAAGCTGCTGAGTCGACTCTTACCTGGAGTCTAAAAAAAATCACTGCCAATATGGCTAGATGAGCCAGTATATTTTCTTCCTAAGCCAGTTAAAGTTGGGGTTTCTGTTATTTCTAATTAAATCAATTCATGCCAGGGACAAAAAAGTGAATGTTCAGCAGATAGTCTTGAGTACATAGATTTGTCAGTGGAATTCCTCCACACCAAGAACAGTCCACAGCAGCCATACTTTCAGTTCTCAATGTTTGGGTTTATTAAGTATACAGTAAAAGAAAAAAGTAAAAGTATAAACATCAAGTAAAAGATATATAAAATTACTAGACAAATAGTAAAATATCATCAAATTAGGCACCTTGAAAACCCCCAGAAGTAACAACTGGATTAGCCTAACTGAATGAACAAATAAAAGTAACATCATCAAATCAGTTACAGTATCCAGGAAAAATGACTGGGAAAGTTCTATGGAGACAGTCATGCTAGAGTACGTGACTGAGAGATTTGCAGACAAAGCGGGGCATTCTCTCCATAAGCGACTTCTACCTTTCATTCCTATCACAGGCATTATCAATGTATTGTATATTGCCACAACCAAAGTACTGCACATTTCAATCTATTTGAAGCCCATGCATTTTCCCAATAATTAATATCAAACCCTTCAGAATAAAGGCTGTAAGTGGAGCTGCTTCCATTTGAGCATACACAATGTGTTTATAAATGCTACTAATGGCAGAAGAGCTGTGTTAAAACTACAAAGGAATAGATCATACCTAAAATTGAACACTTAGATGATGTAAAGAAATGGTTTCTCTACCTGCTATTCTCAGGGGTAAAATGATATATTAGTTATCATTGTTGTTGTTCATTGTTTTTGTTTTTGTTTTTGTTTTTGTTTTTTCTTCCCATTATAGGGCCTGGAGGTCATCCTGTTCCCATGAAACCGAGTAGGACAACAGCATAAACTGGAGAAACAAATACATTTCTGTACCTTAAGCAACTCTAAAAGTTTTAGAAAAGTCTCCCCCAACACACTATACACCAAAAATGCAACTGGTGCATGGATATAAAAAAAATTAAAAGACAAAAATGACTTCTCAAGTAATGAATTCATTTAAAACTTCAAGAGTCCTCAGTGCAGTACTCTTTGTATATATAAGACAGTGCGGCATGAACAACATGCAGTTTGCGGTTTCCTATGAGGCCACATGTAAAAAGAGCCAACAAGGGCTAAAAAAAAATTATAATCTTCACTGAACATGTATACCCTGTTTGGCCAGGTGACTCATTCAAAATAATTTGGACTGGGTTTTTGTGAAGAATAAAATTGCCAAGTCTGAGTCCAACCTGTACTACACAATGAGGTCCAGTGTACAGATTAACCTGGGCTACAGAGTGAGATATTGTCTAAGAAAAAGAGAGAGAAAGAGAGAGAGAGAGAGGAAGAAAAGAAGGAAGGAAGGAAGGAAGGAAGGAAGGAAGGAAGGAAGGAAGGAAGGAAGGAAGGGCCCACAAAATAAATGGTTGATTCTTAATACTTCATCATCCCATCCCCACTTGAAAATATTTTTTTAAAAATTATAGACTGTATTTCTTCACAAAATATTGGCCAAGATATCTATCCAATAATAAAAATGATCTGGCCCAACCTTGAGTCATCTTCCTTCTGTCTGACACAAGCAATCTAGCTCACTCACTGCCTCATGTTTTAGAGGTGCTTGTTACCTCAATTACTGTCTGCTCGTGCGTAAATGATACATTCTATTCCATCTTTATGGTCACATGAAGACAGACTGGGAAGGGTTACAGAAAGGAAATTATAGGTAACCACATCACTACATTTGGTCTTTTCCCCTCCACAAAAGAATCTTGCTTCTTGAAGACAGCAAGAAATAAACTTATTTTCTAAGTAGAAATCCAAGTCATATATTTCATTTAAGGGAAAAATTCACAAAGCCTGGTTGCTGCCTTCAATAGAGGGCAATTTTTCATCAGCTAGGTCTGTCAGATCCATTTTATTTCACAAATTGGACAGCTGAAACTGTGTGTTCTCTATCAGCCATAAGAAAATGGTATTCTTTCAGCTGGCAATATTGGGCTTTATTTTGAAGTCTTTTATCAAAAATGAGAAAAAAGACCTTGATAGAATTCAACATTTTCAAATGCGCATGATATTTATAAGCAATAAAGCCAGCACAAAACTTAAAACATTTGGTAGCTATTATGTCATGAACCTAATTACCTTTGAAATAAATCAGAGATGCAAAATACAGATATTTGTTGAGGGCTTGCCATGTGCTAAGGTGAATAACTTCTATCAATCATCTTTTCCAGTCCTTACTAAATCCTCTACGCTGGTTCTTTTATGCCATTTTAAGGATGAGAAATCATTTTCCCAAGGTGACAGAGAGGGCAAATGAAAAGAAAACAGAATGTAAACCCTGCCCTCTAGGCTTTAAAACCTCATACTCTTGAGTATCCTACAATAAGAACGTGACTTGCAACATTGAAACAAGAGTTGCATGGTCGCTTTATACATTTACCAGTTACAGTGCTTGTCACAGGAAGAATTTGAATTACATTTTCCAGAATTTTAAAATATACAAGAAGCCTGCTACTTTGTTTTACAAGGCAAAGACAATTTTTGTAACTGAATTAGACAAAAGTACTACACAGAAACACATGAATAATAAGCAAGACACAAATGCATGAAACAAAATACTAACTGCTTTCTAGCCATGCCTTAAAAATGGATCATTCTTAGGTAAGGTTTACTTCAAAATTAGGAGTTTAGTTCAGCTGAGGAAATCCAAAGGTAAATGACACTCCAAGTCTCCTGATAAATGGCAAAAAGTCATGTTCCTTTTGTATACAGGGAAACAATAAGAAATACTAGCATAACTATCAGGAAAAGAAATATACACACATGTCAGGGGATGCAAACTAGATCCATTACTGCTCAAGGTACAAATAAGAATCCAGTGGGGCCTTGTCTGGCCTCAGTGGGAGAGGGTGTGCTTAGTCCTGCTGAGACTTGAAGTGCCAGGGTGGGTTGTCACCACTTGGGGGCCTCCCCTTCTCTGAGAAGAAGTTGGGGGAAAGGGACTGGGAGGAGAGGAGGGAGGGGGATGAGACTAAATAAATAAATAAATAAATACTAAAAGAATATTTTTTTAAAAAAGAAAACTTATGTATTATTGCTGCTTTTTTAATCAACAGCACTCTGGGGATTCTAACCAAGAGAAAAAAGCAGGGAGGGAGGGAGAAAAATGTATATATCCTTCTTAAGTTTATGATTAACTATCTGAAACAGTTTCAGAGAAGTTACCAAAAATCTATTGACAGGTCAAGTCTAATCAGATCTAGTATAAATATAACAAGGCTTGCTTTTGTTATCAAGAGTTGTCAGTCTTCATCCATAAATATTAGGCTGTGCTGGCCATACGCTTTCTGTACCAACTACTCAACTTTACCACTGCTGCACAAAGGCAGCCATTGACTATGTGTACCTAAGTAAAGAAGGTTGTGCTCCAGTCAAACCATTTTCACAAAAGCAGGAAGTGGGCAAGATATGGCTCATTGGCTACAGTTTGCCAACCTCTACTTTACATCACACATACATACATGCATGCACACATACATACACACAGAGACAGACAGTGGAAATAGAAAAGAGTTATTTCAAACATCAAGAAAATGTAAAAGCCTAAAAGTAAACCTTCCAAAGAGTATAGGAGTCAAAACTTAATTATAAATACTCTTTCAATCCAACAATTCCATTTCTGTGGATTTATTCCAAGGATAGAATTAGATAAGGACATGCAAACCAGGCTATTTATTACTATGTTATCTATTGATGTTATCCATGTCTTACTTATTAAAAACAAGTTCCATTCAAATGCATGATATCAGCCAATTTTTTAAAAATATATATACAGGTATGCATAAGAACTTTTGCATATAGGCTCATAAAGTAAGAGTTTTGGGCAACTTTCTAGATTTTAGAAGGTGGGGAGAGAGGATCCCCCACCATATCAAAATTGTTAGTCAGGCTAGCCAGACTAGCTGTATTGGCAAGCTCTGGGTTAAATTGAGAGATCTTGCCTCAATAAATAAGGTGTCAAGTGATCAAGTAAGACTCGCATTGTCAACCTTAATTGCACACACACACACACACACACACACACACACACACACACACTTGCATCCATACACAAGAAAACACATAAGCAAACACACCACATATAAAGGAAAATCTTTTTTATTTTTAAGAGAAAAGAGCAGAGTAATTATGCTATGCTCAGTAATTTACTCTCACTTCTATGAATTCTGAAGCAGCTCATAGACCGTCTTCTCAAACAATTCATATCAATGTCGATTACAACTTTTACATTAAGATGCCACAAGAAAGTTCTTTACATTATTATAACTTCCTCATAACCTAATGCTATGGAATCTTTTGTTATAACATAGAAAGAAATCTATCCAGAATTCTCATGCTTTTCTTATTCCATGGTAGTCCTACATGTATGCGTATGTACATATATGTGTATACTCACCTGTCTACCAAGAAAGAAAATTCAGAGAAGGGGAATGAAAAATAGCCAATGATGATAGATGAAGGAACAAAATAAATTAATATCTCACAGAGAGGGACTGGAGAGAGGACTAGTGATGAAGGACACTTGTTACTCTTGCAGAGGATCAGAGTTTGATTCCCAGCACACATATGGTGGCTCACAAGCATCCTTAACTTGAGTGCTAGAGAATCAAATGCCCTCTTCTGACCTCTATAGACACCAGGAAAGCATATGGTATATGGTATGTTTCTCCAGGCAAAACACCCATATCCAGAAATGAAAAGAGAATTTTTTTTTAATATCTTACAGAGAAATAAGTATCAGCCTATGAATTCAATGCTCAAGGTATTATTTATGGCTCCGCCACACAGAAATCCTATTAGGTTAGAGGAAACCTATGACATTCTTAAAACTGTCACCCATAAAATATCAAGACTAGATTTTAGCCTACTAATAAAAATGTAAGTTTATGTGGTTTATGTCTATTTGTGAAAACATATTTTCCTCACTGTTAAAATAAGTTTCTAATTACTTGGCCAATGATTTCAAATTATATACAATGTACAAAATGATGTGCATTTAATATCCATTCACTAAAATCTTGGAAAAATAGACATGGGGAAGAAAGAAACATAACTCTTCTCACTTCCCCAAAATTGTTTGTGTTACTGAATGCAAATTACACAACATAACTCACACAGCTGTCAAAAAGAAGAAAAACTGGGATTTTTATCTTCTTTTTTTCTGTTTGGCAGAGGCATTCTTTTTTTAATTATTTTTTTTATTTTTGTTACAGTTTATTAACTTTGTATTCCAGCTGTAGTTACCTTATCTAGTTTTGAAATCTTTCTACTTACCTCCTGGAAAAGTTTGCTCCAACAGCTTAACATAAAAATTAGACTCAATGCAAACACAGTCTTGTACAGCAACAAGCGTTTCCAACTTTTGGCAGGGTTACACAAGCACACATGAGAGTGTCTGTGTGCACCTGTGAGTAAGTGTGTGTGAATTTTTTGTTGCTCCAGAGGTCATGGGAGAAAGGTGAGTGTCAGGAAAGCTAACTTAAAAGTTAACAGGAAAATTATGACAACAATCGATCATCAAGAGTTCTCAAAATGATGTCAAAAGACAATGAGGTGTTAAATACATTCTATAATCCATGAAAATCCAGGACACAGTAAGAAAGAAATGAGGCTTACCTTGAACATAGTAGACAAATACATTTCTTGATATAGCAGCTGGTCATTAACTACCTCTGTGCCCCTACATTCTATTAAGTGTTATTTAACTTTCTGCAATAGAATTTGCCATTGCATTATCAAGCAAAATAATAACAACCTAGAATGGGCTTACATTTAAGGAAATCAGAGAAACTGAAATTTAGAAAACTTTCTATTTTCTACTAAAACAAACTTTGGAGAAGAACTTAGTATAGTTTCAAAAGTGGACAGTCTAAATTAAAATACTGAACTATTTTACTTGGGAAGGAGTACCACCAAACTCTAGTAGAAACTTACCCTTCAACTTGAGATCAACATTGTGTCTCAGCCAAGGATAAACCCCATAGCTTGGCATGTCTTCAGGAATTGGGTTATTGCTTATCCAGCCATCACAAGCAAACCGGAAGAAATTTTCACAAGGATCCACAGAAAGATTTACTTTGCTCATGATGGCAGCAGCTATTTAAAAAGAAAATCACAGGATTAATAACTAGTACTAGATGTTGTGTACTGTTCTTCTCCAAATTAAACAAAAAATTTCATATCAACCAGTTTCCAAGCCTTGACCTCAACGTTTATCCCCAAAGTGTCTCTCTGAATGAACTTCATATAAAAACGACTGTCTTCAAAGTATATAGGAAAATGTTAGGTTTTTTCTGGAGACAACTTTAGTAAGGCAGCTTGTTTAATTGGGGAAACAGAGGCCACTTAAACTTCTGGTGAGTGAGTAAGGGCTATAGGGATGAGTGTACATCATTGGCCAGGGCCAGGGTGGTTGGAATGCCTTACTTGCATGAGGAAGGATCCCAGGTGCTGCCAGACATGACCATATAAGGAAAAAGGAAGTTTAACCTGGCTATTTGACCTCCTCAGAAGGACAAGGGTGGGGCATAGGGCTAAATTAGTCAGGCCATGCAGGCCTGGGGCAGGGGGAGGGCAGTCCTAGTCTTGCCTATCTCAGGATGAAATTTCCGGGGTTTGAACACACCCCATTCTGGCTCTGAGCCATCTCTCCTCCCACTCCCATGTTCCTTGGTAGGGGAACACAATTTCTGGCTGCAAAGATTTGCACCAACTGATTTTTTTTTTCAATGCAGTTTATTCAGGAACATTGAACAATCCTCGGACCCCGGGGAAAGCCAGCCCACAGCTTAAATAGCCTCTGGGTAGCCAACCCAGGCGTGCCACGGGGGCAATGCAGATAGGTCCACCTACATGGAAGCAAGCCAGATCCTCGGCCTTAGCCAAATGTGGAGTTGTTCGTGACAGAGAGCACTCACCATCGGGAAGGTGGAAGGCGGAAACCAGCTCCATCTTTAAGGCATAGCATTCCGCAGCTCTCTACAGTTCCCCCTTTTTGTTTTAGACGCATCAGGCAAGAGTAGAGGTCTGATCTCTGATATTAGAAATAAATTGGGATTTTGTACAGATGTTCATTTAGGTGTCATCCACCCAAAGAGCATCAGACCCGTCCGATACCTTTTTCTCAGAGGCGGGACCTGGGGCATCAACCCGCATGCAATCAGACATGCTCTTCTCTGGGTCCAAAGCGGCTGACCCTGAGTGCAGTGCTTAGCCTCGCATCCTGAGCGTATCATTTTATACGCATAATTTTTAAAAACACAGTCAATACTTTAATGACATTGGAAGGAAGACACTCTAGGCAATTTTCATACCTTAATTAATGCCAGAATACATTTCTATTTGAAATTATGAAAATCCAGTGAGTTTTCAGCTAAATTAGAATGAATCTTCCACCCCAGAGCAATCTAGTAAATTTAGAGATGTATGTTTTGGTTATGTGGGCAGTTCCTCCAGGTTAAAAAATAAGGTTAGGTGTTTCTCTCCCTAAGCATCTTATAGAAAAGTCAAACCACTGTTTGGGAGTCATTGAAATGAATACACAAAAACTCCAATATTCTATTTCATTTTTGTATTTTTAGTGGGGGAGACATTGCCTCACTCTTTAATTCTAGCTGGCCTAGAACTCAATATATAGGCCAGGCTGACCTATAAATCATGCTGATTCTTCTGCCTCTGCCTCCTCAGTGCTAGCATTACAGGCATGAGCCACCATGCCCAGCACAAAATTTCTATAGGATTTCAAAATCCTCACCATTTTCAACCACTATCTTTAAAATAAACAAAAGAAAATAAAACTTGAATTATGATAAACTTCAGGTTGGTTTAATTTTTTTGTCTTTCCTCCCCAGAACTAATTCCATTGTCTCTAACTACACTTTTGCTTACTGCTGTTATTTTATCATTATGATTTAATATTCAAAAGTGCTAGGGGAAACAAAACAAACTTACTTCTGGCTTATATTTATAGTCAGTCTGTTCAGCCACAGATGGAATCTGCTATGTAACACCTCAAGGACATGGATCACACACATCTCAGTCCCACATAATATTTACAGTCTCACAGGGGAGCCTTCATGTGCACTTTGACTCACATAAGCTCATTGCTTTCTTGCTTCCTTCCCCAAATCTCCCTGCCCCCAACTCTTAAAGGACTCTCTTCCCCAACTCCTTGGGTTTTCTCACTGGTACTGAGAAAAACTGCAAACTCAGCTCTGACCTAGACCCTGATCGAAAACTGAAAGAATACTTCACTCACACTGAATTTGGAAAGAAGCCCATGGAGGGAGAAAACCTTTCCCCATGCCTTGCAACTAATCATTCAGCATTCACAGTTAGGAGCAGGGCTGCCCTTTCTGTGGGGAACTTCAGATTTGTGACTTCAAATTCCAAGGGACCATAGTTGTCAAGACACCAAAACTTCATTCCCCTACTCAGCTCCATGGAGAAAACTTAGCATCTAGTTTTAATAAAAAGAAATATGATTGCGAGGGAAAGCTGTGAAAGCAAAAGCTGCCACGTTCTCAAGTGTGGCCCATGAGGTTAACCGTTGAACAGGCTTCCACTAGTCTATATGGTACAGGTGTTAGCTCCAATCAGGGCTCAAAGGAGAGTTTTATACAGCCTGACTTATTAATATTTCTATGAAATATTCAAGTCACTCACATTTCCTCTGTAGTCAGAACTATATGCCATGTTCTTTTTGAGCAATAAAGCCTTTTCACAAACTCTAGAAAGAGGCTGTTTGGGTTGGAATGAGAGAAGCACTATGCAATAGCTAAATTAATGAATTAAATTAATAGCTATGGTAAAACACCTTGACCAAAAACAACTTTCAGAAAAAAAGTCTTTATTTGGTTTACACAGGCCATCATCAGAAAATGACAAGGCAGGAACTGAAACAGAGACTCATGTTAATCCACCTTAAACCTGCCCAGGGATAGTACTGCATACAGTGGGTCAGAGCCTCCCACATCAATCCTTAATCAAGAAAATGCTCCTGCAGACTTGCCTACAGGCCATCTGAAGGAGGCATTTCTCAATTGAGTTTGTACATACATAGTTAGCAAAGCCCAGAACGATTCACATAAGCAGTTGGTAATAAAATTCCATAACCAGTTATCTAAAATTGATGCTAGATTTCCAGAGCTTGCAGATTTTCAAGTTATGCAAAAGAAATACAGCCATGTATAGCCATGGGTGATATAACAGTTCAACAATGGCTGTTTTGGTACCACTGAAGCAAGCACATTAATATTCCTACAAGGAAATAAACATACCATCAGAAGTGGAAGAAATGATATCTAAAATTGCTTCACATTAGTTACTTATGCTTATATACACAGTTTTACCAAATAAACTGTTACAAAGTGGATATTACACTGTTTTCAGGGGCTGGGGGTTTGGATGCAGGGATACTATTACTGTTTTTATTTTCTTTGACTCTCACAATCTTATGAAAGTTTATAAATCTAGTCCCATTTCATAGGTAATAAAACTGCAGCTCAAGATGATCATGTATTTAACACAGATCATGTGGTCTAGAAGTGTCTTGGTTGTGTATGTTCCAAATCCATCAGCCTCTCTATACTTACTCATTATCATTAATAAACCCATTCATTGGTTCTCTGTAGTCTTTCTATAGTTTTCATTGTCAAAAATGAGCTAATACATGAGATCATGGAGAAAAGTAAAAAGCAGAAAGTTGTAGAAAGAAGGCTCTCAGAAATGACTGTCACTTGCTCAGAAAAGAAAAAGAAGTTGATCAGGCATGTGCATCTCTGGGACTTTTACCACCAGCACCTCTGCCCATGTGGCCTTTGTGACCGGAACATAAGCTCTTGCATAAAGCCAAGCTTGGCACCAATTCTTAGACCATGTGGACTCAATAGTTATTACACAGTTCCCTGAGCATAGTGAAGCTTGTATTTCATTAAAGAAGGATGAGGCCTTGGTGAGTCTGCACTATAGAAACAGAAAAGTCAGTGTTTTCCTAACATCAGGAAGCTATTTACTAATGTGAAAATTAAAAACAGAACAGCTAGGCAAAACACACTAGGTGGCAGAAGGTAACATCACAAAACATCACCCTGTCCATTTTTACTCGCGTTATTATGATTTGTAATAAATAAAATTCACGAAGTGGCCTTCCATCCCTCAAGTTGTCTAAACTAAAATTGAACACTTACGGTTAGAATATTTTAACTTCTCACACCTGCAAGAACTCTATCACAGCTAAACTACCAAGTGACATGAAATTTAAAACCTGCCATCTGATTGTAAAACCTGGTCCCTCACCTTGCTTCATGAAATACTATCTCCCTTTGCTAAGCCTCCAGGCCAACTGCTCAAGTTTGGAAAAGAAAAGAGCATGGGAATTCTACAAGAATCCGAAGGGGAAAAACACATCACCTTTCCAGGAACAATACTAAGTAGCTGGAAGGACTGTCTACTCACTAGACCCTCAAGTGAATCCAGTGTCACACAAAAAAGCAGAGTTCTCTGTGCACAGGGATACTTGGCTTGGCACAAAGGAAATGAAGGAGGGGAGACAGTCAGGGACTTGAAAGCTAGTTCTGCCCCTAACTCACGATGTGACCCAGCAGTGGTTTGCTTTGAGAAGCCTCCATTCTCTCATCTACGGGCATCAACTTCATAGAAATCTTATGAAATTTTCAGAAATGGCAAGTTTGAGTCATTCAGCACATTGCTTTTTTGAGGAAAAAAAAATTGATCACTCAAGAACGGGGCAAGAAGGGGACTTAACATAACAACCTGAAGGTGCTACTGTGGTCCTGGTGCCCAGACTCTCCTGAACACTGGTCCAGTTCTATTCACTTAATCCACTCCTCACAATATGAGAGGAATAAAGTTCAGAGCAACCATGAGTTCTAGCACGTCTATTGACATATTCATCAAAGTGTTGTCTTGGTTTTGAGCCAACTTAGCTTTTGTCTACCATGTTAATACTGAGAAGCATGAACTGATAGTGCAAGTTGACCTTTGTATGTGTGAGAGAGAGGCAGTGTCTCATTGTGCAGCACTGGCTGCCCTGGAACTCACTATACAGGCCAGGCTGGTCTTGAACTCACAGCAATCCATCTGTCTCTGCCTCCTGAATGCTAACATTAAAGGTGTGTATCACAACAGCCAGAAGTTCCTGAATTCTTTCACCTAAGTCTCTCCCATCTCAATCAATGTCACTGCTTAACCTGTAAGCATCACCCTAAATTCCCGCCTTTATCCACAACACATCTCAATCCCACTACTACCACAATGCCTTCAGCAAGCCTCCCAAGCTCCTAATTCTTCTGCAACCTCCGTCTCAAACTCAAGGCCTGCTCTCACCTGGCCTGCTGGTTGTAACCTACTTTCTGATTTTGTGCCTGTTTCTCCTCAAAGTAAAGTTCTCTCCAGGAAGACAGAAATCGTTTTGAGACTGGGGTTTTCCATGCCTCTCCAGGCTGGCCTTGAACTCTTCTTTGTTCCTCCTGCTTCTACCTCCAGAATACTGGGATTACAGCCGTGTATCAATCACCATGCCCAATTTATGTGTGTTGAGGATTGAACTCAGAGCTTCATGAATGATAGGCAACTACTATACCAACTGAGATACATCTTCTGACCCCTTTGTGTGTGTATTTGTTTTATTTTGTTTTTCTCCCCCTAACTAGTTCTTCGACATAAATCCCTGTCATGAATAATAAATATATGGTGACGTAATTCATTAATCTATTCCAGTCAAGAGGAAAACCCTGCATATTTAATTGCTCTATGACTTCCTCTTTTGAAAATGCCCAGGGTTCTGCCCACTTGAAGAATGGGAGGGAGGGGGTGGAGGCAGGGACTGAGCTTCTTCAAATGTAGGCTCTGACTGAATTATGGCAATGCAAGCAGAATTTAATAGCTGTGTCACTACTGGGGCAACTTTAAGCATGAATCTTTGCCTTGGTGTCCTCACTGATACATGATCTTATCACCTCCAAAGAAGCTCAGCTTGTGGTACAGAACAGAGGAACACAAGAGGATTCCAGCAGAGGCAAGGATTTCCACAGGGTCCCAGTTTAGAATCAAGCATGCCACACCCAGATGATAACGTCTGCTTAAGATAAAGGAGGAACCTTTCCTCAGTGGAGCCATAGGATGCACACAATCTCCAGTCTCTGCCTTTAAAGAAAGAACACTGCTTTTCAAGCCCTTTCCTGAATTCTTTATCATGAGGGTAGAACAGCTCAGCTTTTGCAAAAAAGAAAAGAAAAGAAACAAAAAACAAGCTCCACTACTTCATACCAAACCTTGAAAGTAAACCTGAAATGTCCTCAAAATTGTATTTTGTATTTGGTCAACCTCAAGTAAACAGAATACTAAAAATACTAACTGTTTTCTCTTCCACTCCCCAAGGTACTAAAATTATAACGACACAGGGCAGAAAACAGACTTACCGGCTTCTATGCACTCTGGCTTCAGGCAGTACTCCTGTTTAGACTGGAAACTTAGGAGACCTTGACTCACTAAAAAAACAGATCAAAATAAATGGATTTGTAGCAGACCACCACCGAGTAAGATGCGTTGGGGCACATAAGCAATTCATGCTTCTCAGTATTAACATGGTAGTGAAAAACCAAGTTGGTTCAAAACCAAGGAACCACTTTGATAAACATGTAAACAGTCTTGCTAGGACTCATGCTTATTCTGAAATTCATTCCTCTCATATGGGGAGGAGTGGGTTGAATGGGTAAAGAGTCTGCTCACCAGAGCCACAGCAGTACCTGAAAGCTTGCTAGAGTGAAGGTTTTCACTCCACATCTCTCTGTTCAGAAATTCAGGAGGTGGAGCACAACCATCTTGTGTGCTTTGGATTTGGATGACAGAGACAGCCTCTCACAAACTGAGCAGGCTGTACCTTGGAGACACACACATACACACACAGACACACACACACACACACACAAATTACTCTAAAACTGAAATAGTTTTTAGCAATGTTTAATCTTCCCAACTAGTGGCAATATCACCTATTAGGAATTTCCAGTCCTTTGACATGACAGTGTCTTCATGCTTGAGAATCATGCAAGGAAATCACAAAACAATAGCTTTAAAAAAAGTTGAGGAATGGATACAGAAATTGTGGTACATTTGCACAATGGACTACTACTCGGCAATTAAAAACAAGGAAATCATGAAATTTGCATGCAAATGGTGGCATCTAGAAATGATCATCTTGAGTGAGGTATCCCAAAAGCAGAAGGACACACATGGTATATACTCACTTATAAGTGGATATTAGACATATAATATAGGATAATCATACTAAAATCTATGCACCTAAGGAAGCGAATCAAGAAGGAGGACCATGGCAAGATTCTCAACCTTCATTCAGAAAGGAAAACCAGATGGACATCAGAAGAGGGAGAAAACAGGGAACAGGACAGGAGCCTATCACAGAGGGCCTCTGAAAGACTATACCCAGCAGGGTATCAAAACATATCCTGAGATTCATAGCCAACCTTTTTTCAGAGTGCAGGGAATCTTATGAAAGAAGGGGGAGATAAAAAAGACTTGGAGGGAACAAGAGCTCCACAAGGAGAGCAACAGAACCAAAAATTCTGGGCACAGGGGTCTTTTCTGAGACTGATACTCTAAACAAGGACCATGCATGGAGATAACTTAGAACCCTGCACACAAGTAGCCCATGGCAGCTCAGTGTCCAAGAGGGTTCCCTAGTAATAGGAACACGGACTGTCTCTGACATGAACTCATGAGCTGGCCCTTTGATCATGTCCACCTGAGGGGGGAGCAGCCTTACCAGTCTACAGGGGAAGACAAAGAAGCCAGTCCTGATGAGATCTGATAGACTAGGCTCAGATGGAAGAGGAGGTGGACCTCCCCTATCGTTGTACTGGGGGAGGGGCCATAGGAGAAGAGGGAGGGAAAATGGGATTGGGAGGGGTTGGGGATGGGGCTACAGCTGTAATACAAAGTGAATAAACTGTAATTAATAAAAATAAAAGAAAAAAGAAAAAAAAGAATCTCATAATATTTTAAGTAAGTTAAGATTTTGTATTGGGCCACATTCATAGCTGTCTTTGCCTGCATGGAGGGTGCAGGCACAGGCTGGATGTGAGTGTTTTTACAAAAGCATAGAAAAATGCACTACTTTTTGAACTTCAGTTAGGCTCTGAGCATTAGCAAACGTGAACCTAAAATTAAAACCTTTTTGAAATACATGTTTTTCCTCCAGAGCTGGAGAAATTATAAGGCATTCATTATTGCTGTGCTCTGTGAACAAAAACAAGGAATCTTTGAAAATATGGCCATGAAGAAATGGACTATGGGGACTGAGAAGTACAGTCAGGAAGTGTAGGGGGCTGAGAAGTACAGTCAGGAAGCCTAAGAGTGCTTCTGTTTTTGCTAAGGATAAAGACCTGAAGATCACCTGCCAGTGTGGCGTGTCTTATTATTTATGAACCCACATCCTAAGAGGAGCCTGCTTTGTCTTTGTTCTTTTCTCTGCTCCTATCCTCCAAGCAGCCTTTTTATCTGTGTTACATTATAGATTCAAGAAAGCTGCCTACAGAACTACTCAGGCCTATTTTCAAAAAAAGTTTTATAACATAAAAGGAGTATTTTTATTTCTTTTTGCAAGAAAAAAACTGGGTAAAAATACAGAGATAGAATAAAGATCAGTATGGGGCATTTCAATGTACCTTAACAGTAGAACCATGGTGAGGGCTTCCTTTTAGTTAATTTTTACATGTTTACCAAATGTTCTTTAATGAGCAGGTAGTATTTTTATAATGGAAATATGAAGTTTATTATTGTAGATAACACCCTCTTGTCAGTAGCTTCATTTTTAAATCTTATAAAATGGCTAAAATGTTATTCTTTTTCAAAACTTCGGGGGAAGAAGCAGAACAATCAGGAACTTGAGAGCAAATTTTACTACATGGTAAATTCCAAACCAGCCTTAGCTACATGAGAAGCTAGACGTCCTCCAAAACAAGAAATAATCATTGACACAGACATGTAACAAGCTCAGATAAAGAAAACAGAAATAAGTAAATGAAACAAAAAAAAATATTTTACTATAAAAATTCTAACATTCCTTTTTACAGTTAAGAAGCTTTAAAAACAAAGTGAAGCAGCAGGTTGACTTCTCATTTTAGAAGCCCCACACAATGCAACCTTCTCATTTTAGAAACCCCATAGGTGCAACTCTGGACCCACCCGCAGTTCCAGAGTATTATCGTGAGGCTGGTAACATAGCTCAGTGATAGAGCACTTACATCACATGCACAAAGTCCTTATTTCCATCCCCAACACACACACACACACACACACACACACACACACACAACACAACAGAAAGCATGAGAGAGACCATACAGCTGCAGTCATCAGCACCCAAGTACCCACTGGAACCCACAATCTATATGCAGGCCATTGCCTAATTCTATTTCTGTGAAAGGCCTTGGTAGTTTTGATAGTTGAGGGGAAGTGTAACAAAGGGTAATATTTCATAATATATGAAAAGCATATGGAAGGGAAGCTTCAGTATCCAGAAAGCATATCTTCCTGGCTCCCATTTGTGTACATTTTGTCTGTGGATGCTTTAGTGCTACAATAAAACAGAGCCCTGAATCAAGGAATGTATGGCAGTAGAGCCAAAAATATTTACTATCATCTGGCCTTGACAGGAAAAGATTGCAGACCACTACATCTGAGAAACAGATTTTGGGGAGGAAGGAAAAGGGAAGAAAAGGATACTTGAAAATAAATTAGTTATGGGTATTAATCCCCTAGGTTTTCTGAAACCAACTCAGACCACTGGTAACCATTCTTTCTGTAGAAGACAAAGACAAAGACAAAAAAAGAGGTAAGGAGGGATGCTAGACATTGCAGGCATATGACTGAACTTTGACAGGTAGAGTACATATTGCAAAGTCAGCCAGGAAGCACCTTCAAGGGAAGATCCTAACTAAAGTATTGTCATGAAGAACATTGCTTTGCAGGCATTTAGCAAGCAAATGTAGAATGGGTGTGCCTGGGGCAGACAATGAAGAAAGGTGGTGATTAAAGCATAGTGCTGAAATATTTGACAAAAATGTAAATGTTCCTAGTAGATATTGTCATACAGGCCTATAATCCCAGCAATCGGGAGGCAAAGGCAGGAATATCACAGTAAATTCAAGGCCAGCTTAATCAATATAGTGATTTCTAGGCCAGACAGGTATACATAGCGAGAACCTGTTCACCGACAGACAGATAGATATTCCTGTATAGACCCTCAGATAGATGCATTCCGAAGCAATGTTTCCCCAAACTTGCACATGCAATTGAATATTATTGGGGCTTGTGAAAACGCAGACTGTGAATCTTTAGACCTAGGATTGCAGCTCAAGCACTCAAGTGATGCTGATGCGAGAACAGCAAAAAAATAGAATAAGGCCACACCCTTAGCTGTCCAGTTTGTTATCAATCATCATTAGACCTCCTTCAGAAGACTCAAGGTGAGTGACGGGTTACTAAACATATTGGGAAGTTACCTTTTTAATCGGGCCTCTCCCATAATAACGATGCTTGATTTAGGGAAGTTTACCTAAAAACTTTAGTGCTTGTGTGAAAAAAAAAAAATCATCTCTTTTGTTTTGTTTTTGTTTTTTTTTGAGACAGGGTTTCTCTGTGTAGCCTTGGCTGTGCTGAACTCACTTTGTAGATCAGGCTGGCCTCAAACTCAAAGAGATCATCCTGCCTCTGCTTGCCAGAGTGCTGGGATTACAGGCATGTGCCACCATGCCTGGGTAAAACAATCATTTTCTCATAAGAAAAAAAAATATTTACTACCAGCTAATCAAATTCTAGAACACTATGGTCTCCAATTATAATGATCATAAAAATAGAATTGAAAAAGATTGCAAAATGCTATTAACATCACTGAAAACAGTACATATTTCAATTTACATGATGACCACTTGGATTTGTAAGTCTGGGAGTATGCATAAAACTAACCTCTTAGTTCCCACGTCATGTGTAGTTTCTTGGCATGCCTATAAAATTTCTCCTTCAGTTTTAAATTTCAGTAACTTGATCGTCTAAAGCCAACTTTGGAGAAACCTCACAACAGTTTTCAAGAACCACAAATTGAGTCACAGGGTAGGAGGTCTAGCTTCACCAGAAAGCAATATACTGATCTAATTTCCTAAATCTTCAGCCACAGAAAACATGGAAAGGTGGTTTGCTCGTTTTAGCAGGGTTCTCAACCACACAAGCCTAACTCTTTTAAAAGATAATTACTGGTTTTCTCTTGCCAAAATAAACATGGCCTCCTGCATCCTGAATATGCCAAAGAATGTTTCCAGGCCTGCTGCACTTCAAAGTACACCTAGAGTCTCTTAAGTATAGAGCTTGTTTCTAGGTGACCTTCAAGCCAATGAAATACTATAAGTTATTAAAAAAAAAAAGTTTACTAAGGAAAATGGTCAAGGGGTTTGGAAACTCTAAAATTTTGGGCATCCCCTATCCCTTTCTAACAGATTCCATCTTTTCCCCCTAGAAATATGTTCTTGTCTCCACATTCTCTCTAAGAACATCATTCTCACAGGAGTTATTAAAATAACTGAATCACAATGCTTTTCAAATCTTAAAAGGAAAACCTCTGCGTTCTTTCACATTCATTTTTAAACCAATTAGAAAGGTGAAGTTAACAATTTTGCATCCATCAAAATCACAGGATTTGAAAAGACCTGAAAAATCCCATTTAAGGATTGATTTATCTTTCGTGAATTGCACTTTGTAACTTCTTCGATCGATCAAACAATAACAAAAGTCAGACAAAAAGAAATTCCGGTATAGTGTGGTTGTTTCCTCACAAAGCAAATGCAAGTATCTAACTATGAATTCATAAACACTCAATTTGTTAAATATAATACACGATTTTCTTTCCTCAGTGCAATCGAATCCACCAGCCATTCCAAACCACTTCCTAATCTACTTTGCCTCCTGGACTATATATTTAGCACTACAGAGAAGCCTCCTTTTTCATTGACATACGTTGTTGATGCTGAGGGTGCATCTTTATTATTTAACATACTCAGACAGCGTGCATTGTCACAAGGCTTTCTAGAATAAAGAATTAGAAAGATTTTCCATAGATGCCCAGTTCCCCTGGCCTCTGGTACTCCACTTACCTAGAAAGAGCAGTGTGCCCAGCACCAGGGTGCCACCAATGAACAGGGCCAGTGCAATTCGAATGCCTCGGTTGTTCCCCTTTCCAGTCTCCATGGTGTTCCCTGTCTCTGCTTCCATCAGAAGGACCGGAGAGAAGACTCAGAAAGAAAGTCACTTCTCGTGGTTTGGTAGCTGGTCTCAAAGAGTTTGTCAGGCGATGACATCCAAGACTCTCTTGCTAACAGACAGCTTTAAAAATTCCTGTCAGGAAACTTCCCCACGACACCCTTTCTCAAATAATCCTTCACAAATAGAATAAAAGAAACTCAAAATATTGGTTGCCTTGGCTCTCCCTTGACTAGACAAAACAAACAGCAGTTGCTTTATCTTGGTGCTCTCCCTCAGCAAAGTCCCTCTCAAGCAATTGTTTGGCAGGCTTTTTGCTCAAACGTTCCGAGTCTACATGTTTTACTAGGTTGCTGCACAGATGTTTTAGCTATTTAAATGTATAGTCACTTGGGGAGGGAAAAAAAAAAAACTGTCTTTATCAAAACTGGATTCTCAGCCTCCCCTAACCATGATAAGTTAGGTGGCAAGGACAGTCCACATCCACTTCAAGATCTCAATTAGTCATGTAGTTCTGCTACAACAGCCACTCTCTTTGTCTGGACTGTCGTAGTCAAAAGTTACCCTTTCAGTGTGCTAGTACCCTTTTAAAGCCTTCTAAGAGTTCCTAGGATATCCTGAAACATTTTATTTTAGGAACTTTGTGTATGATAGCATGTGCCAAAAATCAGTCATAGTCTACTGCAGTGCAAAGTAGCAATTAAGACAGCCTACAGAGGCTGATGGTTCGGACTGGGACTTTTTTTTTCTTTTTTAAGGAAAAAGAGGAGTGCTCTTTGTGGTGCTAAGAATTGTACAAAAGACAGTTAATTATATAAATTAAGCTCATTATCAACCACAAAAGATATAGTAAAAGTTTTCCCCCCCTGTGTGTTTTGACGAGCACAGCACCCATGTATTTGGTACTTTAGTTACTCCCAGGCAGCCACTAGAATGTGTGTGTGTGTGTGTGTGTGTGTGTGTTTCCCTAAAGTGTTTGTTTCAGCAGCTTCCCTAGAATTAACTCAGATTTATTTGGTTCCACTAGAAAAATTGATTAATCACATTCTTTGAATGTGATCAAATTCGAATTGTAAAAAGCTGCTTTCTTCACGGGGAAGGGCAATTGACATTTCAATCCTATTGAAATTATTTGGATTTTTATTGCTTAATGACACAGACATCACTAATTCACAGCACAGTGAATTACTACTTTACAGTTCCTATCAAGCCAGAGGTCATAAGATGGTGGGAGTATGAGCAGATGACTCAGAAACATCTGTAAACCAGAAAAACAAAATCTGTGCACATAGCTTTGGTAGCGACATCAGAACTCAGCAGTTACCAATGAAGAGGGTACTGCATGTTCATGCTCCTATGTGGCTAGGCCCAGTCAGCCTTTAATCCCACAGCATCTGACTCTCCCAGGTTTAAAAATGTATTCCCTCTGGGCACTGGTGACACAGGCCTTTAATACCAGCACTCCGGAGGCAGAGTTTGGAGGATCTCTGAGTTCAAGGTCAGCCTGGTCTACAGAGTGAGTTCCAAGGCAGCCAGGGTGAGAAAGAAAAAAAGAAAAAAGGAAGGAGGGAAGGAGGGAAGGAGGGAGGGAGGGAAAGAAGGAAGGAAGGAAGGAAGGAAGGAAGGAAGGAAGGAAGGAAGGAAGGAAGGAAGGAAGGAAGGAAGAAAATATTCCTTACACATCCTAACCATACTTTCTGCTTGTTTCATGGCACCCCAAACTCAGGCAGGTGTGTAAACCTTTGAGCAAGCTAACAACATAATAGTATAATGGGACCCTTCTGTGCTCATTGGCTATCAATGTTACTTCATTGCTGGGGGGTTTTTCCCAAGAATGTTTGTTCTTGGTTTCATAATGCATCTTAGGAGTGTGAGCTTCATGAGACCAAGGACAGTGTCTGTGATTTTCACTGCTATAGCCCCAGCAACAACAGTTCCCAGAAAAACACAGTGGGAGAAAAAAGACAGGAAAAAATAACCCAAGTAATCTCTAGTTAAAAAGTAGCTTCAGGAACCCCTTTCATCAATTCCCCATAAGGGGCATGGCTTCTAAATACTCTACTTCAGGAGGGCAGAGCACATTTTGTTTAATTTGTGACAGCAAATGCATTTGGAACTCCAAGTTGAAAACATAGCCTCAAATGGCACAGGACTAGATTTAGATGGGGTCATTGCGAGATACAGGATTGACAATGGTTCCCTGTGTATAGGGGAGAGAAAAGCCACCCAGCGATACTAAAAAGGATTATTTCCTACCTCTTTCTTTCTCCTCCCACTGTCCTTGAACCTCAAGAGTTCCTGACTGATTTAGTATGGTGACTGTGCGTTGCCAGTTGGAGTAGCCTTCACCTGCCTTAGACTGGTGAATCCCCCAGAGGTGACAAAAATCTGGGAGTTCTCTGAAGTTTCACCACCCACCATTTGCAGACAGGACTTCATTCCTGAACATTCAACACCTGGGTAAAAAAAAAAATAAGTAAACAAAAAGCCTTGATGTTTTCCGTTCCAACTCAGACATGTGTAAAAAAAGAACACATCTGATTTATGAAAATAAGTCTAAGGAAGCAAAAACACAACTCTCAAGATATTAAAAATAGTTTGCTGAATATAATGTAATGTAATGAAGGTTCCTTTTACTCACCAAAGAAATTAAAGGAACATTTGAGAGTGGGTGGGATTGATAGAGGACAGGGTGTGGGTGAATTATTCCTTATAAGGTACATTCTTCATTATGTGTCATTTTCTACATTAATTTTTCAGCCTTTTGGGAGATAGTGATTATCTCGTACTGAAAATAAAAGGCACTTAAAAGCAAATGAAGACCAAAAAAAAAAAAAAATACTTTAGGCCAAAATAAAGAAGCTCAAGATACAAATGAATAATGAGTGCTCACAAAAGACCAAAGAACAGGGCTGTAAAATGAAGTACATATCAGCCCAATCTGGTCTATCCCCTGTTTTTGTAAATAAAGTTTTCTTGGATCACTTATGACTGCATTCCTGCTACAAAGTCAAATTCTATTGTTGTGTGGAGCCAGCAAAGTCGAACAGTATCTGAGAGGTGAGTGAGGATTAAGAAAAAAAAGATGGAGAAAAGAGATAGATTTGGGGGTGGGGGACTGTCCGTGAATACTGTAGTCCTGATTTTATTTTTCTGAGCCTACTGATACACTACTTACAGCATGAGAAATCAAGCCAAAAGTCATTCTCCAGACACAATGTTAACATAACACAGGAGAAGCAATATTATCTCAAGAATCCACCTCCTCCTTACTCAGTTCAAGGAACAGTCAACTTTTAGCTCCGAGGCTTTGATGCACTCCATCCTAAAGTCATTAGACCTTGAATGCAAACTGTTAGCTCTGAGGCTTTGATCCAACTCCTCCTAAAGTCAGCAGACCTTGAATACAAACTGGACACAGAACATTTTGTTTATAATTTCAGAAAACCACATAACCTTTACACTAGAGCAAAGACAAGCAGGCAAAGCTATGCGAACAGAGAGCCTCTGTAAAATGGCTCTTGACAGTTCCCCCATTTTTTATTTTTTAAAACTATAGCTTAATAGTTAAGGTGCAGAAAGACTGTGCCTGTCTTAAGCCTTACCCATCACTGGTACATGAATTCCATCAATCATGCCCTGTCTTAGGTTGACCTAGTTCAAAAGGATCTTACCTGTCCACTTCAAAGGAACTACAGTAAGGTTCACAGGTTGATAAAATGTACCTTTTCTCAAACTTTCCAAAATGAACTAATCATTAATTTGACAAAAGTGAGTAACAAACAAATACAAAGTAGTACAAATATAGCAGGGCTAAAACTCCTCCCAAAAAGGAAGTAGAAAATGACTAAGAGGGCAACATAGCTCTCAACTATTCAGAATATCTTCAGCTGTTTTTGTTGCATCACATTTATGTGGCTCAGAATTTCTTAAATACAAAATTTCCTGATATAACCACACCAAATCCAAGGACACATTTGCATTATTCCATACTTCTTGCAGATGGGTCTTAACCAAACTCCAAGTATAAATACTTTCATTACATATTTTAGAGGTAACACAAATCCATTCATAATCAGCATGACAATTTAAGTGTGCTCTAATTCTTACTTTTTGTACTTCATCACCCAGAAACTGCACCATCTCATACAATGCATCTATTTGATGTTCCAACTTAATATCTATATCTTCTTGGGCTCCAAGTATCAAAGTAACACTTTAGATAAGTGCTTTACATTGGAAGCTCTTTGTACTTTGTCTCAGACAAAGCAATTGCAGAAGTAGTGGCAGTAGCTATGAGAGCAATCAGAGCAAAAATTCCAGTCATAATTACCCTAATTCCCTTCGTGGCCTACTCAAAGCTTGCTTTAATTCTTCCAAACCGTGTAAACCCTTACCACTATACCAGGGTCTCGAAACATTAACTGGAATCATGACAAAGGATGGCTGTTGAAGTAGCATAACTTGAGTGCCATTGGTTACTTCAGGTATACAATTAGTAATTATGCACTTAACACAACTCACATTAAAGCCTTCTCTATAAAAATTAATCCTTATGTTGACTTCCAATAAAACATAAGGAAGATTAATACATGCTATAATCCCTGATACAGGGCATCCTGTACTGTTCGGTCCATACTTGTCTCTTTCTTGGCCTCTTATTTGGCCCATGGTAGCAGCACGCTTCCATGTATATGTCTGTGAATGTCCTGAATCTGACTACCACAGTCCAGCAGATAGTCCTTTGTTCCCTATCATGAGAATTTGTTTGAGGGGATTCCTCAGTACCCCCTATTTGATTACCTGACCAATCCAATATATATCTGTCACTTCCTGTTATATTATAGTGTAAAGGCTAACTTCCTAAACATCTCGTCCATAACAAGGTCTTATTACTGTAGCGTGTCTCTCGTCCACAAGGCAAGAACTTCTGTGGGGAAATTTTCCCTTCAACCAGATTTCCTTTAGGCAGTAATAATTCAGCATTGGTACACATTTCCTCCTCATCCAACAAGACTATGGTTGCATATCTCAGTACAACCAACTAGAGATACACCTATAGCAAAACAGGCAGGTGTCCATTTTACAGAACCTGAATAGTTAAATCCTGATGACTGCTGGATATCCAATCTCCCACAAGCAGACGATGCAAGCAAATGTGTATCATTTACAAAAAAACATGATTTCTCATCCTTCAGAAATTGCAGAATGCAGGAGTGGAGCATAATGAGTTGGCAGCATAATGAGTTTGAGGTCAGTCTGGGCTACTTTAGACTGGATAGACAGATTAGATGATAGACAGATAGATAGACAAATAGAGACATTTTTCCTGAGATGACTGAATCCAGAGAGCTGAGCCCAGTGGCCAAAGTAGCTGGGTTATGGGCTGAATCCTGTCTTTGTGCTAGACAGGAGTGCATCTGATGATTTGATTGTCTGCATGTTGTAGGGGTTGTTGGTTTCAAGCATAAAATCTCATGTGGGTCATTAATTTCAGAGAGAGAAGGAAATTATTCAAATCCTGAACAATATTTTCATCCAACCACTAGAAAGAGGAGGGTGCAGAGGAAAAAAAAAAAAGGAGCTGGACAGGAGAGCTAGTAAAAGTGGAGGCTGTGGCGAGACCTGGTGTTTGGTTGGTTTGGAACTTCAGACTTGCCAGGTTCAAATTCCAGGCCTCCCACTAATGAGTTACATCCCTTACTTTACACAGCTTGCTTGTAACATCTTTTCTAGGTAGATATTCTTATCTCCTTTTTACAGATAAAGAAATTGAAGTTTGGAACTATTAAGTGATTTGCTGAAGGTCACAGGACCACATTTGTCTGAAGGCCAATATGGCTTCACATTCCAAATCCTTGCTCTCTCTCTCTCTCCTGTTGCCTGATAAGCTTGCTTATCGGGTAATTAGCAAAGGTAGGCACAGCATGACAAAGTGACACTGGAGCTGAGGAGAAGGGATAAACTATGCTCCCTTTAATTCTCTTGTTTACAAGACTAATTATCAGACTCCAGTCCCTTAACAGGGACAGCAGACATCATTTAATGTGGAGGAGGGGGTGATTTTTTCAGCTGGAGAACATACAGAGCAGCACAGGACATAGCTCCTGCTGTGTAGCTATTGCTAACTAAACATTAGGAAGGTTATATAAATCTGAACAGCTATTTAATCCATGTGCTGTACTTGGTCATGTTTGAGACAAGGGAGGATTTTCATTCCTTGATTTTTCTCTTTACATTTTAACTAGCAAATAAAGTGTCAGGTATCTTTATGAATCTTGACATATTTCTTTTTGGCTGATGCTGTCCCTCCTACTCCCTATTTTCTCCCATTTCCCTAACACTACCCCTGCTTAAACCTTTCCATCCCCAGTGTTACCCCTTCCTCATTCAAATCACATGTGTTCTACTTAATTCCTTGATTTTCTTAGCACTTTGGCCACACAACTGGTCTTTCAGGTTTCATTCACTCTATGCATATTATATTGTCTGTTCTGCTATGCATATTATATTGTCTGTTCTGCTGTATTCTCTAGGTAAAGATGCTAAAGCTGGCTGAAAAGTAAGGTAATACGATAGGCAAATGGCAGAGCCTGATGGAGACTCACCTGTGCCTAATCTGCACTTGGGGTTTCTCTTTTTGGAATATGGTTAAACAAACTAATAAACTTTGAAAAAAGTTTATTAGTTTCCAAGAGGGACCATATCATGACACAGACACATGACACTCGAACAGTTTAGCAATACACAGAAGAGGGGAGGGGAAACCATGAGCATAGAGTCGGTAAGGTAATCAGCTGAACAGGCTTCAGAGTGGGTGATATGAATAATTTCAGGGGGCTCTGGTCAACAGGAACAGTCTATCATGCACTGGTACCTATAATGCCCTTGGGTGATTGAGGACAGCAAAGCAGTGTACTCAACTGTGGTACATTCCCAAAAAGAAAAGGTAGATATATGAGCTTAGGATTCATTAGTTTGTATATCAAAGGCCCAGGTAAGTATTTTATGATATCTGGAAATTAGCACACTATTTCTAACAACTTTCCAGATGATGAAGTTGCTACTGGTCTAGGGACCACATTTTGGAAACTGCTAGCTTTGAATAGCCATTAATCTCTTCACAGTCCAATAAAGTGAGCTGAAGAACCAACAAAGCTAAACACTAATCCAGTGTAGCAAAATCAGTGTTAACACTCAAAAAGTTTAACAGCCAGTGTATGTGCCACTGACCAGGTGCTATGTTTTGGGGTAAGTGTCCCCAAAGCATGATGTGTTAAACACTTGGATCCCAACCTATGGCGCTGAGGAGAAAGCAAACCTTTTATGAGGTACAGCCTAGTATTTTTTTTTTTTTCAGCTGTGGGTGGAGGTCTGTCCTTTGACGAGAATTTTGGGATTCTGACCCTTTTCTCTCCCTCCTTTTGGCATCCAAGCCATGAGATAGTTTCATCATCCACTACTGCCTCACTATAAGCTTAAAGTGGCAGAACCAATTGATCATGGACTAAAAGTCCTGAAACTGTGAACCAAAATAAATCATCTTCTCTTTTTAAGTTTATTGTCTGAGGTATATTTGTTACATTTTGAAAAGCCATGAACATACCAAGGGACTGGCGACAATTTCAGTGGCCCCACTGTACTTGGTGTCACTTCTTAATTTGATGGGCTCTGGAGGGTCACAGAATGGCTGGCATGGATCAGGCTATAGAAGCCAGAGCTGGGAAGGAGGCATCTCAATGTTTAAAACCAGCTGCAGCCAATCTGGTAGCAACTAAATGAGCTGCAGTTCTTAGTCAAAATTCAAATAGCCTGTTGATGGTAGGTGAAAGCCTTCAGTAGCTGGTTGCTGTCAGCACTTAGGGGAGATATCAAAATCCTCGCACATGGAAAACTCTGAGCTCTCTTGTGAATGGCTCAATTTATACCCAACACATAAGCGATTCTAAGCTCCCCCATGTGTTCAAATATAGTAGAGCAGCTAAGGCTTGTACCCTTTGAGAAAAAAAAATATTCTTTTCCCTGGAAAAGTACTTACTCATACTCATCTTTAAAGAATCACCTTGAATTTACTTTCTTAGAAAGATCTTCCCAGACCTTTTCCTTACCATTGCTATGATGTATATATGATATGCTATAGGGTAGCATATCATATCACTTAGAAAGTATTGTTATAGTCTCTTGGTAGAAAGTGTTCCCAATTACAGGGCTGGAGAGATGCTCAGTGGTTAAGAGCTTGTGGATGAAGACATTAAGCTCTCAGCTACTGCTCTAGCACCATTCCTGCCTGCCTGCTGCCGTGCTCCAAGTCATGATGGTCCTGTACTCTCAACCTCTGAAACTGGAAGACCCAAAGAAACTTTATTCTGTAAGTTGCCTTGGTCAAGGTGTCTTATCACCACAATAATAAAGTAGAAAAATCAGACCCCATGCATGTTATACTTTGACCTGCAGCCCACTCTGACTTTGTAGTATACTCAATGGATCGTTTCCAGATCAGAGCCCACAAAAACTACATTTTCCAGGCTGGCCTTAAGCTCACGGAAACGAACCTGCCTCAGCATCCAGAGTGCTGAGATTAAAGGCGTGTGCCAGCATGCCCAGCAAAAGAGATGTTTTATAGCCACAAATTTGGTATAAAATATTTGGCTGATTTTTGTTTTGTTTATCTGCCTGTTCGCTTGTTTTCAGAGTCTCACTCCATAGCTCACAATGGCCTCAAACTTATTGACCAAGCTGGCCTCTGATTTGCTGGAATCTTCCTGTTTCCTGAGTGCAGGGATTATATATGCACCACCATGCTTGGTCACAATTATTTTTTAATGTTACCTTGTCTCTTATCCCTTCTTTTGCTCTTCATTGCAGACACTGTTCACCATCCACTCCCAGGTGGTAATAAGGACAACAAGATATGAACACATACCTGTTTGCTTAAGCCTCTTGAGGGTTGAGACAATCATTTGGACATCTTGACAGTCCTGGGATCTGATAGGGAAGGTATGTAACTTTGTAGGAGATTACACATGTCAGCCTGAAAAGGCAAAGTCGTTCACAGTGTGAATTTTATAGCGAAGTGAATGAAAGAAATGATAAGGTGTTTGTTTGTTTGTTTGTTTGTTTAACCTATAACAGTTGCCATAGTCAAGGACAAGAAGGAACACGTTTCTTTCAGGGTTGTCATTATTGGATGCTGTTCATATGCTTTAAGGGTTATTGTAATAACTTACCTTCTAAATACTTAATATCAAATGACAAATGTTCTCTAATGTTTTATTTAAATCAAGACATATATCCCTCTCCTCTAGAAGTTTCTTCTAATAGAATATTCAGCTGGAGGAGAAAAAAAAAAAAGAATGTATGTACGTCCATAAAGTAAGGCACTATCTAAAACAGGGGAAGGGAATTGTCTTAGGGTTTTATTGCTGTGAAGAGACACCATGACCACGGCAACTCTTACAAAGGAAAACATTTAATTGGAACAAGCTTACAGTTTCAGAGGTTTTGTCCATTATCAATTGTCATGGCGGGAAACATGGCAGCCTCCAAGCAGACATGGTGCTGGGGAAGGAGCAGAGAGTTCTACATCTTGATACACAGGAACAAGGAGGCTGTGTCAAACTGGGTGTTGCTTGAGCATATATGAGACCTCAAAGGCAACCTCCACCGGGATACACTTCATCCAACAAGGCCACACCTACTCCAACAAGGCCACACCTCCTAGTGGTGCCACTCCTTATGGGCTAAGAATTCAAACACATGAGTCTATGGGGGATATACATATTGAAACCACCACAGGAACTAATGTTTCTAAATTTTAATGTTAATTTTCCATTTTGTAATACATATGAAAGCTTTCAACTCTAAAAGAGCTGGATTATCTTATCACCATCTAATAGTTGACATTATTTTTCTAAGCATAGATCAACAGGTATTCACTAGCCATATAGTCTGGCAATATACAGAATCAAATCCAGTATTGTTCATATTTTCAAAAAGAACACTATAATATAGCTTCATAATCCAATATTTACATTCTTTTTTTTTTTCAATGCAGTTTATTCAGGAACATTGAACAATCCTCGGACCCCGGGGAAAGCCAGCCCACAGCTTAAATAGCCTCTGGGTAGCCAACCCAGGTGTGCCACGGGGGCAATGCAGATAGGTCCACATACATGGAAGCAAGCCAGATCCTCAGCCTTAGCCAAATGTGGAGTTGTTCATGACAGAGAGCACTCACCATCGGGAAGGTGGAAGGCGGAAACCAGCTCCATCTTTAAGGCATAGCATTCCGCAGCTCTCTACAGTTCCCCCTTTTTGTTTTAGACGCATCAGGCAAGAGTAGAGGTCTGATCTCTGATATTAGAAATAAATTGGGACTTTGTACAGATGTTCATTTAGGTGTCATCCACCCAAAGAGCATCAGACCCGTCTGATACCTTTTTCTCAGAGGCGGGACCTGGGGCATCAACCCGCATGCAATCAGACATGCTCTTCTCTGGGTCCAAAGCGGCTGACCCTGAGTGCAGTGCTTAGCCTCGCATCCTGAGCGTATCATTTTAGCTTTTTATGGTATCCAACCATGCTTGGGGAGAATGTCCTGCTTCAATGGCTGTAAAGGCCTGAATGATCATGGCTGCATCAGACCCTGAATAATCATTTAGCCAATGTAGCTCATGCCTTAGTTGTACATAAAGGAATTAATGCTCAACTAAAAGGAAGCTTGATGGTGGTCAATCAGAGGATTGACCTCATGCAAGAGCAAATTGATACCCTATGGCAAATCGCTCTACCTGGCTGTCAATGAAAGTATGCTGGACTTTGTGTCACTAGCATACAACATGAGAATTTTTCCTGTGCTGCAAATCTGTCTAAACAATTGTCGAGCTATATTTTAGGTAATTGGACTGGAGAATTCGATACTACGATGGAGCAGCTGAGAGTGGCCATTGTCACAGTAAATTCTACCAGAGTGGACGCAGGACTAGCCACAGGATTATCAACATGGATTGCTGCAGCCATGAATCATCTGAAGGAATGGGCGGGCATGGGAGTGTTAGCAGGCCTTCTGGTGTTGGTCTCCTTGGTTTGCCTGTGGTATATATGCAAGATTAGAGTCTCACAATATTTACATTCTTGGTCTGATAAAACAAACAAAGAAACACCAAATAGTATTCCAGTCCCATACTATTTAAGACTGTAAATCATGCTGCCAGCTATGATATCAAATGTATTCTATCCTTCCTTCATTACAAATATATCTCTATATCTCATGCCCACATGGCAGGCCACATCCAAATTCACAATTCTCAGATTCCATAGCGTTCTAGGCAAAAATATGTTGGTGAACTGATTCCACAGAGTTGTATGCAAAAATATGTTGGTGAGCTGACATTGGCCATCAACCTATCCCTTCTCTACCCACACCCAACATCCTAGACAGTAGGTACTGGAATGATAGACTGAGAAAGATAAACTATTGGCCACTAAAAGTACAAGTTGGTTCTAGGAAAATTTTGATATGACACTTTGAGTTTTGTAGATTCATTTGTACATACAATTTTGTTTTGTAGGAGGAGCACAGGTGTGTCCCATTAGCAACGAAGACCCTTTGCTCCATGGCAAAGGGCATACCTCAAGATAGCCAGTGTGGAGCCCTGCTGAAGTGAGGAGCCAGTGACAGGACATCTTGCCCAGGACTCAGGGATAGACCATAGCTCCCACCCAACATACCAAAGTAGATCCAACAACAGATTGTTTTCAAGGATACAAAGATCCTAGGTGTGCCAGAAATGAACTATCAAGAGCCCTGAGAGCTGAAGGAGAAAGGAAAAGACCTCGGTTACAGGTTCTTCAAGTAATTTATACAAGCTCATTTCATTAAGCAGACAATGTTTTTCAACATGCCAAATCCTAGGAGTATTTTATTATGTTATTATTATATAAAGTATACCAGGTGATATATGAAGCTTGAAAATGTAATGCATTATGAAAACAAGAAAAAATCATTTGTCTTTCTAAGGAGGTGATAAATACTTTTATCACACAATAAACTACTTTGCTCAAATTCTAAGCCATGAATTCCATTTGAAGTTTACTGTTAAGTCTTCAAAGCTTAGCATTATTTAATGGCAATAACTCTCCATCATAACCACTCAGATGATCAATTTCATCTTATCACCAATGTTCCTTTAATGGTGAGAAAGCTGCAGTATTTTTGTTTGAAGCCAACACACCAAGTCCCATGGTATACTATAATTAAGAACAACTCTTTACTTTTTCTTAAATACCTCTCACCCCCAACTCAAAAGCTAGACATTAAAGTACTAAATATAATGATCTTGGTAAGCCAAATTGCTATGTTCCTGGAAGCCCTTCCCTGTTGTTTCCCTTAAACATTTCTATCTAAAATGATAGAAAAAGAAAAAATAGAAACCTGGAAAATATACAGCTATGTATTTTGACCATATCTTCCACCTAACCACCAGTGTTTCCGTTTGAGACCTTATAAACATTCACTGCTCTTTCTATATCCTTTGTCCTGTCTTGAGCATTTCTTGCTTTCACTCATACTGTGTTACATGTCCATGTATAAACTTTACAGGACCTTGAAACACCAACCCGTATTTTCAGAACAATGAGTTAGTCTCCCTGGTAGATGGGCAGATAATGGGATGTTTTTGAAATTTTTCAGTCTTCTTGGTTCCCTCATTAGACATAGCCATAAAATATGTGATACAAATTAAACATTCTGAATCCAAAAATATGAAATCTAGAATGCTTCAAATTTTAAAACTGTAAGCAACATAATACCAGAGGGACAATTCCAGGCTTAGTAAGTCACAGGGTCACAGTTAAAATGCAAATGGGAAGGGGGATCCAAGAATGCTACACAGCCTAGAGAACACTATGTCTGACTAGCAGGACAGCAGCAACTGTACAGAGACCAACAGACCGAACTCTAGCCCCTAAAACACCGATGTGTTTCCCAGGTGAGAGGAAACACCACGGTGTGGGAAGGAAGCAGGTCCATTCTCAGGTCACCCAGCTAAACCTAGGAAGAGTTCCCGGTCTTGGCAGGCACTCGGTGGCCAGCCCAGAGCCACACACCTACTTGCTCTGATCACTGTGGGCCCCACAACACCAGAGACTAGGTTTTCCAGTCGAGTGATAATCCCACCATAAAGAAATTGGGATCGACCGACCTCAGGCCATCCAGACAATTCCCGGAAAAGGTCCCGGGCTCCAACAGGCACTTAGCCCAGAGCCACATGACTGTGAGCCCAACTGCTGTTCCAGACAGAACTGTGGACTGCAGGGCATCAGAGACTAGGTTTTCCTGTCGGGAGTAAACCCCACTATGAAGGAAACATCAGGTCTGATGACAGGGTACTCACCCGAACCCCCACCTCTGAAAAACTCTCAGGAAAATTTCCCAGGTTCCCGTAGGCACCCAGTTGCCAGTGCAGAGCCACTGGCCTGTGCCTACATGCTCTACTTACCATCCCAGACTGAATTATGGACCCCCGAACACCATAGACTGGGTCTCCGCATCGGGAGGAATCCTCACAGTGGAGGAAACATCAGGCCTGACCTCAGGACACCCAGCTAATCCCTGGAAAAGTCCCTGGGTTCCCGCAAGCTCTGGGCTCTAGCCTCCTGCCATACACATGAGTTCTGCTCTCACCTGCCAATGATTACCACTTGGGTACTGGGGCACAGAGTTCCAATCTCAGACCTACAGAAGCCTGGGATCCACAAGATCAACCCCCAGATTCTGCACCAAGGTGCAACTAGAATCCCATGCTAAGCTGACCAAATGAAAGGGATCCCTGGTTCTTCAAGAAGGCTGTTCCCAGAAAACACAGGATAAAAGCAACAGTAGCAGCTCACTAAATTCAGAGCAAGAAACCCAGTGGCAGGGCAGCTGTCTCCAGGACTTCTGGTGACGGGAGAACCCCCCTGACAACTAACGACCACAGTTACCACACAGGTCCATATGCCTGAGGTGAGCTATGGCAATTCCTGAGAAGCACTCAGCCATTTGATCATAACCAAAAAGCTGAGGTAGCTACCTTCAGAAAAAATCATCTTCCTGCCAAGGGGATTCTCCCCACCCCAGGATTCCAGCAGGCACCAGAAACTAACAGCCAACACCTGAAACAGCCAGATGGGTAGAGAGCATCATAAAAGCCCAACCAACAAAAGAAAAAGCAATCTGGCATCTCCAGAACCCAGTTATCCAGGGGCAAGTAACCCTGGATACCCTAACATAAGTGAAATTCAAGAAGATGACTGCACATCTATGTTTATGAAGAAAATAATGGAGGAAACAAATAAAATGTATAAAGGAATAGAGGAAGATAAAGTCAAACAAATTACGGCCATCTATAAAGAAATACAGGAAGATACAGACAAACAGATTAGGGCCATCTCTAAAGAAAGAGGAAGATAAAGTCAAACAGATTATGGCCATCCATAAAGAAATAAAGGAAAAGGCAGCCAAACAGTTTGTGGCTTTAAGAGAGAAAACAATTAAATCAACAAAAGAAATAAAAGAAACAGAGGAATTTTCAAACAAACAGCTGAAGGAATTAAAGGAAAATACAGTCAGACATGTGAAGGAAATCAACAAAATAGCTCAAGACCTGAAGATAGAATTGCAAAAATTAAAGAAAACACAAATGGAGGAAATCATGGAGAGGAAGGGGAAATCAGGTGGAGAAAGGGAAACCCTCCTCCATTGCTGGTGGGAATGTAACCTTGTAAACCACTTTGGAAATCAACCTGGCACTTTCTCAGACAATTAGGAATGGTGTTTCCTCAAGATCCAGCTATACCACACCTAGGCATATATCCAAAAGAAGCTCAGGTATACAACAAGGACATTTGCTCAACCATGTTCATAGCAGCTTTATTTGTGATAGCCAGAATCTGGAAACAACCCAGATGTCCCTCGATTGAGGAATGGATACAAAAATTGTTGTTCATTTACACAATGGAATATTACTCAGCATTAAAAACAAGGAAATCATGAAATCTGCAGGCAAATGATGGGAAGTAGAAAAGATCATCCTGAGTAAGGTATCTCAGAAGCAGAAATCTCAGTGTCCAAGTAGGTTCCATAGTAATGGGGACAGGGACTGTCTCTGACATGAACTCAGTGGCTGTCTCTTTGATCACCTCCCCCTGAGGGGGGAGCATCCTTACCAGGCCACAGAGGAAGACAATGCAGCTACTCCTGATGAGACCTGATAGACTAGGATCAGAAAGAAGGAGAGGAGGACCTCCCCTATCAGTGGACTTGGGGAGAGGCATGTGTGGAGAAGGGGGAGGGAGGGAGGGATTGGGAGGGGAGGAGGGAGGGAACTAGAGGGGGGATACAAAGTAAATAAAGTGTGATTAAAATTAAAATTAAAAAAAGAACAGGGTGCTGACTTTTATTCAGCTCCGTTGAGTGGCTTCAGACTATGTTACAACATGGCATATGGTATCTTGCAGAAGTATATTCAATGGGAGAGATTACATGGCAAGACAAGAATACTCACTCTTTTATTTTTATTTTTGATTTCTTGTTGTTTCAAGACAGGGTTTCTCTGTGTAATCCTGGCTGTCCTGGAACTCGCTTTATAAACCAGCCTGGCCTTGATCTCATAGAGATGCGCCTGTCTCTGCCTCCCAAATTCTAGAATTAAAAGTGTGCACTACCCACTCTGGGAGGCAGAGGCAGGCAGATTCCTTTGAGTTCAAGGCCAGCCTGGTCTACAAAGTGAGTCCAGAACAGCCAACGCTACACAGAGAAACCCTGTCTCTAAAAACAAAAGTGCACTATCACCACCTCGCTGGCTCTGTTATAACAACCCATTCTCTCAAGAACCAATTCATTCCAGAAGACAGTGTCTTCCAAGAGCAATACAATTAGTCACCTTATTATATCCCAGTAAGCCCACCTCTTAAAGAATCCCCCAATTCTATATTTCCATACCCAAGCCCTTGGGGGAAAACATCATATAAAACACAGCACATTTAACTATTCCTAGGATATACTTTACGGGGACAGGGGGTGGATTTCATATACTGCAGTACTCAGGACACAGATCTCATAACCCCAGATATAACTAATATTTGATAAAATGTGACATTCATGGCATCTTCACTAATTTTGACCATCTGGCTTACCTGATCCCAACATATCTTGGTACTGATTTAATATTTAAAGTTAAAAAATATATTTAAAGTTAATGATTAAAAATAAATTATATAGGGTAGCTCAACTGAAGAAATCTTTCCAAATGAGATATGGTTGCACACACTTTTTTTTCATTTTTTATTTTTATCTTATTTATTTATTACAATTTATTCACTTTGTATCCCTGCTGTAGACCTTCCCTCATCCCCTCCCAATCCCACCCCCTCCCTCTTTTCCTCCCATGCTTCTCCCCTAGTCCACTGATAGGGGAGGCCTTCCTCCCCTTCTATCTGACTCTAGCCTATCAGCTCACATCAGGGCTAGCTGTATCATCTTCCTCTGTGGCACACACTTGTAATTGCAGAACTATTATAAGAAGGATGGAAGATAGAGAAGGATCAAGAATTTAAAGCCAGTCTTGGCTACATAACTCCAACTCAGCCCAGGCTATGTAGAGGAGAGGGAGGGAGGCAGGGAAAGGCAGGAAAGGAGGGAGGGAGGGAGGGAGGAAGGGAGGAAGGAAAGAAGGAGGGAGGGAGGGAGGGAGGGAGGGAGGGAGGGAGGGAAGGAAGGAAGGAAGGAAGGAAGGAAGGAAGGAAGGAAGGAAGGAAGGAAGGAAGGAAGGAAGGAAGGAAATCATTCCAATTATACTGTGGTCACCATCTCTTTCCCTTTTGGAGACATTTTAAGATAAAATATCATCTATTAACATTTTGTATCCACTTCTATATCTTATTTTAAAGTATTTTTTTAGTGCAGACCAATCAACTATCACTTTCTTGAATCAACTATTGGACCCAAACACATGTCCATTAAAAAAAAAAAGTAGTTTTGTTTTGAAGTTGTTTTTTTTTATTATTTTATTTGCAGTGCTGAAAATGGAACTCAGAGTGTTGGGCATCTGGGTAAGCATGGGCCTATATCCCCAACCACAAATGAAAACAAATGCATCTCAATCATGAGATGGATAACTTAGCCAAATGTTTTAGGATTAGTGATATGCACAATAGAAAAATGATATTTTAACAGCTCAAAGCAACAATATTTCTGCTCACAGCTTATAAGATAAAAGAAAAAAAGAAGAAGCATGGTTAAGTAAAAGTCCCAATCATAAGATGCAAAAGCTTAAGACACTAAAAATATATGTGAAAAAAAAACAATCTAAGGAATGTTTTCTAAAATAATGGTTTCTACAAACCAAAAGAGACAGAGTGACAAGTTTGACTACAAAATTTTGACTACAATTTTGACATCAAAATTCAAATTTTTGCATTCAAAAATATGATTAAAAATGAGAAGATAGCTACAGACTGAAAGGAGGCAAGCCAAAGCATAACTAAAAAGGGGGTATCTGGGGCTGGGGAGATGGCTCAGTCAACAAAGTACTTGCTGAGCAAGCATGAAGACTAGAGCTCACAGGAAAAGGTGGCATGACCTGCCCCTAGAGGTGTTGCAGGTGTGGCTGCTACATCACATGTGTAGGTAGCAGACAGGAAAGAGGGCATGTATATGCTCAATATTCTGACCTATGAACATCTGAATGATTAGTAGCCTAACACTCCCTGAAAGAAGCAAGCCAGAGATGACCACCAGCCCAGCATGAGGAGTCTTGGCACGGAGCTAGCCTGAGACAACCCTGAGTCCAGTGCTGGACAGGCTCCCAGAACAGAGGGAGGTGGAAACAAGAACCCCATGTGAGAACACTGGGTCCTGGCAGATGTGAGCCTGAAACAGATGACCCCAGGTGGGCCTGGGCAAAGAGCAAGCCTAAGATAACCACCAGTCTGGAGCCATGCAGGCCTTGGATAGAGACAGACCATACCCAAGATGACCCCTGCCTGGTGCCATAATGTATGAGTTGGGCACAGCATTCTGGAAACCACTCCTGAGACGATCCCAGAAACTCAGAGACCCTGGACACCACAAAGAGGAGCAAGTATGTGGTAGAGAAATGGAAGAGAAAGAGAAACAGAATTATGTGGGCACAATGAAAAGAGGCAGAACTAAAGACTCAAGAGTATTGAGATGTAACAGATGTAGCTACCTGATGTAAGTAGCTAGAGGTGCCAGGATCATGGTGGTGTCTTGGCCTGTGCTACCGCAAGGGGGGTTGCACATCTGTTACCATCAAAGGTCAGGTGAATTATCCTTGGTCTGGGCTGCCATCAAGGGACACATTGATATCTAAGAGCTGTGCATAACTGGCCCCACCCATCACTGGGGCATTGTGGGAGATCTGGCCCTGGGGACATGAGAGCAGGAAAGCTGACCACTCCCCTAGTCAGCTGTAGTATTCAGAGTGGGCCTTCACATTGCCTAAGAAGCACAGTAGAGCTGGCCCTAGTTATGGAAGCTGTGGGTGAGCCAGCCCTTAGCGTATGAGCCATGCAGTGGCATGGACAAGGGAGAGAAACCCTTTGACCCCCAGTCCCTCACCACCTGTGCCAGGAAGGACACCTGGCTCTGGGTTCATGAGTGCAGGAGAGCTGTCCCTGCCTCTCACTAGCTGCAGCACTCAGGAGAGCAGGCCCTGCACCTCATCTAGGAAGAATAGAAGAGCTGGCCCTGGATGTGGGGGTTGCAGGTGAGCCAGCATTACCTCTTGTCTGCTGTGTGATGGCCTTAGCCAGGGAGGGAAGCCCTCTCCTCCCCTTTGTCATTACCACCTGAACAGGGCTGGAGAGCTGGCCCCACCTGGGTCATGAGACCAGGAGAACTAGCCCTGCCTCTCACCTGCTACTGCACTTGGGATAGCATGTTCCACACCTTGCCTGGGCAGCACAGTACAGAGGTCACTGAACATGATGTTTACAGGTGACCTGGCCCCAAGGACATGAGTGCAGGGCAGCTGGCTCTGTTCCTTGCTCTCCCATGCCTAGAATCCCAGCATTGGGGAGGTAGAGAAAGGAGAGTCCCCAAAGCTTACTACCCAGTCATTCAAGCCTAATCAGTGAGTTCCAGCTTTAGAAAGACTCTATGTCTTAAGAATAATGGGGAAAGAGATTGAGAGAGATACCAGGCATACAGCATGATCCTGCACACACATGTGTATGAATGCACACACACATACAAACACACTCAATATTATCCAGAAGATTTGAAGAAAAACATAACAATAAGAAAAAAATAGACAAGAGGATCTTAAGTTTTAGGCCAAATAGGAAGGGAGGGAAATAAAAAGAAACAATTGTAGATCACCTATCCTGATTTTGCCAACTGCTGTGATCATGTCTGATATTTATCAACCTCTCATATGAGATGTGACAATTCCCTAACTTCTTGTTGCTAAAATTTCTTCCCAGGAGCAGGAACATAAACATCCACCTTTCCTCCTAAAGTCCCAATGACAAACCAGGGTATAATTCCATCAAAGTTCACTCTGGAAAACCAATGAATTTATTTGGCTTCGTTCCATCATAGCATATTGAGGGAACCCCAAGCAAAAGGTCACACTGGAAATTCTCTTATACAGCAGGAATGATGGCTTTCCATAACCACATACATGAACCTTCCTCCCCTAGTTTTCCCCTCCCTATATACTCTAGCTCCTCCCTGAGGTTATGTATCCTTAGAACAGTGTTACACATAACAGACAGAGAGGCATTGATCCTGAAGTAAGGGTTTTATGATCCTTCCTTTTCCTCTGAGCTGTAAGCAGTCAACAAAACCAGACAGAATTTTTTTTTTCTAAGTGGACACAGCTGAACTCTCAAAGATAGCACTTGCTTGCCTTGAAGGATAGTTCTGTATAGCACTTCTCCGTTGCTATTTTCCCAGTAACATTATTGAAGAAAACTGGTTTTTCCATAAACATGTTTGCATTTATCATCTAAGTTTGGCCTTGATTTAATGCCTTTGTTCTGGCAAAGAGGAAGCCATCTATCCATTTGGTTGTTCCTTTCATTCTCCATGCCAGTGCCCAACTGAAACATAAGTTGCTCATTATTCTTACTGTTAGCTTGAACTGCCTGGTATACTTTGTATGTTATTCGATCTTCCACAAGAAAATCTCCAGACCTGTCATCTTTTCTTAAAAAATACATCCTGCAGGAGATCCAAGATGGCAGCACCAATCACGTATGTTATCTGAATAGCAGCTCAGCAGTGAGAGCAGAGCGACCGACAGGCTGTACTGTGGGCCCCAAAACCTCAACATCCGTGTTTCTCAGGTGAGAAGAAAGCACACAGGGAAAATGGGAGGGTCCAACTTCAGGCCACCCAGCAAATCCTGCGAAAAGTTCCTGGGATCCCATGCCAGAGCCAGGCACCCTAGGACACCCACCTAATCCCACCATCCGTGGACACCTTCTGGGTAACAGCGGCTCACGGCTCCAACTTCAGGTGCCCACTCTCAAAATCTGTGGAGTGGATACCTTCCAGCACCAGGGGTGAGGCTCCAAACCTGGGTGCCCACTCTCACTGTCTCATAGACACCTTCCGGGTACTAGCAGTTACAGGTTCCAAACTCGGGCACCCATTCTCACTGCCCTGTGAAAAGGATACTTTCTGGTACCTGAGGTGCGTTGCTCAAAACTCGGGGACCACTCTCACCATCCCAGGTGGTTGAGCAGCTCCAAAGATAGACCCCCTGACACGCTTGGGACTCAAGGAAGAAACCCCAGACACTGCTCCAAGGATCAACCAAATATTTCCCTAAGGAGACCAACAGGCCCTCTGAACTCACAGGTTTTCTAAAATGTCTGCGCCCAGCAAACACAGTGTTGGAGCAAAGTGCCTGGGCTCACTAACCTCAGACCAAGAAAACCAGTGGCAGGACAGCTGACTCCAGAACTTCCCTTTTTGAAAGGAGGATCCCTGAGCTCCTGAAGAATCCACACAGTCCCCAGGACCAAACATCTGAGGAAACCAACAGGCAATTCTTTGAGAACTACCTGCCAGTCAGAGATCATTCCCACCAATCTGAGAAGGGCTCCTGCAGGAGCCTTCTCAGGGCTCTTTTGAGAAACACCAGAAAATGACCTTAAATCTATGCTTATGAAGATGATTAACAGAAGAAACAAATAAAATCTATAAAGAAATAGAGTAAGATACAGTCAAATAGATTGAAGCCTTTAGAAAGGAAATAATTAAATCATTGAGGGAAATACAGGAAAATTCAAACAAACAGGAGAAGAAACTGGACAAAGCATATAATGAAAGACAGAGGGGGAAAGGTGAAGGAAATCAACAAAATGGTTCAAGATCCAAAGATGGAAAGAGAAACATTAAAGAAAGAACAAACTGAAGAAATCCTGGAGAGAGAGATCTTCTGGAAGTAAACAGGAACTACAGAGGTAAGCATAACCAACAGAATACCTCAGGTGCAAAAGATACAATGAAGAAATTGATGCATTTGTCAAAGAAAATCTTAAATCCAATAATTCTTGAAACAAAACATCCAAGAAATCAAGGACACCATGAAAAGAAGAAACTTAAGAATAATAGGACTAGAACAAAGAGAAGATCCCTGTTTCTAAGAACCAGAAAATATTTTCAACAAAATCACAGAAGAAAATTTCCCTAATCTTAAGAAAGAGATGCCTACAAGTATACAAGAGGCCTACAGAACATCAAATAGATTACACCAGAAAAGAAATTCCTCCTACCACATAATAATCAAAACAACAAAAATACAAAGAAAAATATACTAAAAACTGAAAGGGGAAAAGGCCAAGTAACATATAATGGCAAACCAATCAGAATCACACCTGACTTCTCAGCAGAGACCATAAAAGCCATAAGGGCCTGTGCAGACGTCTTGAGAAGAGACCACAGATGCCAATCCAGACTACTATACCCAGCAAAAATTTCAATCAACATAGATGGAGAAAACAAGACATTCCATGAGAGAACCAAATTTAAACAGTATTTATGTACAAACCCAGCCCTATAAAACATACTAGAAGGAAAACTCCTACCAGAGGCAGTTAACTGCACTCAAAAAAGAACAAACAAACAAAAAACACGCAGGATACAAATAACTTCATTACAGCAAAACCAAAAGTAGACAAGCACACAAATACAGTACCACAACCAACATCAAAATTAAAGCAACTAACAGTCACTAGTCATTGATATCTCTCAACATTAATAGATTTAATTCTCCAATAAAAAAAAGACAGAGACTGACAGAATGGATGTGTCAACGAGACCCAACATTCTAATCTATAAAAAAAAAGAAACAAAAACAAACAAACAAACAAAAAAACACCTCAGCCACAAAGGTACACATTACCAGAGAATAAAAAAAATGGAGTGGGGGAGTTCAAGTAAATAGGCCTAAGAAGCAAGATGAAGTAACCATTCTAATAGGTAATAAAAAAAGAATTTCAACCAAAATTAATTCAAGGAGATGAGGAGGGATAATTCATTCTCATCAAAGGAAAAAATCCACCATCAGGACATCACAATCCTGAACATCTATGCCCCAAATACAAGGGAACCTGTATTCATAAAAGAAACATTATTAAAGCTTAAATCACACATTAATCCCAACATATTAATAGTGGGAAACTTCAACACGCCACTCTCACCAAGAGACAGATCATAGAGACAGAAGATAACAAAGAAATATTGACTCTTACAAAGGTCTTAAATCAAATGGACCTAATAGATGTCTACAGAACTTTTCACCCAAACACAGCATACCTTCTTTTCAGCACTTCACAGAACCTTCTCCAAAATTGACCATATAGTTGGTCACAAAGCAAGCTTTAACAGATACAAGAAGATTGAAATAATCCCTTATATCCTATCAGACCACCATGGTCTAAAACTAGACCTCAACAATAACAGAAATAGGAAAAAAAAAAACCTTCACATGCATTGAAACTCAACAACTCTCCACTCAACAACAGCCAGGTCAGAAAGAAATACAGAAAGAAATTCAAAGGCTTCCTAATTCAATGAAAATGGAAGCACAACATATACAAACTTATGGGAACAATGAAAGCAGAGCTAAGAGGAAAGTTCATAGCACTAAGTGCCTTCAGAAAGAAATGAGACATCTCCTACAAGCAATTTAACTGCACACTTGAAAGCCCTAGGAAAAAAGAAACAAAAACAAGCGAGAAGAGTAGATGGCTGGAAATAATCAAATGCAAGGATGAAATCAATAAAAAAAAAAAAATCAATGAAACCAAGAACTGTTTTTTTTTTGTTTTGTTTTGTTTTTGAGAAAATTAACAAGATAGAAAAACCCTTAGCCAAACTAAAAGGCAGAGAAACATTTCCAAATCAACAAAATAAAAAATGAGAAGGGGGACATAACGACAGACAGTAAAGAAATCCAAAAAATCATTAGGTCTTACTTCAAAAGCCTATATGCCACAGAATTCGAAGTTCTAAATGAAATGGACAATTTTTCTCGATAGATCCCACTTACCAAAGTTGAACCAAGATCACATAAATAAAAAGTCCCATATCCCCTAAGGAAATCAGAAGCAGTCATCAAAAGTCTCTCACCCAAATGGCCAAGATGAAAAACTCAAGTGACAACACATGCTGGAGAGGTTGTGGAGAAAGGGGAACCCTTCTCCACTGCTGGTGGGAATGTAAACTTGTACAAGCACTCTGGAAATCAATCTGGCGCTTTCTCAGACAACTAGGAATAGCGCTTCCCCATGATCCAGCCATACCACTCCTAGGCATATATCCAAAAGAGGCTCAAGTACACAAAAAGGACGTTTGCTCAACCTTGTTTGTAGCAGCTTTATTTGTAATAGCCAGAAGCTGGAAACAACCCAGATGCCCCTCAACTGAAGAATGGATGCAGAAATTGTGGTACATCTACACAATGGAATATTACTCAGCAATGAAAAATAAGGAAATCATGAAATTCGCAGGTAAATGGTGGGATCTGGAAAGGATCATCCTGAGTGAGTTGTCCCAGAAGCAAAAAGACACACATGGTATATACTCACTCATATAGACATACAACATAGGACAAACCCACTAAAACCTGTGCATCTAAAGAAACTAAACAAGAGAGAGGACCCTAACTAAAATGTCCAATCCCCATCTGGAAAGGCAAAGAGGATGGACATCAGAAGAAGAAGAAAACAGGAAACAACCTAGGAACCTACCATAGAGGGCCTCTGAAACCCTCTGCCCTACAGACTATCAAAGCAGATGCTGAGCCTGATGGGCAACTGTTGGGCAGAGTGAATGGAATTTTATGTAAGAACTGGGAAATAGTAAGAGCTGGAGAGGACAGGGTCTCCACAAGGAGAGCAACAGAACAAGAAAATTTGAACACAGGGAACTTCCCAGAGACTCATACTCCAACCAAGGTCTATTCTTGGAGATAACCCAGAACCCCTGCACAGATGTAGCCCAGGGCAGTTCAGAGTCCAATTGGGTTACATAGTAATGTGAAGAGGGACTGCCTCTGACATAATCTGATTGGCCTGCTCTTTGATCACCTCCCTCTGGGGGGGGGAGCAGCCTTACCAGGCCATAGTAGAGGACAATGCAGCCACTTTTGATGTGAACTGATGGACTAAGATCAGAAAGGAGAGGAGAACCTCCCCTATTAGTGGACTTGGGGAGTGGCATGCATGCAGAGGGAGGAGGGAGGGTGGGATTGGGAGGAGAGGAGGGAGGGGCTTATAGCGGGATGCAGAATGAATAAAGTGTAATTGAGGAAAAATTTTTAAAAAAAAGGGGAAAATAATTTAAGAACCTTAAATGACTTTCAAAAGTGGAGCAAAACATGGAGTTAGTCAATTTACATGGAGCATGTCTCGCCCCTGGGGGCAATGGTCTCCTGAACCTACTCAGGCCTCGGACACCACCACTGCTAGTTCTAGAACTGATGCAAGATATTCCAACGAGGGGGTTAAGGCTTCTCATAATATTTCCTATAAGCCCACACCTGTTTGTTTATATCCCCCATTTTTATTCATTATTAGCCAGATAGAGCCAAGTAATTGTGGTGATGATACTTGCTTTTTTGCCCAATGCTGGAATGCTAGTGAATTTAGGTATGCCCTGGTTACTCGCATGCCTCGCTGGGTGCCTGTGCCCGTTGATGCCCCTCACACTATGACTCTCTTCAGACAGAAAAGGGATCTTAGAACTACAGCCGCCACTGTTACTGCCATCTCATTGGCGGCTGTTGGAGCTACCACCGTGGCATTAGCCATGAGTCATACTGTGCAAACTGCTCAGACCCTGAATAATCTTTTAGCCAATGTAGCTCATGCCTTAGATGTACAAAAAGGAATTAATGCTCAACTAAAAGGAGGCTTGATGGTATTCAATCAGAGGATTGACCTCGTGCAGGAGCAAATTGATACCCTATGGCAAATCGCTCAACTTGGCTGTCAATGGAAGTATGCTGGACTTTGTGTCACTAGCATACAACATGAGAATTTTTCCTGTGCTGCAAATCTGTCTAAACAATTGTCGAGCTATATTTTAGGTAATTGGACTGGAGAATTCGATACTACGATGGAGCAGCTGAGAGTGGCCATTATCACAGTAAATTCTACCAGAGTGGACGCAGGACTAGCCACAGGATTATCACCATGGATTGCTGCAGCCATGAATCATCTGAAGGAATGGGCGGGCATGGGAGCATTAGCAGGCCTTCTGGTGTTGGTCTCCTTGGTTTGCCTGTGGTATATATGCAAGATTAGAGTCTCACAACAGCGTAATGCAGCCATGACCATTCAGGCCTTTACAGCCATTGAAGCAGGACAGTCTCCCCAAGCATGGTTGGCTACCATAAAAAGCTAAAATGTTATGCTCGGGATGCGAGGCTAAGCACTGCACTCAGGGTCAGCTGCTTTCGACCCAGAGAAGAGCAAGTCTGATTGCATGCGGGTTGATGCCCCAGGTCCCGCCTCTGAGAAAAAGGTATCAGACGGGTCTGATGCTTTTTGGGTGGATGACACCTAAATGAACATAGGTACAAAGTCCCAATTTATTTCTAATATCAGAGATCAGACCTCTACTCTTGCCTGATGCATCTAAAACAAAAAGGGGGAACTGTAGAGAGCTGCGGAATGCTGTGCCTTAAAGATGGAGCTGGTTTCCACCTTCCACCTTCCCGATGGTGAGTGCTCTCTGTCACAAACAACTCCACATTTGGCTAAGGCTGAGGATCTGACTTGCTTCCATGTATGTGGACCTATCTGCATTGCCCACGTGGCACGCTGGGGTTGGCTACCCAGAGGCTACTTAAGCTGTGGGCTGGCTTTCCCCAGGGTCCGATGATTGTTCAAGGTTCCTGAATAAACTGCATTGAAAAAAAAAAAAAAGAAAACAATTCTATTTATAATGACATTTAAAAGATATGTCTCAGAAATACACTAAAAAAAGTAGTCTAAGACTTGTATCCTGAAAAGTATAAAAATTGTTGGAAAAATAAATAGTTAATAAACAGAAAAAAAAAGTCTCTCACCCAAAAAGAAAAAAAAAAAAAAACAGAGCCAGATGGTTTCAGCACAGAATTCTACCAGACCTTCAAAGAAAAGCTAATTGCAATACTCTTCAAACTATTCCACAAAATAAAAACAGAAGGAACATTACCAAACTCATTCTATGAGGCCACGGTCACCTTGATATCTAAACTTCACGAAAACCCAACAAAAAAAAAATAGAATTTCAGACCAATCTCTTATGAAATTTCATGCAAAAATACTTGATAAAATACTCACAAACCAAATCCAAGAATACATCAACAATAGCATGACTAAATAGGCTTCATCCTAGGTATGCAGGGGTGGTTCAATATACAGAAATGCTTCAATGTGTGATCCACCATATAAACAAATTGAAGGAAAAAAACACATGATCATCTCCTCAGATGCTGAAAAAGCATTTCACAAAATTCAAACAGCCATTCGTGTTTAAAGTATTGGAGAGATCAGGGATACAAGGCACATATCTAAACATAGTAAAGGCAATATACAGCAAGCCTATAACCAACATCAAACTAAACTGAGAGAAACTTAAATCAATCCCACTGAAATCAGGGAGAAGGCAAGGCTGCCCACTCTCTCTGTATTTCTTAAACATAGTACTTGAAGTCTCAGCTAGAAAAATAAGATAACTACAGAAGATCAGTGGGATAAAAATCGGAAATGAAGAAGTCAAATTATCACTATTTGCAGATGATATGATAGTATATGTGAGTGACCCTGAAAATTCTACCAGAGAACGCCTTCAGCTGATAAACACCTTCAGCAAAGTGGCTGGATACAAAACTAACTCAAAAAAATCGGTAGCCCTCCTGTATACAAAAGACGAAAGGGCTGAGAAAGAAATTAGGGAAACAACACCCTTCACTATAGCCACAAATAACATACAGTACCTTGGAGTAACTCTAACCAAGGAAGTCAAAGATGTGTATGGAAAAAAAAAAACAAACTGCAAGTCTCTGAAGAAACTGACAAAAGAAATCAGAAGATGGAAAGATCTCCATGCTAATGGATCAATAGGATTAACATAGTAAAAACGGCCATCCTACCAGAAGCAATCTACAGATTCAGTGCAGTTCCCATCAAAATATGAACACAATTCTGTACAGACCTTGAAAGAATAATTCTCAAATTTATATGGAAAAACAACAAAACAGAATAGCTAAAACAATCCAGTATATTAAAAGATCTTCTGGATGTATCTCGAATCATGATCTCAAGCTGTACTATAGAGCAACAGTAACAAAAACAGCATGGTACTGGCAAATATACTAGTGGATCAATGGAATTGAATTGAACACCCAGAAATAAACCCATACACTTACAAACACTTGATTTTTGTACAAAGAAGCCAAAACTATACAATGGAAAAAAGCGTCTTCAACAAATGGTGCTGGTCTAACTGATGTCTACACATAAAAAATGCAAATAGATCCATATTTATCACCCTGCACAAAACTACATCCCAAGTGGATCAAAGACATCAACATAAAACCAGACACACTAAATCTGTTTGAATAAAAAGTGAGGAAGAGCTTTGACCTCATTGGCACAGGAGACAAGTTCCTGAACAGAACACCAACAACACAGTCTCTAAGATCAACAATCAATAAATGGGATCTCACGAAACTGAAATTTTCTGTAAAGCAAAGGACATAGTCAAGAGAACAAAAGAGCAGCTTAAAAACTGGGAAAGGATCTTTACTAACTCTGCTTTTGACAGAAGGCTAATATCCAAAATATATAAAGAAATTAAACTCCAACAAACCAAATAATCCAATTAAAAATGAGGTAAGGCAACAGAGGAGAATAAAATGGCAGAGAAACATTTAAAGAAATGCTCAACATGCCTACTCATCAGGGAATTGCAAATCAAAACGACTCTGAGATTCCATCTTACAATGATCAGAATGGCTAAGATTAAAAACTCAAGTGACAGCACATGCTGCTGAGGTTGTAGAAAAAGGGGAACCCTCCTCCAATACTGGTGGGAATGTAAACTTTTACAACCACTTTGGAAGTCATTCTGGTGCTTTCTCAAAAAACTGGGAATAGTGCTTCCTCAAGATCCAGCTATACCACTGCTAGGCACATACAACAAGGACATTTCTTCAACTATGTTCATAGCAGCTTTATTTATAATAGCCGGAATCTGAAAACAACCTATATGTCCCTCAACTGAAGAACTGATAAAGAAATTGTGTACATTTACACAATGGAATACTACTCAGCTATTAAAAACAAGGAAACCATCAAATTTAAGCAAATGGGTGGAACTAGAAAAAAATCATCCTGAGTGAGCTAACACAGAAGCAGAAAGACACACTTGGTACATGCTCACTTATAAGAGCATTTTAGTCATATAATACAGGATAACGATACTATAATCCACAGACCTAAAGAAGCTAAATAGCAAAGAGGACCCTAGGGAGGATGCTTCATTCTCATTCAAAAGGGCAACTAGAATAGACACTGAAAGCAGTTAAAGACAGAAGATTGGTGCCTACCACAGATATCATCTGAAAGACTCTACCTGGCAGAAAATCAAAGCAGATGTTAAGACTAACAGCCAAACTTTGGGCAGAATATAGTGAGTCATATGGAAGAGTGGGGAGATAGAAGGACATGGAGGGGACAGGACATCCACAAGGAGACCAACAAAGCTAACAAATCTGGGTCCAGGGGGCCCTACAAAGACTGATGCACCAACCAAAACCATGCATGGAAAAGACGTAAACCAACTGCTCAGGAGTAGCCAATAGGCAACTCAGTCTCCATGTGGGTTCCCTAATAAAGTGACCAGGGGCAGTCCTTGATATGAACTCGGTTACCTGGTCTTTGATCACTTCTCCCTGGCAGAGCGTCCTAGCCAGGCCACAGAGGAAGAGAGGATGTAGGTAGTCCCAATGAGACTTGATAGACTGGGGTCAGATGATAGGAGAGGAGGTCCCCCCCTTTCTGAGGACTAGGGGAGGGGATAGGGTGGAAGAGGGATGGAGGGTAGGACTGAGAGGTGAGAGCAGGGAGATACAATTGGAGTACAAAGCAAATAAAATATAAAAAAATAAATAAAATAAAAATAAAATACTTCCTGAGTTCAGCTTCCCCTCCCTCCACTTATCCCACTGTCCCCCCTTCCCTTTCCTTCCCCAGATCCACAGCTCCTCCATTTCCCTTCAGAAAAGACCAGGCATCCCAGAGATAGCTACTGAACAAGGCATCACAAGATGCAATGAGATTAAGCACAAACCCTCATATCAAAGCTGGACAAGAAAACCCAGTAGGAGGAAAGGAGTCCCAAGAGCAGGCAAAAATCACAGACACCACCTCTCCCACTGTTGTAAGTCCAAAACCTGTGATCTTTTTGATGGTTTATATTTCACATTATCTCTTTGATCATTTATTTTTTTTTTTTTATTTCCTTCTTATTGAATACTAACTATATGCCTGCTGACTCCGGAGGGTATGAAGGTCAATGGGCATGGTCTTGACTATCCAAGACCTCACACAACTTTTTAATATAAATATCTAAACTTAACCAATTTTTACATACAAATGGAAAACTTCCCAGCTCTCCCTTAAAGGAGCCTTTCCACGACAGTCAAGACTATCTACTACCTTACTGCTATCATTTAATTATATTTTAACAGCCAATTAATTTGGGGTGGTGGATAAACTGAAGGAAAAAAAAAACGGGCATTTGGCAGTAATGAAAGTAACAGATTACTAATTGTGAAGTCTTGGGATATTATGAATTGTAGAGATAATATATTGTGTGTTGTATGGAAACACTGCCTGTTAATTAAAAAACCTATGGCCTATAGGAAAGGATAGAATAGAAGGTATGACATCCGGCATGCAGAAAGGACTCTGGGATAAAGCAAGGAGTGCAAAATTCACCCAGGAAGATGTGAGAACAGGTGCATAGTACCTAAGCAGAGGTAACCAGTCACATGGCAAGATGTAGATTAGTATAAATGGGTTACTTTAGATTATGAGCAAGTCAAAGAGCCTAGATATAAGACCTGGGTATTTGTAAATATATTTTGAGTCTCATGAGAGCTTGGGGCCAGGAGGGAAAAAAATCCTATTACAGTGAATAGTATTCTTCAAATTCTACTGCTTGATTTCTATTAAATAACACAATATAGCAGGCAGGCAGTGTTGCTGTGCTCTGGTATAAGTTCTGATTACACATAGATTAATTTTAAAATCTGGTACTTGCTAATAATAATAGGAGATAATCTGAGCACTTACTATGTGCCAAGCACCAACTGAAGCATAGATTATGTCACTGGATTGAAAAAAAAAATCCTGACAGAAGTGTTGCTATCATTCCTTACCTGTGGATGCACACACAGAGGGCCAGGGTCCAGAGTCAGCAGAATCAGGATTCAGGACAATGATCTGGTTAAGAGCCTCTGCTTAAAATTGCCTTTATACCCTACATCCTAGAAAAAGTCTTTGCAAGAGTTGGTGTTGCATGACTGCAGTGCATATGTGAAATGCTTTTGGTTTGGGGTTCATTATGACATTTTCATACATGTATATGATGTAAGTTCATTATCCTTATTGCCCTCTATTGCCTTCCCTTTCCTTTCCACTGGTGAATGTGAAAAACAGGAACATAGGATGGCCCTTTACACACTGTTGACAGGAGTAAACTGAAAAAATAAGATGACTGTAAACTGAGACAGCCGCTACAGAAATTTGTATGAAGGGTCCTCAAAAACAAACAAACAAACAAACAAACCTAAAAATGGAAGTATTATATGATCCAGTTCTACCACTTCTGAAAATATCCCCAAAGGACTCTAAGTCAGCATGTCACAAAGACATCGGTACATCAATGTCTACTGAGGCAATATTCACAACAGCCAGGCTATGGAACCAGCCTACATGCCCATGAACAGATGAAGGGTTACAAGATGCTGTCTTCACTCCATTTGTTAGAGTTAAGTTATATTATTGATCCCTGAAAGAGATGTTTTTCATTATTGCCTTCAACATCTCTGTTTTTGTATTGAGGACACTAAGTATTCCTTGGATTTTAGATAAACTTCTCATGTAAAATGTGGTGAGTTTCCCTAACATACATCCCCTTGCTATAACTTCATGATTGGAATTTAATTCTGTGTCTTGAATGTGGGTTTGTCCAAACAGTAAACCAGTAAGACAATAGCGTACATGTTACAAATCAAAGATTGTCCATGACTTCCATTATGTGCTTGTCCTCTTGTACATTTGCCTGTCAGAAGATGTCTCAGAATACTCACCTAAGTCCATAAAATCAAAGCACTACCCAATCCTAACTCCAGCCCACCTCAGAACTGGTTAAGAGACAAACCAACACATTCTGCTATAAGCAGCTGAAATTTTAAGTATGCTTGTTATGAAATAGCAAAGATTTGATACATAAAACTTGTTCCATTGGCTATGTAGTAGTTACCTTCATACTATAACAAAATACCGAAGGCAATTCTCTTATGAGAAAGGTTTATTTGGGAACATAGTTTTGAAGGTTCTACTCCACAATCAGCACTTTGGGCTTCTAGATAGGATGAGCCATCGTAGCAGGAGTTATAAATAACAGGCTAAACCACTGATGGATGTCCCCCTCACACAAAGAAACTCCCAGGACACCCTCTCATAGGTCCACAGCACTTTCCAGGGGTGTCACCCTGAGGATGACAACTCTAACACATAAAACCTTAGGACAAATTCCTGAAAACCACAGCAAGAATTTTAAAGGACATTAGTATTGATTTCTTAGAAATGTTCTAAGAATAGACCATAAACTGGGTCACTTCAGCAACAGAAAAATTATTTTCTCATAATTTAGGTGGATAGAAGTCTAAAATCAAAGTGGTGACACAGAAAAATGAGAAAAAAAATCAGTTTGATTCCTCACAGTACTCACATACTCCTTTTTTATTAAGACCATTAGCCATATCAGTAAAAAGTCCACCCAAACATCTCCATCTTATCATCTACAAAGACAGTAGTTCTAAACAACAGTGTATTTGTAAGCACCATGGCTAGGTGGGACTTCAACATCTTTGAGGGAGAACACAATGCAACCCAGAATATCACCGCTAATCTTTCTGGGGTTAGGGGTGAAAATAACACTAGAAGTATATGATACCTTTTTAGCAGTAAGAAATAGAAGAATTCACCTTTCTGTACAGTTTCAATGGGCTATAAAACAGGTTTGCCATGGCTTCTAAATATTAAGCACTTGAACCCTATGACATTTTTACTTAATATGCATACATGCATGGCATATATGTGAAAATAGGGAAAACATGTCACAACACACAGGTGGAGGTCAGAAAACAAGTTGTGGGAGCCAACCCTCACTTTCCACCATGTGAGTTCTGGTGTTCAAACAGAGATCAGGCTTGGCAGAAAGCAGCCTCACCTGCTGAGCCATGTCACTGGCCCCAATGTTAAACATGTTATCATGCACATATACAGAATGCCCTTTGTCCCTGAACATCAGTTAAACTGTAAGAGGTGTGCTTTCTTTACAGCTTTCACTGTATTAAGCCTATAATTTCCTTCATGCTTCTATTTCCAGCAGTTTTCCTAATGCCATTACTGTGGGCTGTTTTTTTTTTTGTTTTGTTTTGTTTTTTGTTTTTTTTTTTTACACGTATTTTTCTTTGCTTCTGAAGAGGCTGCATACATGTTCTTTCATTTCCATGTTCCCTTGACTATACTCAGTGCTTGTCCCTCTGACCCCACCCAGCTACTTCAGAAAGTACTTTAATAAGTGCTGTGGAGAGCTGTTCTAGTATTTCATAATGGAATTGTGACCTCTAGCCTTTTCCTTTATTACTCTTTGTATTTTCAATAAACCTGCAAAAGACCTGAACACAAACTGAAATTTGTTCCAGTTTTTACTCTTTACAGAAATAAGCACACTCACCTAAACCATAAAATCAAAGCACTATGCAGGCTTCAATAAATTGCCTGTTTAGTTTGGTCAAGAATACAATCCCTTATCCTGTGTTTAGAACTCTCATTGCTCTGAGAGCAGGCAACAGAGTCCATGTGAGAGATAACCCCTATTCCCTTTATTAGGGAACCCACCTAGAGATTGAGATGCCTATCAACTATATCTCTGCAGGGGGTCTGGGTCCTCTCCATGCATGGTACTTGGTTGGTGTATCAGTCTCTGTAGGGACCACTGGGCACAGATTTGTTGGCTTTGTTGGTCTCCTTGTGAAGCTCCTGTCCCCTCCTGATCCTTCTATCTCCCCCTTCTTCCAAAAGATTCCCTGCACTCTGCCCAAAGTTTGGCTGTGAGTCTCAACATCTGCTTCAATCCTCTGCTGGGTGGAGTCTTCAGAGGACATCTGTGGTAGGCTCCCTTACTGTTCCATCTTCAACTGCTTCTGGTGTCTATTCTAGTTGCCCTTCTGTATGAGAATGAAGCATTCTCCCTAGGGTTCTCCTTGTTATTTAGCTTCTTTAGGTCTGTGGATTGTAGTATGGTTATTCTGTATTATATGGCTAATATCCACTTATAAGTGAGTATATTGCATACATGTCTTTCTGGTTCTGAGTTAGCTCACTCAGGATGATCTTTTCTAGATGTATCCATTTGCCTGCAAATTCATGATTTCCTTTGTTTTAATAGCTGAGTAGTATTCCATTGTGCAAGTGTACTACAATTTCTGTATCCATTCTTCGGTTCAGGGACATCTAGGTTCTTTCCAGATTCTGGCTATTACAAATAAGTTGCTATAAACATAGTTGAGCAAAATGTCCTTGTTGTATTGTGGAGCATCTTTTGGGTAAATGCTTATGAATGGTATAGCTGGGTCTTAGGGTAGCACTGTTCCCAATGTTGTGAGGAAGCGCCACATTGATTTCCAAACCAGCCAAGCCACAGAGGAAAAAGATCCAGTCCTGATGAGACTTGATAGGGTAGGATCAGATGGTAGGGAAGGAGGTCTCCCCATTTTTTGTGGACTAAGGGAGGGGGATAGAGAGGAAAAGGGAGAAAGGGTGAGTCTAGGAGGAAACCAGAGTGGGGCCTACAATTGGGATATAAAGTAAATAAATTATATAAATAAATAAATGAATGAATAAATAAATAAATAAATAGATAGATAAATAGATAAATAGATGTGAAAAGCAAAACGAACTCTCAGTCAGTCCATGATGTCTGAACACGGAAGAGGGGTTCCAGTTCTTTCCAACTCAAACAGACTCAGAATGCCTCCACTGCTCAGTCTTCATTATTAGAACTCTTCCCACCACTGTCGTCTCATGATTTTCAACTAGTGGAGAGAAGGGCTCAATACTTTTTGGGGAAGTCTTGGGAGTTTACACAGAAACATCAGATTAGTGGTTTGTCAAGCTACGTTTCAGTTTTTCGTGTAGGAATTGAGCTTGGGTCACACACGTGCTGGAAAAGCATAGTAGACTTCTAGGCATGGATTCAAATAATATTAATGAGAATATTATTAATCATTAGCAATGAGTTAGGAACTCACGTTAGAAATTACTATAGCAGGGGCTGGAGAGATGGCTCAGCAGTTAAGAGCAATGGCTGCTCTTCCAGATGGACCCAGGTTCAGTTCCCAGCACACACATGGCAGCTCACAACCATCTATAACTCCTGTTCCAGGGGATCCGACTCCCTCACACAGGCAGACAAAAACAGCAATGTGCATAAAATAAAAAGAAACAAATTACCATTAAAAAGAAATTACTACAGCAATATCCATGACTTCCTAAGTCTGTTTATAATAATGTGTCATAGATATTTAAGACATTTAAATTCAGCAGCAGTTCAGGCCACCACTTTCTTTTTTAATTTTTTTATTATTAGTTACATTTTATTAACTCTGTATCCCAGCTGTATCCCACTCCCTCATTTCCTCCCAAACCCTCCCTCCCTCCTCCCTGTCCCTTTCCAAGTCCACTGATAGGGGGGACCTCCTCCCCATTCATCTGACCCTGTTTTATCAGGTATCTTCAGGACTGGCTGCAAAGCCCTCCTCTGTGGCCTAACAGGACTGCTCCTCCCTTCGGGAGTGGGGAGACCAAAGAGCCAGTCATTGAGTTCCTGTTAGAAATAGTCCCTGTTCCCCTCACTTTGGAAACCAATTGGTTACTGAGCTACCACAGGCTTCATCTGAACAGAGGTTCTAGATTATATCCATACATGATCCTCGGTGGAGTGTCAGTCTCAGAAACAAACCCTGTGCCCAGATATATTTGGTCCTTGTGGAGCTCCTATCCTTTCCACATCATACTAACTCACCATTTGTCTTTCTAAGTGAGGATTGATCATCTTACCCCGGGTCCTCTTTCTTGTTTATCTTCTTTAGGTGTAAAATTTTCATTATGTTTATCATATCTTAATGGACTATAAGAGTGAGTATATACCATGTGTGTCTTTCTCCTTCTGGGATACCTCACTCAGAATGATCTTTTCTAGTTCCCACCATTTATCTACAAATTTCACTATATCCTTGTTTTTAATTGCTGAGTAATATTCCATTGTGCAAAAGTACCACAATTTCTGTATCCATTCCTCTGTTGAGGGACATCTGGGTTGTTTCCAGGTTCTGGCTATTACAAATAAAGCTGCTACAAACATGGTTGAGCAACTGTCCTTGTTGTGTACTTGAGCAAATTTTGGGTATATCAGGCCACCACTTTCTATTTTTTTCCTACAATGTCTTTCTCTTGCTTTCTCTCTCTCTCTCTCTCTCTCTCTCTCTCTCTCACACACACACACACAGACACACACACACACACACAATGCCCAAGAATACCAGAAGAGGGCGCTGTATCCTCTAGAGTTGGAGTTACAGGGGGTTACACACAACATGACATGGGTGCCAGAAACAGAACTCAGTTCCTCTGCAAAAACAATACAAGCTCTTCACCACTGAACTGTGTTTCCAGCACTCCTGGCTTTAACAACATATCTGGAAAGTTATTTCAAACTTAAGAAGTAGCCGTAAGTACTTTGGTCAAATCACCATGAATACAAACACCTATATTGAAACTATATTTTATATTCTAATGTTTCAATTGATAACTTAACAGCATTTCTCTTCCAATATAGGATCTAGTTTACTTCAGAAATAACACTGAGTTGTTTTATCTATTGAGCCCCTTTGAATCTGTAGCCTTTCACAGCCTGATTCTTTTAACATTAATACTTTTAATATTTTTATTTCATATCTATGTGTGTCTACATTTCTGTATTCGTATTAAGTGAATGCCAGGTACAGTCAGAGGCCAGAAGAGGGACACAGGTCACCTGGAGCTGAAGTTACAGGCAGTTTCAAGACACCTGCTATGGAATGATGCTGTGAAGTAAACCTGGGTCCTCTTAAACAGTCAAGTACTCCTATCCTATCCATTGAACTCTCTCTCCAGCCCCATATCAATACTTTTATTAAAGTGGCCAAAATAAAGCTAGGCCAGGAGTAGCACTTGCCTAGCATTGTGAACTCCTAGGCTCACTCTATCGCAGAATTCCCTGCCTACACAGACTCTGTATTTGAAGAGTACTTAGCCTCTAAGGCCCAAGCGTTCATGGTTAGGTTCAGGTAATCCATTTCATTCTTAGACAAGTATGAATAGATGACACTCCTTCTAAGACAACATCTGGGGGCACACGATCTCCAGCTTGACCCTTGGACAAGTTGATTTTAGTCACCTGGTAAAAGTTGTGTCCAGTTTGGCCACTGTCAAGTTGCTTTTCCCTCGCAATGTATGGTAGGATAAAGAGCCTGCCCTTGGTAATGTTTCACATCTTAATCCTCAGAACTTAATACAAATGCTGCCTCATATGGCAAAGGCTAGAAGTCTGGACTGTCTGGGTGAAGCTTAATGTAATTCCAAGAGGCCCTACAAGAGGAACACAAAAGAAAGAGCAACACGACAACCGCTATACTGAAGACTTGGAAATTCAAAGAAGGAATGAAGAGCCAAAAAATGCAGACTACTCAAAGAAGTGAAGCAATAACAAATGTATTCTTTCAAAATGAGCCGGCTTTGCCAGTAATTGCTAGATTTTTAGCTGTTTAAGACTCAGTTCAGATTTCCAAACTCCAAAACTGTTTTTCAAGACACTATATTTGCAGTAATTTGTTAAAGGAATGGCAGGAAAGTGTCATTATAAAGCCCCATAAATAATTTCCTGTCAAAATTCCCTTGACTTAACCCTGACAGATGAATCCTGCCTCAGTCTTCACTGATTAACAAAGGTTAAATATTCACCTCAGATTCTACCACAGTACCACACATTTAGCACTCCAAAATAAGAACCTATCTGTGTATTTATGTCCTTCAGTTATTTCTACATTCTCCACACACACTCACAATTTCAGGAATTTAAATATTGTATTCTTATTTATAGTACATGTGTGCGGATATACTCGTAGGTGGGTGCCTATGGAGGCCAGATGAGGGCATCAGATCTCTTGAACATATCTGTGGCTGCAAGAAGCTGATCTAGACTGATCCTGATTGTTAAACAAGAAACCAGGATGAGCTATGTGGTCCTGCACTCTAATCTGTGCCCTGGCTGGCACTGAAACCTGAGCCAAGGAAGTCCTCCCTATGCTGGTCAGGGGACATGGGGACACTAGGTGCAGGAAATCCACCAAATGTAGGTGCAGAATGAAGATATCCAAGGATGAGGCCAGTGAAGAACAAATGAGAGGGGGAAAAAAAAAGATGTGGTCACTGTGGTCACAGAAGTGGCCACCTGCAGATCTGACATGCAATTCCACTTTTCTAGCCTATTTTTGCACACCTTTCCAAGTTTCTGGTCCCCTTAGTTCCATGAAGGAAATGAGAAGGAACCCAGGAAGGGAGGACTAGGCTTTGAAGTTTCCTTTCACCCACACTGGGACTGTACCCTTGCTCTGTGCAGGCTCCACTACTCACTTCACACCACAGATTGCTTGTTTTCTTGAACAAGACTAAATCTGAGTAAGTTCCTCAAGCCTTCCTCCTTCCACGGTCTACGTAGAAAAGGCTATTCTAAAGAACTCTACCTTTAGAGTCCACTCCAAAGTCAAAACTATTTCCTATGTGCACTGAACTTTCTCTGTCTGCCTCCAAACACTTCTGAGAAAAATGTCCAGTGATGAGTGGCAGAATCTGAACCCATGACCTGGTGTGTCTATTCCTTTTCACCAAGACACTATCTCTGCAGACAGGAAACACAAGTACCTATGGACAAAAAAAGGCAAAATATGTACATTGTATAGTGCAGTTGTAGAGACAACTTGAAATAAATACTGAATGGGATGGGACCAGACAAAGCATGAGATAAGTTGACAGTTCCCCTTAACATTGATACAGGGAAGATAGGACTGGAGAGCTAAAGTAACTAATTAAACTCTCACACACACAGCAAATCAAGAAGATATCTACAAAATTAAAGGTTAATGGAGCTGGAGAGATGGATGAGAAGTTGAGAGTGATTATTGCCTTCCAGAGGCCCAGAGCTTGGTTTCATGCATCCAGGTCAGAGGGCTTATAAAGGCCTTTAACTTTAGGAAAGAAATGGTGGAAGTGCGAATGAGAGAGAAAAAGAGAGAGAAGCTGCTACAGAGATGGTTCAGCAGTTAAGAGCACTTGTGGCTCCCAGCACCCACAACAACAAGCTCACAATGACCTACAGCTGGAGCTCCAGGGTATCTAATGCCTCTGGCCTCCATGGGCACATGTGCTCACATGCACATGCAACCATATACCTACTTAACGACAAATAATAATCTTTTTTAAAAATAGAGGAAATGTACTAAAGTTCCATGTGTAGTCAGAATCCTTCAGTGTGAAATTGAGCTACTCTTGTAACCAAGATGTAAAAGTATTACAGAACAAAGCCAAGAAAATGATCTCTACTAAAATGAATTCTAGGGTCAAAACCATGTCTTTACTCTGTGGAGCTTTTTCCATCTCTGGGGAAAGGGGTGGAGCAAGTTTCCTGTGCTTTTTCTGGGGGACTGGAGGTTTTAGTGAACAGGCTGAACTGGCCTGTCTCCTTACCCAGGAGAGGTCTCAATTCACTTATTCTCTTACAATCCTAAGCCAAGTTGCAGAGAGAGGGCCTATTCCCTAATGTTTCATCATGAAGGAATTGCTCACTGAAATGATCACATAGTTGGTAAAACTGCCTACATTAGTGAGCCAGACTAAGGATCCTCAGAACCTACAGATACACGAGATAAGTATACCTGCCTAGTCACATTAATCATCTTATTTCCCAGGGCAATCACAACCAAGATTATTTGAAAAGCTTTCGAAAAGCACTGGGCTATTTCTTGCTGGTGTTCTAGTTCTCATTTTTGAAATGAGTAAAGCAGAAATCAGTCGAATGGCTGCATCAGGTAATTGAGATTTTAAATGGTTTTGGCTGAGAAAAACTAGCCTGCCAGAGTTGATTTGCAGTTCTGAGAGAGGGATGAAGGGAGCATAAAGGACAGTGGTCCTTACTCAGTCTGCAATGAATTCTGTTCAGTCATAAGCCTTCAGGGGAAAACATCTATATCCCCCCTCTTCTCTGGTTTCTCCCTGAAATTTAGCATTTCCCTTAAGCATGAATGTAGGTGAAAAACCATGTTATTACTGGCAGTCTCTATGACTTTGTCAACAAGAGAAATCAACACCTTATCACATTTCAGTACGGATCTTATAAATGTTTACCCTTATTACATCAAAATTATATTACTCAATGCACCAGTCTATCCAGCTATGTAACAAGTTAATAAAACAACATAAATACTAAACCATAAATTTTTGAAAAGTCATTTAACAGATTTCCAGCTAATCTTAGTTATTGAATATATTTTTAAAATGTTTCTGTAAAAGACCTCAGTTTTCACTAGGCAGCTCTCAAAGGAACCCACGGTTCAAGAAATGTTAGGAAATACTGAAAGGAGGTTAGAGAGATTGCTCAGTGGTTAAAAGCACTGATTGCTCTTCCATAGGAATAGAGTTCAATTCCTAGCACCATGGCAGCTCATAACCATCTAGTAACTCTAGTTCCAGAGGCTCTAACACCGTCTTCTAACCACCAGGGACTACAGGAATACAAGTGGTGCAAACATATATGCAGAGAAAATGCCCATACACATAAAAATTAAATCAGTAAGCATTAAAGGAAAAGAAAAGAAATCCTAGGTCCTGAAATTGTGATCCTCCTGCTCCAGTTTCCTGAGTACCTGTGTCACTACTGGCTTCCCTGAGGATTTCTTTTCTCCACTTGTATTCCTGTTGTCCCTGGTGGTTAGAAGAGGGTGTTGGAGTTGGTTTAGTATTTGTGTTGTTTTAATAACTAAGGTTAATAAATTAAGTTTCCACATACTGAAACCTAATTGTACTCCTAAAAACAAGGTTCATGTCCATAATCCTAGCCCCCAGGAGGTAGAGGCAGGAGAATCTAAGTTTGAGGTAATCCTCAGGCTACATAGTGAATTTAAGGGTAGCCTAGAATACATAAGACCAGAAAGAATGCCTGGCTTTGGAACCCTCCGGCACATTTCACCCTTTGACTGTTGGCTAGCCTACTCAATGATATCAACATCTCATTCACATGATAGTTTTGAGACTTGGCAAGACAGCAGGAATGAATATAGCTTATTAAGTAAAAACGTATCAATGTTCATAATCATTTGATACAAAGACACTAGGCAGGGAGCTGGAGTGATGGCTCATCAGTTAGGAGCACTTGCTGCTCTTGTAGAGAACCTGGGTTTGGTTCTTAGCACCCATATATCAGCACACAGCTGCCTATAACTACATTCCCAAGAGATCTGCCTCCATTCTCTGTCTTCCTCTGGCACTAGGTACACACGGGGTGTACTTACATATATGCATACATAAAAATAAATAAGACTTTAAGAAAAGACACTAGGTAACAAGGTGATCACAAGTCAGGTGTTTCTACATGGTCACATAGTACCTCCTATGTAATAACGAAGTATCAAACATTGCTGACCAACTGGCTTCTGAACAGTGTACACTGTTCTGCCCCAAACTGGATGCTAACCAGCTAGTGTCACATTGAAAATCAGTAACTACTGTTGTCTTGTCTGAGCAAGTGTTTCCAGAGAGAAACATTCAGTGGCAATAAAGTGCTTAGAAAATAGCTGTGTCAGGGTGGAAGTGGCACATGCCTGTAATCCTAGCTCTTGGGATGCAGAAGCAGGTGGATCACTGTGAGTTTGAGGACAGGCTGGTACGCAGAACGAGTTCCAGGACAAACAGGGTTATACAGAGAAACCCTGTCTCAAAACAAACCAAAAGAAAAAGAAAGAGAGAGAAGGAGAGAGAGAGAAAGAGAGAGAGAGAGAGGGAGGGAGGGAGGGAGGGAGGGAGGGAGGGAGGAAGGAAGGAAGGAAGGAAGGAAGGAAGGAAGGAAGGAAGGAAGGAAGGAAGGAAGGAAACAGAACTATCAGATGAACCACACTTTGAGTAGCACCACTTCAAAGAACTTTAGAAAGAGGCCAACACAGAATGATTTATTGACAGAGAGATAACAGACAGAAATACAAACTCTTTGTCAACAATAGTTAGGGAAAGCAAGAGCATGACTATTCAAACTACACAGGAAAGAACAGCACATTTCTTTTTTTATTTTAGTATCAGCAGTGCTCTAACCCATTAAAAACACCACCAACCCAGCCTTCCCCTGGCCCAGTTGGATCTATTTTATAAATATTCAATCACATTTCCAAGAGAAAGCAGCATTCATGTCTTAATAAATCAATTCTTAGTATTTCCGTGTTGAACAGAATTTGAACTCTATCCATATTTGTCTTGTCTTTCATTAAAAACAAGGACACCATAATATATTCCACCGTTAAAGGAAACTTTCACACTACACAACACTACAGTCATTAAGAAAAATAACATCTCTGGAACAATTAGCATTTCTTTAAAAGGCAGCCAAGGTAAGGGTGGGTTTTAGCACAGCATGTGTTGGTGAGGTTGTTGGTTCAGTTTGCATGCTTCTGTGTTAAAATAACAAAGGTTCCTTCAGCAAACAAAAAGAAATTACCCTCATCTGAATTCACTTTTATCATTCAACATAAAAATACTTTCTTCCGTATTCCCCTCAAAACTGCTTCCTTTATTTTCTCCTAAATGTATCTTCCAAGTAGCCTTGCATAACCTTATCCTCTTCATTTCTACCACTTGGTGCTTAGCAGGACCTGAGTCACCAGAATTATGAGTGGATCTGTGGTTGTTGCCTCAAGTAACTCTTTAAGTACCTCCCATGAACATAATTCCAACAGCTGATCCCAACAGCTGTTTTCTTTACTAACATGGAAAACCAAAATTAATCTGGGTGTGGTGGCATAGGCTCAGTTCTAGGTAGACTCCAGGAAAGCCTGGCCTACATAACAAGCTCCAGGTTAGATTGGGCTACATACAGACTGTCACTTTGTCTCAAAAATAACAGTAATAATAACAATAAAATGGGGGAGGGAGCAGTTGGCTCCAACTCATATTCTAACTGTAGCAGTACATTTCTTTTCAATCCTCCACAATATACTGAAAGAACCAGGCCTGACCCTCTCAAGCCCCAAAAAAGTCATCAGTCCCAGGAACTAGGCCATAGGTCACCAATTCCAGGAATAAGAAAACCATAAAATTCCCTCCCCAAGGAATAGCCTAAGGATAATCACAAGAATGGGAAGTTATCTTATCTCAAGATGGGGCATCTGTGCAGGGCAGCCCACTGCCTGAGGTCTACAGATAGCTTACTAAACGTTAATTATGTTAGTTAGCCAATCACTTTGTAACAAGCTTGCCCTTGCTAAGTATCATCCAGTATTGTAACTGCTAAACTGGGAATTCAGGGTTCTTCTTCAAGCCCCAAATAAAAACCCTGCCATGTAGCTGCTCAAGGCTTTTCTCTCTGATCCACTGTGTTAGTGATGGCGGAGAGACGGAGCTTAAGCCTGAATAAAGCTCTTTGCTCTTGCATATGTGATCCGGCTCCTGGTGGTCTTTGGCAACGTTAACATCTGGGCATAACATTTGGGGGCTCGTCTGGGATCCCCAGGAGCACTCCCCCCGACCCCCACATGTGGAGCTGAACACCAGCCAGGAAGTGAGCGCTGTTTGTCTGTCTCTGTAGCTCAGAGATACTGTTTATGTTTTGTCTTTGTGTCTATGTTCTTATTTCTGGTTTCTACTGTCTTTCTTGGTTTTGGTTTCCTTTTGCAAAAAGAGTTGGAACTGGCCCTTGGATTTGGCAGACATGCTGTAAATCCCCTGGCCCTAGGTGTAGAAGACATTCTTGCCACCTCATTGGGAGAACCTCAGTTCTCATTGGTTTTGGGGAGAGCCTGGAAGCTGTCAAATTGGTTCTTTGGTTCTATATATGGCAAACGGTATTTCCGCAATTCTCTGGTCAACCAAATTTTCCCTGGGAACATTTGTGTCTGTTCATGAATGTCCTTGTCTTTGTTGTTGTTGTTGTTGTTTATGATCGGTCTTCTTAAATTGGATAAAACTTGAGTTTAGTTCTAGGCCAGCAGAGCCACGGGTCATAGCGGCTCAAGCACAAGCCATAGGACCCTGGCCAGGCTGCTCAAGGATGGTCCACAAGCTCTGCTTGTTTAGCCTTTAGTTGTGGGTGAAAAAGAGCTTGCTGCGAAGGCAGGCAGGCTGGCAACAATGGCTGTACATGTACATGCCTGGCTTCTGGGAGGAAAAATGGTGGTGGTGCCCACTTCTCTTCAGGGGGTCAGCATGAGATGACAAAGGTGAGGAGCTACACAAAGGGATGACTGCAGCATGTGGATCCGAAGGCAACACTGCTAGCAAGTAACAAACTCCTTTCATGTATTCAACAGATAACAAAGTGCTTGAAATTGCAGCTGAATGAAGAAATTTTTTTTTGTTTTAAATGTATTTATGGCCATTACATGTTTATTTCTGACTGATCTTAAATGGTTAATATGTTCTGCATGTTTTGATTATAGGTTAACAGTTATTGGATATGTTTAAAGTTTAAAATCAAACTCTTGTTTAAAACATGTGTGCATATGTGTTTGTAACATCTATAGAAACACAGATAATTTTAAATAGTAACAATGTGACTTGTCATGTGATGTGACTCCACCATCTTGAAATTGTCACTTGATGTGATAGGGGGAAAAAAATTACAGAACCTCTTAACCATAATAAATTGTTTTTCATCCTATCTCCTTTTAGAGTAAGAAGGTGTCTCATTTTAAATTGGTATTGATTTTAGAGATTTAATTGTTTACACTGGTAAAATTTGGTTTAGACTTTTAAAATTATGGTTATGCTTTGTGACTTCATACCTAAAAACTGTATTTATTTTGCTATTGCAAAAACAGATTTCTTTTAAAAATGTGTTTAAGGCTTTGAAACATTTAAAATTTATCAGGTATTTTATAATAATGTCTTTATGGATTATATATATGTATGTATATATATGTGTGTGTGTGTGTGTGTATGTGCATATGTATACATACACACACTATATATATATATTTAATTCAGGGTTGTGTTTTTGTGGAATGCTGTGTGATTCAGCCCTGGTTTGTAAAGTTCTATTCAGATTAACAGGCTGATGTGAACTGTGTGCCTGCCTGCCAGTTCCTAAATCAATGGATTAATGCTGTTTCTTTCTGGCCGATAGGTTTGGGGCCAGAATATTTCAAGTACAGTTTAAAATTGTTCTATACTGTTCTATTATGCAGTTGGCTCTAAAACTTAATTACAATGTTAGAACTTGGTTACCAGAAACTGTAAATGCTCCACAGTGCTATACCATCAGCAACACTTAATGGCTATCCTTAAAATTGCCCACCACAGCCTGTAACAGTATGTGGCTGACTGCCATGTTTAGTCAGGGATAAAGAAGGTGGGGCCATTGTTTTACTGTCATCTTTGTAGAGGGCTGCCAGTTGTGTTCAGTTCAATGTTTAGTGCTAAATGCAACTTCTATCCTTTAAGCTTTTTGCTGTTCAGTCTTAGTAATACAATATGGTAGGATCAGCAAGATTTGCCAGCCACTCTATGAACTGTATGATTAAAAGTTTTGCTTGGATTTTAATTCAGAAATACATTATAGTTATGCTAATGACTGCAGTTGGTTACAAGATTGAGCTTTACCTAGGCTCCTGTTTATGTTTTCAAGATTAAGCTTAGGATAGGTAACCATAAAGTTTGCCTATGTAGATCTCCTTAAAATAGATACGGTCCTAAAACACTTAACTACAGAATGTGCCAGAATTAGAGAGTATAACGTTCTGTTTTACAGGATGCAGTTTAGAGCAGATAACTAAAGACAAAGATTAACTAAAAAATACTGGCTCTCAAGCTTGTCAGGGATCTGATATATATGGCATCTATTTTACTTAGATTTTATTATGATAGAGTCCCAATATCCTGGCAGTACTTCCCCAAGGTCTCTGAGAAGATTTGGGCACGACAGATGACTTCAACTCTGGATTATGGTATGCTAACCACTGAGCAAGACTGCCCCAACTGGCCCATCTCTAGGGCTCAGCCTAAACTGTGGACAAAGCTATGGACACCTGCAAAGTCATTGTTTCACATTGCTGAAGGCAAGGTGAGATCAGTCTCTCATGTTCTTTGTTCCCCAGAAAGTCTCTCATCTGTGCCTGATGGACAGACTGCCTGTACTCTTGATGCCATGAAACCACAGGAGCCAGGGACAACTACCTAGGTGGTACAAAGACTCTGTCATTTTAACTGGTACATTTATTGAGGTTATAATTTATCCTTCTTTGGTCTCTGATAACATTGATGGCTAAGCTAAGCTAATGGTAACTCTGCAGCTAAAGAACAGACAATTAGTTCCACTGTTATTTCATTGGTCTTTTCATTAGCTAGTTAGAACTACTACATATTAGATCTCTTATTTATAAAGCAAACCCGTTTGCCTTGCTCACAGGCTTCATGTTAATTGCCTGTATATTATGGTGAATAACAGAATGTACTGACATCTTTCAACATAACGTTTATGTAAGGTCTGAGGATATGAAAGTTTAAGTTGTGAAAATATAAAAAACTGAGGATCTAGGAAGATATTTCAAGGTTGGTAAATGAAAGTTATGAAGGAAAGCTTCTCTAAGAAGTTTTTCAAAGTTGGTAAATGCAAGGAAGATTGGAGGATCTAAATAGGCATTTTAAGGTTGGTAAATGCCAAGTTATAAAGGACTTGTGGGTCTAAAAAGGTGTTTTGAGGTATACAAATACAAGTTGTAATAATAAAAGTCATATTGAAAATGGGAGCTATTTCAGGTTTCTCTCTGCCTCTCTATGGTATTTATGTTGTTATAAGATTGCAAGGGTTCATTGTTTTGACATTGAGCAAGAGTTGGGATAAGCTGATGGAACAATGCCTGCTTATTATTCTGGAAAATAGGCTTGAAGGTGCTTCTCATCATGCTAAAAACATCTGTCTAATGTATATATCTGACTCTAAGCCATAGCTTTTACTAGGTCACAGTGGCATGAGTCCACTCCTGCTGTCTTGCAGATGTAGGATCTTGCAGATCTTTTTTCTAAAGTATGAATCTCAATACAATGGTGACACTAATATACTTTTTGTAAACTAAAATTCATGAGTTTCAGGAAATCAAAAAAGTCAGGCGACCCAGATCTGCCATAGCTCAAATGGACCCCAGATGAGTTTTTCCCTTAGTCTGGGGATTCCTCACTTTCCCCACTTACTAGACATTTTTAAACTTCTGTATGAATTTGTCTCAGCAGATTTTCACCTGGCTGACAGACTCCCTCCATTCAGGGTTCAGCTATGGACTGCAAGCTGAAATCTGGACTTGCTGAAAGCTGAAATAAACCAGTCCAGCTGATGTGATGGCTCCCTGTCTCTTCAACTGGATGGCTAATTAGATGGTGCCCCATTGCCTAGCTGCTTTTTTTTAATTATTGATATATACACTGTTCTGCCTGCTTGCCAGAAGAGGGCACCAGATGTCACTATAGATGGTTGTGAGCCACCATTGTGGTTGCTGGGAATTGAACTCAGGACCTCTGGAAGAGCAACCAGTGCTCTTAACCTCTGAACCATCATTCCACCACCCCCCATTGCCTAGCTTTTGACTAGCCTTTCAGTCTTCCTTGGTCCCCAATATCTCCATCCCAGTGTCAGCCTGAAGCAACTACAGAAGAAGAGAAATTCATCAGACTTTGAACATGACTCTCAATTCCTTTTATTCTGTGCTGTTTGTTTTTCCATGTCCATCCAATAAAAACAGCACAGGTCACACTCACTTAGATCACTTGTTATACCTTATATCATTTGTTCCTATCTTGGGAGATACAATGAAAAACGTTCGGTGTTGAGCCTGATTTCATATTAAATTTTCAGTGTTTAAATTACTGTAAAAATATCATAAATGAACCGATTCCACTGATGTAGCATAAATATTTTACACATACTACATGATAGACAATTCAAATTGGTTGGAGTGTTATCCACAATACAGTATGATATCCACATGAGCACGCATTTATTTATTTGGTTGGTTGGTTGGTTGGTTGGTTGGTTGGTTGGTTGGTTTTTCTAGGCAGGGTTTATAGCCTTAGCTGTCCTGGATTCACTTTGTAGACCAGGCTGCTACATGAACTCTATTGTGCATCTGCACATCCTACCATAAAGATCTTTATATTTACATCTAATTCATCAGTGAGAGTGGTAAAATAAATAATCATTTGAGTTTCATCTTTTCAGTCAGAAAAAAAAATCTTCTGCTTATCCTCAGGTTGACTTTATAATGAAAAAGTGGCAAATATATATTAGGCTTTGAGTCATTCACCACTGTGATAAATAAAGTCACTACTAGAATCACAAAGGCTCCAAGGCCTTTTACTAAGACATTATGACATGAGCGCAGTTACAGAACTAAAAAAATCTAAAGTATACCTTTGTTCTAGGCCGTCAGAGATAAGACACAGGAAAATAGGCTGAAATAAAGTGACCAAACACATAAAGGTATCTTTTGTAATTTTAATTAAAGCAATGCTAATCACTCTTTTATTATTATTTTTTTTTTTTTTACTTTCAAAAGCACCAAATTTTAATATCTAAGTCAATTTGGGGGTGAGGGGGGAGAAACACTATCAGGAACTTCTCTCCAAAACAAAACAATGATGTTCATTCCTCCACATGTCCAAATTAAAGGTCTACTGAAACCAAAATTAAAAACCCAAACCCCATACAGAGAAAAAAAAAAAGATACTAAAATCACATTCTAGGGGGTCAGTGCATTCCATAGTCTTTGCTGAGCTGTCTAATTGTCCTTCGGCTGACTTTTAAAAATGAACACCCTAGCTCATCAAAATATACATTTTCCCATTGGCTTTTTTAAATTAAAAATAATAATTAAAAACAAAAAACAATTGAAGAAATTTATGAACAGTTGCCTGACTCATTTGATGGAATATACAGCATATGGGGATCAGGAAGTTGGCTTGCATCATTCAAGGAATGCTCATCTTTAAGGCTTAGCTTTCTTCCAAACAGTGTAAAATACCCACCTGGACAGGGAGTCAAGGAATAAGGAAGGCCATTCAAGGAGGAAAATTACCACTTAACGTGTGTATGCAGAACAGAATACTGGAAATAACACAAAAAAGTTTTTTAAAAAGACCACTTTGAAGTATGGGAAATCCACCACTTGGGACATCTGAAAGGGGGTCCAGTGAACAAAGACCAAAAGTGCATTCAGTTCTCTCAGGTAACACTACTGTTTCTAATCTAAATGTCTCCCCCAGAGTTTGAAGAGTCAGTACTTGAAAAGGTGAAAGAGTAGAACAGAAAGAAAAGGGAATGTAAGACCCAGAAACCTTCTCCCAGATTATCCCTGTTCCTCATATGTTGGAGGTACCCTGTTGGTTGGGGTTGCAATTCTTGCCTGGACCAGACAGCCATTATAGGCGCTAAAGGCAGTACTCCCTCCCCTTGGAAGGGTCTCCTGCTTTCTGCCTGACTTCATCTGCAGGGTGCCTTTAGTTAACAGATTCCCTGAGCTACACTTGATATATGGCCTCTGACACAGCTCCATGCTAACTCTACCCTTCCTCTGCCTACCCATATGCTAATTAAGCAGTGACCCTCTACTCTTATGATAGGAGCCTGCTGTATAATACAAATCAGGGATCCTTGAAGTGCCTAGTTTCATCGAATTATGTATACCTATCCTTGAAGCACCCAACCACTCCCCTAGGGGTATATATAATGTGTTCTCTGGAAGTAACCATCAGCTCTTCCCCGGGTGTGTGATCCCTGTATGGTTCTTGCAGGCCACTCCAGGCATGCCTCTTGTCTCCAGCCTCTCCTGACTTTGTGGGCTGCTAAGACACAGCCCCTATGCAGGAGGAAAACCACACTCAAACCTCTAAGCATAAAGAATGTTCTTAAAAGAACACAGGAGCAGTAGAGACAGAGAAGATGCTAAATGTCCACAGGCCATTGAGGGGACATGGCTGCCCAGCAAGCAAAATATCCCCCTTTTTGGGCAGAGTACTTAGGCACTTCTTATCTTGAAGCAGGCATGTAGCTTCAGCAGCCTGCCTGCCCAAGCCATAAGGAGGTAGTCCCAGGGCCAGCAGCATTGAGATATCTCCCTGATAGCAAAAGAAACTGCCATCATGGAAACCTAGATTCAGCTTGTGCTAAGCAAGCTGATGACTGCTTACTATAATATAGATATGTCTAGTCTTGCTAGCCAGCTTACAATGGCAATCCCTCATTTCCTCTTTGATATGCAGGTTTCTGGGAATCCCATAAATGCCTCTTAGGTTTTGGGTATACATCAGTCCCCCAGAGAACTGAGGAAATAGGTCACTGGTCCTCACCTCTACATTTTTGATTGGGAAGGGTGATGATAGAAGAATTTGCCTAACTAGTTCCCAGGTGATGCATGCCTATCTTTGACAATCATTGTTTCTGTTTATATCAATGGGGCTTAATGATTAAAGGCTGTGGAAAGCTATGACAAGGAACATCCCAGTCTCCAAAATCCAGAAATAAAGCCCATTTTTTTTCAAGTTCCCAGGAGGAATCTCAGTTAAGTTTGAGACTCAGAGTTTATACACTAAAGAGCTAATTCTGTTTGTTGTTAGGATTGATAATGGCAGTATGAAATATACCTAGATGGTCTGAAAAGCAAGCACATAATGTCATGGTCAAAGGATACAATTCCAAGTATGAAGGGACACAGACAATCTCTTTTGAAAATTCCACAGGACAATACAGGCGCCCCAGCTGTTCTTCATAGAGCGACAGGGCTTCAGTCAAATTGACACAGTTCCCCTAAATCAGAGAGAAAAGCAAACAATGGGATTTCTAAGTCATACCCATTTGAAGGTCTCTAATAAGTGGAGAACAATTGGAGCTTGAAATAAAAGTTCATCTTTAAAAAAATGAGATAAGGCTTCTATACTTCCACAAACTGAAATGAATTCTATTTATGGACTCATTAGTTCATTCTCTTTCTACCTCATTTACGGAGCTATTTCAAATTATTGAAGTATGAAGCAATAGAAAGCAGTGAGGCCAATTTCTCATTAGTGACACAGTTCATTGTACCCACACCATGCAATTTAGCAAGATTCACCCACATAACCCACTCAAAGTAAATTTTTTTTTTGTCAGTAATGGTCACAGCTGTGGTGAAACTGAAATGTCAAAATGATAATTTTCTTACTTTCTGCGATGATGTAAAGTACAGTCCTTCTAAAAGGCTAAGTCTGACACACAACTGTATTCACTCCTCATCCTTTTCTCAAGTTCTAATTTTTAAAGTTTATTATTGTGTGTAGGCATGATGCATTCATGTGCTATGGCACGAATATGGATGGCAGTCTGAGGGACAACTTTGTGAAATCAGTTCTCTCCTTCCCACCATTTTATGTGGCTCTTGGGAATCAAACTCGGCTTGTTAGGCTCCCCCTTTATCCACTGAGGCATCACATTAGCCCCCTGTGACAATTTTTTAAGGAATAAGACAACACAAGTTTGTTCAGGATATACGTGCTAAGGAAAAACCCCAGTTGTGAACACATCTGACACTATGGAATGTTCATGTTGATACCACTCATTTGCTTCCAAACAGCGAGCAACAATGTGAGATGAAAACTCTTTACAAAGGCAGCCTATGATGTCAGAACTTCTGAGACCAGCCTTTTAAAACCAAACAGGCAGCCATGAAAAAGGTGGTTAGAACTATTCCAAGAAACGGCCTTGGTGGTTTTAACTTAGCACATTCACTTAGCACAACGTCATCCTTTAGTGGCAGCCTGTTTAATAACCCATCATCTAGGGCCCTGCAGTGGGATTTAGCCGGTGCCCTTCACCAGCATATAATTTGGTTTCAACATCAAGTTCACCGTGAGAGCATATAAACACCACACATGTAATTTACAATTCATAAATAGAAAACACTGTGCAGTTGTTTTTAGAACACATCCCCGCTGTGGAAGCTATACAGAGCGGAAATGCCAACAAGGTGTGCAGCCGAATGGTTGTCTGCCATCTTAAAACTGATAGCCAGCTGTGTGTTTAGAGAGTATATATGGGAGGGCGGGACCTCCTTACTGAGAATGTGGTACACAAACTGAAAGGTTTCAATTTGTTCTTTCCCAACATTGTCAGGAAGCAGTTTTTCAAAAGAAAAGTGGAACGAAGAAACTCCACAAATAGAATCCTACCCCCAAAAAAGGAACATTATAAATTTCACTTTCCTGTCTATATAAATAGAACTTTTTTTAGGAAAGACACATGGGAGTTCCAAAACAAAACCTAACTGCAAAGAAATAATTACCCAATAACTCAGCAAGTTCGGTTGTAGAAAATTCTCCTTGTTTCATATTAGACTTAAATAACACTTGCTTTTTTAGCTTATAGACTTTTGTAATGTTAACATTTTTAACTTTACATCAGTTTCTATTATTTTGTAGTGTAAATTCTTTTTTTTTTATTCATGTTCAGATAATATGCAAAACTAGCTGGCTGTGGTGGCATGTGCCTTAAATCCAAGCACTCAGGAAGCAGAGGCAGGTGGATGTCTGTGAGTTAAAGGCTAGCCTGTTCCATACAGCCAGTTCCAGGCCAGCCGACACTGCATAGTAAGACTGTCTCAAAAAAGTAGGAAGCAGGGCTAGTACAGATGACTCAGTGGTTAAGAACACTTACTGCTCCTCTTCTACGGAAGACAAGTTTAGTTTGCAGCACCCACGTTGAACATCTCAAAACTGCCTGATAACTCCAGCTACAGGGCGGCCTAATACCTCTAGTCTGCCTGTATATATTCACACACTAACACACAAATATATACACAAAAATTAAAACTAACAAATCTTTTTTCAGTAAGCAAAACAAACAGTAAAAAAAATTCAATCACACTTACGTGAACTACAGAATGTACAAAAAAATTTTTGAGCACTGACACTAAAGGGCAGAAGAGATGATTTTGTGCTTAAGAGCATTTACTGCTCTTGCAGAGGACCTGAGTTCAGACTCCAGGACCCATGCTGAGCAGCTCACAACCAGCTGCAGAGGATCTGATCTTAGTGGCACTCACATGCACATACACACACCTATTCTTTTTGTATGGTTTTTGTTTTAGGAGACATGGTCTATGTAACCCTGGTTGTCTTGGACTCTAAATAGACCAGAACCAGCCTCAGACTCAGAGATCGCCTGCTTCTGCCTCCTTAGTGCTGGTATTAAAGGCTTATCCCAGTACGCCCAGCTTTAAAAAAAATAACTAAACAGACAAACTGACACTAAAAGGGCTAGAAAAACAATTCAACGGTTAAGAGCACATACTGGGAATACTGAAAACACAAGAGTTCAGTTTCTCACACTCACGTCAGGCAGCTCACAAATACCTCTAACACCAGCCCCAGGCAATCACCCTCTTTTGGACTCCACAGGCACCCACACTCACACACACATAATTTGAAAAATAAAATAAAACTAAGTCAAGAAAAATTTCAAATGATGCTAATAATTAATTGCTTCCAGAAAACAGAAAGTTTTAGTGAGGACTATAGATGCCTGAAAGGTGCTGATAATGAGCAGTTCAAGATTATGGGAGTGGTCAGGAGCTTTCGACATTTTTCACTGTAGTTTCTCTGTATGTTACATACCCATTTTTGTATGTAGTTGACAGTCTGTTTTGTTAAGTAGGAAGTTAGAGACAGGGGGGAAGGTGGTCAAGTACCTTATTTCTACTCTCAAAAATGTACATTCCCAAGTTGTTTTTTTTTCCCACCAACCCTTCCTCTTCTCCCCGTATGACCTTTCCATGCTCAAGTTTTGTAGCATGATTATAAGGCTACCTTCAAGTAAGTCCCCAGAGTAACGCCACTGATGTAACAAATTTCCCACTGTGACCACAAGCAATGTGTTGGTATGGACATTTAGTTTTTGTAAATCACCACGTAATATCCCCCTCCCATCATTAACCTCCAGTTTTCTGCTACATATTCCGGCCAAGAGCAGAAGAGGGGCAGCAAGAATCAAGAGTTATCTCCTCAGCATATCATTGTGCAGTGAAAAAGAAAAAAGAAAAGAAAAAAAACATAGCCAGAGTCTAAAGACATAGGTCAGTGCTAATATTCTTGTCTACCATGCAGGAATTCACCGCATATATACGTATGTACATATATACATACGTAGGTGAATAAATAATAAATGGATGGATGCATAGATGAACAAATGAATAGTAGTGACTATGGTTTCCTGCAAGACTTATGCCCATGTGAATTTCAGCATGTGACACATATCACCAAAAAAACATAAGACACAACCCCAGGTTATCACAAAATGGTATCACTTTGTATCTCCAGTTGTAGTGAATGAGAGGACAGAGTGCATGCAGTGATGTCTGTTGATTAATTCTTGACAAAGGACACAGCCTTGGATTTATGATCTGGGAGTTAAAAACAACAACAACAGTTCATAAAAGCAAGTTTTCAAAGTATGAGCATTAGTATTTGCACATGCTGTATTCTCATGGGACATTTCTATTAGTTTCCCACACTAAGGCTCCAGATCCCTATGGCAGGCAAAGAACAAAACCATCCCACTTTCTAATGCCATCTTTCATCTATTCCAAAGTGACTAGATCACAGAGGATCTTATAGTTAAATCTCCTTGCCTCAGCCTCCCATGTATTGTTAGGGTTACAGGCAGATGCGACCACGCCTAGCTTTTCATTCTCCATGATGGAGCAGAGGGAGCCTTGCATAAATGAAGTCCTGGGTGAATGAGTACTGTCCACATGGGCACACCTTAGCCCCATGAGAATGAAAAAAGTCTTCCTCAGGTGAGATTCAGAGGGATGGAAATATCTTCATCAGAGGTCTGCATGCTCATGATCAATGTGTACAACACTAGCAACAACTCCTTCCCAGTTGTTGTCAACCCGAGGCTGCTTACCTACCAAGCAGACACCTCCTACCAAGCCTAGCTAACTTTTCTCTCCTCTTTTGTGCATAATAAAACACACTGAGGTTCCAGATTTCTTGCAGTAATTGGTTCAACTCTTATCAGAATGCTCACAGCCTACCTGACCACAGCTTTTCCATGTAGAGGTGCCCTGTTCTTTCTTGTTATCATTTCTTCACCGACCCTAGTCAGAGTTCTAGAACCAAGACACGCAAGTTCTGGCAAGTCTCTATTTGGTTATAAGACACTAGTGCCTCATGTTTACTAAATTAAATTGCATCAGACTTTCTTCTAGCTATGGATATGTGGGGGGGGGGCAGTACAGTAAATATGCTCCCAAAAGCCCAACTTACTGAATCTGCACTCCTTTTATAGTACAAAACACTGTTTGAGCAAGTTACACCATCTACATCCTACATAAAACACAGGCTTGCAAACTTCCTCTTTTAAGGGCCAAACAGACCACATTTTAGACAGCACAGACCACGAGGCCTTCCCCGCAATGCTCCTCACTGCTTTTGGAGCACAAAACAAATGGGGATGGCTGTTCATTGAGAAACAACAAACAGTCAGGCGCTGCGGCACGTCTTTAATCACAGCACTCTGGGAGGTAGAGGCAGGTGGATCTCAGTGAGTTTGAGGCCAGCCTGGTCTACAAAACAAATCCAGGACTGCCAAAGCTATAGAGAAACCCTGTCTTGAAAAACAAACAAACAAACAAACAAAAAACTAAACTAAAAAAAAAACAAACAACAAACAAAACAGATAGCCATATTTGGTCCACTGTGTGTAGAGCCTGCATTAAGATAGTATGTACACACAGGCTGTGCATGCAGTGGGAAGAGGAGGAAAACAGGACAAGCTGGAGCTTTAGGTGTTTCAGGTATTCTAAGTTCTCTCCAGCATTCATCATCTCAGACCCCATGAAACAGACAGAGTACTAATCAGGATGTAAGTGCTTCCTTTAGAAAAAAAAAAAAAAAAAAAAAAAAAGACCTCTCCCTGCTTGGGATGTTTAAATATACTAACAATCTTTAAAAGCAGTTCATCAGTGGGTACTAAGTAACAATTGAGTAGGAATGGGAAATTCGGCCATGCAATTATACAGCATATGCTGACTATGGCTAAGGATTGGGTATTGTATACTTCAAAATGATGCAAGAAAAAAGTTTCATGTTTTCTCCACAAACACATGATGTACATTTAAGAGGATACGTGGGCTTTACCTAATTAAACATTAGACAATGTCTACATGTAGATAAACATCACATGTAACTCTGTGAATTTTATGTTTTTATAAATCAGTAAAAAAAAGTTAATTCCAGTTAAAAACTTTAACTAGACTAACTGATGCACCTACAGTATAGTTCCTGAACTTAAGGCTCGGGAACACCACTTAAAAAAAAAAAAAGGCTGCAGAAAGATTTTAAGAGCCAAAAAAAAAAAAAAAAAAAAAAAAAAAAAAAACAAGAAATCTGTTGTGACATTCATTGTGCCTCCTAAAAATGCTAGGGAAGCTACACCCACGACACTTCAATGATTATGGCTGCCAAAAGAACACCTGAATGAGGATGACACTGACAGACATGATAACATGGAAGTGAGAGATTTCATGGGGGCCCAACCCTAAAAAAGGTACTACAGGCAACTAAGAAATGTTGAAAGCTGGACAAACAGTCTTGCATAGGGAAGAATACACCAATTGGCTATACAATACCAAATGATCAGCCCTAAAAACATTTATGTGTGTGTGTTTATATCCACATATGTTATATTGTACAGACTGAACAGGTTGTATTTATGTATTTATGTTAATGTGTAAGAATATGTACATCTGTGTATATGTACATATGTATCTAACAACAAAGAAAAAAGACCATGAACTTGAGAAAAAGCAAAGGGGGTACATGAGAGAAGGTGGAGAAAAGGGGAGGGGCATAAGTAGTTATATCAGGATTTAATAAAAAATATTTACATTAAAATGTACTGGCTCAGTTAAAAGTACTTGCTGTCCTTGCAGGGGAACGGAGCACAGTTCCAAGCACCCAGTTCAGGAGGCTCATAACCATCTGTAACTAATAGATCCAGGAGATCTGAAATTTCTGGCCTCTGCAGGTAGCTGCACTCTCATGCATATACCCACGGAAACACATGCATGTAAAAATTAAGCATTTTAATAAAAGTAGCATATATTATTTAACAAAAATAAAACATACATTTTACTGAAATGAGTTACTGAGAAATCAATATAATAGAAAATTGGTCACAAGGTAAAGTCTTTTGGGGGATTATGAACATGGGACAAAAAAACAGAATTCTGCTTATGATGGTCCACAATCAAAATAAACTTGTTTCAGTAAAAAACCAAAAGGTTTGTAGAGTTTGTATGTGGTAAGATGAGGAATACTTACAGCTGGGACACAGAGTTAACAAAATGTAACTAATAAGAAAAATAAAATAAAAAAAAAAAGATGAGGAATACTCTGCAGTAAACCCAGAAGAATTCAGAGACCAGAGTGCAGGTGCTGAACTTGGTTATTAATTAATTGATTTTTATACTAAGTAATGAGACTGGATTAACAATTAGTTGCCTTTTGTCACTTTTTAGCACAAGACCAAGTAATGGTCTTTGTGTATCTACCTACTTTATACACATACCAAAAACACACTTATACCCTAAAGAATGGGAAAAAAACTACAAAGCAACAGTCTGCTTCTATCTAGTGTCTGCAGTTCACACTATAGGCAAAGATGCTTATCAAAGGTGCGCTGCTGGATGGGCTTTTCCCTAGAGATGTGCCTAAAGGGCGGGGTTGGGGGAGAGATGGTCTATGTCTCCACCTGCTGGTGCAATCACATACTACAACCAGGGCCAACAAAATTAGGATAATCTTGTCTTCTGCAATTAATATACTCTCAAAAGATGACAGATCAGTTATATAGAAACTTATTGCATAAACAAATATAATTCAAAGATATTGTTGTTCTCCTGACATATGTAAATTTAAAAACCATGCACTCAAATATACAAATCTTGATGCTTATGGACAGTCACGGGAGGGGAGTATGGGGACTGAGTGGTCTACCTGTGTGAAGTACTTCCCATCTTGTTTCAGAACCTTCATTGACAGGTCAAGAATGAGTCTGAGAAACTCCCATGTGGAATCTGGATGTGGAAAATGTTAAGTTTCATAAATATGGTTTGCATATATCAAATATTTATTCATAGTCATACGAAAGAAGAGACCCCAGTGTGTTGGTACATACCCATTATCCTGGCACTTTGGAGGGGGAGGCAAAAGGATCAGGAGCTGAATATTATCTTTGGCTACATAGTGAGGTTGACTCATGTAGGCACCTTGTACTACATGAGACTCTAACCGAAAAAAATAGAAATAAAATACAAAAATATCTAAAGAAGCGTGAGTTTGAAAGTTTGTTCACGAACAATAATGTACAATCATATAGCTGGTTTGTGTACACACCAACACAAACACCAAGGTCAAAATTAAGTGCACATCTATTTAGAACAGTTATCACAATACCAAAACAGACTCAACATAAGGCTCTGGGAGGGTATCTCAGTGGTGGAGAGCCTGTTTATATGCAGGAGATCTTGGGCTCCATCCTCAGCACCAATCTCAGAGAAAGAATAAAGATTGAACACAAAGGCAGAACTCCAAGTCTAAAAGAAAGTTGCTTGAAGGACGAAATTAGCAACATTCCCTGAAAAGCTGAGATACTTCCTCGCTGTGGAGAGACAGAATGTTACAGCCTTCTTAATAGCCATTCATGGCCCTGTGTCAAATCTAACATCCTTGAGAAGAGTCCATGAGATCCTTTTTCATATATATTAACAGAACACACTAGCTTCACCGAAGGCTAAATCTAAGAATGTCTTCAGACAGTTCCAAAATTCTACAGCAGAGCTTTCCCTGCTTTGCTGTAACCCACTTACTGTTGCCATGTATTTGAAGAATCATGTTTTGTGACTTTCTTTTGTTCTGCAACTATAAAAACATGAGACCATTACCACACTGGAACATGGTACTTACACGGACCTGAATCCATGTTCCCCAATCATTTCAGTTCCAGGAAAAACTACTAAACCTTTTGAAGTGTAAGTTGTACTTTCATATTAGGAGCAGGAAAGAAATTAAAGCTATCTTTCCACCATCAATGCTAGTTCAACTACTTTTAACAAACAAGAGAAAAGGAGTTGAGAAGATGGCTTGGTGGGGAATGCCCTTGTGCTGCTTTGAATAGGAATGGCCACCACAGACTCATATGTTTCAGTGCTTGACACACGGAAAGTGGTACTTTTAGGAGGTGTGGCCTTGGAGTAAGTATAGCCTTGTTAGAGGAAGTGTGTCGGTACGGAGGAGGCTTTGAAGTCTCTTATGCTTAAGCTATGCCCAGTGTGACAGTTTCCTTCTGCTACCTGCAGATCAAAAAGTAGAAATGAGCCAGGTACAGTGGTGTATACATGTAATCCCAGCACTCTGGGAAGCAGAAGCAGGTGGATCTGTGAGTTCAAGGCCAGCCTGATCTACAAAATGAGTCCAGGACAACCAAGGCTACACAGAGAAACCCTATCTAGAAAATAAAAAAAAAAAAGTAGAACTCTCAGCTCTTCCAGCACCATGTCTGCCACCGTGTTTCCCTCCTTGACGATAACGAACTAAAACTCTGAAACTATAAACCAGACCCAATTAAATGTTTTCTTTATAAGAGTTGCTGTGGTCATCGTGTCTCTTCACAGCAATAAAACCAAAACTAAAACAGTACTTGCCATGCAAACATGAGAATCTGATTTTGATCACCAGCATCTACGTATATGCTGGGCATGGTGGCATGTGCCTCTGCAATCCTAGTGATGGGGAGATAGAGGCAGCACTGCCTACTTGATAAAAGTTCTAGGCTCGGTAAGAAATCCTTTCTCAAAAAAAATAAGGTGGAATATAATTTAAGAGGACATTCAGTGTTGACCATTTGGCCTCTACACACACAAATGTGTATATACGTACACACACGCATGCACGTAGACACTCACACATGTTCATGTACATACACATAAAGAATTAAAAACACAAAACAAAATCTACCTTCTTCTGGAGATGTAGAGATCGGGACAGCTGTCAAATCGTTAATCACATAATCAAACTCTCTCCCTTCTTTGGCGTACCTCTTCAGTACTGGAATACAATCCTCTATGAGAACCTTTTAGAGAGAACAGGATCAGATGCATGAGTCAACACAAATGGGTGTCACGTATAAAGAGGAAACGCAAGCTAGGTGTTAAATCCACAGAACCAGCCCCATGAACAAAGAAAGAGTTCTTTACCCTGTCTATTAAAAGCAAAAACTAGGTGTTGAACATATGTTTAAATCCTTTCTCACCTGAGCAATCCCTCTACAGGTGCCATTGCTCTCCTTGTATGACAAATGGAGACACAGTCTTACATAGGAAGGTTTACACAGGTTGCCCACAGACCCTTGATAAGAAAGGATGACAACTGGGTGTGGTAGCTCACCCTTTATTAATTCCAGCTCTTGGAAGGCTAAAGCAGAGAGAGCACCACCCCACAGGTTTAAGGGCAGCCTGGGTTTCATGTTGAGTACCCGCTAAGAAGTATACAGGAAGACTACATTATGAATTTGCTATCTTGGAAGAATTTCATTGTCCTACTGTTTTCTAAAACTTAATTCGCTGCACAAGTTGCAGCGGAAAAAAAGCAGAGGACATGTGAACACCCAGTGGCATAGAGTTGGAGGCCAGTCTGGGCTTCATGAGATTTTGTCACAGAAAAAGAAAAAAGGTCAACTGTCTATAAGCCACATGTGCATCCAAGATACAGAACTTGCCTCACATGTGCGTAAAGGTCAGGCTTTGATACCAACACCATGGAAGAGTTTATTTGACATTCTCACAGTCAACCGTTTTCTTTATTAAAATTTAAACCATGCACCTCATTCTGATCAGAAGACAGCAAATTACTCCATCTCTTTTCAAGTGGTCTACTCTGATCTTGAACAATCCTCTAGAAGCACAGGCATATTAAACCTCATTTCCCAATTCAAAAGGAAAATTTTTCCTTTATGTCTTAGTTTTTATATCTAAGGCTTAGGTTTACTGAAATTCACCTGTCAGTGGTTTCTAGGGTTAGCTGACTTAGTTCTCAAGCATGTGATTAGCATAAGCATGCCAGCATTGCCTATTAAATCTTTATCCAAGGGAAATAAGATGTATTTTGGATATATGTTAGCAGTGTGTTGGAATACGCACTTAACACAAATTCAAGCTGCCATGACACCTTTGTTATCTTTCTAGAGTCTGTGTCTGATTTCCTATTTGATTACAGGGCCTGTAGTAAATTAACAATCAAAAGCAGAAGTCTCCCTCTACAATGATTATTCTCTGAGGTTCTCTCGGCTATTCTTAGACATTTGGTTTAATAAAAGCAACTTTGAAAACATCAGTTGGTCTCACTCCCTTAGTGCTCTGATGAAAATTAGAAGGATAAATGAGAAGCCATGAAAACTTTTATGCTATTACCATGTACAAGATAGACCATGACTCTCCACCCACTCCACTATATGTCTTTCAGTAAAATCTTCACATGCCTCACATCAGTCTCATAATACCACTTGCTAAGTTTATATCTAACTATTTAGCAGACTGAGTAGGATTTCCTGTCACACACCTCCCAATTTCCTTTCACACTACTCTACATTCAGCACAGAGAAAAAGAATCTTTCCTAAATCACCTAAATCTTTAATCACTGAACCAATTTCTCAGAAGTCCAAGTAATTGTCATAGTAAATTTCTTGGATTTTTCTAACCACTCTTATCACCTGTAATTATTTTATTATTTTTATGACTTTTATCTTCCTATCTTACTATTTCTAGTCGCTTCAAAATTAAGGATAAACTCAGACACACAACATGTATAATTTGGTTCCTACTTCAATGAAAATGACTTTTTGCCACCTAATCTATTCTTTACCTTATCATTTACTATGGAGTTTCTGATACTTTCTTTATGTTTTGGTGGATTTCCTCTATTACAGTGTACGTGTGTGTGCGCATGCGCGCGTCAGCCAGAAATCAAACTGGGGTGTGATAGGGTCTCTCACTCTCCTGAAGCACTCCTATTAAGATGGATTGGCCTATGCACCTACCTGTCTCTGCTTCCCCAATATGCTAAGATTACATTCACATGCCGCTATATACCCAGCACTTTTACATGGGTGCTGGGGATTGAACTCAGGTTTTCATGTTTACACAGCAGACAATTTACAATCTGAGCTATCTCTTAGCTCCTATGGAAATTATTTTTCAGAATGACTGATAAACATTCTTACATTCTTTATCATTTATTAATGCTAGCTCTGTTTCTCCTTTTAATTATTTATGAAATGTAATATAACAGACTTGTTTTGCCACTATTTCATTACAGTGTGTGTGTGTGTGTGTGTATGTGTGTGTATGTGTGTGTTGGTTTTGTTGTTGTTTGTTTTGAGACAAGGTTTCTCTGTGTAGCCCTGGATGTCCTAGAATTCACTATGTAGACCAGGCTGGCCTTAAACTCCCAGACATCCCCCGACCTCTGCCTCCTGAGTGCTGGGATTAAAGGGGTGCACCACCACTACCTGGCCAGTGTGTGTATCCTTAAGGAAAGCAGACAACTTGCCCAAGTAGTAATTAAACTGAAGTCATCAGGCTTGGAAGCAAATATCCCCTAAGCCATCTCAAAAACCTAATAACAGATTTCTGAAAATTCTCCTCTTGAAATTTTTTTAAAACGAAATCCTACTTGAGTATAACAGACTTAAAAAGTAAGTTGCTAAATTTAACTTATTTTACTTGATAGTTCTGTATGTATATACATAAACAAAATACATACATACACATAAATAATCCATTCTTAGTTTTCTTGGCATAGTATGTATAGTTCAGTATCACGTTTACTGTTGTGATAAAATAAATGTAAATGTTAATCTGAGTAACTGTTTAAATATATGTAAAACCCTCTGCCTTTCTGAAAGCAACATTTTAATAGCTCTGCATGCCTTTGGTACAGTGCTCAGGTGGGTCTGTCTTCTCCCAGACAAAGCTCCCTCCCACCCTGCTTGAAAGCTTTAGAACTCAAAGAAAAGAAAAGAACCCAGGCTCCCCCTGGTGGTTGTTCTGATGCACTGAACACTGCCACCCTCAAGATTCTAAATTCCTATACCAGGTAGCTTTAGCACAAGTCATATATTCTCCCGATATATTCCAACTGTACACCAAAATCCCATGAAAAACAGTCTTTTGCCCTTACTGCACACATGTGACCACCTGGCCCACCACCTGTGCCTTGAGGGTCAGATATCATACAAACACCTAGATTGTACTGCTGTTCTAGATTTGTTCTTCTGATCTTTCCTTAATCTTTTCAAAAGCCAGAATAACAGGATTCTGCAGCTCCTGTACCCCACAAGCTTGAATAATCTTCCTTTAAACTCTCCAGGGTTTGTTTATTCAAGGTTATTTATTTGTGCTCTTCCCAATATAATAGAAAAGCATCTAGTAGTTAGGCTGGCAGATTAAGTCCAGCAAGCAGGGGGCCTTGTCAGCCAACATAACTTTGAATTCAGTGTGAAACAGTTCAGCTAATGTTCTATAGAGCTGAATCCCATGCTCCCTTTTAAAGCTATCTTACAGGATAAGCTAACTGTAACCTTTCTTGTCCTTTGGCCCACAAAACAATCACAATTGCATTTTAAAGTGGACAGAATTCTTGCCTCAAATTAATATATATGTAACACAAACTCAAATTTAAATGTACATACATACATTAGGGTAAAAAGAAGTGCTAGATAATTGACATCCCAAAGTATGGAAGTCATCCAAATGTATTATAAATCTGGAGGTACACATTTCAGATTCTGTTCAATGAAGTATTTGCTTGGGCATCTTGCTCTAATAAGTCCTCGTGTCTATGACTATGAACTATGTGCACCATCACACATCAGAGTGACTGTTTAACTTTCAAGCACAATAAAATGCAGGACAAAAACTAATCGCTTGTTTGCAACATTTTAAACAACTACACCTACCAATTAAAAATCTGAGTTGTCTCTGAAAGACCAAGACTTCAAGACATGATTCAGGGCAGCGACAGAAGGTGGTATATGCCACATCATTTAAAAAGTACATGACATCTTTTATACCAGAATTAGTATGGGTTTGAATGATCACTCAGTGGTACTGGGTGTCTAGTATACAGAACTGCCAAGTTTATTCCTCAATAACAACAAATGTAACCTGATAGAATGCATACTAGGGGCTTCTTTCAGTATCTGTATACTGTCTCCCCTAAATATGAACAGATACTACACTCACACAAACAGACTATCTTCTAAATCAATTATGTTAAAGGGTACAGGCCCATCTGATCACTTCTGTAATTCTATTTTCAGTCACCTTAAAATTCTGGGAGTGGTGGTACATGCCTTTAATCCTGGCACTTGAGAGGCAGAAGCAGGTGAATCTCTGTAAGTTTGAGACCAGCCTGGTCTGCAAAGCAGGTTCCAGAAGAGGCAGGGCTGGCTGTTACACAAAGAAACCCTATTTCAAAAAACAAGTACATTACTAAGGAAACATAATTACCTGATAGCAGTCTCCTTTAAGATTGTCTAAGACATCTCCACATGTTCTTCGCATGTATTTCTTACATCCATCAATTACCATTTGGTCAATGTTCAATACTGGTTAAGGAGAATTTGAATGGACCAAAGAATTCTGAAATAATAAGTCCTCTCTAAAAAACAAAGGTTCAGATAAACGAAGGTTTTACTGTAGCTATCTAAGGACCATAAAGTTAAAAAGTGGAAGTTATGATTATTTTTACACTAAGGACATTCAAGTTAAACTACATTTTTTTTTGTCGTCAAGTAGCTTAGTGAAACCATTTGCCAACCACTAAGGAGCAGATGGGGCAACCAACATAGATGGTCTCTAAGTTACAACTATATTACAATCTCTGCTTCTCTACTAGTAGACACATACAAGGTTGCTAGCTATAAATTCAAATGTTCATTCAAGGAAGTCAACGTAACACATCTGCCTTGAGTCTGGGAAGATACTCACTGGAGTCTGAAGATAGCAAAGGAGGACCAGGGAAATCCCAATATATTTCCCATGTGTTCTCTCCCCAACTCCTTGTTCTATCTATTTATCTGTATCCTGTGCTAGCTCGCTCATTTTGCTTCAGATTCAGCAAGCCCCTCTGGGCCCTGGTTAGTTGGCTCTGTTGGTCTTCTCATGAAACTCCTGTCACTTCCAGTTCCTTTTCTCCTTTTGCCTCCTTTTTCAAAGACTCCCTGTGCATCACCCAATATTTGGCTGTGAGTCTCAGCATTTGTTCTGAGTCACTGCTACGTAGAGCCTCTCAGAGGATCACTCTGTCAGGATCCTGTCTGGACGCTTAGCAGAGTATTGTTCATAGTGTCAGGGGTTGGTACTCTATAATAGGGTGGGTCTTTGTATGGGCCAGGTATTGGTTGGCACTTCCCTCAATCTCTGCTCTGTATGCTCTGTCTTTATCCCCACACATCTTGTAAGCAGGGTAAATTTGGTTTTGAAATTTTTATCGGTGGGTCATTTTTTAAAGTTTATATGTATGAGTGTATACATGCTGTTATGAACTTGCACCATATGTATGCCTGCTGCCTAAGAGAAGGCCAAAAGAAGACATCAGATACTAGAATTACAGACAGTTGTTAGTCACCAAGTGAGTGCTTGGAACCAAACTCAGGTCCTCTATAAAGGCAGCAAGTGCTCTTATCCACTGAGCTATCTCTTGAGTCTCTGATGTTGTTTTCTTATAAAGGATATTTCTACCATCGTGACCATCTTTGGTTTCAGTTTGACAATTTCACATAATATGCCTCCATCTCCGCCTCCCAGAATCAGTACATCTTTGCCACTGTAATCTTCTTTACCACTGCCCATGATGGCCCGGGTATACGCCAAGTCACTCTCTGCCAAATCTAAGGAGATGAAGAAAAAAGAGATACCCAAATGATGACTCTACCCAAATATACAAACAACCTGACCTGCTAGAATTGAGCTTGCAATAGAAATTTTCCAACTTTTAAAAACTGTTCATTATGTGCAAAGTTGTTTTTTTTTTTTTTTGGATTAAGTAGTTTTCACAAACTTAATGCATCTGACACATAGGACAAAAATAACTAAGTTACTTAAATGAAATACAATTTTGAGAATGTGCTGATATGTTGACTAATTTTTTTTAAAAAGGACCCCTTTAAAGATGACAAGACACGCCATCTGGGAGCCACTTTCCAACAAAATACATTGGGATTACATGAAGTAAGACTGGCTACTCATTGGTATTGCCACTGGCCTGTGCTTAGCACTGTGGTCTCACTGCACTAGTGTCTCTATTTAGGTTGGAATTTGTCCATAGTCAACTGCTGTTTTTAAACAGGCAACTGCATTTTCTATTGAAAAAACAAATCAGCCACTCATCAAATAATCTATTTCAAGATAAAGTTCCCACAAAACTCCAAACAACCCGTGGTTTCACACAACTAAGTGAATCTTAAAAGGTAGCAGTGTCAGAGTTTAGCTCAGGCAACTCTAAGATAACAGCATTTGTCAGGAAAGCAATGGCCGCCAACACACCACTACCTTGTTAGGCAATCAGGGTAGGAGTGGAATACTTACTAACGTCCCCACTGAGGATGAGAATATTCCCAAACTGCTTTGAGTGCAGAATTTTAATGTTCTGGTAAGGTGAATCTTCATCATACACCACTTCATCTATGTCGTACTCAACCAGGCGCCCATCAGCAGTAGGCCAGTATCTGTCAATGGCCCCTCCTCGGACTATGGGTGGTAATCTGGAGGAGAGATAAGAATGAGCCTTTGGAGAATACTGCCTTACAAAAGGACCTCAGATGGAGAGTATACAGAAAGACATGATGGGCAAGAGAGATGGCATAGTGCTTAAGAGAGTGTATGGCTCCTGCAGAGGACTTAAGTTTGGTTTTTGACTAGTGGATCACAAACTGCTTTTAAATCTAGCTCCAGGGAGATATCTAGATCTCCTCCGCCAGTACCTAGACTCACATGTACATACCCACAATTAAAAAGAAGAAAGCGGTCATGTGTTTGTTGGATACAGACTCTCTAAAAGCACAAAACAAATCCAAAGCACACACATTTACCTCTTCACAAGTACAGACTCTACCAAGTTGCAACACCTGCAAAAAATCATTTCTCTTAAAAGGGATAAGAGGAAAGAAGGTCTTTCTGGCATGCTTTAAAATTATTTTTCCTAATGAAAACTTGAAGGAAAAAAATGGTCATGGTAGATATCACACTTTTTAGTACATATCATCAAAGATCTACAAAACCACATGGTCATTACTGCAGTTGCAGGTTCCATTATCTTGTCAGAATTCATCTTCAAGTCCCCTGAATAATCCAAATTATATCCCCTATAGCTGTTATCTTTTGAATAAAGTTTCAAACAGTACATTTTCTTTTCCCTGACCTTTTTTAACACTCATTTCACTTGTTACTTGTCTTTCCCAAATTTGTCTCTACGAAGTCCAGATCAGACATCTGGCAGTCATACTTCATGTGGATTTAGTTGAGTTCCTCCTGATTTGAGTCAGGTTGGCAAAGAGCATCCAAATGTCTCAGTGGGAATACAAGGAATCTTGTACCTCTGATGATGTGAAGAGGATGTTATTGAACCACAGAAGTATCTGCTGGAGCTCTCACCACAATGTCCCTTTCACTTTCTGACTAAGGAGGCTGTTCTGTGGACCTCAGAAACTAAGTACTACATCAATAATTATTTACCAACGGCAATGGGATTTAAAAACTTCTTGTCTAAAGCAAGAAATACCAAAATAACAAGCGTTCTCACTCTATCCTTTTGTAAATAATCAAGTATTTCTGATAGGCTGAATATACCAGAAGCTACCAGCAGAGGACACTGAATGACAAGGGAAGAAAAAAATAAATAAAACACCAAAAAGAGGTTTGGAAAAATCTAACCCTAAGAAAATGAGAACACACCGCACACTCAATAATGAAAGTAGTACTACATATAGCTGCGCATATGGTCCAACAATGCTGGAACACACTGCTTCTGCCTCACTCCTCGGTCTCCTCTCACCTGCTTCCAATAGTACAGCCACAATCTGCTGACAAGTAAACAAATCTCTTATAAACATACACACACAATTATAATTAAATAACTTAAAAAAAAGAGTTCCCACAAATGCTGAATACAAAGTAAAGGATTTCAGGAGAGGACGCCCGTCCTAGGTGACAGCCAGCCAGTTCTAAATAGGTATAAACAATGTCTGCTCTCAATTGTTCAACTGCCTGGGTTAACCTGAAGAGCTCTTTTCTCTAGATTTTTTAAAGCCTGGAAAAGAAATAAAGATCAGGATATGGAAACCATCAGCTTGATAAAAGTTCAAGGCAACATGAAATGTGACTCCCTGCAGTGTGCTTCCAGGAGACCCTATGCAGTCCTGCAAAACCAATCTTCCCTACTCAAAATCAAAGCTGGATTTGCGAGTTGTGTCCATGTGTTATTGGCCTAAAGTACACTGTATATACTGTGAGATATTTTTCCCCCAAATTGAAACTTTAGGTAAGGTTTATTTCCTTGTCCCTTCTCACTTGAAAACAAGATGAGTTTTTATATAAATCCCACGGCTTCTTAGTCAAACTTCGAATTTAAGACAACTAGAAGAAGTTGGCTTTGCACAATTTGGTTTTCTCCTTCTACCAAATGGGTCATGGGTATTCAACTCAAACTTGACAGCAAGTGTTTTAACTTACTGAGCAAGTTCCTCAGTCCCAGAAATACTTTATTTACTGGCACCAAGAAACAAAGTTGATAAAAAAAAAAAAAAAAAAGGACCACATTTTGGTGTGGGCCAATTCATTTTCCCAGAGTAGGAACTTGTTTAATTCAGATGAATACAGATTAAAAAAAATTCAAGCAGCAAAAAGAAGCAGCATCCAGAAAGCAGTGTGGGCAGAGACGTAGCCAAGGACTACTAAAATGAACTCGGGTGAGATTTACAAAAAAATCTGTGTCCTCAGCCATCAAACACAGGCAAGTTTCACATATGGATGGTTCTTTCTAGGACTCTCAGGCGTCCCATTGCTCTTCCCTACCTAACCAGCTACAGGAGGCTAATAATTACTTATTTATCCCACATATGCCCTGGAGCTTTCCTGTGGGCTGATCAAACTCAGCAAAGTGAGTCATTAAGTGTTTAAACATCCTACCTTTGCCAATAAGTATTTCCCTTTTCTGAAATCTGCTGTGAGACAGAGAAAACAGTACTCTATTCTGATCGGCACATCACTGATCTGGGTAAATTCCCTCCATGTCTGTCTGTGCCTGGCTTTCTGTTTTACCTAGCTTCAGCTTGTTGGAATTACCTAGTATCAACTTTCTGCCTCATTATACGCAGTCCCTCCATCATTTGTTTTATATATTTTGTCCTGTTTGGGATGAAGATGAGAAGATCGTTTAGTTCACTGCATACACAGTAGCAAGCTAAAAATTTACTTGGATTTTCACCATATCTTCTGTAGACACTAAGACCAACACTGTCACTCCAATTATTTTTACCAATTAAACAAATATTAAAAGGACATTCATGAATAGGTAGACTTACCGCTTAACTCGCCCAGTATTGTCTTGACTCAGTTCTTTCATCTTTTCTTCTATTTTGTTCAAAAGCTACAATTAAAAGAAATCAGCAGGTTTAGAGTATAAACTGCACAGTACAACTAAATTACAGAGCAGAGGCATAAGGGTATACTGACCAGAGTGTGATACTGGCTCATACATATGCCCCCTTCATCCCTAGTGGGACTTCCTGCCCTGGTCCAATTCCACCCTCCAACACTAACTCTCCCTCATAGTGCTGCCCAAACCACGGCTTGCATGTTTCCAAGAGAATAACTGAGAGAAAGCTATAGGATACTGCACATACAAAACTTTACAGAAAGTTTCTACATTCCATCTAATAAGAAGTGAAACCATTCCTTTCATTCAAGAAGTTAAAAGGAAAGCTGACAGTTAGGTTTATAAAACAGCTGACGATTAATTCTTCTGTCAAATTACTTACATGCAAGAGAGGCAAGTTTCAATTTTAGCTAACTTGAAAGTCAACATTCATTAAGCTAAGTAGATTTTAAGAACCTTAAATCTGGGGAAAGGAAATGTACATTTTGAAAGGGGAAGGAAAAAGTGAAAAACCAACACTGTCAGTTTCCTGTTTGCCTTGCACATCACTGTCGTAACTCTGAAGGTCCAGCAACACCAATCCATGTGGGTAAATTCTCAAATTGGCAAAGCTACAAAAGAAAGTGTAGTTTAACTGTTAGAAATTGTTATCAGGGAACTTAAAAAAGAAATGAAACAGCCCCAATCAAGAAAAAAAAAAAAAAAACACAGTTCTTCTTTTCTTTCAGTGACTGAGTTAATTCTCTGTCTTTCTTTTCAGTTCCAATTTGGAGTTGGGAGGTTGAACATGGCCACTTGTGGAAGATTTACACAACAGGGCCAAGCACTGAGGTTTTTAATACTACTTCTTGGGCCCTGAAATTAACCTAAGTCTACAGACGGTTCATATTAGCTAGGGCTAGAAATTGATTCCTTTTGTGCATGGATATATATGCACGTGAGTGGCGGGTGTGTATAGGTCAGGAGCCCCGGGCCACCTACTAAACACTGAAATTGCAAGAACATGTCACCCTGCTTTGGCACACGGGTTCTGGGGGGAACACAGATTTTCATAAGGCGAACACTTTAGCATATGAGCTATCTCCTTCGGGCATATGATTTTTTGTTCTGGTTTTGGTTTTTCCTGAGCATGAGGCCTATCATCAAGTGTGGTTGATATACCCAGTGTCACTCCATCAAAAAAAAGAAAAAAAAAAAAGACTAATTTTCCTTCTCCCAGCAGGAATTAACTAGGGGTGAGACTTTGTAACCACATACCATTCTCCAGTGCTGGAAATTTGTGTGGCTTGAACTTCTTTCGGCACTTAATTTTCACAAAGGATTCCCAGATAGTTCTGTCAAGTTTAGTTAACCAGGAGGAGGGGAGGATGGGGAAGTGCAAACTAGGTTCTCTCAACTAACCTTCATACTGACTGGAAGGCTAAGAATGGTGTACATTTTCAAAGAGCTGTTTAAGTAAGAAACCGAAGAGTGTGTGACAGCAACCTTATGTGTACATTTAATCTCGCTTTTTTTTCATTTGGCTTCAGGAACTCACTCTTACTCCTGAAACACAGTTCTCCCACCTTTCCACACATGCATTCATTTTTATTCATTTTGCTTTCAGAGCAATTTCCAAACAATTCTTCTCACTTAAAAGGTCCTTTCTCTACAAAGAATAATTATAAGTGCTCTGTATACAACTGGAATTGTATATAGAGTTGGGGCTGGAAAGATATCACAGCACTAAAGAACACTATTTGTTTGGGATCTGGGTTTAATTCCCAGCTCCCAAAGGGCAGCTTACAACCATCTGGCCTCCACAGGCACTACATGCAAATGGTGCAAAGACACATATAAAAGTAAATAACCCTTTTAAATTAAAAAAAAAAAAAACTGGGGCAGGTAATGCTTGGCTGCAGAGGCTCTTAAGAGATGGCTAAAGTGAGGAAATTTTCACCTCTGGGTGAAGGAGTTCATTACACAGCAGTGTTTGATGACAAAGAATGGACCATAGCAACAACAAAATGAAGTGAGAGGAACAGAGAAAGACTGAGTATAGGTCTACAGAAGACGGTGGGCTGGAGGACAGCTGAGGGTTCGCTGTTTCTGGGATCCTGTTAGGTAAGTGAAACAGAGCATGGGAGACAGGTGAAGAAGGCTGGTGATTCTGTTGAATTTAGGCCACCCTTAAGGAAGAAGTTATCATATATATATATGAGGCAACTGCTAAACAATCTCCTGAAGGTTGGTCACAAAGGCAGAATGTAAGTCTGAGCTTGTCCTATCTTTGAGAGACAATCCCCATGCCCCTATACCTAGTTAGTCCTCTCTTCTGTTTTCTTGTGACAGGAATTCCATTAACCCATTTCTCACCTCCCTTAGAATCTCTTCTCCCTTTTTCTTAATCCCTTCTAGTGTCATGACTGACAAACATAAATGCACACACGTGTTGAGAGAAAACATCTTTCTGAGCCTGACTTGTTTCCATCCTGTGTTTTACTATGGTCTTTTCTTTTGTATAAGATAATCTCTCAGCTGGGCACGGTAGCGCATGCCTGTAATCCCAGCACTCTGGGAGGCAGAGGCAGGAAGAGCTTTGTGAGGTCAAAGCCAGCCTCGGTCTACAAAGTGAGTCCAGGACAGCCAAGGCTACACATATACCTATATATAGATTTATATATAATCAATACAGATAAATAGATAGATTTATCTATTTATATAAATCTCTCCTAACAATGCTCTAGTCAGCAGCAATGTAGCCAAGGGCTTGTTGGAAATGGAAAAAGGGAGGAGGGACTCTGACCCAGATCCAACCTAGCAGCAACTCGTGTGTGTGTGTGTGTGTGTGTGTGTGTGTGTGTGTGTGTGTGTGAGATTCCTGGAGAGACAGGGCCTCCAGAAATCAATTTTAACAAACTCCAAATCATTGGCTGCCAATTTTACATTGCTTCTATTGGTCCTAGACACACAGAATAATCAATGGAGCTTTAAAGAACTACAGATGTCAAGAGAGGCATGGTGACACATTCCTTTAATGCCAGCACTCAGAAGGCAGAGGCAGATGAATCTCTGCCAGACTGGTCTGAGTTCCAGAACAGCCAAGGCTGTTACACAGAGAAACCCTATCTAGAAAAACCAAAAGAAAAAAAAAAAGAGGAGGAAAAGAAAGGAAAGGAAGGGGAAAGGGGAAAAAGGAAAAGGGGAAAGGGGAAAAGAGGAAAAAGAGGTAAAAGGGAAAAGGGGGAAAGAGAAAAAGGGGAAAAGGGGAAATGGGGAAATGGGGAAAGGAAAAAGGAAAAGGACAAGACAAGACAGATGTCCAGGTCCAGCTGGCTTCCACTCTGGGGAAAATGCCTGGGTAATAGAATTTTGAGAAAGCATTCAATTCTATGAATTTTAGCCCCTTCTAAAAGCTGTCAAAGGACCAAAAAACAAACAAACAAAACAAAACAAAACAAAACAAAACAAAACAAAAAACACTGGGCATGCAGAAGATTCTGGGGTTCAGTCCCTAACACCACATCAATGAGGCATGTGCCACCATGCTATCATTTCAGCACTCATGAGTTCAAGGTCATCCTGGGCCTACTGAGTAAGCTAACATGGGCTACATGACTCCTTGTCAAAAAAATTATAATAATAATCTAGCGGAGGTGGTGGCTCACACCTTTTATCCCATCACCGGGGGTGGGGGGCAGAAACAGGTGGATTTCTGTGAGTTAGAGGCCAGCTAATTCCAGAACAGCCAAAGTTACACAAAGAAATTCTGTCTTGGAAAAAAAAAAAAAAACTTGGATATCATCCCTAGACCCAATTTTATTCCCATCTAAAGTCCAACAGATCAACTTACCTGCCATTTTTGTTCGTGTAAGTTGCTAAATAGCCATGGTCCTGCCAGGTGTACACTGACTCAGCCATTCCCTGCTCCTGAAAAATGGACTGAAGGCCTTTCAGAATGGCCTCTCCATCAGCTGGAACACAGGAAATAAGGGAAGGTGATTAGGAAAAAAAAATGCAGAAGAAAAGTTAAGGGGTGAGGTGTAGAGTTCAATAGTAGAACACTTGCTTCTAACATGGCTTGTGCCTGGTTCCCATACTCAGTACCAAAAAAAAAAAAAAGAAAAAGAAAAAGAAAAACATTAAAATTAAACGAAAAACTAATGTGACATGATTTTAATCTTATAACAAAGTCTAAATATTCTCCACCCCATATAAAAAGGCTAAAAAAGAACACCTGGCTACCCAATTAAGAATGTAAAAACTGACCACAATTAGGCACGGCAAAGACATAGGAAAATAACCTTTCAACAAAACTAGAAATTTCAAAAGAATGAGATTCCAATTTAGACTAAATAAATTAATGGAAACACATAGTCTTAGCAAGGGGATGCATACCAATTATTGATGAATCTCATTAATAACTTGTGTTTTTGTTTTATAAAATTTTACAAAAACATTCCAGATGTTTACAAAAGGAAGTTGTTATTGATATAAATGAAAATTAGAAATTAAAAATTAATACCCAGTAACATATTTGAAAACAATCCTGACTGAACAAAAACTGAACAATCCTAACAGAAAAAACTACTGGGTTGTATTTCCTCCTCTCCATCCTGTCCTACCTCACAACTTGTCCCTCAAAGTAGAGCTTGGTGTCATGAACTGGTTGATCATACATGATGGCTCTGGAGGCTAAGACAGGATGATGTGCCGGGAGATGATTCTAGCCTGGCTACACTATGAGTTCCAGGCCAGCCTTGGCTACAGAGTGAAGCCCAGTCTAAACAAAAGAACTTAACCACTGATACTCTAACCAAGTACCATGCATGGAAATAACCTAGAACCCCTGTGCAGATGTAGCCCATGGCAGCTCAGTCTCAGTCTCCAAGTGGGTTTTCTAATAAGGGGAACAGGGACTGTCTCTGACATGAACTCGGGTGCTGGCTCTTTGATCACCTCTCCCTGAGTGGGAGCAGCCTTACCAGGCCACAGAGGAAGACAATGCAACCAGTCCTGGTGACACCTATAGACTAGGGTCAGATGGAAGGGGAGGAGGACCTCCCCTATCAGTGGACTGGGGGAGGGGCATGGGAGAAGATGAGAGAGGGAGGGTGGGATTGGGATGGGATGAGGAATGGGGCTACAGCTGGGATACAAAGTGAATAAACTGTAATTAATAAAAAATGATTAATTTAAAAAAAAGAATTTAGCCTCTAACAGACCTATTTTGAAAAGTAAGAATCTTCAAGAACATGAAGTACTTTAAAGAGCAAAATTCAGTTTATTCTTCTCCAATTATATCTGCAAAGGAGCCATTCCCTGATAAGGGCAAATGAAGAACAAATTGTGCAGACAAGCTTCTCATAAAGGATAAAAAACAAAAGCAGACCTTCCCTTGGAAAAGTCCTTGCAGATATAATTGAATTACGTATCATCAGATAAGCGCATCTAAACTAAGTGTGCCTTATATCCAGTAACAAAGGTCCTTTGAAGAGACAAACGATACAAGGAGAAAGAAGGGCTGAATGACCTGATAGCCAAACTGAGTCACCTCCTAGACAAATGTGAGTCAACGCCTCACATCAGAGAAAAAGAAAGGGCATAGAATCCATGCCATACACCCATCCCAACAAAGCAGCTGGGAATACAAGTAGTAGCCCAAAGAATCAGTGAATCCCACTGCCAGGCCACAGAGGAAGAGGATCCAGGCAGTCCTGAGGAGACTTGATAAGTTAGGGTCAGACGGCACGGGAGGAGAACTCCCGCTTCTCAGTGGACTAGGGGAAGGGAATATTGAGGATGAGGGAGGGAGGGTAGGACTGGGAGATGAAGGACGGGGTTGCAATCAGGATATAAAAAGAAGTTATAAAAACAAAAAAAAATCATTGAATCCTCTTCCTAGCAAAACTATGCCTTTGGCAAACCCATTTGGCAGAAAATAATGCAGCTTGCTTTGCTCTTCTGAAATTGGTTTTGGGAAATTAAAACAGAAGCCTGAATTTTATTTCCAGAACTATAGCATCTAAGACAACCCACCTCCCTAGAAAGTATTTCTGGGGGCTAGAGAGATGGTGGTTAAAAGCACTGGCTGTTCTTCTAGTGGACTTGAGTTTGATTCCCAGAACCCACACCGTGGCTCACAACTATCTGTAACTCAAGTTCCAGGTGGGACCCAACACCCTCTTCTGGCCTCTGTGGGCATTGCATGCACCATGGTACACACATATGCAGGCAAAACACCCACACAAATGTAAATAAATAAACAAACAAACAAACAAACAAACAGGGAAAAGTGTCTGATTTGCAAACTTGATCACATGAAATAAACCTGTTGAGTTCAGCTTTGTGTTTGACACCGTAGCCTAATTGATCAGTCCACTGGGCAGGTGACTGAGCTAAGCACAGAGCAGGAAGGAAAGGAACACTGAGACCAAGAGCAGCTACCCTCAATATGGAAGCCACTATGTCATTACACACTCTTCCTTAGATAGACCAGATATTTTCTGTTTTGAGAGTGTACAAAAGACACAATACTCCTGGCAAATGGCCTCCAAGCAGTGTTCTTGTTTGTATGCTACAAAAACAAAACAAATGAAGGGAAAAATTCAGCATTACTATGGGCCAGAAATCTGGCCTGGAGAGCTAGTATAAACTCACTTGGGCCAAGGAAATGGGATCTAGTGCACAGTTGTTGCTTGCTGGTCAAGCCAGCATGGAGGTCATCTGATTTTCTCACTGGCACACTTAGCAGAAAGGAGCAATATGGACTAAAAGCAGCCTCTGGCCAGGTTTCAAGATAAAGACTAATGGGTAAAAGGTATACTATGGGCATACCTTCAGTAAAACCAAGCAGGTCAGAATGTATTCCTGGCAAGCCAATTCTTTACTTGCTCACATGCCCACTGTTTGTGTAGCTCCTGATTCCTGTTGGTGTCTATGTGTGCCAGCCCTGCCAAAAAGGTGTCTGCAGGGGGCTACTGGAATCATTCAATTTGCTTTAATGTCCACTTCACTTCACATTCATTTTCTTCCGGATCTGGGGCCTCACTTGTTATCCATGATGCTTCCAGGCCCTAAAGACTCCAGGAAAGGATGGGGTATCTCTTTATAAGAATCAGGGCTTAAGGAAAAAACAAAATGCCAGAGCGGTGAGCTCCAGTTCCCTCAAAGACTTATAGTGATTTACTTATCTTGATCTCGGGTGCTTAATAGATGTTCTGCAAGTAAAGGAAATCCATTTTCATTCGGCTGAATTTGCAATCCTCATTACTCTATCTCTGCATAGTTTCTAATCCATCTAGATCAGTAGTGTTCAATCCTAAGTGCACATTATAATCATCACCTGGAGAGTTATTTAAAATTCCAAAGCCATCTCTTTGACCAGTAAAAACCTAGATGTACAACTCAGACACCAGTATTTTTAAAAGTTCCCTGGGAATTTTCAATGTGATTTAAACTACTGCATGCAAAAGAAAGAAAAGGCCTAGAGATATATCCCCTTATCATTTAAGACCCTGAGTTCTAACTCTAGTACTAAGAAATAAGGAACCTCCACCCAGCATTTTCATACTAAATACACTCAAGTTCAAAAAGGTACAAAATATACATTCAGGGTGTAAAATTGATTAAAACATATTATTTGCAGGTTTGAAATCCTCAACCAATAAAAATAAACTCTAGCCAGTCATAGTGGTGCATGCCTTTAGTCCCACACTAAGGAGGCAGAGGCAGGTAGATCTCTGTTAAGTTTGTGGGCAGTCAGAGCTGCTGAGATTCCAGCTCAAAAAAAAATTAAACAAAAAGTCTAAATTCTACTAATAAAACCATAAGTAACCCATGAAATGCTCCAGAAAATGCTTTACAATTATTGAAAACCTAACCATTATATCTGTCTAGCAACATGTAACTTTACCCAAAAAACTGGGTTTGCTCTATCAACATTCCTCAATATTCAATGTGTGAAGGGCTAATCTGTCCCTTTATAGGACTTTAAGAACCCTAGTCATACCTAGAAGATTTCAAAGATGCATGTCCTCTTGTCCAAAAAAAATGTGCCCAGCTGGTCCAAGTTCAAAAAGCAGAAGAAAGAGGAATAACACTTTTGAGAACAACCAGATAGTCTGTCTATACATGGTGAAATGAGAGTGGGATAGGAGTATACCAGATTTGACAAAACAAGATAGGACAGTGGCATCATAAATGCCTACAAATCAGGAGAAAATGTTAAGAAGATCTGAAAGCTAAGAGATAAATGTACTTTTTTGTTTGTTTTGGTTTTCAAGGCAGGGTTTTTCTGTGTAGCCCTGGCTGTTCTGAAACTTACTCTGTAGAAGAGGCTGGCCTCAAACTCACAGAGATCTCTCTGCCTCTACTGCCTGGGTGCCTTTTCATGGTTTTTCAAAACAGGTTTTCTCTAGGTAGCCCTATCCCGGATCTAGCACTGTAGAGGCAGAGCTGGCCTGAACTTAAAGAGATCAAGATTCAATTGTCCCTGCCTCCAGACCACTGCCTGAGTTTAAAGTAGACCAAGTAATATAAACTAGGCCAGTAAACTGCCATTGGGCAGCTCTTAGAAAAGTCTTTGCTAAGCTGGGTGTGGTAGCACATGCTTAAATCCAAGCACTCAGGGAAGCAGAGACAGGTGTATCACTGTGAGTTCGAGGCCAGCCTGGTCTACACAAAGAAACCCTGTCCCAAAAAAAAAAACAAAAAAAAAAAAAGAGGGAGGGAAGGAAGGAGGGAGGGAGAAAAGAAGAAAGGAAGGAGGGAGGGAAGGAGGGAAGGAAGAAAGAGAGAGAGAGAAAGAAAGAAAAAGAAAGAGAGAGAGAAAGAAAGAAAGAAAGAAAGAAAGAAAGAAAGAAAGAAAGAAAGAAAGAAAGAAAGAAAGAAAGAAAGAAAGGACTTGCTCAGGGGTTAAGAACACTTACTGCTCTCACAGCAGACTCAGGTTCAACTCCCAACATCCACATGGTGGCTCATAACCATCTGTAGGTAACCTCAGTTCCAGAGGATCTGACACCCTCTTCTAGTTTATGTGTGCCCTGAATGTACATGTGTACAGGTATATCTGTAGGTAAAACATTCATACACACAGAACAATGAAAAAATAAAATGTTTCAAAAAGAAAACTCACTGAATGGCTGGGCAAGAAAGTTGGGAATAACCCTTGAATTATGACTAAGAATCATCCAAAAAAGCTCCAAAACATAGTGACAGCTCCCAGGGTAAAATATGTCTTTTGTCTAATGAACACACAATGGACCTATTTCCAAGATGCTGCCTGCTGTTTACTTGACAATAACTTATGATGAACCGCATGGTCCACATATACCAGCACTACCAAAAGAAGAAGAAGAGGAGAAGGACCAGGAGGAGAAGGAAGAGAAGGGGTAAAGGATGTAAATGGAGGAAAGAAAAGGAACAGAAGCCTTAACGTCTAGAGAGAGCTCAGTTCATAAAGTGGCTGCTATAAAAGAACAAGGGTAATCCCTAGAATCCATGTTTAAAAATAAAAGCTAGGCACGGTGAAACACACTAATAATCCCAGTGCTAGGGAGGTAAAGGTAGAGCTGGGCAGATCCCTGGGACTTCCTAGTCAGCCAGCCTAACCTGAGCCCCAGGCCAGTGAGATTGCCTCAAAAAGAAAGATAGATACAACCTGAGAAATGATAGCCAACACAAAGGTGACTTCTGGCTTTCAAACATACATGCACACTGGCATATACTCTCTCAGGAGTGGGGTGGGGGTGAGGGGTGCTGTCATCTCTCCCTGCCTCATTTTCTACCAGGGATCTATTTACAGGTCTCTCTTTGAGAACCTCCTCCTCTGACCCTCACTCCAGATGGCTGAAGACTAAACCTGTCTATGCTGCTGGACTCCGCCTTCAGGGCAACTGTTTATACAGTTCCTATCTAAAATCACAATCAGGCTCATGAGGTCTCTTCTTCTAGTTACAAAGGATGAGGCTTTGTAATCTCAAAAATCTGAAATTCTAATTCCTCCAAAATGGGACAGTTTTTGAGCACTGACATAACACTAAGAAGCAGATGTTTCAGCATCTAACCTCAGATGACAGGTCAGTCAAACCTCAAGTGTACTCAAATTATTTTATGATTGTGGTACTAAATTCACACTGTGTATAAACTGCACATGAAACACAAATACGTAAATAGTTATAGAACCATATATAAATGCTGTATTTCAACCTGTATCCCATAACCAAATATATAAATATAAATATTCAAAAAAATTTTAAAACATTTAATGTATAATCTGAAAAACTTCAAACTCAATTATTTCTGGTAAGGGAAACTTTACCTATACCACTGGCTGCTTACGAAGTCTTCAAAATGGTCTCATCCTACCAACCTTTTCCTACAAGAGCCCAACGCCGGCTCTGGCCCACCCAAACTCATAGAATGATTCACATCTCACCTAAAGACCTAACTTCCTCAACCATAAAAAAAAAAATACATCAGCTCCTTGTACTGCCATGGGGTAAGCAAAAGGTTAGCTGTACACCTTAGGAGCCTAAGGAGACACACTGACTAAAAACTAAAAACTCAAGATGCTGCTAAAGACAGGAAACATGCCTTCAATTACTCCTAGTCCTTCTTCACCTTCAGGGACTAAAATACGCCTTAAAACTTGAGTATATTAGATGCTTCCCTAGGGAATTTGGCAATTCTAACACATGGTGAGGAGGAGCTTATCCTGCAACTTGGGACAATTATGTGTTACTTAAAGTTTTCACCTTCAAAAAGTACTCTTAGGAAAACTATGGCCATGGAAACACTGAATGATGTGAGAAATTTCTAAAGGTGTAAAACCCCAACTGTGTCTTGTAAAAAGATTCCATCTTTCATTCAGCAGCATAGGACTCCACAGCCAACTCTAGCAACCATCCTCTGTAAGAGGAAGGAATTGGAACTTTTTTTTTATTTGGTCTGAACTCTTTTCAGCTCTTACATTCATCGCACAGCATCTGGCTTCTGAAATGGGGGGTGGTACTGAATTTCTAGTCTGGTTAAGCATATTTTTAATTATGAAGCCTGGGAATTCCACATCACATTACTAATATACCCCACCAAAGCTGCTTTCCCACAGTAGAGCTCAAGCCACTTAAGATTCATGAGATATTTAACCACTCTCATCACCACAGGCTAAAAGTAATGAGCCATCCCGGGAGCAGGCCACTCCTACAGCAACTGCAGGCTAAGCCACTCTTAGCCAGGCCTTATCTTGGTATTTCTATGGCTCTGAACTTTTACGTTAAAGACATATTGTAGCTACCTGAAGGAAAACTATCAACACACAGTTCTTTTACCTAAACCCCAGACTTACTTTAGTGAGTTTTCAGAACTAAAAAACTTAAGCTTAATGTAGTTTCCTTCACATAAACCAACTTTGGGGTTTTTCTTGAAAGACCTATAAACCCAAGAGGAAGCAAGGACACAAGAATACAATCCACTTTGAAGTCACTTAGACAGCTTCCTTAAAATTCATTTGAGGATTCTTACTTTGGCAGTGGTGATGAATGCTCAACTGCAGGCATTGGTTCAAGTATGTAACTGTACACTAAAATGTATTATATGTGAGCTATGTCAAGTCCAAAAAAATGTGTGTTCAGGAACTACCAGCATCACTGGCATGATTCATTTTGTAAAATGTACATGTGCATTTGTATTTTTGTGTCTGTATATGTGTATACAACATACATGCAGGTACCTGAGGAGAGCAGAAGAGGGCATCAGATCCCCTGAAGCCAAAGTTACATGCAGCTGTACGCCACCCATCCAACACAGGTGATGGGAACTGAACTGGAGTTTTATAGAAGAACAACAATAGCTGAGCCATCTCTCCAGTCTTTTGGGTTTTATTTCTGTTTTTGTTTGTTTGTGTTTTTTTTTTTTTGGAGACTGTCTGGCTTTATTGTTCAGGCGGACCCCAATGCTTCAGCCTCCATAGCAGCTGAGACTAAAAGCCCATCACTGCGTGCGTGTGTGTGTGTGTGTGTGTGTGTGTGTGTGTGTGTGTATAACAAGTATGTATATGTGTACACATTTTAAAAGCCTTCATAGTAAGGAATTCTATATTATATTTAAAAATTCTAACTTTATAACTGCAAAAAGAATCTGCCTAGATTTCTCAACTCATTCAGAAACCCAATAAGTTTCTTGGGACTAAAGTGACAGTCAAAACAGGTGGTTCCTGGGCCATTCAACATTTGATGAGTTAGTTTTATATTTCCAAACCCTCCCCCACCTCACAACAGCTGCATGACAGTGAATCACCCAAACGAGTGTGGATATGAACTTCAGTGCAACATGACTCATAATAGCCAAAAAGCAGAAACAACTCAAATGTCCATCAAGTGATAAATGGAGAAGCAAAGTATGCTATATCCATACTGTGGTCTGTTACTCAGCCATAAATTAAACAAAGTACAAATATATGTTACATTAACATTGATGAATCTGAAAAACATTTAAGAAAGAAGCCAGATACTAGGGACTTCATAGCATACAATTCTATTTACATGATGCAGTCATAAAGGCTCACTCCAAAACACAGAAAGTATATTAGCAGCTGCCAGAGCCTGGAAGGAAAGAATGATAAAGGGGTCAGAAGGAACTGGCATGATAGCTAAGAGATAACACGGTTTCTCTCTGAGGCAATGAAAATGTTCTAAAACTGACTATGGTGATGGCCAAAGAACTCTGTGAATAGTATATTGAAAACTATCATATAACCAGGAAGTCATATATTAAGTTACAACTAGAGATTTAATGGGAGCAAAGAAACCTGACCCCAGGAATTCCATCAGGCTACGCTTGGCCTGCAAAGCCTTATTGTTCTATTAATCTAGGGTAACTGCAGGCTTAGGTCAATGGCTCTTCTTAGCCTTAAAGGGGCATGGGATAGGTTAGGTAGAGAGATACTCCTTAGTGATTACCATGCCTTAGCAATCAAACAGGAATCTGACCTAAAGCAAAAAAACAAAACAAAACAAAACAAAACAAAAAGAACAAAAAACAAAAAACAGAACACAAAATGAAGACAGGTGCCAGGCTTTCGTTTTGCTTTTAGTTATCTTGTAGGCCCAAGTGAATATGCAATACCTTTAAGACAGTATGTGGGCTGGAAAAAGGCTTGGTAGTTAAGAGCACCTGCTGATGCTCTTCCAGAGGACCTGGGTTCATTTCCCAGCACCCACATCAAGCAACTCACTACCACCTATATACCTATATAATTCTAGTGTCAAAGGATTCCCATGCCTCTTTCTGGCCTCCTCAGGCACCCAGATACATAGTCGTGTACACATACACATAAATGTAAAAATTAAAAACCTTTAAAAAATACAATTTGTGGTGTCTGTTACAATATGATTTGTAACTAAATAAATAGGTCAGGCAGAATAAGCACAAAGAAACGAGCTGAGCCTTCCTACTCCTGTTTATTCAAAGATAACCAAAGCAAGACTAAGTTCCTCCAACACAGTCCCCACTAGGCTCAGGCACAACTGCAAAACACCAGGATAGGTAAGGGGTCTCTTCCATCCCTTCTCACTGTCCAACAGTAAATATCTAAACAGCACTCTGCCAAGTGCTGGGGACGTGTGGGGGGACCACGGGGCTGTTCCCGTGCAATAAATTATCCTGCTGTCAATGTTCCTGCAGCCACAGTCTTAGGCTACTGTTCGCAGAGAAGGATGGCTGTAAAACGCAGAACAGAACAACGAGGTCAGCGATTTTAAGTCAAGCTTGTTTCACATCATAGTTTCTGGTATTCATAAAGTGCAGTAAAACCAAGAAAAACTAACTGTAGAAAGAAAGACGAAAGGGGAAAAAAAAAGACCGACTGAACTGAGATTAATAGCCATGCAATACCAGCACAGACTCCTTTCAGACAAGCACGCATTAAGGAAAGGCAGATGGAAATGTTTATGAAGTACCAGCCACAATGACTATTCCTTAAAATTCACAACACACCAAGTTATAACATAATGGAAATGCGCCACTAATTTCCCTGTCCTGCTGTCCCATTCGCACTGCAAAAGAAAGCAGTTAAAAGGGACATTTCCAAGGACACATGGGGCCAGCTCCTATTACCTTCCCATACCATTGTTACCCTAGAAGGTGGGCAGATGCAATTGTTTTGCTTTAAAATCATTCATACCAATCTGTCCTCTGTAAATTAACCTCCCTCGTAAATGGAAGTGGAGCTTATAAAAAAACATAATCTGGCATACAATTCTAAGGCCTCTTTGGTTTGGAAATGAAACATTAGTCAGACCATTTTCTTCTTAAAACTGGGAATCTAAAAAGAGAGACAAGCCCAGTCTTGATTCATGCTCACAGCCATCCGGAGAGCAAACCACCCTCTTTCTTCTAATGTAACCAATGAGGGACTTTAACCTAGGTAGAGAAATAAAGCACAGCAGGCTGGTAAGATGGCTCAGTGCGTAAAGGTGCTTGCTGCCAAGCCATATGGAACTGGGTTTGAAGCCAGAACCCACATGTTAGGAGAGAACCAACTCCTCAGGTTGTCCTCTGACCTTCACATACACATACACACACACACACACACACACACACACACACACACACACTGTGGCTCAGGCACTTGTACTATAGTGCCATGGAACAGGAGCCATGGTACAGTGTCATGAAAAGCAGTATGCACGCAAGTTCTCTCTCTCTCTCTCTCCATAAATTTAAACATCTAAAATTACTTTTTTATTTTTAAATAATTTTGAGATTATAATCATGCCATTTCCCTCTTCCCTTTCCCTCAGTTCCCTAAGCCCTCCCATGAACCTACTTCCCACCCCTGTCCACTGCACTCTTGAAAATGCATGGCCTCTTTCCTTATTTATTGTTACAGACAGACAGACACTCCTAAATAAATACAGCAAGTTCAGCCTGTATGATGTTGCTTGCATATATGCTTTCAGGGCTGACTATTTGGTACTGGCTAACCAATTGGTGTGCTCTTCCCTGGGGAAGACTATTTCTCCCACTCTCAGCATTCCTTGGTTGTGTACAGCTCTTTGTCAGGGTTAAGACCTCTGAGCTTTTTTTCCCCATCCTCATTACTATGTCTATGGGTGTCATCCTTGAAACTGTTTCAGTTAAAAAAAAAATCATAGAGGAGAATGGAGAGATGGCTCAGGGATTAAGAGTCCTGGCTGCTCTCTCTGAAGATCTGGGGTATGGTTCCCAGAAACCACATGGCAGCTTAATAGCTGTCTGTAACTGCAGTTCCAGAGGATCAAATGCCCTCATCTGGCCTCTGAGGGCACTGCAAGCATATGGTAAACAGTTATAAAATGCAGGCAAAACGATCATAGGCATAAAACAAATGAACCTTTTTTAAAAAGCATAGGAATGGAGATTTTGCTAAAACCTGAATTTCATATTGGGGGGTGATAAATACCATTAGTTGGTATGAGTTATTACCTCAGTGGTTCTAAACCTTCCCAATGCTGCAACCCTTTTATTAAAGGGTTTTTATTTTATTAGCTCATGCTGTGGTGACCTCCAACTATAAATTTTTTTTTGCTACTTCATAACTATAATTTTGCTACTGTTATGAATCATAATGTAAATATCTGATATGCAGAATATCTGATATGCAACCCACAGGCTGAGAATAACTGGCTTAGGAGATAAATGATGCTTGCTGCCAAGCTTGATAATTTGAGTTGTACTCCCAGAATCCACATGGTGGAAGATGACAATAGACTCCCTAGAATGCTCCTCTGACCTTGGTACATATGCTACACATGCCAAGACACAGCACTGCCCCCATAAAAACAGATAAATGCAATGGGTTTTGGCGCCCACCTGCTTATATTTGAAAGCTGTTTTATCTTATGAAAGCTGTTACACCTCTGTGTGCCTTGCTGATCAGGCTCTACTTCATTGCTGGGTTTACTGGCAGAGGTGTGAAGAGACATGCCTTGCTGCCCTTAGAGACAGAAGCTATTCACTATTTGCTGTTGTGTGCTTTGTAGATACACTTTACAAAGTTGAGGAAGTTAGCTTTAATTCCTATTTATTATGTACACAATGTTCTGCCTGCATGTACACCTACACACCAGAAGAGGGCACCAGATCTCATTACAGATAGTTGTGAGCCACCATGTGGTTGGTGTAACTTGAACTCAGGACCTCTGGGAGAGCAGCCACTGCTCTTAACCTCTGAGCCATCTCTCCAGCCCTGCTTTAATTCCCTTTTATCTTGAATAGGTGTTAAAGTTAATTTAATTACTTTTTCTCATTATTTAGTATAATAGTGTAAAGTTTTTCCTTGGCCTACTAATATAATGGATCAGATTTCTCTTTTTCTATTTTTTTTTTAATTATTGAAACAGTTGTATACCTAAGATGAAGTTATCACTTGGTCGTTTATGTAAATATTTTTCTAAATTGCTGAATCTTAATGGCTAAGGATTTGTCTATCAATTTGTTATAGGTTTTGTGTCTCTGTTCATGAGGGATTTTGAACTGTAGTTTTCTCTTTTGGGACTATATTTGTCTGGTTTTAGTATTACAACATTGCTGGTAAAATCGTGAAGCTTTTCCTTCTCTGCTGTCCTCTAGAAAAGAATATGACAAAACCAATAATTTTTTCTTGAATGTTTGTTAAAAATCTTTTGTAAAACCTTGTAGCTTCAAGATTTCTTTGGAGTTTTTTTTTAATAGTTTTAAATTATATTTATTTATCTATGTTTTTTTTTTTATTTATGTCAGAGAGAAAGACAGAAACTGCAAGCACATGCAGAGGTTAGAAGACAATGTCTTGGAATTGTTTTCTTTCCTTATACCATGTTGGTCCCAGGTATGGAAGTTAAGTCAACAGGTTGGTGGCAAGCATCTTTACCTGCTGAGCCATGTCATTTGCCTTTCCTTTGGAGTTTTCATACTACAAATTAAGTCGTAGGGCTGTTAAAGATAGTGACCATTTTGGCTTACAAAGACTGAAACACCAACCAAAGAGCATATATAAACTGAACCTAGGCCCATGACACATATGTAACTGATGGGCAACTTGGTCTTCATCTGAGTGGCCTAGCAAGTGGAGCACAGGGGAGGGGCTGTGTCTTACATGAACTCTGTTGCCTGCTTTTGGATCACTTCCCCCAACTGGGCTGCCTTGTCTGGCATCAGTGGAAGAGGATGTGCTTAGTCCTGATGGGACTCAGATGTGCTGGGGTGGGTTTGTAAGGGGAGGGCTCCTCTTTTCTGCAGAGAAAGGGAGAGGAAAAGGGTGAAGAGTGTGGGACCAGGTGGAGAGGAGGGAAAGAGCTTCCATGGGGATGTAAGATAGATAGATAGATAGATAGATAGATAGATAGATAGATAGATAGGATAAATAAAGATAGATAGATAGATAGGATAAATAAAGGTAACAACAAAAAAATTGCCCATTTCATAATGAGTCAATTGTGGCAGTTTGTGATGCTGAAACTGGCCATTTCTTTTTTGGAAGCTGTCAAATGTGTGTATGTGTCATGTTGTTTGTAGTAGCCCCCTATCTTTCTAGTGCCTGTGGGGAAATGGTAGCCTGGTTTGTTTGTTGGTTTGTTTGCTTTTTCCTAGTATTGGCTTTCTGACTTTTTTTCTCTTTGCAAGCCTTGATGGTTGTAATTTTTTTTAATGAAACAACTTTTTCTTCATTTCCTCCCAGCCTATTAGTTTTTTTTTTTTCTTAAAGTGGGAACGAAGATTGGTGATTTAAGACTTTAAAATGGAGACTGTTCTCCCTAAATATTTTCTATCATAGGATGGTTTTCACTAGTTGCCAGTGTTACTTCCATCTAATCCATTAAAAGAAGGCACCTTAGATGGGTGACTAACAGTTTTAACAGCATTTAATTAATTAATGAGTTGATGACTAACTGCAAAAAACAGTGACTGTGTTACTTGTGGCTTAAATTCTACGAAGTCAGTTCTAGAAATTCAGATTTTCAAATTAGAGCTAAATGTCCTCGTTGATTACTTCAGAGCTAGAAAAGACCTTAGACCCAGGGGTCAGCAAATTAAAATCCGTGGGCCAAATCCTGCTTAGCTGCCCTGCTCTAATCTGACCCTCTAGCTAAGCATTTTTAAAGAGTTGTAAATTATGAGTAAAGGCACTTTAAGAATCTGGGACTTGGGGCCTGACTGGCCCACACTAACAATGGACCTTTATGGAAAAGGTTTCCGTATTCCTCTGCCTTTAAGTCACATAAAGCCAGTAAGGTTGGTTGTCTGCTTCTGAGTTGTCTGGAAACATTCTGAAGTACAGGTTCCCAGGCCTCTCTCATGGCTCTTGTCCCATCTGGAATTTGTCACAGCATATGGCTCTGTTTATGTTTAGGTTGTTTTGACTTGTGCTTTTGTCTTCTCTATATCTCTACTATTCTCCCATGGCATTTGTATTTCTCTCACCTCCTGGGCTCTGAAGAAGCCACTTAGAGGTCCATTGTGAAAAGCCTCACCCAAATGTGATTTTTGCTAACAGTTCTTTGAGGAGGTTTCTTGAGGGACAGTTCCAAAAAAGTGATTTTTGCCATCACAAAGTACATAACATTTGAACTGGTTAAACTCTTTGAATGCTATTTCACTGTTGATTCAGTCTGGCATCTATGGGGAAAGAAATCTTTGAATTGTTCATGTAAATACAAATAACAATATTAGGGACCTGTCTTATAAGTAATTCTGTCCATTTAAAGTGAGTGGCCAGGGTGTCAGTGCATGCCTTCAATCCCAACATGTGAGTGGCAGGGGTAAGCTGACCTCTTAGTTCCAGGCTACTTTGGTCTACATAGAGTTCCACAACAGCCAAAGCTGCATAGTGAGATCTTGTCAATACTCCTATTCCTCTTCTTCCTTCTAATAGTAATAATAATAGTAATAATAATGTTAGTGCATAGAAAGCTGGATAGTCATTAATGTTGATAAAGGTCTTAGAAAAGATTCTTAGAAATAGAAATCTCTTATTTCTTCTCTTGTGGTACTGAACCAAGGGCCTTGTGAATGCTGTCACTGACTTATGTATCTAGCTATTTTTGGGGGGAGGCTATTTATTTTAAGACAAATTAATCCTCCTGCCTCAGCCTCCTAAGAAACTGGGATTACAGGCATGCACCACCAGGCCTGGCCAATCCCACACTTTTTTTTTTTTTTCTTGTGCTCCCTTTTTGGATGGAGTTAAAAGAAATTACTATTACTCTCTTAGCCCTTGGGACAGGCTGAGACTTGCCCCAATGCTTTGTGATGAGGGCATGAAAAGAAGTGGTGGCTGGGATCTTTATACCTCACAAAGAAAATACCAATGTTGTCATAAAGGGAAGGGTGGCTATTTGACTTGGGCCAGATGTTTTCTTTTAATGTTCTCTTCTACTTTGTTTCTCTTCATAGCTGTAGCTTGAGCTTACTATTTTCCTTCTGAATACACGCTGTTGAAACTGATGTATCTCAGAATGATGTGTGATGTTTAAATGAGTCCTTCCTAGCGCGGTATTAGGTAGCTTACACAATATCTAATATAGCAGTTCTCAAACTGTGCATCACAACCCTTTTGGGGTAGGATGACGCTTTCACAGGAGTCACCCAAAACCATCGGAAACTATTCATAACAGTAACAAAATTACAGTTAATAAGTAGTATTGAAAATAATCTTTTGGTTGGGAATCACACCATGAGGAACTACATTAAAGGGCCACAGCATTAAGAAGGTTGAGAATGACTGCTCTATTAGTTCTAAGCCGGTCTACTCTACATAGTGAGTTCCAGAACAGCCAGGACTACATAGTGAGGTGCTGTCTGAAAAACAAAGAAAAAAAAAGATAAATCTATAAATGACTACTCTAGCAGTTTCCTTTTCTGCAGTCTCTTCAAGCCAGATTCTTTCTTTAAAGAAAAACAAATCACAAAACATGCTGGCTTTTTTTTTTTTCTTACATTTGTTTGTATATATGCTCACTTGTTAACATCAGAAGACAATCTGAGGAAGCTGGTTCTCTCCTATACCAGCTGAGCTATCTCATCAGCCTGTTATTTTGTTTTTTTAAGCCTTAACATATTTTCATACCTCATACCAAAAGGAGTTAAGCTGATGGCAAGCCCTTTCTTCTAGCACCAAAGCCACCTGCTTCAGACTACACAAACCAGACTTAGAGACTTCAGAAATTCATACAGAAAGGCCTAGCACCCTCATTGACAACAACTCAAAGCTGGAACTGAGGCACTTAGCTTCAGTACAAAACTTTTCAAAGCTTCAGCATTAAGTGCCATTATAAAACATGCCACCTTAAAAAACGTAGTTTCCCAAAGACTGATCCAAGGCATCAGTCCCGAAAATACATTTTTTACAGTTGTTTTTTGTTCATTAAACTACATATCAGAAATCTTCTACATTCAACTCTATATTCTAGCTCAACAGAAAAATCAGGAAGGCCCAGGAACGGGCACATCACTTGGCCTTGTTTGAACACCGTAATCTGTAAACCTGGAAGAGAGAATTCAGTATTAAATAAAGCAACACTATGGACATTGCTCAGGATTCTCATTCTAGGCTAAAAATAATTAGGTCATACAAACACTGGCTTCTTTAACCAACAGCATGGGACAGGGACTCTAAATAAAGACCTGGGTTCAACTCACAAGCCAACTTTCCAAGTTTCTGAGTAAGCTAAACTTTCATCTCGTTATATCTATCTGAGCATCTTTATCAGCTGGCACAGTTCCAAAGTAGTCTTAAATATTGTAATTGGTATTACAATAGTGTGTTCTATATATCACTTGGCACTCTCCCAAGCATTTCATTGATTATCCCACCCAAATATACAATGTTTGCTGTGTAATTTTGGTATCATTGATGTCTTTGTGGAGAGGAAGTAATTAAGACACAGTTGTTAAACTAACCAGTTAAGCCAGCTCAATCTAGAAAAGCTATTAGCTCATACTAACTCCTTTGAGTTTGGGGCCTAAAAACATCAATGCAGTGGATTTGTATTACCATTTCCTCAATGACTTCTCCAAGAAGACAGAGAACTATTTTTTTTAAATGAAATCCAGGCCCATCACACCATAGGGCAGTGGAATTGTTTTCCTGAGGTCTGGAAAAGTGCCTAGTTGTTAAAGGTTTAAAAGACCATTTGTATATGGTTTACATACTTGGTTTGCAGATTCAATTGAGGAGGTTTCTTCATTTCTCCTAAGAATCAAGCTTGTAATTAAACAACCATGAAATGGTGGTTGGAGCCGCAGGGCTCACCAGCAGGTTCAGGTTACAAATGTAATGAAATGGTGGCTTAAACACCCAGAATAATTACTGACTCCAAAAAAGTAAACTCACTAATGGCCATAGTGGACAAATTTTTAGACACAACCAAATGACAATATTTTTTAAATGATGCCTTGCTATGCAGCCCAGGCTTGACTTGAACTTAGGATCCTCTTACTCCAGCATCCTCATTATCTGCAGATCACAAGTATATGCCACCACACCCTTGCAAATGTCCAGTAATTTAATAAATGAATCCTTAGCTACAAGATTTAGTATAGATAGATTAGGGAGTTACAATTAAATTAAAGATTGGCAAGGCTAATCTTTAAGACACCAAATCCAAAAACAAAAATACCAAGGATCAAAGCTATTAAAGGCCTCAGGGCTGCAGCCTCATCTCCAAATGCAGAAGCTGCCAATTCAAATACAGCCGATTTAATTGTATGCAGAGGAGTTGAGAAGATTCCAAACTGGTAATTCCTCCAACACAAAAACCAAATGGGCTTTCTTTCCTCAAAACAAACAAGACAAATTGCCTATCAGTTACTCAACTGGAAACTCCTCTCCTTAATGGCTCACACAGAGCTTTAGTGGACTTTAAAAAGTGCCTTTCTCCTATTGAGAGGAAAGGAGGAGGAAGTAAGTGCCTTGGTTACATCTTTTCATCGGCAAGTGTCCCTCTCAAAGCATCTAAAATAAGAGAAAAGCATCCAGTGAGAGCTAGGAAAGGTTTCTTGATATAAGCACAAATTAATTTTACCATACGCTACCTCTATCAGCTTTAAAAAAATGGAGATCACGTAAGAACTACTCTGTATAGAAGCATTATGGTTTATGCATTTTCATTTCATTTTTTCAGTATAATGTATTTTGATAAAATTTTTAATTTTAGGCCCACACAATAAATGCCCAGCAATGGAAGATTATTTTCAAGTCATCTTGAGCTTGAACAGTGCTGCTAAAAATCTTCTACAAATCCAGAGGAAAGAGAAGCTGATTTAAAAAAAAAATTGCAATTAAGTAAACCAAATGGGCATGCCAACAAAAGGCAGACTCTGACCATGGCCCTCTTCAAAGCAGTCCATAAAACATTTCAAACACAGTTCACTTATAGTAGAAATCCTAGCAGAGTAGAATCAATGTCTTACTCCAAAGCTCTTCAATTTTAACCCCACCCCCACCAAAGCAAAGCGAAAGACTTGGAGCAGGAATTGTGTTAGGACCAAGAACTGGATAGGAATGGATCTTCTGGGCTCATACTTTTGTTTATTCACAAGGTACTGAGGATCCAGGAATGTTCTGTAAATGAGAAAAGGAACCAAATGACCCAGCCTTTCTGCCAAGAGACAAATGGTGAGACTGTGGCCAAAAACCAGAAGCCTGAAAAACAGATGAGCAGTAATTTTGAGTGCATTGAACAGGTGTAAGACTCAAGGACAGGGTAGAAAGGGTTCTGGGGATTAAGTATTCTGATACAGTTGTTTGGTGTTGTTCTTACTATTACTGTTCCCCTGTGTCTTTGCAGAAGCTGGTGGTGGTAGCCAAAGAGGGTGTCAAATCCCCTAGAGTTGGAGTTACAGGCAATTTTGAGCTACCTGACTCTAGTCCTCTGAAAATGCTGTAAAAACTTTTTTTGTTTGTTTGTTTTTTCAAGCAGGCTTCTCTGTGTAGCTCTGGCTGGCCTATAGTTCACTCTGTAGAGCCGGCTGGCCTTGAACTCCCAAAGATCCCCGTGTTTCAGCTGGGATTAAAGGCATGAGCCACCACCAATGACAACAGTAACAACTCTTAAATACTAATCTCTGGTTTTCAAACTTGAGTGTTTTGGAGTTTTGTTTTGTTTTGTTGTATGAACCTAGTACAATGAACATCTTTTATCACCAACAGAACTAACCAGAGGAAGACATTTATGGTGCAAATTTAAGAAACTCATCATTTAAGAAGGTTCAATGTAGAGTTCCTGTCCTCTCCAGATCTTACTGTTTCCCACTTCTTTCCTAAGATTCCCTGCACTCTGCCCAAAGGTTGCCCATAAGTCTCAGCATCTACATTGATGGTCTGCAGGGCAGAGCTCTTCAGAGTTCCACAAGGAGAGCAACAGAACCAAAAAAAAATCTGAGCACAGGGGTCTTTCCTGAGACTGATATTCCAACCAAGGATTATGCATGGAGATAACCCAAGACCCCTGCACAGATGTAGCCCATGGCAGTTCAGTATCCAAGTGGGTTCCATTGTAATAGGAACAACAACTGTCTCTGACATGAACTGATTGGCCTGCTCTTTAATTACCTCCCCATGAAGGGGAAGCAGCATCACCAGGTCACAGAAGAAGATAATGCAGCCACTGCTGATGAGACCTAATTGCCTAGGATCAGAAGGAAGGAAAAGAAGTCCTCCCCTATCAGTGGACTTGGGGAGGGGCATGCATACAGAGGGTGGAGAAAGGGAGGGATTGGGATGGGAGGAGGGAGAGAACCACAGGGGGGATACAAAGTGAATAAAGTGTAATTAATAAAGAAAAAAAAGGAAAAAAGTAAATCAGTCAAGGTTAAATAAAAAAAAATTAAAATTAAAAAAAAAAAAAACAAAGAAGGTTCAATGTAGGGTAATTCTAAATCTTTCATTCCTCATTCGCAGTCATCAGTTCCCCAAGGCTTCAACATTAAAGCCAAAGGGCACAAGAAAATCCTTTGTGAAAGAGATAGTGTAAAGGATGAAGGGATAATGAAAAAAGTGGTGAATCAGAAAACAATAAATACAATCAAAAGTGGTTAAAGCTTTACACAGCTACTAGAGTCACACAAAGAAAGCATTCTTCCACCAGCAAGTAGTTCTCCAAGGGAAATTGGAAGAGCCACGGATTCACACAGACTCTCACAGACTGGATGAGAAGTAATCCCCAAGCCCTAAACAAACAGCACCTTGGGGGATGGTGGGGCCTTCCATAACAATTTACATGCAAAATAGTTGTTTCTAAGAAGGACCAGGGGATTTTTGCTGATAGTTTATCATACTAGTAACTGAAATTCCCAGCCAGAATCTAAGCCAGTTAGTTACCTGTGTGGACACTACTGTTTTGGGCTGTAGCAGGGCTTTGTAGCCTTCTTTAACGTGTTTATCAGACTACTTGTAGCATATCTACAGTCTTGTCTTATTTTGAGACAAGGTCTCATGTATCCCAGACTGTCCTCAAACTCACTATGTAGTAGAAGATGGCTGTTAATGTCTGATCTTCATGTTCCACATAACTAAATGCTGGGAATACAGGGTCAATGGGAGTAATCAAACACGGGACTTCATGTATGCTAGGTAAACTGAGATTCCAGCCCCATTTCACCAGAAGCTGCCAAATTTCCCTCACACAACACCTTGACAGTGACGACCTTAAAAATTAAGGGGGGTTGCAATTAAGAAAACACCAAAGGCCTTGTAATCAAATAAGCTATATTGCATAAATGTTGAAAATCTGAAGGAGGATAAATAGTTGAGACTTCACAGTCATCCCATCATTCGGTATGCAAGAGGATCTTGAGTTCAAGGCCAGCCAGCACTACACAAACCCCTCCCCCCAAAATCTGGTAATCTCAAAGGGCCTAATATATTAACATTTAAAATGTGGGGTAGGTCTTCCAAAGACACAAGCAAATAATAAGCATACTTCAAAGGCTTACTTTAAAGAAGAACCTGGACCTGGTAGAACATATTCCAAGTAAAATAAAGGTCTGGGCATTCCCACACTCTATTCTTGGTATATAGGGATTCACAAGAGGCCAGTAAATTCAACCCAAGGGACCTTTGGATTTGAATGTGGAAAAATACATATCCACATTTTTTTTCACTAATTGAAAACCAACATTTTCTCCCATTGATGTCAACTACTCACCCCTACCCATTATCACCAGTGAAATCATATTTTTATGTCATATATTCCAGCTGAAAATAGTGATTTTTGTTCTGCAGCGGTCTGAAATTATGCATGTTTACCAGTCCTGTTGCTCATGTTAGGCCCAGTCGGTGGTCACATCTTTAATCCCAGCACTCAGGAGGCAAAAGCAGACAGATCTTTGTAGATTAGAGGCCAGCCTGGCCTACATAGTGAGTTCTAAGGCAGCCCCAGGGCTACATGGAGAAATCCTGTCTACAGAAACAAAAAGAGAGAGAGAGTAGGGAAAAGAAGCACATGTTATTTTAGGGAGGAGTGTTTTGAAGAGCACAATTTAAGTGACTGGATTAATGCTGTGACTTACAATGCTGTTATGGGCTAGGGATGTGGCTCAGTGACCCACAGTTGCTTCACATGCATACGGCTGTGTGTCTATCTTGCATTAAGGCCTGAGCCTCAGGTGCCAACCCTAGCTCCACACTAAGAAGTGATGCAAAACCTACACCAAATCTTTTCAGCCAAGACTATTAAGCAGTCTTCTATTCATATTAACCAAGATTTGTGTTACAAAAGTAATATATAAGTCTGATGGACACATGTCACTCTGCTTCCCTACCAAAAAAAACAAAACAAAACAACAACAACAAAAAAAAAAACAACAACCCATAATCAGTGGTCCCAAAGACAAAACGAATGGCATCAGGTCAATTTCCAAAATTTTAACCCAGCCTCATAATTGTATAAAGAAAGCTGTGCTTGGCTCACATACAAGCACTTATCACTCAATTATTAGCATTTATCCACCAGACCTTTGGCCAAGACACAGATCACTCAGCCTCCCAGATATACTCAGCCCAAGAGAAGATAAAAAGAACCATAATTAACAGAACTTTTCAGAGCCAACTGGCTAGCAAGACACTGCTCTAACAAGCAAGGAGAAGTTAAAACACCTCACTCAGCTCTACACAACCAGCACCCTGATTAGGGGCTGGGACCAGAACAAAAGTATGTCCTCTTTGAATCCCAAGATGCCCATCTAGACCATGGGACCAATTTATTCTTGAGCTTTGAGCTTTGAGCTGAAAAAGAAAAAAAAAAAAAAAAAAAGACTTCATGTTTCCTGAGATCAGCAGTCCTCAGGGTCCAACACTTCAATTTCAGATGACCAAAGATGAGATTTGTTTTAGCAAAAAACAAATTTCTGGGTTACTTCATCAGCCAGAACACTAAATACTACCAACTGAACTAAGTGTAAGTGGCTGGGTGGCAGTTAGCTTACATTGGTAACTAGGTTAGATGGGACTGAATCGATAACAATGCTAAGTAAAATCACATCATGGAACTGCTCCATTAGGAAGGATTACTGACAAACAGGAGTGGGGAGAACATGCATCCAAGCTCCACAGCCATTTGACTCACCCTTGAGTCACATCCAATACTTACATGCCAAGGGTAAAGCCTTTTGACTCATTATCAACAATTAAAATAAATGTTGTTAGAGACCTCACACGTGGATTTCTCACCAGGCAGCCCTTGATTGAAAAGGAAAGGAATTTAAAAATCCCTGTGATGCAGTCAAATCACCCCATTCCCCAAATGTGGATCTGGGTAACAAGGACATGTCTTAATCTTCATTCAGTAATAGAACACTTCAAGAACTCCAGATCTTACATATACCTGAACACACTGGAGTTTTTCTAAAAGGTTCTTCACTATATATCATCCACTTTTCCTTTGGTATAATCAGGTTTTTAAGACAGGCTCTAAGTCTATAGCCCAGATTGGCCTTGAAATCACAGGAATTCTCCTGCCTCCACCTCCAAAGTACTGGGATTACAGGCATTGTGCCACCATGTGCCCAACTCATCATACCTTTTTTGTTTGTTGTTGTTTTCAGAAAGAATCTAACCAGGCTGGACTAAACTGATATTATAAAACCCAACTCAGCTGCCTCTGCCCCTGGGTGTGAAGATGAAAGGTCTGCCAATATGCCTGGCTTTAGTTAAAATATTAACAGCTAATGCTTGATAGGTTTCTGTTGGTGGTGGTGTTTTTTGTTTTCCCTCCAAAAACAGATTCTCTATGTATCCCTAGCTATCCTGGAACACAATTTGCAGACCAGGCTGGCTTTGGACTCACAAAGATCCACCAGCCACTGCCTCCTGTACTGGAACTAAACAGGCACACGACCACACCCTGAGATATTTCCCTCTTGAAAGCCTTCCTTCGAGCTTTACATGTGTGTGATCACCCATCACTTCACTCTCAGATTTTTGTTGTTGTTTTGTGTGTGTGTGTGTGTGTGTGTGGTGTGTGTTTGGGACGGGGTTTCTCTATGTAGCTCAGCTGTGGGCACTCTTTGTAGACCAGGCTGGTCTTTAACTCAAGAGATCTGCCTGCTTCTGTGTCGCAGAGTGCTGAGAACACAGGCATGCACTGCAGCACCAGGCTTCACCCTTCACTCTCAATGTTGAAACTAAACTGAAGGTTTAATCTTTTGTGCAAGTGCTAGAATTTTTCTGACCCCATACTGAGCTCATTGTCCCTCAAACCTACTAGAAAACTGATGCATGATAAATACAAGTGTTCCCATGGTGATTACCAGGAGGAACACAGACCCCAAAGTGACCCCTTCCCAGCCAGGAGGCCTCAGTCTACTCACCAGTTTCTTCACATTCCTCACCACTAGAACTCCCGTTATTAATCAGTCAGCCCCGAAAGCTGCCAAGGTTACTCAGTAAAACCTTTATGCTCTTCACTCTCCCCCAGCTCTGTCACCCAAGTACCATCTTATCTATAGATTCTCTCCCAGCTATCTCTCCTAAGAAAAGTGGGACGTGATTGATGCTACTTTTTTTTTTCCAACTAAATTCTAACCATCCAAGCACACTGACTTACCTAACAATTCTAGTTCACAGGTACACAGTAAATGCCCTGAGGTGTGCACTGTCCCTTCCCTTCCTCCCTGAAGTCCCCCCTCCCCCACTGCAAGGGGAAGAGGAGGCTCAAAAAAAAAAAAAAGTTAGGAGATAAATCCCGATTGCCACCCACAGAAGAGAACCAATTAGAAAACGTAGAATGAAATCCAGGTTTTCCTCCAAATCCTCACATTTTATTTTACTTTTTGCCTTCACATTATTGATCTTGTGCTCCCCGAGATCCTTTAGGACTGCAGGAAAAAGTACAAAGTGTGTGCTCAGAAGTCCAGAAAGCAATTAAGTCGATGTTAAAAATGCTAACAGAAAACGGGTTTCACTAATCGAGAAACCAGAGAAAATGCAACATTTGAGGAACACACTACATGTGGGATGATCTGATAAATCTGTAGCAGCCGCTGGTTTAAAGGCACAACCATTCCCGCCCCTGGCGCCCATGCCTGATTCTCTCAAAGAAAAGAAACCTGCAACGCATCCCTAACCCTCCAAAATTCCATCACGCAAAAAAAAATTCTCCCAAGCTTTTCTGGTGAGACCTGGCTCGGTTTTCGGAGCCTCCCGGATTGGGGGGGGGGGGCTGGCGGTGGTGGCGGCTATAATTCCCGCGCCCAAATCTCATCCCTCCCCACCCCCAATAATAATAATCGTTTCCTTTCTCTGTCAGCCCGGGTCCCCTTTCAGAGGATTCGTCTCCTACGCGGTGGGCTAAGAACCTTGCAAGCGCTGAGCAGCCCCGGTTCGTCTCCAGCAGCCACGGCTGCCCTTAAGGGGAAACCCCACCCCCACCCCCAGGAGGGAAATTCAGCAGCCTGGCAGCACAGGAAAAGGTGGTGTGGGCAGCAGTCCCTCGCCGCGCACACACACCCCCCGCTCGGGCCTGTCTTGCGGCTCCTGCCTCCAAGGAGCTAAAGGCGTTCCTGCACCCACCCCGACTGGGGATCCGCCGGGCCCCACAGCCCGCAGGGGATTTCCCCCACCCAAGCGGGGCGTGGAGGGCAGCGAGTCCGCGTGGACCGACGGTCCAGGCCCGGAAGGGCGGTGCGGCTGGCACACACCGAGACGCCGCTTTCCCCGGGTCCCCGCAGTGCGGCCAGGCGCTAGTCGGGCGACGAGCAAGCGCGGCGGGGACCGCCGGGGCGAGGCGCGGCCTCCGCTGCTGCACGAGGGCCCGCGGCGTGCTCAGTGCCGCAGCCTGAGAGCGCCAGGCGCCGCGCGGCCGCTCGCATTGTTCAGCCCGCCGCGCGCGCCCCGGAGCCTGGCCCGGTGGCCTCAGCCTCACAGGCGCGAGGGAGGAGGGGGGGTGGAAAAACGGGTCTCGCCACCGTTGCCGCCGCCGCCGCCGCCGCTGCCGCCGTGGAGCCCGTGCAGGTGGCGAGCGGCGCCCTCACCTTTGGCGCCGAGCGTGAAGTCGAGCGTGCTGTGCCTTGCTGCTGCCATAGTGCGGCGAGGCCCTGTGCCATGCCTGGGGGAGGCGACCGCGGGAGACTGAGGGACCGCGCGGCGGGTCGGGCTATATAGGCCAGCGGGGAGTGAGCGGCGCTGGGGGAGGCCAGGAGTAGGAGGTGGGCGGGGCCGCGGGCAGCGACCAGGGGCGCAGGGGCGGGGCCGCCCCGCCTCCTAAAGGAGGAAACGCGGACGCCTCCAGCCCCGAACTTGGAGCGCTGGGTGTGAGGCCTCGCTAATGGTGGAAACGCGGGCGCCGGCTCCCCTGGCGTGCGTCACCAATGGCCGCGCCCTGCACTGAGGCTCTGACCAGGCTCTCCTGCCATTCACCATCCATTAGGAGGTCAACTCAGGTTTAAACTGCTCAGCGCGACTTCCGGGGGCCTCCCTATACACTTCCCTATATGTCTACCCCTCCTCCACAAGCAAAGGCTTCAGTTACTTTCTGACCATGTCCATGTAAAGAAAATTAAATGCTACTACCCCTGTGGTCTAAAATACAAGCCTGCCTTTTTCTCAAATGCACGTGAAACCCAACGGGATTATCAGTAACGTTTCTGTTGGTAAGGTGTAGTATTTGAGAGTAGTATTTGAGAACAGAATAGAATGCTCACAGACATTCAAGTAACATACATTTTCATGCAAAATTGGAAAAGAGTATGGCTGAACTTAGAAGGTGTATATTTGAGGGCCTCTTCCATAGGGCGTCCCTCCCCCTCCCCCCCCCCCCCCCCCCCCCCCGGCATGGTGCCTCTATTCTCATCAAAGGGCCTACAGCCTTGACCTATTTTGGGCCTTTATTACCATTCAACAAGATAGGACAAAAGAGAACTAAAGTGCCTGTGGACTAAAGCCACCATTTACTGCACTGCGTGAGCAAAATCCCCAGGCAAATTGACTCCTTCATTGTATGGTTTCCTGTGCCTCACCTGATATCAGGAAATGCTGTAATGGTTTTTAAACTTGAAATTAGTGAACCCTCTGTCTCCTCAACAACACAAAACAACATAGCTATTAAGCTTAGCTTTCCCTTAGGCAATTTCAAGTGGTGGTTTGGGATTTTTTGTTTTGTTTTATGTTTTTGATTGGTTGGTTTGGTTTGCTACACTGTCCTGCAAGAACCTAGCACTGAGTTCATAACTGTTCTTCAACACTTGTTGACTGCCTCCCTTGTCAGTGTGTTCCTAATTTGTTCCTATCCATAGCTGCCTGTTTGTTGCTTCCTTTTCTGGAGACTAGGTTCTCGGTTTCATGATCTATTTCTTTCACTCTACGCCATCAGTACCATTCTATCAGCCTGCAGCGCCTCTTTCTCCCTTTCTTCTAGAGTTAAGTCACCAGAACATAGTTGTTCTCCTGTGTGCTGCAAGGGCAGCAGAGTCTCACATGCAGGGCATGTACTTCATTCACTGCTCAGCATTGGGGTTAGCAACCTCCTTCCCTTAGCTTCACTCTCTGTTGTCACCCTCTTGAATTTCTTACGAATTCCTGAACAGAAGGTGTTGAGGTTGGCCAAAAGGTGTGTAGCTGGTCTTGCTCAGCAGATTGTGTGGATCCATCAAGCTTTAAAAACTTTCAGCTACTTCTCTTAGTACTATGTCTGCGTGCGTGCCACCATGTTTCCTGCCATAATGATAATGGACTAAACCTCTGAAACAGTAAGCCAGCCTCATTTAAATGTTTACCTTTATAATAGTTGCTATGGTCATGATGTCTTGTCACAGCAATAAAAGCATAACTAAGACAATGACAGAAAAAAAAAAGGCCTCTATCAACACCTCAACTAGGCTCTGACAACCTATTTATTTATATTCTGGAACATATTCTTATTGCCTGAGTTTTTGCAATCCAGGCTTCAGACTGCAAGGGCTATTTCGGACCTAATCGTTTAGGTTCTGGCTAGCAATTGTGTTATAGGTGACCCATTAAATGTAACAGCCTAGCTGCTTCAACATAAAAGAGATATGCCACTCATCTTGACACAAAAAATTCAGGAAATCCCTAAAAATATGTTTTGACCTTTGTGGTGCTTTGAATGAGAATGGCCCCTGACAGAACCAGCTGTAGGTAATTCTGGCCATGACAGAGAGAGTGGGGATTGAGAAATTACAGGTTAAAAGACAGAAAATTTAGGATAGTGTAAGGAGGGCATGCAGTCAGTACTGAAAGCACCAAGTTTAATCTCTAGCAAAACAGTTCACCGCAGTCCAAGGACAATCAAACTTATTTTCAAAGACCACATTCCTATATGGCAAGACTGTGGGTAGTATGGATTCTTCATGTACAGCAGGCTGCCCTCTTCTGCTCTTGATCAAGATGGAGGAATGAAAAATAAAAAGGACGTACCTCCTGGGAACTAGTCATATGCTCACGGGCAGATGTATGCTATGAGAAACAATTCCCCAGATACTAAAATCCAGTAGGCCAGTGTGCTACCAGCCAGAACAAGGCACAAACAGAGCTACCCCATAATCATATCTCCCCATGTGCAAAATGTGGACATTGCCCAAAACCATGAATATGACCAGACGTTCCCAATCTTGCTAATAGTGATACCTGCGGCTTCTCTACGAACCCTGGCTCTGGCTCTGGCTCTCTTTACTCTGGCTCTCATTTGCCCCACTTCTAGAGACATTTGCTAAGATACTCAGTAATAGACATAGCCCTGGTAGTATCCAGCCTTGATGGCCTGTTATGCTTCCCAAATCACCTGATGTAAATCCCCTAAGTCAGCATCTCTCTCACTCTCTAGCTCAGATGTCCCAAGGTCCCCAAGGTGTATGTTCTCCCAGAAACAAGATGAAAACAGCTTGTTGAACTCCAAAGGTATTCCTGGGAGTGTACTGCTGAAGACTAGTGAGAATGTAGGTAACAGGATGACATCACAGCATAAGAGTGAAAAACCAAAGAAAAATTACAGGCGACCTGCTTAGCAAAATGCTATTTAATGTTAGGCCTTAATTCTACCCAAAAGTCAGCCCATTAACCTTTGGTCTGTGCTGAATACCAGCAACAGATTTTTTGTAAAGTCAGAAGATGAACTGCCCTTTGCACAGTTAGCAACAGAGACCACCTGAAAGAAGGAAGTCAAAAGCAGAAAGGTGTCCCCTTTTAAAAATCAGAATGTGGTAATGGTAGTGATGTTGGTGGTATAATAGTCACTGTGCATGAAAAGCTGGAAATTTCCAAAGTCTATAATAAGAGCCACTAGAATATCGTCCATCCTGCTCTTGTCCTAAACCTTCCTCATGAAGGATGGTAGGGTGGGAATGAGAGTAAGTGGCAACCCTTTGAAGCTGCCCCAAATACCAAGGGCAGTAAATTTCCATTTTCCTATTTGGATTTCTGCTTGTTGCACACACACACACACACACACACACACACACACACACCTGCCTCCAGTGTGCAGCTGAGATAAAATCACTACCTTTCTTCAAATTTGGCATTCACTATTAGGCTTAGAATGGCTACTAAAAAATCTGGATCACCCCTTCACCATTTTTCCAGATGAATGTGGTACTCACCCAGCTATTTAAACACAACAGGATATAAAATGCTGATTAAAAACTGTGTAACTGAAAGAGAGGTTTGGATCGTGACACACTGATTCACAATTTCAGCTGCACACTGGAACCACCTTGGGACTTTTAACTCATGGCTGCTGCCTTGGCCCCAGCCCTAGTACTTTGTGGAATAGGTCTGAGGCATAGCCATTGCACTGGGATTGTTAAAAAGGTAAATAAACAAACCTCAAGGGAGTCCCATGTAAAGCCAACAGTACCACTGCCAAATCCTAAAGCAGTTTACATCATAATAGGTGTCCCTCCAGTTCACATTCACATAGACAGCCAGAATAAACAAATAGAAGAACATGCAAAGTAAGGAGTATGGAAATTCGGGGAAACTGAAACTCTTGTGCTTTACTGTTGGGGGTGCAACAAAATGCATCCATCCTTTGTGAAAGACTTTGGCTTAGTGCTGTCGCTCAATGGTAGATTGCTTGCTTAGCATCCCTGAGGTCTGGGGCTCTATCCCCAACACTTAAAAAAGGAGAGAGCAGATTATAAGATAATTATAATATGATTCAATACTACACTCTGCATATATATGCACAAAATATTTGAAACTAGGTGTTCATGAGACTGAATGTTTCTTTTTGTTGTTGTTGTTTTGGTTTGGTTTGGTTTGGCTTGGTTTTGGTTTTTCAAGACAGGGTTTCTCTGTGTAGATTTGGCTGTCCTGGACTCTGTAGACCAGGATGGTCTCAAACACACAAAGATCAACCTGCCTCTGCCTCCCAAGTGCTGGGATTACAGGTGTGGGCCACCTCGTCCAGTTGAGAATTGTTTATGAAAGGATTATTCACAATGTCCCAAAAGTGGAAACAACTTAAATATTCATCCATCATACTTAGAAGGGAGAAACACGTAAATCTCTGTGAGCTCAATGCCAACCTGGCCTTCATAGCAATTTCCAGGCCAGTAAGGGCTACATAATCAGACCTTGTCTTAAAATATTTTTTCGTTTACAAAATCTAAGTAGAGCCAATCATGGAGCATGTACCCTTTAATCCCAGCACTTGGGAGGCAGAGACTGGCAGGTCTCTGAGTTTGAAGTCAGCTTGATCAACAGAGCAAGTTCCTGGACAGTCAGGGCAACACAGAGATGATACCCTGTCTCAAAAAACAAGCAAGCAAACAAACAAATAAAAAATAAAACCTGAATAGATGTGATAGTTATAGAACACTCTAAACCAAATTAATCCATCATGAGATATAGCTCCCAGAGACTGTATTTTTTCTTCAAGGGCCCTGACCCCTCCACACTGTTACATGGTGGACCTCAACCTGAATTTGTGCGGGGGGGGGGGGGGGAGAGCACCTTTACACAGCAGCACAGCTGCACCATGTTTGTAAGACAGAGAGAGCTACTTAGTGAACTTCACCACCTGAAGCGATTTTTAAGAAGAGTAAATGACCGACAAGACAGAGTTTGAGTGGGAGGCTGACCACCAGCACAAGACCCATGGGGGTAGCCTCTAACACTTGTGTGCTTTTACAAGTTCAAAGGCTAAATTACAAGGGCAGAGTATTTAAAAGCACAGTGCTAAAGCACATGCTCTGCATACATGAAGCCCCTGGGTTTAATTCTTCATACCAAGAAGAGAGGGATTAAATTATTTAATCTTTATAATAACTGTAAGAGATTGGTGTTATTATCCTCATTTTGCAAGTGGGGTAACAGAGGTACAAATAGGACACATACCTACAAAGTAGTAAAAGCCAGGACACAAAACTAGGCAGGGGGCTGCAAGTTAGGGGCTTATACCTCCTAACTGTTCTATTTCTGGTTCCTTGGCCTTGGTTGTTCTAAAGTCTCCCTTCTTTATTTCTTTACTCCTCTCCCCCCTCCCCTGTGTATGAAGTTGCCTCTGTCCCACTAGTAGGCACCTGCTCCCTATGGGGTTTGTATGTTTGGAAGAGATGTCCTCTCTAGCTCTTCTCTGGGGCTAAACCCTATGTCTAGGGTGAAATTCTAACCTGCTGAGTAACAGGGATGGGTTCATCAGTCACTTTGTGCTTCTTTCTCCCTTTCTCTAAAATGGAGTTGATAATAGTACTTAGGTCATACAGAAGGTTGATATAAAAATTAAACTATGCACTCCAGAGGCAGAGGCAGATGAACGTCTGAGTTTGAGGCCAGCCTAGTCTACAGGACAGCCAGGCCTACACAGAGAAACCTTGTCTCAAAAAAGAAAAAAGAGAGAATTAATAAATTAATAAATATATGGCAGGCACTGAGGGCAGAATCTAACACATGACAAGTATTTGATAAATGGTACATACACTCAAGAGGGCATCAGTGTTACTAAGGTGACAGGCCCCTTCTTACATTTCACCCTGTGTTCAGAGGACTGGGCCTGGCACATGGTGGGGCCTCAATGTCTATGCTCCTCACCCACATGACCAACTTCTCTGTGGACAGAGCAGTGAGGAAAGGAGATAAGAATCTCAAGCAATCCAAGTTCCCAACAGAAGAGGGGGATTATGTACATGTTCCATTTTTATCCCTGATCCCCAAGACATCGGGGCAGGCCACAGCCCGTTCAGAAATCATTCAGAGTTCATTTGCATTACCTTCTAGAGCCGTGGTTCTCAGTCTTCCTAACACTGTGACCCTTTAACACCATTCCCCATGTTGTGGTGAACCTCAACATAAAATTATCTTGTTGTTCCTTCATAACTGTATTTTTGCTACTGCTGTGAATCATAATGTACAAATCTTTGTTTTCTGACGGTCTTAGGTGACCTCTGTGAAAGAGTCAGTCTACCTCCAAGGGGGTCACAACTTACATGCTGAGAACCACTGTTCTAATTTTTTTTAATTTAAATAGCATTTTAAGGCAGCTATAATCCTCACTTATATTGCCAGTGTCTTGTGCCGAATTCAAATACAGACCACAAAAGGGAGGGGAGTAAGTTCATGTTATTAACTTGCGGCCACTGCCCAGCCCTTTGGACTCACATTCCCTAAGATATGTCTATCTGCCCCAGAAGATCCTACAGTATGAGAAAGCCTGGCTAGCTGTGACAACACACCTCTCAGCGCTGAGGAGAAGGCCAAGTCAGAAAGAAAATAAAGCAACATTTCGGTACTTGAGACTCCACAGGAAATGACCTCCAAGACACCTGGTTTCCTCCTTTCCTCTTACTTGAAGCAAAGACTGGTACACAGAGGGCAGAGCTTTGCTTGTTGGCCTACGTTACTATCATGACATGGATGTGAAATGTTTCTTCACAAGCTCCTGTGTTTGCACACGTGGTTCCCAACCAATTTGGAGAGGTTGTGGAACCTTAAGGGGGTAGTGTCTTGCTGGAGGAAGTGGGTTGCTGGCAGAGTGTGCCTTATAGTTACACCCTGTAGGTTACAACCCTACAGGGTGTTGTCATTTCTGGTTGGAACAGTCTCTGCTTCCTGATCTTGGGAGATGGAACCAATGGGGCAGCAAACTGCCTCACTGCCAACCCCCGCAGCCATGCCTTACCAGCCATGAATGCCTGTATGCCCTGAACAGTGTGCCAAATTAAATATACAGCAATGCGAAAACTAACTAAATTACCTAAACACTTATGCCCAAGTAATGATGCAAAAAAAAAAAAAAAAAAAAGTAACCAAAGCAAATTAGTAGAGAGTGTGGTGGTCCAAAACAGACTTTTCTGGCTTTTCTTCTGAGTATAGCATTTGCTACAGTTGTGCTTGAAGATGAAACTAAACGCTTAGTCTCTAGAAAAACAACAACAACAAAACTACATTGTAGTTAGGATCAGCACCTTTTATTGGCCATCTATGGTCCAAATCCTGCTTCTTTTCCTGATTTTAGTAAGTGACCTCATCTTTCTAAGACTACTAGATCTCTTCATCTGGAAAGAAAATAGTATTTATTCACCTGGCTGTTTCTAGAACTCAGTAAATAAATGGACAGAAAGTACTCAGAGCAGTGCCCAGGACATAGAAATCATATATTAGTTGCTATTATTAATAAACAGAGACTGATATTTGACTTCTAGTTTCCTTTGCCACTGTCCAAATGGTGGATTCCTAGAGGCGTATAGATTAACTCCCACTTCATTTATCTGTTCTCTAGAGCAGAGCTAAGAGTCATTCTAAAGCCCACGCAGTTTGTGATTATCTTAATATATCTTTGATACAACTCAGTAGGCAAGCACAGTCCCAGGAGTTGACTGATGTGTGATTAGATATGAGGCATCATTTTGCAGGATGGCAGCACCCTGCCTTTTCACCTGGTACAGTCTCTCATATCCAGTGGTAAAACTCCATATGCAAACTCCATATGAAAGTCAACATAGATAAAGCTCATAGGGTTTAGCATGCCAATGAAGAACATTAGATGCTAGTTCCTCCAAGAAGTTGAGGTTTTTTTGTTTGTTTTGTTTTGTTTTGCTAACAGTCTTCTATAGTGGGACGACAGGCCTAAAAGTATGAGGGACAAGGCTAAAATCAAGAGCTTCTTAGTTAAAGAGTTGAGAACTAGAACCCAAGCAAGCTGGTTCCCAGGCTTGGGCTCTTTTCATTAAACTAAACTTACATCACATTGATTTTTATGATTTAACTTCCACCACTGAATGACTAGGATGAGCCACAGAATTTATACAGTACTGTAGATCTCTTCTGACCATCCTAACTTAGCATGGAATATTCCATATATATAGGTAAGGGGCTGAGTATTATAGCTCAGTGGTATAGCACTAGCTAGTATATGCAGTATCCTGGAATCAGTCACCACAAATAAATGAATGAATGAATGATAAACAAACAAATAAGTACCACTGAAACTGAGTGCCTAGTTCATTACCACACACCATTTTGTAGCAGAACTATATTTGGCATGTGGGTCAGTGTTGACTCAAAGTTAGTTGCATTTCTAGTCTATCCTGTTGCTGCTAGACTTAGAAATGAAGGCATGAAAAAAAACCTGAATGCTTCATTTAATATTACAACAAATAACCTTCTTCCTTTTCTTGGATCTCATTGCAGCTTCTTCAAAGCAAGGGAATTTATGCATGTTGACACAAACCTAATCTGAACATCTTCTTGGGCTCCACTTTCAACTTCTTCCTTTTGGCACAATCAGTTGCATAACTCCCCTCTGTCAGTCCCTTGAAGGTATGTCTAAAATCCTGATGCAGCCATTAGTGCTAGAATTCACTCCACAAAGGACAATTCACTCTTCTCTGAGCCCCAAGTTGCTTCTGACTATAAGATGTAGTGAGAATGTTTGTTTGTTTTTTAACATAGAACTGTTATGTTAACATGATTTGTTGATGGTTGCTGGTTGCTCCTGCTGCAGTTGCTAGTTGCTAGATTGCTAGTTGCTGGTTGGAGATATCCTGACAACGAAGATCAAACTCACCCTAAGGAACTATAAACTATAAGGGTCTATAATCAGCAGGCAGTAGGCTAACGACACTAACAGTCAATGCCCCCCTTCTCCTCTAACCTTCTTGGTTTGGAAGGAATAGGGAGGGAGGAAAAAGAACTCATTAAAGTAGCCAAAAGTGCGGTTACAATATATTGTATTACCTGAGATGTTAACATGTGAATCAAAGAAGTGCTGTGCTTTACAGATATGTTAACATTAATATTTTAAAGTGTATTAATCATATAGAGAGCTTAGTCCTTTAAAAACTAAAAATCCCACTTTTCAAACGTCTAAACAAATATATACTTTTCTCACTTTTGTCTGAAAATAGAGTTTCAAAGAACAACTGTTGATATTAGCACTCTACAAGTAAAAATAAACATGTTATTATTTGAAACTTTCCATCTAGGTGCATTGGCACATACCTTTAATGCCAGTACTTGGGAGGCTGAGGCAGGAGGAGCTCTACGAATTCCAGGCCAGCCTGGTTTACATAGTGAATTCCAGGCCAGCCTGGTTTACATAGTGAATTCCAGGCCAGTCAGAGATACATAATGAGATCTTATTTCAAATAAATTAATTAATTAAACTTGCTTTTTTTAAAAAAAAATCTAAGTGGGGATGGAGAAATGGCTCTGTGGTTAAGAGTACTTGCTGCTCTTGCAGAAAACCCAGGTTTAATTCCCAGCACCCACATGACAGCTCATAATTACATATCCTTCCAGTCCTAGGGGACCCAATACCCTCTTCCATGTCCTTTTCAAGCAGCAGATACACGCATGGTACACATCCATACATGCAGGAATTCATACATATAAAATAAATATGTTTTAAAAATCTATATTGATGTGCCTTTGTTATTTGTAACAAATTAAAACTAATATAAATGTGATGGCACATGCCTTTAGTACCAGCTACTTGGGAGGCCAGGGCAGTTAAATTCCCTGAGTCTGGGATTGAGGCCAAGCTAGGCAGCACAGAGAGATCCAGTCTCAAAAGATAGCTTTAATAATTATGATGATAAAGTAGAAACTTCTGGTTGTCATGCTTCCTCTAAAAAGAAGTGTCCCTGCAATGCAAAATATCTGCTGGGAAAAAATAAAGAAATAAAAAAAAATACAACAAAACAAAACACTGCTATAATAAAGCAGCAATCTGACCAAATAGATATTGTAAATGTAAAACAAATTTTAATGTACAACTTGACTCTAGGCATAATGTACCATCAGAGAAATGCAGATAAATTATCATCCATAAATGAATGGTCAATACTTGTGCAAAAAAAAAAATGTAAAGGTTAAGAAACACAGAGAAAGTCCAAGGAACCATTCCAGATAAAGAGATTAGGGAGAGATCACAGATTAATTGTACCCTGTGATTCAGAATTGCATCTTAGATCTGGAAAGCGAAAGAGCCATAAAAGTTCTTATCAGGACATCTGAGCAAAGGGCATCAGGGAATGTGGATGAGAAAACATCTTGTGCCGCTGTTAAGTTTCCAGGCTTTGGCCAGTGTACTTGGATGAGAGAAGAAGATGTTCTTGTTTAGAAATTACACATTAAACCATTTTGGTGAAGGGACCTACTGTCACTAATTCTCTCTCACATAGGATGGAAACTATATGAGCATGAGCAAATAACAATCCAGTGTTTCTCAACCTGTGGGTCCAGATCCCTTTGAGTGTCTAGATGACCCTCCAGGGGTTCATCCTAAGACCATGGAAAAACAAATATTTACATCATGATTCAAAACAGTAGCAAAATTATAGTTGTGAAGTAGCAATGAAAATAATGAGGAACGGTACTAAAGCATTCCAGCATTAGGATGGTTGAGAAGCACTGATCTAGAGAAATATAGCAAGGGGAATAAAGCAAAACGTCCATACTTGTTGAATCTAGGTAAAAGGTACATAAGATTTTAGCATATCTTTTATGCATGTATTTAGAACTATGTGGATGAAAATCAAAGGTTATATAGCCAAGTGTGTTACCACACACTTGTAATCAACCTTGACTCCATGCTGAGTTCCAGGCCAGCCTGAACTACATGAGACTGTCTCAAACAAACAAACAAACAAACAAACAAACAAACAAGAGGGTGAGGGTGTGTGTAGAGATATGGCTTACCATTTCCAGAGCGACAGATTTCAGTTTCCAGAATCTACATGGTGTTTCACAAGCCCAGTCTAGGGGATCCAAAGCTTATTGCACTCATGGGTACCTGAACACACATGGCAAATACACAAAATACATGGAAAGATACACCTAAAAAAATAAAAAATAAAGCAAGATAAAAATAGTGAATATATGTAATGTAAGATATTACAGCTGGCCATAGTAACATATGAATTTAATCCGAGCACTAAGGATACAAAAATAGGCTGATCTTTGTGAGTTCAAGGGGCAGTCTGGTCTATGTAGTGAGTTCTAGGATAGTCAAAGCTACACAGTGTGACATTGTCTTAAAAAAAAAAAACAATACCACAAAAAGTAATACTCCTAAAGTGTATATAACAATGCACTTCTTAAAACATTCTGAAATATCTAAGCACAAGCAAACTAGACTTAGGGAGAACATTCCGCCTCTTACAGCACAACACTGTTAAAAACAAGAAATTTTGGATACTATCAGTATATTGTTCGTTGATTTCATTGAGGAACCCAGCACCTCTTTGCTCAGGCAGTTCGTGCCTTCAGTTTACTCGCATCACTTACATGACCACTGTGACACAACCGTGCCTCCATACTTGCCTCCATTCTAGAATCTGACCCTCTTTGAGAACCATACAGGCAAGCATGACTCGGCTCCTTGGTCTCCTCGGCTCCAGTCATTCTTGATACAATGATGGAGCAGAGACACAGGGAGTAGAAAGAGAAGGTAGCTCATAAAGGAGCCCTCAGAATATGAGGGCCGTGCCCCTTTTTGGCCTTTCAGTCCCTTATTCAGTGTGTGCATGTGTGTGTGCATGTGCGTGTGCGTGTGTGTGTGTGTGCATGTGTGTGTGTGCTTGTGCGTGTGCATGTGTGTGTGTGCACGTGTTTTACTGGAGGCTTGCACTTGCTAGGCAAGAGCTCTACCACTGAGCTACATGCCAAGCTTCAGTCATCTCAAAGTTGAAACATTTCTATGTTTGTAAATAATGAATGAAAACAGTCTGCTCCACTGCCCGTGTAGTTAACCACAACCAGACACTTTGAACTCTTTTTTGGCTCCTTACTCTTCCTTCCCACATTTTACCAGTCATTAATTTTACATTGAAACCCATTTTATAACCCCCACATTTCTTTTCTTTCTCTTTTTTTTTTTTCTTATCTGAATCCAGGCTTTTTTTTTTTTTAATGATTTCTACCCTGTACAGTAATAATTGCCTCCCTGTAATTCAAGGCCCACCTACCTGTTCCAATATATCCAGAATATAAGTCTAATGATGCAACAACTCCCTTGCTAAAACCCAAAGGCTGCCAACTGGCCTTCAGAACAAAGACTGACTGCTATATATGGCTTAATGACTTTTTGTGTTTTTGCTTTAGGCAGCCTTTCCTTGCTCAATTAATATTATTCCTCTGAAGACTCAGGATTCTAAAGTTGCTTAGTTACTACAAGTCTCAGACACAGTGTGGTCTTTTATGAGCTAATAATATAAAGAAAAACCACCCAACATTTAGAAATAATACTGCTTAGTAAGTAGTAAAAAGATAATTCCACGTTCTCTCCAATTCTGTTGGAATGTTATATAATTAAAATTGCATTGTCTGAGGCAAAGCAATTTTGTGGTCCAGTAGAGCCATATGTGCAATTTAAATTTTTCTAGTGGACACATTAAAAATAAGTAAAGGGGCTGGAGAGATGGCTCAGCAGTTAGGAGTATTTGTTCCCTTTGCAGAGGACCAGGATTCGATTCCCAGCACTCATCCGATGGTTCACAGTTATCTGTAACTCCAGTTCCAGGGTAATGTCGACTAGTTTTGTGTCAACTTGATACATGCCATAGCATCTCATGCCACAGTCATCTGAGAGGAGGAAACTGACTGAGAAAATTCTTTTATATGATTGGCCTGTTTGTAAAACTATAGGGCATTTTCTTAATTAGTGGTTGATACGGAAGGGCCCAGCACATTGTGTGTGAGGCTATCCCTGGGCTGGCAGTCTTGGGTTCTTTAAGACAGCAGGCTGAACTAGCAGTCTGTGACATGAACTCAGTTGCCTGATCTTTGATCACCTCCCCATGGGTGGCCTTACTAGGCAACAGAGAAAGAGGATCCAAACAGTCCTGATGAGACCTGATGGGCTGGGATCAGATAAGGAGGACCTCCCCTAGCAGTGGACTAGGGGAGGGATATAGGGGAAGGAGAGAAGGATGGTGGGACCAGGAGGAGATGAGGGAGGGGGCTACAGCTAGGATACGAAGTGAGTAAATTGTAAATAACAACAACAACAACAACAAAATAATAATAATAATAATAATAATAATAATAATAATAAAAAAACAGGTTGAGCAAGTCATGAGGAGCAAGCCAGTAAGCAGTCCTCCTCCATAGCTTCTTCATAAGCTCTTGCCTTCAATTTTCTGCCCTGCTTGAGGTCCTGTCCTGACTGCCTTTGATGTTGAACTGCAATTTAGAAGCAAAATAAAGCCTTTTCTTTCCAAGTTGTTTTTGATCACAATGTTTTATCACAGCAATAGAAACTCTAGGTCACAGAGTATCTGATACCCTCTTCTGACCTCTGCAAGCACTGCACACACAAGTTGCACATACATACATGCATACAAAACACTCATACACATAAAATTTAAAATATCTTGTTTGTTTGGCAGCCACATTTGTTCCTATCCTGGGTCTCTGGGCTGTCTAGCCTCTGGTTCCATCCTGCTCTTTGTTTGAAGGAAAATGGAGGAGTAAATCTGGAGGAGAGGAAAGGGGAGAAGGGGACAGGGAAGATTATTAGAGGGAGAAGAAATTTTGGTTGGGATAGAATGTATGAGAGAAGAATAAAAAAGTCTTTAAGGAAAAAAGCAAAATTGCTTTGTAGTCTCTTGAGTATGATCAAGAGTTAAAAAAAAAAAAAAAAGAACAAACTGAGAGGCACAGTAGGCAGTTCAGTGGTTCAATTCCAGGTTATACCTATAATCCCAGAACTCCTACACTGAGATCAGAGGCTGAGGGGAAAAAAAACACAGATAGACATGTTCATGTTGATTTAATATACTTAAATCTTTTTCCAGAAATTGAACTGGATACCAGAATAATTTTCCTTTAACATTTATATCCTATTTGAGAAAACTAGATGTTTTTGAAAGAACTGTTTTCACTTTGAAGCATAAGGATGTTTACCCTGTATAAAAGGGGTGAATCCTTTTTCTGTCCCTCATAAAGACTCATGTACAAAAGACAAGTTAACAAGAAAGATCTGGTAAATTTATTTGCTCATAGATGAGCTTAAAAACCTAATGGATGAGCTTGAACTATCTAATTTATTTTAGTTTTTTAAGAAAGGGTCTCATGTAGTCCAGACTGAGCTCAAACTTGCTGTACAGGCAAGGATGATGTTGAACTTTTGATCTTCCTGCCTTTACCTACTTCCCAAGTACTTCCCAAGTACTTACCTGTGTACATTGACAACTTGTTTTCATGTGTGCTAGCTGAATACCTTCCAAATTCTATTCCTTCCTTGAATCATTTCTATGGATAGTAGAACTGTACTTTGACAAAAAGGGTATGAGTAATTGAAAAGAGACTGAGGCAGAAATCCACCAAAGCCTGTTTCTTCAGATTCTCTCTGGCCTATTAGTTAAAATATTCCCCTGTAATCCCAGCACTCTGGGAGGCAGAAGCAGGGGGGGTCTCTATGAGTTCGAGACCAGCTTGCTCTACAAAGCTAGTCCAGGACAGCCAATGCTACTCAGAGAAACACCATCTCAAAAAGCAAAAACAAAAAAACTTTATCCTGGGTAAGAGGAGAGCCCATTTTTAAATTGGGTGTTATGATTGGCTATCATACAAAAAAAAAAAAAAAAAAGAGAGAATTTCCTTATGGCCAGTTCTTCAAAAAAAAAAAAAAAAAAAGTATGGGAAGTTAAAGAAAAAAAATTAAAAAAAATTATGACTGGATTTAAGGAAAAGACATTCTAGCTTCTGTGACTTATCTTGGGCAAAAGGAAACAGTTTCTCTGGCTTTCTCTAGAAAAAAAAATAAAGGATAAGACAGGCAGGTGGGGGAAGGTCAGAAAGAGAATTTGCCTGTGAAGCTAGTTCTGAGGTTTCACTTTGGGTGTAGCTTCTGAGTATAAACATATCTACAGTCATCTGTGTTCAAAAATTCAACAACTCACTAGTCTATGTTAGCTCATTATTATTCACTTTGTATTCAAAGGTATTTTTCATGGTTAGAGAGCAATTTCAATTTTATCAACTTCTTCCTAGTTCTGACAGACAATTTGATAATGGTCGTTATTAATTAAAACACTCAGAATATTTTATTCTTGCTAGGAAAATGCACAAGATTATTAGTATTGATTTGTATTGTCAAAAATGATTAAGTTCATATAAATCCTTAGACCTTGTTAGTTAAGTCAGGAATAAGCTTTTGTTTTGTTGGAGCTTCAAATTATCTTGCTCATAAATCCTGTTGCTATATTTGCTTTGGTTATTGGGTATTTTTTTAGTGTACATTCTTTTTGTTTCAAGAAAATCTTGAGTTGGAGTTAATAGCCCAGTAAAACCTTGTAAAACTCTGTGTCTCGACAAACAAGTATTGGCAAAGAACACAGGATTAAATTCATTGTCTATTTCTTTCAACAGTTCCACAAACTGGTGATGAGTTACATCATTTGCACATATGCTGAACAATTTTAATAATGATGTCTGTAAGGCTTTTCATAGCATCTACTGCAGGGGAATGAAGCCAACTATTTTCAGTATGTATTATGCAGTCATATGAAGTCACCAAAAAAATACCACCCACAATAAAAGTAGAACTGTCAACTTAATATGAAACACCACCTATTTTCCATTATATCTACTGGAAGGTTTTGTTTGCCAGGTATAGAAGACTTTAAAATATCTGTGCTATAGGATTGTAAGGCTGTGAGTTTGCATTCTTTGTGAATAGGGAAGTTCTTTTGAGTCAAAACATACCCAGATTACTAATTCAACAATGTCATATATCACATGAATCAGCTATAGCTAAAGAAAAGTATTAGAATTTAAAAAAATTATTCATTAAGCTGGGTGCAGTAGGCACTCCTTTAATCTCAGCACTCAGGAAGGCAGAGGCAGGCCCATCTCTGTGAGTTCAAGGCCAGCCTAGTCTACAAAACAAGTTCACGACATCCAAGGTTACACAAAGAAACCTCATCTCTTAAAAAACATTCATTTATTATTTTATGTGTACCAGTGTACATAAAATTTTTCCTGTGTGTATGAGTGCAATGTACATACAGTACCTAGAGATGCCAGAACGCAGTGTCAGATCCCCTGATATTGGAGATAGAGACAGTTGTGTGGTACCTTGTAAGTGCTGGCAATTAAACCTCAGTCCTCTGGAAGAGCAATCAGTGTTCTTAACCAGTAAATCATCTCTCCAGCCCTTGTATTGGCAATTCCAGGCCACAGAAGACAATACAACCACTCCTGATGAGACCTGATATAGGGTCAGGAGGAAGGGGAGGAGGACATCCCTTTTCAGTGAACTGGGAGAGGGATACAGGTGGGGAAGAGGGACGGTGGGATTGGGAGGGAGGGAGGTACAGGATGATACAAAGTGAATAAACTGTAATTAATAAAAAAATAAAAATAAATTACTAAAAAAATTCGAAAGGACACTGGAATGTTCATCTTGGATACTAACTAGTCCTATATACTATAGAAAATTATTTTGAGGTTCAATTAAAGATCTTTTGTTTTTTTTAAATATTACACAGTAGGATGTTTAAAGAATTACATTGCTGATAAAACTAGAATCAGTGTCCTTATCAAATGGATGTTCTCAGCAGACATCCCATTCCAATGCCTCATGAAAGTTAGACTGCACTCTTTTATTTTCTTTCTCCAAATCTTGTAATTTGAAATCAAAATCTGAAGTTGGTGAACCTGTATATAATTTGTTTCATTCTGTTTTTAAGTGCACTCTATAGGATTAAGTATTTTCATCACAATTGAATTCCCACCTTCTTTGCCAGCTGTGAAGTCCACCCACAGAATGATCAGTAAATAAATACTTTTTTTCTCTGTTCCTATCAAATTTAGGTGGACATTTCCACAGAGAAGACATAAACTTGAAGTAGAGCTTCTCAGCTGTGATGGTATTGATTTGATTAAATAAATAAATAAATAAATAAATAAATAGGGGGATGGAGAGATAGCTCTGGGGGTAAAGAACACTTGCTGCTCTTGCAGAGGACCTGGGTTTGGTTCCCAGCACCCACATGGTGACTCATAGTAACTCTAGTTCCAAAAGATCTGATGCCTTCTTCTGCCCTGAAAGGACACTGGGAATGTAAGTAGTACACAGACATTCATGCAAGCAAAACACATGCACGTAAAATGAAATTACTGAAGAGTCCTGTGGAAAGGTAGGAGGAAAGGTTGAGGGATCCAGAAGAGTCAAGGACACCACAAGAAGACCCACAGTGTCAACTAACCTGAACCCATGGAGGCTCACAGAGACTGAACCACCAACCAAAGAACATGCATGGGCTCGACTTTGACCCTCTACACAAATGTAACAGATGTGCAGTGTGTCCAACATGTGAGTGCCCTAATACTGGGAGTAGGGGCTGTCTGTAACTCTATTGTCTGCCTCTAGATCCCTTTCCCCTACCTGAGCTGCTCTTTTAGGCTCCAGTGGGAAAGAATGCTCTTAGTCCTCCTCCAACTTGAGTCCCAGGGTTGGTTAGGTACCACTTATGGGCTTTCCCTTCTCTGAGAAGGAGGAGGTAGGGGAATTGGGGTAGGGGCATGAGTGTGGGACTGGGAGGAGAGGAAGAGGGGGCAGCAAAGAGATTAAATAAATAAATAAAGGTTCATTATTTTAAAAAGATAAGAAATACATAAATCCGGAAATAGTAACTAAATAAATGAGCTACGTACTCTAGCATACCTATAAGTCCCAGATGATACTCAGGTGCCTGAGTCAGGAGGATCACTTGAGCTTAGCAATTTCAAAGCTAGGCACAGTGGCGAACACCTATAATCCCAGTACTTGCAGAGGCAGAGGCAGAGGCAGGCATATTGCTGTGAGCTAGAGGCCATCCTGGTCTACAAAGCGAGTCCAGGACAGACAGAGCTACACAGAGAAACCTTGTCTGGAAAAACCAAAAAAATAAAAAATAAAAAATAAACAGGAATAACCCGTTTAACTAAAAGATAAATTAATATTAAATACTAATAATCCTCAACAGGTATGCACTACCATGCTTAGTTTATATAGTGCTATGGATTGAACCCAGAGCAAATGAATAAAAACAAACAATCCATCTGTGCTGTCTACTGGAGAGTTGGCTCCCTGGTTAAGAGTGCAAGTGGCTCTTACAGAAGACCCACATTCCCTTACCAGCTCCCACTCAGAGTAGTTCACAACTGCTTGTACCTCTACCTCCAGGAGAGCCAATATCCTATTCTGGCCTCCATGGGTATTCTGGTACACACACACACACACACACACACACACACATACACACACACACTCAGAGAGAGAGAGAGAGAAAGACTGACAGACAGGCAGGCAGGCAGGCACAAATAAAACTAACCCTTAAAAAAAACCCCACCCTGTGGTATAGCCACATGCATGCCTAAAACCTAAACACTATGGGGATAGGTGGGAAGAAGAGAGATGGGGAAATGGGGCATAAAGGATCATGGGGGCTTGCTGGTCACAAGCTAGTTCAGATTCAGTGAGAGACCCTGTCTCAAGGGACTACGATAGAAAGTGATAGAGTAGGACACAGGTCTTCCCCCTCCTGGCTTTCAATCCCAAGTGAAATTTTATTTTTATTAATAAAATGCACATCTACACAAAATAAAAATTTCAAATAGTTCTTTATCAGGCAGCAGTTGCTGTACCTCAGAGAAATGGCCGAAGACTTTTGTTTTGGGCAAAAGAATCAAGGAGGCACTCCTTAAATGAAGCCAAACCTACTGGTTCTAAATTCACTGTGAAAAAGCACTCCATCAACACCTGCCCACCCTCTACTGATGAAATGAAGAAATCCCATCACTCCATTGTACTTTAAGAACTTCATAGTCACTAGAAATCAGGAGACCTTCTCTTAAAAGAGAAAGCCACACAGGATTTCAAAATCAACTTGATCTTTCAGAGCACAGCCACTGGTGCACTTCAGGAGGCTCACGCAGTAAGCCTGGGGGGTTGTTTGAAGCCAGAAATCTTTCTACCAAGATATGGAGCTTTGCTGGATTTGGTTGAAGTCTGCCATCTCAGGATAGCACTCAGTCTATGATGGAAGCATCACACAGCCCTCAGGGAAGTTTATAGGCCAGACCCTTTCCTGAAAAGGAAACCAGTTCAGCTAGCTAGCTATTCCTAGAAATAACCCACCCTGCTAATGATCTAAGTCTTCAGCAGTGACTTTCAATTGTACTTGGAGATTCTCTCCCCCTAGGATAATTAAGTACTGTGTTCTCCTTCCCTGCTAATGCATGGAAAATGAGGTGCTGTATCACTACATGCAAATCAAGTATCCCTGACCCTATCAAATCAAACACATTCACCCTGAAAATCCCTCCCATTGCCCAAAGGTTTATAAATCCCTGATTTCAAATAAATGTGCAGGGGGCTGCATGCTGCTGGTGGTTGAGTGCTGCCTGATACTACTACCAGCTTTCCACCATGGCTGCCTGTTGGACCACATTTCACACAGGGCTTGCCCTCTGGCCTACTGGTCCAGGGTGGAAAGGCCTGTATCTCAGACTGCAGCTAGCATTGGCTTTAGCCTGCACCTCACAGCAGCTTAAGGAAAAGCTGTAACACTTTGGTAGAGGAAAACCTGAGCTTCCATTACCACCGGGGATCTCATCCTAAAAGAGCTAAACTGTAACACTCTGTGGAAAACCTTTTCCACATCCCAGCCTATTGTACTCAGGCCTAGCCCTAAAACACTCTAGCTGCTCTGGAAAGAAACAGAACCCCTGTTCTCTCTATCTGGGAGCTGAGTTCTAGCCCCACCTTCTGCTGAAATCCAAGCTCCAGCCTAACAGAGATAATGACACCAAGAGAATCACATGATACCAAAAAGCATCTATTTGGTTTGCAAGATACACAAAGAGCTAATTAAGTGATGGCTTGCAGTCAGTTCTGTATAATATTTTGGTCTAATTTGTGCTCTTTTGTAAGAAGTAATTAATAGTATGCTATATCATATTTATATTACTCTTACCTTTAGTGTAGGTTGATGGCAAAAAGTGACTGTCCATGGACCTCAGTGATGTCACAGTGCCTATGGAGTGACAAGTTGCTAATATGCTGAAGGGATGGGGGTACTTCTTGCTTCTTGTGATGCATGTTTTTGTAGGGTAAGGGCTTGTTAGGTAGCTATTAGAACTGATAAATAAATGTATACAGGGTTCTTTTGATATAAAACAGGTTATAGGACAAGCAAGATGGCCTAGCAGGTAAAGGTTCCTGAGGACCTGAGTTTAATCCCTGGCATCCATGGTGTAAGGAGAGAAGTCACTCGTGAAAGCTCCACTCTGCCATTCACATACACACCATAATATGTATGTGCCTCTCACATATACACATACAGACATCATATCAGCAAATCAAAACTTATGCAAAAGCAATTCAAAGACGGTGCCAGTCCCATCCCCAGCAAGCAGACAAACTTGGCAGCCTTAGCCATGTGGTTCTGGTTTTAGAGTCACAAAGGATATAGGAGTAAAGGGGTTGTGAAATCTTCCTCTGGGCTTAAGGAAAGCCACTGAGTCAAGGTGTTTGGCAAGGGAGTGCCCACTTGGAGGCCTCAAGAAGCCATCTTGTGAAGCTGTGAAAGTGAAGCCTGAATTGAGTTGGAGACCACAAGATATTGAGATGCCAGAGCTTTGGGATACCTAGCAAGGAGAGCTGCACACAGGGAGTGGAATTAGCCTGAGAAAAGTATGTTACAATCAGCAAAGCTGGAAGGCGTGGGAGATCTCAAGATCTGCCTAAGCCCTTTGATATCAGACATGGAACTACAGTATTAAGAGTTTTCCTTGCTGGGTTTCAGTCTCCATTTGGTCCAGTATTACCTCACTATGTTCTCTTGTCCTTCTTTTGGAATGGTGATGTCTATTCTGTGCCACTGTGTACTGGAAACATTTCATTTGCTTTTTGCTTTTATGTGAGGTTACACTTAACAAATTGCCTTCAGTCTCAGAAGAAACTTTGGACTTTTCAATAGTCTTGAGACTATAAAAGACTATGGGGAATTTTGAAGTTGTATTAAATGCATTTTGAATTATGATATGGTTACAAGCCAATGGGGGCCAGGGAGTGGAATGTGGTGTTTTTAGTAAGAATGATTCTCATAGGCTCATGTTTGAGTGTTTAGTTTCTAGTTGGTAGAGCTGGTTAAGGATTAGGAGGTGTGCCCTCAGTGGAGGAAGTGCGTCACTGGGGCAGGGCCTTGGGGTTTCATAAGCTCATGCTAGACCCAGTCTCACCTCCCACCCCTGCCATTTGTGGATCAGTTGTAAACTCTCAGCTACCACGCCAGCATCATACATTCTTGCCATTATGCATTCCACCATGATAACCATGAACTAACCCTCTGAAACTGTTGGACTAACCCCCTGAAACTACAAGCAATCCCCCAATCAAGTGTTTTCTTTTATAAATTCCTTTGGCCATGGTGTCTCTTCAAAGCAATAGAAAAATAAGCAAAACACACAAAAAATTAAAAAGTGTAAACAAATGTTTAACAATTGGGGCTGTCAAGTGTGGCCATGTGTCACTGTGATAAGTGTGTGTGTGTGTGTGTGTGTGTGTGTGTGTGTGTGTGTGTACAGGAGTACAGTGATCTTGGAAGCCAAGGGGGTATTAGATCTCTGGATCTGGAGTTACAGGCAGTTGACAGGCAGTTGTGAGACATGTTAGTGGGAACTGGGAGCAGAACTCTGGTCCTCTGAAAGAGTATCAAGTGCTCTTAACTGCTGGCTGATCCATCTCTCTAGCCCCTAGATTATCTAGGATTTTTGTTTGTTTGTTTACTTTTGTTGTTTGTTTGGACAGTCTTACTATGTCACTCTGGATGGCCTCAAACTCACAGAGATCTGCTGCCTCTGCCTTCCAAGTATTGGAATTAAAGGCATGCATCACCATGCCCACCCTATGAATGGCCTATAGTTTTTATGTCCACATTGATGTATATACCAATTTTTTTTTTCGGTGCTCAGTGCTCAGTGCTGGAGATGGGAACCCAGAACATGCACATTCTAAACAGATGCTCTACCACTAAAATCCATCCCCAGACCTCATAAACACAATTTCAAACAGCCTGTCTACAGAATGGCTCAGAACCTAGACAGTCATCCGTTACAAGGTCACACTGACATTTTAATCATTTCATATATCATTTGAAGTGCAACCTTTCGGCAAGCTGAAACATCCCCACCTTCAACTTTCCAAGTAGATTATTTGTTTTTGTTTTTTTTTTCTCTTAGAAATGAAAGTTTTTATTGGTTTTGGTCCACACAGAGACTTTCACATTGTCTGGCAGTGCAGGGCCCCCTGTGGGTCACAGGCAACACTTTCGGAGGTGAGGGGGGGAGGGGCAGCACAGCTAATCAGATCAGGAACAGCAGGGACCTTTAACATGCAGGGCTGCAGGTGTGATGGTGTCTGGTTTACCTCAGTTCCTGGCCTCATTTTCTCCACTGGGCACAGAAAGGTGGGGTCTGTGGGTGTTGGGAAAACAAGTGTAGTCTCTCAGAATGTCTGCAGTATTTTAAAGCCCCTATACCTTTCTCCATGAGGGGGCCAGGGGACAAACAAAATACAAGATTCCCTTGTTTTCTTTTGTTGAAACTGCCTGCAATTTCTACGGGCTCACAAACCACAAACTGATGCAGAAGAGATGAAGAAACCAGAAACTCTTTGGGGCCAGCCTTTCCTGCAGCCCCCTGGGGATAATCACAGCCAGGCTATCCCAGCAAGGACCCTCATATTCCCTGCTTGGTGAGTCAATCCTGGGAAGGAAGCAAGGCATGATGGGTGAGGTGGGATTGTAGATAGATAGCACAGGCTTGTTATTCCAGCCCTCAGGAAGCTGAAGCAGGAGGATTACAGTGAGTTCCAAGCCAGAGAGGGCTACAAAGTGCAGCCCAGGTTTAAAAAACAAAACAAAACAATACAATACAATGAGAACACAGCATCCTACACAGGGATGCTGATAGGAGAAGCTGGCACCCTTGGTGCTCAGTAGACAGCCTCCTCTTGGCAGTAGGGCAGGTACTCAGGGGCCTTTCCCTGGCCATCATCCCCTGCCAGGAGCCTCATTAGCTGCTGGGCCCTGTGGGCAATACTTGGGGTCATGAATCTACCGGCCCAGCCTGAAGACCTGGCCGCTCTGGTTGGCACCCTTAATGTAGCCCATCTGCAGAGACATGAAAGAGTTGCCGCACTAGTCCTTGCCCAGCATGGTGTCCTAGATGTGCCTCCAGATCCTAGGAACTGTCATGCCCACCTGACTGGCACACTTATTGGTGCCCATCTGGAGGTTGATGGTGCAATGGCCCATAGGAGGCAGGATCTGGTTTCGGGGATCATAGAGCTGTTGCCTGGTATTTAGGGCACCATGCAAAACTGGCTGGCATATTTGTTGATGCCTATCTGCAGTCTGATGACGCACTGGCTGGCCTTGATGGTGGCATCATCCAAGTTCCTCTTTTGTTTCTCCGAGTATTTGACTTCAGAATATACACTACTCTTTTGGTCTTGACCTTTCCCACCAGCACAAATAGAGTCACTTGCACCTGTGTCATATTCCCACTCTTAAAAACAGGTCATTGGCTTCAAACAGATCCACAGGATTCATGTTCTAGCCGACCACGGTGTTGATAAAGTTGGAGAGGTTTTCTGGCTGGTGCCGGTTCTGCATAGAGCAGTTGATCTTGGGGACAGAGCCTACCTGCAGTTTGTCCGTGAGTATGCGTAGAATGACCCCATCTTTCAGACCCTTCTGGAAGTCGGAGCCAACGGAGAGGCCCGTGAGTACCTTTATCTAGCTTCTGGGTTTGGCTTCCTTCTCGGGATCCTATTTAAACAGGAGCCAGTTCTTGACCTCGGCTGCCAACACATAGGAAGGACCCATGTTGACCTGCGTGGAGCTCCTCGCATGGGACCCCGGTGTGGAACAGGCAGACCAGAGGGACCAACAGAGGGACCCACAGAGGGTCCAAATAAATTCTTTTAAAAAAAGATTCACTTGGGGCTGGAGAGATGGCTCAGCAGTGGAGAACGGTAGCTGCTCTTTCTAAGAACCTGGGTTCAGTTCCCAGCACCAACACAACTGCCTGTAACTCCATCTCCAGGGGTTCCAACACCCTCACACAGATACACATACAAGCAAAAACACCAACGCACACAAAATAAAAATAAATCATTTTCAAAAAGATTTATTTTTGTTTTATAGTTATTATAATTATTTTTATTTTACTTGTTGTTGTATATAGTTGGGCCCCATGTATACCAGGTGAAGATGAAGTTAGTCTTGTGCATATCCTCCTTGGAGTATAGCCAGTTTACTTTTCCCAAGTATGGCAGCACCCAATGCATGGAACAGAATACACTCACCCGCTGTCCAGTTGAGCATGTCCTTTTTGATGATGGCCTCATCCTCCAGATTCTTCCCAAGCATCTGCAAGGTCCTTCACTCCTTCTTGGCCTGGAAAAGTGCCATGGAGGCTATAGAGGATGCCATATCCTCGATCAACAGGCTCCTGAAACTGAGATTCCATTTGATCATGTTCTAATACTAGAAAAGCAATGTCTGGATGCCAATAGCAAATATGCCCAACAATCCTTGGCATGGCATGCCTGCTTATAGTGGATGGGGTTGTCACTCTCTGTCCTGAATCACCTTCTAAGCTACCAAGTTTGAAAGAGTCCTTACTTTGTTTTTGATTATGCGTATGTGTCTCTATGTGGTAAGCACTTGTGTGTGTAGTTGCCCTCAGGGGTCAGAAGAGGGCTACAAATCTTCTAGAGCTGGGCTTCTTACTGTTCTAATGGAGCTCTAAAATTCTGTTCCCAGCATCCACATGAGGTGGCTCACGACTGCCTGAAATCCCAGCTCCAGGTGATGTGACAGCACTAATGACATCTGAGGGCAACTGCACACATATATAAGCCTCCAACATACACCCATACACATACTTTTTTAATCTTAAAATTTATTTTCTAGTCAGACGGTGGTGATGCATGACTTTAATTTCAGCATTTGAGGCAAAGGCAGGTGGATCTCTGAGTTCAAGGCCAACCGAGTCTACAGAGTGAGTTTCAGGACAGTCAGGGCTACACAGAGAAACCCTATCTTGAAACACAACCCCACAAAAAAAAAAAAAAACCAAAAAAGCAAACAAACCAACAGGGGAATCCGCATCTTACACTGTCCAGGAGCATGGATTAGCCAGCAAAATGTATGTTTCTGTTTTGATGTGACACAGGTACTTCTATTTCTTAGCTTTGGCTAGGCTCGAGTTTTCTTGCTTCCCCAAATGTTGGCCTATGCCTTCTGGTAGCAAACAAAGTGAGAAGGAACATATTTTTTCGCATCTGCACAATCGCACAGTCTTTAGATCCACCCCCACATTGAAACAGGGTTCTTTGAAGGGACCCCCTGCATGTGCTCTTATGTTTTCCTTAGCTGAATGATCTTGTTATGGAAGTGTGATCAGTTACACACAAAAGCCTTTGACAGGAAGTTTCAGAGAATTTGAGCTTTTCAGTCAGATGATCCTGCTTTCTAATCAGAAAATGAAATTCCATGGGCACCTTGCTATTCCGAACAGGCTTTCTTCTATTATAACATTTGTTTTCTTTTATTTCTTTCTACCCAAGAATTGACATTGCCAAAAGAATCTGAGTACAGAGGATGGCATTACAAATGAGCCGGTAAGAGTTTTGTTTTTGGTTTTTTTTTAATCACATCTCTTTTAAAAACTACTGTTGGGAGCCAAGCCAATCGAATATGTGCCATCAGTGCTGCTATGTTTGCAGGTTCAGTAATCTAATAGGCTAGCATTCATTTCATGGGCTATGGTAATCTATATCACAACGGAAAAATAATCATGTGCTTTGTGGTTTTGTTTAACCAGATGAACTACCTTTGTTGTTAGCTCAAGTTGGTTTATAGTATTTAATAATTTTAAAGAAGAGTTACCATAAATAATCCTTAACATCTGTAAGTTCAGAGAAAAGTCACAATTTTAGGTTTTTGTAGATAGCCATTCTCTTGTGTTTCTAAGGCAGATTGCTAGCATTTATTTATTTATTTACAGTTCTGGAAGATGAACTCAGGGCCTCCCACATGGTAGGCAAACACTACAATAAATCACACCCTCAACTCTGAAATTACTTTGGGATTCTTTATTCCAATAGTGTGTACCCGATTAGATTTTTGCATCTGAAAATTGGGGAGATATATACAATGTTCTGACTATGTTAAGAAAAATTACCCAACACTTGGAAACAAGGCAAAAAGATGATCTCTTGTCCTTTCAAAAGTCCTGAGACTGAAGTTTCATTTGATGGCCTTTATATCCAGAGCCCATGCAAGGATTATTCAGGTCTCCGTGGAAATAAGATGTTGCTTACCTAAGAGTCAAACATATTAACTAGGAGGAGTTGGCCTAGTGCAGATGGAAATGTTACCTGTGCAGCACAAGTGATAGCCTGAAAGAGAACAACTTTATTGTACAGTTTCTGCCTTTCATTTAGCAAACTTATTTCATCATTCTGTTCCTTTTGAATTCTATTTTGAACTATAGTTACTATACTGATCTTTGTCTTATTAATGCATAATACTTATAGCATGGTAATTCTATATTGAGTCATACATGTATAGACATATATGTATATACAAGTTGGTTGTTTTTTGGTTGTTGTGAATTTTTTGAGACAGGATCTCATTTAGCCCATGGTGGATTTGAGTTTTCTGTGTAGTCGAGGATAACTCTGACCTCCTGATCCTTCTGCTTTGATTTCCCAAGTGGTGAATTCACTACCATGCCAGGTTCATGGTAGGTCCTATTTTTTAAGCCTTTAAAATAATATTTTAATTTTTAATACATGCATTACAGGAAACAAAACATAAGATTCCGAGAACTAAGTCACCCAGTCACAAGAAGCTCAGCTCGATCTGTCCTTCTAGATCCTGTAAGTGTAGATACACTTAAGTAATTGAGATTACACAGGAAGCACCATGCTTTCCCCCACATCGTGAATATTCACCAACTAAAAATCCCATGCTACATGAGTATTTTGATAATCAAGAATACACCATGCCATCTCAATCTGTCAGCCAAAACTGTAATCCTGTTTTACTGAGCAACAACAACAACAACAACAACAACAAAAAAGATAAGCAACAAAAATGGCAGCAGGTCTTTAGATAGTTGTACTGGTGAAGTTACAATTAAATTCTTCATTCCTTCAGTGCTCAATTTACAAGGAAACACAAAGCAATACACCACTCTAAGTACAGCATTCCTAAATTCATCATCACATCTAAATACTAACATACAAGGAAGAAGGGGTGTCCCTGCTCAATAAATATATTCCTATGGAGTCACTGGAAGACACACCTATGACAGGGGGCTCTCAGGAGGCCTGTCTCAACACGGCACTGTAAATCATGCTCTGTGAGCCTCCCTCTGTCTCTCTACAGTCAGCCTACCAACATGAATTAACTCATACCATCCAGACATGGCTTAACAATTCAATGTCCAAGAGGAAGCTTTTCTGTCAATCCCACCATATTCACTGGCTATACTTTTTAAGTGTGCTGTCCTTTAGGACATTTATGAAGTTCAGATGCGGAATAAAAACCATGCACAATAAACAAGTATTTTACCAGAAATGTACATATGGACCCCTAGGTTCAGCTGCAAACTGTCCTCTGGATGTGGTGAGAGGATTAACAAAGGCCACGCCCAGAAGACAGCCCCCTCCCCCCCAAAGGCTGTCGGGATATTTAGAGTGATTGTTTTACTACTTCTGACATCCTTCATGCACTGGGTCTTACCCTCTAATACCTGACAACATTAGCTGAAATGCAAACCTAAACAATGGCTAGACAACCTGAGCCAACAGGAACACTGCCTTTTTCTGAGCACTATTCTTTCCCCTAGTCCACCTCCACCTGCTGGTAAAAGCATCTGCTCAAAGACCACATTTAATAACTTCATTTCCCCAGCGTAACCATTCATAGGAAATAACAAAACTACTTAAAGGTGATGTTAGCCTCTGTCTTTACCATGTTGCGCATTTTGTACACTTATGAATTAGTGTAGGCATTTGAGCGTATATATGTATGCCACTGCACTCGTGTGGAGGCTAAAAGATTGCTGAATTAGTTTTCCCCTGCTATCATGTGGAGCCTGGAGATCAAACTCAGGTCGCCAGCTTGGTGGCAAATGCCGTTATCTGCTGAGCCACCCTACCAGTTCATTATGCAAATTTTCTTACTGTTCTGAGACGAAACTTATGTAGGCCTGGTGGCCTGGAACTCAGAGATCCACCTTCCCCAGCCTAGAACTAAAGCTATACATCAGCAAAGTCTGTAATGTACTTAAAGTGTGAGGACTACATGCTTCCAACAAGTACTTTGTTTCCCCAGTATACATACAGTGCAGTGCATAAACTGCACATGTGACAAAGGCTTAGTCAGAAACTGCTTCTAAACAGCAAAGTTCTGGTCTAGCCCGTCTTCCATTTTCTCCACCCAGGGGTCAGGTTATGTGACTCCTATTTTTGTGGGACTATTGACAATTTTACTTTGCAAGTGTTTGTTTGTTTGTTTGTTTGAGACAGGGTTTCTCTGTGTAGCCTTGGTCATCCTAGTGTTTTTAAATTTTTTTTTTTTTTTTGCCCAGAAATTTTTTTTTTCCTACAAACTTTAACACAATTTAAAAACATGTCCTTTTCACTAAATCTACTTTGTCCTGCACTGGCGGCCTCTTCAGCATCTAGGAAGACTAGGTGCTGCATATTTGGACTTGTCTGTCGTTTGTGTACACTATACATTGCATCATAAGATGCGCAGATATAAGGAACAATGACTAATCTTGCGTTATGAAATTCACCTTAGTAGTAGGTCCTTCATACATTTTCTTTTCTCTTCCCCCCACAAACCAGCGCAAGACTGTCTTGCCCAGCATCAGATTTATCATTCTATTTTCAAGAGATGGTACTTCACTATGAGTTCAACACAGGAACAACATGTACTATTTACTATGCCTACCCTTAACTGTACATATCAGAGGGCTCTGTCCAGTATGTACAAATAATACAGAATAACAGAGTCAAGTGACATACCTACAGCAGATAGGGTAGTGGGTAAGTTAATCATGTTTAGCACACTGATGGACTCTTCCCTCCCACCTACCTCCTCAGCCCAGTGAACAAGCACAGCTGTTACACTGTTCTCAAAGGTGGCTTAACAATTCTATTTCCAAACACAGCATTTCTCTAATTTAAAAAGAAAATATTACTGTTTTACTATTTCTACCTTTAAATGTATCAGGCGCTTTCAAATAGCCAGAAAGACTAGATAATTCATGGAAAATTTTATCATGTGGCACTGGTAAGTAAAACTGTCTGCCAAGCAATTGTTATTATCTGAGGTATCTTCTAAATATAACCATTTGAGCTTTAACCCACTTTCTTTCCCCTTCTCTCTGCCATCAAACCAGTGGACAAATATAGGCATATGTAATGCTTAGAAATAGCTGTCCAAATTCCTATCCCCAAGTCATTTACAGAATAATCTTTTTCTATGAATTTTAACAGTGGACACTACATGCTAATTTTACTACTTTGTCATACATTGACAACCTCTTAACATCTAGAGTCGAGATGTTGAAAAGTTTAGACATATTTGTCCATTATATACAGTATACACACAGCAAAACAAAATGCACATATACAAAAATGGCATCTGAAAAGGTCCCATATAAACACACTGCTATATGACCTTTGCGGTTACCCCCAAGGCACTGCTCACAGAGGGCTCATAATCCCACTCCCAAAAGACAGCGCTTCATGACTTTTAGTAAAAAGATACTTACAAAGTGATATTCACTAACTGTACATTGAACATGCGTTGGGCACTTCTAATCATCTACATAGACCAGATGTTTCAAGTAAAGTCTGTTGTCCACTATGTACACAGCAGTCCAGTAAATGGCACACATGGAACCTGAGTAATTTAAAAGTTAACACAAAAAGTATAGACTATTGTTCTACTAACTCTACTCTGTCATACACTGGAATCTCTTTAACATCTAGGGTGACTAGATGCTGTAAATTAGGACCCTTTGTCCTTTACATATACTATGTACAGAGCAAAGTCGAACAAAATGGGATATAGTTCATTTTTCACCCATAGAGCACAATGGCTTAGAGCTCTGCACTTCCTTTTTCTGGGAGCCAGGGCACAAATACAATGTGGTCAACTCAAATGAATCCTAACAAAAAAACCATATTTACATAATGATTTCCTACTAACTTATAAAATATGTTAGGCACTTCAGAGCATCTAGAAAGACATTTCCAAAAAAAAAAAAAAAAATACTTGGCATTTCAAACACACAAACACAGGGTGTGGGTAAGAAAGGAGGAATAACATACATACAAAATACAATAGTTAGAAAAAAAAAACAAAAAAACACATGTCATCTTCACGTGACCTATCTGGTTCCGGACTTCCTCCTGCTAGGTCCTTTAACCTACTGAACAATTAGCCCGAGTGTGGCTCCTGTGGTCTTAGTAGAAGCGGCCTAAACAAAGTCACTTCTAGAAGACTTGTCTACAATTTTATTTTATTTTTAAAGACGATTGGATACATACGTGATTTCCTATATCTACTTTATCCTGTGTCGGCAATCTCTACAGCTAGATGTCCAGATTTAACCAAAAGTGTCTGTAGGGGTAGGGGGAATGGTTGAGAGGAGCTTTTTCACGTTATATAGACAGGCCTTCTAGAGCGGCGGGTAAGCCTTTGCCAGTGTTTCCCACTAGTCACATGTGGTTGTCACATCCCAGCTTCTCTCGGGTAGAAGGAGAGCTTGCGGCCCGATGAGGTGGTTTCTCCTGTGGCTGTGCGGATCTCTGCTCACCCTCCTCCCGGCTGACAGGCCTCTGTTCGCCTAGGTCTGAGGGACTGTCCCTGGGAAAGTGCCCTCCCAGCGACGGCTGAGTGTTCCTGATGTTCTGGCACAGACCCACTAACTCAGGCTGCAGGGTCAACCTTGGTCTTTGAGCGGCAGCCATTCTTTCCTCCATGCTATGCCCTGCCACCTCAGACGTCCTTGAAGGCCTGGCTGGGAGCTTTGGCGGGGGTGGGGGGGTGGGAAAGGGGGGGGGGGCGGAAAGTTGCTGCAGGATGGCAGCTTGGCCGGTTCAGTGGCTGCTACAAGGGCTTGGACTATTCCTGAACACCGTCCCTCACCCCCGATTAACCCAGCATAAGCCTGAGGCCTTCGAGGGTCGGGGTGGGGGGAGCAGGGAAAGGAGGTAGCACTCTGTAGCTCGATGTGGATGCGGTCTCTTTTTTTTTTTTTTTTTTTTTAAGACAGGGTTTCTCTGTATAATAGTCCTGGCTGTCCTGAACTCCCTTTGTAGACCAGATTGACCTTGAACTCACAGAGATCCACCTGCCTCTGCTTCCAGAGTGCTGGGATTAAGGGTCCAGCCAGAATCATATTTTTAAAAATTATGATTGATTTCTCTTCATGAAGGAAACTGATTTCATAAGATATACTGAGATCTACTAAGTAACTCACTCGATTTAAGTTCATTTAATGCCACCTCTCTAGGGAACTCGTTTGCACAAATTTAATGAATGAGAGTGGAAGAGATGGCACCCACATGGCAGTTTACAACCATCTGTAACCCTAGTTCCGAGTGATCCAATGTCTCTTTTGGCCTCTATGGACAACAGGCACATACATGGTATACAGACATATATGCAGGCACAAAGCTCATACACATAAAAAATAAAAATAGGCCTGGGTGGTGGTGGTGCTTTAATCCCAGGATGTGAAACAGGCAGGTGGATCTCTGTGAGTTCTAGGCCAGCCTGGTCTACAGAGGGAGTTCCAGGTCAGCCAGGGCTATGTAGAGAGACCCTGCCTCAAAAGTAAATAAATAAATAAATAGAATTCAACCAATACTTGAGATGAGATTCCCTACCTATAAGTCCCATTTTCTAAAAGCATCAAGCTGATTGTCCCAGGAAATAAAGAACAGATAGGTGCTGCCTAGAACACAGAGTTCATTCACGTGTTTTGAAATTCAAAGCTCATTTTCTTGATGTCTTTTCAGCATTACACAGTACATAAAACCCAGCCTCTTTCAATTAAAGCATTTTAGATTACAAAGATTTTTTTGTTTTGTTTTGTTTTGTTTTTAATATGCAGGTCTTGTGGCTAGGCTAGAAAGGAGGTGCTCCTTGTAAAGAGAGAGAGAGAAAAAAAAAGACACCATTTACTCCCTTTTAGACTCAGTTACAGGGAAAGAAAATGCAGCCTGCAAGACAGGGCCCAAATTCCAACGGTCCCAATCTCCTTGCTCCAGTTTGAAATCCTAGGGCAAGAAGTATGATTGCTGCATTGCTGAGAAAGCACAGGACTGGAGGAGAAGAGGTCTAGATCCTGCTCTTTTGGAAGACGGGAGATTAACATCTGCAGTTTGCTACCAGGTCATAGAAGACAACCCTTTATGGCCTACCTGATGCAATCTTGGACAGATGCAGAGGGAGAAATGGAACTCCTCCTGGGTTGAACACTTAACTAAGCCATTCAATTATACTATTTACCTACAACGACATTTGAAATCATGGATCCAACTGAAGTTAATAAATTGGACTTGAGACCTATGCATCCCATTCCCAGCCCACAGCTCAGCCTCCATCCCCAGCGGCCTGTGGTCACCCTGGACAGACAAATGAGACCTCTATTACCCAGAACTGAATGCAGGGTGCCTCTAGGCAAGCCCAGTAGCAGTGAGATACATCCTGCCCTCTGTATGCTTCATCTCCTCCAGACCACAGCCCTACCTGCATTCCAAGAGCCCTGCAGCTATCAGGGACCACCAGCTCAGCCTCCATCCCTGGAGGCCTGTGGCCACCCAGGATAGAAAGAGGCCTATGGTCATCAGGGACCACCAGAGATAAACTGCACCTGCTCTCCGGTAGTCCATTTTCTGGCCCACAACTCACCCTCATTACCTAAGGCCTCATTACCTGAGGCCTGCCAATACCAGAGGCAACCAGATGGCTAAGGGCCAGTGTAAGAACAGAAACAAGAGCCAGGGAAATATGGGGCCACGAGCACCCAGCTATCATAGTATAGCAATCCCAGGATATCATAACACAGCTGAAGCACAAGAAAATGACCTTAAATCCAATCTTATAAAGATGATTGAAGTCTTTAGAGAAGAAATGGATTAATCCTCTAAAAAAATAGGAAAATGCAATAAAAAAGTAGAGGCCTTTAAAGAGGAAATGAATAAATCCCTTAAAGAAATACAGTTAAACACAAACAGGTAAAGGAAATGAATAAAACTGGTCAAGAACTGAAAATGGAAATAGAAGCAATAAAGAAAACACAAAATGAGGTCATCCTGGAGATGGAAAACCTAGGGAAAAGAACGGGAACAACAGACGTAAGCATCATCAACAGAATACAAGAGATGGAAGAGAGAATCTCAGGTGTATGTTGATGATTATTAGTAATTAATGTTGATTTATCTTTTAGTTAAGCAGCAGTTATTCCTAAACCAACTGTACACCCAAATCACCACACAGAGACTAGGATTTATTTAGTTAACCTAGAGCACAATGCTGGGCAATAGTTACTCCATCCTAAACCTCCAAGCCCACATAGCTTCCTCTCATTCAGATTTCCCACATTGCTTTTTAAATCATATCTTGGGTCTGGTTCATTTCTCCTAATGTTTACTGATCTTCTCCACTCTCATCTCTCCTCCCACTCGCTTCTTTCTCCTGCCCTCCAGACCAAGATATCCATCCTATTCTCTCCATTGCGCAACATTGGCTGGTTGTTTTTACTGGCAATACAGAGAAAAAAAATCGTAGCATGTGTACACAAATTTAAGACAGGTGATATTTAGAATAAGCATCACAATGCAATGTCCAGCATGAAATCAGATAGTGGGGTAGAGCAATCAGCATTTGAATGAATAAGTGTAAATTGTATACATTCCACAAGAACATTATACCAGCAAGCATAGAACATATGACAGAAGAAATTGACACATCAGCTAAAGAAAATGTTAAATCTACAAATTCTGGATACAAAACATCCAGGAAATCTGGGATACTATGAAAAAAAAAAAAACTAACCATACCACTTGTAGGCATATACCCAAAAGATGTTCCAGCATACAACAAGGACACCTGCTCAGTTATGTTCATAGCAGCTTTATCTGTAATAGCTAGTAACTGGCAACAACCCAGATGTCTCTCAACCAAAAAAAAAAAAAAAATGGGTAAAGGAACTGTTACATTTACACAATGGAATACTATTCACTTATTAAAAACAAGGAAATCATGAAATTTGCAAGCAAATGGATAGATGCAGAAAAGATCATCCTGAGTGACATAACCCAGACCCCAAAAGACACTGATGGATATAAGCCATAAAGTACAGGATAACCAGGCTACAATCCACAGACCCAAAGAAGTCAAGGAGGGCCCAAGGGAGGAGGCTTGAATCTCACTCAGAAGAGGAAATAAAATAGACATCTGAAGTAGATGAAGGGAGGGAACTGGGAGGGAGAAGGGATGGGGAATGTATGGGTTTGGGGATCAGGTGTGGGGAGGACAAAGGTGGGGTTGTGGTAGAGGACCAAGAGAGAGGATGAAAATTGGTCGCAGGGGGCCATCTCTGGACAGAGGAGGCTCCTGGGAGTCTATGGTGGTGACCCCTAGCACTAAGGTTTAAGGAGCCTGAAGTCACCACCTCCTGTAGCCAGGTGGGACTTCCAGTAGAGGTAGGAGGACACCTACCCACCCATAAAACCTTCTACTGAAATTTTGTCCTGCCTTCAAAAAGTGTAGGGATAAAGATGGAGCAAAGACTGAGGGAATGGCCAACCAATGACTGGCCCAACTTGAGTCCCACCCCATGGGAAAGAGGTAAACCTTGACACCATTAATGAAACCCTGATATGCTTGCAGATAGGAGCGTAGCATAACTGTCTTCTGAGAGGCTTCATCCAGCAGCTGATGGAAACAGAAACAAAGACCCATAGTCAAACAGTAGGCTGAGCTCAGTAACTTTTGTGGAAGAGTGTGAGGAAGTATTGAGGGATCTGGAGAGGGCAAGGACACAACAAGAAGACCTACAGAGTCAAGTAACCTGGGTCCATGGGGGCTCACAGAGACTAAACCACCAGCCAAAAAGCATGTGTGGACTAGACCTAGATCTCCCCTACACATATGTAGCAGCTACGCAGATTGTTCTTTATGTGGGTTCCCTAACAACTGGAGCAAGGACTGTCTCTGAATCTGTTGCCTGCCACTGGATCCTTTCCCCCTACCTGGGCTGCCTTGTCTAGCCTCAGGGAGAGAGGATGTACTTAGTCCTGCTGTGACTTGAAATGCCAGGGTGGACTGATACCCCTTGGTGGTGGTGGGGCTCTCCTCTGAGAAAAAGAGAGGGGGGAATGGGAGGAGGGGACATGAGGGAGGGACTGGGAGGAGAGACGGAGGGGCTGGGATCAGGTTGTAAGGTGAATAAATAAATTAAAAAAAATTTAAATGGCTTTTTTTATATGCACTTCCTCCCTCCTTTTATATAGAGGCAGGCACAAATAAGGAAATTTTAGAGTAGAAGGAAAGGAGAAAGCAAGAAACATTTTCTTCAGACAACCAAGTACATCCAGAGGAAATCAGAATGCATTCCACTGTGTGTCTTATATTCTCCTCCATCTTCTTTCCCCCTCAGCAAAGGCATTGCTCGCTACTGATTTCACAAAACTCCAAGTCCTACTGTGCTTGTGACTTTTGGTCTCCGTTGGACATCACCATGTGCTTTCTATATACTCTCCATCTCCCCAGTTAAAGCTGGCCACACACTGGAGTAGCACACTGGCCAGGAATATGGCCACTGTGATTACAGATTTGGTTCTACCTCCTTATAGTTAGTCCAATATTTGCTTACTGTATCTTGAATGTCATCTGCTGTTATTCAACAAATTCAACCTCTTTTGCTCACTTCCTGGCTCCCTCATGTTGGCACAGTAACTAACTCTGGTCATTGTATCATAAGTGTGAATTGTAGGTGGAAGCATTTAAATGATATCAGCTTTCCTGAGTTCATTTTTCTTTTAGTGCAGGAGCTGGCAAAGTCTGACATACTGGTTGAGCTACAGACTCAGGTTTTAATCACTGCGGTGGGCAGGGCTCCTAGATAAACGCTGTAAAAGACACATGGTTTTGAAAGGAAACCCATCTTTGTTGTTTGGAGTTGTTATGGCAGCACAATCTGTCTAGCCTATATATAGGATGGGTGTTTTAAAAGAAAAAAAAAATGACTGGCCTGAGAAGATATTTTCACTCCCTCTCTCCTCCCTTAAGACAGGGTCTCACTATGTAGCTTTGACTGGCCTAAAACTCACTACAAAGACTAGTCTGGTTTGGAACTCACAGAGCTCATTTTAGCCTGCCTCTCCCTCTCCAGTGCTGGGATTAAAGGCATGGGCCACCACACCCAGCTGGATGGTGCTTTCTTTTAATAGTTCATTCTCTTTACATGTAAAAGAAGTAACTACAACTAGGAACACAAAGGAAGCAAAATTTAAGAAAATTAGATCCATGGGGGCATTGGAAACATTTTGAAATATTTTCTGTTTCTTTCTTGAAATACTTAAAAATATAAATAAGCAAAATCAAAATGAATCTAAAATATTCCTATGATTCCCCTACTCAGAGATCGTCAGCCAATTTGGAGGAGAAAAATCCATTCAATCTTATATTTACACACTATATTAATTACTTTTTAGTTGTGGTGATTAAAAACACTATAACCAAGAGCCTTTAATCCCAGCAGCAGGCAGACCTTTGTGACTTCAAGGCCAGCCTGGTCTACAAAGTAAGCCCAGGATAGCCAATGGTACAGAGAAGCCCTGTCCCAAAAACCAAACAAACAAAAACAAGCAAGCAAACAAGCAAACAAACAAACAAACAAACAAAACCCCACCATAACCAAAGGCAATTTATGGAAGAAGGTTTATTTCCATTTATGAGTCCAATGTCATCAAAATCCATCATGGCACGAAATCATGGCAGTAAATGGCAGGCATGGTGCTAGGAGCAGGAAACTGAAAGATCACATCTTAAATCACAAAAAGAAGCAGAGCAACCAAACTAAAAATAGGGCCCAAATATAAACTCTCAAAGTCCACCCCAAGTGATGTACATCTTCCAGAAAGGCTGTACCTTCCTCTAACTTCCCAAACACCACCAACAACTTAAGACAAAATGTTCAACTACCCGAGCCTATGTAGGACATTCTCATTCCAATGATAATGTTCTACTCCCTGGCCTGCACAGGTTTATGACCATATCATAATGCAAACTGTATTTAATCCAACCTTAAAAGTCTCCACAGTCCTTTACAGTCTCAATACCATCAAAAAATTCAAAGTCTGAGACCCAGGATAGTCTCTTAAATGTAACTCCTTGTAAAACAAAAAAAGTGAATTGCATATTTCCAATATACTGTAACACAAAATATGCATTAACATCTCAAAAGGGACGAATGGGGACATAATGAGGAAATACTGGATCAAAGCAAGACCAAAACATAGCAGGACAAATACCAAGTCCTGTAGCTTCATGTCTGGTGTCTGGGACTTTAGTTTTAAAGCGCTTAAATGGTTCTGCCCCTCTAGCTGTTAACATACAGTTTTCTTGTGAACTACTTGTACTCTCTTTATGCAACTTTCTTTGGCAGATGCTTTACAACTTTGGCACCTCCAACATCTTGATATCTCCACTGCTTCACTTTCACCCTTCATACAAGGGCCTCTCATGGCCTCCTGTCCTCTTGGGGTCTTCATGCAGTGATGCCCATGCCACATACTGCCTGGTCTCTGTGGATTTCTGAAGCTACAAGAAAGAATTCGCAATCCCATTCCACATGCACCCTTCCTATCTCCAAAGTGAGCACCGTGTTCCACTGCGCTAATCTCCTTGACAATTACAGCCTTTTTTTTTTTTATAGCTTTTGCTATCACATTAAGCTCTACTGTTTTTGCTATCACATTAGGCTCCTACTGTTCTTTTTTTCTCCAAACTATACATTTCGTATTTTTTCTGCTCCACTTGCTACTCTTTATTACAGATCTGAATATGTGTTATCACTAACAACAATAGCACAGATTCAAACCACTGCACATGTGTAGACAGTCTTAACTCTTCCTTTTTTTCAAGGAATTGTTTTTTTATTGTGCCCACTTGCTTTTCTTTTCTTGTGGCGCTGAACCCATGGTGTCATGCAAGTTGAGCAAAGGCGCTACCACTGGACTATATTCCCAGCACTATTCTGCCCTTTTCTTCTTTTTCTCTTTTTCCATTTTTATGTATTTGTACATATGTGTATGCATGTTTACACGTGTATAGATACACATATAAATTGCTCTTCCACTTTTTTTTTGTCAAGGGAGGATGTCTCATTTCAACCCAGAGCTTGGTACAGTTAGTCTTGTAAGCCAGCTTGTTCTGGGGAATCCCTTGTCTCTAAGGCTGGAATTACAGGCGGGCTGCTTCCACCCACCTGGCATTTACATGGTTTCTAGGGAACTGGACTCTAGTCTTTACACTTTCATGTTTTCTGCATATGTTCAGGTCTGGTGCAGGTGGTCACTACTGCTGTGTTTCCATGACTGTAATCGCCATGCTGTAATCAGAAGAGAGCATTTCAAAGAACTGCTCCAAATCCTCCAACTCTGACAGTCTTTCCACCCTATCTTCTGCCATGTTCCCTGGGCCTTGGAGGGGGCAATATAAATTATCTGCTGAGCATTCAACAGTTGGTACTTTGACAAATTAAAGGTCTCTGCTTTAACCATTTCCTACTAGAAAAAGAGACTTCTCTTACCAGGGAAGTGTTAGTCTCTGAATTCCAATAGAAGCACTTAAAAGGCACTTTGAGGACAAGTCCATTTAGCAAAACCTCAGTATCAGATTTCACCCTCAAGCCTCTGACCTCCCCAGCTATATAGGCTTTTGACCAGTTTTCCGGTGCCAGACACGTATTTCCTCCCCTGGATCAGGCCTCAAATCTGATAAGAAAGTGATTGGTTACTGTGATGGCTATTCTTAGTTGTCAACTTGACTACATCTAATCAATATCTTTGAGGTAGGAAAACATCCCTTTATTTCAGCTCTTATGAGCTGGGAAAATTCATGCCTTTATTTCAGATTTTTTGAGCTTTGGAAAAAACATGCCTTTATTCCAGATCTTGAGAAAGGAAGAGACACCTTTAATCCAGATCTAATCTTGGCCACGTCTTCTGCTGGAAGCCTATGAAAGGACGTGAAAGAAGGAAGCATTTGCTTTTTGCCTGCTTGTTCTCATCTCACTAGCAAGCCCATTCCTTCACTGTCTTTAGAGCCTACCTACTTCTTCAGGATTCCAGCATATACTGAAGACCAGCTGAGACATCCAGCCTCGTGGACTGAGCAAGTACTTGGACTTTTGGACTTTCCATTCATAGCCAGCCACTGTTTCATTAATTGGACCAACTGCAGCCCTGTAAGTCTTTCTGATAAATCCCCTTTCTATAGAGAAATTCATTCTATAAGTTCTGATACTCTAGACAACCCTGACTAATAGTTACCCACAGAATAGTCTTACCATTATTGTACTAGTAGCAATCTCTTGCCTGCCAGGTTGTAATATATCCAGGGTCCACAGCTGGGAAAGACTGCTAATGACTTTTCTTTCTAGAAGACTGGAGAGCATCTTTCAGCACTATGAATGCTAGCTTTTCCAAAGTATGCCTACCTTATCTTTTTGAGGCAGGATGTCTCACTGAAGCTGGAGTTCACCTTTACCCCGAACCTGATTGGCCAGTAAGCCTCCCAAATCTGCCAGTCTCTGTCCCCTAATGGTGGGGCTACAGATGTATAGCAGCACGCAGTTTCACATGTGTACTGGAGATCTCAACTCAAGTCCTGAGGCTTGTGCATCAAGCAATGCACTTGAATCGCTGAGCCAATTCCATCATCCCCTTTTGTACATTTTACTGAAAGTATTTCTGCATAAAAGTTGTCTTAGATAAATAGAATGCTGGCTGAAATTATATAACTTAATCATTTCATTCTGTTGTTTCGGTAGTTGGACAGAGAGTTTCCAGTTACTTTGCATAAATGCTAGTTGAATTTAGCATTATTATTTTAGGATGCATTACCACAAAAGAATTAACCTTAAAATGCATGAACTTTTTTTCAAGTTGACAAATATTGATAAATTGTTTTTGAAATTAGTCATTTCAGACCACATTGTAATGTATCATTTAAATTTTTTATTTTTTATTTATGTGTATATGTGTCTGGCTCTATGTGTGGGTGCCCTTGAATGTCAGAAAAGGGCACTGGGTCAGTCATTGTGAGCCACCTGATAAGGATGCTGGAAACCAAACTTACGTAGTCTGAAAGAGCGGAAAATGTTCTCAACAACTGAGACATCTCTCCAGCTCCATGTGTCATGTTTTACCATGACAAATTAGAGGCTAAGATAACAGATCAATTTCTTCAGTAATCCCTTTTCTGTGTTCCAGACAGGGTTGTCAAGACAAAAGTGATTACTGACTCTAAAATCATTTAAAACTCCAGGGAGGGTAACATGAAATTGGTGGGTTTTTGTTGTTGTTTTGTTTTTGTTTGTTGACAGGATCTCTCTGTGTAGCCCTGACTGTCCTGAAACTCACTCTGTGGACCAGGCTGGTCCAATTCAGAGATTCACCTGCCTCTGCCTCTCTGGTGCTGGGATTAAAGGTGTGTGCTACTGCTCTGGGCTAACTTGGTGCTTTTTTGCCATCTTGGATCGGATTGTATGCTTAGTTGGTGATTTTATTTCCCTATGTGAACTATTTTCATACAAAAAGTATTTTTTACAAACAAGTGATATGTCTATCAATAGGGAAATATAAGTTAAATTTGTATGCATATGTGTTTAGTGTAGTGTGTGAGTATATGTACATGTGGGTACATGTACATGCCTTCAGGTGGAGAGGCCAGGGGTTGATGTGAAGTGTCTTCCTTGGTGGCTCTCCACTTTATTTTTCAAGAAAAGGTCTCTCACTGATGGATCGTACTGTCTGGCTAGTGAACTCTGGAAATCTGCTTGTCTCTGTCACCCGCTACTTCTGTACTACTAGGGTTACAGACACTTGTCACCACCATGGCTTTGTGTGTGTGGGGGGGGGGGGCGGTGAGGATCCAACTCAGGTTCTAAAGTTTGTGCAGTGTCATGTGTAAGGACATGGATCTTACTGGGTCAATGAGGGAATGAAGAAAGAAGGGAAAACACAGACTTACAGAGCTATAACATCAGGATCAGATAGTCCGGGCTTTCATCTTGAGAAAGCAAAGCACCCTAGAACCTCAACATATTCAGTGTAAGCATTTGGACAGAAAGGCAGGTCATTGTATACACCTGGACAACGAGGCAGAGTTTTTACATACAGATAAATGAGGGAAGGTTTACTTAGCTAGCTAATCCAGGAAGGAGTAGTCTCTGTAGGGAAACAGTCTTTAGGCTGTCAACATCCAAGGAGAGAAAGCTACAGTGGACATTTTCTGCATACACTACCAACATCCACACTTGGACCATTATAAGACTTTGCCATTCCTCCATGGATATGAAGTTCTGGGAGCTTTGACATGCCTGGCTCCTGTTAACACATATATTTACTCAGGATTTCACTCACTCAGAGCTTTCTCTGTTTCTAAAAGTGCAGCAAGTATTTTACCCACAGAGCCCTCTTTTTAGCTGTGCAAGCCAAGTTTATAAAGAGACTTTCTTTTAGCTATATAACTTATACTGAATTTACATCTACATCTCAGGTTTGGAGAAGGACTTTTGCCAATGTTAGTAAAGTTAACATTCACCTTAAAACATTAGATAGAAAATAATTTCTGAGAAGGGGTAGCAGAAGAGAAAACTTTATATAAGTTCTATCTCTTCATAAAGACAATATAATATAAATAACAACAACATCAAAAGAAGGTATTTCCTAGTACATCAAGACTGGGTCATAGAGATGGCTTAGCAGCTAAGAGTACTTACTGCTCTTGCAGAGGACTGGAGTTTGGTCTCTAGTACCCATGTCTGGTACCTTACAGCCATCAGGAACTCCAGATCCAGAGATCTGACACACTCATATGCCATCACACACAATGTGGAGGTCAGAGGATAACTTGCTGGAATGAGTTCTCTCCTTCCAACAAGATGATTCTGGGAAATTCAGACCATAACTTAGGATTATCAACAAGCACCTTTATCCACTGAGCCATCTCACTGGCCTTATTCTTAAAATATTGCATAAAGGGCAGGGGATGTTAGAGAAATGGCTCAGAGCTGCATACTGCATAATCACGAGGACTGGTATCCAGATCCCAGCACAGCATGTAACAATTGACTGACAATATGCCTTGTCTTAGTTACATTTCTATTGCTGTGAAGAGACACCAAGGGAACTTATATAAGAAAGCATTCAAATGGGGGGTTGCTTATAGTTTCAGAGGGTGAGTCCATGACCATAATGGCAGGAAGCAAGGGGGCAATCAGGCAGGAATGGCGCTGGATGCAATAGCTGAGAGCTTACATATGATCTGCAAGTTGGAGGCAGAGAGAGGGCTAACTGGGAATGGCATGGGCTTTTGAAACCTTAAAGCTTACCCCTCAGTGACACAATTCTTCCAACAAAGCCACACCTCTCAACCCTTTTAAAACAGTTCCTCCAACTGGAGGCCACACATTCAAATATATGAGCTTGTGGGGTCCATTCTCTTTCAAATGACAACATGTCTGCAAGTTCTGAGGGAAGCAGGGATTGGGGGGTTGCTGGGGCTGCTGGCCTTTTGTCTAGTTCAGTACCATAACCCAAGGTTCAGAGAGAGAGAGAGAGAGACCCTGTCTCAAAAGAATAGGCAGAGAATGATGGAGGACACCTGATGCTCTCTTCTAGCCCTTGTGTATGCATACTCATACATGTGTGCATGCACACACACCCAAATAAAAATTTAAATGCTACATAAACTAATTATTTCTTCAGTAAAGTTTCCACAAAGGAAATAAGGTATTATTTTCATAGCATCACTTCAGGACTGGAGATGATTCAATCAGTAAAGTGCTTGCCCTGTAAGCATAAGGACCTCAGCTAGATTCCCAGAACCCATGTAAAAAGCTGGGTATTGTTAGCAATATCCCTGGCCTCTGTTTATAAATGCCTAAGGCACCACTACCTCCAAATTGTGACAATATGGGTCAAAAAGAGGATAATCCCTTTGTGCCTAGCATTAAAAAAAAATTAAGGATGATGCTCCCATAACAGATGGGCTAATAAGAACAAACCATTAACACATTATTTTGACCATAGTTTCAAAATGTGACACAAGAATCTTCTAACTGAAGATCCAAAGACATTGGCTAAACCATCCATCCTTCTACTTAAGTTTAATGCAGCAGGGACAGTCTTTTAGGACTGTGATTAGAGAGAGAGAGAGAGAGAGAGAGAGAGAGAAAGCATGGCCAAATGGTTACACATGGGAACCTGTAAGGTTCTGTCCTGTCCAGATTCTTCTTGGTCCCACAGTTATAGCATTTTTTTTCCCTCCTGAGTATGAGGCAGGACCCTTTCTGGAATGGGATCTGAGAGTGTTCCACAAGCATCTTTATCTACTGAGATATCTCTACTGGCCTTATTTTTAAAACACTGCACAAGGGGCAGGGGATGTTAGGGAAATGGCTCAGAGGTACTTGTTGCAAATCAAACAAGATAGGCCAGATCCTTTATTTATGGCCAGCTCTTAACACAGAAAAGCAGTGAGAATGAGAGTAAACCTTTAGCTATTATGGTTGGTCTCAGGGGGTGAGAGCTGGTTTCTACATGTTTTAGGGAAAATTGTATCTAATAATTTTGGCGATAAGTTTTGACAAAAATAACCTGTTTGTTTTTGTTTTTGAGACAGAGTCTCACTCTGTAGCCTTGGTTGGCCTAAAACTCTGTATGCAGACCAGGTTGGCCTCAGACTCCCAGATATCCACCTGCCTCTTCCCTGAGCGACAGGATTAAAGGCATCTGCTACCATACTGTGCTCACAAATTTTTTAAAATTTATTTATTTATTCACTTTATATCCTGATGCAGTGCTCCGCTCCTTCCAGTCCCGCCCATACACCCCTTCCCAAAGAATTCTTATATTCTGTATATTTTTTACCTTTTAAAAGATTTATGTGTATGAATGTTTTGCTAACATGTATGTATGTTTACCATGTGCACATCTGGTGCCCACGAAGTTCTAAAGAGGGTGTCAGATTCCCTGGAATTGCGGATGGTTATGAGACTTCATGTGCGTGATAGGAATTGGATTTGGGTCCTCTGCAAGTACAAGTGTTCTAAACCACTTACCCAGCCCTGTAGCATCTATATTTTCACTGTTAGACTGAATCTTTCCTCCTACCATGACAACAATTCTTTGACTTTGAGACTTAAAGGAAAACCCTGCAAAGGAAGGGGGTGGAATCTAAACTGGCACATTCCTTTCACTACAGGGATTTCTTATATGCTTGTGTTAAAAAGATAATCTACCAATATCTGAGAAAGAGTGGTGAGAAGTTTGTGTGAGGGCTAGAGTGATGGCTCAGAAGAGCACTGGTTGCTCTTCCAAAGGTCCTGAGTTCAAGTCCCAGAAACCACATGGCTTACAACCACCTATAATGAGATCTGGTGCCCTCTTCTGGTGTATAGGTATACATGCAGGCAAAACAGTATGCATAATAAACAAACAAACAAATAAATAAATAATCTTAAAAAATGGTGTGAAACTTTTTCCTCCTTCATTCTAGTTATTCAATTAGGATGCTTTCAGCTGTGAAATAACACTGTCCAACTTTTAAAAAGGGCACATTCAACAGGAAGTTCATTTGTCCAACCTAAAAAGACTAGAAGGCCATAGTCCTAGCCTAAACGGTGTCATCAGACTCCCGGGATCTTTGCATCCCTGCATGTAGCCATCTTATGCAATTTCTTTTGTCTATTGCCTGATTGATGGTTTCAGTTATACAAAAGGGCTATGAAAAGACAAGTAGGAGGACTGAAAATGTGGCTCAATTGATACAGTGCTTGATTTGCACAACTCCCTGGATACCCCCCTCTCTCTCACTGTGTGTGTGTGTGTGTGTGTGTGTGTGTGTGTGTGTGTGCACGCATGCACATGCATTCATGTGTGTGAGTACAGGCAAATATGTGACACAGCACAGGTATGAGAACACTGCATGCTGGTTCTTACCTTCCACCTTGTTAGAGACAGCTGTTACCTACTATATCTGCCAGACTATCTGGTCAAAGATTGCAGGGAATTTCCTGTACCTTCCTCCCATCTAGCTGTGAGAGCACTGGGATTACTGGTGAATTGGACTGCATGCACTCAGCTTTCGATGTATGTTGAGGATTCAAGCTCAGGTTCTCATGCTTGCATTAGAAGCATTTTACCTGCTGAGCCATCTCCCCAGCCCTGCCCTGAACAAGCCTTGTTTTCATGACAGAAAATCATTTTAGGAGCCTCTAGGGATAATGCTGCCAAAAAGCTCTTTTGGCAAGCTGGGTAACATGGCAGGGTTACCGGGAGAGGGAGAAGGAGGAGAGGGGAGAGGGAGAGGGAGAGGGAGAGGGAGAGGGAGAGGGAGAGGGAGAGGGAGAGGGAGAGGGAGAGGGAGAGGGAGAGGGGGAGGGGGAGGGGGAGGAGGAGGGGGAGGGGGAGGGGGAGGGCAGGGGAGGGGGAGGGGCAGGGGGAGGGGGAGAGAGAGAGATATTTGTATATTTTAAATTTCTGCATAGGAAGCACATACTGTAGAAAAGAAAACACTGTTTTGTGTTATTCCTATTTTGAGAGACTGTTTCACAGTTAAAAAAAATTACTTTAAACTTGGTTGTTGATGGCACATGCCTGTAATCCCAGCAGCAGGGAGGCTGACGAAGGGAGACTTCCTTGAGTCTAGCCAAGCTGGGCTACATAAGAGCTAGTCTCCCAGCAAAACACAACCAAAGCAAAAACTGCAGTATAATGACAAGAGTGCCAGGAGTTCAATGCAGCTATGTCTTCTGTACATTTTCTGTTTGGAGCTTTCAGAAACACAGTCCAGGGCTAGAGCTAACAGTTCAGGAGTGGAGCACTTGCCCAGCATTCACGAGACCCTAAACCATCTCCAGCATCACACATCCACTCATACACCTACAGCCACACAATCATCCATACCGCCCCCTCCCCCAACTATTCATCATGATCTGGTTCCCTGAACGTTGTGCTATTGCTTTCTGGGTTTCCCCGAGGTGATCTTTGCCCAGACCTTCCGCTCCATCTCTGGAGCCTTATTGGCTGGTGAATGGCTGCTGTTTCTTAGACATGGCAGTGTGGCTGTGCTAAGGAGAAGTAACCAGAAAACCTTTGATTTCTGAATGTGAGTAGAGGTTAGAGCTAAACTTTGGACTTAGAATATGACTTTCCTCTTTTTACACTTGAATATTTAGAATAATACATTGAAATTGTATGCCAATCTAATAAGGACTACAAAACAATTCAATAGGAATTATATACTATTCTAAAAGCAGGTACTTGCTAGCCAGCTTGAGAACCCAAGTTAAAACCCAAGCACTCAAGCTGGGTGGTGATGGCATACACCTTTGATTCCCAGCACTCAGGAGACAGAGGCCAGTAGATCTCTGAGTTTGAGGCCAACCTGGGCTACAGAGTGAGTTCCAGAATGTCCAGGGTTACACAGAGAAACCCTGTCTTTGAAAAAAAAAGAAAGAAAGAAAGAAAAAAATAAACCAATCAAACAACCCCCCTCCCCAAACCCCAGGACACATATAAAAAGCCAGGTGGTACATGGCCTGTGCCCCCAGTACCAACTGGGGTGGAGACTGGAAGGTTGCTAGGGCTTCCTGACCTTCAACCTAGCTCCAGATCCAGTGAGACATCCTGTTTCAAGTGGAGAATGGAGAAAGGTAGAGCAGGAAAGTCAATATACTCCTCTGGAATCTGTATATGCACGAGCATGCGCATTGACACACGGAGAACACAAGCACACAGGAAAAGAAAAAAATGTTGATGCTGGAAACACATAAAGAAAAAGTAAAAAAGCAGAGATAATCAGCGGTGTAGTTTTGTAAAGACACTGTTTATAAATGAATTGATTTAGTGTTTTGAGACTCTGTAGCGCAAGGTGGCCTTGAATTTTCTGATGATCATCCTGCTTCAGCTTCTTACATGTTAAAATGACAGACGTGAGCTACTATGCCCATCAAAGCTGGTTTTTGGTCAAAAATGATTTTTTTGTGAAAGCTGGGCGGTGGTGGCAGTGGCAGCGCATACTTTAATCCCAGCACTCAGGAGCCAGAGGCAGGTGGATCTCTGAGTTTGAGGCCAGCCTGGTCTACAGAGTGAGTCGAGGACAGCCAGGGCTACATACTGCCTCGAACCCCCACCACTCAAAAAAAAAAAAAATCTTTGAAAAAGATTCCTGATTTCAAATTATTTTTTATCAGTTTAAAACATTAATTAAGTATGAAACTTACTCAAATACAAGTGTAAATTTTTCATCATTTTAATGACGAAAATAAAGCCAGGCAGTGGTGGCACTTACTGCCAGCACTCAGGAATCAGAGGCATGTAGATCTCTGTGAGTTTGAGGCCAGCCTGGTCTACAGAGTGAGTTCTAGGACAGGCAAGACTACATAGACAAACTCTGTCTTGAAAAATGAAAAAAAAAAAAAAGATGAAAATAAGGGTTAAGCTGGGTGCAGTGGTGCATGCCTGTAATCCTAGCACTCAAGGAAGTAGAGGCAGGAGGATAGCTGTGAGTTCAAGACCAACTTGGTCTACAAAGTGAGTCCGGGAGAGGACATGCCACAAAGACAATCCCTGTCTTGAAAAACCAAAAACAAAGAAAGAAAAGAAAAGAAAAAAAGCTGTGGGGGGAAGTGAGCACCTTTGTCTGCTGAGTTGTCTTGCCAGCCCTAACTTGTCAATATTTCACCAGTTTAACCTACAGGCCTTTAAAAACAGAACAGGTAAATTTTTTTTTTCTTGCAGTGAACTGGCATGTTTGAAGCTTATTCTCTGATGATTCCTGGGTGAAGTTAACAAATTCATTCTAAGAAAATATTGAGGTTTGAACTTCAACTGGAAGGATGAGGGGATGTCTTTATATTTGTTCTAATTTGTTTTTTGAGACAGGGTTTTTCTGTGTAGTCTTGGTTGTCCTGCACTCACTTTGTAGTCCAGGCTGGCCTGGAACTCACAGAAATCAGCCTGCCTGTGCCTCCATCAGTACTGGGTTTACAGGCATGTGCCACTGTGCTTGGCTCCTTTTCCTGAAAATTTTGTTTAAAATATTTTCAAACATTTTTCTTCTTTTTGGGAGCGGGGGGTTTAAGACAGGGTTTCTCTTTGTAGCCTTGGCTGTTCTGCAATCACTTTGTAGACCAGGCTGGCCTCAAACTCAGAGATCCACCTACTTCTGCCTCCTGAGTGCTGAGATCAAAGGCATGCACCACCATCACCAGGATTCCAAAGATTTGTTTTTTAAGGCTCATTTTAAATTGTGTGTGTAGGTACCCACATTGACCAGAGCCTCTACAGTGGACCTTACAGGCAGCTTTGAGTCATCTAACATAGATCCTCAAAATGACACTCAGGTCCTCTGGAAGAGTATCACTGGCTCTTAACTACTGAGCCATCTCTCTAGGTCCTTAAAATGAATTCATTTTTTCTTTCAAATTTTGAGACAGGGTCTTATTATGTAGACCAAGTTAGCCGTGAACTGAAGTGATCCGCCCGTCTTGACATCCGAAACCTGAGTGCTAGGGTTAAAGGCATATAGCACCACACCCAGATAAAAATAAATTATCAGTCCATAAAGACTAATATTAGATAATTCACAAATAGAGGTATTAAGGTTTAAAATCTAAGGAAAAAAAAACCATTTCTACTAAGAACCTTTCAATCATGGCACATGAAAAGAAAAATCTCAAGCCTGCTAACCTATGCAGTTTAGGAAACCCTGTTTTTATAAAAATAAAAAGTTAAGGATAAAAATAAGTCAAAACATATGAGATACATAACCATTTCATTGTATTACTGAATCAAAAAAAAAAAAAAAGAGAGAGAAAATAGTAGTTGTCACCTAGGCAAATAAGAATTTTCTCCAGAGTTAAGAAACTACTAATATTTATTCTTTCCACAAAAGCCTTATATATCCTATTTAACCCAGCCGTCTTTTCTATTCACCCAATTTTTTTTTTTCAATGCAGTTTATTCAGGAACATTGAACAATCCTCGGACCCCGGGGAAAGCCAGCCCACAGCTTAAATAGCCTCTGGGTAGCCAACCCAGGCGTGCCACGGGGGCAATGCAGATAGGTCCACATACATGGAAGCAAGCCAGATCCTCGGCCTTAGCCAAATGTGGAGTTGTTCGTGACAGAGAGCACTCACCATCGGGAAGGTGGAAGGCGGAAACCAGCTCGATCTTTAAGGCATAGCATTCCGCAGCTCTCTACAGTGATGCAGCCATGATCATTCAGGCCTTTACAGCCATTGAAGCAGGACATTCTCCCCAAGCATGGTTGGATACCATAAAAAGCTAAAATGATACGCTCAGGATGCGAGGCTAAGCACTGCACTCAGGGTCAGCCGCTTTGGACCCAGAGAAGAGCATGTCTGATTGCATGCGGGTTGATGCCCCAGGTCCCGCCTCTGAGAAAAAGGTATTGGACGGGTCTGATGCTCTTTGGGTGGATGACACCTAAATGAACATCTGTACAAAGTCCCAATTTATTTCTAATATCAGAGATCAGACCTCTACTCTTGCCTGATGCGTCTATTCACCCAATTTTGGGTCCTCTTCTTTATCTTATTTTTTTAGATTGATTTATTTATTATGTATACAATGTTCTGTCTGCATGTACACCTGTATCCCAGAAGAGGGCACCAGATCTTATTATGGCTGTGAGCCACCATGTGGTTGCTGGGAATTGAACTCAGGACTCTGAAGAACAGACAGTGCTCTTTAACCTCTGAGCCATCTCTCCAGCCCTTGTGTCCTCTCTTAAAAAAAAAAAAAAAGTATACACACACACACACACACACAGAATGTAATTTGTGCTGCCCATATACACTGCACCCTTGCTTGATTTCTCATGTTCCATGACTCATCTGTTCAGTATCTTCAGTAAAAGGGTGTGGCCCTCCACTGCAGTGAGGATGGCCTGCCAGGGGCCACAACCTTAAGAAAAACTGACTCTCCTCTCCTAGCAGATAGCAACTGCCACTAGCTCCATAGCTGGGGTGGAGGAGGGTGGGGCTTTGCATTCTTGATTTCTTATGTTCCATGATATTCGGTATCTTAACTGTTCATTATCTTCAGTAATAGAGTCTTACTTTCAAGTTCTGAAGTATAACCCAGAGTGTTGGCAATAGCCTGTAATTTTTTTTTTTTGAAGAGGGGGTGTGTCTTTGGGACCTCACTGGCCAACAACCCCAAAAGTGTTAACTGCTTTCTGGCACTGTACATTTTATTTGTTAGTTGTCTAATTATAAGGTGATTCCACTTCAACTTTTTATATATTTTTGTATGTATATATTTTAGGAAGCTTGTACAGTAGCTTTCTGTATGACTTCCTCAAAATACTTTTCTTTGTTATCTCTCCCATTTTCCCTCCTCTACTTTGCCCTCTCAGCACCCACCCTTTTTTGCCCTTCCAGTTTCATTATTACAGTTTGACCCTTTATACCACTGTGTTCTTGTACCCTTTCCTTGAAATCAGATACACTGATTATTGAAACAGAATTATAGATCTACATATAAATCCACCCTATGATAGTCATCCACTTTTTGACAAAAAAGCCAAAGTACATACTGGAGAAAAGACAGCATCTTCAACAAATGGTCCTGATCCAACTGGATCACTACATGATGTAGAAGAAAGAAACTTGATCTTTTTCTCTTACCCTACAAAAACTCAATTCTAAACGGATCAGGAATCTTAGCATGAGAACTGCTACCATGAATCTGATAGAGACATAGGAAGGAACTTTTTGAACAGGTCCCCAAAAGCACAAATAGGAAAATACATGTTAGTTTAGACTTAAGCATTAAAATAATAAATCATAAAACTGTTAAAATAAAATATATTAGTAAAATCTTGGAATGGGGAAGACTTTCAAAACATATCAGCAAAGGTGAAAGAGACATAGGCAAAGAGTGATGGACAGTAATATGTTTATAAATATATAAATATATATTCATACATACACATATAATATCTATCTCTCTATATAACATAAAGATAAGCAGTATAATAAAATGAAATTGAGGGAAAGTAGTAAGATAATCCCTCCCATGAAAAACTGGGAAAAGGGGCCTGGGGAGATTGTTCAGTGGTTAAAGTCCTTACTACACAAGCAACAGGCATGTGGATGGTTAGGCGTTAGGTTCCCTGCTGACTGGGCATGGCACCAGCTCTTGGAAGGTTGAGACACAGGATCCTTTGAGAAACCAGCTAGCTATTGGCAAGCTCTAAGTTCAACTGAAAGACCTTGACTCAATTAATAAGGTAGCAGGAAATCAAGGTTGAGTTCTGACATCAGTCCCAGGCCATCACACACGTGAGTACACACACATACGCACACTGCACACACAGCAGTTTCCAAATACTTAATTGAATGTATGTATATGTCACACACATATATCCTTTAAAACTGAAAATGAGAAAAGGATATGTTTAAAAAAACATGCAGACAGATAAACACATTTTAAACTACTGATTTTTTTCTAATCTAAAATGCAGTTAAAGATGCCATTTTTTGTATCTGCCTACCAGAAAAAATAATATAACAATATATATATATTTACATAAAACTCTGCTCAGACTTCAAGATACCTAGGTTTCCTCTAATTTTTTTTTCTGAAATTCTACATTTTATACAATCATAGATATAAACAGCTATTTCCAGGATGTTCCTAATCCCTTTACTTAATGTACTGGCTAACTTTGTCAACATGACACAAGGTAAAGTCATCTAGAAGGAGGGAACCACAAGTAAGCAAATGCCTCCGTAAGATGGGGCTGTTTGCAGCACTGTAAAGCATTTTCTCAATTACTGATCAATGGGGGAGTGTCCAGCCCACCGTGGGTGGTGTCATCATCCTGGGGTCTAATAAAAAAAGCAGGGTGAGCAGGCCATGTGAAGCAAGCCGGTAGGCAGCATACCTCCATGGCCCCTGCATCCGTTCCTGCTTCCAGGTTCCAGCCCTGCTTGAGTTCCTGTCCTGACCATCGATGATGAACAGCAAGATGGAAGTACAAACATAATAAACCCTTCCCTCCTCAACTTATTTTGGTCATAGTGCTTCACCGCAGCAATAGTAACCCAAACTAAGGCACTTATAAAATTATAAAATTATAAATAATAGAAATTGTTTAAATTGTGTCATATTTAATACAGCAGTATATTCCCATTGAAATAACATTAGAATATTATGTGGATATAACATGAGGAAGTACTTAATATAATGCCACGTTGAAAACAGAGCTTACTAGTTTATGTATATCCTTCTTCAATAAATCACTATTTTCAGGCAGGTGTAGTGGTATACACTTGTAATTCCAGCCCTAGGGAAGGCAAAGGCAGGTGGATCTCTGTGAGTTCAAGGCCAGGTTGGTCTACAAAGTGAATCCAGAACAGCCAGGGATACATAGAGAAAACTTGTCTCAAAAACAAGAGAAAAATCACTATTTTCATTAACCTGTCTTCTATAATGTACTTGTATCTTTATTTTTAGTATGAAAATATTTTTCTACAAAAGACTCCCAAACTACATTATTCTATAGAATAGTTTCAATTCTATATTTTCCAAACAAACTCCTGATTACTTACCTTTTTTTGCTAGGTATTTCCATAATGGAAAAGGGGTGGCCTGTACTAGAGAAGTGCAAATTCTGTAAATTATACAGTGCTACCTGAATTGTAGTTGTCTGGTGATATCTAAATCCTAAAAAGAAATATCCAAAGCCATTAAAGTGATGAAACAAAGTAGTTGAAAGATAAGAAAGGAATGCTATGAATAAGGTCTAAAAGTCAGGGACCTATAAAAGATAATAAAATAGACTTGCTGAGTGTGGTGGTGCGTACCTTTAAACCTAGCACATGGTAGGCCAAGGTGGGCAGGTCTCTGGGAGTTCCAGGCCAAGCTGTAAGCCCTTTGTAAAAATGGAAGTCCAGGCAGGTAAGGGATGGGGCTCAGAGCTAGAGTACCTGCTTAAATATGCATGAGGGCCTTGGGTTGGATCCCCAGGACCCCTGCACTCCCAAGTAAAATTAATCCTGAATGATGAAACCCAGTAAGTTATTACTACATACTTTAGCTGAATTTTTTTCTTCATTTCCTTATTTCCTCACTCTTCTTTATTCAGATGGGGTCTCAGATAGCTCAAGTTAATTCCTGATTCTCCTGCCTCTGCTTTCTAACCACTGAGATTTGGAGTGGATGCTACCACTAGCAACATACTAAATGCTTTCTTTCAAGAACTCCTTTTTAAAAGCACAAATAAACTTGGAGAAGAATTCTGCAAACACCAATGATGGGCCAGAAAAATGACTCTGTAGGTTAGAGAGCTTTCTATGCAGGCATTAAGGACCTGAGTTCAGACCCTGGATCCTAAATCAAAAAGTTGGGTGTGGCCATGCAAAGCTGTAATTCAAGTGCCCTCCAGGGTGCAGATAGGAGGCTCTCTGGGGCTTGCTGGCACTCAGTCTAACTCCAGATTCAGTGAGACAATTTGTCTTTAGGAAATAAGGTGAAGAGTCATACGGAAGGACATCCAATGTCTTCCTCTGGCCTCTACAGGCACATGCAGCTTCCCTTCACGTGTATACTTTTGTAATAATATAATGTAAATATATTTATATAATAATATTAACACATACCAGACAGACACACACACACAATACCACTAATGAAATGTGGCTGTCCTCTTTCCTTCAAGCAAACATTTCTAAAATGATAAACAGAGGCAGCTTACTTTCTGGGCCTATAACAACTATCATATACAAGTGATATAAATGGAAATTGAAGGTCACTTTTAGAATCAAGAATTTAGGAACAACTAAGATCTTACTCCATATAAAGGGGTCATTTCTATAGAAAAAAATATACACTACAAAAAAGACAACTGCTTCTCAGTCTTTTGGCTAAGGTCAAATGTAAAAAAATATGATGCTACAGAAGATGATAAACATAAGATGCTTTTTAACATTCATTCTTTTATTGCTAAACATCAAATTATAACAAGTTTGATATCAAGTTAAAGCCTACAAATGAATTACAGCTCACTCAAAAGAGTCATTGAAAAAAATATCTGTGTGCCACTAGTATTTGGGTGCTAAATAAATACCAAGGTTACAATGATGACAAAAGCAACATTGCTATGAAGCATATGTTTACAATTTGCTGTTAGCACAGACAATGACCTAGAAGCAATTACAAAAAAAGTCAAGTTTAATTGCATGTCTCTTCAAACTGAGATGCTAAAAATAGTATACAACATTCTCTACAATTGTGGATGATTAAGATAAAAACCTTAAAATGTAAACAATGCAGAATAGGAACTCTGAGAATAAAGTTTTACTGTTGAACAAAGTGACAACACAAAAAGATACCTCTTCGAGTCACCAACATAATTCGTTTTTTCCCAATATAATAGTTGCTCTACAGAAATCATAAAGATGATAATACACCAGGGACATAAAGACCTTCCAAGTTTTTTTTTTTAATGTTAACATATATTTACAGTAAATATTCAACAATCCTTTTTACAACTTACTTAAATAGAAGCATGCTTTTCTATCCATAAATAACACTAATCATCATCCATTCAAGCACATTAAGCACTTCTGATAGCTCATGCACTGTGCAGGGAGGCAAAGAGTATGAAGGACACAGTCCTCAAAGTAGAAGAGCCCACAGTGTGGCTGAAGAGACACTATGTAACATCTCCTTTCTTAAGCCATTTTCATACAAATCTGTTGAACTTCCAGGAGGGAAGTTCCCAAGCCCTGACCTTAAGATTAGCTGACAGAGGTGTTTAGCGGCAGCCAGTGTGAAATGAGGTTTTGTTTTGTTGTTGCTATCAATCAGAAAATGATGTTAATGGAGAGAATTGTGGCCTATGGGGTAGAGTGCTTGCTAGCATGTTTGAGGCCCTGGGCTCGATAAGTACCACACCAAACATTAATTGTTTTCCTCAGTATTGAAAAAAATATTTACACACATACATTTTAATTAGTAAACTGCTTAATGCATGCAATCAAGTTAATTATGTGAGTATTTCACAGCATTCTCTAAGCTTTACCTGAAAAGGTCTGTGCATTTTTAGTATGCAAATACAGATTGGTCCTGAGTGACCTTAGAAGACAACGATGACATATTTTCTGGGATAAAAAATAGTAATGTGTATGATTTTAGTACTATTAGTAACTAATGGCCCATCACTAACAAAATCTCAAAATAATATCAGTGTATGATTCCTATTAAAGAATGAAGACAAATTTGTAATAAAGTCTAAAAAATTTCTAAAAATCGATTTAAAAGTTTTAGGCGCTTAAGAGAACTACTGTTCTGAAAAAGGTAACCTCAGGAAGTACTTTACTTCAGGAGGGAGGTATATATCTGGCTATTAATGAATGAATCATTGCTTTTTGTTACCTTTAATATGCATGTTTCATCAAATGTGTATTTTTTTTCATGACAGAAACAGTATGTGCGTATATTCTTAAGACTAACAGGTTCACACCAGTCAGTTGACTCTCAGAATTTCCCAGGGTTGCATTGCTATGCCACAAGACCATCTATTTCTAGACTCTGGGAAATCTACATTTGTGAAGCTATTCTCATTATACTACCAAATCTTTGTGTACTCAAGGAGGTAGCTTAGGGGGAGATGGAAAGCAAAGATAAGGTGTTTAATCCCCCAACAGATTAAAACATACTAGGTGCTGGTGAGGACAGAGTATGGCTCAGGGTTGAATGTTGTTGCAGCACAAAGGAAAAAAATAAGTCTACCCTGGAAGAGTTTCAAGCCGCAAAGCTCTAGGAAGTAACTAGGTTTGCTGAAGTACCTGTTGTGTTGTGATCTGTTGGAGGATTCACCTTAGTTCCCAAGTCCACCTCTAACAGCCTGAGCTCACATGCTGCTGTGGCAGATGCCTCCTGCAGCATACTCTATAGAACAAGGCTAGTATGTTGTGAGAGTGTGGAGATACACTGTGAAAACGGTAATACTTTCGTGACCAAATGGTCTTCATCACATCACAGGCCTTCTCTACTTTCAACGTTGCCCATTGATTTGGTGTCACTTGCACAGATTTGCTTTCATGTTAACAGATACTTCATAGAATTTGACCGGTTTAATTGTTTTTAGACTTTGGTATTCAGAGTATAGATTAATACACCATTAAATTGTAAAATATCTTTTCCACCAAGATAAAGACAGAGTTATAAAACCAAGATCACTTGCTCAATTTTCCATTTAACCAAAGTCTAGTCTCCCTCAAATCCTTAATGGTGTGTGTGTGTGTGTGTGTGTGTGTGTGTGTGTGTGTTTGTATTTGAAACAGGGTCTTGCTATGTAGCCAGTTCTGGCCTGGAATCCACCACGTAGCTAAAGATGGATGGCCTTGAATTCATGATACTTTTATGTTGGGATTATAGGTGTGTATCACCACATCATCCTAATGGCACTTTTCAGTAAATTTGACCTGGGACAGGATATTGCTGAGTGGTCAAAAGCTCTCTTAGCAGAAGTAGCATTAGTAAGGCCGTGGTTTCAAACACTAGTAGTATAGACAGACATACACACACACACACACACACACACACACACACACACACACACGCACAATTTTCCCACCACATTCTGCTGTTCCTTTTACTATCCCCAAATGCTATATAGTCACACAAATTGGAATTACATGAATGAATTTTCACTTCTTTTACAAATTGTCCCACAAACATTCAAAGTTTGCACATTCAATCTTTAAAACTATGATGTAGTCAGGAATTATGCTTTTCATTTTTTCCACCCCTTCTCTACTACAGAGTTTGCATTTTCTAGATATAGTAGGAGCTCAAAGATGTTGGCCAAGATGGTTTAAGGAAACACTTTACATTTCACACCTAGTAAGAATTTCAGTGGCAACAGATATTACCACATAGCTGTACTCCAAATATTCGGTCGGAGGAGAGTAAATATTACCGTGCTGTAACCATCCAGAGTCCCAGTGTCACATTGGCAGCCAAAAGTAAACTGCCACCAAGCAAGATGAAAAATCCTATCAGATCTTTGACATCATTGTCTCCAATCACTGAGGTAAGGGTAGCATCCAGGAAAGAGTTTAAAATCCATTGACCATCCAAGGCAAAGCAGGGCACTGCATTAACAATAGCCAGAGCTCCAGAAAGAGAGATCAGGTATCTGGGTGAAGATCAGTTAAGGAGATAGCTATGAAGTGCAAATGAAAATCAGCTTTTGAAGTCTGAAGACACTGAACTGAGTTGTGAGACTACCAGACGTTTCTCTAGTTTAAGTCTTTCTTATAAACAAAACAACGCACTTTTAATCCCAGCACTTGGGAGGCAGAAGCAGGTGGGTTTTTCTAAGTATGAGGCCAGCCTAGTGTACAAAGCAAGTTCCAAGACAGCCAAGCTGTTACACGGAGAAAACCTGTTTTGAAAACCAAAACCAACCACCCAAACAACAATAGCAACAAAACCAAAGCAAATGAAAATTAAAGCGGGGCAGTGGTGGCATTCAGGAGGTAAAGGCAGGCAGATCTCTGTGAGTTCCAGGTCAGCCTGGCCTCCAGAGTGAATTCCAGGACAGCAGGGGCTACACAGAGGAACCTTGTTTTATTTAACCCCGCCCCCAAACACCAAAAAACCCTAAATATTATGTTTATAGCTCTATTATTTTAAAAAATGAGTTAATATTACCTTGAAGTTCAAAAATGTTGAATCGAAAAGCAAAGGCCAACTACACATAGACAGACTAACAAATCTACAATGAATTCCTGAAAAGATTAAGTTTCAGTGATATAACAAAGAGAAAGGACTAAGAAATAAAGGGAAAGATTTGCCACCAATCTTAGGGTCTTGTACACGCTAGGCAATATTCTGCCACTGAGCTATAATATAATTATTATTATTTTGAGACTGTGTCTTGCTGCCCAGGCTGGTCCTCAGCCTCCCAAGTGTTTGGATTATAAAAAAACACACCAACACACGAGTCCCAAAATTACTTTAAAAAACATTTTTACTTTATGTGTGTGTGTCTGTGTATGCCTGTGTACATGTGTACCACATGCCTGAAGGTCAGAAGAGGTGATTGGATGCCCTGGAATTGGAGTTACAGATGGTTGTGCACCACTATGTCGGTGCTGGAAATGGAACCTTGATTCTCTGGGAGAGCAGTCAGTACTCCTAATTGCTGAGCCTCCTTTCCAACCTCAAAAATACTTTAAAAAATATATTTATTTCATTATTTCTGTGTATGTGTGTGCTTGTGTACAGATATGAATGCACATGTGTACAAAGTTTGGGTAACTGTGTAGACCAAAAGAAGGAGTCAGACCTCCAGGAGACGGAATTATAGGGGTTGGGAACCACTCAATGTGGGTGTTGGGAACCAAACTCAGATTATCTCAAAGAACAGCAAGTGCTCTTAAACAAGGAGTCATCTCAGTTTTTTTTTTTTTTTTTTTTTTAATATTAGTTACAGTTTATTAACTTTGTATCCCAGCTGTAACCAGCTCCCTCATTCCTTCCCAATCAGGGTCAGATGAAAGGGTAGGAGGTCCTCCCCTATCAGTGGACTTGGAAAGGGGCTGGGAGGAGATTGTTACCACATTTTATTTTATAGTAGCTAATACAGAATTTTGACCCTTGAGCTGTTGTATTTTACTCTAATCTATAAGGTTATCAAAAAGTCTTTCTGGGACAACATCAACAGTCTTCAAGGTACAATCTTACCTTTCAGTTGCCCAGAATTTATTAATCAGCTTAATGATTGATCACCTCAGTAACTGATGCTTCATCTTTTATAAACACCTTGAAAATTATACTCTGAAGATGTATTATGGGTTCTTTCCTTCCTGTACCTTTCTTTTTCGTAGGTTTGTTTAAATATCTCCATTATATTTCCTCTAAAACTATATGCTTTTGTGGGGCTAGAGAGATGGCTCAGCAGAGCACTGGTTGCTCGATTTCCCGTACCCACAGGGCAGCTCAGAATAATATTTAACTCATTTCTGACACCCTTTTCTGGCCTCCATGAGTATTGCATGCACATGACACATAGTCATACCTGAGGTGCCTTGGTAGATGAGTGCCTCCTGGAATTTGAGGAAACTGAAGCTGGCAGAGAGCAGTGGAGACAGGAGAAGCTCCTGTGAGGGGAGCCTGCCCTCTCTATTATGCAGCAGGTGTTTCTGGGAAGCCAAGACACTGTGATGCCCACTGTCCTTCCTGCAAGATCCTCCTTTCTGTATCTTAACTTTTTTCCATAGCTGACAAGAGTTTTCTTCACTGACTTTTCCCTCATATATAAAACCTGATCTCGAAAGGGGAGGAGGTCCTCCCCTATCAGTGGACTTGGAAAGGGGCAGGGAGGAGATGAGGGAGGGAGGGTGGGATTGGGAGGGAATGAGGGAGGGGGATACAGCTGGGATACAAAGTTAACAAAATGTAACTAATAAGAAAAAAAAAACACCTTATCTCTTTGATCTTTAAGGTTTCCTTTTCAGTTGTAAGCAATTAAATGATAAGGCCTCTGTTTGTAATGCTCTACTCAAGGTAAAAAGGATGACGTTAAGGTAAAAAGGATGACGTCACAAACAGCACACTTTTACAGCACTTTTCAAACCAAACCAGAAAGGATACTTGACAAATGTCTCCACAATCACTGGCAGATCTATGCTTAGAAAGTTGAAACGTGGGATAAAACTTGTGATGCTCACTAAAAATAAAAAAGAAAAGAAAACAAGGAATAATAAATATTATTCATAGCAGATATGCAACAACATTTTAAGTTTACCATAGAGTCAAAATTTGTACTCATGTATTAAACTGGCTGAGCAAATCTTTCCTATACATGTGTAAGCAAGGTATATACCTCGCATATATGTATGTATATGTGTGTATATGGATATGAATATATGTATATAAAATATATATAAATACAAAAAATATAAATAATCAACACTTGGGAAGCAGATGCATAAGGATCTTTGTGAAGGATCCTTGTGAGTCTAGCCTGGTCTATATAGCAAGCTCCAGGTCAGCCAGAGTTATACAATAGGACAATGTCTCAAAGAAAAAAAAAGAAAGAAAGAACAAAAGAAAGAGGGAGGGAGAGAGGAAGAAAAAAGTTATTCTCAAACATACTAAAAATAGTAGAATGAAAAAACTCATATCTTAAGGTATACTTGTTTTGAGGTTACAGCTAACATAAAGCACACTATATACCAATTATGACTACCAAATACAAAGTGTGACTTGAAAATATAACTTTTATCAAAAGCATTCTTATTTTTTCAAAGAGATGTATTCTTTCTTTTTTTTCTGAGACAGGGTTTCTCTGTGTAGCCTTAGCTGTCCTGGACTCACTTTGTAGACCAGTGGCCTTGAAGTCAGAGAGACCTGCCTGCCTCTGCCTCCCCGAGTGCTAGGATTGCAGGCATGCACTACTGTGCTTAGCTTCAAAGAACTATATTCTAAAAAGTGCATTTGTTCCAAGTATTATGTCATTTAATGATTGCTTCTTTATTGCTAAGATAAAGATTAATATGGGGGAATCTTTAAATTCCCTCTGCTCTGTGGGTTCCATAACCCTGTTTGGGTCCAAAACATTTAAAATGTATATAGTCATTAGGCAAAACTCATAGTACACATTTCTAAATTAATCCCAACTAAAACCATTTCTTCATTTATTGAGATTATGCTCAATAGCTGCATCCTTGAGTCACTTAATATCAAACCAATAAACAAGAAAAATGATGCAGGTTGTCTTTCACTATATAACTACAAAGCTAGCTGGGTGTGGTGACACATACTTTTAATGCCAGCATTTGGGAGGCAGAGGCAGGCAGATCTCTAAATTTGAGGACAGTCTGGACTACAAAGTGAGGGCAAGAACAGCCAGGGCTACACAGAGAAACCCTGTCTCAACAAACAAACAAACAACTCAAAAACTATAAAACAGCTTTTTGTTTGGTGGTGCACGCCTGCAGTCCCAGCACTCGGGATGCAGCAGCAGGCATATCTCTGAGTTTGAGGTGAGCTTGGTATGTGTAGCAAGCTCCAGCCAGCCAGGGCTACTTGGTGATTGTCTGTCTAAAAGCAAAAACAAAATAATCACGAAGCAATACCTTTTAAGGAATAACATAAAACGCAAATATTCATCTACTGCTAAGTGAATAAAGAAACTGGTCAGCCATGGATAAATAAGCCAGTTGTAAAATATTCAGTTTAAATGAAACTTAGAGAACAGGCACATTTATAGAAACAGAAAGTATCTTAGCGGCTCCCATAGGTGAGGGATGTTGGGGAGACATAAGGAGTGATCGTTGCAGACCTCTGAAAATATTAAAAAGTACCAAATTACATACTTTAAGTAGGGGAATTATATGGCAAAATATTTTTAAAAGTAACATATGGAATCCTGTACAATAAAATAAGTTGAACTATATAACCAGTAATGTGGGGAAGTTATATATTTAGTACAATCAACTTGTTACTATGAAATGACCGTGATAAAATTATATTCATGTTGGGTTGAGGATAAAGCTCAGGTGGTAGAGTGCTTGCCTAGGACCATATAAAAAGGGAATGGCAGTGTACCCCCTATAAGCCTAGCACTCAGAAAGTGAAAGCAGGATGATCAGGAAGTCAAGACTGTCTGCAGTGGTATAGGGTGTTTAAGGCCAGTCTTGGATACATGAGACCCTGTCTGAAAAGACAGAAACAGTCACGTGACGTGTATTTTTATTTACTTTGGTAATGGTGAGAGCATGGAGGTCTTGCCGCGAGAGGTTTGGAGCATTTTTTAAACTCTTGGAAAAAAATCTGAGAGATTCTCTATCTGATTTGGGCAAAAATTAGAGGGAAGAAAAAAGAAGTGTCATTCTGCATAGGCTGATTATTTTTCTTCTACTTAAATTCCACTTAATGCTTAAGAACAAGTTACTAAAATTTTGATAAGTGACCAAATTTATAATAAATGGAATCAACATGAGAATTGGTATCTGAGAATAAATATGATCCTAATAATTTTTAAGAGTCTATGCAAGTAACACCCACCTGTGTAGTGAAGATGCAGTGGGTGCCCTACATACAGCATATCAATTTGTGGTGGATGTTTCACCTTTATTAATCGAGTGTGAGTTTCCAAAGATGGTACTATACAGAAGCTTGAACTTGAGCTGCTTCTGCAATCTTTATTGCTTCTACAAACTTGAGTAGCTTCAACTGCTTTCCGAGCAGGTAGACATGTATGCTAAAAATACAAAGTTAGGCAATGTTAAAAGTTATTTATTAACAAGAAATATGTATGTTGCATTGCTTTATGTTTTTCTTGTCACTGAGCAGATTAGGAATGACCTTGATAGGAAAGGAATGCTATTAATGCACACCTACTATAAAGTAAATTTCAACATTCCATTTGTGCTATATAGTATATCAAACCACTACTCATTTTTAGATTCTTAGATTAAAATGTAATCTGAAACACAGAGATTTTAATTAACCAACACACACTAGAGCCCAGCATGCCTTTATTCCTGGTATTTGGGAGGCAGAGGCAGGTGGATCTCTGTGAGTTTGAGGCCAGCCTGGTCTACAGAGTGAGTCTAGGACACCCAAGGCTACACAGAGAAAACCCATCTCAAAAATCTAAAAAAAAAAAAAAAAAAAAAAAAAAAAAAAATGGATATGCTTTTGCTGGGCATGGTGGCACATGCCTTTAATCCCAGCCCTGGGGAGACAGAGGCAGGGAGATCTCTGTGAGTGAGAGGCCAGGCTAGTCTACAAAGTGAGTCCAGGGCAGCCAGGCCTCTGTTACACAGAGAAACCCCATCTCAACAAAACAAAACAAAAACAAAAACAAAAACAAACACAAACAAACAAACAAAAAACCCACAAAGTAGATAAAGATAGAAGGTATTACAGTTTTTGTTTTAGCTTGGGGACAACTTACCAAACGCTTATTAAAATTATTTCTGTAGGAAAAGCACACATCTGTGAGGCTATGATTGTTACAGCATTCAGTAGAACCATCTAGTCGTTTGTATGCTAAAGAGAAACACAGTACTTAGAATTGATTACATAGAAGTATATTTGTAATAAAAATTCTGCTTTTTAAAGACAAAAACTGTAAGTAGAATGGTATATAAATCTGGAAGCAACTGATAATGCAGTGTCTAGATTGAGTTATAGATTGATTTTATAATACTAAAAAGGTACCCTATTTGAAACTAAAAGCTGTTTCAGGGGCTTGGCATTAGTATAGCTCAACAGGTGCAACATTTATACAGCAAATGTGGAACTGTGGGTTTGATCCCTGGCATCCTATAAGCTAGGCAAAGTGGCACACACAGATGTTTAGAGAATTGATTTGATTCAGCATTTCACCAGGAGGTGAAGGCAGAAGGACCAAAAGTTCAAGCTCATCTTCAGTTAAGTACTGAGTTCAAGACCAACTTGGACTACATGAGAGTCTGTCCAAAAAGAAAAAGGAAAAAAGACAGAAAAGAAAAAAAAGCAGCTGCACTTATTCCAAGTGAGTTGTCCTTATAAACTGAGCCACCCATAAAGCTAAAGCTGGAGTGACTGTTAAGTCCTGTGATAGTAACTCCAGGTTCTTTCTGAAGTATAGTGAAGAAGGGCCTATCCACTTCTGAAAAGTGACTTTTCAGAGTAAGGGACTCTGGCAAATGTTTCAACCTCAAAGAAGATCTGTCATGAAAAAGAGAAAATATTAATGAAAAAGAGAATACCAGACATCTGATGCCTCCCGATCTTACAACACAAAGTACCAAGCATCTTGAAGGAGGGAAGAGGGTGGGAAGAAAAAGAGATGGAGACAGACACACAGTGAGGGAAGGAGGGAGGAAGGAGGGAAGGGGGAGGGGAGGAAAAGCTAAGGAAGGTGTGAGAGAAAGAGAAAGAAAAGAATCCTGAATCAAATTGAGCCTCTGAATTTGACAAAAACAGACTATGTAAAGTTTGAGAAAACAAGCGACCCAGTTTCAATAAACACATGCCATTTCAAAAACAAGCAGAATTGTGATAAACTGAAGAGATTTAGAGGGCATAGCAACACCATAACACTCAATTAAAAAAAAAAAAAACAAAAAACCAAAAAGAGGGTTTGAGGAGCACGGGTGCGGTCGCCAGCGCCGAGCGCTTGTCACCATGCCTCGGAAAATTGAGGAAATAAAGGACTTTCTGCTCACAGCCCGGCGGAAGGATGCCAAATCTGTGAAGATCAAGAAGAACAAGGATAATGTGAAGTTTAAGGTTCGCTGCAGCAGGTACTTTACACCCTGGTCATCACAGACAAGAAGGCAGAGAAGCTGAAGCAGTCCCTACCCCCTGGTTTGGCAGTGAAGGAGCTGAAATGAACCAGTCCTCTGCATTTAACTATTAAAAATTCTGGAAAGTCAAAAACAAAAAACAAAAAACAAAAAAAAAAAAAAACTAAGAATAAAAACATAGGTTTGGGGCTGGTGAAATAGCTCAGTGAGTAAAGGCACTTGTCACTCAACTATGCAAGCCTGGTGATCTGATTCCATCCCTAGAACCCACAGAAAGGTGGAAGGAGAGAAAAAAAAAAAAAAAACTTCACAAATATTCCTTCCACATACATGCACATAATAAGGAAATGTAGAAATAAAGAAAATGGCTGAGGGATATATGGAAGATTAAATCTGAAAAGAATTTGGGAGGCAACATTTTCAGACTGAAATAAATTTAGCAGATTCTCAGGAGGAACTTGCTTCAGCCATTTCACCTGCTGCACAGGACAACAGACCTACTTCTCGGGTCTTTTTGGCAGTCAATATAATCTCCCCTGAATTTCCAGTATATAAAACATTGAAGACCACTACACTAGATACACTAGATAGATGTGTACATGTTAGCGTTCACGTATAGCCACTAGAACTGTTTCTGTTTAGGTATATTTTAGCAAGAAAGGAAAGGGATTCTTTTAAATGTACAGATGGCACTGTGTTTGCCAATTTCCTTGAATTTATTTCCATCTTTCCTTATTGCATTTCTGTGTGTTATTACAGAATGCTTACACATTGATCTTAGTTGTTTGGTTGTTAGCTATTAATTTTTTATCTGTTCACACAATAGCACATATAGGTTTAACTCAGTGGTCATCTAGCACCAAAGGGAAAATGCTTCTGTAAAGCATTGCTTCTTGTTATGTTTAAAATATGAGACACAGCTGAGACAGGGAGAGATTTTTTTCCACCAGGGAAGAGCATATCAACTGGTCATCCATTGCTGAATACTCAGTACTGAAAACATACATACAAGTAACATTATACAACTGAACACGTTATATTTAGGAATGTATATGTATACACATATACATATATGCGTACAATAACAATTAGTGAAAATAGAAGTCATGAATTTGAAGGCGAATACGGAGGGGTATATGAGAGGATTTGGAGGGATGAAAGGAAGAAATGTTGCAACTATATTATAATCTCAAAAATGCTCAAAATTAGACTTAAATTTAGATATAATTATGTGTCTACACATGTCATACTACATTGGAGTATTTACTAAAATGTAGCTAAGAAATTAGAGCTGATGGTTGCTTTGATTTTTTATTTTTGTTGGTGGTTGTAATGGGAATTGAACCTTGAGCCTCACACACAGGGAGGCAAACACTCTACTACTGAGCTACACACCCACACCCCATCTTGTTAAGCTTGGATGCTGATTTTACACGTTTAAAATTTTTTTCCTGTGGTATGAAAGATGGAACTCAGATGCTTGTACACATTGTGCAAATCTACTACTGAGTTTATGCACTTGGCCCAAACAGAAGTGTTTTGAAAGCAGAAATAAGTAGAAACTAGAATTCTAAAAGTCAAATATAATATTATAAAATAAATTAAAGTCCAATAATATGTAATAAAGGAAACATATCCAACACACCAAGAAAAATATCTATTAGTTTGGGCCTATTTACTTCAATTACTTGCTTTAAAATAATTAAAACAAAATAAATCTATAGCTATCATTTTAGGGTTAGTAATGAAAGGGACTGGTCTGGTACTATACATTCTAGTGCTAATTTCTGGCCCCCAAGATCTGATTGAGCCCAGAGGAGCGCATGTCAGCCCATTCTCACATACACCTGGATTTTGTTGTGTAAATCTTATTCTACCTAATTTAAAGTTAATTGCTTAATACAGCTGCTGAAGCCCTTAACTGGACAGAAGAGAAGTAAGCAGAGTTTAGGTCCCCATGCTTGGGGTCTCAGAGGAGAGAGAGAGAGAGGAGAAGCAGAAGATGTAGCAGAAAAAGAGCTGGAGAGAAGGTTCTTGCCACTGGATGAGACAGACTAGGAGCAGGTAGCCAAAGGAAGTATGCCCTGAGGACAGACTGATGGAGCAGAAGCTACCCAGGAGTCATCAGATTGGCAAGTGACCAGCATTTATGTGGGTTTTAAAGGTAGTAGAATTAGAATAGCTCAGGGCCTGCCCAGAATAGTGCCTATAGCTTAATAATAAATCATATTGTCTCTGTGTAAATCACTGGGGAACTAGCTGGTTAAAGAAAAATATCTACTAATAGTTGCTCTACTAATTTTATATTTATATTCATATCTTTTTATATATGAATATAAATACAAAATTAGCACAGTGGCAGTTATCCTTTAACCACCTATTTATCCAAATAACAACACAGGGAGACTATGATTTATTCTGCACAATACTGAATAATTATTACTCTATCCTAAACCTCCAAGCTAATCTAGCTTCCTCCCAGCCAAAATCCCCATCATACTTGCATTTTTCATCCACGCCTAGCTTCAGTTCTCTTCTACTGATGCTTCCTGGATCTCTCCTCATGGCTCAATCCCCTTTCTCTCTTTCTCCTCCCCTCCCTCGACCCAGGTGTCCCACTCCATTCTTTCTATAGCTCAGTATTGGCTGGTTCGTGTTTTATTGGCAAGTTAAAGAGGATAGTGAGCATATTTACACAAACTTGAGAAGGAGATACTTAGAATAAACATAACAAAGCATGTTCAGACTGAAACCAGATAGTGGACAGAGAAACCAGCATTTGAATAATGTAAGGGTAACTATACACAGTGCACAATAACATTATGCCAACATTTCCCCCTTTAAGTCCAATAAAAGGCTCTTTATCTTTCAATAGTAAACTGTATAGAATTTGAAGCATTGTGTTATATCAAGAAAATGCACACACCTCTAACTGGGAAGGTTAATTGTTGTAACGCTGATGCACTTATACAGTAGCCGATTTGGGGTTCATATGCAATGGTGTCTAAACATTCATTCCAATCTTGCACATTAGTAACAGGGCAATCCTGTAGATGAGTGACAAGGTCTCCCACAAAAAGTCCTCTGGGTCCAATGGCAGGTGAGTCCTTGGGAAGAAGGAAAATCAAATCAGACAATATATGATAACAAGCTATAACCAATGTAAAGTAGCCATAGTAATAGAAACTGTACTAATTAAAAGTAAAAAAAAAATTTTTTTGGTTTTTCAAGACAGGGTTTCTCTGTGTAGCCTTGGCTATCCTAGACTCACATTGTAGACTAGTCTGGCCTCAACCTCACAGAGATTTGCCTTCCTCTGCCACCCCAATGCTGGGATTATAGGCATGCATCATAGTGCCCAGCTAAGTAGAATACTTTTAAACATTTTATTAGTTCTTTGGGAATTTCACACACTGTATTTTTAATTTATTAACACCTCCCCCAACTCCTTCTAAATACCATCTCCATTTTCCAATCAACTTGGAGTTTTCTTCAAAGCAGAATATTCTGAATAATACATAAAATAAACCATCTCTAAATCCAAAATTTATTGCCAAACTATTACAATTGCGTTCCTCAGTTTGCAATGATTATGACGTTTTAACAACTTAACAAAAAACTACTTATTGATTATTAACATAAAAATAACAAAGCGGTAGGGAATATAACACAGGTATGTACCTAGTCCTGAGTTTGATCCCTAGCAGCACAAAAACAAAACAAAAAAAAAAAAAAAACCACCACCACCACCAACAACAAAAAAACTATGAGGTTCTAGAGACATGACTCAGTGGTTAAGAGCAATGACTCCTCTTCCAGAAGATCCAGTTTCCATTTCCTGCACCCATACAATGGCTCACAACAGTCATTAACTCAAGTTCCAGGGGATCTAACGCACTCTTCTTGCCTCCATGTGCTAGGCACCCAAGTGGTAGTCAGACAGTGGCAAAACACACCTCCATGCACATAAAATGAAGTTTAAAAGTAAAACAAACAAACCCAAACTTTTTAACATAAGAAGAAAAATTTTAAAAAAAAGAACTAGATCTAATGAACCACTCTCAAGGGGAGGGTACCACATCTAGAAGTATAGGGGTGGACAGCACAAATTGGAGCCCACGGGTTAACAGATTATAAGGGAAAAAGAAGACACAAAGTTGTGGGAGATGACAGGGAGGTGGGCGCAGATCTGGATGGAGTTAGGAAGGAGTAAATAGGCTCAAAATATATTTAAAATTAAAAAAACAAATAGAACAAATGTGTGCCTCTGAATATAAACAAATGCTGTCATTATAAAAATTAAAAAGTAAGTGAACAGAATGGTGGTATCTCTAAAGTCAGCACTCAGGGTCTGAAGGCCAGATGTTTAGAAGTTCAAAATCATTCTTTATTACATAGCAACTTTGAGGTAAACCTAGGGCTGTGTGAACTTCTTCCTCTTCCACATAATAAATAATGTTCAAAAGCAAAATTTAAAACAATAACATGAACTGTCAGTCCAGAGAACACCTTATGAAATAAAGATACTGTCTACATCAGAAAAACCTTTTTGTGCTTTATCCAACTCAGTAGCTTTTCCTTCCTTAGGATTGCTGCCTTTCAGGATGCTAAACTTTCCTTTTTTTTTTTTTTTTTTTTTTTTTTACTTTCATGATGTCATATTATGCACATATGCCTGAAAATGTTTAATTTTTCTGTTTGAAAACTCAAGAATAAAATCACACCACATTGTAAAAAAAAAAAAAATTTAAAAAGTAAGATGGTTCAGAAGTTAAAAATATTGGCTGTTCTTCCAGAGGTCCTGAGTTCAATTCCTGGCAACCACATGGAGGCTCACAACCATCTATAGTGAGATCTGGTGCCCTCTTTTGGTGTATAGGCACACAAGCAGGCATAATGTTGTATCAATAACAAATAAATAAATAAATAAATAAATAATTTTTAGGAAGAGTAAGTTTGGTGTGGTGGCACATACCTATAATCTCTGCACTTGGGGAAGCAGAGGCAGGTGGGACCTCTAATGAGTTTGAGGTTACCCAGGGTTACATTTAGACCCTGCCTCAAAATGAATGAATGAATGAATAAATAAATAAATAAATAAATAAATAAGTAAACAAAAATCTATGTAAGCATTCAAGGGAAAAACAAAACAAAACTAACCCAAACTTTGCAGAAACAGAAGCTGGAGATCTGAGTTTGGATCTCCAGAATCCCCCTCCCCAACAGATACTCTGGCTTATACCTGTAATCCTGGTACTGAAGAAGCAGATACAGTAAGATCCCTGGGGCTTCCTCACCGGTTACTATAGAGATATTGGTGAGCTTCAGGTTCAATGAGCGACCCTATCTCAAAAATTAAGGAGAAGGGCTAGAGAGATGGTTTAGAGGTTTACAGTACTCTGTTATTTCTGGAAACCCAGGGTTTTATTTCCAGCAACCACAGAGTGGCTTATAACTCACAACTGTTTATAACTCCAGGTCTAGGGGGATTCAAAGTCCTTTTCTGGTTTCCACGGGAAACAGATAGGTACAGACATACATGTAGGCAAAACATCCATAAACAAAAAATATTACAGTTTTAAAAAATAACTGTGTGGTAGTGTATACTCTTAGTCCTAGGACTTAGAAGGCAGAGGTAGGAGAATCTCTAAGTTTGAGGCCAGTTTACTCTATGTAGTGAGTTTCAGAACATGTAGGGATACATATTGAGATCCAATCTCAATAAACAAGCAAATAAATAAATAAATATTGTGGAAAAGCATTGAGGAAAACACATGATGTCAACCTCTGGCTTCCACATATATCAGCACACACTTGCATCTGCACACACACATGTATACACCCACATGAATAGACTATAATCACACACAAAATACTTGCTAATTCAAGTGCAAGACAGCTCACATTTGAGTTCCCGGCACCTATGTCGGATGGCTCACAAGCAGCTCTAACTCCAGCTCTAGGGGATCCTAGACCTTCTTCTAGACTTTGTGGGCACTTGTTGCACTTCCAGAGGACCTGAACGCAGTTCCCAGCATCCACATCAGGCAGCTCACAACCACCTCTAACTCCAGCTTCAAGGGATCAAATACCGTCTTCCAGAAGGCCTTTGCTGGCACCCACATGTGTACGGCATACACAAACATTGAACACATTTTTTACAATTTTAATAGAAACTTTTATATCCTTAGTGGCCAAAACCACAAGACAAGTCTTTACATAAATAGCCCCAAAGACATAAACAAAGGCAATTTTCCCCTTGCAAAGATATGAACAAAGACTTGAGAGCATCACCATAGCTATCAAAGCACAGAACTGGCAGTAACTCATAACTTCTACAGGATGTTTTATTCTGAATTCTCAGTAGTGTTTTAAAAATCAGAAATGTAAAACAGAGCAATAAAAATAAATGATTAATTTTATCAATAAACCACACATGCAAAATCTTGATATTACCGCTTTGGCTCCGAACAGAAAAGTAATTTACATCACATTAAAAAATCCATCACTGATTTTGCATGTGAAAGTTTTTAAGTATTACGGTAGGGTGAAAGAACACCTAGGTGACTCCTTATTTACCTCTGCGACTTCAGTGATAAGTACCCCAACTCCCGTGTAGTAAAACGGCAAGAGGATTACTGGGAGGAGAACAAGAGCTAAAACACCAAGGACAGCAAGGACAAAATTATGCCATATACCTGAAAGAAGAGAGAACAAAAGTAGTTAGACAAGAATAATGTAGTTTGTAGGACTTCATAACACATGGGCATAAGACCATAAGTAGACCAGGAGTTATAAGGCAGAGGGATCTACTTATTGCTACAGCAGACACAGGCTCATTATGAGTCTGCCTTTGTTTCAGATACTAAAATCTGAAATGCACATAATACTGTAATTATGAAGACTATGTGATTACGCTTTAATATAAATAGAATCAACACCTAATTATGCCTTTTTATAGAGTATATAATAATATAAACTGTATCTCATCGATTTAAACATACGCATGTTCTTTGATAGAAACCTCAAGTATATACAAATCAAAGTCAGGGAGAAATTAGAAAGCAAAATTCTTAGGGCTGGGAAAGTGGTTCAGTAGGTAAAACTCTTGCTGTGCAAGCATACAAACCAGAACTGAGATCCCTAGAATTTGCATAAAGCCATGTACAGGGGCACCTATGTGCAATCTCAGCACTGGGGGTGAAAACAGGTATATCCTGTGCTCACTGGATAGCCATTCTAAAACCATGAGCTTTAGGTGCAGTAAAAAAACACTGTCTCACCAAAGGGGAAAAAAAAAAAAGATGTGGACATCTCTGGCTTCCACAAGTGCATGCTAGGGTGAGTGCAACTATGCATATACCACACACACACACACACACACACACACACACACACACACGCATGCACGTCTGAAAACTTTGAATTTCAATTATAAGTGGATGTTAGACACATAATACAGGATAAACATACTAAAATCTGTACACCCAAATAAGCTAATCAAGAAGGAGGACCCTGGATAAGATGCTCAATCCTCATTAAGAAAGGCAAACGTGATGGACATCAGAAGAGGGAGAAAAATAGAACAGGAGCCTACCACAGAGGGCCTCTGAAAGACTCTATCCAGCAGTGTATCAAAGCAGATGCTGAGAATCATAGCCCAACTTTTGGCAGAGTGCAGGAGAAGCGGGAGATAGAAAGACCTGGAGGGGATAGGAGCTCCACAAGGAAAGCAACAGAAACAACAACAAAAAAAAAATCTAGGCACAGGGGTCTTTTCTGAGACTGATACTCTAAGGACCATGCATGGAGATAACCTAGAACCTAGATGTAGCCCATGGAAGCTCAGTGTCCAATTGGGTTCCCTAGTAATGGGAACAGGGACTGTCTCTGACATGAACTCAGTGGCTGGCTCTTTGATCACCTCCCCCTGATAGGGAACAGTCTTACCAGGCCACAGAGGAAGACAAGGCAGCCAGTCCTGATGAGACCTAATAGGCTAGGGTCAGATGGAAGGGGAGGAGGACCTCCCCTATTAGTGGACTTGGGGAGGGGCACGGCAGGAGATGAGGGAGGGATTGGGAGGGAAGAGGGATGGAGCTACAGCTGGGATACAAAGTGAATAAACTGTAATTTATAAAAAAAATAATTAAAAAATAAATTAATTAAAAATTTTTGAATTTCCGGACAGTATCCCCCCAAAAAAGGAACTCTTAAAAAAGATACTGTTTTAATTTTATTAAATCATATAGAGAGTAGCATTATTGGTATGATTGGTACCTCATATGATAGAACACAAAAGAATAAACCATGAAGAAAGTGGGCTTTTTTTGTTTTTGTGCATGTGTATTTGTGCATGCACATGCACGAGTGTGCATGAGTGTTGAGGTCAACGGTTGACATCAGGTATTTTCTTCATTCATTCTGTACTTCTTCCCCCTTCCTTTTAGTTTTTGAGATAGGGTCTCTTCTGAACCTGAAGCTCATGAAATCAACTGTTTTCATGGCTTTTTCTGTGTGTGCTGAATATTTAAATGCACATTCTCCTGCTTGTGAGACTAATACTTTACCAACTGCGCCAACTTGCCAACTCCAGGTTTAAAAGTCAGATCCAGCAACTTTTAAAATCTAGTTTATAATAATTATATATAATAATGACTGTCGTGGTGGTATCTCCATACATGTACATAAGGTTTTTGGAACAAACTAGAAAACGATGATTCAGTAGTTAAAAGTACTTTCTGCATTAACCCAAGGACCCGAGGTCAATACCTGGATCCCATGGTGAGATCCTAAAAACTGACTTCTGCAAATTGGCTTCTGCCTCACAGGTCCCATGGACAGGTGCCTGCATACACACAAAAACATTCTTTAACAATTTTGAAAACTGTTATCAATTCAAAATGTTAAATTATGTTAGTGTGTGTGTATGCTCATGTGTGGTACAGTGTACAAACGGAAGCCAAAGGACAACTTGTTAGAGAAGGTTTTTGCTTTCTCCCATGTGGGGCCTGGTTACTGAACTCAGGACCTAAGGCTTGCCAGCAAATACCTTTATCCACCAAGGTGAATCAATATCTCGGTATCAAATTATTTATCAAACATAGTTTGCTTATTTTTGACATTTTTTTTCCTATATTTGCTGTCTCATTAATCCCATGTCTTAGATCTGGTACACATGAATTATAAACCTACCATTACAAATTGATTAGCTGGACAGTGGTGGCGTATACCTTTAATCCCATGCCACAGGAGGCAGAGGCAGGTAGATCCGACTTTGAGGTCAGCCTGGTCTATAAGTGAGTTCCAGCACAGCCAGGGATACATAGAACTCTATCTCGAAAAACAAATAAAAAAAAAATCTTTATGTGTGTGAGTGAACCTGTGGAAACCAGATATATAAACTATAAGAGCCACTGAAGCTGGAGGCACAGGTGGTTGCAAGATGCACTATGTGGGTGCTGGGAACTGAACGTGGGTCATCTAGAAGAACATATGCTCTTAAGCACTCAGCCTTTTCTCCACCCCATAAAGTTATTTATTTATAAAGTTCCCTATTAACTATCGCTTAACCTGCTTTTAACAGCATGTGATAAATAGCTTGCTTTTATCGTTTGTGTACCTAAGTAAGGATGCATGTGCAAGACAGTGCTGAGCAGGTGCTGGGAAGGCGGCTGCAGCTGCGGAAGAGCTCAAGCATTGCTCCACCACTGAGACAGCACCACTCCTGCCAAGGTCTACCTTGAAGCCTAAATAGGCCTCAAGGATGAGTGGTGGGGAGTAGGAGGGTGATGGTTCATCAGACCAAAAAAAAAAAAAAATGTGCAAACAACAAAGAATGTGCTAACAAAGGGACAAACAGGCTGGAGTAGTTGACCATGAAACTAAAGATCTTCCTGCAGAAGAGACCAAAAACAAGACTCCAGACTCTAAAATATGACAGAGCAGCCAAGTCAGACAAAATGTGCAATTTTTTTCTGTCTCCCTCCTTGTACAACCTAGAGGAATTTTTTGTTGTTTTCCGAAGCAGGGTTTCTCTGTGTAGCCTTTGCTGACCTGGACTTGATTTGTAGACTAAGATGGCTTCGAACTCGCAGAGAAATGCCTGCTGCCTCTGTCTCTATGAGTGCTAGGATTAAAGATGTGTATCACCACAGCCCAGTTTTCCAGAGGGTTATTTTTATTCAACTACTTTGTAAATGCAGTGTTTAGTAGCTCTAGGAGCATCTATTAAAAGAGGAAAATTCCACTTCATCATATTTTTTGTGCAAGGTATTTTTTAAAGGGATGAAATAATTTTTTTTTTTTTTTCTGGTACAAACAGAATAATAGTGGGATGGATAACTGAACCAGGGAAGGCTATCACTATCTTGGGGTTCAACATAACAGTCCACAGAGGAGGGTCTAGTTTTAGTGCATTTTTGTCTGGAGTATTATTAATGACATTTGGTCTCATGTTTATAGTAGAACCTGTTTCTTAAAAAAAAAAATTCCTTGGTCCTGGCCTGCCGGAACCATGTGCCCCCTGAAACATCTCTCTTCACGGTTCTCTGGCTGTCCAGTTTCCCTAACAATTTTGATAATGTGCTGTGTGAAAATCTGAGAATGTGGTACATGTTCTGTAAAACTGTGAAGTAGTGGAAGTGAAGATTATGAGACTGTTCCAGGAGATCATCTTAAGAAAAATTTGCCAACAAATTTGAAGCTGACATATAACTGGAGTAATTGGTTAAAACAAAACACAATACATGGCTCTAGATTTTTGGTACATGTGTCAAGAATTGTGTACAAGCTAAAATGTCTAGTGACCCTCAACCAATAACATGTCATGAAATGGGGGACATAAAGAATGTATGTGTAAGGGAATGAGAAATAATTTACATGCTTTCCTCCCCCAAATTATATTCCATGTTATCAAGTTTAGTTTTTGACAAAACAAAAACAAAACAAACAAACAAACAAACAAACACCCAGGATTTTCCCGTGTAACCCAAGCTGTCCTCAAACTGAGAACCATTTTGCTTTTCAAGTTGCTGGTACTACCGGTTTAATCCACCACACCTGACTTTGTAGACCAGGCTGGCCTCGAACTCAAGAGATCTGCCTGTCTCTGCCTCCCAGAGTGCTGGGATTACAGGCGTGCACTACCAAGCACAGCTGAATTCTAATTATTTATTATGAGTAAGCCCTGACATTTTATATGGTTCTTTTCAGTTCTACTATCTGAGAGCTATTTTGCTTGTTGCCTATTAATATCTTTGGAATTTTTGAAAATTAGGCTGTACTTTAAAAACTAATTTGTATACACACAGAGGAATTTGTTTTTTGTAACACATAATTTTTTTTCTCCTCTAAGATTTGTTTCTCTTTAGTTCCCTATTCTGTGCACTTTAATTTTTGGTATGCTCATATCAGAAAGGGTGGTATACACCTGTAATTCCAGCATTCAGGAAACTTAGACAGAAGTGAGGGCAATCTGAGCTACATAGGGAAACAAACCCTGGTTCAATAAATAGCACCAAAAAACAAAACTCCAAACAGAAACCCTGAAATTGTTAACTAGCTCTGTTGTAGTAAATCTTTCCCAGTTTACATCAACATACTCATGGTTCTTTTTTTGTTGTGGTTTTTATTTTTTTATTTTTTGATACAGGGTTTCTCTGTGTAGCCTTTGCTGTCCTGGACTCACTTTGTACACCAGACTGACCTCAAACTCACAGAGATCCACCTGTTTCTGCCTCCCAAGTGCCAGGAATAAATGCGTGCTGGGCTCTATTTTGTGTCAGTTAATTAAAACATTCGTGTTTCAGATGTCACATTTTATCTGAGAATCTAAAAATGAGTAGTAGTTTGGTTTCTTGACCTTATAATGACCTTTCCAATTGTCTCCCAGACTTGATGCTGGTACTTTACCCTCTAAATTCTAATGGCCAGGTAAGAGTGGACATGTGTAAAACAGACACATTTCATTTATCTAAACAACCTCTTGTCTATTAATGATTTGTTTACAAGTACGTTTCTGAAATACTTCTCACCACTTTTGCTTTCTCCAGAGCATATGTTTAGTAGTGGCACAACAGTTTGGCTAGATAATTTGTTGTCACAGGTGACTGTCGTGTGCACTACCAAATGCTCTGAATGGATGCCAGCAGCAGTTCCCCCTTTCCTTACTTTTTAGCTACCATATTCACACAAGCAAGCTATTGTTCATTCTTCAAACAGTTATTTTATTTTTGCTTTTTTCTATAACACAAAAGTACACACCAAAAATGTAATCAATTCAAAGACAAAAATATTATGCAATCAAGCACTATTCTTAATTGATCAGACAAAGAAACTACGCTCAACAACAGCACTTTAAGTAGTATGCAGGGAGGGGATAAAGTGACTAAAAGATGTTTAAATTGGCTAATATTACGTTACTTAACTTTCTATACTGTCTAATACAGTTAAGAGAAACTTATGCAAAATGTGTTGGAATCAAGGAATGCTGTCAAAATTAGGGCAGCAAACAAACCTATAAAGTTTCTTTATCAGGATAATATAAATGTACAAAACTGCCCATTTGTTTTTAAAGACCACTTTTAGTCAACTCCACAGAAATCATATATACAATTATTAAACATATTCTTAAAAGTATAAACATGAGCATTTGGAACACACAACTTAAATATATAATAAGTAAACTGTGTATTTATGAGAATAAGGAAGTCCTATTTCATTAGTTGTATAAAGAAATGTAATTTGACATGAATTTTATGAATTATTCTCTTGTAAAAACCAAATTTAACAAAAACACCACTGCAAATTAAGACAGGGCATCTTATCAAGAATACAAAGCTCACGAATTAGTCTCGTATTGAAACCAAACTTCACAAAAATACCACTGCAGAAGAAAACAGAGCATTATTAGCAACATACCGTTGTGAGCTTCATGAATTATTCTCCTGTCAAAACTGACTTTACAATAACACTACTGCAGAGTGATACAGGGCTCTTTAGCAATATGAAGTTTGTTGCAAATAAGTCTTATAAAAATATCACTATAGAATAAAACAGGTCATTTTAGTATACGAAGTTCGTGAAATTGTCACTTGTTGAAACCAAACTTAAGAAAAACTCCACTGCAGGAGACAGGATACTTAAGAAATATGAAGTTTGTGATTTAGTCTCCTGTTGAAACCAAACTTCACAAAAAACTACCCCACAGAATAACACAGTGCAACTTAGCAACAATGAGGTTTGTGATTTTAAACTCCTGTTGAAATTAAGCTTCTCAAAAAACTTCAGAGCAAAATAACACAGGCTATCTTTAGGTTGGTTCGTTGAATTAGTCTGTTGAACAAAAGTTTCACAAAAACACCACTGTAGAATAAAACAAGTCATTTTGGTATATCTAGTTCACGAAATAGTCTCTTGCTGAAACCAAGTTTTATAACACCACTGCAGAAGATAGGATATCTTAGCAATATGAGGTTCATAATCTTAAGTCTCCCGTTGAAACCAAACTTCTCAAAACATCCATCTTAAAAGAACACAGGCCATCTTTAGCAACAATATGAGGTTTGTGAATTACTCTCTGGTTGAAACCAAGCTTGAAAAATATCAGTACAAAACATAAGATATCTTAGCAACAACGTGAGGTTAATGAATTAGTCTCTCTGGCTGAAATAAAACTTCACAAAAACATCACTGCAGCACAAACAGGGCATTTTAGCAATATAATACGCTAACAAAACATAAACCTCAGATTTGTACAGTTGCAATAACTTTCCTAGAAACTATTCAAATGTGAGGTATACTGATTCCCAGGCACATTACTGTAAAATACTTCCGAGGCTTCAGAAGGATCTTCTCACTTCTTACTGCTGGTCATTCTTATTCTTAACGTGTGTCACGATATGCGATTTCAGGTTTGTCAACTGAGCAAACTTCTTGCTGCAACCATCAAATGGGCACACGAAGGGCTTGTCTCCATTATGGATTCGCAGGTGTGTGCGCAAATTGAAATCCAGGGAAAAGCGTTTCCCACAGCCTTCAAAGGCACATTGGTAGGGCTTCTCTCCAGTGTGGACCAGCTGATGACGTTTCAGCTTTGAACTCTCAATAAAAGCTTTACCACATTCTGCACAAACGTGCACTCTAGGCCCATGGATGTGCAAGTGCTTTTTCATAGCAGCCATATCCCTGAACATCTTCCCACAACCTTTATGAGAGCAAGCTATGGGTCTTGGAAAGTCTCCTTTGGGCTTATTTTTCATGCTAGTAAATTCTGCCAGTTGTTTGGGATCAGACAGGTCGACGCCAGGTATTCCTTCAGGAGGAAATTTCTTTCCCATCATATACTCGGAATAATCGGGAGGCGAGTCAACGGTCTGCCCTTCAGCCACGGTATCTTCTTTTTCCTCTTGAGCCTCCCACACTGGGAAGGGGAATTCTCCCTCAAGAGCTTCGATTTGAATCTGCCTCTGCACCCACTGTTGCTCACCCAGGTCAGGGTTCGTGCCTTCTGCACTGCCGTCGATAATGGTCGCTAAACCACAGAGATTCCCTTCAAACGGGCTGAGCTCACCTTGATCATTCTCTGACTCCACGAAGCTAGGTAAAGAAGCAGCGGTCAGCTGGAGGTAGTCATCTTGAATAACTGGAACAACCATCTGGTTTTCAAAATTAGAATGGATTAGTAGGATGTCTGAGTCCTGGTAGCCCACCACCTCCTTTCTTTTCTCCAGGATGATAGCTTCCTGATCATGGTCCCCATTACTCAGGTTGCTGCCCGAAACTGGCTTCAGAGTAATAAGAGGAGAGTGGCAGTGGTCACCACACGCCCAATCGACACCTACATCTGCATACATTTCAACGGTTTGGCTTTCCTCCACAGAAGCTCTCTCTAAAGTGAGTGGCTGCAGCTCCACAAGAGCGGCGGGAATCTCTGCATCTTCTGTGGTGACGCACGTAACTTGCTCTGAGGCCATGGCGGAGATCCACGTAGCAGTACTGGGTAGCAAACAGGTAGGCGATAGCTGTGGAAAAGAAAAAGAATCAGGGAAGAAAAGCACGCACTTGCGTGCTAAATAAAACAAAACAAGAAAATGCCAAAACTATAAAATTACAATGAAAAAAAGCAAGCAAACCCCAGAGCTGACGAAAAGCGCGCTCTTCTGTGAACAGCTGGCCGTCGTCGGAGACGCTAGGCGTTATTTCCAAGGAGGATTAGACGCATGCGTTGGACGTCACTAAAACGTCACTACTACGTCACTGAACTGCGACTATCCAGAAAGCATCCTTTGCGCATGCCTAAATGATTGTGAAACTGGTGGCATTTTGCGGAGCTTGCCATTGGCTTTTCCTGTGAACTGTCCCGTCCATTTACTGCCTGAATATAAATTTCCCATGTGGTTTCTTTATTGAAGCTTCCTATATTTTATTTCAGCTGATTTTCTGAACTTTGCTCTGCTAGGCTTTTATCAGATCTAGGAAAAAAGAAAGTCTATTCCTTTTTAATTTGTATTTCGTATGTGCATATTATACAAGTATCCTACCAAGGAGCTATCTATCCTCAGTCCTGTTAAAATTCTCTATTTCCCCTTATTTAACCACAAGACTTATTTAATAGACACTCCAACAGTTAATATCAATAATAGTTGATTGTCCTTGTCCTTTAACATATTTATTACAAAAATAAATACATGAAACATCCAACTACTCCTTTTATTAAGTATGGTTTTAAAAATACCAATGTTAATTTTTAGGCTTGCCATGTTGGATAGAAAAATTTTTCCCTGATAGTAAACTTTATTTTTCAAAAATTTCAATGTTTGCCGGGAGGTGGTGAGGCACACCTGTAACCCCAGCATTTGGGAGGCAGAGGTAAGCAGATCCCTGAATTCAAGGCTAGTGTGGTCTACAGAGAGACTTCCAGGACAGCCAGGGCTACAAGGAAAAATCTTGTTTCAAAGAACAACAACAACAAAAACCAACAACACCACAACACAACACAAAAGAAACAACAACAACAACAAGGCCAGACACAGTGGTGCATGCCTCTAATCCCAGCTCTCAGGGAGGCAGAAGCAGGCAGATCTCTGTGAGTTCAAGGCCAGCCTGGTCTACAAAGAGAGTCTAGGATAGCCAAGACTACACAGAAAAACCCTATCTCAGGTAAAAAAATTTTTCTAATGTTAAACCATCCTTGCATTCTTAAGATATAACACATTTTGTGCTTTACCACACACATACACAAATATACACATTATATATCATACATATGCTATATATGATATATAATATATAACAATATCTAATAATATATCATATAATATACAATAATATATAATAAATTATTATATAGTATAAAATAATTGCATATAATATATATTATATACATAATATATTTATCAGTGATATATGTGTAAGTGCTGTCTTTTCCTAACAAAACTCAATTTCTGCTAGATATTTTTTAAAAAAATTATTTATTATGTTTACAATGTTTGTTTTTTTTTAATGTAAACCTGTACACCAGAAGAGTGCACCAGATTTCATTATAGATGGTTGTGAGCCACCATGTGGTTGCTGGGAATTGAACTCAGGACCTCTGGAAGAGCAGCCAGTGCTCTTAACCTCTGAGCCATCTCTTAAGCTCTAGCCCCTCTGCTAGATATTATTGGATGGCATATGCCTACACTTTTAACTTTGAAGGTGGAGGTTACGAAGGACTGGTGTTCAAGACCAGCCTGGAGGTCTCACAGAACAAAACAAAACAAAAATCCCAAACCCTCCACAAAAATCTATCAACAACAAACAAAATGCATATGTACATGGAATGAAAATTATGGAGAAATAATTGAGAATATTTGCTGAGTATTATTCATACACTTAAACTTTTGAACTATGATGATACTACTTTGAAAGTTAGCTTTATAAAATATATCCTAACTGTTGTGTGTATCTAAAGATAGCTTATTATATATTATAACTGCAATATACATAATATCAAAGGAAAAGGACCACTACAATGACATTCAACAATTAATGTTTAAAATGTGCTTTATATGACTGGAATATTTTTTTGACTACTATGATATGCATCATCACACTTTATAATCTTTTTTAAGAAAAAAATTATTCAGGACTTTAAATTATTCTACCTATAAAACTTTTAGGAGAATTCTTTATCATTTTCTGTAATTTCTCCTCTTTGCAATTATTAGCCTGTTTAGTTAATTTCAGCTATTTTCACAATCTTCTATTTGTTCAGTTATTTTCTCAAAGATAAACAACAAAAAACACTAAAAATTGATATAATTTTCTGTGTATCAGATATCATTCACCAATCTGAATACAGATTTAATAGGTGTAATTTCCTGTGTATCAGATATTATTTACTAATCTAAATACAAATCCTGTCTATAATTGTTAATTCTTGTTGCTTAATGTTTTATTTTGTTTTTCCAAAAAACTTAGATTTAACACTCTGCTTCTTCTGTAATTTCTTTTTGTGTTGTTTCATTCTATCATTATTAATTACACCAGTATTTCTTTAAAAAATGTTTATTTTATGTGTCCGATTATTTTCCTTGTAAATACGTACATGAACCAAATAAATGTCTGGTGTCTTTGAAAATCAAAAGAGTTTGTCAGATTCTCTAGACTTGGAGTTAAGGATGGTTGTAAACCACCACGTGGATGCCAGGAACTGAACTAGGTCATTGGCAAGAGCAGCAAGTGCTCTTAAATTTTGAGCCATCTCTGCAGCCCCGACTCCATTATTTCTTAACTATTTTATACTTGTTTTCCTATTTCTTATTTTTTTGAGACAGAGTTTTCTGTGTAGCCTTACTTGGTCTGACCTCACTTTGTAGACCACTCTGGCCTTCAATTCGAAGAGATCTGCCTGCCTCTGCTTCCCTGAGTGCTGGAATTACAGGCGTGCGACATCAAGCCTGGCTACTTTCAGATTTCTTAAATTGATTGCCTGACTGACTTATTTCCATTTCTAAGTGTGTTCTAAGTGTATAACTGTGTATAGCATTGAAATTTACTTTTAGTAAAGCTTTACTTTCTATTCTAGTAAAATAATGTCATTATTATTTATAAATAAGCATAACTATAATATAATCAACTTATGATTATTAACAATTATGGATTTTAATTAAATATATCCAATGTGTAATTAAGACAAGTTTCTAAATTTTCCTACTATTATTCTTTAGATTAGAGAATATATGATTTTTTGTTTGTCAATTTCATGGACATTTAAAAAGAAATTGTCTCCTCTGTTAATATGATTTACCTATTTTTATATAAATAATTATGAGATTTTATGGTCTTACTCTTTAAATACTTTTCTCCAATGCTACAAGATGAACACATTATTATTCTCCTTGTACTTTTCCCATTTTGTTTGGTATTCTGATTTGGTATTTCATAAAATAATAATCACAGTTACTAGTTCTCATTTTATTATTTGCATAGACTATTCTGCAAGTTTTACTTTATAATATTTAAGTAATTTTTAGATAGATTTTTCTAAACATCACACACTTGGGATATTTTAAAAATCTAAATTAAGGGCTTTTTTTTGTAGGGCTGGCAATCACTCAGGGTCTCACAGATTCTAGGCAAGCACCCTATCAGTGTACTGTATTTCAACCTGACATTTTAACAGTAGAGTTTATCTCCTTTTTGCTTGGGGTAATTTATAATGATATAAGAAGAATATATATTTTGGTTTTCTTTTGTAAGTTGGCTTACATTAGCACTTGATATACAGTCTTTCTTTTGTGTGTGCTTCATTTACACATTCATTATGATCGCTGGAAATGTTTAAGTGTACTTTTTAAGATCATTTACTGTGTACTATTACAATCAAACCATAATTTATGCCTTAATCTCGAGTATCTTATTTACTCCACTAAGAAAGTAAAGGAATCAGTAGGCAGACTTACTGCTTTTACTTTACCCATCTCCATCTTTAAAAAAAAAAATACTTTTATGAGTCATTTATTTTATGTGTGTGAATGTTTTACCTACACGGCCTGTGGAGGTCAGGTCATTGAGCCCCCTGGATCTGGAGTTTAAGGACAGCTGTGGACCACCATGTGGGTACTGAGAACCAAATCTAGGTCCTCTTCAAGAGTACCAAGAGCTCTTAACTGCTGAGCCAATTCTCTAGCCCCTAAAAAAAAATTTTGTTACACTTTATTTTGTGCATATACACATGTGACATAGCATGAACAAAGAACTCATAGGACCATTTGTAGATGTTGGTTCTCACTCTCCTACCACGTAGGACCTAGAAATCTTTCAAACTGAGGTCATTAGGCTTGGCAGCCCGTATCCTTACTCACTGAACCATGTTGTTGGCTCCCACCTCAATTCTTTATTTTTTTCCTGGTAAATTATTTTATACCACAGTCTGTTCAAAAATTCTATTTCCATACTTGCTTAGTCTTAGTTATTCCATTTAAGGAGATGTAGGATTACGGTGGACTTGTCTTGTATTCCTTTAGCTGAGATGGATGTTTTTCCCAGAATTTCTCCCCTATATAATTGTATATTTCCAGATGAGTCTTTCTGAATAATTGAACTCCGACAGTGCTAAAGTTCAGCATCAATCCTTGCATACCATCTTTTCTTCATTCTTGAATCATGATTTATCATGGGACTGACTTTTCATGTTCTTTCTTGACTTTTGTACATTTCTGTATATTTCAGCTAAGTTGACATTCTTCACAGTTGTGGTTTCAGGTTTTGATCATACTTTTGCTTCAGCAAATATGAAGTTTTCTCCCCTTCTTTTAATTTACGTTTTTAATAATTTGTTGGTTTAAAAAAATTGCTTTTGAAGTAATCTAAGAGCTGACTTTATTAACCAAATATTATTTTTCATGAGAGTACTTTCAATAAAATCACTAATCAAAGAAAATCAAAACCCAAACAACACACAAAATTAAATTAAATAAAGTGAAGTCTGTTTATTACCTGCACAAAATATCCTTAGCTGCTGGACTGGTGATATAAGTTGCAAATGGGTGGTGAAGAGATCAACAAATGCTCCAGGATAAATAATGAAGAGAAAAATTCCAAAGCCGTTAAATCGAACTTGTTCCCTAAAAAGCATTAAAAAAAAATCACATTAAAAAAAAGAAATTTACTATTATCATAATTATTAAGTTAATAATGATGTTATCTTAAAATCTACTGTAATTCAAATCTTTAAAAACAATCTTCCTGGAGAGAAAAAATATCTAGACTAAAATCATAACTTTAAAATCATGTATACTTATTTGGCCTAGGCTCTAGAGAACTTAGAAATACACTTAAAAATGCCAAAATTTTAAGATTTTGCTATTGTTGAATATATAACTGAAATATGATATATATATAACATATATATATTATATACATATAATATATATAATTCTATGAGAAATCAGTGATAGAAATTTACACAGCAGAACCAGGCACAGTAACTCATACCTATAAGTCCCAGCACTCAGGAAGGCAAAGGCAGGTAGAACTTTGTAAGTTGGAGGCCAGCTTGGTCTACAAAGTAAGTCCAGGATAACCAAGGCTACACAGAGAAACCTTATCTCGAAAAGAAGAAGGAGGAAGAGGAGGAGAAGGACAAGAAGAAAAAAGAAATTTACAGTGTACTATAAACTATTTTCAGAGAAGGACAAAAGGGAATGTATAACTCGAATATATGATTCAAACACATTTATCTGCCTTAGTTATTATAAATACAACTCAAGATTTATGTAAGTATATTTCTGTTGAGCGAATGTTTATTATTCTAATCTTAACGCATTATCCTAAGGCACATGCTTGTTATTCTAATAGCTGGAGAGACTGAAGAAGGAAGACCTCTGTGTCTTAGGATCTCCTGGGTGAGAGAAACCTTTCCTACCACCTTTCTACCACCTCTTCCCCAAAATAAAGTACATTTAAAATAGTTAATGGGAAGACAGTACTTAAAAAGAATAGTTTTTCCACTACTTCATTACTACAAATACATATTATATATTTAATAGTCTCATAGGACCAAAAGGTACTATGAGGAAAGCATTACCTTAGACAACTATTTAATTCATGCTTTGTTGGTAATGAGATTTTTTTTTAAAAAATATCATAGTTTCTAGTGGCATATCTGCTAGGACAAAAAAAAAAAAAAAAAGACATCAATGGTCTTACCCAGCTGTAAACCTTGTGGCTATAGCAACAATCAGTCTGCCACAATTGTTATGTGGATAACCAAGCACTTTTTAGTTGGTTCCCTCTGTAGGAGTGAACTCATGTTTACTAACCCTGGCTAAAACCCTGTAGTTGGGGAGGTGTGGTGGCCACACAAGAATGGCCACCATAAGCTCATATATTTGACTGCCTCATCACCAGTGATGCTGGCAGAAAGAACAGAAAAACTTAGAATACAGGGGATCACATGATTAGAATGGCATATCAGCAATATACACATATATTATTAAAAAAAAAACAAAAACTACCCCAAAGTGATAAACGGTGGCTATAGAGTAATCTCTACAGAAGAAAAAATAAATCATCAAATATACACGATTTTAGGAAGAAACCCTCTTCACTGAAAAGCTCCTTTGCATGTAGTACAAAAGAAACAGTTAAGTCTGATTACCTAATAGCCGCTATACCGTGTCCAATCTCATGTACAACACCACTAATGAGGACCGCAGCGAAGAAGTAAGTCAGCTGATTGACAGGCAAATTTATACCAGGGACCTGTTCATAGACATAATACAGCAGTGATTAGCGGTGTGCGTACAGCAGAGTCCCAGTTGTATACCACGAGGCATGACCTTCACTGTCTTAAGGCTGAAACCTCCAAACTTAATATTCCATGCTCTACAAGTATTATGACCATTAATGATCAATTTTGATTTCTACCATAATTAAAGAAAAAGCAATGCTTTGTTTTAATCTGTGCAATTTCTGTAAATCAGGCTTACTACCAATTTAAAGGGAACGGGAAAGACTATATTAAAAAGTTACATCTGGAGTCAGGCTCGGTGGCACATGCCTGTAATCCCAGCAGACAGGGAGGCAGAGGCAAGTGGATCTCCATGAGTTTGAGGCCAGCCTGGTCTACAAATTGAGTCCAGGATAGTCAAAGATACACAGAGAAATCCTGTCTTGAAAAAAAAAACAAAACAAACAAACAAAAAACAAACAAACAAACAAACAAAAACAACCCAAAAACCAAAAAACTCTATATTCCTACGAGCTTTACCACGGGAAAGAATGAGGGTGCCCTGAGTATCAGTTGGAGAAAACGGAGTGATGACAAAAGTGGCAGTAGTTGATCTATCCTTAATTTAAGGGCTGCAGGCTCAACTCGGAAACATTTCTTAAAATTCTTATTCCTAGCCAGAGGTAGCGGTGTACACCTTTAATTCCCTCAGGAGGCAGAGGCAGGCCGTCTCCATGTCTGAGGCCCACCTGATCTATAGAGTGAGTTAGTTCCAGGACAGCCAAGGCTACACAGAGAAGCCCTGTCTCAAAACAAACAAACAAACAAAAAACTCAGTCCTGTCTTTGAACTGCTTTTGCTTACACCAGGTGCACGATGGCTGCTGGCTTCAGGGAGCACGAGGCGGAGCACAGGGAGGGCTTGGGCGCGAGCAAGCCGCTGAGGAGTGAGGAGAGCGCCCCCTCTCCTCCCGTTTGAAGCTCTTGCTGGCGCGAGCAGCTGAGGAGAGCGCCCCCCCCCCTTGAAGCGCTGGCTGGCGCGAGCAGCAGCTGAGGAGTGAGGAGAGCGCCCCCTGCCCCCCCCCTCGTTTGAAGCGCTTGCTGGCGGGACACGCCCGTGGAGTCTTCCCAAGGCAGCAACCATGCCACACCCCGAGGCGCCTTAGGCGCCTCTCTTGAGATCTGATGGTTCGCTGCCCCGTCCTCTGCACCCTATTCCTTCCACCCTCTTTCCCAATCCTGCTTGTCTCTACCACGACCCCGAAAACGGGATTTAGCCCAGCCCCACGCAGCAGCTGTTGTTCCTGCGGCTGTTTTGCCTTGTGTCTTGGCATGCTGAGTAATAACAGCAAATCAGTGAGGCTCTTTGAAATACTCGAGTGATTAGAGGTAATAAATAGTAATGGAAGCTGTTCATTCCTCTTACCCTATCAATTTAGCTATCAGAGAAATAGAAGCAAATATGCGTGCAATATAGACTCATGGACATATTAAGAAGCAGGAGTTGTTTTACAAGCATGTACTTCATCTGTTAAGGAGAGAGCGAGCCTGACCATATGGAACGCCCATTGCTCACAGTACAAAACGGGAACAGAGCAGGGCGCTGTGGCGCACGCTTGTAATCCTAGTACTCACGGAGGCAGAGGCAGGCTGATCTCCGTGAGTTCGAGGCCTGCCTGGTCGACAAAGTGAGTCCAGGACAGCAAAAGCTACACACAGAGAAACCTTATCTCCAAAAAACAAAACACAACAAAACAACAAAGAGACTTAAAAAGCAAAAGAAATCTCTCTGGAGAAATTGCCTTCCTTCATTTACAAATTATCATTTTAATACTAACTAAAAGTGCTAAAAACAGGAAAATTTGGGTCTGGAGAGATGGTTCAGCGGTTAAGAGCAGTCTACTGCTCCTGAAGGGTGCACGCCCACTGTGGCTCACAACTGTCCAGGTCCGGGGGATGTGACATACTATTCGGGCCTCCATGAGAACCAAGTCTACACAAGTGCCCATACATACAAAACCGCTCATATACATAAAATACAGATAAATACATCCTTAAAAACAAAAGAGGAAAACAAATCGAAACCTCGAGTCCTGCTCACTTCACAAAGAGAAAAGCGGTCTCTTCTCAATGCTTTGTCATATAGTTCCAGTCTCTTCCTACACACCTTTCTTCTCTTTCTCCCAACAGGGTTTCTCTGTGTAGCCTTGGCTGTTCTGGACTGGCTTTGTAGATCAGGCCTTGAACTCACAGAGATCCACCTGTCTCTGCTTCCTCGAGTGCTGGGATTACAGTTGTGCGCCACCATGCCTGGCTACACCTACTTTCGAAAATTATAAACAAGATTTTGAAACTTGTACTTTCACCTCTCTCTTCATGAGTATTTTCTAGTTCTATATATTTTTTTCATATCTTTTTGTTTTTGGAGTCAAAGTCTTAATATACATAGCTGAATTTACCTATTGAGAAAGATCCTCTTGCATCAGTCTCCGGAGGGCTAGGATTAGTATTCCATACTATATATGGTATAGTTTACACTATATCATACCTAACTCAACATGCTTTTTTAAATTAAAAAAAAAAAAAAAAAGACAAATTTAGGGGGCTGCAGAGATGGTTCAGCAGTTAAGAGTACTTGTTCTTGAGGATCCAAAACCTGTATCTTGGCTGCCACCAAGCCATAATCCCAGTTCCAGGGAATGTAACAGGCATGGATGTGGTGTACATATATGCACTGAGGCAAAACATTCACATGTAATGTAAATATATTAAAAACAGATATTTAGATTTTATGTGTATGAGTGGAGTGTTTTTTTGTTTTTGAAGACAGAGTTTCTCTATGTAGCACTAGCTGTCCTGGGCTTGCTTTGTAGAGTAGGCTGGCCTCCAACTCACAGAGATCTGCCTGCCCCTGTTTCCCAAATGCTGGGATTAAAGGTGTGTACTACCATGTCTGTCAGAATCGTTATTTATTATTATTATTTTTTTTTTGGTGTATGAGTGCTTTATTTGCATGTATATAGGTGCGCCACGTATGTGCCAGGTGCCCAGAAAGTCAGAAGAGGGTATCGGATACTGTGGAACTGGAGTTGTGGATCGTTGTGAGGCACTGTAGGTTCTGAGACCCAAACCTGGCCCTCCTTAGAGCAACAAATGCTCTTACCCTCTGAGACACTTCTCTGGCCACTGCCTTGTTTTTAGAGATGAGATCTCTCACCAGGACCTGGAGTTCAATGATTAGGCTAGGATGCCTGGCCAGAAAGCCCCAAGAATTTCCCTGTCATGATGTCTTTCAATTAAGATTGTGAACATGCACCATCAGGCTTTGTTTGTTTGTTTGTTTTTGTTTTTTTTTTTTAACCAGCACCTAAACATGGTTTTTAATAGGTACATTATATTTTGTGCATTTAAATATTTTGGAATTTTTTTTTGCTTTTTTTGTAATTATTTTTGTGACTTGATTATTCACTTGTCAAGTGTGAAGTTTAAAGTGTGCAAGTACACATGCCCCTGTACACACTGCTGAGGCCAAAGGGGGATGGTGGGTGTTGGATATCTTCTCTTGCTCTCCTTAATTAACTGTTTGTGTATGTGTGTGGGTGAAGACTTGCTATAGTATACTTGTGGAAGTTATAGGACAACATGAAGGAGTTGGTTCTCCTCTTCCAACAGGTGGGTCCTGCAGATAAGCACTAAGGTTGTCAGGCTTAGTGGCAAGTGCCGTTATCTACTGAGCCATCTTGCTGGCCCCTCTGTATCTCATCTTTCGAGACAGGGTCCCTAACTGAATGTGAGGCTCCACCATTCAGATGTCTAGGGAGCTCCAGAGATCAGCCTGTCTTCACCATGTGATACTAGGTTTGCAGGCACCAAAAAGACACATGGCTGCTGGAAATTTGAACTCAGATCCTCTTGATTTTACAGCAAATGCTCATATCCACTGAGCTATCCCCTTATCCATTAAGTTTCTGCTTTCATGATAAAGATAATGCACAGGCCAGGAATATTGTCCCACAATTTAATCCTAGCTTCTTAGAGGCAGAGGCAGGCAGATCACTATAAGTTTGAGACCAGCCTGAGCTACCTACTGAGTATCAGGATAGCCACCAGTACTATAAAGGGAGACTTTCAAAACAAAACCACATAAAAAAAAGACACTTGTATACATAAGTCCAAATATTTGGGAAGATAAATTCTTATGTAAACAGTTATTACTGGAATCCCAGCTCTGCTGTTAACAAGCTAAATAACCTTGAGGAAGCTGGCATATTATCTTCCCAATACTTCACCTTCCTCACCTTGAAAGAGAAATAACCATATTTACATAAAATGTAATTTTGAGGATGAAATACATTAATCTTTGTCCACTATGCTATAGAGGAGGTAATAACGCTCCTAGAAGATTTTAATATTATCTTAGTTAGGGCTTCTATTGCTGTGACGAAACACCATGACCAAAAAAAAAGTTGAGAAGGAAATAGTTTACTTGGCTTACACTTCCATACTGCTATTCATCATCAAAGGAAGTCAGGACAGGAACTCAAACACAGCAAGAATCTAAAGGCTGCTTACTGGGTTACTACTCATGGCTTTCTCAGTCTACTATCTCTCTCTCTCTCTCTCTCAGGTAAAAACTTGCTAGCTCAGCAAGGTAACGTTATTTTCTGAACTATATACAATATATATTTACAACTAAATATATAACAAATATATTACAACTGATTTTACAACTAAACTGCTAGCTCTTTAGGAATCTCTCTCTGAATCCTTTTACCTAGTTAGTTTACCTTTCTCTTGAGCTCCTCCAAACTCGTGAGGGCTCCTTAGATCTCTTTCTTAGGATTCTGTTTTACCTGTGTCCTGCAGCTGCCTCTCTGTTGTTTCTGCAAGCCCAGAGAGAAAAATCCCTATCTCTTACCTGAACCAACTTCCTTGAAGGCTCTTCCAAGCCAAAAGAGCTGTTTTTTTCTAGAACCCAGGCCCACCAGCCCATGGATGGTACCATCCACAATGGGCTGAGCCCTCCCCTATCAATCACTAATTGAGCTAATACATTACACCTGGATCACTCTCTCTCATAGCCTTGGTTATCCTGGAATGGCTTTGTAGACCAGGCTGGGCCCGAAATCACAGAGATCTGCCTATCTCTGCCTCCCTGAGTGCTAGGATTATAGGTATGCACCTCCACACCAGGCTTTTTACAGCTGGATCTGGATCTCATGGAAACATTTTCTCAGCTGAGGCTCTTTTTTTCTTCTTGTGTCAAGATGACACACACACACACACACACACACACACACAAAAATACATCTAGCACAACTGACCCCTTGTCAACTTGACAAACAAAAATATCACTATTAAGACATAATCTTACGTTTCTTATTCATCCCCAAGACCTCACATTAAAATTATAAATAACTTTAAAAGGCCCACAGTCTTTACAAACTCAAACACTAATTTTTCAGTCCTTTATATTATCTAATCTCTAAAAATCCAAAATCTCTTTTAAAAGTCCAAAGTCTTTCAGCTGTGGCCTCCTATAAAAAAAAAAAAATTGAATTAACTTTCTTCCCCTATCAGTGGGTTAGGGGAGGGGCATAGGGTGAGAAGAAGAGAGGATGGGTCTGGGAGATGAGGAAGAGGGCTATAGCCAGGACACAAAGTGAATAAATTGTAATTAAATAAATAAATAAATGTTAATAAGACTTCTTAATTCAAGAGGAAAGAACCACCACACAGTCAAATCAAATCAAATAAAAATCAAATCAAATCAAATGGGTAAGCAACACAATAAGACTAACCAGCACAGATACATAAATCTTTTCAAGCTGCTCTTTTAGAAATAGATAGCTATGACATTAGGCAAGCTCATTTTATTCAAATCTGCAATCTGAGTAGATTATTCACGGCTCAACTGCCCTTTTCCTGATGTATTCATGTGAAACAGGGTGGTATGTAACTTGCTAGGGAGACTAGCTTGATGTTGAACTTACAGTCATCCTTTTGCCTCTGCCTCTGGAGTACTGGGATTGTAGACATGCACTATCATGCGCTCAGCTGCATTCCTCTCTTCCTTACTAAATCTGTTACGTATACTTCAAACACTAGTATTAGTCCTTTGTAATACATATCAGAAATGTAGCCTCCACTTTATCTGCCTTGCCACACATTTTTAATCTGCTTTTAGTTTTTGATATTAAAAAAATAGGGGCATCAAATCTATGAATATTTATCATTTCCTAAAACATCAAGACATAAATGTAAACCATGGACTCTGGGTGATGATGGTCCACGGGTTTGGTAACAAATGGACAACTCAACTTGGGGTAGCTGTGTTTGTGTGGGAAGTACAAGGGAAATCCCGGTATTTCCTCTCAGTAGTGCTATAAAGTTAAATCTGCTCTAAAAATAACATATTTAAAAATAAGAACAAAGATACAGTTTACTGATACATGTTCCCATGTTCATGTAAATCAACAACCTCACTTTTTTTTTCCCCAAGGACTTTTGTGATCTAAAATTTTACCACCGTCTCATTCAGACTATGCTTTTGCAGATGAGTTTCACTTTTTAAGTCTTGTAACCAAAGAGAGATTTGCAAAACAAGGGTCAGTTACTTTCTAAATTCTAATGATTCCAAGTGTCTGTTCTCTGATTATGAAGCTTATTTTCATAATCAACATTTTTAATGTATGTGTAATATCTTGTTATCTAAAATTCTCTTTACTTGGATCTTATTGCGCAACCTTTCTTCTTCCAGTGTCCTATTTCTCCATTCCCATGCTGGGTAAAATATCTGTTCAGTTTAGTTTTCTTGTTTCTGACACCTAAGATTATCTCTCACACATGCCATTTAGCTCACAAAACAACCTACACCAAAGCACAACTTGCCTTTATTTCAAATAACTCACTTAATTTTTTACAACTAGTTCTCTGTTCTTTCTCTACATTGTCTTCTGGATACATTAATAAGTACGTAAGATAAGATAAGAGTCTGAGTTTGCTACTGACTAGAGCAACAGATGGCAGGTCTTAATGGCTGGCAGCAGTACAAGATGACCATCTGTCGCTGACATGATTACAGAGTATTAGATGTACCAGAACACTGAATGCGGAACACTCACACACAGCCAGGGCTGTGGGAATTAATAGGGAATAATGCTTCAGGGAATAAGAGAGTAAAGCAGAAGTGTGTTCCTTCAGCTCCAAGGGCTTATATCAAAGACAAGAGACAAGGCATTTTTAAAATTATACGCAAATACACATGGTAGGCTATGGGGCTTCTGCTTTTTAATAGTTCAAAGCACAGGCCACCTAGTATCGTTATAAACGCTGAATAAACTGAGACGTAAAGAGAAGAATAATTTGTCTAAATGACAATTTGCCAATTAGAACTGGAGCAAGCAGACAGGTTAATGATCAGATTTTGCCTAAATGGGCTTCCTTTTCAATCTCCTTTATTGAAAATTAACTACTTATATAACCAAAAGAGTCATCCTTAAACTGTCTCTGTACTCTCAGGCTTCATATTAAATTAATCACTGTCTGAGAATCAAAATAGAAAGCCATCACCTTCATTCTCTTTTATCCGCCTTAAAAATTGAGAATTTCATAATATAAATATTGTGTATTCATCACATCCACCATCCCTTCTCAATCCTCCAACTCCTCCCTTATTCTACCAATATTTCCCCTCCCAACTTTATCTGTTTTTTTTTTTAACCCATTGAAGCCTCTTAGTGTTGCCACTATGTGCATGGGTGTAGGACCATCTTCTACATTGGTAGCTTCTCAGTGGCCTTCATTCTCTTTGCCACAAATTTAGTTTAGATCCTTACTACTTTTTTTAAAGATTTATTTATTTATTATTTATACAGTATTCTGCCTGCATGTTTGCCTGCAGGCCAGAAAAGTGCACCAGATCTCATTATAGATGGTTGTGAGCTACCATGTAGTTGCTGAGAATTGAATTCAGGACCTTTGGAAGAGCAGCCAGTGCTCTTAACCTCTGAGCCATCTCTCCAGCCCTCCTTATTATTTCTAATATGAACCAACCCAACTGTACTCATAAATGATCTCTCCTATCTTTGATCTAACTTACTTTGTCTAATTTTGCACAGAATTCCAATCCATAAGTAAAACAAAAACTTTCTAGAAAAGGTCTTTCATGGTGTACATATTACCTATATCTCCCATTTTATCTATTTCCCATACTGTTCTCTTATAATATGCCTACTGTTGTTGATGATTAATATTTAATATTGATTTATCTTTCAGTTAAGCAGTTATTCCTCAACCAGCTCTACACCCAAATCACCACACAGAGACTAGGATTTATTTAATTAACCTAGAGCACAATGCTGGCCAATAATTACTCCATCCTAAACCTCCAAGCCTGCATAGCTTCCTCCCATTCAGATTTACCACATTATACTTGCTTTTTAGTCATATCGTAGGTCCGGTTCACCTCTCCTGGTGTTTACAAGCCTTCTCCTCACGGATCTCTATTCCTAGACTCTCCTCCCACTTGGTTCTTTCTCCTCCCTTCTAGACCAAGTCTCACCCTATTCTCTCCATTGCTCAGCATTGGCTGGTTGCTTTTATTGGCAATACAGAGAACAAACTGGTAGCATGTTTACACAAACTTGAGACAGGTGATGCTTAGAATAAGCATCCCAATGCAATGTCCGAATTGATACCAGATAGTGGGGTAGAGAAATCAGCATGTGAATGAACAAGGGTAAATTGTATACATTCCACAAGAACATTATACTAACATTTCCCCCTTTAAGTCCAAAAAAAGGGCTCATTTTTTTCAATACAATAATAATTATAAAAGAGTTATGAAAACTATTAGGTAAGATTTACATATGCAATGTCCAGTCCATGTGTATTTGGCAACTTAGGAGAAAGTATTTGATTATCCTATCTTGACAAGTTTAGAGTTCTATACCTAAATTAGCTTTTATCCACAGAACCTTGTATAATGTCTAATCAAATAACAATCATAGCATCTCATCCTCTAGACTAAACATTTCATGAATGTGAGCACTGGGTTTTGTTCCCCAGTTAACTGGGACCCAGCACATGGTCAGTAGGCAGGACACACTCATGAAATATTTACTGAAGAAATAAATTGTGTCTTATGCAGCAGCTTCAACAGACAAATCATCTCAACCTCTAAGAAAGAGGTATGACCATCCTATATTATTTTCTATAAGTTACTTGTAAATTTTTCCAGATTGGCTTAATTTAGCAGAGATCATAGAGATAAGATTTCATTTTATAAAAAAAAATGTTCTTGTATCTTAAATGTCCCATTAATAAGAATTATTATTAAAAACAACATTCATAACTCATGGAACGGAAACTACAAGTATAAAAATGTAAAATGAAAATAAATAAATAAAAGTTGAAAAACTCTAAAGCAAAAGTGAGCCAATGTCAAGCCCTCTTGCAAACTGAAGATGCAGGGGCTGTAGCTCAGTAGTAGAGCATCTGGCTTCCATGCATGATGTTGTACTTTTGAACCCTGGGATTCTTAAAAGATAAGATATAAGCATACATATGTGATTTAAAGAAAAAATTACTATAATAGCTTAAAACCAAAGGAGTAAAACCCAGCATTTTTTTCCCATTAAGAAATCACAAGGTGGAGACTGGAGAGATGGATCAACAGATAAGAGTACTTATTACTTTTGTGAGGGACCCAGATTTGGTTCCCAGCATCCACATGGTGACACACAACTATCTGTAACTTCAGTTCCAGGAAAATCAATGCTCCCTTTTGACCTCCTTGGGTAGACCTCATTGGTAGACATGCATGTAGTACACACACATGCATGTCAAACACTCACACATAAAATAAATAAGCCAAGTGTGGTGGCGCAGGCCTGTAATCCCAGCACTTGGGAAGGCAGAGGCAGGTGGATCTCTGGGAGTTTGAGGGCAGCCTGGTCTACAGAGTGAGTCCAGGACAGCCAAGGCTACACAGAGATACCCTGTCTCAAAAAGAAAAGGAAAGAAAAGAAACCTTAAAAAAGAAAAAGAAAGAAAGAAAAAGAAACCACGACATGAGTATTTTGACTCGTGTTTGAAATCTCAGTACGTGTGAGGCTGAGACAGGACAAAATCGATGCCTTTGAAGGCAGACTGGGCTATACAGCAAGAACTGGGCTAGTTGAGCTTACAGATTACGATTTGGTTTTAGAGAAATCACAGTGATCACTCAAAAATGTCTTGTATTTTTACCCCCAACACCAGGCTTATACTGTTATTTGAAAGAAGATTAAGTTCTGAAAACTATAAATAAACAACAAAAACAAAAACAAAACAAAAAAAAAACAGGGCACTGCATGGGGTTAAGATTCAATTACTTATATTTTACAGAGATCTCAAGTCAGCATGCTAACTCCTTGAATGAAATACTCATTCCATATCTTAAAAATACAACCTGAGTTAAGGGGAATCTGTAATGGCTGCCTGTCTTATCAGTGGTTCATGTAGATTCTGCTACAGTTATTAACACTGCCATCAAATACTGCACCAATTTCTGCTAATCTTATATTAATAATTTTTATTAAGTATATAATCTGAAAAGTATAAGACCTTTTACTCTAATGTTTGCTTTAATCATCTTAGCTATACTAGCCAAAAAAATATATGTTTCAGCAGTTGTTTAAAGCAAAAAAGAGCGTACTTACCACAACTTGCAACACCTGCTCATTGTGAAGAGAGGAAGAGGAAGAGGAAGAAGAGGAAGAGGAAGAGGCAGAAGAGGAGGAATAAGAAGAGGGAGAGTCAGCCATCATTTGTGCCAAAGTCTGCATCAGTGTTTTTCCAAGGAGAAAGAAAGAGCTGAACATGGCAATCACGCCAAACACCATTCCGAAATTGAACCTGGCAACAAGAACAAAAACAAAGGTATAAGTGTACAATTCTTCACAATGCATGGACTGACGAAGTAAATGATGGGCCACATTTCATACCTCCTAAACAAGTGCTAAAATGACCAATAGCTCATCCTTTTTGCCCTATCTAAACTATCTGACTGACTTATAGGCAATTCTAACAAATTACATACAGTATTCTGACACCTGAAAAAAACCTGAGTATCATTCCCAATTTAAGGGGCTGGGGAGGTCCTCTCTATTCGTTCATTTATATAGCACTGTTTTGCTTGTGTTTAATATAGTTAGGAATGTCCCTTTTTAATTTTTAAATAATTTATTCACTTTACATCACAATTGTAGCCCCCTCCCTTGTCTCCTTCTGGTTCCACCCTTCCTCCCACTTCCCCCCAGTCCCCTCCTCCCCTACCACCTGACCCCAGCCTATCAAGTCTCATTAGGACTGCCTGAATTCTTTTCCTGTGTGGCCTGGAATGGAATACCCCACCTCCACCAGAGGAAAGTGATCAAAGAGGGGGCAACAGAGTCCATGCTAGAGACATTATCTCCTTATTAGGAAATCCACATGGAGACTGAGCTGTCTATCTGCTACATCTGAGGAGGGGGTCTAGGTCCTCTCCATGCATGGTCCTTGGTTGGTGCATCAGTCTCTGCAGGACCCTCTGGGCCCAGATTTGTTGGCTCTGTTGGTCTCCTTGTGGAGCTCCTGTCTCCTCTGGATGCTTATATCCCACCCATTCTTTCCTATGACTTCTTGCAGTCTGTCCAAAGTTTGGCTGTGAGTCTTAGCATCTGCTTCAATCCCCTGTTGGGTGGAGTCTTTCAGAGGACATTGATGGTAGGCTCCCATCCTGTTCCTTCTCTTCAACGCTTCTGGTTTCTGTTCTATTTGCCTTTCTGAATAAGAATTAAGCTTTTCCTTATTACTTAGCTTCTTTAGGCTAGGAATGCTCATAACATTAGGGCATTCATTCATTTTCATCCATTCTATTGTCTGCATCTTATTTATCTTATTTTAGCTTTACTTTGTGATAAATTAGTTTAAATATCAAGGGATTAAATTTAATAGTTTTGTTATACCATTGTTTTCATAATTAAAATTACTTTTTATGGCCAGGACTAATCTGTTAGTTTTCATGAAGTACTGTTGTGAAATTTAAGGTTGTAGAATTATTCATAATAATCTTATTTTTGTTTTAATGTTCACAGAATTCAAAGTAATATCTTTTCAATTATTACTTTTAGTTACTGTTTTTTTCTTATTCAATTTTAATAGTCTTTTCAAAGAACCAAATTGTAGGTTTGCCTATTTTTATTACTGTATCATTTCTGGATTTTTGATTATTTAATTATTTACATTTAGCTTAAATACATTTGGAACTTACATTTGTATGTTTTTATTTATATATGTATTTTAAAATTTTTACAATGTTCTTTAATTCTGAACCATAACCCTTTGTCTTCACTTATAATGTTAAAATTGATAACTTCAACCTAAAATCTAGAAAATATTTACGAAGCAGAGAGTTAATTCAAAGGATGTTAAAATATCACCTGTGTCATATTTCCAAGGCAATAGAGGGATAAAGGCCTAGTATTTGTAAGTAGACATTTTCCATAATATTTTTTATTTTCAGGTGAAAAGCTTTTAAAAAAATGAAAACTTGAAAAATTATCCAAAGGATCTTAAGTGCCTTTTCTAGTTTGTCTTTTTTTTATTCTTTTCTTTAATTAAGATATAATATGTATATATAAAGAAGGGAAGGAAAAGAAACAGAGAGAGAGAAAAAGAGAGACAGAGAGAAAGAGAAAGAGAGAGAGAGAGAGATTGATTATTATGTATCCCAGAGTGGCTCAGAATTTGCTATGTTGTCCAGGCTTCCCTCAAATTATCAATTTTCCTGCCTCAGGCTTCTTCTGAGTGCTGGGATTCTTGGGATATCTGCTGCTGTTTCTACTTTGAGCTTCATTTTTAACAAAAAGTCATTTAAAGCACATTATTCACTAACCCAAAATTCTCTGAGCTATGAACCTGTTATGGGGAGCTAGAGAGATGGCTCAGAGGTTAAGAGTACTGGTTGCTCTTGCAGAGGTCCCCAGTTCACTTCCTAGTACAACATATTGGCTTAAAACTATGTCTCCAGTTTCAGGGGATATGATACCCTTCTGGCTCCTGTGAGCAATGCATGAAGGTTGTACACATTCGTCAAAACAGACAAAATAAAAATAAATTAATCTTTTAAAAAAGAAATTGTTAGGTTATGAGGTATTCTAAAGACCACGGAAAACACACAACCACACATTTTCTTATCTATTTATTTAGGTATCTCATCTATTTATTTAATTTAGACTTTACTTGGGTCTTTTCTTAAATGCTCTTAAATGCTGAACCACTTCTCCAGCTTCCTCCTTTTTATTTTTTGTTTGTTTGAGACAAGGTTCTCATGTAGCTCAGACTGGCCTCGAACTTGAAATCTAACTTAGGATAGCTTCAAACTCCTGGTCCTTCTGGGATAACAGGTATGCACTACTATATTTATGTGCCATGATTTTTAATGTCTGCAAGAAGCACAATGATACAATTTCATATATATATGTACACACACACACACACACACACGCGCGTTCAACAGATCCAAAAATTATAGAAATTGTTAACAAGCTATCTCTGACGGCCATATTTAATTAAATTACTAATTTAACCCAAAAATTGAAGATGAAAAGTACCATTGGTAAAGCATCCTTGCTTTCCGCCGTCCCCAACTGTAAAAGGCACGATTAAAAACTGAAGTTTGCCATCTTATATGAAAAGGAGAGATGCTCAATCCATTGTTTTCCAGCCAGTCTTCATAAGAATGTTTAAAATACACAGATGACTAAGAGAAAGAAAAGTTCAGCATCACTCAGTTTGAAGAATAGACTCATAACATAAGAAAACAAAGAAATTAATAAAGGTTAAAAACTAAAGAAAATAAGAACTTTCTAAAAGAAATCAAGATGTTAGTGGCATAACTTTTTATAATATTTGTTGAGATAGTCTCATGTAACCCAGGCTGCCCTCTAGCTTCCACACAGCTGAGGATGACCTTGAATTTCTGATCCTCTTGACTCCATCTTCCAAGTGCTGAGATTACAGACATCTGACACCGTGTCCGGTTTATGTAGTGCTGGGGATCTATCCCAGGACTTTGCCCAGCGCATGCAAGGCAAGTGCTCCACAAACTGGGCTACAATCCCAATATCACCCAAATGTTTATAATCTTAAAGCCTTACACTTGTTCTTCAAAGTATTAAAGGTCTTCAATTAACTAGGTAGCTGGGTTAGGATCCAGAGAAATATAGCCCAAAAGTGAAATCTGGTTTATACCCCATAATTTAAGAATCGTTTTTAAATTTTTAAGGGAAGTTAAGAAAAAAAAAAAAGACAACTACTGGGGATAATGGTTATGATAGTTACTTGTCTAGATACTGTGACAAAAAGGAAACTTTAGGAAAGGTTTAATTTGGCTCATAGTTCCACTGTGGAGCAGAAGATATAGCACTGGAGTTGAGGAGATAAGTGGTTGAGGCAATTGGTCACATTACATTCACAGTCAAGAGGCAGAAGGAGATGAAAGCTTGTTTTTATGCGCTTTTTCTGTTTTTATCCAGTCCAGGACCCCACCCCAGAGGAACTGTACCTCTCACATTTAGGGTGGGTTTTCTCCCTCAATTAATTATCCTAATCTAGATAACCCCTTTCAGCCACATTCAGAGAATTGTTTCCATGGAGATTCTAAATCCCAGTAAATCAACAATCAAAAGTAGCCAGCACAGTGGAGTATGCCTGTAATCACTACACTGAGAAGGAGTGACAAAAGTATCAAAAGCTACCAGCCAGCATGATTGACCTAGTGAGTTCCAAGCCAGCCAGCTCACATAGAGAAATACTGTCTCAACTTCATCTCCTTGAAGGAGAAAACAAAACCCAAGAATATGTGAGGGAGATCCTGTGACCCATAAACTTAAAATACTTACTATTCCAGCCCTTACAAAAAATCCTGACCTTGCCAGGTGGTAGTGGCACACACTCTGAGACCCAGCATGTGGGAGGCAGAGACAGGCTGATCTTTGCATTCAAGGCCAGCCTGGTCTACAAAGTGAGTTCCAGACAGAAATATGTGCGTCAAACATCAACATACAATTTTAATCTGTCTGGCAACCAAATTTTTAAAAAAAGATTCATTTTCATGTTTGTGATCCGTAACATCCTAAGTGTAATTTTAAGGTGCAATCAATATAAGAACACCGAGACACTTGTTTCTAGTATTCTTTGAAATGTTGTATGAAAATTATACCCATAGCATATCTCTATTCTGACAAGCTTTTGCAAATGCTAGGTAACCACATTAATCTAACAACTACCATAATGGATGGCACAGGTTATTTTATTGCCACAGAAAGGAAACAGGTCTTTTGAGATAATTGTTACACTCCTAGTGGAGTCAGCTGAAGAGCTAGCTTACTTTCAATTTTTTTTTCTATTTTCACTTATGCAAGCCTCAAGTTAAACCAGACAAAAGTACAAAATTTATCTAATGTCCCCTTGGTTTCAGTCGCAGCTCTTAAGTTTCCCTGGGGGTTACAGTGATAGCTGCTTATAAACAGTCCTTGGCTAAGGTAGATCTGTGAATAACAAGGCAGTTATAGAAAGCACTGGAAGTACTGTATTAACTAAAGACCATCTGTATGAAAACTCCATTTGTCTTAGAAGGCTGTATTTCAGCTCTCTGACCTGGGTCTGAATGGAAGTAACTATAATTGTCTCTACTGTCTTCTGATGGCATGTTAAGTCTGCTTATTTTCCAGCTCTTGAAAAGGAGATTGACACACCTGTGCTACAAAAATCAAGGGTATAACAGCAGACCAACAGAAGATGAAAGTTCTGAAAAGTCAAGGTCTTTGAGGCACTGGAGAGAGGACTTAGCCAGTAAAAGCAGAGGACCCAGATTCAAATCCCAGCACCCACATACTAAGAAACATCTGTAACTCCAGTTCCAGGGGGATCTCAACATCTCTTCTGTCCTCTGAAGGCACCGAATACATGTACATACAAGCAGACCAAACAGTCATAGACATATTTTTCAGGCAAGATCTCTCTCCATCCCCAGACAGATACTTTGAGTCAGTGCTATTGCTCAGTGGTTGGTGCTTTTATGAAGACAAAGGCTGCCTCAGAAATTAAAGCCACATCCCTTTCACTCTGAGACCGACTTATGAGTTCTATTTATTTATCTGGGATTTTTTTCACATATGAAAAATGAAGAAATCATGTGGCTTTTTCTTTTGAGCCTAATCACCAAATCATTGTGGCCCATGCTGCTAAGCACTATACCAAGTCCATTGCACCAGTGATTCTCAAACAAAAGTGCACAGAAATCATCGGGATATCTTGTTGGGCTGCAGATTATGATTCTACAGGTCTGAGGTGAGACCCGAAAGTCTGCCATTCTAATGAGTGACCAAGTGTTATTGGTGATCAGACCTCAGATATAGTATATAATGTAAATGTACTAATATATCCCTCTTCATAAATTCAGGCAATCCTTCCTTTTGTTATCCCTATTAAAAGACAAGAAATGGAGATACAGGTAATAATTTGTCCAAGGTCACAAAGGTTAGGAATCGGCAGAGCCTAGCCCTCCTAAGGACTACACTTCATAGATCTGGCATTCCAAAGTTTAAATACGACAAAGAAGCACTGGTGCTATTTCATTTTATTGTTCTTTCTCTCTCTCTCTCTCTCTCTTTCTCCTTTCTTTCTTTCTTTCTTTTTTTTTTTTTTTTCTTTTTTGGTGTTTCGGGACGGGGTTTCTCTGTGTAGCCTTGGCTGTGCTGGACTGCTTTGTAGGCCAGGCTGGCAGAGATCAGCCTGCCTCTGCCTCCCTGAGCTCAGGAATTAAAGGCATGTGCCACCGTGCCGGGCTCATTTTATTGTTTTCTAAGACAAAACGCCAGGTCACATTTTGTTTAAAAGAACACAGAATGAAGGTTTAGTACTCATGGTTTCAATTTTTATACCCTTGGGAATGTCTACGCTCGTATTCCCCACCCCCATTCCATTCTAAAGGTGTCGGAAGCATGTGCTCAGACAACTGTGGAAATTTCTTACCATACCAACACCCACAACACTCAAAAAATGCACTGTACGCCCAGGGTGTGTGTCGTCACTGAAGAAGCGGGAGTAGGGTGTAAATTAGAACTCAAGTAATAGAAAATGTAACTATCTAAATTCTTGCTACTTAAGCATGCTACTTTAAAGCACCTTCTGAGGACCAGCACCAGTAGCAAGCAGAGGAAGTGAAAATACAGAATCTTAGTTTTCCTCCCGGACCTGCCGAATCAGGATGTAAATTTTAACCGGAACCTCGGTTACGCCGGTGTACTTTCGAGTTTGACACCGGTGATTTAAATCACGATTTGATTTCAATTTATCCCAACACCAGCAGCGTCTGTCGGGTCCTAACCTTAGCACAAAGAAGGAAATCAATGCTTTTTTCTAAGCGGATGTTTCAGTTTCTTTCCTCCTTTGAGCCCTGCCTCCCAAGCCCACCACATGCTCCTCTCGGGAAGGAACCCTAAGTTGCAGGAACCTGGCGCCTGCAATGCGTCAGTGGCGCGGGCCACCACACCCCTCCCGCAGCTTGCCTTGCTTTATTTCCTCCGCAGGACCGATACGCCACGAAGGGTGCACTTAGGCACCACAGCGGAGCGGGTTCCAGCCCCCGGAGGAAACTTGGCTAGGGGTAGAGGAAAGGCCTTGGGCAATACAGGACCATGCGCACCAGCCCTAAACTGCTGCGCCGGCTGGGACCTTAGGCCTGAGGCCCTCACCTTCAACACCAAGTCGGCCAGGTAGATGGCAGTCCAGCCACCCACCACCACCACTACCAGCGACACCGGAATCATGGTAGCAGCGGATGGAAGGCGGCCCCAGTGTCTTCCTCCTGCGATCCACAACCAGCCGACCGCCAGGCGCCTTATGGCCCCAGCATCCGCACGGGAAATCAAGTTGTTGCCCGGTCCTTTGCCACGGTGGCGACGTTTCCCTCCGGACCCTTTTGAAGAGGACACTCAGACGGTTTTGCGCGTGCCGGAAGAAGCGCGCGGGTTTCTTTTCCTGGGACGCTCCGGCTTTCGGCGGCCAGCGTTCTAGTGCTGTAATAGGCATGCCCCTTCCTGCTTTATGCTCTCCCTTCTTAACTGAATCTCATATCCGGTGTGTTGTGCTTTGATTTATAGCAGGGGTTTGGATTTATCAGAAAAAAAAAAAAAAGAAACATTTAAATTAATCACGTCTCTTTGTAACTGATATGGCCACATCCTAATGGAGAGCTCAGCTGTTCGTTTCGATGTTTTGATAACTGTAAATATATGTGTACCTTAATTCAAATATGTAACATTTCTGTCCCAGGAATTTCTTCCTAGCTTCCTAATCATCGCCGTCCCCTGTCCCATTCTGAATATATATATATATATATATATATATATATATATATATATATTGCGTAAATAGAACCACAGCGTTTAAATATGTATTATTTTGTACGACGTTTTGTTTTGTTTTGTTTTCTAAGATTTGTCTATAATTCTGTTTTTTGTTTCTAAGACAATGTTTCATTTTGTAGTCCTGGCCTGGCGTTCGATAAGTAGACCAGACTGGTCTTGAACTCTCAGAGATCCGCCTGCACTTTGAGTTGTGCATCAAAACGCCCGACTGTTAATTAATTTTTTGAAACCTTTCATCGAAAAACTTGAGGTTGGCGCTACTATTATATATTGGAACTCTAGGGCTGGCAAAAATGGCGCAGCAGTTAAGGCACTTGCTGCTTAGCCTGACTACCTAATCCTAGGAGTCAATACGATAGGAGAGAACCAGCCCTTGCAGGTTTTCCTTTGATCTACTCACCTATAAAATAAGTTAGATGAAACTTTTAAAAATTAGAGACCCCTCCTCTCCTCTCCCCTCTCCAGCTTTTCCCTACCTTCCTCTCCCCCTCCTCCTTTTTCCTCCCTTCTGTTCTCCCCTCCCATCTTCTCTCTTCTCCTCCCCGCCCCTCTCCTCCCTGTCCCTCCCTTCCCCTTCCCTCCCCTCTCCTCTCCTCTTCTCAGTCAATTGCTACATATCCATCTGTGTAACCTGGCATGTCATAATAGATATGAGGCTAAAACAGGAACAAGAACAATACACCTTGCAAGTTAATGGGAGACCTAAACAGGAAAAAATATACTTTGCAGGTTAAGGGTGAGTACAATTTTACCGTGTTGATGGTTCCAGATGAGGCTTAGGATTCATCAAGGTTGGGGAAGGGGTGACTGGGGACTCCACTACTGGCAGTAGCCCAGATAAGCAGTGTTACTTACACTCATGCCTTATTAGTGAATACTAGTCAAGGACAGAAGGAGTTTAATCCAGTGTCTATCTAGAAGTTGAGAACAAGCCAAGTAGGTACTTACTTTCACTTAAGGGGTTAGGATAGAAACCGCCTAACCTTGACCCTGCTATCATGAGATACTTACTAGTTTTCATTCTGGTATAAAATTGTTACACTTTCCTTCTGTTGAATAAGAATTGACTGGGCTAAAGATTCATCTTCAGAAGCAGTACCACAAATGGAAGCTTTGACTAAAATATTTTCATATTTTCTGATTTTTTATTTTACGAGGAAGTCTTATTCTAACGATTCTTTTTTTTTTTCTTTTCCTTTTTTTTCTTTTTTGTACTTAGTGCTTTTCAGTCAAGTGAAGAAAACTTGTCCTTAAACTTTATTCTATAGATTTGATAGTTCTTCCCTTTCCTTCATCTTCCTTCCTTTCTTTGCTTTTTTTGAGACAGTCTTTCTCTGTGTGTCCTTGGCTGTTCTGGAACTCACTCTGTAGACAAGGCTGGCCTCAGACTCAGAGACCCACCTGCCTCTGCTTCTTGAGTCCTGGAATTAATGGTATGCATCACCACCTCCTAGCTTCCATTTTCATTTCATTCGTTCAATGTATGGGTCTTCAAATTATGCGATGTTAATAGCTGTGTAAGACCTTAACAATCTCCCTGCTACCATTGACAAGCAGAACTGAATTCATCAGTGATTCACCATTTGTTCAATTTCAATATGACTTGTAATTGTTTCTCCGTATCTAATCTATGATATCCACACAAAGTAACACATTTAGTAGTATTATGGCCTTTCTGTATACAGTATAATACAATTCAAAGAATGTTTTTTGATAATAAACTTTGTAAGGAACTTAAGTAGAATTCACAGCTTCAGCAAACCACAGATTCATCTTTGCTTCCTGAATTAATGTCAGTCTAGCTGTTAGTGCTTTCTATGCAATAATCTTTGCCTCATGATACTCATGCCTTGTATACTCCATTACCTTATCTGTGAGGTGGACCTAGTGATAGGCTTTTAACAAATAAGACATGGGAAAAATCATATGCTTTCACATCTTTAATTAGGATACAAAAACTTTTACTTGTATCTTGTTATTCTTTCTCTGAATTTTCTCACTTGTTCATCTACTGTTTTCTTAGTTTCTCTGTGAGAAAGACTATATGGCTTCTCTACCCAGCAATCAGTGAGAAACTGAGGCCATTGGACCAACATGTGGTAAGAAACTAAATCTTGCCCACATCCACTTAGTTGAGGATGGAAATGGATTCTTCCATAGTTGAGCATGAGATGACTGGTTCTTAGCCCAACATTTTCATTCCTATAAAATGAATGTTTTTAAGAAACTCTGAGCCAAATAAAAGACAGTGATTCCCAACTAAAAGAATTGATGAGATAATAAATGTTGTTTCAAGCTACAAACTTCTGAGTATTTTTTTTTTTATTGAACAGGGGGTAACTGATATACCAATGAAGAGTAGCAATGAAGCCTTTTGGTTGATGTCTGGGAAATATGAGTAGCTCTAGATTATTTTCAGCACTATGTATTTCCATAAATTTTTCATGTTGCCAAACATTAATACTATGCCCCTTAAATCACAAATTTCCATTTCTCCTCTCCTTGACTCCTGGCAGTTGTTAGAGACAGTGATATCACCGACGGGAGACACAGATTCTTGCTGCTACCTATAGCAGCTTGAGTTCTTTTCAGACATCTATACTCAGATGAAGATAGGATTCTTGACTTCACTGCAGAAAACTGTATCAGGACTAGCCACTTCTTTTTTACTTTTTATTATTGCTGTGAGAAGACACCATGGCCAAGGCAATATTTAAAAGAAGCTTTACTGTTGGGGCTCATATTTTCATAGGATTAGAGTCCATGATCATCATGGTGGAGAGGATGGCGGTAGGCATGGCCCTGGAGCAGTAGCTAAGAACTTACATTTTGAAACAACCACGAGGCAGAGAGTGCCACACTATGTGACATAAGCTTTTGAAATCGTAAAGCCTCCCCGGTGATATTACCCCAACAAGGTAATATCTTCTAATTCTTCCCAAACATTTTCAGGGACCGAGAACCAATTATTCCAATATATGAGTGTATGGGGCCCATTCTCATTAAACCACCACAGCTAGTATGAAGCAGAGTTGTTTGTTGGGAAGAGATTTTAAGCATGATGAGGGAAAGGCATAATAAAGGCACACAGGAAAAGGATAAAACACAGCCAATCATAAGTATAGGCTTTTCAGGAGAGTCTCGCTATGAATCTTTGTAAAAGTAATCCTGCAAATGATTTTGGTGGCTCCTGCTGTGCACTGGGTAGAGTTGCCATTGATAAGGATAAATTCTGGATCACAAGGTTTGCATAGGAAACTTGTTTTTGAGGTGTAGGTGTGTGTGTGTGTGTGTGTGTGTGTGTTGCATATACCTTAGCACAGACATGGAAGCCAAGGAAGATGTTGGATAACTTGCTCTATTATTTTTTCTATTACTGTCTATCACTGACCCTAAAGCTAGGCTGGAGGCCCAGCCAGACCCCAGAAATTCTCCTGTCTATTCCCAAAGTCTTGGGATTACAGGTGAACATGACCATGTCCTGTTTCTTAGCTTTTTATCTGGGTACTGGGGATTTAAACTCTGGTCCTCATACAAGCAAGTGCTATTACCCACTGAGCCATCTCCCAGTCCAAGGTATTCTTATTGTAACCAAAAGGTATTGGGGATGGAGAATCTCAGTAGTTTAAGAAAATTTCCTGCTCTTCCAGAGGATTGGAGTTTGGTTCCCAACACCATTGTCAGGTGAGTTACAACTGCTTGTAATTCCAGCACCAGGGAATTCAACACCAATCTCTGTGCCTACCCCCGAATAGTAATAATAAAATAAATCTAAAGATGTTTATATACTTAATGATAAATTCCCAGAAAATTTCAGATTTACATTTGGAAAAGAAATAAAATCATACTGAAGATCATGTATGTTCGGCCTTAGGCTTGGTTCATTGTTATATTAAGATTCTTTGGTGTATGTGTTTGAGTGTGTAAAAGTATCGGTTCATGGATGACCTGGTGCATGTGTAGAGGTGCTGGTCTTTACTTTCCATCTTGTTTGACATGTTCACATGTTTTTATCCCTGTGTATGCCAGGCTTTCTAGCCTTCAAGCTTTTGGGAATGGGTCCAGCAGCTTCAGAGGATTCTCCTGTCTCTATTTCCTACCTCAGCAAAGAAGCTCTAGGATTATAAACAAGTACTTTATCTACTTAATCATTTCTTCCCTTTTTATATTTAAAAAAAATATTCTTTAAAAATATCTCTACATAAAAAATACAGTGTCTCTGGCTATGGAGATGATGGTTTAGCTGGTAAAAGTGCCTGCTGTGGAAGCCTAAGTTTGGATCTCTAGCACCCATGTAAAAACCTGCTTATCTGAACTCCTCTGTTGGGGGACCAGAGACAGGTGACTTTCTGGAGTGAGCTCTAGGTCCAGGGAGAGACCCTGTAACAAAAAAGTAGAGGGGTGATTGAGGAGTTTACAGAACTACACACATGTACACACGTGTGTATATGAACATCTATACACATGTATACCACATACACAGATTTAAACAAAATAAAAGGAACATTGTCTCTAGGCAATATTTATAACAAATTTTGTTGAAACTCTTGGCTCAAATGATAGAAGACTTCAACTATCCTCTGGAATTAGTGGCTCCTTTTCCTTCCCATGTTCCCTTAATTTTCCCATCTTTCTGTTCTGCTTCAGTAGCTGTGAAAGGACGCCATGATGAAGGCAACTCTTACAAAGGAAAACATTTAGCTGGAGCTTGCTTACAGTTTCAGAGGTTTAGGGTATTAGCACCATGGCAGGGAACATGGTGGTATACAGGCAGACATGGAGCTGGAGAAGGCGGTGAGTTCTACATCCTGATCTGTAGGAGAGAGAGGGTTGGCGGACAGAGACAGGCAGACAGTGACACATTTCCTCTAACAAGGTCACATCTAGTTCTAACCCTTTCAAAGAGTTCCACTGATACCCCAATCAAGGACTGATATCAAGTAGCATGCATGGAGATAGCCTAGAACCCCTGGGCAGATGTAGCCCATGGCAGTTTAGTGTCCAAGTGGGTTACACAGTAATGGGAACAGGGACTGCCTCTGACTTGAACTGATTGGCCTCATCTTTGATCACTTACTCCTCAGGGTAGGTGCAGCCTTAACAGGCCACAGAGGAAAACAAAGCATCCACTCTTGATGAGACCTGCTAGACTAGGATCAGAAGGGGAGGAGGACCTCCCCTATCAGTGGACTGGGGGAGGAGTATGGGTGGGACAGAAGAAGGGAGGGCAGGCTTGGGGGGGAGGAGGGAGGGAGCTACAGGTGGGAGGGAGCTACAGGTGGGATACAAAGTGAATAAACTGTAATTAATAAAAAAAATAAAGAGTTCTGCTCTGGTGAATAAGCATTCAAATATATGAGCCTATGGTGCCATCCTTATTCAAACCACCACAGTAACATATATGGATCTGTGTTAAAGGGAGAAATTGCTATATATCTTAGAGCATATATCTGTAGTACTGCCGATAAGTAAGAAAAGATTGTTAAATACAGTAATGCAGTGATGTCAGGAAAGTGCTATTGGGTAATGCTATGCTATGTGCTCATCATAGTGGCTTTTCAGTTTTTAAAATTACATATATTTGTGGATGTTTATGTATGTATGTTTGTGGGCATGTATGTGCCACCACTTGTATAGAGGTCAGAGGACAACTTCTGTGATTTTTCTGTGCAACTTAGGTTTGATCCCCAAATCCCAAAAGGTAGTAAAAGAGGAGATCTCCTGAGAGTTGACCTCTGACCTCCACACATGTGCCTGCATTTAAACACACACAAACATACACATTCATCCTATAGATACATACACAGAGAGACACAAAATGAATGAACTCATATTTAAAGTTAATTTTTGGTTTCTTGTTCTATTTCTTTCCTGGTAGACTTAGAAAAAGATGAACCCAGTGGTAAAGGGTCTTGTGTAGACTCTATATGGAGATGGAGCCTCATGAACCATGTGGAGGTAGGAGAGAATCAGTTCCCACAAGTTGTAAGATGTGCTGTTATGAGGTAACTCCACCAGAGAACACACATAGACACTCTGAAAGCAAAATAGACTACTAGGTATTTGATGGATTAGGTCTTCCCATTTTGGCAGGTGTCAGGGTCTACACACTGTGAACTATGGAGTCATCTCTCTCTCTGTCTCTCTCTCTGTCTCTCTCTCTCTCTCTCTCTCTCTTTTCCTGAGACAGGGTTTTTAGCCCTTAGAATATGGATTTTTAATTGGTTCAATTTAGGGCAAGACTGTATTGTTAATGTCATATAAGGATTGTCAAAACAAATATGTGGTAATCAGTGTTTTGAGGTTTAATCAGTAATAGGTACTGTGTCCATTGTAAGGGAGTTAGATAGGCCAAAAAGCTAAGTTGAGATACTTACTGTTTATTGTACTTTTTTAAAAAAATGGCCTTTAAGTACCTCTGTCAGGTTCTATTCATTTTGTTTTATTTAACATGTTACTCGTGTAAAGTCTGATGTACAATTTTAAAGGTTGATGTGAATGAATTTTGACATAAATTTGTATTTATTTCACCTCCATAGAAAACATTCTAGGCTGGGTGCAGTGGCACACCCCTGTAATCCCAGCACTGGGGGAAGCAGAGACAGGCAGACCTCTGTGAGTCTGAGGCCAGTCCAGTCTACAAAGTGAGTCCAGGACAGTCAGGGCTACACAGAGAAACCCTGTCTCAATAAACAGGAGCAAACAAACAAACAAAAAACAGAAAGAAAGAAGAGAGAGAGAGAGAGAGAGAGAGAGAGAGAGAGAGAAAGAAAGAAAGAGAGAGAGAGAGAGAAAGAGAGAAAACATTCCAGAACCCCACACCTTCCTCTGTCCACTTCTCAGTCAACAATTCACTTCTCCTTAAGGAGCAGTGTAATTTGATTCTCAAGCACACAGGCTCTAGCTTAGTGACCTCTGTTTAAACTGCAGCTGTACTGTACCTGAGTTGTGACAGAATTCAGAATCATCTAGGAGACACACCTTGAGGTGTGTCTGAGGGAGTTTCCAGGAAGGAAGACCCACCCTGTGTGTGAACGGCACCATCCCAAAAGTGGTACTGAAAGGTAAAGGGAACATGGCAGAGCACAGCATTCACCGTTCTGTTACCTTGTCCTTTCAGGTGTGAGTCCCAACTGTATTCTGTTGCCACCATGAACACTATTGTGCCTTTCGTCTCATGTGCCCCTTTAGTATGCTTTTTCACAGTAACAGGAAAATAACCAATACATTTTTTTTTTTTTAATTTCTAAATCACAGATAATGTTAAGTGTTTTGTCTTAGTTAGGGTTTCTATTGCTAAGATAAAACACCTTGACCAAAAAAGCAAGTTGGGGAGAAAAGGGTTTATTTGGCTTACACTTCCACTAGACAGGAACTTGGAGGCAGGAGCTGATGCAGAGGCCATGGAGGGGTGCTGCTTACTGCTCAGCCTGCTTTCTTATAGAACCCAGGAGCATTAGCCCAGGAATGGCATCACTCTTGATGGGCTGGGCCATCCATACATCAATCACTAATTAAGAAAATGTCCTACAGGCTTGCCTTCAGCCTGATCTTATGGATGCATTTTCTTAATTGAGGTTTCTTCCTCTCAGATGTCTAGCTTGTGTCAAGTTGGCATAAAACTATCCCATACATGATTTTGTTATTGTTTGTTTTGGTTTGTTCATGTACTGTGTGAAATATGAGGCTTTAATTTTTAAAAAAAATAAAATTACTATTGTTATCATTATTATTATTATGGGTGGTTTTCAAGACAGGGTTTCTCTGTGTAGCCTTGGTTGTCCTGGACTCGTTTTGTAGACCAGGCTTGCCTCAAACTCACATCAATCCAACTGCCTCTGTCTCCTGAGTGCTGGGATTAAAGGCATGTGCCACCAACCCCAGCTGTGTTTAATTTTTTTTTTTAATCCTTGAGTGTGTTTGTGCATGTGAGTGCTGTGCCTGCAGAAACCAGAAGAAAGCATTGGATCCCCTGGAGCTGCAGTTAAAGGTGTGTACTGGGAACCAAACTTGAGTCATCTGCCTAAGCAGTACACTCTGAACTGCCAAGCCATCTCTCCTTTATTTATTTATTTATTCATTTACTTACTTACTTATTTTCTGAGACAAGGTTTCCACCCCTTGGAATATGGATTTTTAATTGGTTCAATTTAGGGCAAGGATGTATTTTTAATATCATATAAGCATTGTCAAAACAAAGTAACATTTTTTTCATTTGCTTTCGAATAATTTCTAGTGTGACAATTTACAGAAACCTTAGTTTTGAATTTTTTGTTTGTATCACTTTTGCAGAAAGCATAAATTGTGTCAACAAGTATTCCCACAGATCATTAAAAAGTATAGTTAGTACCTTGTCTTAAGCCATTTTGAGTTATAATAACAATAGCAAGATACAATAGAGTGGGTAATTTATCAAGAATATATTTGCTTTCATACTGGTGTACAAGGCTGGGATGTCCATAATGAAGGTGCGGGAATCTGGTGAAAGTTATTTATTTATTTATTTTAGCTTTATTCATTTTTACTTATGTATGTATACCACTTGCATGTCTGGTGCCCACAGAAGCCAGAAGAGGACAACACCTCCCATGAAACTGGAGTATCAGATGGTAGCAAGTCATCATATGGGTTCTGGGTTTTCTGCAAATCATCTCTACAGTCCCATGGTGAGGATCTTGTTGCATTCTAACATGGAAGAAAGCACAGCTGGAAAGCAAAAAATGCTTGAAATTTCCTTCCTTGAAAATGGCAAAGCCTTCAAGGCCCAATTACTTCTCTGAATTGCAGCAATACCAATAAAATTCTGGCATGAGTTTTGGAAGGGAAAAAAAAATGTTCAAATCATAGCATCTTTTTGTGTAAATACTGTACAATATTCTATGCATATTTACAAAGAACATTTAATTCATCCCATTTTAATGGATTTGGATGAGAACTGCCAACTGGCAAGCAGCTGCACCCAGCACTTGCAATTTTCCCATCTACTTATTCAGTTACTGTATCACTCATACAGTTGAAAAGTGCTCAATAATTATCTATTCAGCTCCAAACCTGCCAAAGGTAAACTTCAATGATACTGATTTCAGCAGATCAAATCAAACAGTGCAAAAAGCTGAAAAATGTTCTTAGAGCTCAGCAAAAATTTTGGGCCAAAGAAATTTCTTCACGCTGGAAACCTGATCTAATCATCTATTTTTCCCTTATCCAATGAGAAAATGGAATTGTCCACTATGTAATATTATATAACTCCAACAAAATCTTCTGTATCCAATTAGCTGTAAAAACAACCAGAGAGGCAATTGTGTAGTGAAAGCATTTCATCTTTGTAGATTCAAAGAAAAGTTTCATTTGTTATATAAACAAAAATTATTTTATAGGATACAATAACTATCTTCTTAAACAATAAAATGGTCCAAGCTTCTTACATTCTTTTGCAATACTTTTTTGTGTTGTTTGTTTTTTCAAGACAGGCTTTCTCTGTGTAGCCTTGGCTGTCCTGGACTCACTTTGTACAGCAGGCTGATCTTGAATTTGCAGATATCTGCCTGCCTCTGCTTCCCCAAGTGGTGGGATTACAGGTCTGTGTGCCGCTGTGCCTGGCTGCAATAATTCTTAAGTGGAAATATACATTAGAATCACCTGAAGAAGTTCAGATCTTCCAAACCATCCTGGTTTTCTCTCCTACTACAAAATACAAGTGTTGGGTAAAATAAGGCAAGCATCCTGTGAACTGGGAGTGAAGTTTTGTGGTAGAATACTCGCTGAGCATGAGCAAGGCCCTAGGCATCTCTAGTACCCCCACTCCAAACAAACAATTATAGGGAGAATTATAATGCAGCTGTAGTTATATATCAATTATCTACAAATACAAAATCTGGGGGAAAGTCTGTTAGTTTTTGTATTTGATATGTATGCCACAAATTCATTGTTCCTAGTGAAACAGTATGCAAAGGTAAGAGGAGATTGGGTCATTTTAGGCTATATCCTTATCAGTGGGTTAGTCCACAGATGGATTCACAGCTTAGTGGGCTATTGGGAGGTGTGAGGTACGGCCAGATTAGGTTGAAGTCTGACATCTCCGGATAGTCATTGGTTTGCGCTTGGTCTATGATAGTAAACTCCCTTTTCTCAGTGAAGCCATAACCCCATATGGATGACCCCAGGTGTTGTAAGAAGCAACACATAGCCCTCAGGGCAGATTACAGGCTGAGTCTTTCCTGATAAGGAAACCAGTTCAGCTAGCTATCTATTCCTAGAAATAACCCACCCTGCCAAGGAGATCTTAGTCTTAAGCAGTTATCTTCAACTGTACTAGGAGATTTTCCCCCTCACTCCTAGGATACTTAAGTACTGTATTTTCGTTCTTGTGATAGGACCATGATACTGCATGGAAAATGAGGCACTGTACTATTACATGTAAATCAAGTATTCCTGACACATTAACACCAGCAAACCTGTTAAGATCAGTAAGCCAGCATCTCTACAGCCAGCCCCAAGGGACCTGACAAACCAGATATCAGGCATCTGTGAAACCACCTGCACATGCTCTGGGTCACCTTATAAGAGAACTCGAAGCCCCTCCTCTCTCTCTTTTCCTCCTGCCCTGCCCAGAGATAGTCTCTGTGACCCCTTCCATTTCTTCTCCCCCTTCCTTTAATAAACCTCCCACGTTGAACGAGCCAAGTAACTCTGTTGCACAATCCTAACAAAACCAAACACATTCACCCTCGAAATCCCTCCTACTGCCCAAAGGTTTATAAATCCCTGATTTCAAATAAATGTGCTGGGGGGTGCATGCATGCTGCTCACTGACTGGCTGATACCATTGGCCTTCTACCATGAGTAACTGATATTAGTCATTTATCCCTCCCTGGGCCTGTCACCAGGCCTGCCCTCTGTCTCTGGGCCTGGGGCTTGCCGGGACTAGGTTTCACCAGGCCTGTGTCTCTGCTACAAGCCAAGCAGACATGGGTCTTGACCTGCAACTCTGCTGTGCTCAGCAAAGCAGCTTAACCGAGAACTGTAACACTTTTGGTACCGCCACCGTTGATCTCATGCTAAAAGAGCCAAACTGTACCACTTTGTGGCAAACCTTTTCCACACCCCAGCCTAGCACAGGGGCCATTTTCTACAATGCTCTCGCTGCCCCTGAGAGAAACAGAACCCCGTTCTCTGTGCTGAAGCCAAGCTCCAGGGTCCTGCCTGAAGGAGAACAACAAGGTAGTGGTAAACTTTAAGAAGTGGAGCTCTTTGGGTGGATGACACCTAAATGAACATCAGTACAAAGTCCCAATTTATTTCTAATATCAGAGATCAGACCTCTACTCTTGCCTGATGCGTCTAAAACAAAAAGGGGGAACTGTAGAGAGCTGCGTAATGCCAGGCCTTAAAGATGGAGCTGGTTTCCGCCTTCCACCTTCCCGATGGTGAGTGCTCTCTGTCACAAACAACTCCATATTTGGCTAAGGCTGAGGATGTGGCTTGCTTCCGTGTATGTGGACCTATCTGCATTGCCCACGAGGCACGCTGGGGTTGGCTACCCAGAGGCTATTTAAGCTGTGGGCTGGCTTTCCCCAGGGTCAAGGTTCCTGAATAAACTGCATTGAAAAAAAAAGAAGTGGAGCCCATTAGGAAGTAAATTCTAGGAGACTTGCGTTGTGCCCGAATCACGATACCCCAAAAGACCACCACCAGGAGCCGAGTCAGTTGCAAACCACATGAGGATCTTTTTATTACAAATTACAAATTACAAGCTGCAGCTTGGGCCCACACCCACCACCGCCGAAGCAGTGAGGGCTGAGAGCCCTGTGCTCAATTTAGTTGGGTGATTTAAAGACTCTGGTCCCTCCCATCATGCCCAAGGCAGGGGCGATTCCTGCCGGGCAAGCATCTATTGGCCAAAATGCTACATTTTGAATTGATTGGCTATAGGAAGGTCCTCACTATTAATGATCTGGTGTCCCTCCCTAGGGGGATGGAACAGTTTCCTAGCAACTGTGTCTCTAGTGAGTGGGGAAAGAATGCAGTACAGCATGTTCTTCCCCTCAGGGCATTACTGGACCTCACCCAGCTAGTTCAGGCCTTAAACTTTAATAATAACAGCTGATTTTTAATCTTTTGGTCTCTCACATGCTTTGCTTGTAAAGCAGATATTTTTTCCATAGCTCCTTTTTGTAACTCTCTGCTTTCTAGTTTTCTTGAGTTGAACAGCTTTGTGCTGATACATGTTCCTCAACATGATGTGTAGTTAATCAACAGAGCCATATATACTGAAACCAGAACCAGTATAAACCTTTCATCTTTTTAAGTTATGACTTTGTCATAGTGATGGAAAACTGACTAACAGCCTCTTTAGGTGATTTTGTTATTGTGTGAACATTATATAGCATTGTTTATGTACCTAGGCTATGTAATATGCTATAGCCTATTGCTTCTACACAGGGTAAAATGATACAATCAAGAAACCAGATAAAAGAGATATATGTGGCTGCTGGTAGATTGGGCTGCTAGAGTGACATAGCATACTTTTTTGTTTTGTTTTTAACATTACGTGTGTGTGTGTGTGTGTGTGTGTGTGTGTGTGTGTAGGTAATACTGCCACAATGTGCATATTGAAGACAGAAGATAACTTGTTGTAATTGGTCCTCTCTTTCCACCATATCGGTCTCAGGGATCAAACTCCAGTCATTAGTCGGATTGTCCAATACCTTTACCCACTGAGCCATCTTATAAGCCTGGCATAGTTTTAGAGTGCAAAATTTTGTTAATAAGCACACTCTATAACAATGACAAAAGAAAAATATAATAAGTAAATAAACTAGAAATACAGTTATAATTATCAAATATGTACTGTACATAACTGTAGTAATCATACATTTTTTGAGACAAGATCCCATTTTGTAGCCCAGGCTGGCTTCAGACTTGCAGTCTTATGGGTGCTATGTGTGCCCCTTTGCCCAGTGCATGCATTACACATTTAAGTGGTTGACAAGTCTCCTTACTCCAATATTACCACAGACATGTAAGGAATACATAACATTACTAGGCTATAGGTGTTAGTCTCAAACCTGGGACAAATGTCTAACTGAGGTGCCTTTTTAACATATCAAAGCACATGTGGCTTCCTGGTTTTCCCAGCATCCCTTAGTCTCTACCTGTTACAGTGTATGGCTGGCATGCTGCACCCCCTACCCTGAACTCTTCAGCCCAGGGTCTGGGCTGTCCTTCCCTTAGCTACCCTTCCCTGTATAATCCAAACATTTTGTTCAGCAGGCCCCTTTTGTGTACCCTTTACCCTCCTGGCCTATTGGTCTCCTGGTCTCCTGACTCTCTCTCTGTCCTCTCTCACCTCTCCTTGTATGGCCCAGCCCAGGGTCATATTCACTCTAGATTCCCTCATATGTCACTGCTTTTGGCTATGTTCTCCCTTTTATCTGTGATAAACCTTCTTCACTGTACATAGGAACAGCCATGCCATCCTTTGTTTATTTTATTTTTTTCAATAGGAAATTTCTCTATTATATATGTGGTCCAGTGTTGTTGATGAGAATGCATTATCCAGGATGAAATGTCATTCCATAGTATCAGACTATAGTCCAGGGCTGCAATTAAACCTGGGCATACAAGTCTGTATGATATACAAGTGCTGAGACTTATATCTTCTGGCAGAGAGTGAGAGTACTCCCCTTGAGTAAAAATATTTGCTGGTCACTAGATAAGGCTCCAACCACAGATTGGATAAGGCATTAGAACAAAGTGTTTTGTATAAATATGAACCTTTAGAAAGATTTTATCTGAGAAGAAAGAAAAAACATTTATTAGATAGGACAGAAAATAATCCTTTCCTGCTTTTGTTTGAAATTTGATTGAAGATAAAACAAAACAAAACAAAAAAACAACCATGCCCATTAAAATTAATAGCCTGACATCTTTTTTTCAGGTATTTTTGTAGTGAATTTATATTATGAATTTTTGTAACGAATTACAAAATTATTGTATGAATTTATATTACCTATGTGATCTTGTAGCTCTGAGGTGAGAAACTGGTTTAAAAATAGCCCCATGGTGGGACACTAGGACGACTCCTGAGCAAAGCAAGTGTAAGACTTCTCTTGAGGGATATACACAAGCCAGACTCAACTGGAAGTAGAGAGACATGGGAGTGATTTAATATAAGCAGAGGCCATATACTTCTGGTATAAAGCAGACCGTCTGGCCTTTGGGCTCAACTTTTCCAAGAATTACTTCTGTCTGAGAGGTCAAAGGTATATAGCCTTGATTAAGAATTTGTTTGGTGAGGTACAAACAGGAGTGATTACCTCTGACTTTTGAAGTTCCCAGACTTCACATTTCTTTTTGCTGTGCTCTTTGAACTCTGGAGCCAGGCTAGATTAGGGCCTGACCTTCAGCCATTATCTGTACAACCTATATTTGTATGCAAATGTGAGTTCGTAGGCCTTATAAACCAGACATCTCGAAGAGGACACAAAGCTCAAAAAGAAAAAAGAAAAAAAAACAGAGAGAGAGAGAGAGAGAGAGAGAGAGAGAGAGAGAGAGAGAAACCAAACAAGTGGGAAGCCGTGTACTAATTGTAATAGAAATACTAACAAAATCAAAACATTTAAAATGTTTTATTAGCGAAGTTAAAATATAGTTATATTATTTCCTTCTTCCTTTTCCTTCCTCTAACCCTTCCCATTTACACTGTCCCCCTTTTCTCCATGGCCTTTTTTTCTTTATATAAAATTTAATATTATATATAACTATATATAATATTATATATTACTGTTATATAATATTATATATTACTATTATATATTATATACAATATAATATATATTATATACAATATATTATATATTATAGTTATATATAACTATATATTACTATATATATATATATATATATAACTATATATTCCTAAATGTATAACTGCAACCTGCTCAGTTTGTATAATGTTATTTTTATGTATATTTCAGAGCTGACCACTTGGTAATGTTTTACCAATTGGGAGCTCTTTTCTAGGTGTCTTAGTTAGGGTTTCTATTGCTGTGAAGAGACACTGTGACCATGGCAACTCTTATAAAGAAAAACACTTAATTGGGAGCTAGCATATAGTTCAGAGGTTTAGTCCACTATTGTCATGATGGGAAGTATGGTGGCATGCTGGTAGATATGGTGCTGGAGAGGTAGAAGAGACTTCTACATCCAAATCCACAGGCAGAAGGAAGAGACTGAGCCACTGGCCTGGTTTAAGCAGTTGATATCTCAAAGCCCACCTCCTAATGACACACCTCCTCCAACAAAACCACACCCATTCCAACAAGGCCCACTCCTAATAGTAGTACTCCCTATAGGCCTATGAGGGCCATGTTTATTCAGACCACACTGGGAAAGATGATTGCTCAGAACATCTTAATTGCCTGTAGTTATTTTTTTTTTTTTAATAAACAGAAAAGTGCTTCCACTTCTGTTTAGGATGTAGAAACTTGCAAGGGACTATGATCTTCATTGTACTATGTGACCTGAAGTAACTTTCTCCATCCCAAAATGCTGCTGTATTCTAATAACCTATATAGCAGTAAATTCATGGGCTTAGTTTGACCAAATGGTGATCTGTGACTGGGGAGAAGGCTCAGTTGAGAAAGTTCTTGCTTTGCTAGCATGGGGACCCAAGTTCAGATGCCCAGAGTCCACATAAATAGCCACAGTGGCATGTGCCTATATCCCAGCCATAGTGAGGTAAGATGCAGACAGCCTATGGGCACCAAAGTTATGTGTCAAGTTTTAATTACTGTGCCCAAGAGCTCTGTAAAACAAAAATACCTCTAACCTGTAAGCCCCTTGAACAAGGACAGATACTTTCCTGAGAAGCTGGAGGCTGTTGTTCATATAAGTTTAACAAGCCACATGTTTTCAATTCCCTAGACAAGTTTGGCTGACTCAATTGCACTGGCTGTGCTTAATCAAATGTAGGTGGCAGGTACATGGGCAAGAAATAAATCAGGATGTATGTTTGCCCCTGATTAGATGAAGGCAGAAAGCATATAGCCTTGAGGGTTTGCCTTTATAAGCACCTGGCCAATATAGCTTGTGGTCATTTTCTGGGAACCCCAGAGTGGACCTGACTAGAGCTCATCATCCTCCTGGCCAGTATTTAATAAAGCTTGCTTCAAATTTGGCTCCAAATTACAATAGTGATCTTATTCTTGCCCAGGGGATTAATACGCTCTCAAATGTGTAAGGCACCTAAGGAAAAACACCTGAAGTTGTTCTCTCACCAACCCCAAAATATATACATTCATGAGCACCCCAACACACACACACACACACACACACACACACACACACACATTTGTTAATATTGTTTACATTCAGTACCGTGTAATTTGAGACTGCTTAGTCAGTTAGGGATTGTGAATACTCCACTGACACATGATTGATTGTTTTCTAGAAAATCAACGACTGCTAAAATACTTGTGATTTTTTTTCTTTAATCCTTTGTCCCAGAATTACAATCCCACAATAAAGTTGTGATGACAGTGTAATTGTTGTGCCAGACTCATGAGACCCTAAAAGACCACCAGGAGTCGAGCTCTTTGCAAAATACATGAGGATCTTTTTTTTTTTTTTATTACAAGCTACCCTGGGCTCACACACTCTCACCACTGAAGTGGTTGCCGAGAGCTTCATGCTCAGGTTAGGTGGGTGATTTAAAGAGTCCGGTCCCTCCCAAAGTGCCCAAAGCAGGGGGAGTCCTGTGTGGCAAGCGTCTATTTTTGTTGAAACACAAAGGAGGGTGTTGCATTTTGAATTGATTGGCTATAGGAAGGCCCCCAAACCGTTAATGGTCTGGCTTCCCTTGTTTGGCTGTGGTACGGGAGAGGGGCAATCTGGGCCAGTTTCCTAGCGACTATATCTCTAGTGGGCAGGAAAAGAATGCAGAAAGGCTGGTTCTTCCTCACAGGTGGCTGGACATGTCTCCACCTGGCTGGCCTTCATTCAGGCTTACCCTTTAAACTTTAAATCAATACCTGAAATTCGTTGGTCTGTCATAATGCTACAACCAAACACATCACATTTTAATTTACCTTGCACGTTTTACTTGCTCAGTTTTTACAGATTGCTTTTGTCTTTTCTGTAGTTCTATATGGAAGGTCACTCCCCTCCCCCATGGCCTTGAATGCACCCAGAAGCTTCATGGAAACCCAAGTATCAGTCACAATTAATGCTGGAGCTAGTTCAGTGTGTGCAGTGCCTTTCTGTGCACTGTCCTGTCAAAGTTTTCTGTTAATCTCCCAAGTCCCTGACACTTCACACCCTGAAATCAGGGTAATAATATCTAAGTCCATTTTAATATTAACATCCTTTTTCTTTGCTCTAATTTCATAAACCTTAAATTACCTTCTGGTAATTATGTATCCCCTATGGTTTGTCTTAAAAAAAATGTACTGGTTAGGCAGATAAGAATTAAAAGGTACCCATTCTAGTTGTATTTTTGTGAAAATTAATCATGAAGCATACTTGCAATGATCATTTGGTCTCTGGTGGGTCACTGTGAATCAGTATCTCTGAAATGAAGTTAATAGATTTGCAGCAACTAGCAGCTATATTTATACCAGGGTGAATTCTTCAAAGTAAATGGTCTGAACTTTGGTTTATATTCCGCTTTATGTCTCTTTCAATGAATAAAACATATAAGGACTTCTTTCCATATGAAGGACTACATATATTGCAAGGAATATTAAAGGCTCACGTTCTACTTTCCATTCCTCTGGCTTTTTATTCTTTTTATTAGTGTATTGCAGCCCTTAACACATATTTTGGCAATTATTTGTTTACTTGTCAGTCTCCTATCTGTTTTGTTCATTGATAACATCATGGGTTCCTACAAGAAAACACCTGGCATGGAGTAGGTGCCTGGTAAATATTTAGATTTCTGCTTAATTTTCCTGAACTTTGGTTCAGATTTTCCCTTTTGTCTCTTTCCAGTCTGGACTGCTTGAGTTTGATCCCCATAACTTGTAGTTGGAATTTTTTGTCTTATTTTGATTGTGGTAGATATTCAATAAATGGCAGTGTTATGCCCAAGTCTGGTGGACCCCAAAGACTACCAAGGAGCTGATTCCGATGCAAACTCAGTAGTGTCTTTTATTACAATCTCAGGCTTGGGCCGACACTTGTCACCAATGCATCGGTGTATAGTGTAGAGGCCCCAGCTCAGGAAGAGATTTTTTTTTAATTGGTTTACAGCAAGGTTTTGGAAGTTCAGCTAAGTAGTTATACAACTGGGTGATATTCAGCAAGGACAAGCTTGTTACAAAGTGACTGTGGCTAACTAACCTTGAGCAAGCTATCTGTATAGACCTCAGGAGCTTTAGGTATTTCTGTGCCATGAAAGTTCTACTACTAGGTCTGGTGGGCTGCCCAGCACAGATGCCCCAAACTGAGATAAGATACCTTCCCATTCTTATGGTTTTCTCCAGGCTATTCCTTGTGTAGGGGACTCCATTGTCTTCTTTTGGAGTTGGTGACATATGGCTGGGACTGTTGACTTTTGGGGTGGGAGGTCAGGCCTGGTTCTCTCAGCAATAGAATGAATACACAAAAATAAATTTAGTTGAATGGACTGTTAAAGGATACCCTATGGCAAATCGCTCAACTTGGCTGTCAATGGAAGTATGCTGGACTTTGTGTCACTAGCATACAATATGAGAATTTTTCCCGTGCTGCAAATCTTTCTAAACAATTGTCTAGCTATATTTTAGGTAATTGGACTGAAGAATTCTATACTATGATGGAGCAGCTGAGAGTGGCCATTGTTACGGCAAATGGACGCAGGACTAGCCACAGGATTATCATCATGGATTGCTGCAGTCATGAATCATCTGAAGGAATGGGCGGGCATGGGAGCGTTAGCAGGCCTTCTGGTGTTGGTCACCTTGGTTTGCCTGTGGTATATATGCAAGATTAGAGTCTCACAACAGCGTAATGCAGCCATGCTCATTCAGGCCTTTACAGCCATTGAAGCAGGACAGTCTCCCCAAGCATGGTTGGCTACCATAAAAAGCTAAAATGTTACGCTCAGGATGTGAGGCTAAGCACTGCACTCAGGGTCAGCGGCTTTCGACCCAGAGAAGAGCATGTCTGATTGCATGCGGGTTGATGCCCCAGGTCCCGCTTCTGTGAAAAAGGTATCGGACGGGTCTGATGCTCTTTGGGTGGATGACACCTAAATGAACATTGGTACAAAGTCCCAATTTATTTCTAATATCAGAGATCAGACCTCTACTCTTGCCTGATGCGTCTAAAACAAAAAGGGGGAACTGTAGAGAGCTGCGTAATGCCAGGCCTTAAAGATGGAGCTGGTTTCCGCCTTCCACCTTCCTGATGGTGAGTGCTCTCTGTCACAAACAACTCCATATTTGGCTAAGGCTGAGGATGTGGCTTGCTTCCGTGTATGTGGACCTATCTGCATTGCCCACGAGGCATGCTGGGGTTGGCTACCCAGAGGCTATTTTAAGCTGTGGGCTGGCTTTCCCCAGGGTCAGAAGATTTTTCAAAGTTCCTGAATAAACTGCATTGAGAAGAACAAAAAAAAAAAAAAAAAAAAAAAAAAAGATCATATAGTCATATAGAAGGAGAGGAGAACCTCCCCTATCAGTGGACTTGGGGAGAGGCATGCTTGCAGAAAGGGGGGGAGGGTGGGACCGGGAGGGGAGGAGGGAGGAGTTTATGGGGGGATACAAAAGGAATAAAGTGTAATTAATAAAAGTTAAATAAAAAATTTAAAAAAAATAAAAATAAAAAAAATTTAAAAACAGGGAAAAAATCTAGTATATTACTCTTCACTCTTGAGCCTACACTGAAGGGGCAGCAACTACTTGTTATAGAAGATTGCAGAAATGCAAGCCCATCCATGCAGTCTCATTTATGGCTTCTGCTGCTAACCATTTAGGTTGACTCTATTCACCATGAAATGATGTCAAGGTCAGGGAGTGCTACTTCTGTAACTAATGGAAGGAACAATTGTTAACTACGTACTAGTCCCCTTTTGGCCATTGGGGAGACATTGTAAGACTTCCAGAGCATGTTTGAAACTAAATGCGATCATATGTATATATGATTAAGTTAATTTATAAATTAGGTATCATAAGCTGAACAACTGTGGTGGATATTTTTTGTTGTCAACTTGAGCAGATCAATAAATGTCTAGCAGGCATAGCCATCTCTTATACCCAATTTGCAAGACCCCAAAAGACCACTGACCACACTGAGAGTCAGAAATCATCTGCAAAAGCAAAGAGCCTTTATTTCAGGCTTCAACTTGGACTCCCAGCATGAACTGACACAGCAGTCAGAGGCCAGGAGCCTTTAGCTTAAAAAGAAGCTGATTTTCATAGGGTTTTTAGCAACGGGTAGGGGCTTCCGGACTTGGTGGTTACTTGATTGGGTGAGATTTAGCAAGAGCAGGCTTGTACTTATTGATTGGCTAAAGGCAAGTTGGAGTAACTATCTTGGCAACCACAAGGACAACATAATTGTTTTAGCTACTGCAAGGACAGCAGTCATTTCGACCTGTTTCCTGATTGACTGGTGTCAGAGTGGGCACACTGTGTCTTCTGGAATGTCATGGTTTCCTGCATGTACAAACACGTTTTTTCAGGTTCCGGAGGTGAGAGCTAGGTCAATTACAAGACAGAGGTTAGTACCAAAATGGAGTTTGTTGTGCTCAGATTCTTCACATCCTTCTGCCTTTGAGCTGAAAGAGCTCCAAAATAGCTATGAATGCACCCCCCCGACAAAATCATAGTTTACTTAAAAGATTATAAATATTTTTGCAATTTTATTTTAGAGATGTATTTTTACTTTTAATTATGTGGTGTGGAGGAGGGCCAGGTATGTGTCCCGAAGTAACTAAAGTTAGTTACTTCGATGCCACAAAGGTTGTTTGAGCCACTGAAGCTGGAGTTACAGGCAGTTGTGAGTTGCCTGTGTGGGTCCTCAGAACCAAATTTAGGTCCTCTACTAGAGCAGAATGTGCTCCTAACTACTGAGCTATCTCTCAAGTCCCACCATTTCATTTTGTTACTAGATTGCACAGTTATAGATGACAGTGTTGTCCTATGCCAATGTTAAAAGCCTGGGCATGCCGACTAGGGCATTAGTGATGTCTGTGAGGGCATTTTCATGGAGGATTAAAGGAAGAAGGGCTACCCTAAATGTGAGGCACACCTTCCCAGAGGCTGGGGGCCTGGACTGAATATAAAGAGGAAACCAATTTCAACTGAATTCTGGCATTCCCTTTCTGTGCTTCAGCCCCTGCTGCCATAGCCTTGAGTTTTTCCCCCGTCACAATGGGACTGTATCGTGAAACTGTGGAACAAAATAAAACCTCTTACTTCACTTATTTAGTACACTCTCAAGAAAGAGGATGAATACAATGGGTAAATTTAGCATAGTTAAATAAAAGTCACATGAGTACAAATATTGTACTATATTCACTTTTTATTGACTGGGGGTAATGAAAGCCTGGAAAGCAAAACTAAAAATAATGGGAAATGACTTTAACCCAATCAGCTTTTCTTTTCCTTGATGTTATAGTCAAGCCCTAAGTTGCTCACCATCTGCCTCACCCTTTTTTGTTTTTTTTAATCTATCTTTATATTCTAATTTTGAGAGAGTTTTCCTATGCAATTTAGGCTGGATTTGAACACACTATGCAGTCTACTCCTGCCTCAGACTTAAGAGTGCTAGGATTACAGGTACATTTTTCATGTCATGCAATGACTCTCTCTTCCTTGCCTTCTCTTTACTTGATCCTTCTGGTCAGGTTGTCTTGTAGTTCCAATAGTGGAATGAATGTGTGCCCCATCTTTTTTCAGACTTTCACACCTGCTGTTTCCTTTTCCTAGCTTACTCTTCCAAACTCTATGTTCTGGCACCACTCACTGCAGAGTCTCCACCCAGCCTGGGCAGCAGTACAGATGTCAACTTTTACATTTTAGCTCCTTCTCTGTTGTACCAAAGCTCCAGACCTTGATTTCATCAGAACCTTGATCACAAAGGCATGGTGTTTTCCTGTTTAATTGACTATCTCTCCCTAGACTGACCTTCCTGAGGTTGGGAATGTGAGATTATTTCGCTGTCCTGTCTCAAGCACCTACATGTAGTACCTTGGATATAGGGGCACTCATTTTGTTTTTATTCAATGAATATATACAGGTAAAACAAAACAAAACAAAACAAAACAAAACAAAGGGCTGGATTGCTGGCTCAGAGGTTAAGAGCACTGGCTGTTCTTCCAAAGGTCCTGAGTTCAATTCCCAGCAACCACATGCTGGCTCTTAACCATCTGTAATGAGATCTGGTGCCCTCTTCTGGCCTGAATACTACATAAATCAATCTAAAAAAAAACCCACAAAGTTTGGTTTTATAATCTGTTCAAAGAAATTTATTTTGAAAAATTTACTGTATAGAAATGTCTTCAAGCCCTTTGAAAATGTGATATATGCCCGCCCGACCATGCATTTTTCTTCTTTTTTTAAACTTAAAAAAAAGTTTATGTTTATTGGTGTCTTGCCTGCATGTATGTTTGTGTGAAGGAGTCAGATCTCCTGAAACTGGAGTCACAGAGAGATGTGAGCTGACATGTGGATGTTGGGAATTGAACCAGTGACCTCTGGAAGAGTAGGTAGTGCCATCTCTCTAGCCCAACTCATGCACTTTTCAAAGGCTGCTCTGCTTTCTGCTTTTTATTTTCTTTTTTTTCCATATAACTATTTTAAATATAATTTTTTATTTACTGCAGTTTATTCACTTTGTGTCCCTGCTGTAGCCTCTACCTTCCTTCCCTCCCAATCCTGCCCCTCCCTCATCTCCTCCCATCTCCTTTTCCCAGTCCACTGATGGGGAGGACCTCCTCCCCTTCCATCTGCCTCTAGCCTATCAGGTCTCATCAGGACTGTCTTTCACAGTCTTCCTCTGTGGCCTGGTAAGGCTGCCCCGGGTGATCAAAGAGCCAGCCACTGAGTTCATGTCGGAGACAGCACCTGTTTCTCTTACTAGAGAGCCCATTTGGAGATGGGCTACATCTTTGCAAAGGTTCTAGGTTATCTCCATGAATGGTTCTTGGTTGGAGTATCAGTCTCAGAAAAGACCCCTCGGCCCAGATTTTTTGGTTCTGTTTTTCTTCTTGTGGAGCTCCAGAAACTTCCAGATCTTTCTATCTCCCCCTTCTTCCATAAGATTCCCTGCCCTCTGCCCAAAGTTTAGCTATGAGTCTCAGCATCTGCTTTAATAACCTGCTGGTAGAGTCTTTCAGAGGCCCTCTGTGGTAGGCTCCTGTCTTGTTCTTTGTTTTCACCTTCTTCTGATGTCTATTCCATTTGCCTTTTTGAATGAGGATTGAGCATACAGAATGGCAGAGAAACACTTAAAGAAATGCTCAACATCCTTAGCCATCAGGGAAATGCAAATCAAAATGACCCTGAGATTTCACCTTACACCCATCAGAATGGCTAAGATAAAAAACTCAAGTGACAACACATGCTGAAGAGGATGTGGAAAAAGGGGAACCCTCTATTGATGGTGGGAATGTAAACTTGTACAACCCCTTTGGAAATCAATCTGGCACTTTCTCAGACAATAAGTAATAGTGCTACCTCAAGATCCAGTTATACCACTCCTAGGCATATATCCAAATGATGCTCAAGTATACAACAAGGACATTTGCTCAACCATGTTCATAGAAGCATTATTTGTAATAGCCAGAATCTTGAAACAACCCAGATGTCTCTCAATTGAGAAATGGATACAGAAATTGTGGTACATTTACACAATGGAATACTACTCAGCAATTAAAAACAAGGAAATCATGAAATTTGCAGGCAAATGGTGGGATCTAGGAAAGATCATCCTGAGTGAGGTATCCCAGAAGCAGAAAGACACATATGGTATATACTCACTTACACGTGGATATTAGACATATAATATAGGATAAACATACTAAAATCTGTACACCTAAAGAGGCTAAGCAAGAAGGAGGACCTGGGTAAGATGATCAATCCTCACTCCGAAAGGTTTATTTTCATTAAACAAATCTTTCCTTTGTTAGGCCTTTGAGATACAGAAACTACATTTCAAGACAGCTTAGAGGTAACTCTTGTAGCATGAAGGGAGACCCTTTTCCTGTGGATATAATAAGACACCTTACCAGGCGACATAGGAAGACAATGCAGCCAGTCCTGATGAGACCTGATAGACTAGGGTCAGATGGAAGGGGAGGAGGACCTCCCCTATCAGTGGACTGGGGAAAGGGCATGGGAGGAGGAGAGGAAGGGAGAGAGGGATTGGGAGGGGGCAAGGAAGGAGGCTATAGCTAGAATACAATGTGAATAAAGTATAATAAATAAGAAAAATTTTAAAAAAACAAAAAAAAGACTACCTGATGGTTAATGTTTGGAGTAATTTAAAGGATACACCATGAATAGTGATCAGCTGTTATGGCTGACTAGATCCAAATGACAACAGCATGTCCCCCAAGAGAGAGTGGCAGGTTCTGTCTTTGTAGGCTACAGTGCTCCAAGTTATTTGTTTATGGCCAGAAGACTAATTGTTAATCAGTGCATTTTGAGTGAAAAAGAGACCCAGATGTTACATGCTAATTTTCTTTTTGAGAGTGTGTCAATTTATGCAGTTCTAGCTTTATAGGCTGAAAGAGTCAATCAGTTACACCTGACTAGTTGCTCTGCATGAAAATATGAATAATAACGTTTTCTCTTTGGAATTTGAGGAAGAAAATCTCATTAGAACAGGAACCATTCCTAGTCCCCAGTAAAGTGCAGAGAAAAAGGCCAATTGATTAAGGATTAGAAAGCGATTGGCTGGGTGGTGTGAAGTAGGGGGTAGAGTGTTGGGGGAGGAGAAAAGTAATGGAAGAGACACAAATCTTCCCAGGATCCCAGCATATGGATTTGTTTACTTCAGAGGTAATTGCCAGCTGAGGCTCGCATTCTTGCATCTCATTTCAGATTTTGATGGTAGAGAAATTATTCTTTTTTTTTTTTCTGATGAGAAATTAGATTCAAGTTGCATAGGCTTAAAATGTTGATGTTAGTAATTGGCTAGAGTTAAGGATATAGGATTTCACAATTAGATTCTCATTTAAGGAAAAAAAACAGCTGACTTTATTTAGAGAAATTACTCATTTATTAGTCAAAGTAGATTTGCTTCTGAGCATAATCTATTTGGATTCATTTCATGCAAATGTTTTCTAGGAGCTAGGTTCTTGAATTGAAAAAGAAACATAAGCCAGCATAATAACATATTTAATGAACTGCACAAATGACTTGGAAAATCCCATCCTGGCCAAACATTAAAACAGAAACCACTACTGAAGAAGCAAAAACGATTTCCTTTCCCCCACAAGTCCCAATTATCATAAGTTATCATAAAAAGAGTATTTATTTATTTTTCATTTTCTGAATTTCTACTTGTATAATACCAGATTCTGTAAAAATTTGCCCTGACTTTTCTGACTAGCTTAAAGCTATGGTTGGCAACATGTAATCAGTTGTTTTTCAAATAAGATCAGAAATCCCTTTGGGTAGAGTATGTGTGTTCATATGTGTCTTGAGCTGCTAAAGCAAACAGTTATAAAGAGTGTTTATAAATTACACTTTAAGGACATGAGCAGAGATGTGGAGAACTCTTTAGATTTATGATTACTATTTTCCAAAATGTATGAACCTTATTCTTTGTGACCCTTTATTTCTCAATGATTTCAAAAGTTGTCATGGAATTTTTAACACAGGTGTTTGAATGTAATAATGGCCATGGGGTCTTCTTCTTTGCAGATTTTGCCACCTACTTGGAAAGTGAAATTCTCAAAGATGGGAATTGTTCAATAGCCAGATAGAGGAGACTAGACAGGGCAGAGTCTAGATGAGAAGGCAGGGTGTTTCAGAAGACAGAATCTATAAGATATCTAGATATGAGACACAGTTTGTTAGGGTTAGTAATTTTTATGATTATATACGCCAAGGAGTCCTACAACTAGCCTCCTGCAAGACAGAGACTTGAGGGTGTCTGAAATCCTTGAAAAACTATGTTAAAACTAGAAATTGATGGTAAGGGGTTCATGGCAAGCTATTAGTATACATTCTGCTATCTAAAGGCTAGAGAACATGAAGCCCTGATGTCCAAGGACAGAAAAAGAGTATATACCAGGTTTAGGAGACAGAGATAATGTTTTCTTTCTTCTGTTTTTATATATAAAAACAGAATCTGCCCTTATATTAAGGGCAGATCTCTACTTCATTCACAAATCTCTGGAAACAACCTTATAGATACACCCATAGTGCTCAAAAGTTCTCTTGGCATTTTTAATCAAGTTAACACAGAAAATTAATGCTCTGCAAGAAAGGGATAGAAATAGATGCCATGGTCTACAGCAGGATGATAATGAACTAGAGGGTGAGAAGTGGCTTCTTTATATAACATTTCCAAAATCTCAGGGAGAGGTACTGAAAAGGAAAATTCACGGGTAGATAATCTGCTGACCACGCTTTCATTGCCCCTCCAACTTCTTGCCTGTTCCATGGCTTTCTCTTCACTAGTAATGCTGCCACGATCCTTACCTTAGAGCTCTTCCAGATGAATGTAAACCCCAATGGCTCCCAGGAATGTCCAGCACTTTTGGCTAATAAGGAGAAATACATATGGTCACCTATACTTGGGAAAGTTCATTATGTCCTCCTCCACAGCTAGGTGGGATATAGCTCTAAAAATACAACTCAAACCTACATTTTGCCAAGCATCAAGAACTTGAAATAGCCAGTTCTGAAATAGGGAACCTGTTTCTTCAAGCTCAGTGACTTACTTCCTCCTAGTTAGGCTTTTCAGTATTCTCCATGAGTTCAAAATAAACTTAACAATGTTCTGAATGTGTTATGGTTTATGTGTAAAAGATCTCTCCCAAAAGTCTGTGTACTGAAGATTTGGTATCCAGCTAGTGTTGCCAGAGAGGTGATTGGATCATAAGGACTCTAATGCAATGAATGGAAAAGTCCATTGTTGAGGTCATGGTTAAATGGGTATTTAGAAGGAAGGTATGTGACAGAGAAAGGATATGACTAAATATCTGGCTTTGAAAGGTATGTGTTGCCCTGGAGTCTTTCACGCTACTCCGCCTTTTCTGTGTTTTGAGATTAATCCACCCCATGATCCTTGTCTCATCATGACATTCTGCCTCACTATAGACAGCTTGAGAAGCTATAGAGCCAAGAGACTGAACTGAAACTGTGAGCCAAAATAAAACCTTCTTATTTATTTTTATTTTTGGATTTTGTCTTTGTTTGAGACAGAATTTTTATGTGTAGTCTTAGCTGTCCTGGAAGCCTTCTGATTTTTAAATGGTTTCCCTCAGGTACTTATCACATCTATGAGAATATCAGTACATAGAACAAGGGAGAAACCTTTTAGTCAGAGTAGGCCCCATTGTCTTTTATAAAGGGAATGGATCACAAACTCAAATAGAATGCCGTGTCTAGAGACTCTGGGTATGCTAGATTCCCTTCTCATTTACACTGCTGATTCTACCTGTAAGAAAATGAAATTATTTTTCTTTATGTATTTAAAATAAACGTTTATTTGATTGGCATGTGTGTGAATATCAGAGGACAACTTGCAGGAGTTGGTTCTCTCCATTAAATGGGTTTTAGGGATAGAACTTTGGTTCCAAGGCTTGGTTGCATGTTCCTTTACCTGCTGAGCCATCTCACTGGCCTGAGAAATTATTTCTTATATCCAAGTACTAGCCAGATCCAGCCCTGCTTAACTTCCCAGATCAGATTAGATCTGGCAAGTTCAAGTTGGTATGGGCAGAAATGAAAAATTATTTCTAATACTCCTTCAGTAAATATAAAAGCTGTAGTGCAGCCCTGGATTTCATCCTCAGCAAAACAAAGCAACACCACATAAAACCCAGGGACGATCTAGATTGCTGTATTTGCATAGGTACCCCAGAATGTGGACTTCTGGGTTGAACCCTTCAATGTTATTTATTTATTCCTAGATTATAGCTGAAAATATATTTTCACTTACTGACTTCATTCTTTTTTGGTGTGCATGTGGGATGTTGCTGGGGATCAGACCCATGGCCTTGTGCATGCTTGGAAGGTACTGTCGCACTGAGATATACCCTCATTTAGACTTTTCATGATATCATCTCCCCTTACAACTACTCATAGAGAAAGGATAAATATTGTTAAAGGAAGTGAAATAGATCACTTAAACTACTTCATCTCACGGTAAAGGACTGTGTATGCTATTAAGAAGGATGGGACTCTGAAAATGGCATTTCTCTATTGCCTGCTGTCCCTGTTAGACTTAATCTAGAAGAGCACTAGAGATAGCCTAACAGGGCTGAATCGAGGACAAAGGACTATGTCTTAGATGTATTGCTGTGAATAGATGCTATGACCAAGGCGACTCTTATAAAAGAAAGTGTTTAATTAGGGCTGGCTTACAGTTTCAGAGGCTAGTCCATTGTCATCATGGCAAGGAGTGTGGCAGCATGTGGGCAGGAAGCCATGGTGCTGGAAAAGTAGCTGAGATTTCTACATCCTGATCCATAGGTAGAGAAAGAGACCCTGGGTTTAGAATGGTCTTTTGAAACCTCAAAGCATGCCCCCAGTGACACACTTCCTCCAAAAAGTCCATCCCTACTTTAACAAGGCCATACTCCTAATTTTTTCAAAGAATTTCACTCTGTGGTGGACTAAGGATTCAAATTTATGAGCCGATGGAGCCATTATTATTCAAAGCACCACAGACTATTTTCTTATTGCCTTGTATTTATGAGCATCAGCCCTTAAATAGCCCTTCACTTTTTCAGCAGCAGTTAGCACCACCAATAATTGTTCTAATTTCCAGGTGATATTTATTTGTATTACTATATATTAAATGTACAGGGGGTTCCATTATGACATTTTCATACATGCATATGCTGTGTTTTGATCATATTCATCCTCTATTATTCCTTTAATTTCATGCTTTTGTCATCTTAGTTCCCACATATGGGAAAATATATTCTTGTTTTTTGTGGGACTGACTCATTTCACTTAACAAATTGATATTTAGTTCCATCTGTTTTTTAGAATTAAAAATAGTACTTCTAAGTGTGTGTGTGTGTGTGTGTGTGTGTGTGTGTGTGTTTAAGCTTTTCTAAAGTCAGCCTTTCAAGGGCTTCTCAGAGCTACAGGTTTCAGTACTACAAAATCATCTATATGCCTTCTTAGGCACCAGCCATCAGTCAAACAGATCCCTTTCAGAAGTCTGCTTACCCTTCCCTTGCTCCTCTTGGTTTTTTCAAGACTCATTTCTTCCCTTTGTTTTTTAGCCCTGAGGTTGGCAGCTGCCCCCTGCATTTTACTATAGTGGCCCATTTCAGTGTTTTCTTTTTGCTTTCTTGCTACATCACTCTATCCAATTTTGTCTGTTAAAACAATTGACATGGCTTCTCCATTCTGATGAAATCTTGAAACATGTAGTCAGTGTTTAAAAATAAGAACACAAGCACTCGGTGGTGGTGGGGGCAATGACTCTAGGATTTTTAAAGAGCTCTTCAACCCAAAAGGCTGGTTGAGAAGGTGACTGCTAGTAGAGTATGCCTGTCTTCGAATAGCCTAAGACCTAAAATGACAAGCCCGTTTCAGTTCATTAGATTTACCTCCAAATCTAATTATCCTGCTAACTTGACAGCAGACACTGGAAAAGCAGTCGCTAAGTATTCGGGATTGACAGTGGGTTAGCTGGTCTCCAGAGATGGTTCCAACAGCCCCTTCCCTTCTGCCTCATACATACTACTGTATCAGGGTAGGCCTTATTTTTCCCCTACGTGTCTAATCTGCCTCATAGCTGGCTTTTTAAAAAATATTTTTTTAAATTTTTATTTATTACAATTTGTTCACTTTGAATCCCAGCTATATACCCATCCCTCATCCCCTTTTAATCCCACCCTTCTGCTCTCCCCTCTTCTTCTCTTTCTCCCCCAGTCCACTGATAGGGAGGTCCTCTTCCCCTTCCATCTGACCCTGGCCTATCAAGTCTCATCAGGACTGGCTGCATTGTCTTCCTCTGTGGCCTGGTAAGGCTCCTCCCCCTCAGGGGGAGGTGATCAAAGAGCCAGCCACTGAGTTCATGTCAGAGACAGTCCCTGTTCCCATTACTAGGGAACCCCGCTTGGATACTGAGCTTCCATGGGCTACATCAGTGCAGGGGTTCTAGGTTATATCCATACATGGTCCTCGGTTGGAGTATCAGTTTCAGAAAAGATCCCCGGGCCAAGATATTTTGGTTCTGTTGCTCGTCTTGTGGATCATACCTGCCTTTACATTGAGAATTTGGGAGTCTTTTTGGTTTTACTTCTCATTGTGATGACAAAAATCCCCTTACAAAGCTACTCAGGAGAGAAAAAATTTATTTCTTCTCACAATCCCAGATTTTGGTCAATCATTTCAAGGAAGTCAAGGTGGCAGGAACTTTAAGCAGCTAGTCACATCCACAGTCAAGAAAAGAGAATGGAAGCATGAATACATTCATGCTTGTTAGTGTTCATCTGGTTCTTGCCTTAACTCAGTTCCTACTTCACTTAAGCCTATTAATAAAAGCCCTCATGTCTAGTTAGAGGGTGGCCTCTTCAGTCTCCATGACCCCTGTTACTAGGAGTCTCAGCTAGAGTCACCCTAATATCCTCCCAGGAGCCTAACCTGTTATAGATCTCCAGCTTGTCACAGAGAAGTCCTCACCCAAGGTTTCTCTTCTTTTTGCAATCTCTCTATCTTCCCATTTCCACTCTCCCCAGGTTTGATATTGACCCACATTTCTCTTCATGCTCCCTCTTCTACTCTGTTCCATCTTTTCAACTAGATCTAGGCCACCTACATAGATGTAGCTGATGGGCAGCTCAGTCCTCATATGGGTTCCCTAGTAAGAGGAATGAGGGTTGACTCTGACACAGACTCTGTTGCCTGCTTTTCAGTCACTTTCCCTTAGCCACAGGGGAAGGCCGGAGAAAGAGAATGCACTCAGTCTTGATGTGACTTGATATGCTGGAGTGGGTGGATAGGGGGAGCTCCCGTTTTCTGAGGTGTAGGGGGAGTGGGGATGGGGGAAACAGTGAGGGAGGGCAGGACAGGGATGAGAGGAAGGAGGGGGCTACAACAAGGTTGTAAAATGAATAAATTAACATTTTTTAAAAAAGAAAATCCCTCACAGTCGTGCTCACCAACCAACACAATCCAGGCAAGTCCTTATTGAAACAGTCTTCCTAAGTGATTCTAGATAATTTCACGTTAACAATTAAGACTACCCAATACTGTCATCAAGTATACCAGAAGTTAAGGTATCCTCCTCTTAGTATGCTTGTTTTTCATAGCTTCTTCTCATAAACCAGCCACTGTGTTGGTTGACAGCATATTGAGAAGCCACACGAAGGAGAGCTGAGGTGGGTGGGTCAGTATTCCTTGCTAAGGTCCTACTAGACAGCCAGAATTTATCAAGGAAGCCAGATAACTACCACTGCAAATGACATTTGGGCCAGAAGACTCACTTACTGGAGGTAGTGCTGAAAAAAAAAATTGGTGTTGCTACTGTTTCAAGCCACCAGGTTTGGGAGTTTTTTGTATGCAAAAAGAACTGAAACAGACAGGAAGCCCAGTCCCCAGATATTGGGAGACTAAAGTCACTAAGGAGAAATTTTTCATGAAATGTCTAAAGGGTATTCAAAGCAGCTGAGAAAGAATATTCACACTTGTATCAAATGGTTTGTTTTAGGCTATCACAACAAAACAAAAAAATTGATTAAACCATCAAAGTTTTAAAAGGCTCTAAAGTCTTTCTTTGGGAGATGGAAGATGAAGCCTTTTGATACTAAATGGAGAGAATCAGCAAAGATATAGGTAGAACTGCTTACATAGGTTTTGATAGGAATTCTGGAGTGAATGAAGATAGAGAAAATAGAGGGTGGAGCAGAGAGTGAGAAAGCAAATGAAGACTAGGGTAAAAGTGAGGCTGAGAATGAGAGACAGAACTAGGTTAGCAACATGGCCAGGGACCGGTTTTTCTGAGGAAAGAAGACCCCTGAGCAATCTTGCTGGCAAGAGGGTAGAGACTTTTAGCCTAGGTTGCTCAGTGTCTAGTGTTTGTTATAAACCTTTATGGCTTTTTAGAGTGTGTTTTACTAAAATCACTATAGCAGTGAGTGTAAAAGTCAACAAAATGGAAAGAAATGCTACATTCACTAAAAAAAAATATTTATATGGATGAGAATAGAGCAGCTGTGAACCCTAGTCAAATGCTAATTTTCCTCAGTTCTTAAGCCCTCAGTTTCACTGGTACTTTTATTCATTAGTACAATATGAGATGTTTCATTCTACTCCTTTCCAGGAATTGTGTTGGCATCCACAAGGAACAGAGATTCATAAAAAAATAGTACAGTATTAAAAGCAGTTCAATAGTTTGAAAACAAGGTAAGGACTGGGCATATAGATCCATGGGAGAATGTTTGCTTGGGCACACATTAGGGCTGGGGTTTGACCCCCAGAATGGAAAACAAAAGCGAAAAGAAAACACAGAGATCAATATATTCATTGGGGAAAAGATTCCAGTTACCATGTAAAAGGAATTACACTGTCAAGAACATTGAGATTAAACATTGAAGGAACAAAGGATTAAGGATGCATTTTTTTAGCTCCGTCTTAAATTTCGTAATATACAATCTAGAGTTTCTTTGCTTTGGAGATAACCGTTTTATCTGGGTTAGGTGGAAGAAACAGGGCTGCATTTCCCACCTGGACAGAGACCAGCCTGTCCTCAAACTCACAGAGGTCCTCCTGCCTCTGTCTCCCTGAGTGCTGCTACAAAAGGTGTGCACCACCAATGCCCAGCTAGGTGGCACACACCTTTAATCCCAGCACTCAGGGATGCAGAGGCAGGCGGATCAATGCAAGCATGATCTACGAAGAGAGTCCACAACAGTGAAGGCGACACAGAGAAACCCTTTCTCAAAAAACAAAAACAAACCCAAAACAAAAAACAAATTAGTTTGTTAGGATGGGGAATGGAGAACTCCGCAATTAAGAACGCTGGCTGCTTTTCTAGAGGACCACGAAGGTCCTTAGCGTTCATACTGGGCACCTCGCAACTGCCTGTAACTCCTGCTCCACGGTATTTGGCGCCCTCTTCTGGCCTCTGTGGGCACTTGCATGCATGAGCACTTAACCTCCCTCCCCATCTATATACGTAATTTAAAAATAAAATAGATATTAGAAAGAGTTTGTTAGAGGCTGGGGAAATGATTCAGTTGGAAAAGTCCCTGCTATACAAGCAGGAGGACTTGGATTCAGGTCCCCCAGATTCCATATAAAAAGGTAACGGTGGTAGCATGCTCCTGTAACCTCAGCCTTGGGGTAGGGGATGGAGACGGCTGGATTGCTGAAGCATTGGCCAGCCAGGCTAGCTGATGAGCTTAATGTTCAGTGAGAGCCTTCTTTTTGAAAACAGGGGTGGAGAGTGATTGAGGAAAGACACCTAACATTGACCTGAGGCCTCCTTATGCACTGGCACAAACGACACATATGTACCCCCATCGCCGACACAACCAGCTAGGTAGCAGTGTGGTAAGGGCCAGTTTAAAAAACAACAGCAACAACCTCTCAATGCCCTTCTGAGAGAGAATCACATGACTTGTGATAAATTACAGTTATAGTCTCCTAAATAGCCCCCCTCTTGGTTTATGATCTTCCTTTTTCTTTTGCCTCAGTAGCCTAAGGAGAAACAGGACAACGCAGAGTGGCTGGCGAAAGACACAAACGAGAGATACTCTTTCCTGGTTGAAAGCCACTGAAGTTTTGGAGCTGTGGCCACAGGCTACCCTCAGCTGTTGCGATGATCACCGATTTTCTCGATCTTGCAGACAGGCCGTTCTAAAAGGAGAGGGAGAATACTGATCCATTGTTCCACCCAGAAACTACAGTTCAGTTGTGAGCTGCTTATTTGGAATGTCGCTGCCCATACTCATTTCCCTTGAGTCTGGGCTGCACACCTAAGTGGATCTAAACAACCTGGATAACCGGAACATTAGAGCCAGGAGGTTGTCAGTTTTTGATGATTCATCCTGGTAATGGTACTGAAGGCCTGTCCTTATCCTTAATCAGTGGAGAAAAGAACTTCTAAGTTAGTGGCTTTTGGATTGTATCCCCAAAATTTAATTTCTGTTTCAGCAGTGCAGAATAAAGTATTTGTTCTCTATTGCTCATCTTTTACAGTCAAGTGTTAAGTAGTCAAGGAGGTGGAATGATGTACTAGTTGGTCATTATTTTTGTCATTAGTGTCACCCATCATATGCCATTAAAATGAGTCAGTTTGAGGTGAGGTAATCGTAGCCCCAGAATTGGACTTTATAATTAAAGAGTCATCATTTGGCTGAATATATTGTATTCTTGACCTATGATTCATACACCATTCCCAAAGTAAATACTAAATGTCAGACTTAGGTTATTTATTTATGATCCCTAAGGCCTTATGCATGCTAAAGGTGTGTTTTACCACTGCTTATACTTTCAGTCCCTGAACTGAATATAGTTTTTGAGCATTGAGAATTTTTGTGTTTCTTGAGAAAAGAATCAGTGTTACCTCAGTGTTTTGCCCAAAGTCAGAGGGAAATTCAGTTTCATCATTATAACCTAAAATTGTTATCGCTCCATCATAGTCCACGCATCATAGCTCAGACTTTGTTTAGTAAAGTGGTAAGCAGTCTTTGAGAAGCACCCTCGATGAATTCTGTAGCAATAAGAAGCCTTCTTAAAATGGATTTTATATTTGATCCTTAACAAGTAAACAAACAATTAAAACCAATTGGACACAGCTTTGGGTTCCGAGTATTGATATCTCCAATAGTTAAGACAGGAGTTATTTCATGTCAGGGTTAGACAGGCAACTCTAAAACCTCTCTGAAGTAACTTCCGGAGAAGCAAGATGTTTTGTTTCTATATTTTGAAAAGTTCACAAAGACTATATAACGTGGGAATGGTAAGAGTAACCCAAGTGACAACTCCACCCTAACATAGGCCATGTCTGCTCTTGTCTGACCAATGGCCTCCCAAGTACACAGTCCCCTTTCCCCACACATATTAGGAGTAGACGCTCGCCATCTAGGCTTTTAGAAACACAGCCACGCCCCTGTTCAGATACTACAGTCCTTACAGCTTAACGGATGCCATCCTGAACTGTTGCCACTGAGCAACAGTTCCAGTTCCCAGGAGGTCCCCAAGAAAAAGGACAATGCCCCTTGTCCCTCCCCATTCCATCCGTATCTTTCCTATTGCCTCCATGATTTGAAAATTATTTTTGCCCATGTGCTATGACCTTTGAAGCTTGGATTTGGACCCCTGACTAGGGATGGTGAGGGGATGAAGACATGACAGACACACGTCCAGAAAAATCTGGGGTGAGGTGCGCGGTGCGTGCTCGGATGGAGCTGGACCTGCTTCCTCTACATCTTGTGACCTCAGCAGTGTCTGTCATATCCAAGAAGTAGAGGGCGGGAGGTGGGAGTGTTTTTAGCTAGTCCCAGTAGGAGGAGAGAGCTGCTGTTACCAGTTTTTGCACACACCAACCAATCCTTTGTAAATACTTGCTCATAGCAAATACCTCTTGGACATTAGCTGCAACTATGGTCCATGGTTACACTTACTTGGAGTTCTGTCTGTGAGGATAGAGCTCGTCTAGTCTTTTCAATACACTCAGTAGTTGTCAGGGTACCTAGAATGCTCAACACAGACACTACCATGTGGCCTGGTCTTTTAAAGGATTTTGGGGTGCCAGAATCTTAAAGAGCAGTTTCAACTTTGTTCTCTGGGAGGGGGGCATGGGTAAGTCCTAGGATGGTAATGCCACCCCTCACCCGAGTAGGGGCAGGGCAAGCCTGAAAGATCCTAACATGGATGCAGGGATAAACAGCTAAGTGGTGGCCACAGACAGGCTTCTAGAGAGCATATATAATATTGACTTTCATATTACTTTTTGCACAAAGACAGTATTTTGAACCTGCAGTATTAGGCGAGGTGGAATTTTCTTAAACATTTGTCATGGTAAAGACCTTTCAACCAAGACCTTTCAACCATTTTGTCCTATACAAGACTGTCATTCAAACAAGGGTGTTAGAGTCTCCATCATTACAGGGAAATGAGGGTTTGGAATTGTGCTGGCTGTCTAAGTCTAGTCTCTGGAATGCTTGATGGGGAAACCCTGGGCCTCAACATTTCCTTTCAAGAGACAGCCTCTTTGTCATGCTGTGGCAGATGCTGTCACCTCATTATACACTAATCATTCCTTTGCTCCTCTCACACTAGGAAAATAATAATAAAAAAATTATATCCTACTTGAACTTGTGGGCAGTTATATGACATAGTTGTCATCAAGGGAATATCAGGAAAACCTTTTTGAGAAATACTTCTCCTTACGTATTAGTTACTTTTCTAATTACAAAATACTTGACAGAAATGACTTAGGGAAAGAAACATTTATGTTGTTTGAGTTTCAGAGTTATTTCAGTTTGTCATGGAGCAGAAGGCATGCAGATGAGAATGTAAAAGGGAAATATAGCAAAGATAAGGGGAAAAAAGCACCACAAATCCCTGGATAATATATCCATAAGAACTGGTCTCCAGTGACCTACTTTTTCCAGATAGGCTCCAACTATTAAAGATTCGGTTGTCTCTTAAACAGAATCACCAGCTAGGGAACTAGGTATTCAAACACATGAGCCTGTGGGTGACATTTCAGATTTAAAGTGTAATACCCTGCTCTCTGTACTTGGGGACACGAACATGAGGAAACAATGCTAATAGCCATGACAATTATTTTGTTATTAGGGAACATACCCAAGAACAAAAAAGGCTATTCTTGGAACACGATCCAAGAATGAAGAAGTCTTGTGAAAATTCTGAGTGCTTCAAAAAGACTCCAAGAAAATAAGAGTCTTGTGATCTCAGTTTCTTCAAAACTAGGAATTGTTTATGGAACTCGTTTTTTTTGTTGTTGTTGTTTTTTGTTTGTTTTTTTGTGTAGCAGATAAGGGTGAGTTTATGTCAACTCTTGTATTCATATGCCTTTATGGAAAATCATGTTCTTGCCATGTGTGGCTTGTCCTTGAGATTGAACACCTTGCTCATGTGATTCTTAACCCTCAGAGTATAATGCTAATGCTCTGAATAAAGCTATTCAGACTAAAGTCTCTTGGCTATTGCATGGGGCTTTAGTCTGCCTCCTTCTTAAGTCCCCTCTCCCAGGTTCACACCACCAATTAGAATAGTAAGCAAACTATACTGAACAATAGTAGGTGGTAAAGATGAGAAAAGAAAAAAAAAAACAACCTCTGAAATTTCAATGATATTGTTGAGCTGATTAAAGAAATGTAGGATTGGGGCTGGGGAGATAGCTCAGTCAGTAAAATGCTTGCTACACAACAATAGGACCTGACTTCGGTTCTTAGAATTCACATAAAAATCAAGGCATGCTAGGTGGCGGTAGCACATGCCTTTAATCCTAGCACAGGCAGGTGTATCTCTGTGAGTTGGAAGTCAGCCTAGTCTACCGAACGAGTTCAGGACAACCAGGACTACACAAAAAATCCTGTCTTGAAAAAAACGAAGCCAACCAAGCAAACAAACAAACAAACAAATCAAGGCATAGGGTTGTGTGCTTGTAATCCCACTTATATGGAGACAAAGATGGGAACATCTGTGTGGCTTGCTGGTCATTCAGCCTAGCCTAGTAGCAAGCCCCATGACAGCCAAGTTTGCCATCTGGTCTCCACATGCATACACATGAACACACACATACACACACACACACACACACACACACAGAGAGAGACACAGAGAGAGAGAGAGAGAGAGAGAGAGAGAGAGAGAGAGGAGAGACAGAGACACAGAGACAGAGGCACAGAGATTCAGAGAGAGACACACACACAGTGACACAGAGATTTTAGGAGGGGTTGTAAAGAGAATTGTAGCAAGTATGAGGCCAGCCTTAGCCACAATACGAGTTCCAGGCCAATAAGGGCTACATAAAAAAGAGACACCATCTGAAAACAACAAAAACAACAACAACAACAACAAAAACAACTAATAAAATAAAGTCCTAGGCCTGCTTCTCCCTGGACTTGATTCATGCTTTAAGCCGTTGTTAATTGTTTCTCTTCTATAGCCAGAAACATTCCCAGATACCCAAATCCAACCTACTGGCTAGTTTTTGTACTGAAATTGCTACTATGTATCCCAAACCAGACCCTTATTTCTGTACCTTTCCCAGTTCTTGAATTTTACTCTCAGTGCTGGAGGTAACTATTCTGAGTTGGTACTTGAGCCTCAATATACCTTACACACTTTCTTGCACTATGATCCAGAATCTCACCAGTATCAGTCTCTGAGTCTTAGTCACATACTTGTACCCTATTCTACGTCGATGTCCTTTTAGATCCAAGACATTCCTGTTATTTTGTAAATTTTGGTTATTTTGGTTTAACTACTGGCCACTGAGAGCAAAGGTACCCTCTTTGGTCCTAGGACCACCTGTTTTGCCTAATTTGTACCTCCACAATAAACTTTCAGCTAAGGTGAGATCTGAGCACAACTTGTAGCTGTGCCCATGCTCCTAGAAACACATACAGACTGAAATATTAAGGCTCTGTGGTGACGAGCCATCGAATGGGAATGGTTCCCATCGGCTCATATATTTGAACAATTGGTTCCTTAGTTGTTAGAATTGTTTTGGGAAGGATTAGGAAGTACAGCCGCACTACAGGAGGGCTCTGAGGTTTCAAAAAGCCCATTCCAAGTCCAGAGTCTGGCCTGCCTGCTGCCTGTGGATCCTGCTGCACAACTCTCAGCTACTTCTCCAGCACCATGTCTGCCTGTGTGCTGCCATGCTTCCCATGGGCGAAACCTCTGAAAGTGTAAGCCAAGTCCCAATGAAATGCTTTCCTTCATAAGAGCTGCCATGCTCATGGTGTCTCTTCACAGCAACAGAACTTAATTCAGACAGGTCTCAAATGAACTTCTCTTCGTTCTGAACATCTTGTTCTGAGCACTTTATCTCTCACTCCTCAGATGTTCTCATACTGCTGACTTGTCACTGTGACCCTGGCCGAGAAACCTGATCTTGATCCCTGCTTGGAACCTGCTCACAAACGTGTCTGGGAGAAGAATTCTGGATTCTAAGAGTCAGGAGATTTTTGGCTCAAGCCATGCTTCACACACAAGCAAAGCAAAATAGGCTGCTACTGCTGTTTATGGACTTTTATTATCTGTTATCTGTGTTCAAAATGGAGCGTTGACCATTGCCTGACACTGTCATTTACTTCAGTAGAAAGTGACTTTTAAACTCACATACTAAACACAATAAGATTATAGATTATAGAGCAAAGAAATTAGTCAGAACATTGAAGGGCATTCCTGTAAGTGTTCATGGTATCTTTCAAATTTTGAGGTTTGCAGAATGTAATGAAAATTTACTGGAGCCAATTTTAGTAAAAAAAAAAAAAAAATCACATTCATCTCCCCCCCTCAGTATTTTCTAACACACTAGAAAGAAAATACAGAAAGAAGAATAAAAGCCCCAGACAGTAATCCTGCCCAGCTGTGCCCCTTGCTTTTTATGTGAATCAAGTGTTTGATTCTGAAAAACTCCGTTTGACTCCTGGACAAATACCAGAAACACTGAACTCTTGGAGAACTGACAGTGCCGTGTACAAAACTGCTGTTTAGAGTTGAGAATTTGCAGTTGTGCTGCTCGAAGAAGGAAGCTTGAGGAATTATGGCGTTGCAAAGGCATAAGCTTAGTGTTCCCACGTTCTGGCAAGTGAAAAGTTCCATCTTTTCAGTTTGTTCCTCCTCTCCATTGTTATCAGAATCAGGGACCTTGACTCTTTTCCTGGTTAGTTAGTGGCGATATTTGGTTTTAACCATTGACTTAATACACTCTAGAATCACACTGGAGTGGATTGTCAACATGAAGTTGGTCTGTAGGGGATTGTCTTACATTAATCGATGTGGGAAGAACCAGGCTAAAAATGAATGGCACCATTCTCTGGCTTTGGGTTTGTCCTGGGCTGTATAAAAAAGGATATGAACTGAGTGTAAGCACGTATGCATTCATTCTCTCTCTTGCTTCAAGTTTGGACAGCTTGTCTTCTGTGAGCAACAGCCTCTAACCTGGACCTGTGATCTAAAGGAAACCCTCTTTCCCCTTAAGTTTTAGCAGGCTATTTCATCTTAGCAACAGAAAAAGAAACAAAGACTCCCCGTAACTGTGTCTGTCCCTCTGCAGGAACACAGCAGTGCGTCTGCGTAGACTCTGCATGAACTGGTGAACTCTTTAGTGGGGGGCTGGTACTCTCCTCATGTAAGTTTGTCTGTTCTCGTGTCTGAACACTTCTAGGGGCCATTTCTGTCCACAGATATACTGGAGACAAAATGAGCAGAGGGAACTGAAAGCAGAAAGCCTATTCACAGTGACTCATATGGTACTGCTAACAGAGATTATTTATTTATTTATTTACCATTTATTTATTTATTTAGTTAGTTAGTTAGCATATAATGTTGTGTCTGCATTTCAGAAAGCGGGCACCAGATCTCATTATAGATGGTTGAGAGCCACCATGTGGTTGCTGGGAATTGAACTCCGAACCTCTGGAAGAGCAGCCAGTGCTCTTAACAACCTCTGAGCCATCTCTCCAGCCCCTGCAACAGAGATTAAAAAAAAAAAAAACATTTTAAAAAGAATTATAGTAATAAGATGTGTCACAGTGTTTATCACTTTAATGATTTGTAAATGTAGAATTCAGTGGCATTAAATGCATTCACAATGCTACCAGCCACCACTATCAATACCTTGAACTTTCCCATCATCTCCATCATAAACCCTGAACACACAAAACAACGACTCTTCCTGTCTTAGCTGTTGGCACTTCTGCTCTGCTTTCTACTTCTCTGAATTTGCCTGTTCTAAATATTTCACCTAAATAGAATCATACTTTTTTTGTCCTTTTGTGTTTATTTTAGTAGTCATAATGTCTTTAAGATTCATCTACATTTGTAACACATATCAGAATGCCATTTCTTATAATGGAAAATTTAAATTCCATTGTATGGAAGCATTTTTTTTGTTAGACATTTGGCTTGATTACATCTTTGGGCTGTTCTAAATAGTACCACTATAGACGTTATTGTACCTGGTCTTTTGGGGTACCTGCTTTTTTTTTTTTTTTTTTACAAACTTCTTTCTTTCTTAAAGAGAATATATGTATATATATATCTATATCTCTCTCTATATATATATACACACACATACTTTCTATATATATACAGAGATATATAGATATAAATATATGAATATATACTTTTTTAAACAAATACTTTATTTTATTTTATTTTAGTTTTTTTTAAGATTTTCTTTTCTTTCTTTCTTTCTTTCTTTCTTTCTTTCTTTCTTTCTTTCTTTTATTTATCTATTTGTTTATCAGATCTTATTATGCACCAGAACTCATTATAGATGGTTGTGAGCCATCATGTGGTTGCTGGGAATTGAACTCAGGACCTTCGGAAGAGCAGTCAGTGCTCTTAACCTCTGAGCCATCTCTCCAGCCCTATTTTAGTTTTTTAATTTTTATTATTAGTTGCATTTTATTAACTCTGTATCCCAGCTGTATCCCGCTCCCTCATTCCCTCCCAATCCCATCCTTCCTCCCTCATCTCCACCATGCCCCTTTCCAAGTCCACTGATGGGGGGACCTCCTCCCCATTCATCTGATCCTGTTTTATCAGGTATCTTCAGGACTGGCTGCAAAGCCCTCCTCTGTGGCCTAACAGGACTGCTCCTCCCTTGGGGGGTGGGGAGGTCAAATAGCCCGCCATTGAGTTCCTGTCAGAAATAGTCCCTGTTCCCTTTACTAGTGGAAACCGATTGGTTACTGAGCTACCACGGGCTACATCCAAGCAGAGGTTCTAGGTTATATCCATACATGGTCCTTGGTGGAGTGTCAGTCTCAGAAAAGACCCCTGTGCCCAGATAAATTTGGTCCTTGGTTGGCGCTCCTGTCCTCTCCACATCATACTAACTCCCCTTCTTTCATATGATTTCCTGCACTCTGACCAAGGTTTGGTTATGAGTCTCAGTATCTACTTTGATACACTGCTAAGTAGAGTCTTTCAGAGGCCCTCTGCGGTAGGCTCCTGTCCTGTTTCTTGTTTGCTCCTACATCCAATGTCCATCCCATTTGTCTTTCTAAGTGAGGATTGATCATCTTACCCCATGTCCACTTTCTTGTTTATCTTCTTTAGGTGTATAGATTTCATTATGTTTATCATATCTTATAGGTCTATATAAGTGAGTATAGACCATGTGTGTCTTTTTCCTTCTGTTTCATCTCACTCGGAATGATCTTTTCTAGATCCCACCATTTGCCTGCAAATTTCATGATTTCCTTGTTTTTAATTGCTGAGTAGTATTCCATTGTGTAAATGTACCACAATTTCTGTATCCATTCCTCTGTTGATGGACATCTGGGTTGTTTCCAGGTTCTGGCTATTACAAATAAAGCTGCTACAAACATGGTTGAGCAAATGTCCTTGTTGTGTACTTGAGTACATTTTGGGTATATGCCTAGGAGTGGTATAGCTGAGGGGGGGAGGGTACCTGCTTTTATTCTTTTGTTTATATACCTAAGAATGAAGCTGCTGGATGATGTGGTATTTGCATATAGACATAAAGTTTGTAGCATCAACACAGATAGTTGGGGTTGCTAATAAAACACGCACATCCACAGCCATAGAATTAAGGCAAGTTTCTATGGAAGTATCAGGAGAAGAAAAACTTGGAAAAGTTTACCATGGAGTTTTCCTTAAGTTTCTGTGAGTTAAGCAGGCCCACAGTGAGGATGGGACCTTTAGGAACCTGGTGAGCTATTTTTTTATAGAGGGAATTGAGGTGCTTTAGAGAAGATGAGTCAGCGAGGCTGAGCCGTCAAGAATCAACAGCAGTGAGTCTGACAGATATAGCAGGATGATCACATAGTGAAGTACCAGAGTCTACAGAAACGAAGATGTCAGGAAAAAAAAGCAATGAGGACATCAACTAAAAAGCATTGATCTTTTGAGTGTTTTTTTTTTTTTTTTTTTTTTTTTTTCCTAAGCTGGAAAACGCTATATAATTTTCTTACTCATCCAGGGAGAAAACCCATGCTTGATCCTGATTTGTGAGGATAAAATCAGACCATACTTGCTTGTGCCAATGAATTTTTTGCAGCAGTTTCTTTCTGGAGACCAATATGAGCAGCCAAAAGCTCAAGATGATCTGTGTTCTTAGACGACAATGCCAACAACTATTACAAAGTGTCACGGTTTTATTACACATTGCACCCTAGGGTAAATATTTTGCATGAGTCCCAAGTAAACTCTTATGTTATGAAGCCATGAAACACACATCTTAAATTCTAGGTGATGACTAATTCTCAGCTACTTGGCTTAACAATAATTTTAGAAGCCATTCTGGGCCACTGAGATCAGTAATTCTATGAGGGTGGAAAACCAGGTGGCATCTTAATCTGCCTGGCATGAAGCCTGCTAGGGAGAGAGTTTACATCCTATCTTTGGGTTTATCATTTGGGCAGAGGCAATGATAGTAAAGGTTATCTAGCGACGGTAGCCATAGGCACAACTGTAAGGGATTCATGCAGAGTAGGTGATCTCTAAGCTCAAAATTGCACAGCCACTCCCTTTCGGGCTCCCCAAACAAGGCTATTTAAATCCAGGATGGTACAAAACAAGCTAATCTGGAAACCTCAAGTTTTTTTTTTTTTTTAAATAAAGATGACTTTATTTATTTATTATTCATCTTTTTGTTTTCTTTAAAAATATTTTATTTATTTTTTATTAATTATGTATACTTGCACATGTCTGTGTGTGGGTTTGTGTACCTGACCGCAGTGCCTACAGAGGCTGGAAGCATATAGCTGCAGTTACAGGAAATTGCAAACTGACCTAGGTGCTGGGAATTGAACCTGGTCATCTGCAAGAGTTATATTTACGTTTAACTGCTCAGCCATTTCTCTGGGTACCCGATTGATTTGTTTATTGGCACACACCCAGACAGTTTTCAAAAGAACCTTCCAATATCTGTTAGTTCTCCGTGGGACCAGAATTGGTGAATCATAGCCTAGCCTTATCTGTGAGCTTCACTTGAACTAATATCTACAAAGAAATACCATCCATATATAATTACAAAAGGTTTTCTTTTCTACCATATTCTTACCAGGAAGAGCTACGCCATTCTACACTATCCAAAATTTCTCCTGATGCTGCTTTGAATTGGCAAAATACACAAACTAAGGAGGAAAATTCACACGAGGTAATTTTGTTCATAGTCTATAGGGGACCACATTTCTTCAAATATTCTAAAGTAAGCCTCAAGACTAGAGACAGAGCTTAATGCTAGAATGCTTGTCTTAACTTGTAAAAGGCCCTGGGTTTAGTCTCCAGGACCAAAAGAAAGCAAGAAAATATGAGAAGAAGGATTGAAGTAGGCCTCATTAATACATAAGAATGGTGCAAATGTGGTCACTAAACTCCTTAAGGTTCATGGGTGCCTTTATGAAGCCCTTCCTGGATTGCCTGCTGCTCTCACAGGCCTCTACCTCTGAAAACCTGATGGCACTTCTGTATTCTTTCTCATCTGTGACTCTCCAACTTTCCTCTAGTATATGGTAAACTTGTTAAGAGAACATTTTTCTTCCACTTACCATTTCTCTAATGTGTCATGCATTTAACAGATATTAGTACATATTTTCAGAATAAGAAATAAATTCATAAATATAGAAAAGAGTTACATTATTTTTAATACAACTTTTTTTTTGAATTCTTGCTCCAAAACGTGGTGATGTGTGCCAGTATATCTTAGAAGAAATGTTCTTAAGAATCTGTATTAAATTCTTAATGTTTCACTAAATCTATTTTCTCTTAGTTTTTTTTTTTTAAACTGGAAAAGTACCATCTGCTATGCATTTACTAAGTGAATTAATTAATTAGATTTCAGTTGCTTCTGAAGTTACCCCTTTGGCTTAAGGCTGGCTAATTGTCATGCTTTTAACCCCTTTTTTTACACCTATCCACGAGTGTTTGTCATAGTCACTGTTCTATTGCTCTGAAGAGACACCATGACTAAGGTAACTCTTATTAAAGAATGCATTTAATTGGAGGTTTATAGTTTCAAGAGGTGAATCTATGGTCATCATAGCTGCTGGCAAGCAGGCAGGCATGATGCCTGAGCAATAGATGAGAGCTTATGTCTTATCTGAAAGTTGGAGTCAGAGAGAGAGCTAGAGAGTAGGCCTGGTGAGGGCTTTTGAAACTTCAAAGCCCACTCCCAGTGATATACCTTCTCTCAAAGGCTTATCCTCCCCCAAATAGTTTCACCAGCTAAGAACAAAGCATTCAAATATATGAGCCCTGAGGATATCTAATTTCCATTTCTCTAGTATGTCATGCATTTAATAGATATTAATACATATTTTCAAAATAATAAATAAATTCAGAAATATAGAAGAGTGTTATATTTGTACAACTTTTTGGAATCCCTGCTCCAAAAAGTGGTGAAGTGTGCCAGTGTGTCTTGGGGGAAGACCACCAGTGTTCTCAGCTGAGAAGGAGGTTAGTAGCCTCAGTGGGTAATTGCCATGAGGACAGTATCGTAGAGTGCTCCAGAAATATCTGGAAAGGTAGTGAGTAAGTATCAGGTGGAGTGATTCGGGATGTGAAATTTCTCAAACGACTGCGTAGAAAGCCACAATTTGCCCGACAGGAGAAGACATCATCACAGAACAAGTTATTAGTCAAAATGATCTCCAGGGAGACTGCTGGAGTAGTTAGAGTGAGGAACAGAGAGACGGACTAAGAAAGTTCCTCCATTAATCACGATCCCAAGAACAGAGCTCCCCTGTGTCGCTACTTAATCAAAACAGAACACCATCCTGCCGGAGTGGCCAATGCCCAAACCACACAAGTGAGCTATTTCAAAGTCACAGGAGTTACCTTTCAGAACCAGAAAGCCTATTAAAAAATAATGTGCATTTCTTCCTGGAAAGAAGAAATCAATCCCTCTGCATGGGCCCAGTGCCACACAGAGCCCTCACACAGTATGTTGCCTTTATCTATAGGAGCAACTGAAACAACCTCTTTTAAATGATCGCCTTTTCTCCTTCCTGTGGCTTGCCTCATTTCCCAGTGAGAGAAAATTTCCACATTTCTGTCTTCCAAGGCCCACACTGGGGTTGAAAAAAAAATCATCTCCCAAATAGCACATTGCCCATTCCAGCTGTGATGGGTGGTTTGGGAGCCAATCCAGACTCGAGTTTTCTCTCAACTTCAGCTACAATCCATCAGTAGTTCAGTTAGCTTAAACAGCTATTTGTTTTTAAGGCAATGTCTTAAAAACAGCTCTGGTCTGTGTCAGGCACGGTTCTACGGCTTTTAAAATCAGTTCTATCATTGGATTCATTTTAGAAGCATGGAGGTTGTTTTGAGACATTAAGCCACATAGTAACGGGCTGGGTCTTGAGCCTAGGCCTTTATGGACCTAGAAATCTTGCTTTTGTTAGGCTATGCCAATCACCAGATTAAATGCTGGGGTATAAGGATGAGTTAGATTTGTTCCTTGCTCCCAGGACTGAGAGGTTTGTGTACTCTTTCTACCTACCTTGATTTTAGACAGAGTTCTACCTATGAGGTAGAACTTTAGCATTCCAGAGTTTAGGATCTTGTTCTTCTTTAGAGGGATGAGAATTTGGAGTTAGGATTCCACACTGTAGCCTAGGCTGGCCAGGAATTCACTATTGTAGCCCAGTTTGGTCTCAAACTCATGCTAATCTCCCTGCTTCAGACTACCACCAAGTTTAGGATCCCACCAGGAGTTGAATTATCAGGCACCAAAAGAGCAGGCATTCAAACCCAGTCATTCTCACTCCATAGTCTGTAGGCATAACCAATATGCCATATAGCTTTCTGCAAATATTTATAAACAAAAATTTACCCAAGACATGATGTGTTTGGTGGAGGCAAGTAACATATAGCACTTTACCACTACTTGAATCAAGTAATCAGCAACAACAGATTTAGGCTGAAATAGGGCCTCTAGAGAAAAGAGAAACTGAGGGTGGGGTTTCTTTGACAAGCTGGAGACCTAAGTCAGGGTAGGCTCCTGGGAAGATATGAGGGGACTCAAGCAGAGACTCCTAGCAGCAGAGGCCATAGAGACTGAAGAGAACACCCTCTAACTAGACTAGTTCTCCTAGCAGAGAGAAGGGAACAGTCAACCTATTCACAAAAACTTTGACTCCAAATTTACCCTGCCTACAAGATGTGCAGAAATAAAGATAGAGCAGATAGAGGAGAGATTGAAGGAATGCCCAACCAATGCCTAGCCTGACCAAAGGCCCACTGTATCTGAGACTATGAACAATACTATGTAGTAAGCTTTTAGACAGGAGCCTGACAGAGTTGTCCTCAGAGACGTGCTATCTAACAGCGCCTCAAAACACATGCTGAGATAGAGCCAAACACTGGGTGATGTATAGGGAGTCTTCTGGAAAAATGGGATGAAAGAGAAAAGGACCTGGAGGTGACAGGAGCTCCACAAGAAGACCAACAGAGCCAACTAACCAAGGCCCAGAGGGCTTGCTGAGACTGAACCACCAGCCAACAATCATGCAGGGATTGGACCTAGGCCCCGTGTGTAAATGTAGCAGATGGACATCTTAGCTTTCATAAGGGTCCTCTAGTAAGGGAAGTGGGGACTGCATCGGACATGGACTCACTTGCTAGCTTTCAGATCGCTTTCCCCTGGCAGGATTTCCTGGCCAGGCCACAGGGGAAAAGGACAGGCTCTGTCCTGATGAAACTTGATGAGCTGGGGTGGATGGGAAAGGGAGCTCCCCTTTTCTGAGGAAAAGACTGGGACAGAAGGAGGGATAGGACTACAACAAGGATGTAAAGTGAATAAAAAATAAATAAAATATACCAGTTTCATGATAAAAAAGTTTCCTGTATAGGATTGTGTTATATTAATTTTTTTCAGGACTCTCCTGTTTTCATCATAGGAGTATCTCTTAATTCAACCATATGTTTTACTGTTGATAGATATTTGTGAGCTGTTTCTTACTTCTAGACATGATAGGTAAAACACAGTTATCAATGCTTGTTTTTTTGTGGGCATATGCTTTCACTTTAGTGGGTTATATAACAATGACTGAAATTGTCAAAGCAAAAAAAAAAATAAGCATATGAACATAGACACAGAGAAGTGTACTTTGAGGGATGTTTGAAGCAAGACTAAGCTACAAACCCAAACAAAACCACCATGGTGTGGGTCTTGTCCCAAGGGACCTAGATCATCTGCTGCTTTCTCTTCAATGCTCTGATTTTTTTCTTGCAGTTGTTTCTAATGTACATTGCTTTAGCTGTGCCTAGTGATGTAGATTAAAAAAAAAACATATTGACTTCATATTTCTGAAAGTGGTTATTTATGAAATGTGGCTTTTAAATGCCATTTTATGTTGTTGTATAGTCCTGTTGCATTACTTCATGGGGTTCTAAGGTAAGGACAGTATATCACAGAGGGGGCTGGTGAAGGATTAATATTCGAGGAACTGTTACATAAGATTTAATAGAACATTTTCACCTTTGTTGATTTTCTATACTGGAGTTCTGCCTAAGATATCACGGAAAAAATGTTCCTGTTGTCGCTGCTGCTGTTGCTACTGCTACTGAAGAAAAGTTGGAAGGCACTGATATAAACTATTGAAAATGTCCTCAAATTTCAACATCTTGTTTTCCAGTCTATGACTCTCTATGTCTCCTACACCTAGAAAAAAAGTGTAAAAATCTTTTGTCAAAACCATGTGTCTGTATTTTTAATTTGGACAGCATGATAGCCATAACCATATGCCATGAAAGCAGAATCTAGCAAAATATCAGATATTTGCACACCTAACACAGATGTTATCTTCTACCATCTCTCAGCTACTGGGGTGGGGTCCAAATGCTTAAATATGAGTTGAATTAGTATCTAGCTGCATGGTCATATATGAATAACAACACAGATCCTTCAGATCCTCACTGGCAATAATGGACAATAAAGACTTATTTGTGTGGTAACCTGTGAAATGATAATAATAGAATGTATAAAAGTTACTTAAAGTGATAACTTCTGTAGTCAGTAGCCACGTGAGCATCTTAACCATTTTAAGTATGACCAAGGAATTTAGTTAAAACTTTAAAAACTTAGCAGGGCGCAGTGGTGCATGCCTGTAATCTCAGCATTCAGGGAGGCAGAGGAAGGAGGATCACTGTGAGCTGGAAGCCAGCCTGGTCTACAAAGTGAGTCCAGGACAGCCAAGACTACACAGGGAAACCCTGTCTCGTAAAAAGAAAAAAAAATACCCACCAGGTTGTGTGGCACACAATTTTAGTCCCAACACTAGGGATGCAGAGTCAGTTGGATCTCCCCGAGTTCAAAGTCAGCTTGGTCTACAAAGTGAGTTCCAGGACATCCAAGGCTACACAGAGAAATCCTGTCTAGAAAAACAACCAGCCGGGGTTGGAGAGATGGCTTACAGGTTAAGAGCACTGGCTACTCTTCCAGAGGTCCTGAGTTCAATTCCCAGCAACCACCTGGTGGCTTACATCCATGTATAATGAGATCTGGTGAAGTCTTCTGCCTTGCTGGTCTCACTGTAGCTCAGTTACAGCTTGCCTAGTATGCAAGGTACCATATAAACAGACACTGAACCACCAATCAACCTAGGCCTCCTAACATCTGCAACTGATAGGCAGCTTGGTTTTCATGAGGATCCCCTAGCAAGTGGAGTGGGAGACTGTCCATGCCATAGACTCTGTTGTCTGCTTTTAGATCACTTACCCCTAGCTGAGCTTGGCCTCAGTGGGAGAGGATCTTGAGGTAGCACTATTCCTAATTTTCTGAGAAAGCACCAGATTGATTTCCAAAGGAAGACCCTAGGTATGATGTTCAATTCTCATTCAGAAGGGCAAATGCAATACATATCGGAAGCAGGAGAAGACAGAGAACAGGACAGGAGCCTAGGACAGAGGGCTTCTGAAAGACTCCTACTGATCATGGTATTGAAGCAGAGGCTGAGACTCATGGCTGAACTTTGGGCAGAGTACAAGGAATCTTATGAAAGAAGGGGGAGACCTGGAGGGGTAAGAAGCTCCAAAAGGAGAACAACGGAGCCTAAAAAACTGGGTCCTGGGGTCTTTTGTGAGACCGATATTCCAACTAAGGACCATGGATGGAGATAACCTAGAACCCCTGCATAGATGTAGCCCATGGCAGCTCAGTCTCCAAGTGGGGTCCCTAGTAAGGGGAACAGGGGCTGTCTCTGACATGAACTCAGTGGCAGGCTCTCTGATCAACTCCCCCTGGCGGGGGCGGGGAGAGTGCAGCCTTTCCAGGCCACAGAGGAAGACAATGCAGCCAGTCCTGATGAGACCTGATAGGCTAGGGTCAAAGGGAAAGGGAGGAGGAACTCTCCTATCGGTGGACTAGGGGAGGGGCATAGGGAAAGAAGAAGAAGGGAGGGTGGGATTGGGAGGAGATAAGGGAGGGGCTATAGCAGGATACAAATTGAATAATTGTAATAAATGATAATAATAATAATAAAGAAAAAATATTTATAAAAAAGTCTTGTTAAGTGCAAACTCACACAGAAATCCTGTTATGTTTGTCTTTAAGAGGCTGTTACCTTTGATCCACAACTCTCAGTACCTGTATTCATGGTTCTCAATTATCTTTTTTTTAATAAAAATATATTTTTTCATCTGTGGCCTGGTAAGGCTGCTCCCCTCTCAGTGCAGCCACTCCTGATGAGATCTGATAGACTAAGATCAGAAGGAAGGAGAGGAGGACCTCCCCTATCAGTGGGCTTAGGGAGAGGCATGCGTGAAGAAGGGGGTGGGAGGGTGGGATCGGGAGGGGAGGAGGGAGGGGCTTATGGGGGGATACAAAGTGTAATTAATAAAAATAGAAAAAATTAAAAAAAATATTTTTTCTTATAAAACAAAAGGCTTGCTAAACAAAATTAAGGTATATATATATAAAGAGTCATTTTGCCTGTTGAATCTTTCCCCAGTGAGGTTAACAGAAAACCAAGGCCATATGTTCCCTTTTAGGCACAGTTGTTCATTCATCCAGCAGATCCTATAAATCAAATGCTTATTTAAAAATTGTTGTTTTGAATCGGGGGGTGGGGAGGGAACCCAGATTACCCTGAGGCCAGAATCAGCATGCCAATTCCAATTCCAAAGCTTTCAAGTATAATGTATACGCTTATTCAATATCCAGCTAATCTTATTTTTTTTGTCTCCCCCATTTCCCATTTACTTTGAGCCACTTATAATACTAAATATCAAAGAAGCACAATGTAGGGGTTAGAAGGGATAGGGAGGCAGGGATAGATTGTGCATTTATAATCACTGTGTCCTTGGTGCCTCCTGAACACTCTCTTTGTTTGAGGCAGTGCTCCTCAGCCTGGCTGCACATTTTAATCACATGGAAAATTTTTATTAAAAAAAAAACAAACAACAAAACCTAAACCTAAACTTCACCCAGACCAGTCACACCAGAATTTCAGCATGGGCTTGAGTAGAGTTGTTTTGCTCTTATTAATGTCAGGTTAATTTGAATGTGAAGCTAAAGACAAAATCTGCTTTAAGAGATCTGTTATTGGATTGTTCGCTTTCATCTTTTTCATGATGTGACCACTTTCTTCTGTGTCTTTCTGGCCTGTTTTTAGATTTTTTTTTTCCACAGCCACTTCTAAATCTAAACCATTCCATTCACATTTGTTCCTTCACACTTTTCTTTCTAATCAACATATGGGATGAGAATTAAAGTACAAATCATTTCTTTGGGAGGAAATCTACTAGGGGAGTTGGCAAGTCGTAAGCATCAGGGAAAACAGCCAATTAGAGGTGTCATATATGTTATTTTTCTCACTGTTGCAAATAGATATCAGACAGAAAAGCATCTGAAGGGAAGAAGGGCCTATTTTGGTTCACAATTCGTGAGATACCGTCCATCATGAGAGGGGAGGTCTAATAGTGAAGTGAGGTCCTGTCTGTGGGGTTGGGAGGCTGCCTCAGTGGGTGAAGACACTAAAGCAGGAGAACGGCAATGCTTAGCTGGCCTCCTTCTCTACCCTTTCATTCAGTCTGTGGCTCAAGCTCATGTGGGGGGTGCCACTCGCCATAAGTGTAGGCTTTCCCCCCTTAGTTAATTCTCTGTAGAAAGGCCTCAAGGGCACACCCAAAGGTATACCTCATTAATTCCATAGGAATTTATTAATGCAATCAAGTTGACAGTCAGAATTAACTATTAACTTGTTCTCATGAGAATCCAATTAAAGCAACTGTTGCTTAGCCTTCTTATAGAGAGAGAATGGACAATCCAGACTGATACGATACAAGGAACATGGGAGATAGAATAGTCATCTACCAGTTCTTGCATCAGTAGTTGAAGATTACTTTTACGTGTCTTTATTTCTCTGTTACTTCTAGCCTGGAGTGTGCAGAGTCAGAGGGGGTGTAAAGCAGCCTGAATTAGCCTTTAAGCAAAGTATTCAAACACTCAAATCTAGCTAGTAAACAGCAGAGCTAAGCTAGATCATACTCTTGTTGCATCCATAAGCAAAAAGATTCAGGTTCAGTACATTTTCTTCTTTTGTATATGCATCTACTCTGTTTCTCTTTAATCTCATGTTTTTCATTATTTCAGATTTTGTGATATCACATGATATCAGTGACATTTTGTTGCTCTGATAAAATACAATGACCAAAGGAATCTTATGGAAGAAAGAGTTTATTTTAGCTTACTGTTTCTGAGGGAGATTCCATTATGATGGAAGAAGTACAGCAGCAGGCAGCCAGGTCAGGTAGGGGAGAAATCACATTTTCAACCACAAGTCTGAAGCAGAGAGAGAACTGGAAATGGGACAAGGCTATAAAAGCCCACCCCTAGTGAAGTACTTCCTCCAGCAAGACTCCATCTCCTAAAGAGTATATATCCAAACAGCACCGCCAGTAACTGGGCCCAAGGGCTCAAATACCTAGGCTGATAAGGGACTATTGCTTATTCAAACCACTACACACATATCTTTTCTCTTATACCTTCTCTTTAATTTTGACATACTCCTTTGATATTGAGGTTCACTATTCTTTATCTCCTGGGTAAGTCTGATCCACATGACCCCCCACTGCTGCCACATCAAAACCAGTGTGTGTTTCTAAAACATGTGTCTGATCAGTTCACTTTTCTAATCCTTGATCTCCAAAGCTTAGCCTTCTGTGGAATAGATTTGGCCCCCATAGATGCATGTGTTTGAATGCTTTGCCATAGGGAGTGGCACTAGTAGGAGGTGTGGCCTTGTTGGAGTGGGTGTGGCCTTGTTGGAGGATGTGTTTCACTGTGGGGCTGGGCTTTGAGGTTTCCTAATCTCATGCCTTGCCCAGTGTGGAATCAAAGCCTCCTCCTGGCTGCCTGTGGAAAACAGTCTCCTGGCTGCCTTCAGATCAAGTTGTAGAACTGTCATCTCCTTCTCCAGCACCATGTCTGCCTACAAGCCAGCATCCTTCCTGCCATGATGATAATAAACTGAACATCTTAAAATGTAAGACACCCCAACTAACTGTTTTCTTTTATAAGAATTGCCTTGGTCATGGTGTCTTTTCACAGCAATAGAAATACTAAGATACATTTTGTTTACCCCATATTGTAAATGACTAACTCATCCTTCAATATGCAGTTCAAATATTACTTACATCAGAAAGTCATCATGCACAACCAAATTTATTCTCCTTTCTTCAATATTATCATGCTGTCATATGCAATTTGTAATATGGAACCCAGCAGAAAACATTCTAAACATTTATTTACATGATATTTTCCCCACAAAGATCATGAATCCTGAGAAAATAGAAGCTATTTCTCTTTGCAGCTCTTCCTTGAAGTAGAGTTGGTCATAAGTTTGTATTCCAAAAATATTTGTAGGATTATGTTAAAGCCACATTGAAGGAAAGTTGTCCTGGAATATGAACTTTCTCCATGACTTTCACACAGAGGATTAAACCCAGGGTCTTCCACATGTTACCACATGCTAAGCATGTACTCCACTACTGACTTACATTCCCAGACTTTATCATTGTTTTAAAATCATGCTAGCAAACACATCAGTGAAGACATAATTAATGGAGCTAGCCATGAAAGTTTTAATGAGAAATGAGTCTTGACAACTGGTGTAAAAACTGAAGAATGACAGCAAAAGCTGAAGGAATACAATTATATTTCCTAAATAAAAATAAAAGAAACATGTTAAAAGAAATCATGGGAGAATAATTTTTAGAATGGATTCATACTGCATAATAAACAATAGACTATCAAAAAATAGCAGTGTACTGGATGAAAAAATGTTTGTATTAGTTATACATCACCATAAAGTGGAGGTAGTAGAGAGAGATATAGGGCATATTTGACTGAAAGAATGGCATGTAAGAAGACTATCCCACAAAGAATGAAATGAGGCTTTTGTCTTTGAAGTCTTATTCTTACAGTTTTCCTCTCGAAGGTGACATCCTGATTTAATCATGAGCCCACCAACAATTTAGCAGAAAAATGAGTATGGTGGTATATGCTTGTAATCCCAACCCTCTGGAGTCTGAAACAAGAGGATTGTTCTAAGTTTGACCTTAGGAAACATCTTTACCAGCCAGAGTACCTAACAAATCCCAATTTCAATAAAAAATCAATTTAGCATAACAATTTCATTTTCTGGTATATAATTTTACTCAAACTATCTACTTTTATATATTCCGTTTTTAATATTCTTGAGTCAGGAAGTAGAAGTTTGAGATGAGGGCCTGGGGATTTGTTGAAGAACGGCATTATTTAAACAAAGGTTGGATGTTGGGCTATGAAATTTTTAGGATGCTCTGGTAGATCTGAAATTTATGAATTGAAGCATATTTCCATGCAGGGAAATATTTCCTTATAGGGGACAGATAAAAAAGCAACTGGCATCTTTTTTGAAACTACTGAATTGTCTCCATTTTATTTTCCATTATTTTTCTTGCGTTAGGGTCTTCCATGTCTCCTGACTCTCCTGTGTACTGGAATTATAGTCATGAGCCACTGTATCTGGTTCATCTCCATTTTTAACTAAACAAAGTAAATTCAATTAGCATTACTTTTGTTCTTTTTGGTGCTGGAAATTGAACACAAGGTCTCACACATGCTAGACAATTGCTCTATCAGTGACCTGTATTCTCAGCTTTTATTTGTACTTAATTTTAGTAGAGTTTTAGAAATGTACAAATGCTACAGAGACTCAATAGTTCATAAATGCTAACGATGAACATTTTAATTAAATTTGGTTTGTACTTTATATAAAAACAAATCATTATTCATGAATTTGAAATCTGCTCTTTCTCTACTTTTCTCCATAAGAGAAGAGTACTCTTCTTCAAACATTTCATATGGATCCTTCTCCATCAATTTTGAACTAATTAACATTTAACTTTTAAAGCCTTTAACTAGTTCTGTTTTGTCGACATTTTCTATCTCCAAACTTGAATATTTTCTCATGAGCTTCTCCACCTGAAAAGCTACTGCTTATCCTTCAGGCCCAAATCCAAAGAGCACTGTCTCTTTAAAGTCTATTTTTCGTGTTATAGGTGGATTAATTACACTTCCGAAGCATTGTCTTTCTGTCTCTATCACACTACCTGTCTCTTTACTGTGTAGCTACTGTGAGTCCCTTGGAGGGTCAAAATCTTTATTCATCTTTTTATCTCAGATTTTCTTTACCATTTAATGCATAGGTGGCTTTTACTAAATACTTGTTTAATCAATAAAGATAAATTTAGAACATTTGAACACTTGAAATTGAAAAACTGAATAAAACACACCTTTAAACGAATATGTAGTAAGGAATGAGAAGAAAAGCTTTGGTGTGTTATACAGTCTCAAAAATCGAGACTAGTTAAACTTGAATTTCATTTGAGAATTAAACATGTTTACACAAAATAAATGAAAAAATTCAAATTGGAAAAAATGTATCTGTTTCCAACTTACTATGATTATTTATTTCATGAATAAATGAAAAATTTAAGACCTTTCATTCAAGTGAGATTTATAAATAGAGAGAATGAAAAAAAAAAAACTGTGACTATTGAAGGACTCTTACTATATTAACAGAAAAATAAGTCAAGCCCAAACTCAGTCAATCTAGGCTATACTTGCTTACTGACAATGGTTTTTGTTTTTTTTTTTTTTATGAAAGGTGTTGGGAAACCCTGCTGCTAAGGTCACAGTCCACCATTACTGGAAATCCCTGAGCTCGGTGCAAAAATGCAGATTCTCTTTGTCAGCAAGGCTTCCTCTTCTCTGCCTTAGGAAGCCCAGATCTCCACACCCTCTACCAGAGAAATGTCATGTATCCCTTAGGGAATTTATAAGTTTAACTCCTGATTAAGGACCCATTTAGCCAAGATAGGAGCCTACCACCGAGGGCCTCTGAAAGTCTCTACCCAGCAGGGTATGAAAGCAGATGCGGAGACTCATAGCCAAACTTCGGGCAGAGTGCAGGGAATCTTATGAAAGAAGGGGGAAATAGTAAGATCTGGCAAGACAGACACTCCACAAGGATAGCAACAGACCCAGAAAATTTGAACACAGGGGTCTTTCCAAAGACTCATACTCCAACCAAGGACCATTCATGGAGATAACCTAGAACCCCTGCACAGATGCAGCCCATGGCAGCTCAGTGTCCAAGTGGGTGCCCTAGTAAGGGAAACAGGGACTGTCTCTGACATGAACTCAGTGGCTGGCTCTTTGATCACCTCCCCCTAAGGCGGGGGCGGGGGCAGCTTTACCAGGCCACGGAGAAAGACAATGCAGACATTCCTGATGAGATCTGATAGGCTAGGGTCAGATGGAAGGGGAGAAGGACCTCCCCTATCAGTGGACTGGGGGAGGGGCATGGGAGAAGAAGAGGGAGGGAGGGTGGGATTGGGCAGAGATGAGGGAGGGAGCTACAGCTGGGATACAAAGTGAAAAAAACTGTAATAAATAAATTTAAAAATAGTGAAAAAAACCCATTTAGCAAGCATGTGGGATTCCTGGAATGCCTCTCCATGTAAATGAGGCATCTCAGTACCTTAGCCCTCTAGCCAATGTTCTTTTCCCACCCTGGATATCCTTACCCTTCCCCAAAGTTGTATATGACCCTTGTTCACCCTGAATAAAATTGATCTGCCTCCCCCCAGCTGGTCCTGGAAGTTGTCCATTCATGGGCCACCGAATCCCCAGTTTGCCTCTTTATTCATAGCAGCCAGAAATTGGAAACAGCCTAGATGTCCATCAACTGATGAATTGATACTTAAAAATTAGTACATTTATAATATGGAATATTACTCAGCTTTAAAAAAGATAAATAATAAAATCTCAGGTAGGTGGGTGGAACTAGGAAAGAACCATCCAGAGGTAACCCAGATCCAAAAAGACAAGTAGTGTATGTTTTCTCTTATATGTAGATGTTATCTTTTAAGCTTTGCTATATGGGCTACAATCCAAATCACCACAGATGTTCATAACGGGATAAGATACCAGAGGGGAGGAGGAGATCTCCCAAGGAAGGTTAAAGAGAATTTAGTGTTATAGAGAGATAAAGGGAAACTAAAATGGGAGTATGATGTGTGTACGTGGGCACATATGCCATTTGTAGGGTAGGTTCTCCATTTCTATCTTTGTATGGGTTTTCTAGGACCCAAACTTAGGTTGCCAGGCTTGTATAACAAGTGCCATTACTGGCTGAGCCTTTTCAATGGTCCACAAACAGCAACTGTTTAAATCAGCCCTCCTAATACAATACAATCTGACATATACTTCTGTGATACCTATTGAAGAAAATAGGAAAATATGGAAAGTCTTTGTTTTCCATAATTAAACCATCATGTTTCTATATCGGCAGACCATGCTGTCTGTCCAGTGAAAACACTTTAATTCATAACATACAGCAGTTAAATCTGAGCTGAGGTGTTTCCTGTGGGATGGTGGTCATGGCTATTGCATGGTGTGAAGGCATGCACAGTGAAAGTGTACAGGCTGTATGTTCAGAACCAATGCTGCAGAGAACTAATCCCTTGTATCGTGCGTGAGCCTTGCCAGAAACAGCTCAGATTCATTATGGGTTTGATTTTGATTTTGTTTTACGTTCAGAAATCATTGCTATTACCAAATTTTTCATGACCCTCCCACATTTTTAAGCGACTACGTATTGAGAGCTTATTGTACAGAGCTATGGTTTCGTTGTTGTTTTGTATTTTGAGACAAGGTCTTGTGTCATTGAGGCTGGCCTTGAACTTAGTGTCTCTGAGAAATGCTAGACCATATAGAAATTGAGTGGGGAGGCCAAGAGTGGGGACAACAGGGCTCTGTACATCAATGTTTATTTTCGTGTAATGCCAGCCTCTGCTACAAGTGAACTAACAGTGCCTCCATACCCAGCCCAAATCACTAAATGAATAATCACTGAGAGCAACCACTAGGGGAGAATGCAGGAATTAGCGCAGCGATGTATCTGAACCACACTAGTGAAGGTGACCGTGAAGAGTATGAAAGCTGACATTTGCATAGGTCTCATTTCTTTAGGGCCACAGGACTGGATTCTCAACGTTTGGTTTAAAAACAAACACAGGGCTGAGGAGAAGACTCAGCCACGTGCTTACTGCTCTTGCTGGGTTGAGATCTCTGCGCCCACAGGATGGCTGCCAAACATCTTTAACTCCAGTTCCAGGGATTGTGATGTTCTTTTCTGGCCTCCACAAGCACCAGGTAAGCACATAGTAAATATTTGTATGTGTGAGCAAGACAATCATACATACAAAACAAAATAAATGAATAAAATAAAATAAAACAAAATTTCCACCCCTAGAACCCAATTAGGATGTCAAAGGGTAGTAATTCTATTGGCTCTAGTTTAAGGAATTTTGTTTTGTTTTGTTTTGTGAAACAAGGTTTTCATGAAGGAATGTTTTTGAATGTATATAGACTGGTTCTTGGCAGGGAGAAAGTTCAGGTTCATGCTAACATCCTGGTTAAATCACATAATGTAGCACCAGTGTTTTGATGATAACAGATGCCACTATATGGTTAATCTAATGTCACCTAGTGTCTCAGTTCTGTGATGGTTTTTTTCCACTGCTGCATATTTGCTATATTCAAAAACTAAATGGTAACCGAAACCAGTCGTGGTTCTAAGGCAGCTGTTCCAGAGTTATGTTTCAGTGTTTGTGTGGGCTACATTCATAACACGCTTTGTAAGAGCTTAATATAAATTCTTGGAACTCAGATAATGCCTCTATGTCTATTAAAAGAAGTCAGAACTCTGGGATTTGAGAAGAGGTTGCTTGGAAATAATAAAACAGAATAAATCAAGTCACCTTAACACAAAGCAGTTCTTTCTCCTTTGTGACAGTTTGTCAAAATTTAAGAGGAAAGGGGGCTTTTATTTTTATAAAACTAAAAAAAACAAGTTATCACACTGTGGAATAAATTTTCCACGCATAAAAGCTCAATTTTCTTTCCAGTAATTTGGTAACATAGAAAGGAATAAGCAACAATATAATTCTGTATTATATTATTGTATTATTTCAAGAGTTGGAAATAAACTATTTTGTGTTTTTCACATGATCATAAAGAATCTTTTTGAGTTTGAGTGGTCTTTTTCATATGCAAAAACAAACACTGTCATTTCCCACAGGGAAAAGGAAAGAAAGACTCAAAAATGAGTAACCTGGAGAAAATGTGCATGACTGTGTCTCAGTGTCAGGCAATCTTTTGCTGTAAGGGAAAGACAGGAATATTTAGCCTTTGCAGGCCAGGACATTTCTGTTGTAACCACTTGCTTTTCATAGGAGGGAAACAGCCATATGCAGCAGGCAAATGAATTAACATGGCTCTGGTCCAGTCAAGCTTTATAAACTCAGACAGCAGACAACAGTTTGCCAACCTATACCAGGTATTATCAGACAGTTCATTATGAGACTTACTCAACAGGAACAAATTCATGCTGTCCTCTGTAGCTGGAGATGTCATAGACCAGAGGAAAGAGCCTATTACTACCAGTTCTCTTAGCCAGTATCTTTTCTAACTGTAGTCTAAATATATATTTTTTTCTTATACCCATAGGTAAGTATAGCTCTCATCTCATCAAAGAAGCTTCTTGCAGTAGGTGGAGGCTACTACAGGGATCTACTATTGGTCAAAACGCAGAAAATAAGTGACAATGGGATAAACATTCCCAGCTGTAACATCTCCACTACAACCTCTACACCTAAGCCTCAGGAAACATAATGGAAGAATGGGCAGAAAGACGGTAAAGGCCAAAAGGATCATGCTGCTGCTGTAAGACAGTGTCTCCAGACATGACAGGGGTGCTGCCCCCATGAAATAGCAACAGCGTGGTTGCCTAAGAAGGCCTGCATAATGACAACACTAGTTGACTCGCCAACATGGCTGAGGGACATTTCACAAGGCTCCGACCCTAAATGAAAAGGCACAGGTAATCAATTGCTGCTGAGAAAAGGAGATCCAGTCATAAACATTGAAAAGACTATGCAAGGCATTTCCTTACCTTTTAAATAATCCCACAGTTAACATTTCTGGTTTTTCCTTTTTTGATGACTCCAGGTTCAAATCTTTTTCCACTACCGAAAGTAAGAGTTTTCATGAACATTGTAAAGGAGCCTCTACCAAACTAAGTATACTGCAGACATGCTCCATGTTATTCTGTAGTGCCTGGTGGTGCTCTTGAACTCAAATCAGTGTCTCTCTCTGATCATTTCAATGGACTTACTGTACTTCCCTGCTCACGCTGCTTCACCTGTCTCAGTGATGCATTTGACTATTCCTAGCAGCTGTCCCATGAACCTTGTATACATTGTATTCATAGTTGTGAGTAATTTTACATATGGCTAATGCTATTTCAGTTGGCCTAAAGAATTAAGGTGGAGTAAATGGCTTTCTTCATGTGTGTCTAATTGGTCTGTGAGGACCAACATTACCTATTTCAAAAATTTTCTCTGCCTGAGGGTATTATACAATCTCTATCTCCTTCTAATAAGATCCCAATGGGGGAAAAAATCAAAGTCCTGCTCCACTGAAGATCACCATAAGGAACCAATGAGGTTACTGGGCTTACTTACAAAGTATGGATGAGGGATTATGGGTAGGAGAATGTTTACCCCAAAAGAGCCACACTTGAAAGGCTGTATCCAGATTGGATAACAGCTTCACCATGACTATATAGATGTAACTAGGCCACATGCAATTAGGGAAGAATTGCACAAAATGGCTTGTATGGAATGGCTGGATACTCAAGTAGGGCCCTATCACCCTCCTTTCCTCCTTATATCTATGAGGGAGTGTCAGTCAACAAACCCAACTGTGAGCGTAAGGAGCCATAACTGGTCTTTTGAAGACGATGGCAGTTTGACTAGGAGGATGGTTCTACATAACACATTGAACAACCATACCAAACACTTAGAAAGGAAAATAATTATTTATGTGAGGGAACAGTAGACAAAGAAGGAAAAATACAGAATTTTTTGAAAGTCAGACAAGCTACTTTATTGTTCTAGCTATCCCTTTGAAATGGAATTAGTTGGAAAGGCTGAAAGGCTAATGCATACTTTTGGACCAAGTTATGATTATGGTCCTTATTATGGTCATCTATTCCTAAGAAGAATATATGGATGGTTATTAAGTAGTATCTTGGTCATCATCTGAGCACTGTTTCCCCCATTATTGCGCTAAACCTGCGCATTGTTTTTGCTTTTGTGTTTGATCGAGAGACATAAAATAATATTTTAGAGGTTTTTTTCCCTGTTAAAAGTTAAATCTGTAGTGCTATGAATTTTTCCTCTGAGTGGGTATTGTTTTCAGTGTTCTTAAGTTATAAAAATGTTTTGATTTCAATTTTGATTTTGCCCCAGTCCTCGTGCTTTACAGAAGAGAATTTTAGAGTTTTCCAAATAGGTCTGTTTCCTTCTTGTTTTTAACTTTTTCTTTAGCACCCAACTTCTAAATTGTAAATAATAATAATAATAATAATAACAATAAAATTCACAGATCAAGAGGATATAGGTTCTAGTGGGGAAGCTGATGCTGTTGTTTTGGTAGAAGAGCATGATGAAACCACCAAAATGCCTTCTACATCATTGAATTTATGCCCACACACCAGTATTGCTGTCAACTTTGGTCAGCAAAGTTCTTGTTTGTTTTTTTTTGTTTGTTTGTTTGCTGTTGTTTGTTTTTCCATCTGGCAGTGGTTACTGTAGAGACTTATAACTGGCCAAAGTACTGAAAACAAGTGCCTGTTAAGTGTTCATCCCCAAACAGGAAATCTATATTAACTTTTCCAAGGCTCAAGGAACATCTTGGAAGAAAGGGTTGATAGAACGTAAGAGCATGGCCAGTTAATGGCTCAGTGGGCAAAATACCACAAACAGTTTAAACCTCATTCCTTGAGTTTAATCTCCAGAGCCTGGGTACAAAAGCTTGATGAGGCTCATCTGTAATCCTAGCATTCCTACACCAAGATGGGAGGGAGAGACAGGAGACTAGTCTAGAAGCTCTCAGGCCTGCTAGCCAGGAATGCACAATAGTGGTGGAAACAAGAGAGGTCCTGCCTCAAGGTAGAAGAAGAGAACCAACTCTTGAAATTGTCCTATGGTCTCTACACACAAGCTATGGGATGCATGTCCTTGCACACACACACAGTAATAGTAATAGTAATAGTAATAGTAATAGTAATAATAGTTTTACTTTGAAAGGATGTGCTAGAGTGTTGTGGAACACTGTCCAGAGTTCATGACATGGCTATCTTCTGGCCATGACTTCACTGTTTCACTTACAACAGATGTGTTTATTTGAGTACTACCTGCAGAAAAATGTGCTTTTCAGTATCCTGTCACCAAGAAATGAGGAGCTCAGGAGGCCCTGTCCTTCCCTGAGGATTTACAAGTAGTTAATTGGTGTTCAAGATGAAGAAACATTTTCTTCAGCCAAATTGTCCATGCTTTTGTAAGTAACCATTGACCTGCATTCCTGTAATCAACCCTAATGAAACTTATTGGGTCACAAAGAATAAAGACATAAAAGTAGAAGGAAAACTAGGGAAAATGAAGGAGATTTCTGAGAAAGGGGCAGGAGAAGGTAATAGAGGCTAAAATGATTAAAATACATTATATATGTATGATAATGTCATACTGAAACCCATTATTATAGATAGGGAATATGTGCTAATAAAATTAAGAAATATATAACATAACATAATACTGTGCACATAGGCACACATATACAAAATCACATCTGTGTAAGTATGTATACTGAATCAAGTTAGTAACTATAATAGTAAAATATTTTTTTCACTGTTCAAGGTTTATTTGGTGTTTATATTCACATGACACTTGGGTAGTTGGCTGCATCATCCATATGCAGACCTTATTTTACATAAGATTGCCATGTGCACTAAGACACATAGACTACGCTGAACACTATCCTTTAGAATGCTTATGCACAAGATATGCATAACAGATTTACACACTGGAGCCAGGTTATGGTAACTGGGAACTCGCTGGCCTAGGCATGTCTGGGGAGGGTGCGCAGCACAGTGACACAGCAGGCTCCCGGGATCATACACAATTGGCAGCGTGTCTCAGAGACAGTGGACCGGCACACTAACCAGGTTACCACTACACAATTACCACTCAGCATCAGGGTTGAGCTGTGGGAACTGAGGTTTTCCCCGGACCACCTGAACACAATGGCACTACCAAAGCTCAGATGAGGAGGAGACGGTGTGTGGTCTCCACAGAAACCCTGCTGCAGCCTGGAGAGTGAAGTGCTAAGACGTGGGGAGACTTTAGAACTGCAGCTCTTTCTGGGTACTCCAGAGCTGTCTGCACTCTTCTTCAGGCGGGCTTCCTCTTCAGGAGTCAGAGCCGCCTTCACAACATCCGAGATTCCATTTTGTCCTAGGACACAAAGGACACTGAGGAAGACATTATCCTTGATCCCATAGAGACCCTTAATCATAGTGGAAATGGGGTGCACCTGCCTAAGAGTCTTCATTATGCTCTCAGTCAAGTCTGCCACAGAGAGGCCAATGGCCCAACCTTTCAGTTTGATCACTTACAGGCACTGCCAGCCACCTGCTTGTGAACTGCCTTCCACTGCTCCTTGTCTGCGTCGGTGCCCAGTTCTGGGTTCAGATTCTTCAGGGAGACACCGGCAACATTCACACCGCTCCACACGGGCACTCTGGACTGCCCATGCTCCTCTAGGACCCATCCATGACTGCTTAGTGGTTGAACTACCAGCCTTTCCCCCATCAGGTAATGGGACCGAATGGAATCCAGATTGCAGCCACTTCCAATGACTCGGTTTTTGGGAAAACCACTTATTTTCCAAGCCACGTAGGTCAGGATATCCACTAGGCTGGGAACAATGAGAAGCTTGAAGTTTGGACTGTACTTCACAACATTGGGAACAATGAACTTGAAGATGTTCAAATGTTTTGCTGGACCAAATTGAGTCAGCTCTCTCTCTCTTGCTGATGGGCCCCCGCAGCGATAATGACCAGCTTGGAGTTTGCAGTTACAATGTATTCTTCGCTGGAGGCAATTTTTGGTACTCAATAGGTTGCCATGCTGGAGGTCCATCATCTCTCCCTTCATTTTGTTTTCCATGACGTCAACAAGGGCAAGCTTAACTGCCAAGTCCTTCATTAAGATACTGATGGGCACAAGCCATGCCAACAGCACCGACCCCAAACACTGTAATCTTGCTGGGGTGAGGCTGCTCTTCTTTAAGAAGATTCACAATCAGCTGGTCCTTGAGGGTTACCATTTTGGAGTTTGAACCTTTTGGGACCTCTAGTGCATGATGTGGGGCGTCTGGCATGCAGCATCGTGGTTGGGGCTTGGAGACAGTGGTTACAGCACTCCTTAAAATATTTTATATAGACTTAGCTAGCCATTATCTGAATTCTGGAAAAATTGTCATTATAAAAATTCTTTAAAATTAGAACTCTTCAATTTTATCTAGAAGACCATGGGTGTGAACTATACACTTACATTTGGCACAATAGATCAATGCAATAGATTTTAATTATAGTAACTGAGCCTTGGTTGGTTGCCAGAGGACTGTAGTCAATTAAGTTATAAATGATTAACCTGTTTCCTGTTTAAACTCTACCCAGTAGTGTATCAAAGCAGATGCTGAGACTCATAACCAAACTTTGGGCAGAGTGTAGGGAATCTTATGAAAGAAGGGGGAGATAGAAAGACCTGGAGGGGACAGGAGCTCCACAAGGAGAGCGACAGAACCAAAATATCTGGGCACAGGGGTCTTTCCTGAGACTGATACTCCAACCAGGGTCCATTCATGGATATAACCTAGAACCTCTCAGATGTAGCCAATGGAAATTCAGTATCTAAGTGAGTACCCTAGTAAGCGGAAGAGGAACTGTCTCTGACATGAACTCAGTGGCCTGCTCTTTGATCACCTCCCCCTAAGGGGGGAAGAGCCTTGCCAGGCCACAGAGGAGGACAATGCAGCCAGTCCTGATGAGACCTGATATGCTAGGGTCAGATGGAAGGGGAGGAGGACCTCCCCTATCAGTGGACTTGGGGAAGGACATGGGAGGAGATGAGGGAGGGAGGGTGAGATTGGGAGGGAATGAGGGAGGAAGCTATAGCTGGGATACAAGGAGAATAAAATGTAATTAATGTAAAAAATAAAAACTTAATTAAAAATAAATGATTAACCAGTTAAGCTGTGAGGAACTGACTGATTGATTGACTAGGCTGTAACCAATTAAGTTTTTTATTTCTTATTTCATTTTTCTATAAATGATCCTGTCTTTGTCTTTAGAACACTCAGATTTAGTAAGACCTGGTTCTCAAATTGTGTGTGTTGCTCTGCTTAAATGAATTTAGTCAGTCCAATACTTTTACTTTTAATAACATTTGCAATAGTTCTTGTGCTGTACAGTTTTATGTCAACTTGACACAAGCTAGAGTCATCAAAGAGGAAAGGGCCTCAGTTAAGTAAATGTCCTTTCTTTTTCTGTTTTTTTTTTTTTTTTAGGGTTTCTCTGTGTAGCTCTGGCTGTCTTGGACTTGCTTTGTGGACTAGGCTGGCCTCAAACTCACAGCGATCCACCTGCCTTTGCCTCCCTGAGTGCTGGGACTAAAGGAATGCCCACCATGCTCCGCTGAGTAAACCTCTTGATAAGATCCAGGTGTAATGTATTATCTCAATTAGTGATTGATGGGGGAGGGCCCAGCCCATTGTGGGTGGTGCAATCCCCAGGCAGGTGGTCCTGGACTCTAAAAGAAAGCAGGCTGAGTAAGCCATGAAGAGCAACCCAGTAAGTAGCTCCCTCCGTGGCCTCTATCCTGCCCTGTTTGACTTCCTGTCCTGACTTTCTTCGACGATGAACAGCAATGTGGAAGTGTAAACGAAACCCTTTCCTTCCCAATTTGTTTTGGTTATGGTGTTTCATTGCAGGAATAGAAACCCTAACTAATATAGTTCCTGAACCATATGTTTTGACAAAATATTTTCAGTATTTAGATAGGTATGACTGTTATATTTTGGTGGCTTGTATTTATGTAAGAATACCCCCCAATACTCCCAACTTTAAATATTTCTTCAGAATCTATGAGTAAATCAAAGGAAATAAAACTAAAATTATACCCCTTTAGGGAAGTTTTAATAAAATAATACATATTCCGGTAAAAACTGTGCCCACAGCTTATTACTTTCTGGTGTGCTTTGTGGACTCACTTCTTATTATAAACCACAACTCTAATTATGCACTGAGGGCAGCTTCACAGTCCTGCTGCGTTTTTGGTCCTCCCTTTTCACTCTTAATTGACAGTCTTGTTGATTTTGCTGAAAAGGGTACTTTCAGAACAGATGTCTTCATCTGCCTCCTGGCACATCACTCCACTTGCTCACCTGCACATCCGTACCACCGGGTCCCTTCCTGATGTCATGGGTCAGTGGCACAGGCTTTGTTTATATGAATACCAGCTCTGCAGTCTGTCCTGTTTTCTAGTCGAAACTTGGTCCTCAACACCTGGGCTCTAGGGCAGCTCTGACAAGTTGCTGTTTGTCTCCTGCTCCACCAACATTTCCCTCTCCATGGGAGTATGGCTGATGTGCTATTTTTCTCTTTAACTTCCCCCCTGGGACCACTTTCAGACACTAGTTCCAGTTTCTGTTACCCCAATTGTAGGCTACCTTTTTATATCTTGTGATCCACACCTTCCATTATGTCTTTGAGCTGAATTACACTGGTTGCACTGGAAAGGTCACAAGTGCACTCCAAATTGCCCAAACTAACTAAGTAACTTCTCTGCAGTATGATATGATGGTATACTTAAGTGACCCCCAAAATTCTACCAGAGAACTCCTACAGTTCATAAACACCTTCAGCAAAGTGGATGTTTACAAAATTAATTCAAAAAAAATCAGTAACCCTCCTGTATACAAAAGACAAAAGGACTGAGAAAGAAATTAGGGAAACAGCACCATTCACAATAGCCACAAAAGACATAAAGTACCTTGGTGTAACCCCAACCAAGCAAGTCAAAGACTTATATGAAAAAAAATTCAAGTCTCTGAAGAAAGAATTAGAAGAAGATATCAGAAGATGGAAAGATCTCCCATGCTCATGGCTTGGCAGGATTAACATAGTAAAAATGGCCATCTTACCAAAAGCAATCTACAGATTCAATGCAATGCCCATCAAATTACCAACACAATTCTTTACAGACCTGGAAAGAAAAATTCTCAACTTCATATGGAATAACAAGAAACCCAGAATTACTAAAGCAACCCTTTACGATAAAAGATCTTCTGGAGGCATCTCCATCCCTGATCTCAAGCTGCACTATAGAGCAACAGTAATAAAAACTGCATGGTACTGGCATAGAAACAGAATGGTGGATCAATGGAACCAAACAGAAGACCCTGAAATAAATCCACACACTTATGGACACCTGATTTTTGATAAAGATGCCAAAACCATACAATGGGAAAAAGATAGCATCTTCAACAAATGGTGCTGGTCTAACTGGATGTCTACATGTAGAAAAGTGAAAATAGATCCATACTTATCACCCTGCACAAAACTAAAGTCCAAGCAGATCAAAGACCTCAATATAAAACCAGACACACTAAACCTGTTAGAAGAAAAAGTGAGGAAGAGCCTGGAACTCATTGTCACAGGAGACAACTTCCTGAACAGAACACCAACAGCACAGGCTCTAAGAGCAACAATCAATAAATGAGACCTCATGAAACTAAAAAGCTTCTGTAAAGGACTACCTACAGCTTGGGAAAGGATCTTCACCAAATCTATAGCTGCCAGAGGGCTAATATCCAGTATATATAAAGAACTAAAGAAGTTTAAAAAGCAACAAATTAAGCAACCCAATTAAAAAATGGGAAACAGAACTAAACAGAAAATTCTCTGTAGAAGAATATCGAATGGCAGAGAAACACTTAAAGAAATGCTCAACGTCATTAGTCATCAGGGAAATGCAAATCAAAACAACCCTAAGATTTCACCTTACACCCATCAGAATGGCTAAGATCAAAAACTCAAATGACAGTACATGCTGGAGAGGTTGTGGAGAAAGGGGAACTCTCCTCCATTGCTGGTGGGAATGTAAACTTGTACAACCACTCTGGAAATCAATCTGGCAGGACAGGAAGTCAAACAGGGCAGGATAGAGGCCACGGAGGGAGCTACTTACTGGGTTGCTCTTCATGGCTTACTCAGCCTGCTTTCTTTTAGAGTCCAGGACCACCTGCCTGGGGATTGCACCACCCACAATGGGCTGGGCCCTCCCCCATCAATCACTAATTGAGATAATACATTACACCTGGATCTTATCAAGAGGTTTACTCAGCGGAGCATGGTGGGCATTCCTTTAGTCCCAGCACTCAGGGAGGCAAAGGCAGGTGGATCGCTGTGAGTTTGAGGCCAGCCTAGTCCACAAAGCAAGTCCAAGACAGCCAGAGCTACACAGAGAAACCCTAAAAAAAAAAAAAAACAGAAAAAGAAAGGACATTTACTTAACTGAGGCCCTTTCCTCTTTGATGACTCTAGCTTGTGTCAAGTTGACATAAAACTGTACAGCACAAGAACTATTGCAAATGTTATTAAAAGTAAAAGTATTGGACTGACTAAATTCATTTAAGCAGAGCAACACACACAATTTGAGAACCAGGTCTTACTAAATCTGAGTGTTCTAAAGACAAAGACAGGATCATTTATAGAAAAATGAAATAAGTAATTCAATTAAAAAATTAAAAAATGGGGAACAGAGCTAAACAGAGAATTCTCTGTAGAGGAATATCAAATGGCAGAGAAACACTTAAGAACGCTCAACCTCCTTAGTCATCAGGGAAATGCAAATCAAAACAACCCTGAGATTTCATTCTGATTGGTGCATCAGAATGGCTAGTATCAAAAAATCAAGTGATAACAGATGCTGGAGAGGATGTGAAGAAAGGGGAACCTTCCTCCATTGATGGTGGAAATGTAAACTTGCACAACCACTTTGGAAATCAATCTGCTGCTTTCTCAGACAATTGGGAATAGTACTACCTCAAGAAACACCTATAGCACTCCTAGGAATATATCCAAAAGATGCTCAAGTATACAACAAGGACATTTGCTCAACTGTGTTCATAAAAAGCTTTATTCATAATAGTCAGAATTTGGAAACAACCCAGATGTCCCTCAACTGAGGAATGGATACAGAAATTATGGTACATTTACACAATGGAATACTACCCAGCAATTAAAAACAAGGAAAGCATGAAATTTGCAGGCAAATGGTGGGAAATAGAAAATATCCTGAGTGAGGTATCCCAGAAACAGAAAGACACACATGGTATATACTCACTTATAAGTGGATATTAGATATATAATATAAGGTAAACCTACTAAAATCTGTACACCTAAAGAAGCTAAGCAAGAAGGAGGACCCTGGGTGAGATGACAATCCTCATTCAGAAAGGCAAATGAGATGGACATTGGAAGAGGAAGACTACCATAGAGGGCCCCTGAAAGACTCTACCCAGCAGTGTATCAAAGTAGATGCTGAGAATTATAGCCAAACTTTGGGCAGAGTGCATAAGAGGGATTCTTATGAAAGAAAGGGGAGATAGAAAGACCTGGAGAGCAAGAGAATAAAAAAAATCTGGGCACAGGGATCTTTTCTGAGACTGATACTCCAACCAAGGACCATGCATGGAGATAACGTAGAACCCCTGCTCAGATGTAACCCATGGCAGATCAGTGTCCAAGTGGGTTCCCTAGTAACAGGGAACAGGGACTGTCTCTGACAAGAACTCAGTGGCTGGTTCTTTGATCACCTAACCATGACGGGGGAGCAGCCTTACCAGGCCACAGAGAAAGATAATGCAACCAGTCCTGCTGAGACCTGATAGGCTAGAGTCAGATGGAAGAGGAGGAGGACCTCCCCTATCAGTGGACTTTGGTAAGGACATGGGAGGAGATGAGGGAGGGAGAGTGGGATTGTGAGGGGACCAGGGAGTGGCGTACAGCTGGGATACAAAGTATCTATAATTAATAAAACAAACAAACAACTCCACAGAAATATTATAAAAATGTGTTTTCCTTTAATTCCAGATGTGATATGTTGATCTTTGTACTGACTGCAGCAGTTGACTGTGATTTGCCTTGTGCTTTGTCAGAGGTGTGGTTTTGTCAGCTACAGACAGTTTTTATGATTGTTTGATGGTTGGAATTCTAGGAAGGTTTCATAGGGTATATAAATGCCCTGATAGGTAGGCTTGATGGTTGTTGGTTGTTCGCGGAGGTTGGTTGTAGTTTGTTAGTAGTCATGCTTAAAGAAGAAACAAGAAAAATATTGATTCAGGGATCTCTATTTCTCTCTTCCCCCCTCTATCCTTTCTATCCTATCTAGTGATAGGGGATGACTAGGAGTGGGGTGGGGATAAAGGGTTGGAAAAAGAAGAACCACAAAGTAGCAAAGGTCCAGCTACAGATAGTTTGCAAAAGGGTGTTGGTACACAGACAACATTTCAAGAAGCACTGCCTTACGGTGCCTATTGGCCAGAATCTAGTCACAGGACCCTAATCCATTTGTGAATAAGCCTAGAAAACTGTTCCAGGTGCCAGGATAGGGAGCATGTACTAACTCCCAGTGCTGTCACTGTGGCATGTTGTAAGTTTGGGTTTTGTCTCTTTTTGTTCTTAGTTGTTTATGAGGTTTTAGTTTTGACTTGTGTGTTCACAGATTTTGTAATTTTTTTTTTTTTTTTCAGAAAAGGCTTTGCAAGGTGGGACAGAAAGCAGACTGGTATATGCTCTTCATAGTATATGGCACAACTGAGATTCTCTTTGGTTTTTACAGATTGTGACCTTGAAGAAAAAAGTGTTCAAGGATGCATAGGTTGCAGTAACTTTTCTTATACATTCCTGATTTCTGGTACAGGTGCCAGAGTAGTTATTGTTATTGTTTAAGACCTTGAAACAAGAAACATACTTTTACTGCATGTGCTGTGTATCACCAACAGGACCAGAATTACCTTACGTCTGAAATAGAGGCAGGTTATAGAGCTATGCTTAGTGGCAGAGCAGGAGAATGTATCTCTAACTATATTTATCAGCTGTCGAAACTCTGCAAAAATAGTTCATTTTAATATTTGTTTAAAAATGCCCAATATAACTAAAGTGCTCGTTTTAACATTGCAGTAACAGAACTCTGTAGGACTTATTCAAATCCATTAGGCTTTGTTGAAATGAGATGTCAATGACGAGATGTTACGGAGACAATGAGACTCAGGCAGATAATGACCATGCACTAATCCAAATGCTCTCAGGTTCCTTTTCCAATATGTTATCTGCTCCTGCCTTCAAAGTGCCCTTTGTGCTAACACCTCACTCATACTTGGAGGTTTGCCTTAAGGGTTTCTCTATTCAATGAAGGGAACTAGAAGCTCTGGGAATTTGTTCTCCTATGTATCTTTTAAGCAATGACTGGTGAACATAGGAATATGAAAGCCTCTGCTCCTTTGACTGAGTTGGGAAAATTCTATGATTATCCTATAATCCAGATTAACATATGCTCCAGATTAGCATATGCTCCATTACTCTGGGGTAACAGAGAAGGTAACTTCTGTTGGACTTGAGACTGAATCCTTGTTCCCCAGTTTCTCATGGAAACACCCTTTTATTTTTTTTTTAAGATTTCATTTTTATTTTACATGTTTTTGCTTGTATGTATATATGTAGACCATTTGCCTGCCGGGTGCTTAGGGAGGCCACAAGAGGGCGCCAGATTTATTAGAACCAGAAACAAACTAGTGAGCTACCAGGTGGATGCTGGAAACGGAATCTGGGTCCCCTTGCAAGAGAAGCAATTGCTCTTAACAGTTGAGTCATCTCTCTAGCCCCAAGGAAACTTTAAAAAAAATTCTAGACTTCTATGTATGAATACTATATTTACATCATTTCTACCCTTCCCTCTCCCACTTTAACTGCCCCTGTGTTCTCAACACTCCTTTTCAAATTCATAACTCAGTCTTCTAAAATTATTAACTTATATTTTATATAGTATATATACAGAACAAATATTTGTGTGTGTGTGTTTATAGTATACTGAAGCCATTTTTCGTTGCTTATATGTATCTGTATTTAGGAGTGACCACTTGAAATTGAATAATCTATCAAGGGGCTCATCTTTGGAGCAGACTGAATCTCCCTCTCTCAGCAGCCATTGTCTGCTCTTCATCTAAGGTTGAGGCCTTGTGACCTTTCTCCCACTCAAGCTGGCATGTCATCTGATATTTTCATTATGCACGTCCTTTTAGGCAACCATCTTATTGAGATTTTATAAGTGCAGTATTATTGTCGTAGGTAAAAGACAGTATCTCATAGCAGGTATCCTGGTCTTCTGGCTCCAGAGTCTTTCCTCCTGTTTTTCTGTATTGTTCTCTGACCCTTAAGCATTAAAGGTCAGATGATTATAGATCTATCAATTAGGGCTGGGCATGCCATGGCCACTTATTCTCTGCATTTTGACCAGTTGTGGATCTCTGCAAAAAGAAGTTTCTATGATGAATGTTGAGAGCTTCATGTTTCTGTGGGTATAGATAAGTATTTAAAAATACAGTTAGAAAATATACTGGTTTAGGAAAATGGTAGGAGTCTAGGGTCGATGAGCTCTCTAGCCACAGATAGTTGACTAAGTTTACAGTATCAGGCATGCATTTCCTCCTATTGAGAAGATGTTAAGTCCAATTAGAAAGTTGTTGGTTACTTATAAAATCGCTCCACTGTGACACAATTTTCTTTTTTCTTTTCCAAGACAGGGTTTCTCTGTACCTTTGGATGTCCTGGAACTCACTCTGCAGACCAAGCTGCCCTCAAACTCACAGAGATCCACCTTCCTCTGCCTCTGCTGGAATTAAGGGTTTGTGCTACCATTGCCCACTGTGAAACGATTTCTTAATTGTTTGGACACAGCATCTCCTCAAAAGATCTGCTTTGAAAGAACTCAACCAATGACATATTCCAACAAAGCCTGTCATTCAGGTTCTCCTTGGCCTTTCTTTGTAACAACCCTCCCTCCAGGTTAGGGGGCAAGTTTGCTCTGGGGAGAAAAGAGTCTAATGATATAGTATCAGACAAGGTAGTTCAGAGGAGGTAGGTTAAGCCATAATCAGGGTCTCAGCACAAAAGCATGCATGCTATGTCCCAGATCTGATGTCAAGCTCATATGAGGCGTACAGTATTCTTATTCCTGTCTTCATGCCTCATCCAGTGGACCAGTTTCTTAATGTCCCATGATCCAAGCTTTAGATCCAAGTTTAAGAGACATGTGTTATCTGATTTTTCCATTCTACCATTCTACCATATCTAGATTATTGACAAGAGATCATCTTTTTTTGAAATTCTTTATTAATTACACTTTATTCACTTTGTATCCTCCCTGTGGTTCCCTCTGTCCTTCCATCTTAATCCCACCCTTCCTCCCCTCTCTGCACACGTGCCCCTCCCCAAGTCCACTGACAGGGGAGGTCTTCTTTTCCTTCCTTCTGATCCTAGTCTATCAGATCTCATCAGGAGTGGCTGCACTGTCTTCTTCTGTGGCCTGTTAAAGCTGCTCCCCCATCAGGGGGAGGTGATTAAAGAGCAGGCCAATCAGATTATGTCAGAGGCAGTCCCTCTTCCCATTACTATGGAACCCACTTGGATACTGAACTGCCATGGGCTACATCTGTGCAGGGGTCTTAGGTTATCTACATGGGTGGTCCTTGGTTGGACTATCCGTCTCAGGAAAGACCCCTGTGCTCAGATTTTCTGGTTCTGTTGCTCTCCTTGTGGAGTTCCTGTCCTCTCCAGATCTTACTGTTTCCCACTTCTTTCCTAAGATTCCCTGCACTCTGCCCAAAGGTTGCCTTTAAATCTCAGCATCTGCGTTGATAGTCTGCAGGGCAGAGCCTTTCAGAGGTCCTCTGTGTCAGGCTCCTAACTTGTTCCCTCTTTTCTCCTTCTTCTGATGTCCATCCTCTTTGCCTTTCTGGACAGGGATTGAACATTTTAGCAAGAGTCCTCTTGACAAGAGATCATCTTTAAAAACAACAACAACTATGTGTATGGGTGCTTTGACTGCATGTATATGTGTGCACCATTTGGGTGCTTGGTGCCTGGTGCCCACAGAGGCCTGAAAATGGCATCTGATGCCTTGAAACTAGACTCACAGAAAGCTATGGACTGGCCATGTGGGTGCTGGGAATTGATTTTTGTGTCCTTTGTTCTTAACGACTGAGCTATCTCTCTAGCCCCGCAAAAAGACTTTTTGAGTGTATGACTAGAGTAGATTTTAAACTGCTCAGCTCCCCTTAATTCAGCTTACCATCAATCTGTAGCATTTTCAACACTATTTCCCCCCCTGCTTTTTCTAGCTTAGTGTTTTCAACATATTAACAGCAGCAATGGTGAGCTCATTGAGGCTTAAGCCAAGGCGACTTCACTGCTTGAAACCTTCTATGGATTCCCATTACACTTAAAACAAACCAGAGTATCTTGGCAAGACAGCCTACAAAACGCCAACCAGTCCCTGCCTACCATTCTTACTTCATCCCATGCCAGTGTCACAGATGTTTAGGTTTTCTCTTCTGGGACTGTATGTTCCCATCTCAGGGCTTTGAAACATATGCTCACCTCTTCCCGAATGTTGTTTTTCTTGGCTCCTTCTCACCGCATCAGTTTTACTTCTTGTAGAGATGCTTCCTCATAACTGCTCCCCTAATTCTCTTCTTCAGGTTTTGTTTTTTATATACAACTTAAGAGGATTTATTCCGGTTTATTTGTTGGCCTAGCTCTGTCTGCCTCTTTCCCAGAGTGATAAGCTCTGAGGGCAGACAGTGGGCGAACTACTCAGACATGTGCATTGTTTTCTTTCCAGCAATAGTGGGGATGGGAAAGTAATGTCACTTGGAAGATGTTCAGGATATTCAGCTGGTACTTTTTTTTTTCTTGGACAGTCCTTAGCCTCCCAGTGTGCATGAGGGCACTTACACGTATAGCAGTTTGTATGGTCAGTTTTCCCAAAGCACACAAAACTTACAATTATGTTGTCATTTGTCTTCTCGATCAGGCTGTGGGGAGCAGGCTCATAGAACTATCTCTTGTTCATTTTTATGCCATCAGTGCTATTACAGTGCCTGGATCACAACAGACAATATTCACACATGTGATGCATTCAGTTATGCTTTTGATAAAAGGTGACTTTGGACCACAAAGATGGCTCAGGTGTAGAGGTATGAAGACCCGGCAGCTCCTAATCTATCCTCAGACTCCACAAAATAGCAGGAGACCCAACTCCTGAGAGCTTTCCCCTGACCTCCACAGGTACACTGTGGTATGCGTGCTTGTACACAAACATTCACCCCTACACAAAGTAAAATTAATAAAAACATTTAAAACATGATCTGGTTAGGCACACAGGACAGTGAAGAGGTGTCTGCCAGTAATTTCTGTTAGAACAGAAGACAAGGAAGTGTATTTTGGGAGATGTAGATCTGAACCCTCTTTTGAGGTAAAATAGGTTATTTATTATAGAAGGAGAATACTTTGGGGGAGAAAGCTACAGAACTCTACAAAGATAAAGCAAAAGTGGCTTTTTGAAATAGAGTTTGGAGGAAGAAGATGCTAAAGTGCTGTGCAAAACTACACAGAAAGTATTTTACTCATGAGTAGAGTTGCAATTCTACACATGGATTCTCCTTCAAAACAAAGGTTTCCTCTTTGTGGGTGCTTATGGAAAAATCTAAAGTCTAGAAGAGAGTTTAAATCATAGTCCAGAATCAGGAGCCAAAGAGAGAGGTGGATTGACTCATAGTGTCCCTGACAAGATCCAGCTTTTATTTCCTGTTGGGCTTGGCATTTCTTACTCAGCTATTTTTCTAAATCATCAATGAATTGTCAATGATTTTTGTCATTTTATTTATTCTAGGAATGTGACTGGAACTTTTTCAGTGCATTCTGTTACTTATCAAATGGAGATAAACATAAAGGATCTTATACACAGAAATGGAATTCTGAAATTAAAAAAATATTTCATACTTTGGAAACTTGATTCTTTAAATCTTTTTATTACATCTATCTATCTATCTATCTATCTATCTATTTATCTATTTATTTATTTATATGGGGGGACATGAATATAACTGTCCACATGTGGAGGTTAGAGGACATGTTTGTGGGGCTGGTCCTTTCCTTCTGCCATGTGAGTCTCAAGGAGCAAACTCAGGTCCTGATAGCAAGTGCTTGATAGCAAGTGTCTTTAAACACTGACCCAACTTGCTGCCTCTGGATAATAGATTGTATATCTTCTTTCTTAGATTTATTTATGTTTTTACTATTAAAAGAGAAAGTGGGAATTAGCCTTGAACTCATTGGCACAGGAGACAACTTCCTGGACAGAACAGCACAGGCTCTAAGAGCAACAATCAATAAATGGGACCTCATGAAACTGAAAAGCTTCTGTAAAGCAAAGGACACTGTAGTCAGAATGAAACAACTGCCTATAGATTGGGAAAGGATTTTCACCAACCCTATATCTGACAGAGGATTAATATCCAGTATATATAAAGAACTCAAGAAGTTAAACAGCAACAAATCAAGTAGCCCAATTAAAAAATGGGGTACAGAGCTAAACAGAGAAGTCTCAATAGAGGAATATCGAATGTCAGAGAAACACTTAAAGAAATGTTCAACGTCCTTAGTCGTAAGGGAAATGCAAATCAAAGTGACCTTACATTTCATTTCACCTTACATCCATCAGAATGGCCAGGATGAAAAACTCAAGTGACAACACATGCTGGGGAGGTTGTGGAGAAAGGGGAACGCTCCTCCACTGCTTGTGGGAATGTAAACTTGTACAACCACTCTGGAAAACAATCTGGCACTTTCTCAGAAAATTGGGAATAGTTCTACCCTAAAACCCAGCCATATCACTTCTGGGATATGCCTAAAAGATGATCCACCAACTATTAACGATGTTCATAGCAGCTTGATTCATAATAGCCAGAAACTGAAAACAACCCAGACGCCCCTCAACTAAAGAATGGATAAAGGAAATGTAGTACATTTACACAATGGAATACTACTCAGCTATTAAAAACAAGGAAATCATGGAATTTTCAGGCAAATGGATGGAATGGAAAAGACCATCCTGAGTGAGGTGACCCAGACCCAGAAAGACACACATGATATGTACTCACTTATAGCCTGACATTAGTCATATAGTACAGGATAATCATATTACAATTTACAGATCCAAAGAAGCTAAGTAACAAGGAAAGCACAAGGGAGAATACTTGAATATTACTCGGAAGGGAAAATAGAATAGGCATCAGAAGTAGTTGAAGAGAAAGAACAGGCTAGGAGAGGGAGTATGGAGCAAAACAAGGGTGGAGATCAGACCTGGGAAAAGCAGGCGGAGGAGAGAGGTCTTGCAGAGAGAAGAGAAACTGTGGGCAGGGGAATATCTGACACAAGGTGGAGATCTAAAACAGGGTAGGCTCCAATGACGATATGGTGATGACTCTAGCTGAGAGCCCTAGGAGCAGGGGTCATGGAGATGGAAGAGGCCACCCTCTAACTAGACAGGGCCCTTATTGGAGGGAGGTGGAATACCAACCAACCCATAGAAACTTCAACCCAAAATTTACCCTGCTTACAAGATGTGCTTTTCCATCATTTCCTCCTGGTGGGGCTGCCTTGACAGGCCACAGAGGAAGAGGATATGCCTAGTCCTTTTTTTTTAATTTTTAATTTTTATATTAATTACAGTTTATTCACTTTGTATCCCAGCTGTAGCCCCCTCCCTCTTCCTCTCCCAATCCCACCCTCCCTCCCTCATTTCCTCTTATGCCCCTCTCCAAGTCCACAGATAGGGGAGGTCCTCCTCCCCTTCCATCTGACCCTAGCTTATCCAGTCTCATCCGAACTGGCTGCATTGTCCTCCTCTGTGGCCTGTCAAGGCTTCTCCCCCATCTAGGGGAGGCAGTCAAAGAGCTAGCCACTGAGTTCATGTCAGAGACAGTCCCTGTTCCCCTGACTAGGGCACCCACTTGGATACTGAGCTGCCATGGGCTACATCTGAGCAGGGGTTCTAGGTTATCTCCATGCATGGTCCTTGGTTGGAGAATCAGTCTCAGAAAAGACCCCTGTGCTCAGATATATTGGTTCTGTTGCTCTCCTTGTGGATCTCTTGTTCTCTCCAGGTCCTACTATCTCCCTCTTCTTTCCTAAGATTCCCTGTACTCTGCCCAAAGTTTGTTTATGAATCTCATTATCTGCTTTTATACAATGCTGAGTAGAGTCTTTCAAAGGCCCTCTGTGGTAGGCTCCTGTTCTGTTTCCTGTTTTCTCCTTCTTCCAATATCTGTCTTGTTTGCTTTTCTGAGTGAGGATTGATCATCTTACCCAGGGTCCCAGTCTTAATGTGACTTGAAGTGCTGGGGTGAATTAGCGTGTGTGTGTGTGTGTGTGTGTGTGTGTGTCCCTTTCCTGAAGGGTAGAGGAGGAGGGAGGTAGAGGAAGAGGGAGAGAAAGTGGGACCAGGAGGAGAGGAGGGTGGAGTCTATGATTGGGATGTAAAATTAACAGCCAAATAAATTAAAAGTAAAAAAGTTTTATTTTTTTAATTTGTATATATTTTATTCTTTCATGAAATACATCTCAAGGACAGTTTTGCCTCCTTCCACTCCTTCAAGCTCTCCTCCACCTCCCCTCTTCCCCAGATCCAATACCTTTAAGATTTATTTTTAAGTGTGTGTGTGTGTGTGTGTGTGTGTGTGTGTGTAAGAGAGAGAGGGTGAAAGAGCTAGCGCACGAAAGAAATTTGTATACTTGAGTATAGTGTCTATGGAGGCCAAAAGAGGGCATTGGATCTGGAGCTAGAGTTAAAGGCAGTTATGAGTTGTCTTGCATAGATGCTAGGAACCAAACTTGGGCCCCCCTGCAAGAGAAGAATGAGCTCTTAACCTCTTAGCCATTTCTCCAATCCTTTTGGTCCATATCTAAGTTAATTGTTACTTTTCTTCTTGATTAGAAAACATGTTTTATATGAGTGTGCTAATTCTATGACAAATATGCATACAGAAAATAATTGTACTATTTCATTTTAGCTTTTTGAAGTTATTTTATTATTGTACATAGGTATTGTAAATTTTTACTTGGAAAAAGTATCAATAGTTATTCTCTGGATTTCTTTTTTCTTTCTGTTTTTTTTTTTTTTTTTTTTTTTTTTTTTTTTTTAAGACAAGGTTTCTCTGTGTAACCTTGGTTGTCCTGGACATGCTTTGTAGACCTGGCTGTCCATGAACTCAGAGATCTGCCTGCCTCTGCCTCCCCAAGTGCTGGGAATACAGGCATGTGCTACCACTCCTGGCATCTGGATTTTTTTTTTTTTGATGCTACTATTATACTTGAAAACCTTTTCTATACTTTAGTATCCCTTACATTATTATTAGGATTAAAACTATGCTTTGGGGATGTAAAGATGCCTAGCAGATAAGAGACCATACTGCTCTTGCAAAGGACTTGAGTTTGAATCCTGGTACCTATATGAGGCAGCTCACAAGTGTCTGTAATTCCAGCTCTAGGGGATCTGACATCATCTTCTGGCTTCTATAGTCTTGTGGTACACACACACAAATAAATAATAAAATAAATCTTCAAACAAAACAAAACAGCATTAACAACAGCAAAAAAAAAAAAAAAAAGAAAAAAAGAAAAAGAAAAAGAAAAAAATTCCCTGCATCTTTACTTAAATTGGATGTGATTCATGTTTGTATGTCTTGTGAAATATGATTTTAGAATTTTCACATTAGCTTTTCCCCCTTTTCATTTATTTAAAAAAAAACATGTCTTTACTTACAAAATTTATATTTCTGCTTTCTAACTGGTGTAAATTTCATGAAGTCACACGTGGGAAAGAACACATATTATGAAGCCTTTTCTATGTGTACATATCTATATCACTACCATTCTTCATTGCTAAGGGCATCTCAATTTTAGGTAGGCTATTCTTATTATCATTTTTACTTCATTCACCTTTGCCATTCAGTTATTTATTTCCTTTGCAGGTGTGACACCATTCCTCCCCCTTCCTTTTTAAATGTAAGGGGAAGTTGCTTTGAAGAACTGAGGAAGAATTTCTTTACGGAAAAGAAAAGCTACTTTTCCGTAGTCACTGTTCTTCCTCCTCGTTTAGCTGTCCATGACCGATCCTGATTCTTGGAGCTGCTGTAGCTGCTGTCTTGGGAACAGGATAAAATGCTGACTTATTCTGAGTGCTAAGGTGAACGAACTTGAAAGAGTCTGTGTCTCTTGACATCATAGAGTTTCTGAACAAGCTCAAAATTACCTCTCTTCACAGTCCTAGATGTGTGAGATGACAAAATGACTATCGATTGATTAAGCCACCTCTACTCAGGGATGCACTCTAATTGATGTTGGAGTTGCATATGCTTTTGTGGAGGTGTATGTGTGAGTGTGGTTCCTTGAGGGTGCTTTTGTATACTAGGAAAGAATTTTAACGACAAAGGTTAGGAATAGGCCATGCGTATAACACACAACTTTAATCCCAGCACTTGGGATGCTGAGGCAGGCATATTTCAATGGGCTGGAGCCAGCTTGTTCTACTCAGTGAGTTTCAGGCCAGCCAAGGCTGCGTCATGAGATCTTGTCTAAAAAGTAAAAGCTAGGAAGAACTGACCGAGTCTTAACTGTTTTCTATGCCTCTAAACTCACAGAGCTGTTGAGAGAATTAAATAAAATGATTCAAATGAAAGCCCAGCTCTTGGATGTGTGTGTGTGTGTGTGTGTGTGTGTGTGTGTGTGTGGTGTGGTGTGTTGGGTTGGGTTGGGTTGGGTTCGGAAGAGGTGAGTGTATACAGGTTAAAAAAGACTTTGGTGAATCGTGTTTTTGTGAACAACACTGTGCCCTGTTCCGCTTAGGTGATCTTTACTGAAATATGCTAAAAAGTCTTAAAGCTATCCCTTCAATGTCCAATACCTTCGGTTTCCCATTTTCCATACTTCGTGTAAGACTCATTGCTTAGTTTTCCTTCTCCTCACCTTGACTGTCTCTGCCAGAAATAGACTTTTATTTTGTGCCCTGTCTCCTTGAGCCCCATTCATTAATTGTCACTCATCAACCCAGGGTGTGCTGAAGTGTGTCAGTGGCTTCCTGCACGGCAAGTGCAGACTTTTATGGGAACCTTAAACTGACAACAGTAGTGGGAATTTTAAGGGGTTATGGAGTGAAGTCAAGTAAAGTGCTTGCCTTCTTGGTGTTTCTGAGAGGATTCAGCTGGCATTGACACACAGGTGACAACTATCCACAAGTTTATGCCCCGTTGTTGTCCTCTGTGCTCGTTGAATGCATCCCTGGCCAGGAGTAGGTGGTTGACTCAGAGAATTCAAAGCTTCTTTTACTCACATAGCAAGAATGGTTGATGGAAATGTCATGTCATGGTGGTTCGAAGTATGGTCACCCAGGGGATGTATTTGAAGTTGGTCTACTCTACTGAGTATTTCTACCAAAGTGAAGTTGGTTTTCATCTGTGTGTTTTTATTTTTGTTCTTGTGAGATGGGATCTCTCTCCATAGCCCTGACTGCCTGGAACTCTCTATGCAGACTAGACTTGTCCTCAAGCTCAGTTCACAGAAATACATCTGCCTCTGACTCCTGAGTGGTGGAATTAAAGGTGCAAGCTATCATGCCCAAAGGGAAGTTTTATATGAAGTTAATTTCAGAGACTGAGGAGGTTCAACCACAAAAACATGTTCAAAATAGTGACCATGAGCCTTAGGATTTGAAAAATGTTTTTTTCCAGGTACATAATCTTGGTCCTTGCCAAAGCTAAAGCTATACATTTCCCTTTGTTTGTTTGTTTGTTTGTTTTTTTTCCTCTTCTGTTGTATCCTTTGGGCCAAGATCTAAGGTGAATACATCAATAAAAGCAGTAGAGCCAAGTTAGCACGGTCTCTGAGCCCAGCAATCATGCCAGCCAGTCCATTTTTAACCATGTTTGACCTACAAACTAGGACAATGTCTTATAGTTTGATGTAATGGTATAATTATATTATTTGGTGACTCCTGATTATTATGTAACTTTAATCGTTTCCAAATGACCAAGCTTGGATTCAAACGATGTCTGACATCAGCACCCCTGCTTCCCTCAAGTTTTAATGAACCTTTCCTCATTTTCTGGCCTCTAGATAATACAGCTAAAGATAGACTCTTCCTACTTTTTGAAGTTCACTGCACCCCTCAGAAAATGTGAGAGAATGCAGCCAGCCTCCTCAGGAAGTTTAGGAGGGCAGTAAGATAATGCAGCTACCTCTCGGCTGATATTTGAACCCTGCTTTCCACACGGTCAAGCCTTCTGGAGGCAGGCAGCCTATGGCTTGTATCAAACTCTATATTTAGGAAGAACAACTGTGAGCTATGACAGGAATTCTCTTTAACACTTTAGCCTTAAACCGAGTTCTCCTCTAGCCCCAAGCCGGGGCATCTCTCAGTACGGGAGAGGCACAGAGCACTCCAGCAATTTCAGCCACATGAAAAGCACTGGAATTGAGATCCCAGCTCAGAGGACACCGGGAGTTCCTTCTGCCTGGTAAAGAGTTTTGTGTTTTCGCACCTGGCTGCCCGGGACTGTCCTCAGGCAGTAAACAAATCCAGAGAGCAGGTAAGCAGAAGGACCCCGCTTTGGCTCCCAGCTTTCTAGAGGAAATTTTCTCGATCCCTAACTTAAAGTGACGACTCATAACTTTGTAGGTTTCTAAGTGCCGGGTAGCTTCTTTGTCAATTCCCTGCTCACTGCTGGTAACCCCGATTCTATTTTATAAAGCGTGTGTGTGTGTGCGTGTGTGTGCGTGTGTGTGTGTGTGTGTGTCTGTGTGTGTGTGCATGTGTGCGTGCTGAAAGGGAACTAAAGGGGTTTTCATTGATAGGGATGTTAACAAAATATTCACAGTCCAGATATGGTAACTGTGACCTTGAAGCCCTGCTGGCCTGTGTTATAGTCAGCTGCAGACTGACAACACGCTCTAAGCTGAGAATCTGTCAGGAGAAGAGCGGGCAGAGGAAAGCTGGAATGTTAGTTTCTCTGTGTGTGCTTGTCTAAATGAGAGCTGTTAGATGATGTAAGTGTAGAATCCTTTTCTCCCTTCCCTACGTGCTGTGCTTGGTCTCAATAACAAAGTTGTGTAGACAGCACCATCTTTTCAAGAGCTTTGCTTTGGTCACTGTTTTCCTGTACCCAGCAGGATAGAGGGCAGCACTCAGTGTTTCTAATTTCTAATCCTCATGATTTAATCCTTGTCTATGTGGGCACCAGACAACGTATGGAGCTGCAAGAACTCTCTCTTCCTTCCCAACATATTGAAGTAGTCAGAGCATCATTCTACACCCTCCTCGGGAATTATTTTTAGCTTCAGGACAGAAGATAAATCCCTTGGAGACAGTGTTTCACTCATTTCCTTGACCTTTTAAAAGAACAAACAAAGCTCTTCTTTCCAAATAACAATTGATTTTCCCCCCTTAATCTCATCTTGTGAAATTAGTGATATTAATGCTGAACAGTTTTAGTAAGTTGAAGGGTTTTATTTAGAAGCTAGATATTAGGTGCTGCCCAGTCAAAAGCAAATAGGGGTCTATTATCCATGACTCAGCACAAAGACCATTAAAAGTTCTCACAGACTGCCAGGAAAGCTTACCTGTGCTCAGTTGGCAAGCATCGCCAGTTTATTAAAGTCAATATGCCTTGTCAAAGTTGCAGGATTTCAAATTTTAGCCAGATCCAGGAGGCAGATGCGGCATTGCATGTTGCAAAGAGTATCTATTTGGATAAAAAGCAGTGACCCTGAAATAGATGGTGGTGGGGTGAGGGTATAAAACACAGCTTACTGTGTTCATCCATGGAAGGAACATGCAGCTGTAGAGGGAACGTGCACCACACTCTATATCCTGATGGAGGTGAATGCTCACAATCAGGGAAACAGCCAGGGAACACTGTCTATTTTTATTCATCACTGTGCTTTGCCCCGATTTCCCTGCAAATAATGAGGACAGCAGAAACTGCTGCTGAACTGATTTATACAAATATTCTCTGGGCCTGATGGTGAGAAATGAGAGCAAGGAGTGAACTGACTTTCTATAGATGTTTCTATCAAAGCTTGACAAAGATGTTAAGAGATCCATATACAAATACAAGTATAACAAAATTAGGTAGACGATACAAAGTCCATACATCTGTTAAGCTCACTTTCCCCAGCAAATACGGTAATCCAGTAATTAGTGTAAATAGTCAGTGAAAAAAAAAATAAAACCACATGCAAAAATTAATGCAGTATAAATAAAGCCATTCATTGTTCACTGCTTTTGTATTTCAACTTGCTATTAAAATCACATAAGGGCAATTTCTAATCCTCATGATTTAAATTCATATACAGTAACTTAAAAGAAAACAATGTTAATTAAACTCTAGTGGTAAGCACACATAGTGAGCACTGTGGTCAGGTTTAAAGACCTGATAAGAATTATTATTTTTGCATTATATCTTTTAGCATTTGCAAATGGAAATGTCAAAAATTAAGCTATTCTATGCATATCATTTCAGAACTGAGCTGTGTACCCTAGAATGACAAATTAGAAAGTTATTTATGTTTCTTTGATGCTGAAGGTAAGGTAGTACTCAACTTGAAAAGGATCATAGGGAAAAATTTATCCTTGATTATTTGACTTGATGTTTTTACCTAATTTTTGATTATACTAAAAATTGGTTCATCCTGGACCCTTATTGTAGAAGCAGTATCTATATCTTTTTTGTTTGTTTATTTTGTTTTGTTTTTCGAGATAGGGTTTCTCTAAGTAACTCAGTCCTGGCAGTCCTGGACTCACTTTGTAGACCAGGCTGACCTTGAACTCACAGTGATCCACCTGCCTCTGCCTCTCAAGTGCTGGAATTAAAGGCGGTGCCACCATTCCTGGTGTAGTATCTATATCTTAACATTAGATGAAACTTTTAAAGTTCATGTGTGTTATTTTTATATACATAGCTCCCCAAACTACATAATGAAATACAATAATTGTAGATATTTTTAAAAATGAGTGTGCACTTATTTATCTTCATGGAATAGAAGCTGAGATCTAAAATAGAAAAGCTTCATTTTCACCTAAGTTCTTCTCTTGTAATTTATTTCTGTGTTGACCATGTATCAGTTCTTCTCTATATTTAAGGATGTAGATTAGCACAGCACTCAGGAATCATTAGCTGTGGCCATTGTCAATAATGCAACATTCACACTTAGGCTTTAGAGTTCAGAAAGCCTTACCAGACGTATTATGTCATTAAAATCTTCCCATAACTTGTGAAGCAGGACCATTTGAAGAGGAAGAGGAAACAGGTCTAGAAATATTGAATGACCATGTTTCAGTGGACTTTTGTGAAATACTAACACTGCTCCCTGTGTTCATTCACCCACATGTTAACATACGTGCATCTCAGTCACTTTATTGTTAGGGTTAGAAGAGAGAATGTTTTTAATTCAATGAGTTTTAAACTTTTTACTTGCTCCGGTTGATGTTTAACAGACAGCTGTAAAACCAGCCAGAGGTGGGTTCATTGTTATTCTTTGTTCCTTTAGCTCCAACAAACCATAGGCCGGGCTTTGATCCTAGTGCTCAAAGTTGGTCTCGTGTGTTTAAAGAAAATTGTAGATTAAAGCACTTCTACTATTTGGGGGTCTAATATGGTCATGGAATTCCGTGAACATTCTACGATTGTTGTACTGAAAGAAGAAAGTTGCAGAACATGCCATCTTCTGGTGTTTCTAGAACCAAGGCTTGTTGGGATGGTTGGGTGGGACAAGTGAAAACTAAACAATTCAGCTCCTCAAAGGGTCTGTGAGATTATTGGGAGAAGAGATATGTACACTGTTGGGAAAGTATTCCAAATGTTGAGGCATCTTCGGGTATTATACCAAGAACAGTTGCCACTGTTGAAGTAAATAGCTGCCCTGGTAACAGTGAGTACAGATCAAAAGTTCAGTTTCATGCCTGGAGCCTCTGAGGCAGAACAAAGGTGTTTTATTCCCACCACCTCTTTGGTTTGCGGCTCTTGGCAGAAGGTCAAGAGGGCAGGGAAAGCAATGATAGGGCCTTTCAAGTTTCTGATCACCTATCATTTGCATCAGGGGCAAGGCATCTCAGTCTATCTCCTCCTGAATGATTTATCAGGGTGCTCTAGTGTTCTCTCTCCCTGAGGCATTGGGAAGGAGAGTCTCCAAGTAACTGCAGAAAGTGAGACTGAAAGAATATATGGCCAGTGAAAGGGGCAACTGCCCAATTGAATCATGAGTTAAATTCTAATTTATCGAGACCTTGAATCTGAAGTCTGCCACCTCTAACAGGGTCTTATTTTTATTTTTATTTTTTATTTTTAGGAATAAGACCTCGTGAGTATGTCGAAACAGCCAATTTCCAATGTCAGAGCCATCCAGGTAAGTAGGTATATTTGGGTTTTTACCATCGGCTCTGTGACTTCTGGTCCGATTCCTTACGAAATCATTCTCACTGCAATTGTTTATCTCTAACTGATTTTTGACTTTAAGAAGAAAAGAAAGTTCCTATTTGTAAGACTTAGGAGGCAGATTTTAGAAAGGGCTGTAAAACTGATAAGGTATGACCGAGAGCTGAAGCTACTTTTAAGTGCACTGAATTGTGAGCAAAGCTTACAAGTAAGAATTGCATTCTACAAAACATACTAGATTCACCATAACCCATTCTATCCTTTTCGAAGAACCGGAGAGACGCTCCTGAAGGCTACAAAATAACAAGTAGAAAATGCTATTTTATTTGATTCTACCAGTATATCTGGAATGCATGTTTTAAAATATACTGCTAGAATGTACTGTTCCCCATAAAGATGTATAGCTATTACATGTTAATCAAAATATAGTATGTTGTCTATATGGTATTTTATATGTCCACTGATAGAGAATAGAACATTTAATTTTCATTTTTTATACTCAACTGATATATAGATATATCAATAGGTCACAGTTTGCTTGACTTACTGGTTTCAAATATCTTTTGGGGCAGGAGGTTTAACTCAGTAGTAGAGCACATGAGTAGTATATATGACGCCCTGAGTTCAATTCTCAGTACTAAAAACCTTTCCTTTAAACAAAACCTTTTAATGTAAACTGTTCTCCCAAAGTCTTGTGAGTTTATTTATATGTTATTAATTTTCTTTATGCCACTCTAACAAATAAACTATTTGGTTGCTTAAACTGACTTGTGTTATCCACAAAGAGGAGATACAGAAGCAAGCATTTTGAAATGTGGATAAGATATGAAAATAACTTTCAGTATTTTTTTTTTTTACTTTGTTATTTCTTTTGAGGGCTTTGAGTTTGACTCTCAAATAGCTTCCACCCCGAGATTCTGGGCACAATGCTTTACTGTCAACTTCTATTTTCCTTTTATCAGCTCAGAATCTAGCTGCGCTTTCTTCTAAGAAGAGTCCCCCACCCCTCCCTCCTTCTTGAACTTTTCTGAAGGCTTCAGGGCATGCAGCAGTTTTTCTGAGTATTGTAACTCCAATGTACCAACCGACACAGCAGAAACACTATCACAAATGGCTGACTGAGCTTCGGTCTGCATTTGGCCAGGCTGTCAACATGCTGTTGAAGGTTTATGAAATCTTAGCACACAGCAGTGGTAAAGGATGTTGGAGAGACAGACCTTTACTTGTCGTGACTGATGTATACCTTTAAACTGATGGAGTTATAAGTGGCAGGATGTATGCTATTCTCTGGAACCCTGCCACCGAGCAAGCATTCCATTCTACATGTTAACATTCAGCATTATAAAATCTATCTACTCAGTCTCTATTGTATCCTAACAATGGCAGTGGACATTATCTCTTGTCTGGACCTGTGGACCTTGAGCCTTTAAATCTTCTCTTTTACATGATATTCAAATAGTAGCATGGAATCTGAAACTGACTGCAGTCCTTAATCCAACTTGTTCTGGCACAACAACATGAAAAAGAATTTTCTGCTGTCTTACCCCTCTACCTCCATTTCCAAACCCGTGACATGGAGGTAATAGTAGTTCTGTTAGGAATTAATAAATGAGATTCTGAAAACAGCATAGTAACCAATCATCTGAGACTAGCCATTATTCTATTTATGATCACAAAGATAGTTTAATTAGAGTTGTGATCACTGCACTCTAAGCTCTTGAAGTGATAAAGAGAAAATTTCCTTTTTTATTTTTCAGAACGCTATCCTGCTTTTTCATCTCTGCATTTTAAACTGAAAATTTAAAAAAAGATGAAAAAAATTGATTTTTTTCCCCTTAGTGCCCTCTGGCTCATACAAATCTCCACTGAAAATTCACTAGCATTTTATTTACTAAATTTGACCTTGATGTATTTTAAGATCTGCAATATTTAAAATGCCACTATTGACTATTCTCAATAGCCATTATTATGTTGCATTACACAAAAACCACTTTGCCAACAAAGCCAATCAGTGGTTCCTTATGGATGTGGTTTTATCTGTTTCAGTATATTAGATGTCTCACCGAAAGACAATTTAATGCACTTTCAAATGAAATAATTTTTGTTGTGGCTAGCATCAGTACTACCTTCTATTTTCCTATCATCTTTATGTTAACCCTAAATAGTGTACATTAAACAAAATATGAAAGTGATTACCCAATATATAATGGTTCATAATAGAAACATTAGAATATGAATTTCTCTGAAGCAAACACAAAAATTTGATTGACAAGTGTGCACCCTAATTGTGAAAATATCATTGGATGTTCCTAAAAGGTCTAAGTGATACACTTTAGTCACTTCAAATTTTTAAGAATTATTTCACTTTTATGTGTATGGATGCTTTGCCTGCATGGATATATGTGCAGCACATGTGTCCCTAGTGCCAAGTGCCTGCAGAAGCCTGAAGAGGGAGGTGGATCTACCATTTGGGCGATGAGAATGGAACCTGGGGCCTCTGAAAGAGCAGACAGTGTTCGTCACTTCTGATCCAGCTTTCCAGCCCATACTCACTTTATTTTTTTAATTAGACTCTTATCTCCAATCTAATTCAGCTGCCACTTCCAGGGGGCATATTATATCTCTAATCCAATTCAGCTGCCACTTCCAGGGGCATAGTATGTGCCAGGAGTAGGGTACGTAACAGTGAGTTGATACTTAATCTCTGCTTGATAAGGTCATGGATGGCCTGCTGTACTTAATAGCTTCATGACTTTGGGCAACTAGCTTATCCTTTTTATCCTTCATTCTCTGTTCATCTGTTAATAGAATGAGTAGAAGAACATCTTTCACAGTGTTCCTGCAAGTGTGAAATGAGTTTAATGCACATAGATGCACGTAGGTCAGTGTCTGAATGATACTAATTAATAAATGGCTGTTATCATTCACCAATCAGCCATCATCATCTCTTTTCTCAATTTCCAAAGTATATGCTTTAGAATACCATAAATTTCATGAGATCTTGTTAACTAGGTTAAGAGTTGCCATAACTGATTGGAAAACTTTATCAGAGTCCATTACTTCTTAAAAAAACATCTTATTCTTTTCATGAAGGCAATGTTCTCCAAGCATTTTAGAATTTTCAATGAGCCATCTTGCAGAACAGTGTTTTACAGTGGAAATTTCTAAAAGCTTAGATTTAGATCTCTATTTTGTTCAGACTGAGTGAACTGAGACTCTTTCAATTATACTTGTCATAGGCAGGCAACTTTAATAATGTGCCAGAAGATATGGAGTCAAAATGATAAAGATCTCTGTGACTGTAAGCATCCTTAGTTTACTTTTTTTTTTTTTTTCAAAACTGAGACAAACACCGCTCCATAGCAGAATGGTTATAATGAATAAACTAAACAGTTTATGACATATTCCTGGTTTCTTCTACACACACAACTTAAAAGTTGACTATTCTGTTTCTTCAAGGCAAGGAATGACTTTTCCTTTTTCTTTAGGGAACTCCATTTCCCCCAGGTACTGGCATAACAGGAAGGTTAGAATTTAGGCTCACCCTTGACAGACAGATAGGTGTCTTTTGCTTTTAATGTGACTTTAAGTGGCTATCAGCTTCTTAATTCAAAAGACACTGTTTATGAATGTTGGCTGCTCAGTTGGGCTTGGCGCCTGTGGTTTCCCTTGAGATGGTCCACAGCCATTCACCTCTGTATCAGGGGTGGGGAGAGTTAGAAACGAGCGCACAGAACACTGCATTTTGAGATCACACTGAATGACTGGCTCACCTCACTCACAGCTTTCTTTTATGATTGCTGAAGTTGGTCTTTGAACTGTAGGGGGAGTCTAAATCTACCATGATTTCCCAGTGTGTTAAGTCTTAGCCAATGATGTAAAACATTCTGAAGGAACCAGTTGATTTTTCTGTTGACTAGAGAGATCTCTTTAAGGTACTTGTAAAGTTCTCTTTTTTAATAATTTTATTTTTTATATTAATCACAGGTTATTTACTTTGTATCCCAGCCATAGCCCCTTCCCTCATTCCCTCCCAGTACTACCCTCCTTCCCTCATTTCCTCCCTGCCCCTGTCCAAGTCCACTGATAGGGGAAGTCCTCCTCCCCTTCCATCTGAGCCTAGTTTATCAGCTATCTTCAGGACTGGCTGCCATGTCCTCCTCTGTGGAATAGCAAGGCTACTCCTCCCTTGGGGGTTGGAGGGAGGTCAAAGAGGCAGCCATTGAGTTCATGTCAGAAATAGTTCCTGTTCCCCTTACTAGGGAAAAACCCACTTGGATACTGAGCTACCATGGGCTACATCCGAGCAGGGGTTCTAGGTTATATCCATACATGGTCCTTGGTTGGAGAATCAGTCTCATAAAAGACCCCTGTGCCCTGATATACTTGGTCCTTGTGGAGCTCCTGTCCCCTGCAGGTCTTTCTATCTCCCCCTTCTTTCATATGATTCCCTGCACCCTGCTGAAGGTTTGGTTATGAGTCTCAGCATCTGCTTTGATACACTGCTAGGTAGAGTCTTTCAGAGGCTGTCTGTGATAGGCTCCTGTCCTGTTACTTTTTTCTCCTACTTCCAATGTCCATCCCATTTGTCTTTCTAAGTGAGGATTGACCATCTTACCTCGGGTCCTTTTTCTTGTTTGTCTTCTTTAGGTGTACAGATTTTTAATATGTTTGTCCTATCTAATAGGTCTAGTACCCACTTATAAGTGAGTATATACCTTGTGTGTCTTTCTGCTCCTGGGATACCTCACTCAGGATGATATTTTGTAGATCCCACCATTTGCTTGCAAATTTCATGATTTCCTTGTTTTTTTAATTGCTTGTAAGGTTCTATATCATATGTTGTTAAAACTTTTTTCTGTAAAGGACTGGTAGACAATAAATATGTTAGGCTTTGAGTTGTTTGGTCTGCTTCAACTATCATGTCTACTATTATTCCCTGAAGCAGACACAGGGCTATATGTGGATGAATGTTCTTGTTTCCCAGCAGCTTATTTAAAATTTCAGTTGTGAGTTGCATTTGTCCTGTGGATTGCGACTTGACAGTCTCGTTGTTGATTATAATGATAGCTGTAACCAAGACAACATCAGCACACCCCGTACATTGGGACTGTTCCCTTTTGTTGAAGGGATGTGACATGACAGGTGGCAGGGAAAGTTAGAACTGCTAAGAAACATAATCCCATCAGCCATCTGTTCAGTAGATTTCTCTAATGAGTTGAAGTGATACCAGCCCCTGGCTGCATCTTCTGGTCCTCCTGAGCACACCCATTTTGGGAGTCATCACAGGCCTCTCCAGGGCTTCAGCTCACACAGAGCCAGTCATCTCTGGGTTGACACTGCTCCATTCTTTCTGATATTTGTCTTTTTTTTTTTCCATGAGATCTAAGGATGTCATTGTTGACTAGAAAAGAGGCTTATGTCCTAGTTATGACTGTGCTTTGTGATTTCACTAGAATTGGTCCTCATGATTTGTAAACAGAAGGTGTTGTGTCAAGTGACCTTTAGGGTCCTGACCAGATTCTAATAGCCTGTGAATCTCTTGAAAGTAGCTTCTAAAGATTAATTTTTGTGTGACAAAAATAGCTACTCAAGTACTGTGTACCTGCTACAGGGAAATGTGACTTTCATACATCACGAGCCAAGAATGAAAAATGAGATGATGTACTTAGGACTGAGTGAGGTGAGCCAGTCATTCAGTGTGATCTCAAAATGCAGTGTTCTGTGCGCTCGTTTCTAACTCTCCCCACCCTTGATACAGAGGTGAATGGCTGTCGACCATCTCAAGGGAAACCACAGGCGCCAAGCCCAACTAAGCAGCCAACATTCATAAACAGTGTCTTTTGAATTAAGAAGCTGATAGCCACTTAAAGTCATTATTATTATTATTATTATTATTATTATTATTGGAGACAGGATTTCTCTGTGTGTAGCCTTGGCTATCCTGGACTCCCTTTGTAGACCAGGCTGTGCTCAAACTCACAGAGATCCACCTGCTTCTGCCTCCCTGAGTGCTGGGAACACAGGTGTGTGCCACCACACCAGGCTCAATTAACGTCAAACTAAAAGCAAGCTGGCTTGAAGTAAAAAGCACAAGGCAAAGTAATTCAGTTGACGAACGTGGTCCTGAAATATAAACAACTCTGGCCGCTGTATTACATCTGATTTAACTGACTTAAGCAAGTTTTGTGTGAACCTAAATCTAACTCCTTTATCACACATTCAAAGAAAAGATTATCTGAGCCCTCATTGTTAGGGAGTGTGCGGTTACGTACTATGGAAAATTTTTCCTTGCTATGCAATTCACATGTAGAACAAAATATTTCCATACTACTTATTTTAGTATGTCTTTATTTTACCCACCCATTAACACTGTTCTTCTATTCTCCATAGCCTTATGCATAAAGGAAGAAGAGAACAGCTTCTGTCAAAGCAAAGATTGTGTGTAGACAGGTTTTATAGACTGATTTTCCTGGGTTGGATTTCCAGTTTACAAAAAGGATTCCAAGTATGTGGCAGTCCTCATTACAAAGGAGCAGACCCTGCCTGTCTGGTCAGCTAGTCAGTGCATCGATTAAGCTAAAAATCCTAACAATGACACATGCTTTCCTTCATATTTTATTTACATTTAAAACAAAGAGTGAACATTCATTTGATGTTTGTTTTACTGTAGAGGCAAGGCCTTTTCTTTGATCCTAGATCTGCTGTTTCTTTCTTACATAAACCACTCAAACACACTGTTTATGATTTCAAATGCTGCTTACTTTAAAGTGTAGCAAGAGCTTGACTCACTCTCTCAAGTGGGTTTGGTGTTGCTGCAGTTAATGCTCTTTGATGCTTTGATGAGGGCTCCAACATTGTGACATGAGGCAAGCAGTCATATCCTGACTAAAAGATGTCATGTTTTTAATGTTGACATTTACAAGTACTTCAGAAATATAACCTGCCCCCATCAACCAATTGTTCACATTATCTTAAAAGCTATACAAGACATTCTTGAAACCTACTTTACCATGGATGACAAAATTACAGTAGAGTCATTCAGGAAGTTATTGAAGAGAACAAAACATTTTGAGAACAGAGTGTTAGGGCTAGGGGGACATTACAGCATGAAACATCATGGGTGAAGAACAGTGACTGAACGGATGTTTCTCAAAACTGTTGAGTGGGAAAATTTGGTGTTTCAATCTACTTCACAGTTCAAGAATTTCTAGGTCATTTACGCATTCTACAACTTTAGAATTCTATTTTGAAACAAATTGGCATTCCCAGCACTCCGGGAGGCAGAGGCAGGTAGATCTCTGTGGATTTGAGGCCAGCCTGGATTACAAAGTAAGTCCAGGACAGCCAAGGCTGCACAGAGAAACCTTGTCTCTAAAAACAAAACAAAACAAAACAAAACAAAACAAAATAAAACAAAATTGGCTATCTTTGAGTTAGTAGAGGTGTACATTCATCTGTAACTCTTATTTTAGGCTAATATATCAAAAGAATCTCATTTTCTAGTCTTAAAAGCACACTTCCTTCTGTAAATCTTCTGTAAAGATGCTATGAGTTTCAAAGTGTCATGTTGCATTTCATCCCAAGAAGGATAAGGCCCATGAATAGGACAGAGCAGAAAGAAATTCTGAAACACACAAATCTATAGGATTTCCTGTCTGCTGTCCTAGAATGCCACACAGGAAGCCATCAATACTGGCAGAAGGTACAGGGACATTTGAAAACAAAAGATAGAATCAGTGGGTGTGCGACTCCTCTCAAACAAATACACAATGTTCAGAAAAAATCACAGTAGTTTCTGAAAAACAACTAGTGAGTGGGTACAAGAAGGGGGGGAGGATAGCTTAGTTGCTGTGAGATGAGTAGGAATTGCCAGTACCCAGTGAGTAGCAGCTATCAAAATCTAACCCACTGGAGAAAGAAGATGTCATCCCATTGTAAGCTATATAGTAGTGACTGAGGAGGGAATATTGTTTCCAGAATCCTCCTGGCTCAAAGCCTCGAGCCAAAGAAGAAGAACAATACAAATAATTAAGGGAGTGGTGGAATTAACTTACAGGGAATTCTTTCTACTTTTCTTCACCTGGTGAGATCAAGAGCAGTATTAATTTCACATCAGATAGGCCTTCTATCAGGAAACAGTATCCTTCTCTAGCCAAAGATGACCTGTTAGATTTTTTTTCTATTCCAAATTTGGAGAATGTAACAAATTATGTATAGCTTGAAAAGGTGATGGACCAGGTTTTTGCATCAGGAGTGTAATTTTAAGATATCTAAAATGAGTAAACTTCAAATAGGAACAAGAAATAAAAGAGTTGCATTGCAAAAGGAAAAAAGATCCCAAGAATTTCTTTCTTTGTACCCATAGAGAATCTATACACATTCCCATCTTATACTGATTTTAAGTCATTCATGTAAAGCCTTTTCTGTGTTTGTTTATTCTGTTTCTAAAAGTATAGCTTACACTACATACAATTTGAATAGCAAATACTGTACCCATTGAAAAGGTGGAAGTACTGAGTGATTGAAAAGTTATTTTATTTGTGTTCAGACATAGATCCAGACAGTAAAAAGGGCAAGAAAATGAACCAATTTTCTAGATGTCAGAAGAAAAACTGATCTACAGGTTTACATTTTCCCATCAAATTCAAGCTATAAAGATTTTTCTTATGGCTATATTATAGTCTGTAATTTGTCACTCAAACACCACTGCCCTACAATTATAATAATGAAGCCTCTTTAATCATCTTATTACTAGTGTAGATCATGACACAGTTGACAAAGCACTGCTCTTACAGTTCCTTATTGATGCACTGTATTCATTGGATGCTCAAAATGTTTTCAGGCTCCTTTCGTTCCCATCAATATTTGCTGTTCTAAAAACCCCTTTAGGTTCCTGAATTCTTGAGTGATGCCTTCAAAAAGAAAAGAAAAATGTCAAGTCACTGAGTTAATGTCTCATTTTTCAATGTAGCTTTTGTTTGGCATCTCTTTCAGAAGTATGCATTTTGTGTTCTCCTTTTCAAAGGTCACTCTCAAAGTTTAAGTCTGCAATTTTAGAGCTGGTTAGAGCTAACTTTAGCCAAGGGAAAAGAACACTTGGAGATTGGATTGGTAGAGTGAAAAGGTTAATTCTAAAAGTTTGATTTGGAAATGTGGCCTTTGTTGTACTGTTTATGTGACCTTGATCATAAACTTTAAACTCTTTGAGGTTTAATCTGTTTACCAGAATGATAGTATTAACCAGACTGAGTGCTATAAAGGGAAGGCTGGGAACCCTACCTCTTTCGCATTTTTCTTTTAAGGCAATATGTGTTTCTTTTTTTAATTTAAGCATAATTACATAATCGCTCTTCTTTGCTCTCTCCAACCCTTGCTTTCTCTCAAATCCCTGCCTCTTTTTCTTTAATCGCTATTGTCTATATAGCCATATAAGATTCCTCCCTTCAACATTAGTGTGTGTATTGGTGTTGTCCTTGTCCAGGTCTTGTCTAGGCAGCCATATGGTGTGGTATCATGGCTGAAGCTCCTTGGTCATTTCTAGGAGACAGAGTGTCACAATGGATTGTCTGGTCCTCTAGCTCTCACAGTCTTTCTGTTCTGTATTCTGTGACGTTGACTGAGCCTGAGGTGCAGGAGTTGTTTTGTATATGTATCCATAGAAGCTAGATGCTCTGTGCTCAGCTGTTCTCTGTATTCTGACTAGTTGTGATTTTTTGTAATGGTCTTTTTCTGTAGCAAAGAGAAGTTTCTCTGATAAATACTATTTTGTATTTTAGATGTCCTGGCAATACTTTACTTGAAGAAAGGGTTCCACGGTTAAGAGATTTAAAAATCATGAAGTAGCCCATTATCCGTACTACAATTGGGGATGATGATACACAGAACAGCTGTCATTTTTTCAATTAGAAAGGATATATAACAAGTACCAGTTCTGCTTCACTCTTATAAAACCACCTATGGAAAGGCTAGGAAAAAGGCATAGGGGAGATGAGGGAAGATAGGTGGGACTAGGAAGAGAGAAGGGAGGGGCTGCAGAGGGGATACAAAGTGAATAAATTGTAATAAATAAATATATAAATAAAATTAAATAAAAATATAATGTCCAGATAAGAAAATGTTGTCATCCCAGAACATGAACTGGTATGTTATTAGGGATCACCAGCTAGGCACTGTGGGACCTTTATTGCCAGCACTCAGGGAGGAAAAGGCAGGATGATTTTTGTGAGTTAGAGGCCAGCCTGGCCTACAAAGTGAGTCCAGGATATACAAGGCTACACAGAGAAACCCTGCCTTGAAAAAACAAAAAGGATCACCTTTGCATGTTTCCTTACTGAAAACTACATTTCATTATAAAGCATATAAATGATTAAACAACTTAATAACCAAATCTTTCAGAAACAGCGGTTTAACCCAAATTCACCACAAGGAAGGTACTTCCTAATATTCAAAATAAATGGTTTGGATGGCATGTTCTAAATAATTTTTTTCAAGAGAGAGGAAGTCATGATATTGCTCTGTAGCCCAGACTTACAATCTTTTTTTTTTTTTTTTTTTTTTTAATTTCAGTCACCAAAGTGTTGGGATTCAGGTGTGTGCCAGTGTACTTCGCTCTAACTGAACTTTTAATTAGTCTTCTCCCAAATAGTCATTACATGGATCTTCTTTTTTCATCAGAATTTTAGTGGAGGAAATAGTCTATTGGTCCAATTCAGATCATCCTCTCTGAGTCTGTTCACATCATTTCAAGCCTCATGCATCCTAAGTGGGTACTGAGACACATCCCTAGGAAATAGCATTATTTTACATCCTCCTAAGAGATAAAGAATAACAAATTATTCTAATTAAGATTATAAGAGCTGACCTGGAGAAATGATTTTCCTGAAATTCCAGTTGTTGGGGAAGCTGACACAGAAGGATCACTTGAGAATAGGAGTTTGAGGCCAGCCTGGGAGACATAGTAAAATCAGGATCTTAGAAGATTCATGAAATATTGCTTCATATTTGCCAGAACATAAGATCTATCTTTCCCTCTATTTTCTGTGTCTCCCACGATACATGCTGTTGGAAAATACTTCTCGGTATCAAAATGATGTACCCACTCTTGCTATTTGCCACAAACACTTTGAAATCTGTTTCCTATCTGTGGGATCGGTATTATTCTAGCATGAAGGAGAGTTTCCAAGTCCGCTTTCCTTGGAGGCAAAATGCAGACCTGCCATGCATGCTGTATGAACACTGACACTGGCTATTTCCTTTGTTACGGGCTAATCATTATCCTGGCAGTAGTGCATATAACAGGTGGCTCCAAATGGACCCTACCAAACTTCTTCATTTCATTTGGTCTGGTCCCCAAATCATCCACTCTGTATCACAAGTTAACAAAATGTTTTGTTCCTTTTGCTTAGAAATAATTTTCACTCGTATCAAAATGAGATTTCAACTTTTCAAGCCCCTATATCTAATTACTTACAGGTCAACATTTTATCTTCAGTGGGAAATGTGTTCTAGGTTTTAAAACCGTTTAACGCACAGTTTATTTGAGCTATGCTTTTGTTTAAAGACATTTTTTGGTATGTAGTAAACATTTTCACCTTTTGATGTCTGTCAAAATATGAGTGAAATTTAAATTTACACATCATCTTCTCAATTTCAAATTACTGTGTCAACATATTCTTACATATTTTAGTGTTAGAAGTATTTCATATTTACAAGAAGGTATTTCATGCTTGCCCCTGAAGGACATTAATATTTCAGCTAATTTTGATCAAATTCTGATTAAAAAAGGAACTTGATTTTATAGCACTTTTCTTTTCCCTTACTGTCCCTCACATGCGCTTGGTGGGAAGAAGATAAAAGAAGGTCAACTCAGAGACCTGAGGTGATGCTGAGACCTTGATAGGATTTTACTGGAAGGGGGTGGTAACTTAGGAAATGGAAAAGTACCCTCATCATTGTACATATCAAGGAAACTGACAGAGAACTAAGTGTGGAATGGCTTCTGTAGATGCTCTTTCCTCCTTTCTTATCATTATGTGTTCCTTCCTTGTCACTGAAAGGAGAAAATGATGTGCACTACAGGGGGGCAACAGCCAGAACAAACTGTCTTCAAAAATTCTTCCATCTGATTAGGAATTGTAAAATGACTTCGCAGACCTAAGGATGAATACCAGGATTGTATAATAAGTGGAAGTGAAATTTTCCTTTGCATATTTTGTGCTATTGTTACAGCAATTTTCCTTAGATAAAAAGGTTTGAAGATGTACTTTTCAGAAGCATTTTCCTCACGGTGATTGCTGTCTTCAAATGTCATGCAGTTTCTTCCTATTCTTAAGCTAAATTTCTCTTGTTTTCTCTTTCAGGCAAATATCAATATTCCGATGGGAGCCCTTCGTCCAGGAGCTGGGCAGCCTCCCAGAAGGAAAGAGAATACTCCTGAAAAGGAGGAGGTGAGGAAGATAGCTAACAGAGACCAACAGGGCCTGTTTCTTCCAGAGTCCTCCAGAGGCAAGGTTTCTCAGTTAGCAGGGAAATTCTGTGCTTCCTTTCTATGCCCAGCCAGTGTTAAGTATTTGGCAGAGTCACTTGAAGACGCCAAGCTTGACTTCCAGTTGTCAATTGATTTTGTGCACAGGTGGTTGGGCTAGTCACTGGTTTGTTAAGTTTTCACCCGTGCTCTATGATGAAACTGAGCAGCCAGGCTGTGTGCGCTAGGGCTTCTGGTGGAAGATTAACTTCAATTAGAGCTAAGTAAGCGCATTAAATTACTTTCAGATTCAAACAAACAATCATCTTGATCTTCCTTTGGGAAGAAGGTTTTCCAATGGAGTCGATCTAGTCTCCCTCCCTGCATTTTTCTCTCTAATCTTTATTCCCTGCCCAATTCAAATATATTCCTAAAATAGAGACAAAAAACTAATAATTGCAACAAACAGGAACAAGTGTCCTCCTCAGGTGTTTATGTATTTACTTGCATGCGAATTTGCTGCTAAAATCTGAAGACTGATTATGAGAAGGATGGGATGAAGATTTTAGATCACTTCATTAACACAAGATTAGACATTTTAAAAGGAAATGATTTTTATGGCTTTTATATTTGGCCCACTACAAAGTTTCCTAAGATGACGTTGGTCCTGGATCTAACTTTTCATCTCTGCAGTTTCCTTGTCATGATCTTAGGTCCTCGGCTTTAGCCCCCAATCATTATATGTATATTGAGAGGAGGAAGTGGAGTATTTGAGTAGTATCACCAAATTTTGAAATTTCAGTTACTAACTTACATTTGAGCAGTACAAATTTTGAACATCCAAATAGAAGAGATCTGGCCCTTCCCTGTCTTTTGGTTATATTATTATTATTATTATTATTATTATTATTATTATTATTGATACAGGGTTTCTCTGTGTAGCCTTGGTGTCCTGGACTTGCTCTGTATATCATGCTGGTCTCGGACTCACAGAGATCCACCTGCTTCTGCCTCCCTGAGTGCTAGGATTAAAGGTGTGCGAGACCATGCCCGGCTGGGCTGGTTATATTATCTTAAGTTCTGGTGCTTCTAACTTTGCCTTCCTGTGAGCTTATGATCATGGGTAGTCTGTCTGGGACTTTAGACAAGTATATGAGTTTGTGGTAGTCAAGCTGGATCTTCCCTATCCCTCAGAGGGCTGCCACGAGGAAGGAATAAGTGGAATAGTGGACATGGTATATTCTGTTAGGTGTTTGATAAATAAGTAGTTCTTCATAAATTTATCTAATTATCTGATTTACACTAAAGACTCTAGGCCTCATACTCTGCTGGTTGTAAGAAAGAGACATGGAAAGTTTAGAAGGGATGGCCATGGGACTCTGCCCTCACCTCCATTTATTTTCCATTGTATTTTTTTTCTCTACCACCTTCCTCTTAAGCGGTGTCTGACCCTACTACTACAGCTAGTCAGAAGGCAGCTTGGTCCTGCTTTCTCATCAGATTGGCTGACATAACAGCTGGGGGTGGGGAGGTTCACTTCCCCATTTCCCTTTGTGGAGCAGGCAGCCTTGGGCTCATTGCTGTACAACAAGAGTACCTTCCTTTGGAGGATAGGAAAGCTCTTTCCTTTCACTCTTTTATTACCCCTAGTATGATGGTTTGGAGACACTGTATAAAATTACCAAGGACAAATGTCACTTGCTTTGTGACCACGTACGTTCTAACCACTCATGTATTTAAATGACCAATTGATATTCCTCATAGGGTAGAGAGAAGAAGATAACTACAAAGATCCCAAGATCCTAGAGATGTGCCACGTATTGTGCCACTCCTTGTTCTTGGGGTTCATTGGGTAGAGCAGAGAGCTAAGGCTCTTCCTTACACAATACAAGCAGATTGTGTAAGGGTTCAATGGGTTCTTAGGGCTTGTGGGTTCAATGGAGGAAGTGACCTCATGACTCAAACTCTGGCTTGGGCCCCAGAATAAATTTCCCAGAGAAACATCACAAAGGGAGTAGTTGGGTAGCTTGTCTTGGCTACAAGGGTGCATTAAATAGGATTTTTGTGGCTTGGCTTGAGGCCCTAGCTACCTTCTGTGGCATAGTTTGAATGGGGAAATAGAATATGAATTCAGAGTAATTTCCATATTCACTACTGTTATCTGTGTTTGCAAACTAAGAATTGCTTTCATTCATAGATTTAGTATTCATATCCAAGCCTCATGTTAACAGAATTGTAGTATAGTTTGTTTTGTGTAATACACCATCAGTAACCAGAGTATCTCACCTCTGTTCTAGTCAGTTAGTTCCCCAGGTAAACTCAGACAATATTTTGAACATGACATCCTCTAAGAGGTGAACAAATGGATGTGTCCTATCAGACAAACAGCCTGAGTCATTGGCTGTCTGATAATCTCCGTGAACACTGACTGTCTCTTGTATACCTGTGGCTTCTGACCAGCTCTTTGTTCTACCTACAGACAGGGACTGCATCCTCTGTACATGGCTTGTTAGAAATAAACATGATCCTGGTACAGGGATCTTTTATCCAAATCCTTTTGTGTAAGAAAAGCAGCTGCTTGCTTGAAGTGATCTGAGGGTACTGAGGAGCCATTTCTAAGCCTCCAATTCTTCCTTTCAACCAAAATATCATTCTTATTATGCTACATAATAGTGCATTGGGACTTTCTGTTAAATATTTCCTTTTCATCTTGTCCTGTCATAAGATGCAAACATATTATTATTTAATTCCAGTCCAGTCATTTCTTAGTTGTGAGGCTTTGGTCATTTTTTTTTTTTTTTTTAGCTTTTTCATACATTAGTCTCAATGATGAGGCAGGGATAAAAGCAGATGTGTAGAGTTGGTGTGAGAATTAAACGACTTGGTGCATGTACCTTAGACCCGCTAGCAACTGAAGTATTTGCTGCTAGCAATGAGTCTTCTTCAGTTTTTGAACATGAAGAATAAGTAGGTCAAATTCGATTACCTCATGTCGGAGAGCCTGGGGATATCTGATAGTAAAGAAGGGCAGAAAGATGACGCAGCTTGGAAATGCTTCACCATACTGCAGAGTTTTACAGGTCTTCTGGGATTCCTGAGGCAGGCGTGCCCCTTCACAGCGGTGTTTCTGAAACAGGGAGTGCTACAGTGATTGCTAAGTTTTCCATGCTCTCTTTCTGTACACAGTGAAGAAATACCCTCCATTTCCCTGCTGAAATCAGATACTTGTGAAAAGGGCTATCCTCCACTATTTAAGTAGCAGCCTTTCTTCGTGCTTTAGTTTACTGTAAATTCTTACAATGACAAATTCATAGAAGCAGTCGAATCTTATTTCTGTTACGTTTTTAAAAGATGGTAGAACTTCATTGTAAAAATCCTTTTTGCTTCCTGAATAATACCGTACTATCAAATTATTAACTATAGTGGCAATCCCCATCCTATATCATCTTACTAAATCAAATGCCAAGCCTTATCTTGATTTTAAAAAAGAAAAGAAAAGAAAGCAGTCCATTTAGGTCTTAATAACTTGATGGGAAGACATCTAGCATTAAGCATTACTATTATTAATCTGTGTATGTTCATCTGCCCCAGACACATAAGTGCAGACATTGGCTGTGCGTGTTAAATGTGCCAGCAGTGAAGGTGATTCACTGGGAACTTAGCAGAAGAATCTGGAAACATTTTTTTTTTCTCTCCATGCCTCTTTATTAAGATCTACCCACCTCCGACCGTGGGAGCATTTATAAGTGATGAAACATTTTTTTTTCATTTCACTGCTACACATATTTAAAAAGGAGCAACACTTTATTGCCTTGTTAAAAAATTCCTTCCTGAAAAGCCCAGCAAAGAACATTCTGGAATACCTGGTGGGTGTTTTACAGTTCTAATGACCTTTTCTCCATCTATGCTTACAAATGATGCATGTGTTCACATGGAGAGAAGAAGCCAAGCCTATGGCTCTGTACATGAACGTAAGGAAACAATATCTTCCAGGGATTTACAGCATTCACAGCGAATTCTTTATTGTTTAGTGTGGGTGACACATTAGCTATTTAATCAGCACTGTACCAGCTTCACAGAAAATAACTACAGGAAGTCCCATTAGCCCTTACAAGAGGATTAACCCCTCAGTCTTTTATGTCTACCCATTCTCCCCAATAAACAGCTTAAACACATTTCTGTAAGGGACATACCCACCTACTGATTTATCAGAGTTTGGGGAAACTTGAACACATTCTTCCTATAAGTGCTAACGGATTTGAGAATGAGACACAGGCAGCCACCAGACCTGGACTAACAGCACTGGCTCTAATCCTGTCCTTCACAGGAGGCAGATGTGCAGTTTCTTATACCTGACACACACACACACACATACACACATGTACGCATGCACACACATGTGTGCACACACACACACACCCCATACCACACCACAGGCACACATTGGTTTGTCCAATTCTTGGTTAAGCAGATGAAGTTATGGCAGTGTTGCCCTGGGGACTATGCTAGTTCGAGCACTCTAAGAAACAGATATTTAATGTGCAGATAGCAGAACAGATTAGCATGCAATTTATTTACTGGGGGAAACACTTGTAAGAAATATGGGTGAGGGCTACAAGAGAGTTGTTGAGACCCAGATGCAGGGAAGGAAGAGTGAAGGGCTTGGTGGAAGAAACACAGGCCTCAGTGTGACTTATTTTTCTTTTTTTTTAATTTAATTTTATTAATTACACTTTATTCACTTTGTATCCCCCCATAAGCCCCTCTCTCCTCCCCTGCCAGTCCCACCCTCCCTCCCCCTTCTTCATGCATGCCCCTCCCCAAGTCCGCTGATAAGGGAGGTCCTCCTCTCCTTCCTTCTGATCTTAGTCTATCAGATCTCATCAGGAGTGGCTGCATTGTCATCTTCTGTGGCCTGGTAAGGCTGCTCCCCCCTCAGGGGGAGGTGATCAAAGAGCAGGCCAATCAGATTATGTCAGAGGCAGTCCCTCTTCCCATTACTATGGAACCCACTTGGACACTGAACTGCCATGGGCTACATCTGTGCAGGGGTATATACTCACATGGTATATACTCACTCATATAGACATGTAACATAGGATAAACCTACTAAAATCTGTACATCTAAAGAAACTAATTGAGAGGACCCTGACTAAAATGCTCAATCCCCATCCCGAACAACATGGAGGTTCTAGGTTACCTCCATGAATGGTCCTTGGTTGGAGTATGAGTCTCTGGGAAGACCCCTGTATTCAAATTTTCTGGTTCTGTTGCTCTCCTTGTGGAGTTCCTGTCCTTTCCAGATCTTCCTATTTCCCACTTCTTTCATAAGATTCTATGCACTCTGCCCAACAGTTGGCCATAAGTCTCAGCATCTGCTTTGATAGTCTGCAGGGCAGAGCCTTTCAGAGGCCTCTGTGGCAGGTTCCTAACTTGTTTCCTGTTTTCTTCTTCTTCAGATGTCTATCCTCTTTGCCTTTCGGGATGGGGATTGAGTATTTTAGTCAGGGTCCTCTCAATTAGTTTCTTTAGATGTACAGATTTTAGTAGGTTTATCCTATGTTACATGTCTATATGAGTGAGTATATACCATGTGTGTCTTTCTGCTTTTGGTACAGCTCACTCAGGATGATCCTTTCCAGGTCCCACTAGATGTACATCATGCAGACCCTAAGAGAACACAGATGTCAGCCCAGGCTACTATATGCAGCAAAACTCTCAGTCTTCATAGACAGAAAAAACAAGATATTCAATGACAAAAACAAATTTCAGCAATACCTACACACAAATCCAGCATTACAGAATACACTAGAAGGGAAAATACAACCCAAGAAAACTAGCTACTTTCAAGAAAACACAGGAAATAATTAACCTCACTCCAGTAAAACAAAAAGCAACCAAGCACACAACCTTATGACCAGAGCCAACATCAAAATCAAAGGATCTAACAGCCACTGGTAATTAATGTCTCTCAACATCAATGGACTCAACTCTCCAATAAAAAGACACAGACTAACAGAATGGATGCGTAAACAAAACCCAGCAATCTGTTACATATAAGAAACACACCTAAGTCACAAAGATAGACATTACCTGAGGGTAAAGGGTTGGAAGACGGCTTTCCAAGCAAACGGGCCCAAGAAGCAAGCAGGAGTAGCCATTCTAATATCTGATAAAATAGACTTTCAACCAAAATTAATCAAAAGAGATAGAGAAGGATACTTCATACTCATCAAGGGAAAATTCCACCCGGAAGACATCACAATCCTGAACATCTATGCCCCAAATGCAAGGGCATCCACATTTGTAAAAAGAAACATTGATAAATCTTAAACCACACATAGATCCCCACACACTAATAGTGGGAGACTTCAACACCCCACTCTCAACAAAGGACAGGTCAGCAAAACAGAAATTAAACAAAGAAACAATGTCTCTAACAGAGGTCATGAATCAAATGGACCTAACAGACATTTACAGAACTTTACACCCAAACACAAAAGAATTTACCTTCTTCTCAGCACCTCATGGAACCTTCCCCAGTGTGACTTTAAGCCCAGTTCTGCAGCCTAAATTTCTCTTATGAGGAGTCCCTGTCTCTCAGGTGTGGACCCACCTTAGGAATGGTACATTCAGTCATTGTTTACCAACATGTATGGTAAAAGTGATGTCAGCATGGCGATGAATGAATTTTAGTGACAAGGAGTTAGGACAATCACTCAGTTACCCCTGAAATAATGTGATCCAAGACATGATACTCTGGCTGCCAGGGTGATCAAAGGTCTCCCCATACCTTTATTCGGGCAGGTAGAAGAATGGAGTAGCACACAATTTTCTTCTGTAGTAACACAGAAACTGAGCTTGGTGGTTAATAGTCTTTTTCTATGTGTGCTTGGGACATGCATAGAAAGGTATGGGTTGATTATGGGATTGATTAGTCAAACAAAAATATCATCACATATTCTTTCGAACCTTTGTCATCAGGCACTGGAGGAGCCACACACAAGAAGAAAAAGCTCTGGGCTCCTCCCTAAAACAGATACTCTTTAATAATGGGAAATTTAAACTACTCAAAGCATCAGACAAAGATTGGCCTGCGCTGTCATTTTCTCCCATATTCAAAGCCCATATTCAAAGATGTTTTCTTTATGTTCTGAGTTTGTTTATGTTTCCCAAAGGCACCATACAACAAAAGGCTGACAGCCACTACACTCTGAACAAATTTTTGAAAACTCCTGGACTAATTAGGGCTATCTGTGCACTGGCAATTTACAGATTTCTGTCATTGGATATCTGATAATGGTATAATACTAAATTCAAGTCACTTTTAGAAGATGCTCTTGTGGGAAACAATTCAATTTAACTGTTGTCATTATTTATTAGTTACTAGACACTGAACTGTTGTCTAATGTATACTAAGTCATAGGGAAAGAACTTTTTTCTTACAGCATTATTTTACATTCCTATACAAACTTCAGGGAATTTTCTTGAAACTCTAAGGCTCTCTGAACAACAACACAAGAGAAAGTCACTATGCTGGAATCACACTCTTGACTTTCTTCCTTTGATATTTATTTTTCCCGCTGTATATCATGAACCAGAGAGATGAAATATGTTTGGTTTTGGTGAGTTGAAATTTCCCCCTTTCTTTTCAGGAGGCTCCTTCCACCTCACAGGAAGAGAAGAATCCAATTCCTGGAGCTAAGAAACTCCCAGGACCTGTTGTCAACCTGTCGGAGATCCAAAATGTTAAAAGTGAACTTAAATATGTCCCCAAAACTGAACAGTAGTTCAAAGGGGGAAAAGGTGAGTGAGTGGAAAACCAGTCTATCAGAAAAACACCATTTTCAAAAGGGAGCTTTTCACAGGAGGAGTCTCTTCCAGGGACATTCAATTTAGGCAACATTTTGTGATTTTTTTTTTTTCGGTGGGGGAAACTACACCTTCAGGTTCATCTTATTCCATAACTGCTTGGATAACTAGCAAGGCTGTTTGCCCATTGGTTTTTTTTCTGGTCATTCTCCTAGTTAGGGAAGGTTGAGGTAAGGTGTGGGAGCCGTGCCTCATTGCTTGCATGTCTCTCCACCACATGCATAAAAAACAATGAACTATTGCTTTAGAAAAATGATCTGACAAACAAATAGCCGTGTAGATTTAGAAGTGGGAGGAGGCAGCACTGAATGCATTCAGGCCTCAACGAAAGAGGTAACCAGAATATGTGTGAGACAAAGCAAGAGTCTTGCCTCCCCACCCCCAGTTAAGTGTGGGTGTAGATGGGATAAAGGTAGGTTGAAAACTGTGCACACTTCTCCCACAAGGTACTTAAAATACATCTTTGTTTAAATTGTTCAGTAATGATGCCCTGGTTAGGAGTCAGCCAACTCTCTGTCTTCAGATCAGGTTATTATATTTTTTTTTTGCATTTTTAAATTTTTTTTATTATTATTCATTACAATTTATTCAGTTTGTATGCTGGCTGTGGCCTCCTCCCTCTTCTCTTCCTAATCCCACCCTCCCTCCCTCATCTCCTTCCATGCCCCTTCCCCAGTCCACTGATAGGGGAGGCCCTCCTCCCCTTCTATCTTTCCGTAGCCTATCAGGTCTCATCAGGACTGGCTGCATTGTCTTCCTCTGTGGCCTGGCAAGTCTGCATCCACCTCAGGGGGAGGTGATCAAAGAGCCGGCCACTGAGTTCATGCCAGAGACAGCCCCTGCTCCCCTTACTTGGGAACCCACTTGGATACTGAGGCTATGGGCTTCATCTGAGCCAGGGTTCTAGGTCCTTCCCATTCACTGTCCTTGGTTGGGGTATCAGTCTCTGAAGGGTTCCCAGGGCTCAGTTTTTTTTTTTTTTTTTTTGGCTCTGTTGGTCTCCTTTTGGAGCTCCTGTCCCCTCCAGGTTCTTCTATCTTCTCACTCTTTCATAAAAGTCCATGCCCTCTGCCCAAAGTTTGGATATGAGCATCAGCCTCTGCTTTGATACCTCGATCAGTGGAGTCTTTCAGAGGCCATCTGTGGTAAGGTCCTGTCCTGTTTCTTGTCTCCTGCTTCCAAAGTGTGTCGTGTTTGTCCTTCTGTATGAGGACTGAACATCTTCCCCAGGGTCTTCCTTGTCTTTTAGCTTCTTTAGGTGTACAGATTTTAGTGTGTTTATCCTATATTATAAATTGGCTAATATCCACTTAAAAGTGAGTATATACCATGTGTGTCTTTCTGCTTCTGGATTACCTCACTCAGGGTGATCTTTTCTAGTACCCACCACTTGCTTGCAAATTTCATGATTTCCTTTTTTTTTTTTTTTAATAGCTGAGTAGTATTCCATTGTGTAAATGTACCACAATTTCTGTATCCATTCCTCCATCGAAGGACATCTAGGTTGTTTCTACCTTCTGGCTATCATGAATAGAATTGCTACAAACATGGTTGAGCAAATGTCCTTGTTGTATAGTTGAGCATATTTCGGGTATATGCCTAAGAGTGGTATAGCTAGATCTTGAGGTAGCACTATTACTAATTTTGTGAGAAAGCACCAGATTTATTTCCAAAGTGGTTGTACAAGTTTATATTCCCACCAGCAATAGAGGAGGGTTTCTCTTTCTCCACCTCCTCTCCAGCATGTGTTGTCACTTGAGCTTTTGATCTTAGCCATTCTGATGGGTGTAAAGTGAAATCTCAGGGTTGTTTTGATTTGCATCTCCCTAATGGCCAGATCTGGTTCTTATTAAGTGGAATAGAAATTCTGCCAAGAGACAAAATACAGGTTGACCAAATCATGGCTCTTTCTCCTGTATCAGCATTATAAACCCCATTATGCACAATCTCCTCAATCCCTTAAACAGAAGTCTGGAAGAAAATCCATATGGTGGACATGCAATAGCTTTTATTTCATTGATTGTTCAGCCATTCATTTATCCCTTCATCCATTTAAGCAATATTTATGGATAGCAGAAATATTTATCACTTGCCTCTGTGTGAAGAGCATTCTATTCAGTTTTTCAAGACAAGGTCTTACTTTATAGCCAAAGCTGAGCTGAAACTCTGTGCAACCTAGGCCAGCCTCAAATTGATGATGATCCTCCTACTTCAGCCTCTCTAGTGCTGGGATGAGAGGCATGGGCATGGTTCCGGTGCTTCTTATAAGCTTAATGGTACCCAATTATCACCCTCCTGATTGAAATAAGTAGTAGGGAGACTGATTCTATCAGTCACCCACTGCTTCAATTCTCACATTTCCCCACACCATACATATTGATTGCATATAGATGAGTATGACATAAATAACATCATGACAACCCGCCGGACTGTCTCACAAACATTCTGTTAGTGCTGTTTATAAAATCGATGTTCAATCCCAGAGCAAGGAGGGTATGTGCCCTCTGTATGGGGGACATGCAATAGGCTTTTATTTCATTGCTTGTTCATTCATTCATTTGTCCCTTCATTCATTTTCAAATTAGTTTGGTTAAAAAGATTTCCCTTCCTCCTCCTCTCCACTTTTTTTAATTCTTCTTTTCGTGAGACATATTCTCACTATATTGTTCAGGTAGGCTTCAAACTCTCTACCCACCTGCCTTATCCTCTCAAGTGTTGGGATAGGAGGAATGTACCATTGTGCTCTTAGAATGTTTTGAGTTAAAGTAAAATGGCAACATGCAGTGTTTTAGCACAATTACGTTAAGAGAAGGGATTTAAGAATGAAACAAGTTACATTCCATGGCTACAGAACAAAGTTCAGGAACCTGGATGAGACAATGCTACCTGAGTGGGAATGACCCTGGCATGAACTTGTTACTTACGAAAGAGCAGAACAAACTAATGGATGATTATCATGCTCAGTTCTATTTGGGCTGACAGACTAACAGGAAATCTAATAGGGTTTTGATCAAACTTTGGAATTTGTTGCTGAAAAAGATCAGAGAAGAGAGAGAGAGAGAGACAGAGAGAGAGAGAGAGAGAGAGAGAGAGAGAGAGAGCGCATTTATATGTATGGAGACAAGTGTTTGCTCATGTGAAGGCCAGAGGCCTTTCTTTCTTTCTTCTTTCTTTCTTTCTTTCTTTCTTTCTTTCTTTCTTTCTTTCTTTCTTTCTTTCTTTCTTCCTTCCTTCCTTCCTTCCTTTCTTTCTTCTCTCTCTCTCTCTTTTTCTCTCTCTCTCACTTTTCTGAGATAGGGTCTCACTCTGGACCTGGTTGACTAAACCAATTTGACTAAACTGTCTGACTAGAAATCCCCAGAGATCCACTTGTCTTCACCCCTTTCCCCAGCGATGGGGTTATAGATGTGCACAGCATCACTGTGGCCAGTTTTTATGTGGGTGCTCCTATTGCAAGTGCTTCACACATGAACCATCTCTCCAGCCCCTAGACACATGTATTTGTGTGTGTGTTTGTGCATGTGTGGTATATGCATGTTTGTGCATGTGTGTGTCTCTCTCTGTGTGTGTATGAAAGACAGAGAGAGATCAGAGGTGAAGGTGTACCTTTTCTTTATCAATCTCTACTTGTGAAGCTTTTGAACTTTGTTTCATTTTTGCTGTGAGTGTATGAATTTGAGCAACCATATGTATGCCATGGTGTGTGTAGCTTACAAGGCACCTTGGTGGAGTTGGTTCTCTCCACCTTTACATGAATTCTAGACATCAAACTTGCATTATGTGGCAAATACTTTCACCCACTTAAGTTTCCTGCAGACCAATCTGCCTTTTTTCCTACTAAATTTTCCACTATTATATATATGTGTGTACTATGTATTTTGTTCTCTCTTCCCTCATCCTCTCTCATTTCCTTGCCAGCCCAACTAACCCTCCTTCTTCCCTATAAATCTCTTCCCCCCTATTTCTGAGTTTTGATTTTGTTTGTTGTCCCACAGAGTTTAATCGGGGCTTTCCGTGTGATCCTAGTTTGAAACTAACCACAACCTGGTAAGCCCCCACGGATGTATAACTTGATGTGTCACCCTTCGCAGACTGGTCAGCAGTATATGATAGGGCCTACCATGTATCACCTTCCTCTGCAGCTGATTGTGAAGACAGCCTGACCTCTGTGAACCTGGTACTGATATGCACAGTTGATGTGAGTTCACGGCAGCCAGCTCAGCATCATGCTTAGGAGTTTCTATTTCACAGCCCTTCTCCCCATCTTCAAGCTCTTACATTCTTTCCACTCCATTTTTCTGCAGTATTCCCTGATCCTTAAGGGCATGGCAAACCTCAGGGGGACCTTAGCACTCGACTAGTTTTATTGTCAGCATTTTGTGCAGTCATTCACTGTAAAAAGAAGCTTCCCTTTTTAAAGCTGAGAATAGCCTTCACCTGTGGGCATAAGCATAGACATTTAGGAGGCGGTTTATTGCTATGTCAACTCAAGTAAGTACCCATCACAGCCATCTCATCCCAACCTCACCCCCAAAGGATATTAGACTACTTCTGTTGTGGTTTTCAGATGAGGTTTACAATATTAAGCATGGATTTCTTCACACAGAAAGATTCAAATAGGGAGTAGTTGGCTACCCCCATAATAATTGTGCCATCATTACAAAAATGGATATTATTTTGCCTGGTATTAGTTTGTAGAGTTCACAACTGGGTTAGATCACGGATGACCTTAGTTTATAGCATCCTGCATAGTGCCATCTGGTACCATGAGAGCAGACCCACCAGGGACTAATCTTCTAGTTTAATTCTAGCTTGATTTCTTTGTGTTATATCTCACCTTGTTTTATTTGTCTTTGAGTTGCAATTAATTGAGTCTTTATTTAGGTAGAGACATCACATTTACCAAGCATATTACAGGACGGTGGCTAGCAGGCAAATATGTTATAAATATTAGCTAAATCTTGGGTCATAGCTACCTGTCATGAAAATGAAATAACCAAGATTTACTTTTTTTTGAGACACATTCTCTTCACTGGATCTAAAAATCATCATTTTGAATAGAATGGCCAGCCAGTAAGCTCATGGGATCCACCTGTCTCTCCAAAACTCATGCTGATGTTTCAGGCATATGCCTCCATGTCTGAATTTTCCATAGTTGTTGGGGATCTGTACTCAGAGAAAGCACATGTTGTGTCTAAACCAAGAAACATTGGAACATCAGTAAAGGGTTTCCAAGCCAAGATGGGGCATAGGACAGGACAGGAAAAGTATCGTATTCAGCTGTATCATTCTGAAGTGTCTTTTATCCAAAAGACACTTAACTTAAGAAAGTCCAAGGGCCAGATACACAGGCGGGACTAGCAGAAAAGCAAAACAATCACGTGTCTTCTGATCTCCCCAGGGCTATTTGTTGCTGCATTATCAGGAATCCCACAGACCTACCAAAGGGCTGGGGACCCTGAAGAATTGCTTGAGTTTGGAGTCTAAATAGACTCTGCATTTCTTTCCTTCTTTACTCTTTTGTCAGACTGCAGGTGTTTGGTAAAGAACACTTATAACTTGTTTGTAGAACTGGCATACTTTCTTTTTTCAATACTCAGATGTTCAGATAGAAACTTTGGCCCTTGCGGTCAGGATACCTATCTCTTGGTAGAAAGATAGAGTACAGCAGAGGGTAGATAAGTCATGATTTAAGGGTTTCATCTTTGAAAATATCTGATGGCTACTTTGACCCACTTAAGTAGACAAAAGAGAAGCTCAATAGTGTTACTTTAGAGCAGGAGATAATCAGGGGTAGGGAAAACTTTAGGGCAGTGTGAAGAGATAGCCTCTGGGCATATGGGATCTGCAAGACCTCATTAATAAGCCAGCTTGTTAGGACCAAACAGTTCCTTTACAGCAACACTGTATAAACTTTTAGGGCAGAGCAAAACAAGACTGTCCAACTTGTCTATAATAGCTCTTGTTGTTCCAAAGCTAAAAGAGCTCACTGATAATAAGCATTGGAAAGGAACAATGGAAGTATTAAGGTGGCAGCAATGCATCAATTACAAGAAAAGAAATGATTAACAGGGCTAAAACCTAAGAAGAATTCTACAATTACGCAAATGAACAGCAAGATAGCAGCAATTGAAAGCCCTGGAACTGACGTGAAACCATTATCCGGTACCAGTACTGTAACATAACTGAGCTTTGGCATCTATTGTCCAACTTTTCTTTATTAGACCTTCTTCCTACCCTTCCTAATCTCCACCAACCACTATTATACAATTAGCTTCTATGAAACCAATATTTTTAGCTTCCACATATGGGTAGGAATCACGTATCCTTGCCTTTAAAACACTTAAGATAAAAGCCCCCCCGCTCTATCTATCTTGCTTCAAATCAGAGAGAGTTTCTCTTTTTTATGGACAAATACTATTCCACTGTGCATATATGTCACATTTTCTTGTGTATCCATTCATCACTACATACATCATTCCATTTTAAAAATGCAGACTAGAGGCTAGAGAAATGTCTCTTTAGATAAGAGCACTTGCTTCTCTTGCCTAGGACCTTGATTTGGTTCCCAGAATCTACATGGCTGCTCACAATGGTCTGTAACTCCAGTTCCAGAGGTAGCCCTCTTCTTTGGGCATGCATATGGTGAACATATATACATGCTGACAAAACATTCATAAATATAAATCTTTTTTCTTTTATTATTATTATTTATTACAATTTATTCACTTTGTATCCTGGCTGTAGCAACCTCCCTCATCTCCTCCCAGACCCACCCTCCTTCCTTTTTCTCCTCCCATGCCCCTCCCCTAGTCCATTGATAGAGGAGGTCCTCCTCCCTTACTATCTGATACCACCTGATACTAGCTTATCAAGTCTCATCAGGACTCTCTGGATCCTCTTTCTCTGTGGCCTAATAAGGCCATCACACGAGAGGGAGGTGATCAAAGAGCAGGCAACCGAGTTCATGTCAGAGACTGCCCCTGCTCCCCTTACTAGAGGACCCTCATGGAGACTGAGCTGCATGGGCTTCATTTGAGCAGGGGTTCCTCTCCATTCATTTGAAACTGCAAACTTTTAATAATTCTTAGTAATTCACTTCATAAATTTTGGTAATATATGAAAGTAATAATTTGTGGAATTAAGCCCACTTGTTATTACCAACCAAGAAAGACAGTTCCATTTTTGCTAGTGAAAATGTATTTACTATGTAAATGTATAGAAAATATATAAAATAAAAATTAATTGCCAGCAACTTGTTTACTTTAGTTTTAAAAGAACATTTATGTCCAGATAAATTGCCAACCAGTCATCCAAAGAGTTGTCATCTCTCAAAAATGAGAACAGAAGGTGCTCATTACTCTTAAATGTTAAACAGTATGCATCACTGTCACTCTTGTTTATTCAAGTGCTAATTTTGAGAGTGCTGACAAGAGGGCAAACTGATGTACCCACATAATTGAAAAGAGGTACACTTAGCACCTAAGAACAGACCCCCAAAATACATTAAACAAAAGCTGACAGAATTGAACTGAGAAATAGACATTTAATAATAGTAGTAATAAAAATTGAGGACTTATCATATGCAGTAATAGATGAATATGGTTGCTCATGCCTAAAATCGCAACATTTAAGGAGACTGAGGAGATATTGCCATGAGTTTGAGGCCAGCAAGAACTACAAACCGAGCTCTACGCTAGCCTTGGCTACAGAGTAAAACCCTGCCAAAACAAAACAAAGCACTCTTAGTAAAAGAGCAACAAGAAATAGAAGAAATAAACAACAATTGAAATCAAATAGAACTTACAGGCATGTATAGATCCCTCTACTAGACTCCTTTACTGAACAAGTCAAGAGCGCACATCCTTCTCTAGTACACAAGGAAGACTGTCTACAATGCACTATGTGTTGAACATAAAACAAGTCTTAATAAATGCATAAGGATGGAAGTCATTCATAATAGATCAAATTATTTAAAATTATGATTTAATAATAGAGGAAATTGTAGACATTCTCAAACTTGTGGAACTCCAATAATACGTTCCAAAATAACTAATGAGTCAACAAAAAGATATCACAAGAGAAATTAGAGAGCGTTTTCAGAATAATGAGAAAAAGCTGCAGCTTACTGAAATGTGTGGGGTACAATGAAATCAGAGCTTATAGAGAGTGCTTCCATGTAGACATCTATGGTTGAAAAAGAAGATCTCACATCAATAATAGTTATGTATTTGGGAAATGTGATTAATATTAAATTAACTTGTGAACTGAAGCATTCTTGTCAAATGACAAAGAATAATAAGTTTAAAATCTAATTACATAGGCTCTAAAAACAAAGCCCGATGGCTCATGCCTATAATATCAACACTTGGGAGGCGGTGAAGCAAGGAGGATCTTGGGCTAAAGAGTGTGACCTTGCCTTATAACTCAGAACAAGTAACCAAAAATAAAACAAACAAACAAACAAACAAACAAACAAAAAAACAAGAGACTACTGAAGTAATAATAACAACATCTGGGAACTAAAAGGTAATTTTTCTTTGTATAATACTTTGGTCTCTTTACTCTTATCCTTTGCATGCAAATACAGGGTACACTACAGCTAAGTTGCTAACAATATGGAGATTTGGGGTCATAAAGGCATGGTCTCGGTGCTTTGCAATGTTGGGTTCAATATCTCCATTTTGTTAGTTCATAACAGGCAGAAAACAGCATTCCCTGTATGTGGTAGGGTTCAATATCTCCATTTTGTTAGTACATAAAAGGCAGAAAACAGCATTCCCTGTATGTGGTAGCTTTGAAGGCTAGGGAAATGCCTCTAGAAAAGTATATGTAAGCACAATGCCTGGGCTAGGCAATGACTCATGCAATGAGAGCTTGTTCTTTAAGCCTCTTTTCCTGACATACCATCATTCGTAGCATTTTTACAGTTTTGCATCTTGCTTTTTCCACCATACAGTTTATCACAAGAGTGGTTGTTTTCATGTTGCTTTGCAGGCTCCAGGACTAACATGATTTATTTTTCATAGTCTGACTTATCATGATTTCAGAACCTATTCCCTCTGCAGAAGACAGAGGATTGATTTATTGATTTATATAGAACTATGTGTAAAAAGTAAAGCAAACCCAAAAATCCTCTCCTAATGTCTTCTCTGTAGTTTCCTGAGCATTTTTTTTTGTCCCCAATCTTGATGTGTTCTCTGCTTTGACCCAATTACATAAGTTCTATTCTATTTCTCTAAAGGAAATGGATAGAGATAGTATTTTTTTTTAACTTTCTAGTGAAGCTGCCTTTTTATTTGTAACCCTCCTTTTACTACTCTTCACCTTGTTGGGAGAAGAACACTTTCTTCAGCATTTCTGAACTACATCAAGGTTTCATTCATTTGTTTTGTTGTCTTACAAAGCTTCTGTGCTAGCTAGGCTTGTTTACAACCTGCATAGATACAGTTGTCTCAGGATCCAATTCTGTAGATCTGTATACACTGGCATGTTAACGTTATCTGGGCCACTGGCATGTGCTTTGTTTTCAGTATTGTAGACTGCTTTTGTCTACTTAGTGCTTTACAACCTAGGATATAGGGGTGAGTGCATGCATGCATGCATGTGTATGTGTGTGTGTGTGTGTGTGTGTGTGTCTGTGTTTCTCTGTGTCTCTCTGTGTAGTTCGTCTCTGGAGGGATGTTTGACAATGTCTGAACACATTGGTGTGCAGGCTGTAGAAGAAGACCAGGATATTGTTAAACAGCCCATAATGCCCAGAATGGTCCCCCTACCACAAAGCATTACCCAGCCCCAAATGTCATTAGTGCTAGCAAAGAATAAACCCAATTTTCTGCTTGAAAGACTAATGTCACATCTTGCAAACTTTTTTTTCCAAGTCATGTATTTAATGCACTTTACAGAAATCAAGATGGCAATAAAAAGAGCATGTATAGTTTTTTTTTTTATATTATACCTACCTGGTTTACCCTATTATTCCAGCAGTTCTGCAATCTTTCAAAATCAATGTTAATTATTAGTAGCAAATATCCGTAACCAATAGTGCCATTATAGTTTCTTCGTCACCATGAACAGTCCCATGCATTATTCCATGCTTAGGAATGGCTGATGCAGCATCCCATGTTTCAAATCCATATCTCACTTCCCTCTTCTGTTGACCAAAAGAATGGCCTATTTATTTATGTCAGAGTCAATACTAAGAATGGTTATTCACTTGGGCTAGAGACACCCAGCTTGGAAGTCACTGCAGCATCTGCAATCCTCTCTCCACTCAGTCCTTTGAATTACTACCTTTTTTTTTAAGTGTCATTTTAGTCAGCCATAGTCCTTTGGAATACTTTTCTGGGCCAGATCTGGGTGAATAAAGCAGAACTTGCAGAAACTGCTCCCTCCCACCAAGAGGGGTACTGAGCCTCAACTCTTGTGTGCTGGCTTGTTTGTTTCTTTGCTTGCATGGTCACCAATTCATTTAACCAGTCAGCATTTAGTAACTGCAAAGTATCCTCCATGTTCAGAAACGATCAGATACTGGGGATCAGAGCATGTAGCCTGGTTCCTAGTTTAATAGGTGAAATGGTGTATAAGCACACAGAGAATTTGCTTTTCCTTAAAAGTCTTAGGAGAAGGGAATGCTTAATGGTTAAAATCTGAGAAAAAGATTGAAAGACAGAGAGCAGACTGAAAGAGAAAGGAAGGGAAGGAAAGCCGGTGCAGGGAAAGGAGAGGAAACAGAGTAGAACAAGATTTTGACCACAGGCACATGGTGTGGCCCCTGGCCCGTGTCCACAGAGCTGCTGTGGAGAAAAGCCAGGCCTCTTCAGAGCTCTCCTTTGCTCCCAGAATGAGTGAAGACTTGTCAGGCGGGGTTGTGCTGTTCACAAGTATAGCTGTCTTCCAGCCATGAAGCCTTTCTCTCATCCCCTCTCACGCTGTGTGCAACCCACGCAGAAAACTAGGAAAGTGAATTCCAGGCTGTCTAATCAGACTTGGCTGCGTCGTGACAACGCTGCTCGTTTCAACTTCCCACACATGCTGTGGCATTTGAGAAGAAGGAATCACGAGGAACAAACCAAGACTTGCAGATTTACTTGTGCTCCCTTGCCAGTGTCCCCTGCCTGTGAACTCCTCAATCCACATGCTCAGGTTTATATCTCTACGCAGACGGTGAGGTGGTAGCTGCTTTAATCCCAGGCACTTGATGGTCAATTGGCTTCCCACTGAGTGAATTTTCTATTAAGCAGTCGACAAATTAGAGTCTCTTTCATCCAGGCAGGTAGCACCTAGACAGCTCACAACAATTCTTGACTGCTAGAAAACAACAGAAAGCAAGCATGCCCTATTGCCAGAAAGTCAAACTTCTGTTGAAGGATCAGTGATAACTTCCTTACATCATGGAAGACCTGTTCCGATGTGATGCAGCAAGGGAAACTAAATTCTTGGCAAGCCTCTTACTACCTAGATCTTGCCTGACTCTCAGATAGCACAAAAGATATCTGGCCTTTAGTTCCAGAGACTATTCCTAAAGCCTTGCCAAGCAGTTTTACAAAATGTGGAGTGTTCGAACATAACATCTATTGGTTCAGACTCCATGTTCATTTCTTAACCATTTTATACATGGGCTAGGTAGAATTTTTTAATATTAATTACAATTTATTTACTTTGTATCCCAGCTGTAGCCCGCTCCCTCATTCCCTCCCAATCCCACCCTCCCTCTCTCATCTCCTCCCTGCCCCTCCCCAAGTCCACTGATAGGGGAGGTCCTCCTACCCTTCCATCTGACCCTAGCTTATCAGATCTCATCAGGACTGGCTGCAATGTCCTCCTCTGTGGCCTAGCAGGGCTGCTCCTCCCTCAGGCTAGGTAGAATTTATCCTGAGTCGATTAGCCTTTTCCCCTAAAAATGCATGTTAGCACTATGAACCACACTTGACCAGGAAAAAAAATGAACTACTATGTCCGACACGACTACACTAAAAGATGTAAAGAACTCAGAGTAATCGGGTGTGGATGTGAGAATGGACATTTGCTCCCAGGGGAAATGAGGAAGCAAGGTTTTGCAGTCTAAGTCGGCAAGGAGTGTATGGGGTGGTTAGAGCAGTCAATAGTGATTGCACGAGATGGTGAGGACAGGCTTCCAGCCACAGATTTTCTCACCCGACGGAAGCCCCTTGATGCTCCATGTTCTGCAAAGCATGGCACACATTTGTACTCCATGTCCACTTAGCTGTACGGTGGTGCCTTGCCTGCTCTGAGCCAGACCAACCTAGAGGAATACACATGGAGGAACCATACGAGAGCGAGGTGTTTCAGGTGATAGGCCACCTAAGACAGACAAACGCCGAGAAAGCTTTCATTCCTTTTGCTGTCCTTGCACTCTACCCCTTGCTTCCAAAGCTGGGGATTGTTTTGGTTTTAAATAAAATGCCCTCTAACGAGTAGCTTTAGCCTATTTCTGTAGAGATTGGGAAGAAAGTGTGCTGAAACGAAAAGGCACTAATTATCTATGACTAATCTGAGCTCACCCAGAGGCTCCCAAGCATCTCTAAGGACCTGCTTCTCAGGCACCTCCTACTTTGCTTTGCCAGAGCCTCTGTCGTACCTGAGATGATTTTCACCCTGCAAGTGTTCTCTTTCTCCTGGAGGAGGCATTGCAGCTCCAGTTTTCAAAACCTGCTCAGTGGCAGTTTTCCAAAGCCCTTTTCTGCAGACGGCATTACCAGCATTTCACTAGAGCACTTTCATTTTATATTGGAAACTTCAACGGATTTTTCTCTTCTTCTCCCAGTTTTCAACTAGTAAATGGTTTGTAATTTCTGGATTTTTTTTTTCCCTGAAGAGAATCAGTGTTAGAAACATCTAGAGACTGGGCTGCTGTTTCTCTGATATCAAGAAAAGTTGAATCTCATATACCACAGTTTTGATAGATAGACAGAGGCACCTCACCTATTACAGTAATCTTTCATGCAATGACTATGTGATATTGAAGTCTGGTCCAGGGAATAGCAGTCTGAACATCCAGACAGACCCTGGCTTGTTTTCTCTGTTACATCCTGACCTAACCTTAGGTCTCACTCACACTCAATTAGTGTTCTACCGGGGGTGGGGAGGGGGGTTGTAGTGGTGGTGGTGGTGGCCCTCTCTCTCTCTGTGCATTAATTAGGCAATTAAATTATGTACCCAGTGTAATAAGAGGAAAACAGGCAAGCACTCACTAACAAATAATATGGGAACCTACGGACTGAAACGGATGTTTAAAAAGGGGCATCATCCATCAACCAAGAACCATACATGGAGAGGACCTAGACCCCCTGCTCAGATGTAGCCCAGAGGCAGCTCAGTCTCCATGTGGGTGCCCTAGTAAGAGGAAAAGAGACAGTCTCTGACACGAACTCGTTTGCCTGCTCCTTGATCACTTCTCCCTGGTGAAATGACCTAGACAGCCCACAGAGGAAGAGGATCCAGGCAGTGCTGATGAGACTTGATAAGCTATGGGCAGATTGCAGAGGAGGAGAACTCCCCCGTTCAGTGGACTAGGGGAAAGGGATGGGGGGGGAAGTAGGGTGGGACTGGGGGGAGTTGAGAGAGGAAGCTTTAATCAGGATGTATAATGAATAAATTGTAAAAAGAAAATTGAAAAAAAGGGGGGGCATCATCATCAGGCGATAAAGAAAAAGGTTTGTTAGGGACTTTATAGGAAAAAATGTAAAACATCTTTTAACTAGGATCTAGCAGTAGGAATAACATTAGCAATTTTGATTTTGAGAATTCAAAAAGTATTTCCATGCTCATTCTGTTTCGAGCCTCTCATCAGTGCTGTAAGATCAGTCAGACAGGAACTGGATTTGCAATTCATTTCCGTGTGACTTCCAACTTCACAGGGTGGAAGATTGTGGGATGTGTTGTCATTTCCCGTCAGAGAAAGAGAAACTTTAAGCCTGGTTATGAAGCACATCTATTTAAGTTCATATGCAATAGGGATAATAATCCTTTTTCACCAATAATGTTGTGTCAGGACAGATGCATTTCCAAAGAAACGCATCATTTCATTTTCTACCCATCCCATGTCTAGAGCTGGTGACCAAACCAGGACTTTGAGGATGCTAGTGCTCCATCACTAAACAACATACCCTGATGCCTAATTAAAAATGTCTGTAATTGTGCCAGTGAGATAGCTCAGTGGATAAAAACACTCCCTATAAAGCCTGACAGTTTGAGATCAGTACCTAGGACTTACAGGGTAGGAGGAGAAAACCAATTTCCTAAATATGCCTTCTAACTGCCACATGGGAACTGTGCTGTCCTCATACACATACATACAAATAAATGTAAAAAAATGACGCCTTAAAGATGGAGCTGGTTTCCGCCTTCCACCTTCCCGATGGTGAGTTCTCTGTCACAAACAACTCCACATTTGGCTAAGGCTGAGGATCTGGCTTGCTTCCGTGTATGTGGACCTATCTGCATTGCCCACGTGGCACACTGGGGTTGGCTACCCAGAGGCTATTTTAAGCTGTGGGCTGGCTTTCCCCAGGGTCAGATGATTGTTCAAGGTTCCTGAATAAACTGCATTGAAAAAAAAAAAAAAGAAAAATCATACTTCAGCACAGTATTTATTTACATTCAAGCACCAAAGCAACACACACACACACACACACACACACACTGACACAAAACATCCAGAACTATGGAAATTAGGCTGAATATCTTAATATCTTAATATCCGAAGTACTGGGTAGAAAACAATAGATCTGGGGGAAACTTGACTTCAAAATGCCCTAAATCACTATTCTACAAGCAAACTCTTCTAGAATGCTTTCGATCATCACCAGCAGACAAGAAGGATGACTTCAGTTCCTTGCAGCATCGTATACAAAGCTTGCTCCTTATTACCTGACAGGAGACAGAGAGCCTGGAAGTCATTTTGTGCCAAATTCAATGCAATAATGAGCCAATTATAGCCTGCTTCCAGTGCCAGGAACATACCACTCCACCAACTCACCTGGTTTCGGAGCCCCTGGTGGGCAGAAAGAGGAGCTCATGGCCCAAATGAGTCCAAGTGGCTAATAATTCTCTAGACCAATGGGGATGCTAAATTCAACTATATCACAGGGCTTCTGGAAACAACACCCTTAAGGCATCCTGCCCCTGTCATCCTTTCCTAGCCTAGCCCACACTCAGTTTTCTCTCCTGGGTAGTACTCTTTCTCAGTAGTTCATCAAATTCTGAAATATCAAGAGATCAGTTGCCAGGGCTTCACCTCTTGCACTAGAGGTCAACTTTGCATAATCTCCTGCAATTCTGCAGCCTTTATTACTGTATGAACTAGGGCCATAGAGCCTGTAGCTAAGCCTTACTATTGACAGCCTTACTGAGCATGTAGGAGGAAAAATGCCAAGAAAAAACTTGAGTTAGGTGGAATACAAAGCTGTCTCTATTAAAAATCAAAACATTTCTGTGAATTTTGGCAGACACTTTTAACCTGCCGAGATCATTGCAGGTTTAGATTCTAGAATCCAATAGTGTAGTTATTCTTCCTGGCTGACTTTGCCTGGATGGCCTGCCAATTCAAGAAGCAAGCCTTTCCCTATTTTTAACTGAGATCTGGAGGAGAATGGGGACCATGGCAGTACCAAGGACAGCATTCTTGGCAGGGCTCTTGATGTATAAAGAAAATTCTTAGATGAGAACTATGATTTTCTTTTCTTTTTTCTTCTGTTTTTTTTTTTTATCAGATTTTTTCATTAATTAATTTATTTATTACAATTTATGCACTTTGTATCCTAGCTATAACCCTCTCCTTTATCTCCTCCCAGTCCCACCTTCCCTCCCTCTTCTCCCCTTATGCTCCTTCTCTAGGGCACGAATAGGGGAGGTCCTCCTCCCCTTCCATCTGACCCTAGCCTACCAGGTCTCATCAGAACTGGATACATTGTCCTCTTCTGTGGCCTGGCAAGGCTGTTCCATCTCCAGGGGGAGGTAATCAAAGAGCCAGTCACTGAGTTCATGTCAGAGACAGCTCCTGTTCCCCTTACTAGGGTACCCACTTGGACACTGAGCAGCCTATGGGCTTCCTCTGAGCAGGGGGTCAGGTCCATTCATGGTCCTTGGTTGAGAACAATGGTTTTCAATCAAAAATATTTTTTAAGTTAGCATACAAAATATTGGGTTTGATTGTGACATTTTCATACATAGGCAATATTGTACATAGCTCACATTTTCCCCTTACCCTTCTCACATATGCCCTGTCTGCACAAGTTTCCTTCCTTCCCCCAACAGTCCCTAAAAACTTAATGTCAAAATTATCTAGAAGGCTGCTGAGTCTTAGACTTCTGGGTTAAATCCCAGTGTTCCTGATGCAGTCGTTCTGGAATGGGTCCCAGAATGTGTATTTGTGACAGTTTTCTATGGTGGTCACTGTTGCTGCTGCTGGTGGTTTGGGGGTTACACTTGGAGAGCTACTGACATAAAATGTGCCTATCCCTCCACCCACCCCAGTTTTATAGCCAATATTCAAATGTGTAGTAAGAAACTTGGCCAGACTTCCTCTCGGAAATTCAGATAAAATACGATTCAGTAAAACAGTAATCACAAATTCTCATTATCGTGTTTCCAATGATCAGGCTCTGTTCTAAGCTCTTGTGCGACTCAGATTAAAAAAAAAAAAGCATGTAAGGATGCCATTGTACAAGCGAGAAAACAGAAAGACAGAACAGATACAGGTTTTGCCTCAATATAGCTCAACTAGGCAGTGGGGCAGCCGGGATTAAGGCTGTGCAGCACTGAATTATACATGTGGCAGATAGGACAATGTTAGACTTATCTACCCATCACTCACACTCATAGATACAATCTTAATTTCTATAAATATTGATTAATTGCTGACCATGGTATAGATTAGGGGTGGGTGAATCAGGGTTCAATATATCACTGCCTTATCTCGCTAAAATTCTGAGGAGTGTTCTAGATTTATATGCACGTGTAAAAAATACATAAAAATGTCTAGATGAAATGATTGAAAAGATGAGAAATAATTTTCACAACCTCTATGAAAATATGTCTTTACTATGTGTGGGTTTTGTATGAGTGTGTGCAGAGTGAGTGAGGCCAGAGGTCAGCAATGGGTGCCTTTCTTGATCACTCTCCACCTTAATTCTTTGATACAGGTTTCTCATTCAACATGGAGCTTGTTCATGAGGTTAGCCTGGCTGGATAATGAGCTCAAAAGATTTACCTATCTCTGCTCCCTCCTGTTCTCAGTGTTGGGATTACAGCTATGCCAGCCTTTTATGTGGGTACTGGGTATCTCAGGCTCTCAGGCATGTGCAGCAGATTATTTACTGATTAAATTAGTTCTATAGGAAACCATTTCTCATGAAGGCTTTGTCAAGTTCTAGGTATACAATAATACCAAGGAGCTCAGTTTGATAATCTTCATTTAAACATGCTTTTATGGATGTCAAAATAGTGGAAGTAAAATAAATGGAGGCTCAAAATTTGGACACTTTTAATGTCCAAGAGCAGATAGAACCAAAGGATCACAGCTCCCTGGATGAGTGATAGATAGCTTTATAGCTTATTTAAAAATATTATGACATAAGAACTGCTTTCTGAAGAATTGAGTTGTTCAGGCTTGGGCTCTGGTCAAGAATCATTTATTTTTTATTTCAATTATCTTTACATTAGAGCAAAATGGTAGATCTAGTTGGAGCCTTGGTCTGTGGTACTGACTGCACATTAGAGTCCTGGGGTCCTGCCTGGTTATCAACCACTTCTTTGAGGAAAAGTAGACTAGGAATGAAAAGAGAAAAGCTGAGTTGGAGAATGTTTATCACATCCTCTCTTCACAGGCTGAACTCATTCTGAATTTGAAAAGTGCTTCTTTGGTTGACTATCAAGGCTGTTGGGATGAAAGTATCCAAATGTAAAAAACAACCACACTTTCCTGGTATAGATGTACACACACACACACACACACACACACACACACACACACATATATATACAGTGACTCGTTGGTGAGCTACCACTTACTCTTGGGATAAGACATGGAGAAATATATTAAACTGTCCAGATTGGCATAGGAATCCAAACAATAGGCAGATTGTGCTTAAAAGGGAGCTGAAGTCATCCCAGGTTCCCACAGGCATGCTGGGCTTCATCACCATTGTGTTGCATGTCTCTCCAGCAGTGCTTGTAAAGCCACAGCCTCACAGGTCATAGGACCACCAGTGCCATTATTTCAGCCAGAACCCAAGACCCAGACCTGTTCAAAGGTCCTCTCTATACTCTCTGCTTTTCAGATTCTTATCCTGGAGAATCACTTGGGTTTAACTACAAACCTTTTAAGCATTATCCAAACTTATTTTCTTCTAACAAAGTGCTTGTGTCATTGGAGTTTATTTTTTTTCCTGTTTTTTTCAAGACAGGGTTTCTCTATGTCCTACAGAGCTTACTCTGTAGACCAGTCTGGCCTCAAACTCACAGAGATCAACGTGCCTCTGCCTCCCCAGTACTGAGATTACTACCACCCAGCTACAGAATTTCTTTCTTTCTCCTTTGCTTCCTTCCTTCCTTCCTTCCTTCCTTCCTTCCTTCCTTCCTTCCCTCCCTCCCTCCCCCTCGCTCCTTCCTTTCCTCCATCCCCCCTCTTTCCCTCCCTCCCTCCCTCCCTCCCTCCCTCCCTCCCTCCCTCCCTCCCTTCCTTCCTTCCTTCCTTCCTTCTTCCTTCTTTTCCTTCTTTTAGAAAACATGTTCCTTTCCTCATCTCCTTTAAGTCAGTCTCTCCCCCCACTTCCACTCTCCCAATCCCATCCACCTCTCCTCTGTTTCCTTTCAGAAAATGGCAGGCCTCCCATGGATATCAACCAGCCATTGCATATCAAATTGTAGTAAGACTAGGCACTTCCACTTGTATTAAGACTGGAGGAGGCAATCCACTAGGAGAAAAAGGGTCCCTAAAGCAGTCAAGAGTCAGAGATAGCACCACTCCCACTGTTAGGAGTCCCACCAAAACCCCAAGCTAAAAACACATAGCATGTATACAAATGGCCTGGCACAGACATACGTGGGTTCTGTGATTGCCACTTCAGTCTTGTGAGCCCCTGTGAGCCGGTTAGTTGATTCTGTGGGCCATGTTCTTGTAGTGTTCTTGAACTCTCTCTGGCTCTTACAATCCTTCTTCCCCTTCTTCCACAGGATGCCCCAAGTTCCCTCGAATGTTTGGCTGTGGGTCTCTGCATCTACTTCCATCAGTTACTGGATGAAGTCTCTGTGATGAAAATTATGCTAGGCTCCTTTCTAAGAGCATAGCAGAATATAATTAGGAATCATTTGATTGACTTTTTAGAAAACTAGTCCTATTTAGTTCTGTCCTAGGTCTCTGGGCTATGGAGCCTCAGGATCTAGAGCCCTCTAGGCAGTGTTAGGTAGGGGTGAGCTCTCTAACAAGCCCAATCTGGGTGTACAAACAGAAACAAGCTATTTTTTTTTTCCAGCATGATGTGCTAAGAACTAATAGTCAGGTGCTGAACTGTTGTCCTGTGAGATTTGGTTGAAGGTCAGCCAGTCAGGTTGGCCTGCTCTCACAAGGCAAAACTTTTCTTGGAATGCTGGTCCTGTAAATTTTGACTTTCTCCTTTTTTCTATCCTTTCAAGAAATGCCAAAAGCTGTATGGTTCTATCCTGTGACTAGGACTATGCTTCTGACCGTCACGTGTGACATCAACTTTTCATGACTCTTATCTGTAATACCTATTCAGTGACAGGAAATATAACAACTGGACTGTGCTAATGCTATGTGGATGGGGGTTGCAGAGGGAAAGGTTGGAGAAGGAACTGACTGTAAGGAGAGGAGAGAGAGGAAACTGTATTAGCTATTTATTGCTGTGTAAGTAGGCACCACAAACTTAGACCCCTCTTAAACCAATACACATTAACTCATTCAGAAGGGACTGAAGTAAGTGATTCCAGCCTAGGCTAGTCAAGACATCAGTGAAAACAAAGTCTTGACAAGACCACATGGTCCGGTCCCATATTGTTGGCTAGCTGGCAATGACTATCATCAGTAGGTTTTGGTGCCTTCTCTGGGGACATCACCCATTTGGGCTACTTGACACAGAGCATGCGATCCAAGAAAGCAAAGTCTTTTGTGATCTAGTGCACAAGTCACACTCTGTCACTTTTGTAATGCACTTTTGGAGGCTATTTTGTAAATTATTTTTTCTTAAGAAAGATAGGACAAAACTGAGTTCCAGAGATGTTTGCCCAAAGTCATATAGACATTTGCTTTATCATATATATACAACATCATGTTTGCTGTGCTTTTTTATCTCTATAATTCCTTACCATCACTACAAACTTCACCAAGGACTATTTGTCCTTTCTCTCCTTCTTCTACCTACTCCTTTTTCCTTCCTTCTCTTCCCTCTTCCTCCTCCTTTTTCTCCCCTTTGCCTTCCTCCCTTCTCTTTCTTTCTTCTCATCCTCTTGCCATCCTCTCTTTTCCTCATCCCTTGCTTTCTTCTCCTTCTTCCTCTTCTTCTCTCTCTTCTTCTTCTGACTCTTCTTTCTTCCTCTTCCTCCTCTTTCTTTCTCCTCTTTCCCTTTCCCTCTCTTACCATTCCTTTCTCCTTTTGAGATAGGGCACTATTCTATAGTCCTGAGTTTCGTGTTACAACTTGCCGTGTACACCAGGTTAGCCTCAAACTGTGGTGAGCCCTGCCTCCAAAGCCTCAGGATTACAGGCATGTGCCACTGTGTCTAGTTTACTATTTCATGTAAGTATTTGAAACACTAATTTCTGTTTATCTTTGTGAAGTTGGGAAAGATTATTTGTCAGCTTGAAGTCACTTTTCCTAGTTCTTCTAGTAGATGAAACTACTATAAACTCTATCTAAAGTATAGACTCTGAGCAGTAGGGGATGTGATTCTTCATTTCTTTGGATTTTTAGGGAGCAGGTCCTGGGTGGGGGTCAGGCAAATGAACTAAAAAATTTACATGTGAGATTTTATTTTTTCTTCACCCTCTTTAACTTGTTCCCTTTGCAGTTAAGTTTTTGAACTTTCTTTTGATTTATGAGTGCAAAATTCAGAACAACAAGCAAAAGCAGTAAAATAAAAATGATGGTCCAGTCCTAAGAACTCTCTGCAAGAAGCATAACATTTTTTTTCCTAGAAAACTTATTTCTGAAAGTATACAAACACATTCACACCCACATCTATACAGGCTTTAAGCACAAACTCAAAGCTGTGGTAAATATTATCAGTTCTCTCCAAGATTCTATTTGAGATAGATATCTTCTAAGAGAGGAAACAAGAAAGAAACCTCCTGTATATATATATATATTTTTGTTCTTTTTAAGTCACTTCAAAAATGACAAGGCCTGTCATCTTTGATCAACTTATCTAGTCAGGAGACACGACACCTTTCTCACTGCCTGACCTATTTTGTCTAATGGAGCTGGCTCCTTTGTCCTCTGACAAGCTACCTTTTCTTTTGGGTTCCATTTATAGCAGGGTTTTATTAATGGTTAAATCATTGGGAACGGATTTGTCTTCCTCACAAGGCCTGTTTCCCATGTTCAAAATTAAGCCGTGGGAGCCAAGAGTCTCTCCATTTCTACTGTATTTAAAGTCAAATCTCTCCCAGCCCACAAAGTACTCTGAAGTGACAGGTAGGTGCTCAATATTAATTTTAACTGCATGCCCAGAATCTAGTCAGTTAGTGGCTGTCTTATATTTACTACTCCAAGTAATGTTTCCACCACCCATGAGCATTTTCTTCAGCATTTCATAGAATTAGCAGATCTGAAATGGAAATGCCTTTTCCTCGAGAAATCCAGTTTTCTGCTGAGTTCCTAAGCCCTTTCCTTTTCCCCGGGACTTAGTTTTAGCCCACTCATTTCTTTTTTAAAATATAATTTTATTTCATTTATTACTACTACTCTTGTTGCCCCTGCTGTTGCTGCTGTTGTCGTGGTGGTGGTGGTGGTGGTATGTGTGTGTGGTGTGTTTGTGCTTGAGAGTGCACGTGTATGGGTGTATGCACATGCTTTCAGAAGTCTATTCTCTCCTTCCACAATGTGTGTTCTGGGGGATTGTACTCAGGAAGTTTTACGTAACAGCTCAACCATCTTGACAGCTGTCAATCTTCGCTTAACTCTTTTCAGCTCTCCTCTCAGCACATTTAGAGCTCTCTCAGCCATCAACACCACTAAGAGCTTGAAGCTATGATGACACTGGCTAAAAATCTTGCTTGGAAGACTGAGAAGTGATCTTTGAGAACAATAGCACAGTTCCCACTGTGTGGGAGCCAGTCTGCTAACTGCCTTAATGTGTTATCCTCACAACCGTCATATGAGCATGAGACTGTTATTTTTCTATCAACAACAACATCAACAAAAAAACCCAGAGCTCACATGGTTAAGTAACTTGCCCAAGGTACACAGCAAGAGAGCCGGGTTGTGAAGGCTGGTTTTGGTTTCCACAACAGGAACACAGAAAACAGGACCAAATCAATAGTCGGGAGTTCACTTGGTAACCAGCAGGGAGGCAGGTTGGGCGTTAAAGCAATTTCTCTGATGGATTGATTACAAGCATTCGTCAAAGATTGATTTCAGAGTTCTTTAACCAGGCTTCAGATATCCTGTTCAGATCTTGGAATAAGAAAAAAAAAATGGGGCTAGCAAACATTGTGAGCCCAGGTACAAGAGATCATTAAACTATGTTACAAGGCAAATTTTGCAAAGCAGGTAAATCTAATTTCCCAGAAGGGACTCTTAATCTCATTAAGTTGATCAGAAAATCTGTCAGGCTTTATTGGCTGTGCTTCCCAGAAGAAACCTTTTATTACAGCAGAGACCAAATGCTCTGTCCTGGCCAAGTTTGGAAGCATTTTCTTTCATCAGAAACAGCTCTCTCTAGACCTGGTTTCTTCTCCTCCATGCTGTTGACTGTGGGGCCAGAGAACAATGCTGTGGGGATTGCTCAAGGATGCTTTGCTGATGCCATTGGGACCCCTTCCTCCTGGTTGTAATAACTAAATATGTCTTCATACATCAGCACATGAATGTGCTGAGCTGGCAAGCTCTGGTCAGAACCTCCTCTCTAGACCCTTTGTTGTACATATATGATCCGTGGAACACAGTACCCCCCTAGGAAGGTGGGGGACAGAAACAAGTTCAAGCTCCATCCCCAGACCTTACAGTCAAAATCTTCAGATTAATAAGATCTCTAGGGCATCTGGGCACCTGGGTGTGAGGAACTCTTCTAGACCTGGAGTTATCAACCTTGGTTTCACATCAGAGTACCTAAGAAACTGGAAAAGCTACAGACCGCACCCCTAGAGACTCTGGTGTAATTGCTTAGGAACAATCTGGGCTTTGGGATTATAAACAAATGTCCAGGTGATTCTAGTGTACAGCCAACTTTGAGATCCCGTTTGGAGTTGAAAAAAAATGATTACAACTTAAGAATACAATAGCCTATAAATGGGCCCTTTAAGAGCTGATGTTGTTTCTTTCCATGAACATTTTTTTTTTCTGACTCTTTAACTCTTAAGATTATGTAGTTAAAATATTTTGGTGAAGACAGGCATGGGGATCATGCTTTACTCCCAGCAGTCAAAAAGCAGAGGTAGACAGTTCTCTGTGAGTTCAAGGCTCTGTGAGTCAAGGCTAGTCTGTTCTACATAGCAAGTTCCAGGAAAGCATAACTACATAATGGAGAAATCCTGTATAAAAACATTTCTGTGACATCTTGAAAGGTTAATATTAGGTCATAATTAGCTTTTAAAATAGTAGTTGAATGATTGGAGGTGGTTGGAGGATTAAGGCATTGACTTAAGCTTCTTAGATGGCCATCTAAATCATCCTTCTAATCTTTGATAATACTGTTTGCATTTAAAAAATATCCAACAGACAACCCTCCGTATGTCCAATTGGTCATATATTAATTGGTCATATATTAATATATTTTTATTAAGTATATGTCAAGACATAGGCTATCCATTTTGCTTGCTCTAGAACCTATGGTTGCCACACACCATTCTTTGGAAGCTGTCGGAGATTTTGGGTGGCTCTGATATAAACACCATTGTCTCTCGGCTTAGGATATGAAGGTATGTTCAGCATAGAAGGCTTTCTTCATCTTTGTTGAGACAGTAGTCCCCTCAACTTATCATTTTGCCCACTACTACAGGTTACTGAGCTCTGCTTTGCTAGAGAAGATTTTTGTCACATACTTTACTAAAATATTTCTGATAGTTGACTTAGAGTTTCATTTCACTGACTTTATAAATCTTTGTTTTGGATCCAAAAGAGAAAAGATTCATGGGCTTGGAGTTGCCTGGATAATCTATAAATGGCACATGCTTTCTCTCTTTGCAGGTCTCTGATGTCCCTTACATGCTGTTGTTGTGGCTTGCAGTACAGACCTCATGGTGTGATCATGACAACTACCTAGGACATTGTGTGTGAATGTGCCTTGTAAACTTTAGAAGGTTCCACAAATGCCAGAACCTTGTCTTATTTCTGCTAACCCCCAGTTAGCTCTGAGTATATGGTTGGCCATTGCAAATGAAACCAGAGCCACAAGGCACTGCCTGTCTCTGAGTGTCACTACTCTTGAGTGTCATTGTGTTTATGGCTTTATGCTTTAGCACCAGATAGGAGGGAGTGATTGCTGTACTACCCGCAGAGTGTGTGGTTAAAGGAACAAATGCAGACAAGTGTTGAGTGGACTCCATTTCCCATATGATGTATGTGAGGGCACAGTGACTATGAGTAAGGCAGCTATAAATGGGTCACGGTGAGGCATAAACATCATATGATCCTCAGCCTGACAGAGAGTGACACAGAGGAGTTATTTTGTAGATTTCTTGTTCCAGGCAAAATGTGCCATGTCCAAAGGGAAGCTGAAGGTTTTTCTGGCTTTTAAATTTCTGCGAAAAAAGACCCGTTGGGCAGTTGTCACTTTTCAGCAGGGTACTTCACCTTCCCTTCATGAGGCTAGGACACAGCAGAACTACTGACAACTGTTGTCTAGGAGGCAAAGCATCCTGGCCCTGGCGATTGCCCAACACACTTGCATTCCAACACCCTGACAAACAAGTGTGCTTTAAAGCATGGGCAATTTTAGCTCTGGATATCTTTCCATTGATTCCATTTCTAAATTAGAGTCCTGACTCAGAGAAGAGAGTCCTCGTCTCTGGATTCCTGGCTTTTTGTATTCTGGTATCTGTCAGGTTTTCCCAGCACACAGTGCACCCCATGAGGTCAGCGATACAGATTACACTCCTCTGGAACTTTGTAGCCCAGGGAAGATTATGTCTGACCTTATCTGTGAGCAGAGTTCTGTGCCTGGGTTTACTGGGCCTCTTAAATTCTATGGGAAAGGGGACCTGGTAGGCTACAAAGTGATCTATAAGACAATTTCCTGTTACTTCCTGCCTGGCTCCTACAGGGACAACCAGTCTCAAAATGCAGACAGAGGGGAACAACTGGAGTGGCTAACACATAATAGGTAATCAAAATTGGTGCCATTACCATCAGCTCTTTGTATACTCTCTTGAGAAGCATAGGCTTGTGGCACAGACCCAGCATCCCTCTTTTTAACTAAGGATTTTGCTGACTGATTTGGCTCTTAGGCACAGTGGAAAAGAAAAAGGAGCCTAGTTCTGTTAAGGCTACTGCTGCCTAAATAATATCTCTCAGTAAAGCCACAATTTCCCCTAGCTGGGAAGATGCCTAGTGACTAGAGTTCACATCAAGCCTGTCATATAAATGGTACCGTTTCTGGGTTTCAGACAGTGCTTTACTGTCTGGACATTTCTCAGAGGGAGATCACACTTCAGAGAATATGTCTCAGTGGCAATTTGCTATGGATCATCACCCCTTTCATGCTGTCTTTGGATTTCCCTGACTTGAAGGTCAGCTTGTCATGGGCCTCTCACTTAGTCAGAAAGGCTGGCCATATGTCACCCAGCACAGTGCTCACTGCAATAAATTGAATATAGCATACTCTAGTCATGTTGGGACTCTGTCTGCGGTCTAGAGAAAAATTGACTGCACAGGGCAGACATAGCACATCAAATCATCAGTCCTAGTTTATTGAATATATGACCCCTTGCTCATTCCTGCTGCCTCACATCGGAGAATGTGAGGTTATCTGTAACTCTGACTCAGTTCTCATTTCTCCAGTGGTTCAATTTATCAGTGCTGGTGTTACTGTGTTGGGTACAGTTGATAGGCAATCACATGTAAATGGAAATGCACAGGGCATGTACATACCTTTCAGAAAGTCATAGCCGGTGGCAGGAAAGTTATAGAGGGAAATGCAAAGGGAAAGAGATGATGCACATAAGCAGACCAACACCATTCAGTGGCTCACACGGAGAAGCATGGAGAGGTGGGGTCTCATCTAGAGTTGTAAGCAGAGGGAAGGAAGTCTGATGGCCTCACCATGTTGGAAAAAACAGTGCATGTGTAGTTCAGTGAACTCAGAGGACAGAAGTATGAGAAGGAATAGTTAGAGATAGGGCTGGCATGATGCCTCATTGTGAGTCTGTGAGATGGCTGGTAAGTGATCTACACCTAGAAACCCAGGGCAGTGAAAAAAGTCGCATCGTACATCCCCTTGGTGACTTTTAGAAGTTGCTAGATAAAATTCACTTAAATATCTAAGCGTGCAATAGATAAAAAACATGTACTGTTAATATACAAGGGGATGCAGTCCAGCCTTAGAAATTATGTGCTGTAGGACATGGATGAACCAGGCTGCATTATGTAAGGTGAAACCTACCACTCACCGGAAAGACATACACTATATGATTTTGTTTATGTGACATACCTAACTAGTCAAGCTTATAAAAACAAAGATTCATGCTAGGGGCTAGTGGAAGGCAGAAAGCAAAGATCTGTGCTAGGGGCTAGTGGAAGGAAGAAACAAGCGGTTACATATTAATGGACATGAAATTTCAGTTAAACAAGATAAATTCTCTTTAGCAATCTATTTTACATTTCACCTAAGCCAAACGTATTTTACGCTTAAAAGTTTGTTGAAAGTAGATCTCCTGTTGTGTTCTTACTACAATAAAAAAAATCAAATTCTACAGAAATTCAAGAGGCCATTTCACTTTACAACCATTAATGGGTCCCAGCTTTCCCCTTGAGTTCAAAGCCATCCAAATCATCCTAGTTACCCTGGAAAAAGCCCCAGAGTAAGGGAACCTAAGTTAAAATCCAAGTTTTTTTCCACTTAGAAGTTGTTGTGAGGTTTTGAGCAAGTGATTTCACTCTTTGTGTTCTTTCTCAGCAAGGAGAACAATGCAGCCCATATCACAGCCACACTACAAATGTCAGGGCCATGGAGGGCTCTGCTACCTCTACAGTTGCATACTGGGAAGCGAAGCTTTCCAAAAGATGTCAGCTGGACTCTTCTCCTCAGGGCTTACAGGCCATGCCTGGGTTCCATGATTACTGCTAGCTATAAAAGAGATGGCTCACCAACTTTTGAAGTAGAAAAGAAAACAAGGTCTGTGGAGAAAACTAAGCCTTAGTTGTTGCCCCAGCAGATTCTTCAACCTTGCCTGCAGATGTTTTGTTTTGTTTTAATAGAGCCACTGGTAATGAAAGGTATTTATTCTGCTTAGAACCAATTTGTCCCATTCATATAAGTAAAACACACAAAGAATGTCACTAAAGAGTAATGGGATAGAAACGAGTCAATAAGCGAAACTTGTTGGGAAAAAGCATTGAAAAGAAATAGCACCCTGTCATTAGCTATTGCTGCATACTGCATAGCTCCTAAATCCAGTGATTGAAACAAAAGGCGTTTTGATTCTGCCTCATGTGTTTTGTGTTTAGCTGATCTTGACTGTACTCACTTATAAATCTTCAGGTCAGCTGGGGTTGTGAGCTAGGTGGGTCCTGGTTAAGGTTTTTTTTTAGTTCTTTCCTACAGGTTTCTCATTCTTTTTGGGTCAAAAGGCTTGCTTAGGTGTACTCTTGTTATGGCAATAGCAGAGGAACAACTAAGTAAAAAATGCATGTGATAATTTTAAAGACATTTCTGTTTTATCTCCTTAGCCAAAGAAAATCATATGTCCAAACTCAGGCATTAGAACTTAAAGATTACCCACAATGGTAGGAAACTATATTTACGTGACACTGGAAATGCATAAACGGGTAAATTTTTTAAAGTCATGAATGCAAATTTTTACCAGGTTAGGTTTTGTTAAGTCAGAGTCCTAAAGTCAGCATACATTTTTAATTCTTTACAAGGACACCATCCTAAATTAGTCTGCAATTAATGAAATTACTACCAAAGTTAATGGTTATACTATGCCTTTTTTTTTTAACAGTTTACATTGCATACTTAGAATTGAGAGATGTATTTGTAAGTAAAAATGGGGTCTTACCAGCTTTACTTGTAATAGCCAGAACCTGGAAACAACCCAGATGTCCCTTAACTGAGGAATGGATACAGAAATTGTGGTATATTTACACAATGGAATACTACTCAGGTATTAAAAACAAGGAAATCATGAAATTTGCATACAAATGGTGGGACCTAGAAAAGATCATCCTGAGTGAGGTATCCCAGAAGCAGAAAGACACACATGGTATATATTCACTTCTAAGTGGATATTAGACTTATAATATAGAATAAACATAGTAAAATCTGTACACCTAAAGAAGCTAATCAAGAAGGAGGACCCTAGATAAGATGCTCAATCCTCATTAAGAAAGGCAAACGTGATGGACATCAGAAGAGGGAGAAAACGGAATAGAACAGGAGCCTACCACAGAGGGCCTCTGAAAGACTACCCAGCAATGTATCAAAGCAGGTGCTGAGACTTATAACCAAACTTTGGCAAAATGCAGGGAATCTTACGAAAAAAGGGGGGAGATAGTAAGATCTGGAGAGGACAGGAGCTCCACAAGGAGAGCAACAGAACCAAAATATTGGAGCCCAAGGTTCTTTTCTGAGACTGATACTCTAACCAAGGACCATTCATGGATATAACCTAGAACCCCTGCTCAGATGTAGCCCATGGCAGCTCAGTCTCTAAGTGGGTTTCCCAGTAAGAGGAATAGGGACTGACTCTGACATGAACTCAATGTATGGCTCTTTGATTACCTCCCCTTGTGGGGGAGCAGCCTTACCAGGTCACAGAGGAGGACAATGCAGCCAGTGCTAAGACCTGATAGGCTAGTGTCAGATGGAAGGGGAGGAGGACCTCCCTTATCAGTGGACTTGGAAAGGGGTGTGGGAGGAGATGAGGGAGGGAGGGTAGGATTGGGAGGGACTGAGGGAGGGGGCTACAGCTGGGATACAAAGTGAATAAACTGTAATTAATATAAAAATAAAAAATAGAAAATAGGGTCTTACACCTCATTTGACTTGTACTTACCATATTAGGACATAAGCTGTCTCTAAAAATGTCTCATGAAAACTAAACCAGGTAATAAACTTAGAGGACATTGCATTAAGTGGACGAAGATAGATGCAAAAAGAAGAATACTATATAACCTCATTTGTATATAAAATCTAAATATGGAGTTTGTAGAATGGTGATTTCTATGGGCTTAAGGAATGTGAAAATGTTGAGGAGGCCCAAAATGTCAACCACATGGCAGGAATGTTGTCTAGCATGGTGACTACTGTCAACAATGTATTACATATTTGAAAATTGCTAAGAAAGTGGATTGTCAGTGTTCTAGCCACAAAGATGTGCGAGTTATTAAAGATGCTAATTAGCTTGATTTAATAACTTCATGGTGTATGCATATATCAAAACATCACATCACACGGTAAATATACAGCTTCTGTTTGTTATTCATATCTTAATAAAATTAAGGAGAAAAAAACCCACTAATGATATGTTTGCTTTTTCTTTTGCAGGGTTGACATGAAGAATTGAAGGAGGAAATGACAATGGATTAAAATAAACATGACTCCTTAAAGATTTTTATATATTTGTATGATGATTATGTACCTCCTGAATGCCTAAGACTTTAGTAAAAATATCCTGTTTGTACATTTATATTTCTTCCTTCCGGTTGGTTGCAGTTCTCACTTTAACTACATTTTTTTTGGCACCTTGCAGAGAAAATCAGCACATGAATTTACCAACTGGGGAGTGTGGTTTTGAGGAGAAATATGATTTTTATGGAGGGGGGGTTTATGGCAATGTGCATGCAGTGATTTTGATGTTAAGTTCTTTAAGTTACTCCCAGAGTCTCATGGTCAATATTGGAGATGTCTTTTAGTTTGTCACCTTTTCAATGATCTCCATTAACTTTTTATGAATTCAAATAAATATTTGAGTAAACGTGAAATATGAATCTAGACTAAATTAATTTTCATACCTTGAGATAGCTACGTGTTCCCTCAGGTGGAGAGAAATATTATTTACAAGGCAGCCAAATTCCATATTGCATAAGTGGGGACTTCTGAATTATTAGATACCATGAAGAACACTATGGCTGGCTTATCATTGCGTATGAGCTTAAATACCGCATGACTAATCTTGTACTGCTGTTACTTCCCACCTGAGAATGACCTGAATGGTGAGTACATTTTCGTTCCGTGAAGGCTCAGAAATCCTGTATTCCAGATGGAACAGAGTTCATTTTAAGCTCAGGGGCAATGAACAGAAGAGAGCGGTTGTTCCCATGATAGCTGTGCAAGGAGGCGAAATGGGTATCCTGCCAAGATGGAGACTCATCCAGACAGCACTGAAGGCCTGTGATACCAACATTTGCAAGGCCATGTCCCAGACAGACAGACAGAGAGAGACAGAGAGAGAAAGTGAGAGAGAGAGAGTTTAAATTTAATTAATGCCTACTTCTACCACAACCCGAGAAGAAGCATGTGAATAACTGCAAAGTGAGGAACCAGATTATCAAACACCAGAATAAATAAAAATTAAGTATGGCCCCCTACCTGATATGGACAGACCTTAGCAGTATTTCTGGAGTTGAATAATTTTTATAGTTGCCTCAGAGGAAATCCAGTGTACTTCTGAACCTCACAAGTGGAAAAAAAAAGACTCTCTTACATTTTCATTGATTGTTATCTAGCTGGTTTCCACCTACTTGGGCTCCCAGGTGTTTTGCCAGACTGTTGTCTATCTTGGTCATCTGAATCCAGTACACACATATGATGTGGTGAACATCAATCAAACTGTGCCAGCCTATCTTCTGTGAGCACATCAGGTTCTAAATAATGTGTGACTGTGATACCTCAGGCTGTCTTACTCTTCTCTGGTATGGTTGGATATGGCTATAAAATTTATCTTAGCACTCACTTTGTTTAAATATCGATTATCTATGTTCTGAGTCAAAAGTAAGATTTAGTTTAATGTTATAAAAAGTGTCTTCACATTTTATAAGTCTCTTAAGGCACATATGCAGCATAATACAGAGTAAAGCTATGAGACAAGTTCAGTGGACTTAGGAGAGTTTCGACTTTAATATGTATGTTATTTTGTTAAGGTTCAAATTCACTCTCTATATGATACAGAAAGTTCCATATTGAATTAGTCATTGGACATTCCTATACTATAGGAAAAGAAGTATCCTTGCTTTCAATGAAGTTATTATTTTCAAAATTCACATATTTTACACTAAGTAGTTCTTTAAGTATTTATTTTGAGCTGTATGTATGGCTCAGTGGTAGAACATTTGTCTAACATTAGGTTTGATCTCCAGTAAAACAAACACAGCTTCCACCCATACATCAGCCTGGCAGGGTGGCTTGTACCTGTAGTCTCAATCACTTGGAAGGTGGAGGCAGGAGGACCACTGGAGCCCAGTAGTCCTACAGTACCCTGGACAACATACTAAGATCCCATGTCAAAACAGAAATCCCATCTATCATGTTGATCAGGCTTATTCATGTTAAATATTTATAAGAAAATCATTTCCACCAACATTTTCCATGAAAGATAAAGAAGGCTCAAGAGGTTGAAGATTTTGTAGAGATACAAAAGAGAACAAACTAGAAACGGCACTGTGTTTGTTAGTACACATCTGAAATGGTATGATTTCAACTAGAATCAGAATTCAGCATTCATTTTACCCACGTTTCCTGGATGTTCAAGATGTGCCCAGGAAACTTAGTGTGCTGGGGAAACAAATTCATCCACATGAGCACCTTGCTAAGCAAGCAAGCAAGCAAGCAAGCAAACAAACAAACAAACAAACATCTATTTGCCCCCTTCCTCCTTATGGTGGTGCTTGAGACAGAATAAAAAGAGAGAAAGAGAGTCCAACTGGGCCAAGGACTGCAAGAGACACTTGGAAATTCTCTCATTGTGGAATCAGAAGCTGTCAGAAATTTAAGAGTCTTAACAGTCAGTTCCACCACTCATTTTGTATGATCTTTACATTTTGAGAATGGAGCCTGGAAGGTAATTATCTGTGTTTCCAAGGTTTCTTACGGAATTCCTGACAGTGGTATTCTAGCAGCAAAGCCCAGGGCATGGGGGTGGGGTGCATGTGTGTGACAATTATCCAAATGAATCCCTCAGCTTTTAACCCAAGCAGCAATTAGAGGATTTACAAAAAGCCTCCCATTATGATTAGGCCTATGGAAAGAACACGGCTAATTTGAATGTGCCATCCTTTGAAATATACTCTCCTACATTCTTGAACTGACCTAGAATTAGGGTTTCCCCCTTGGGAATGAGAAGAGGGCTCATTTGGATTCAAGGACTACAGGTTGATCAATTAAAATGTGTTCTCTTTAAAGGCCTGTGGCATTATCCCATTGCATTGCAATCTAGCTTGAAATAGAAACTGCATTTAACTTGCTAATTGGTGCCCCCTTGGGATTTTAACCTGGTGCTGAATGTATGCATCAATGTGGCCCTTTGCTTTTCTTTGACTCACACACTATTAATGAAATTTCTGTGCTCCTTTGAAGGAGGACATATATTATAACATTCAGACACAATCATGTATTCATTCAGCAAGCCACACATAGAGCATTCACTAGAGGAGACTGCAAGCCACCAGCGTGTTGCCAGGCTAAGAAAACCCATAGAAATCATGTACCAAATTCATTTTTCTTTTTCTAAGCAAATAACCAAACTTGTTTAGATCCTGTACTGGAATCAAATCACACTGTCAAAAATAAATGCTGATTGCAAAACGGGGGATTCACTATAAAGTAACAGTACAGCCTTAATAGCATCATCACCTAAAGGTGTTCTTTAGAAAAAAAGATTCTGGGATGCTCTGGACCTCACAACCTTCACCTCTATGCTTGTTTATTGAAAAAGAAAAATCAATCCGTTAACATTTGACTGCTCCTAAACAAAATAATTCCATGATGTCACTTACTATGAGAAACTATCCTTTTCTATAACAAGGTCCTTTTTTTATGACCTGCTCTGACTGGCTCAGTGAGAAGGCATTAAGATGCAGATTCCAGAGGGAAAGACTTTTCCCTTGGGCTTCAAATTCCTGCAGATGAGCTGCCAGGCACACATAGGCCTGCCCTCTGAAATCTCATTTGCAAATAGGATTGTGAGTTCAGATGGGCAGGGCAGGCGTGGGCAGGTTTTGTCCCCATTGTGTTGAGTGGGTGGCTGATGGGCCACAGGAATACAGAAGCAGGAGGATTTGCGAGTCTCTGGAAGCTGTTCTTGCTTTTTATTGTCAAGGGAGACAGGGAAAGAAGCATAGCTTTATTCTGTTGCCTGCAGAAGCTTGAGGAGTGCACCTAATCTTTTAGAGACCTCAGTTCAGGCCAAGCCAGGATTTATGGCTTTGACAAAGTGAAGAAGTTAAGAAGTATATACCGTGTGCGTCTTTCTGCTTCTGGGATAGCTCACTCAGGATGATCTTTTCCAGATCACACCATTTACCTGCAAATTTCATTATTTTCTTGTTTTTCACTCATATAGACATATAATATAGGATAAACCTACTAAATTCTGTACACCTAAAGAAACTAATCAAGAGGGAGGACTCTTGCTAAAATGTTCAATCCCTATCCAGAAAGGCAAAGAGGATGGACATCAGAAGAAGGAGAAAAGAGGGAACAAGTCAGGAGCCTGCCACAGAGGACCTCTGAAAGGCTCTGCCCTACAGACTATCAACACAGATGCTGAGACTTAAGGGCAACCTTTGGGCAGAGTGCAGGGATTCTTATGAAAGAAGTGGGAAATAGTAAGATCCGGAGAGGACAGGAACTCCACAAAGGGAGCAACAGAACCAAAAAATCTGAGCATAGGGGTCTTTCCTGAGACTGATACTCCAACCAAGGATCATGCATGGAGATAACCTAGAACCCCTGCACAGATGTAGCCATGGCAGTTCAGTATCCAAGTGGGTTCCATAGTAATGGGAACAGGGGCTGTCTCTGACATGAAATGATTGGCCTGCTCTTTAATTACCTCCTCCTGAGGGGGAAGCAGCATTACCAGGCCACAGAAGAAAACAATGCAACCACTCCTGATGAGACATAATTGACTAGGATCAGAGGAAGGAAAAGAAGACCTCCCCATGAGTGGACTTGGGGAGGGGCATGCATGCAGAGGGTGGAAGAATGGGATTGGGACGGGAGGAGGGAGGAAACCACAGGGGAGGATACAAAGTGAATAAAGTGTAATTAATAAAGAATTAAAAAAAAGAAGTTAAGAAGTAGCCAGTATGAAACAGAAGTGGAGTTCTTTTAATGTGTGCTTTAGCATAAGGATCAAGAAAGAGGCACTCAGAAAGAAAGCTAAGGCATACTGAAGAGCATGGGTATGACCTTCTGTAAGATGGTCATAGTTAATTTTCCTTTTACAATAGTCATATTAGGAGTTTGGGAGCATTAGGAGAAATTATCTTCAAAGTGTTGCTAAGGAACCTAAATGAAAATTTAGGATGGCTGCAGTAGGCACTTGACAGGATTACAATTCATAAGGCAGTCATGTAGATCTCAAGGATGAAGGAAGGTAGAACATATCAGTAAACAAAGTTCTCAGATGATGTCCATAAAAAGGAATGAGATCTTACCCAAGGTTTACTACATTTCCACCTTAAGCCTGGTTTATTGCTATTTCAACACACAGTCTCTCTACTGACTCTAGGTTGGCCACCTACACAACAAATGGTGCCAGAGTTCTTGCTTCTCGGTGAAAGTCTTTAAATGAGACATGGGGGTGAGAGGCTCTTTTTCTCTTTCTAGGTCCCCATAATTCATCCTGCTTTTCTACCCTGGCTTATCAGCATTTTGTTCATTTACAGTGCTCTAGACAAGACAGTGTTCTCAAAAATTCTTTTCAACAACATTGTAGAATACACTAATATGCCATCCATGCTCCTATACAAGCCATCTTTCTTCATCTAGAATGGAAAGATTTAGAAAGAAATACAACAAAATGAAACAAGGAAGGCTTTATTCTGGACTGGTGATTTTGTTTTGCTTTATTTTCTGCTGTGTTCAAGCCCCACCTCCAAGCAAAGATTCTTGGACTCTGAGTTTTCCTGCATTTGGTGGGAGGTGATAAGCAACAGAGATATTGGAACTTCTAGGAGGCCAGTCACTCATCAAGACCTGAGAGTTTCTGCTTAGTGTTGGAAATTAGTTCTTTCTTTAGTGTTCTAAAAATCATGTGGTTGAATCCAACTTCATTGAAATTACTTAATAATAGCTTGCTGATAGTAGCCTGTAAGTAGACCAAGATTCTTTAAACCATGAACAATCAAAACACCAAAAGGATAATTTCTAAATCTCAATATTAATGTTTTTTTTCCAAGTCTTGAATTCACTGTAAGGCATTAGGGCTATGATGATGGTGGTCCAGGAGAGAAGTACTATGGGTGGAGATTTCCTGGGAACACTTAACCAGCAGAAATTACCCTAAGTAGGAGAACCACTGGACTCCTTTTATCCGTAGCTATGTCCTCTTCTACTGTGTGGTTGCTCACTCATAGACTCCTCTTTTGCTTATTTTCTCCCAGGTCTATTTAATTCATGATTGACAGGCCACATGTACCCCAGGATATGTATGAATGCAGGCTAATACAAAATCATAAACTTACGTAAAACATTTTTTGTTTGTGTGTGAGACACACACACACACACACACACACAGAGAGAGAGAGAGAGAGAGAGAGATTTGATTGTGTAGTTCTCAAGCATGAACTCCGGAGATGAGAACGTTGTGTGAAAATGCCAAAAAGTTGCATGTGCCTGCTGGACTTTTCTTAACATATTTCCTTTCCCAGATTAGGAATGGAAACCATTTTCTTCAGGTTGGAAGCCACTAATTTCCCCAGAAAATATGCTTCCACAGGTTTCACCAATATTTGACACTCTGAGGCACTCATTCTTTTTGGCCCTGGACACAAACAGCCAAGTCCACTGCTAGCTAGAGAATGAACCTTGAGAATTGGCATATTTTCCAATATGAGGTCATTGAGAACAGTGTTGGCAGTGGCCTGTCATATCCCCCAGACCTTTCATTTAGGGGCCAAATGAAGGCAATGATCTCTAACAAATGCACCATTAGGCAAGACCTCCATCTAAAAGCTTTGTGGATTCAGACACTCAGTAATTAAGTTGTGGGCCAGTGAGCAAATTATTTGCAATCAAACGTGTCCCTGATCAGCAATTAGATGGGCAAACATATGACCTCATTGTCTCCACCAAAGGGTGATTATGTAACAGTCTCTGGTCCTCGGATATTATGGTTATTTGCCAAATTTGATTCCAATAAGGGAGCTGAAATCACATGCTGCAGTTCTGGGAACAGGCTTGGGACAAGAGATCGTTCTTGGGATGCTTGATACCTTGTCTTTGATTCCTTTTGTAATGTGAACCCCACTAGTGGATGTCCAGACACAATGTAGTTGTGTCACAGGGAGGCAGCAACTTTGAAGAATGACTGAGGAACAGCAGCAATGACATGTTAAACAGAACATCAGTTTTTTAAATTTATTTTTTATTTATTACAATTTATTCACTTTGTATTACCTCTCTTCCTCTCCCAATCCCGCCCTCCCTCCCTCTTTTCCTCCCTTGCCCCTCCCATTGGGACAGGAACTCCACAAGGAGAGCAATAGAACAAAAATCTGGGCTCAGAGGTCTTTTCAGAGACTGATATTTCAACCAAGGGCCATTCATGGAGATAGCGTAGAACTCCTGCACAGAAGCAGCCCACAGGCAGCTCAGTCTCCAAGTACATTCCTTATAAGGGGAACAGGAGCTTTCTCTGACATGAGCTCAGTGGCTGGCTGTTTGAATACCAGTTTCTTAAGTTGTAGTTTTCTTGCTGAAGAAAAGGCAGTAAAGAAAATGGCAAGCTGCATGATGTTGCCATGCTTATAATCACAGAATTGAGAAAGCATAGGCCAGCCTTATCTAAATAGTAAGTTCCGGATCAAAAAAAAAAAAAAAAAAAAAAAAAAAGGAGAGAGAGAGAACACGAAAGAAAAGAAATTAAGAAAGCAAAAATTAAAAGGGGGTGAGGCATGGAGAAAAGGAAGAAAGAATGAGACGAGAAAGGAGAGAAGGAGAGAGAATGTCTTGTTTGCAGAGCCAGGGATTTGTTTCATTATCCAAGATACAATCACTTCTTTTCAGTGAAGGAAAGCCTGTCTGTTTTGTGCACTATTGAACACTCATCATCTATTTTCTCCTGAAGGATAAGGAGGGTTCATGAGAGCATCCAAGTCATGAAGCCAAGAGAGAGCTAGAGGATAATCTGTCTTGGGGTGACCTGGGACATCTAAATGTCACATAGTCTAGAGGCACATGTGACCTGGAACTGCCCTGAGGTGACTCAGGCACCAGCCCTTCCTTAATCCTTTATTTGTGCTCTTTACTCCAGTGTGATGAGCACAGAGCAGTCCTTTGCCAGCAGCTCTTAGCTCTGGGTGGGCCAGCAGAGAGCAGAGTGTAATCTCTCAGCTCATGGGGCTGTGCTGGAAGAAAAGAGCAATAACCGCTTAAACATGGCTGCAGGTGCTCTCACAACTTTACCTGCAGCTCGATCAATAGCTTTTAAAAGATTCCATCTGAGGAATCAAGGAGCTGAGGTGTTTACACACCAACTCCAACCCTTTGATTGAGGGGTGCCTTTTGCATGGGGTAAAGTGCACTTTACAGAGCTGGGAAAGCGCCTTAGACAAATGCCTGTGTTTGCTGACAGATTGGCGGCCGCATCTTCTGTGCTTGAAATGGAGAAGCCTGGAGAATATGGAGGAGCCACAAAGCCCATTACGGTTTCTATGCATTATGGACTGAAAAATAAAAGATTTTTATTGCATTTTAGCAAAAAAAAAAAAAAAAAAAAAAAAAACTTTCACTCAGATGTGACTAGCACTTTGTGGAGCACTTTGTGGACTTCCATTTAGGAAGCTAACCAAAGTAAATCATTCCTGCTGTCTTCTTGTTAAGAATTCTTGAGAGAACCACAGAGGAGGACATTGCAGCCAGTCATGACGAGACCTGATAGGCTAGGATCAGATGAAGGAGAGGGGAATCTTACCTATCCTTGGACTTAGAGAAGGGCATAGGAGGAGCTGAGGGAGGGAGGGTGGGATGGGGAGAGGAGGAGGGAGAGAACTACAGCTGGGATACAAAGTAAATAAACTGTAATTAATATAAAATATTAAAATTAAAAAAGAATTCTTGAGAGGCATAACACCTCTGGCCAGGGAAGGGGAACACTCAAGACTTTATTCCCATAGGTGCCCATTTTGAAATGGTTCTGGTGATGAAAACAATCTAAAAACTAGAACACCCTGCTTTGCCTACCCTCACCAATATCCTTCTTTGTCTTGTATATTTCCCAAACTAAATTTTCATCTTCATGCTACAGGGATAGTCATGGAAGTGACTATCATCAATGTTTGTATACATTTAAAGATAACATTACAGAATGCAACTAGCTCTCAATATGTAACTAACATACAGAATTATAACCACTATGAAGGTTTGTTTTTATTTTTAAAATGAATGTGTCGGTAGACACACAGTTGATGAGACACAAATTTTCCTTCCCATAAAAGCAGCATGTTTTCATTTATTAGGAATGATTTGAAAGCTGCAATAAAATATCCTCTTGGTTAAAGTCCATGGTCCCAGACAGTCCTTTAATTTTATTTGTGTGAGTCATTCCCAAACTGTATCAGTTCAATATCAAAGTATCTTTAAGTAAATTGATGGAAAGAAGGGAAGGACTAGAAAACTTGACTATCATGTGCAATTGATGGAAGTGGGAAGAGAGCCAAATGGCAGTCTAGTAGGTTCTGTGGTGCAAACAGCAAATGAGGTAATCGTGCCACGAAGGACTTCAGAACTGAAATAATAATAGTGGAAATGTGCTTGAATAGATTGTTACATGATTCCCTGGGAAGATCCAAGGTCACAGGATGGCAAAGTAAGGCTTTTCAGGCAAAGTCCTTCCATACTTGGTGGTATGGGGAGGAACAGACTATGGGAAAGGTAGAAGGTACTTTCACGGGTGTAAAATGCAAACTCCATCTTGAGCGTGACAGATCTCCCTGTACCCCAGTATTTTCATTTTATTTTTCAGTAGTATAATCCAGGATTTTTTCTTTTCCTTTAAAAAATGTTTTAATTGAAATAGAATTACATCACTTCTCCCCTTTTCCTTCTTCCAGCCCTTCCAAGTTACCTTCTTTCAAACCCCTTCCATTCCCACTATTTTCAATTTGACCGCCTCTTTTCCTTTGATTTTACTTGTTAAACACATATGCATGTATTGTATAAATATATATAAGGACAACCTGCTGAGTCTCTTTTGTTGTTTGCTGTTAAGGCTGACCACTCTGTATTGGACAGCTATTAAGAGGCTCATCCCTGGGAGCGGTTAAATTTCCTTCTCCCAGCAGTCAGTATTTGCCTGCAGTTCTTTATCTAGGGGTGGGGACCCTGAAAATTTTCTTTCATGTTAACATGTCCATTGGTATTGCTATTGTTCTGGTTTTGCTTATGCAGCTGTTTTTAGGTAAGAGGGTTTGACAACAAACTTCCTGGTATTCTGGCTCTTGCAATTTTTCCACTTCCTCTTCTGAGATATTCCTTGAGCCATAGATGTGAAAATGATGGGGCTGGGCTTCTCAAGATCCACTGATTTCTTGTATTGTGTCTAGTTGTAGTTTTCTGTGATGGTCATCATTTGCTGCAAAGAGAAGCTTCTTGATGAGGGGTGGTAGCTACATTTATCTATGTAACCCATGAATTTTAACTTGCTGCATAGTCACTCCATTTGTAGCTTGAGACAGGCTGTGACTGAATTTTGGCAAAATTCATTAGGTCAGAGAATCAGTTATAGTTTCTGGTAACCACTGGACCAGGAATGGTCACTTTTGTAGCATGCAGTATGAGCTGTGTGTTAATAGAAGCTTTTGTCCATTGTGCCACAATACTAGATCTGGATTATTGGAGTTTTTGTGACAGGTAAACCTTATTTTTAGTATAAATGCTATTCAGAGAGGCTCTGGACTATAAGAAAAGACCCTGAAAAGGCCTTTTCAGTACTTTTTCCATTTTTCTTATAGTTTTCATCAGTGAGAATCTGCTATGAGACTCTGGGTTATCATAAAATGTGGCCACTGGGAAAGGGGAAACACTTGGATCTTATGAGAATTACTGGTTCCAAAATAATCATTTGGCTCCAAGATAACATTTATTATTAATAACCCAGGAAGTTATTGTGGTCCAATAATCATATGGACAGAAGATAAGGGGAGATTGGAAGAACGTGTGAGACTCGGAATCTATTGTCTACATTCTTTCCTCATTTTCAGAAATTGGCTGTGGCAGATTACATTTTCCAGAAGTAGTTTTCAGAGCCGCTCTTCTTTTCAGCTGGACATGTTCTGAATGTGATCTTGTGCTTTCTCACTGAGGGAGAGAATCTGTCTTTTCACCCATTTGAATCTGAGTGGATCCTGAGATTGCTATCATCCATGAAACAAGTGGTGCCACGTTTGTTCTGGACCAGACAGTTCCTGTTTCTGGAATCATGGAAGGATACCACCCTAAGAAGAGTAACTGCCCTGGGAGAAGCCTAAATCACATGGAGAAATTTTAGTATGTGTGATGTGTGGGTGCGGCAGTCCATAAGGACGGTGAGGGAGGTTTCCATACCATATGTCCATGTCTGCTGGCATACCAAATGACACAAAATAGAGGATTCTAGCAAACTAGTGGAAACCCAGAATGAGCCCAGAACAGGGTGGTGGCTGCTGTCTTCAGGTAAGTCCTCTGGGAAGCTGGCGGCCTGGCACCTCCCCATAATGCCAGTGGGATGGATGGCTACTCCAGAGCTTATGTGGATTCCCCATTGACCCAAAGACTGCATAAAAATGTTTGCTGCTGTGTAGTAAAGTAGATCTGCCCTTTGATGGTCTCCAGAGTCTGTTTTTCAGGTTGGTGACTCTGTCACCTTCACTTACTCCTGGATCCAAGTTCCCACAGTGATGTAGCATTGACAATGAGACAAGTTTGACTATTTGCATCTATATGGGTTTCACATATAGATTATTTGTTTGATAATTTTCATAATCTGAATGAGTTAAAGCTTCAGTTCTAAACTCTTGATGAAAACATAATTTAAAGAGTTCCTGAAACAAAAGTTAAAATGATATTATAGTGATACATAATTAATGCTAAGAATTTGATAAGTTTCCTAATTATATCAGGCTAAAAAGATGCCTGTTGGGAAAAAGGTCAACAAGTAATTGATGGTTGTGTACTAATGCCTCTTTATGTACTATTGGAAATGTAAAAAATAAATGATGCAAGGAAAAGATGAATGTTCATTTCTCAAATCATACAGTTCTAATTCTTTGCTTTCAACAAAATTGAAAAATATGAAATTATAGTTGATTTATCATTAAAAATAATGTTTGGGCTGGAGAGATGGCTCGGAAGTTAAGAGCATTGGCTGTTCTTTCAAAGGTCCTGAGTTCAATTCTCAGCAACCACATGATGGCTCACAACCATCTATAATGGTGCCTTTTTCTGGCATTCAGGCTCACATGCAGGCAGAAACATGTATAAATAATAAATAAATCTTTAAATCTTTTAAAAAAATGTTTGTCCAGGCCATCATTATGGATCAGTGGGGAGGAACCTCTCTCCACCAGGGACCTGCAGTTGCCACACTAAGGTGGGACTCTGGTGTGACCTTTATCTTCCTTCCTATTTTCAATTTCAATCTCTGCAGACTTACCCTTAGTCCTGTTGTAGCCTGCCTGCTGAGCCCATCCTTCTAGCCTTCTTCTATTCTCTTGGGACTTGTCTTCTTGGTCAGGACCAGTGCACCCCTAGCTCTTCATCATGGCTTCTCTCAGCCTTTTCTTCCAGTCCACTTCAGTCCACTTTCATTTCTTTGTCACTCCCCACCACCTTGTAGAATGGCCTTCTACAAGGGCCCTCACAGTCACCACACTTAGCTAGGACCCAGCCTGGGCAACAGAAACCAAAGACTGAAACACTAACTCAGCAAAGATGAGACTAGATAAATACACCAAGGAACATCTCCAACATCATAACTTTAAATGCCCAGATCCCAGTACAAAAATATAAACATGAATAATCAAAACAATGTGCGTCTTCTAGAAGCCAGCAACCATACTGGAAAACATCACACCAAACCTCTGCAAAAAAAAACTAAATTTAGCCAAAGCATAAGATAAGGGCTTTAAAATAAGTTATGAATATGTTCAAAGATGTTAAATAGGATATAAATAAATCATTAATAAAAACTGTAAAAGCACAAACAGTTGAACCAAAATATTAAAAACAAAGACATGAAAGTAAAATTTAACAAAGAAATAAGAATCAGTGATAAAAACACAAAATGGAATAAAACTGGGAATGAAAAATTTAGGAATTCAAATAAAAACCTCACCAAGAGAGTACAAGACATGGAAGAGAGAATCTTAGGTGTTTAATAGAAGGCAGAATACAGACACACCTCTGTAAATGAAAATGATAAATCTAAAAAACCCTAGGCACAGTACATGGAGGAAATCTGTTACACTATGAAAAGATAAAAGTAAGAAAAGAGGGAGAAGAAGAAGAAGAAGAAGAAGAAGAAGAAGAAGAAGAAGAAGAAGAAGAAGAAGAAGAAGAAGAAGAAGAAGAAGAAGAAGAAACAACTCAGGTCAAAGGCATAGAAAATATTTTCAACAAAATCACCGAAGAAAAGTTACCCAATCTAGATGAAAAGATACTTAACAACTGACACATACTAACTACAGTTGGATAGGACTAGAAAAGAAACTCCCCACCACACGTACCAATCAAAATATAACAGTGAATATACAGAACAACAACAACAAAAGGGTAGTAAAAGTTACAAGGGTAAAATATCAAGTTTATATGAAGATAGGTCTATTAGAATGACACCTGAGTTTTTAGTAGAGACTGATAAAGCCAGAAGGGCCTGAACAGATGTGATGCAGGCTCTAAGAGAACACAGTTCAGACTATTATACTCAGCAAAACTATCAATCATGGAAGCCAGAGAAAGAAAATCATTTCACACAAAAACAAAGTTAAGCAATTTCTCTCCATTATTTTAACTTTACAGAATGCAAAGGAAAGAAAACTTAAGTCTGAAGAAGTTATCTTTGCCCAAAAAGACACAGGAATAAGTAGAAACAGTAAATCAAATGAGGTGGTAAAACCAACCATAGCAATAAAATAAAAGAATCAGTAACACTTCTCATTGGTAGCTCTTAATATTAATGGTTCCAATATCCAGATAAAACAACAGATTGGATTAGAAAACAGGATCTGGGATGGAGAGATGGCTCAGTGGTTAAGAGCACTGGCTGTTCTTCCAGAGGTTCTGAGTTCAATTCCCATGGTGGCTTTTAAATATCTGTAATGGAACTTGATTTCTTCTTCTGCTGTGCATGAAAAAAGGGTTCATATACATAAAATAAATAAATAAATCTTAAAAAAAGAAAAGAAAACAGGACCTATCTTTCTACTGTATCCAAAACACAGACCTCCCCATCAAGGATAGGCATTACTTCAGGGTAAAATAATAGAAAAGTGTATTCCAAGCAAATGGAACTAAGAAGCAAGCAGGGATAGCCATTTTAATATATGACAAAACAGACATCAAACTCAAACTAATCAATAAAAAGAGATAGGAAAGAACATTACATACTCATTAAAAGAAAAACCTACCAAAATACATTACAATTATTAAGCATTTATGAACCAAAAATAAGGGCACCCAAGTTGATAAAATAAACACTACTACAGCTAAACTCATGTATTAACCGTTATACAGTGACAGTGGGTAACCACAAAACCCAAGACACTGAAAAGAAAACTTGGGCACAAATTTCCACCTCTAACTAAGAATCTATTAAAACAGATACCTGCTGGGAAAGTAAAATCTGTTTTCTCTAATGGAGTGTCACTTGGTATGCCAATAATACTCTGGTGCCTGCCCTGTGCTCAATGTTGGTTAGCGAGCAAAAAACGGATTTCAGTTTTTTGATTTTTCTTTTTTTTTGTTTCTTATTGATTTTCTTTTTCTTTTACTTCATCTGTTTGATTTTGTTATTTTTTTTCTGTTTTTATTTTTTGAGAGAGAATGTTGGGTGGGTAGGGAGGTAGAGAGGATCTGGGAGGAGTTGGGGGAGGCGAAAGAATTCAATCAAAATGTATTGTATGAAAATGCTTAAATTAAAAAGAAAATACTTACATATAAATAAAAATAATGAACTATTTCCAATTCTATTTTAAAAACATTTCTCAAAGTATAAAGGGACTTGTCACCAGGTCTGGCCACTTCAGGTCAATCTCTTGGAATCCACATGGAGGAAGATAATCAACTTCCAAAAGTAACTTATACACATTCCATGGCACCTGTAACTTTCCAAACAAAACAAAATTTTAATCAACATATAAAACAAGAATGAGAAGAGCAACAGAACCAAAAAATCTGGACACAGGGGTCTTTTCTGAGACTGATACTCCAACCAAGGACCATGGATGGAGATAACTTAGAACCCCTGCACTGATGTAGCCCACGGCAAGTCAGTATCCAAGTGTGTTCCCTAGTAAGGGGAACAGGGACTGTCTCTGACATGAACTCAATGGCTTGCTCTTTGATCACCTCCCCCCACCCCCAGGGATGAGCAGCCTTGCCAGGCCACAGAGGAAGACAATGCAGCCAGTCCTGATGAGACCTGATAAGCTAGGGTCAGATGGAAGGGGAGGAGGACCTCCCTTATCAGTGGACTTGGAGAGGGGCAGGAAGGAGATGAGGGAGGGAGAGCGGGATTGGGAGGGGAGGAGGGTGGAGGCTACAGCTGGGATACAATGTGAATAAACTATAATTAATAAACATAAATAAATTAAAAAATAAGAATGGTGATCAGGACGATCAAAATCCTGGGGCCATTACACCCGTTCATTCAACAAGTGGTGCCCTCAGGAGTTGGGGCTGAGGTCACCTCCCTCTTCATGGCATACCTGGATGTGGTGAAGGTCTGCCTTCAATCTCAGAGGCCCCCAGTAGCCAGCGAGCTGAGACCTCCCTCCAGATTCTGGAGTCTCTGCTATACCAAATTACTCTCCATTCTGTAATCACCAGAGAAGTGCATCCTATACTGCAATAATGTCCTAGAGCCCCTGTCCGTGTACTGAAATGGTACTCACTGTGCCACCTGGTTTCAGAATCAGACCCGATTCACATTCACTGGAACCTTGGAAACCTTTGTGACGATTGTGAGGCATGAGGGCACTAGGACCGTGTGGAGCAGCCACCCAGCCACCCTGGTGAGGGTTGTGCTAGCTGCTTCTATCTGCTTAGCTGCTTATGAGCTAAGAATTCAATCTGTAACCTCTGACCTCTGCATAACCATGGTGGCTGGTGCCCTCACCCGCATGGGCACCGTGACAGTGATCAGCTCCTCGGAGCTTCTGGGAACCAAGCCGCAAGTTCAGCAAATGTATCTCATACTGGGAGCTAGCTACCTGTGTTCAAGCTGTGGTGGTGGGGGCGGGGCTGGTGTTTGCTGTAGCTAGGCTGGGGTACCACATCCCTTCGAGATGTGCCGTTTTCAGCTCTGTACTATTTCAACTATGAGCTGGTGAAGAGCTGGCTGAATGGGCTAAGACCAAAAGATGAGACAACTGTGGGCATCAGCATTGTGGCTGGTGTCATCTCAGGAATGGTGGTCGTCACCCTTATTCTACCTTTTGATGTGATGAAGACACAGCGACAGATGGCGCTGGGAGTAATGGAGGTGAGCGTGAAGCCCCCAAGAGTTGACCCCATCTGGCTCCTGCTTCAGAGAATCCAGGCCAAATCGGGCATCAGGGGATTTTTTTGCAGGTTTCTTTCCAAGGATCAAGGCTGTGTCCTCATGTGCCATCATGGTCAACAATTACGAGTTCATAAAAGATTCTTTGAGGGGCTCAACCAGGCATAGCCTCTGGACCACTGAAAAGTGAGGAGAATCCAGTTCTTGAATGGCTGGGAACAGGAGGCTGAGCCAAGGGCATTCCTTCCCAGCCCAGTCATTCCGGCTATTCCCCTTCCTAGAATCACCACTTGCCCATCTCCAAGTTCAAGACCAAATCTGACAAATGCCCCTTCTTTGTATCCTTTTTATGTTTGTTATCCCTCAATCCTGAGAAATCAAGACCTCAGGGCCAGGCAGCATTCCTAGGCCTGTTCATTTCCTGTCTAAAAATGATGACATTCTGTGCAAAAAAAAAAAAAAAAAAAAGAAAAAAGAAAAAAAAGTCTTTGTTAATGGACCACTATGTATCATTTAGCATTTATGTGGTCAAGTTTCTTGGTGCTCATAGCTTTAACAGTGAAAAATAAGAATAAATGTTGAGTAATTATAAGTTCATTGTGAAATGATCCTGTTATGTCTAGAAAACACTGTTTTGTTGTAGTCTACAACCCCTGGCTCAGTCTTTCTACCCTCTCTTTCATGATTTCTGAGCACATCTTTATCATAATTTTTCTCCTGTAAGGATAAAATTCTATGGCTCGAGATACAGAAATTAAAGTTCAAAATGCTTCAAGGTAAGAGCACTAGCTGCTCTCTCAGAGGATCTAGGTTTGTGTCCCAATACCCAAGTGGTGGCTGACAACTAAAGTTTTAGGTGATCCAATGTCCTCTTCTGGCCTCCATGAGCACAAGGCATGCATGTGATTCACAGACATACACCAAGACACTTTCATACACAAAAAATAAACTGTAAAGGGATACATTTACTAAGATTAATATAGGGAGCTTGTTTATGCAAATAGATCAAGTCATCATCAGTGTTGTTGATTGTCTAGACTTAAGAATGTCATGAAGGGGCTGAAGAGAAGGCTCAGCTGCTAAGAGTACTTACTGCTCGTTCTTTCCAATTCAATCCTAGCACCCACAACTGTCTATAACCATAGTGCAGTGGGATCTGATGTCTTCTTCTTGTGTGAATCCATGCAGACAAAACACCTATATACATAAATAAATACATCTTTTAGAATGCCATACTGATAATGTTAATAAGTAGGTAAAACACAAAACTGGGTTTTATCTGCATCCACTTCTTCTGTTGTAGAAAGCACAAACATTTGAGAAGGCATTTTTTTTCAGTATTTAAAAGTCAGTAAAGAGGTAGCCTATATTACCAAAGAAAACTGTTCTAGTATGAATATTCATTTGATTTTTTTGTTGGTTTCTCTTGTTGATGGAAACAAGATTATCATCTAACATCCATGTCAGAACTGCAGTCATTAGAATAGAGATGAGCAAATTCTTGGCCATTGGGTATTCAGGAAGAAATAATTTACCCTCTGGTTTTATCATGTTGCAATTTGTAAGGAGTGGAGGAAGCCCTGAGTGTGTCCTAAGTGAATGTGTGCTGTTGATTTACCATGTCAAAGACCCCAAACCTTCAGACCCATAGGAAAATGGCAAAGCCACCCCCCCCCAGTCTTTTGAACTTTGATAGTACGTGCAGAAAATGTCTACCATAAGTTCCTTCCCATGGACATTTAGGACCTAAACACTGCTACCCTAGTGACTGCTCCTACCAAGATTAGCTAACCCCGCCTCTTTAATCCAGCTATAAGCCACATCCTCTGCCTGCTTGTTTATCTGTATGTAATAGGTCCACCTCTTGTTCAGCGGTGTGCAATAACATCCTGTCTCTGTTCAACTGTGAGTAATACGCTCTCTGAGCTTTGGAAATGTTGGAGAGCCCAGCAGATTTTCTGTGTGTCTCTTTGTTTTTTCTTCATTTTGTTGTTGCCCCTAGTCAGGTCAAGTTCCTGGGAGTTGTACAAGGACTCAGTAGCCATTAAATTGTAATCTAGTGGTTGGAGGGGAATCAATAAAGGCAATCTGTGAAAATCAATTGACTCTATGAAATCAATAATGAAGAACTACATATTTTATTATTAGTTATTAAATAGTTCATTAAATATCCTTTATACCAGTAAAATTTATGTCTTCTCTGTGACAAGAGCTGGTTGTTTAATGATTACCAACATAACTATAAAGCCAGACAGGTGAGCCTGATGGTAAAGAGAACATAGACAAAGGAAGAACTGGTGAGATGGTACAGCAGATAAAGGTGCCTGTTTAGCCGAACACCCATGGACAAAGGGTGTGATAAATTGTTTAAAAGATCCTATTGTTTATGATAAAGTCATCTAGATGATACATAAATCTTTTTTCCAAATTTATGTATTTCAATTACCTTTTCAGCTCTAGCTTTGTGTGTCGGTTAGTTTTACATCACAGCTGGCCAGACACAAAAATTTCTCATGTTCATCAGCATTCTCCTTCACTGTTTCCAAAGATGTTGTAGAAAGGACCACTGCTTAAGTTATTGCCGTACTAACTTCTCTTTGGATAGTCAACAGTTGGGCTGACTATCCCAGAGCAAATTGACTACCCAAACTTCGTGACATTTCTCGTCTCTCAACTTTCAATTTATATTCTCCAATCAAAGTCAATGTCACTAAAACTGTTCATTGTATAAAAATAGCTCAAAACTGCCTTAGCAGTTACATTAGTTTAAACAATAATTTTCCATTGCAGCCTTAAAGATAATCACAAATATAACTGTTTCAACTTCTCTGTACACGTCTGGGCTTGGGAGACAGATCAGTCAGTAAAGGTGTTTTTTTTTTTTTTTTTTTTTTTTTTTTTTGTGCAAGCCTGAGGACTTGAGCTCAGGCCCAAGAACCCATGTAGAAATCTCAGAGTGGTGGAATGTACTTACAATGCCAGCACTGGAGAGACATATATGTCCTAATTGGTGAGCTCTCTGGGTTCCAGTGAGATACCCTGTTTTAAAAAATAAGGTGGACAGCTCCTGAGGAATGATTCCCAAAGTAGTCCTATGGCCTGCATACATCAAGAACACAATATGCCTGCATATCCCTTTGATTACATTTGCATGTGCAAACATGCACACATGTTTTATCACCTCAGAGCTGAGATGAGAAAATGGTTATCTCCAGGTGGACTGTTCTGATTTATTTGTTCTAGGCCTCACAAGGCTGAAATCCATGTGCAGTTCATTTTTTTTTTTTTTTTTTTTTTTTTTTGTCTGTTGCGTTCTGGGTAATCCAAGATTGTTGCCCAAATTTTAAGTTTTAGCATCTTCATTTTATAGTCAAAGTCCCCTTTACCATGTAAGGTAACATTTTCACAGGTTCCAGAGATTAGGATATGAGTGTTTCAGGACCACTGTGCTGTCTACTGTAGACTTTCAGATTTCCCCTTTACCCCCTTGCTTTGTTAAAATGCTGGCTATCTTTAATCAGGTTAGTGAAAGAAAGGAGGAAATGCATTTTTATAGAAGGTTATTTATTTTAATATATGTTTATTCCTGTGTGAATTTATGTGCACTATATATATGCAGGTATATGCAGAGGCCAGAGAAAGGTATCAGATCACTTGGGACTGTATAGTGGTTTTTATGTGCTCATTGTGGGTGCTAGAAATGAACTGGGGTCTTCTGTAAGTGCACTGAGTACTCTGAGCATTGAGCAATATATCCAGCCCCTATATTTTTTGCTTTTTAAGCATTAGCCCATGCTCATCTCCCACATTACCAGAGGCAGAGTCTCAGCTGCAGCCTACACCTCCATTAACAGGTGGAGACTTTTGGCTTTTGAAGCCTTTTCCTCTAGTATCTGTGGAAGCACTTTTTCACCTTGGAGCACCTTCTGATTAGCTCTATAGGCTTTCAGGCTTTCATAGACACAAGTGATGCCCATATTCTCAGCTGAACAAAATAATACCTGGGAAAGTCCCTAAGGCAGTAATGCTTCAACATTACTTCAGAACCACTGAAGTATTTTAAAAACTTATCCACACTTATACACTCGCCACACACTGAAAGTCTGCTTAACTTGGTCTACCAGAGTTTGAGTAGCATTAGTTTTGAAAAACTCCCCATTTGAAATAAAACCTATGACCCTGAAGAAAAGAAAGAAAGAAAAACTCCCCAGATAATGTCTATGGAGAGCCAGGTTTGAGAAATACTGTTCAAAGATAAAGGGGCTGAATGTTGTCCCTTAGTGGCTCCATTTAGTAGATGAGTAAATGCCAGCTCTCGAGAAGTATGACATTACTGGCTTTGCAAGACCAATATGGGAGGAATAATCAAAGAGCCTGACATTTAGGCAGGGCCATTGTCTCTCTAAACACTCCTGCTACTTGATAAGCAACTCTTTTTTGCTTAACACTGGCATGAGGCTGGCATAGGATCTCTGCAAGTAGCTGTCCTTAAAGGACCTGGGCATGAGTAAGGAAAGAAGGCAGGCAGCGTACTTCATGCTGCTACCTTGAGCAGCATGCAGACACAACCCTGTGTGGTCATTGAGGGGCTAGCCAACCAATGAATTGAAACATTTTGACATAAGGGGAGACACATCAACCATCACCTCTGATGTGTCTGCTGTGATGACTCCATTTAGACTTTCTAAGGACTCAGTAGGGCCATAAAAGACACAAGTAATACTTTTCAATGGTCAAACAGGGAAGTGAGTCTCAGTAAGAGACAATAGGGTTAGAAATATATTTCAGCGATACAAAGTGCTTGTCTACCATCTGTGAGGACCTAAGTTCAACTCCCTGCACTACCTACACAATAAATAAATAAGAAGAGCTAGTTTGGGAGCTGAAGAGATGGCTAGGTGGTTAAGAATACTTGTTGCTCTTTCAGAGGACTCTAACTCCACAGCATCCACAAGGAGGTGACCAATTGTCTGTAACTCCAGTTCCATTAGACCTGGCACCCTCTTCTAGCCTCCTCACATACTGCACACACAGTGCATGACATGCATTCAGGCAAACCATTCAGATACATCTTAAAAAATAAAGAAAAATTGCTGTTTTGAGAAGCAACTGCCAAAACAATTTATGAAATTTTTGCATGCTTAAAAGAGCACAATACGTTACCTAGTTGTTTTGTACTTCAGAAATTCGACACAGGCCTCACCAGATTCGAAATCATGGTATTACCAGAGCTGGGTTACATTCTGGAAATTCTAGGGAAGAATCTCTGCCTCTGACATCACTGAGTTTGTTAGCATAATTCAGTTCCTCATGGAATCAGAGTCTGATAGAAAGTTTTTCTCTTGTTGTCAATTGGGAGTATCCCCCAGCTCACGCATGGCCTTTACTTCCATCGTTCAAGCCAATATGGGTGGGCCAAATTCCTTTCCATTTTGAGTCTTGTTTCTTTTTCCATCATCACATCCTGCTTTCTTCCTCTTCTGCTTTTCTCTTTCACTTTTAAGGATCTACACAGGTAATCCAAGACTGTTTCCCAATTTTAAGTTTTAGGATCTTATTTTTATGGGCAAAGTCCCCTTTTCTATGTGTAACATTTTCACAGGTTTCAAAAATTAGGATATGAATGTTTCAGGACCACTGTGCTATCTACTGTAGACTTTCAGGTTTGCCTGTTATCCACTTCTGATATTCTGGTTGCTTTCCCTTTAATCAATGCTCTTGTTGAATATTCTTGAGGTATAACCATGTTGCCATTTTTTGCTAACTTTTACCCCAGATCATCTGTTTTTTTTTTTTTAAATTATTTATTTATTTATATTTTTACTCAGGCTTTAACACGCATCTACATGAAACATTTAAATATCTCTGTGCCCTAAAATCTTTTATAAAATGGCCTGATGATGCTATTTGGTTGTTCCATAAGTGAATTATTGGTGTCTTTTTCCTACCTCCAGCCTATTCTGCTATCCAGTACTTCCTGTTTTTCTAATACCATCATCATCATCTACTTAATTATGCCAACACCTGGGTTTTCTTCGCTCTTTGCCTTTTACTCAGTTGTTGAAAACCACATCCTCTCTGTTATTTCCTTTTACTCTGTTGTCATAACAGCAAGCAAGATGACCCAATGTCCATGTTGGCCATCAAATCCACTTCTTACATCAGTGAAAGAAATGGTTTACAGGTTTAATTGGAAATAGCAAGGTCAAAATTTTAAAAAGTTGTTTCTAGATGGCAAAACTGTGGACTATTTTTTTCCTTATTATTTTAGTATTTTAGACATTTCCATGTAAAACTCCAAAAGAGAGAACATTCCAAAAGAAACACCCCGATATTGTTGTCTCTAATAGCATCCTGTTATTTTCCTCTTTTTACTACACATTGTAGTAGTAAATATTTTATTTATTTTTGTTATCAGTTACATTTTATTAACTCTGTATCCCAACTGTATCCTGCTCCCTCATTCCCTCCCAAACCCTCCCTCACTCCTTCATCTCCTCCCTGCCCCTTTCCAAGTCCACTGATAGGGGAGGACCTCCTCCCCTTTCATCTGACCCTGTTTTATCAGGTCTCATCAGGACTGGCTGCAAAGTCTTCCTCTGTGGCCTAGCAGGACTCCTCCTCCCTTGGGGGGTGGGGAGGTCAAAGAGCCTGCCATTGAGTTCATGTCAGATATGGTCCCTGTTCCCCTTACTATGGGAAACCAAGTGGTTACTGAGCTATCACTGGCTACATCCAAGCAGAGGTTCCAGGTTATATCTATGCATGGTCCTTGGTGGAGTATCAGTCTCAGAAAAGACCCCTGTGCCCTGATATACTTGGTCCTTGTGGAGCTCCTATCCTTTCCACGTCATACTAACTCCCCCTTCTTTCATAGGATTCCCTGCACTCTGCCCAAGGCTTGGTTATGAGTCTCAGCATCTGCTTTGTTACACTGCTAGGTAGAGTCTTTCAGAGGCCCACTGTCGTAGTCTCCTATTGTTTTTTCCTCCATCCAATGTCCATCCCATTTGTCTTTCTAAGTGAGGATTGATCATCTTACCCCGGTCTTCTTTCTTGTTTATCTTTTTTCAGTTTATAGATTTCATTATGTTTATCATATCTTATGAGTCTAAATAAGTGAGTATATATCATGTGTGTCTTTCTCCTTCTGGGATACCTCACTCAGAATGATCTTTTCTAGATCCCACCATTTGCCTGCAAGTTTCATGATTTCCTCCTTTTTGATTGCTGAGTAGTATTCCATTGTGTAAAAATACCACAACTTCTATATCTATTCCTCTGTTGAGGGACATCTGGGTTGTTTCCAGCTTCTGGCTATTACAAATAAAGCTGCTACAAAACATGGTTGAGCAAATGTCCTTGTTGTGTACTTGAGCAACTTTTGGATATATGCCTAGGAGTGGTATAGCTGGATCACGAGGAAGTAATAAATATTTTGCTGTGTTTCTCATTTATGCTTTCTTGCATACTGTTTCTAGGGTCGTAAAGGCAGCACCATATTTATTATGCTAATCACTATGTACCCAGCATCCAGACCTATGATTGCCATACAATGAAGGTTGTCTATATAGTCTCCTTCTCACTATGACAACTTGTGAAAATTTTATTCCAGATTTCTATCTATGTGTTTCCACTGGGTAGTGGACTGCTCAGGCAACCTGTCTTTGTCTTAGGGCCCTGAGCTGACAGTGTCAGCATTACTAGGGGCTGTTCTATAAATGTAAATTCCTGGTTCCCTCTCCAGGATTAAAAATACTGGGGCCACTGAGATGGCTCAGTGGGTAAAAGTGCTTGCCACCAAGCCTGGTGGCCTGAGGTCAATCACTAAGGACCCTCAAGGTGGAAGGAGAGAACAGACTTCACAGGTTGTCCTCTGATCTTCACATGTGTGCCTTTGCATGAACACACATACACCTATACATGCAAATAAACAAAAATATAATTTTAAAAAGTTAAAAGAAAAACTGATGAATTTCACAATTCTGTGCTTCAACAAACTTCCACTATGATTGAGTTGTGGGAGGACAATATTTAAAAACCCTGTTCTGCCTTTTTTGAGGCTGACATTCAACCAAGGACCATGTATGGATATAACCTAGAACCTCCGCTCAGATGTAACCTGTGGTAGCTCAGTAACCAATTGGTTTCTCATAGTAAGGGGAACAGGGACTATTTCTAACAGGAACTCTATGACTGGCTCTTTGGTCTCCCCACCACCCAAGGGAGGAGCAGTCCTGCTAGGCCACAGAGGAGGACTTTGCAGCCAGTCCTGAAGATACCTGATAAAACAGGGTCGGATGAATGGGGAGGAGGTCCTCCCCTATCAGTGGACTTGGAAAGGGGCAGGATGGAGATGAGAGAGGGAAGGTGGGATTGGGAGGGAATGAGGGAGTGGGACACAGCTGGGATACAGAGTTAACAAAATGTAACTAATAAGAAAAAAAATAAAATTAAAAAAATGAAAAAAAACCCTGTTCCATATAATAGATTATTGCACAAAATTAGGCAGTCAATAACTGTTTTAAATTATGTTCAAATCTTTACAAAAACTTGCAAATAACATGGTTTCAGGAACAGATTGAAATAGCAATGAATTATTTGGTGTTTGTATATGTGTGTATATATATATGATTTTGAGAAAAAATGTTCAAAGGAACATTGAAAAAGACTCACTTATCATTCAGAGCTTATTATGGTAAGAGAATGACAGTTTGAGGCCAGAAATGATGTAACCCAGGTTCTCTAACTAACCCAACTGCTCTATCAACTAGAAGCCATCAAGGACAAGTATAAAGGAAAGGTTTCCCTGGTGGAGCACCAGTTGGAATCGTTCCAAGTGCAGACATTTTTAATATAACAAGTTTAAGGCAGCCAGCGCCTTGTGATTTCTCATAGCAGCATGAAGCAGTCCACCTGTTATGGAAAGTTCAAAAGGAGTCAATCCACACAGAATGATTCACGAAGAGAATTTCCCGTTGCACAGAGATGAGGTACTGGGGACAGATCCCAAAGGACCTTGTCATCTATATTTATGAGTTTAAGCAACTTTCAGATCATGATTTCTGTGATCTAGAATTTTTCCTTCCCAGGGATGCTACTGCGGAGGTCAGTTTGGGACAAGCAGAGAGCAGATGTTGTAGAATGCTTTACTCTTAAGTTGAGTTCAAACATTCACTTTTTTATAGGTAAAAATTTATTCTCCTTACTAGTTTTTAAAGGCCTGAGGGAGGATATAACAGATATTCACACACTGGATATTAATTTGAAAGATAAAGTGATTGGCCCACTAATTGAGACTTGATGCACATTAACACGGGCAGGAATAAATATAAAGCTACTTTAGTACAGCTAGTCAGCTATATGTATCTCTTGGTTTCACAAATACAAGTGTTGAATACAATCTGTTTGATTTTGATTACTAAGTCAATACCGTTCATGTTATATTCCAGTGGTTTATGTAGTTATTAAGACATTATGATTTATCCAAATCACCACAATTATGCATGAATCCATTGATCCTCATCACCCTGTTTATGAAATTACCTCGTCCTCTAAACCTGTATCAATGAACGCTTTTATGCAATGAACCTAGAAGTAATGCTCAAACCCACAAAAGCTAAAAATAGAAAATTGGCCTTTTGCATATCATGGGCAACAGATGTAGGAAGGGAAAAAAAATAAGCTCATGGCTGAGAAATTTTATATGCATTTAAAAATAAAAACTGGCGAGAAGAAAATGTCAAATGAGTGATTATTATACGAAGTTCTACTACGGAAGTTATTTATGGAGCTTCTTCTAAAACTCCTGACCCTGGAATCAATTTGAAGACAATTGGAAACTAATCCTATCTATAAGTGTTACAATGTATTCTTGTCGAGGGCCACCTGGCATCTTTCTAGGGATTTCTAGTCATTATGTGCAAGAGGAAAAGCTTCTCATCTCTTTTCATTTGCCTTAAGCCTGGGATAGTTTAAGAGATACTTTTGAATCCCATAGTTACCAATTATTTGCTTTCCCTACTTTTCTCTAAAAGTTTTTGTTACAGAAGAATTTATAATATTTATGACAGGGGGTGTAGGTCCTCTCCATGCATGGTGGTCTCTGCAGGCCCCACTGGGCCCAGGTGTTTTGGCTCTGCTGTTCTCCCTGTTCAAATTGTATATGCATTTAAAAATTAAAAAAAAAATGGGCTTCAAAGGAATCCCATTGGCTGCTAAGTTTCCAAGTGGGTTCCCTAGAAAGGGGTTCAGGGACTGTCTCTGACATGAACTCAGTGACAGTCTCTTTGATCACCTCTCCCTGTGGGGTTTGCAGCCTTGCTAGGCCACAGAGGAAGATGATGTAGCCAGCCTTGATGAGACCTGATAAGCTAGGGTCAGATAGAAGGGGAGGAGGTCCTCCCCTATCAGGAGACTAGGGAAAGGGCAGAGGGGGAGAAGACGGAGGGCGGGTGGGACAGGGAGGAGACCAGGGAGGAGGCTGCAGAGGGGATACAAAGTGAATATGAAGAAATTCTAATAAATAAATATATAAATAAAATTAAAATTTAAAATTTTATATTACCATTACAGTATGAACAAAATAATTTATTAAAATGTTGATTTGCATTAAATTTAAGAATAAAACTTTAGTGAAAATGAAAAAAAACATTTATGACGGAATAATATATAGACCCTCTAACATATCAACCAATCAACCTCACCACTGCAAGCTTATAGCCAATCCAGTTTTATCTATATCCTTATGGCGATGTCTCACCCATAAAAACGATTAGAATCATGAATTGAGAAGATGGCTCCATGAGTAAACAGCGCTGCTGAGTTTGGCCATCATGACTAACATGGTGAGAAAGCTGATTTGTGCAAGTTTCTTCAGACCTCCACTCATGCACCATGGCACAGGCATGCCATACTCCACAATAACCAAAATAACAAAAATGTAATTAAAAATCTGAAGCATGCTATAATATTTCAAGGTGTAGAGGACTCTCATCTTTGGATAAGAGATTCACCATTTCTCTTCTCAATTTCTTTAAATCGTGACAAATAGGAAAACTTACCTGCTGCTGCTAATTAGGTAGTTTAATGTTGTAAGATGGTTCGGGGCGGGGGGTGGAGTTAACATCATCTCTCTGAGTGCCCTGTTGCAAAAAAAACTTTTTATTTTGCAGACAGAAAAATGATGACCCTCATGTGTTACTCAATTCCTTTCAGTCCTCACATGGCCTTTGGAAGAACAGGGATCTAAGTGCTTTGCATCAATTGTACATTTTCATTTCGAATTACATTTCAGTTACCAGTGTTTAGTTTACCTCACCGTGGTAAAATAATTTTTCTGCATGATTTTAGTTTTCAGTTCACTGGGACTCACTTACGCCCCGGTGCATTGATCTATTTTGGCTAACATTTTATGTGTTTCACAGGTATTCTCCAAATATCAATTATATTATTCAGCTACCTAGTGCATTTACACTTCTCATATCCTGTTTCTTACTTGTTCATCAGTTGATGAGTGAGAAATTTGTTTATCCAAATATTGTAGATCTACCCATCTAGACTTCTGGTACTATCAAGTTTTCTTTGATTATTTTAAGCTTATGTTATTACAGGTGCAGTCACAGTTAGCATCCAATTTCCTTCCTGCTGAGTTGGCCCATTTATCATTATAGATTGTCCTCTTTTGTTTTGAGACTGGATCGTACTCTCTAGCCTACACTCTCCTGAAACTTACTATGTAGTTCAGGCTTACCTCAAACTCATGGCTGTCCTTCTGCTTCAGGCTCCTGAGTATCAGGTTTCCAGGCATGGCTGTTATTTCTAGCTATAGATTTTCCTGTTCTCCCCCCCCCCCGGAAATACTTCTTTAAGCATACCTAATCTGACATTAATGCAGCTTGAATATTTCCCACAGAATATTGTTCCAATCTTTAAAAATATATTTATTTTATGTTGTTTATGTATATGTATGTGAGTCTGTGCACATCTCTGTGTGTGCCCATGGAGGCCAGAAGAGGGTGTCAAATCTTCTAGACCTGGAGTCACATCCTATTGTGAGCTGATCAATGTGGGTGCTCAGAGCCAAGCTCTAGTCTTCTGAAAGAGCAACAAGCATTAACTGTTGAGCCATTTCTCCAGCTCTATCAATCTTTTTATTTTTAAAATGTTTGTGGTTCTTTCTTCCCTCAGGCTCAATTATCAGGGTATCCTCTAGTACTGCAATAGAATATCAGCTGCAGCCTACCTCCAACTCCTCTGTCATGCCTTCTCTTCAGGAAGATCTAAAACCAGCCCTTCCCCTTCCTCCTCATTGATGTATGCCAGCCCCCAAATCAGGCAGATACCTCCTGCTGAATCACAAGCCACATCAGACAGAAGACCAGGTAGACTGCCCAAGAACCTTCTTCACTCTCTCTCCTTTTCCAGACTGAATCCTCCAGGTTGCCCCTATCACTGCAACAGACCATCTCCCCCAGGCCTCCCCTATCTCCAGCCAGCAATTTCAGTAAGCATTCCCCATGAACACACTAAGAAAGCAGGCTAAGAAAACAGGCAACATACAGCCAACACACTCTCTGAAAATCCAGAGAGGAAACAGAAACCAAGGAATGAAACACCTATCCAACAAAGACAAACTCAAAACCAGCATCTACACCTATAATCACCTCAAAGCTAGATACCTACACGAGAGTGTAAGAACACAATTGATAACAACCAAGATAACATGTATTCAACAGAGCCCAGTTACCCTACCACAGCAGGCCCAAAATATGCCAGCATAGTTAGTTGAAACACAAAACCTTAAAATCAACTATATGAAGATGAGAGAGGTCCTTAAAAAAGGAAATTAATAATTCCTTAAAGAATCCAGGAAATCATAAATAATTGGAGAAAATGAATGAATTCTTCAAAGAAAGCCAATAAAAATAATCAAACAGTTGAAGAAAATGAAAAAAAAATGAAAAAAGAAAATGAAAATGGAAATAGAAGCAATAAAGAAAATACAAACCAAGGGAATTCTAGAAATGAAAAAAATCCGGAATGTGTTCAGGAAATACAGAGCAAGCTTCACCAACAGAATACAAGAGAAGGAAAAGAGAATCTCAGGCACTGAAGATACAGTTGCAGAAATTGATACATTGGTCAGAGAAAACATTAAGTAAAAAAATTCCTGTTATAAAACATTTAGGAAACATGGGACACTATGAAAAGACCAAAGTTTCTTAAGAATAATAGAAATAGAGAAAGGAGAATTATCCCGGTTTACAGGCCCAGAAAATATTTTCAACAAAATCATAAAAGAAAAAGAAAATAACCGAAAGAAAGAGACAGTTATAAAGGTACTAGTAGCACACAGAAAACCAAATAGATTGGGCTAGAAAAGGAAGTTCCTGCGCCACATAACAATCAAAATACTAAACATACAGAACAAAGAAAGTACATTAAAAGCTACAAGGGAAAAGGATTAAGTAGCATATAAAGGCAGACCTGTTAGAATCATACATGCCTTCTTAACGGAGAAATCTTAAAGCCAGAAGGGCCTGGACAGATATTCTTTAGACTCTTAAAGAGACCACAGATGCCAGCCCAGACTACTAAACTCAGCAAAACTTTTAATCACCATAGATGGAGAAAATAAGATATTTTGTGATAAAATAAAAATTAAACAATATCTAGGCATAAACACAGCCTTACAGACTGCTAGAAGAAAAACTTTAACAGAAGGACATTAACTACATCCTTGAAAACACAGGAAATAATTTTACATTAGCAAAACCAAAATCAGGAACATACACACACACCACCACCACCACCACCACCACCACCACCACCACCACCACCACCACCACCACCACCAAAATAACAGGAATTAACTGAAGGAGACCAAGAGGATACAAATTGGAAAGGAAAAAGACAAAATATTGACATTTGCAGATGATATGATAGTATACATAAGTGACCCCAAAATTACATCATGGAACCACTTTTCAGTGAAGTGGCTGAATACAAGATTAACTAAAAATTAATCAGTTTCCCTCCTATATAAAAATGACAAGTGGACTGGAAAAGAAATCAGGGAAACAACACCCTTCACAATAACCACGAATAATATAAAATATTTAAGCAAGCAAGTTAAAGATTTGTATGAAAAAGTTCAAGTCTTTGAAGAAAGAAATTGAAGAAGATATCAGAAAAATGAAAGATCTCCATTGCTCATGGATTAATACAGTAAAAATATCCATCCTACCAAAAGCAATCTACAGATTCAAAGCAATCCCCATCAAAATTCCAACACAATTTTTTTCTCTTTTTTATTATTAATTACAGTTTATTCACTTTGTATCACAGCTGTAGCCCCTCCCCAACCCCTCTCAATCCCACCCTCACTCTCTCTTTCTCCTATGCCTCTCCCCCAGTCCAATGATAGGGGAGGTTCTCCTCTTCTTCAATCTGACCCTAGCCAATCATGTCTCATCAGGACTGGCTGCATTGTCTTCCTCTGTGGCCTGGTAAGGCTGCTCCCCACTCAGGGGGAGGTGATCAAAGAGCCAGCCACTGACTTCATGTCAGAGACAGCCCCTGTTCCTATTATTTGGGGCCTCTTCTTGGACATTGAGCTGCCATGGGCTACTTCTGTGCAGGGGTTATAAGTTATCTCCATGCATGGTCCTTGTTTGGAATATTAGTCTCAGAAAAGACCCCTGTGCCCAGATTTTTTTGGTTCTGTTGCTCTCCTTGTGGAGCCCCTGTTCTCTTCAGGTCTTACTATCTCCCCCTTCTTTCATAATATTCTTTGCACTCTGCCCACAGTTTGGCTATGAATCTCATGATATGTTTTGATATCCTGCTGGGTAGAGTCTTTCAGAGGCCCTCTGTGGTAGGGTCCTGTCCTGTTCCCTATTTTCTCCCTCTTCCCATGTCTGTCTCATTTGTCTTTCTGAGTGAAGATTGATCATCATACCCAGGGTCCTCCTTCTTGATTAGCTTCCTTAGCTGTACAGATTTTAGTATGATTATCCTATATTATATGTCTAATATCCACTTATAAGTGAGTGTATACCATGTGTATCTTTCTGCTTCTGGAATACCTCACTCAGGATGATCTTTTCTAGATCCCACCATTTGCCTGCAAATTTCATGATTTCTTTGTTTCTGGTTGCTGAATAGTATTAAATTGTGTAAGTGTACCTCAATTTCTGTTCCCATTTCTCAACTGAGGATTGTTTTCAGATTCTGGCTATTACAAATAATGCTGCTACGAACATGGTTGAGCAAATGTCTTTGTTGTGTACTTGAGCATCTTTTGTATATAGGCCTAGGTGTGGTATAGTTGGATCTTGAGGTAGCACTATTCCTAATTGTCTGAGAAAGTGCTGATTGATTTCCAAAGTGGTTGTACAAGTTTACATTCCCACCAGCAATGGAGTAGGGTTCCAACACAATTCTTTACAGACTTTGAAAGGAAAATTCTCAACTTCAAATGGAAAAACAAAAAAACCCAGGATAGCTGTGTATACGTTTTGGCTGTTGGCTTGGTGTCTTTGGAAGTCTCCTAACAGTGGGAGTGGGTACATCTCTGACTCTTTTGCCTGCTCTTGAGAAACTTTTTCTCCTGTTGGGTTGCTTTGTCCAAACTTGATTTGCCTTATTTTATCTTGTTTTGTCCTGTTTGTCTGTCTGTAATTTCTTGGATGCCTGCTCTTTTCTGAAGAAGAAACTGAGTGGGTGTGGATCTTGAAGAGAAGGGTGCTGTGGGGAGCTGAGAGGAGTGAAGGAAAATGAAACTGTGGTCAAGATATTTGTATGAGAGAAAAATATTTTTTTCAATTAAAAATACTTTGAAAACACACTCAATTTGTTTCATACTTGCTAGGTTTAAAATTATTTCTTTTTAAAAGTTTCCCTCTAATTCTTCCCCACCTTCCTACCCTCCCAATTTCAATTCTCTCACAAGACCAAAATTTCTGAATCAAAGTCAAGGATCTAGTTTTGCCTAATGTGAGGACTTTAAATGATTAAAGGAACCAGTAAGGGGGTGTAGTTGGAAGAGGTGAGTGGGAGAAGAGGATCAAAACAAACAAACAAACAAACAAACAAACAAACAAACAAATTAAGCAATGTATGAGGAGCGTGTACTGAAATCCACTATATTGTTTATTAATATAAAAATCCAATAAAAACTTCTTGGGGAGGAGGTCCCCCCCATCAGTGGACTTGGAAAGGGGCACGGTGGAGATGAGGGAGGGAGGGAGGGAGGGACTGGGAGGGAATGAGGGATCGGGACACGGCTGGGATACAGAGTTAATAAAATGTAACTGATAAAAAAAATAAAATAAATAAAAAATGATATAAAAAATTAACGAAAAAAAAAACAAAAACAAAAAAAAAAACTTCTTTTGAGACAGGGTTTCTCTGTGTAGCCATGGTTGTCTTGGACTCGTTTTGTAGACCATACTGTCCTTGAACTCACAGAGATCCTCCTGCCTCTGTCTTTCTGAGCACAAAAAGATGCTTAAACATCATGTCTGTTTCCATCTGTTCATCTACTTTTTTTTTTTTTTTTTTTTTTTACATAGGTCTAGGCAATCTTTGAGAACTCTCTTAATATTTGACAGTGGTATCTAGTTGGTGTTCTGTGGGTGACTGCCAATTTTCTTATTTTTGTAATTTCCTAAAATATTTGAATTCTTCAACATAAACACATATTGAAAGTAGACCGGAGACTGGGAGAGGAAGAAGTGTAAAGGAGGTGGGGAGGAAGGCACAAGAGATGGTAATGAAATGTATTAATGATAGCTGAAGGGAGAACTCTTTGGGGAATCAGCAAGAATGGGAATAGGGGAAGGTAGGGGTGCATAAGAACAATGTATAATGTATATAATGTATGTGTTACAATGAAGACAATTTCTATGCTAACTATGATAGACACAAATTGTGATGCATTACTATTAATACTATTTTCTTTCTTTCAAAAAGTTAAATATTAAAAAGAAAAGTAAAGGGCATCTCAAATCAGGCAAAACTAGGTCCTTGACTTTGACACACTTTCTCCAATTAGGCCACACCTCCTAATAGTGCCACTCTCTATGGCCAAGCATTCATACATGACTCTATGGGTGCTAAACTTATTCAAACCACCACAAGAACCATGTAAAATCTTCACTGTGAAGCTTATGGGTGGAAGTCACAGAATAATTAGAACAGGGACCACAGCTGTTTTATAAATGAGGCAGGAGAGAGAAAAGACAGGAAAGAGGGAGACATGGTGAGAGAGAGAAATGTTAATGTTGAGATTACAGTGGAAATACACAATAGCATATTCTGGATGTGTAAATGTGCTCTTTTTAATTTTTACCTTAACATTTTCTTCATTTTTTGCTTAGGTTTTATTCATTTATTTTTACAGGTATTTAGTTATTTATTTATTTGTCTATATGTATGCTTGGGCTACAGTGTGCATATGCAGTTCAAAAGACAACTTGTGGAAGTCACACTTCTCCTTTCACCATGTTGGTCCCAGGAATCAAACTTGGAAACTTGGTAGCAAGCACTTTTACTAGCTGAGGTATCTTGCTGGCTCAGCTTATATATATATATATATATATATATATATATATATATATATATATATGTACATATATATATATATATATCTATCTCTGCCTGCCTGCCTCGCTCTGTCTATCTATCTATATCTATCTATCTATCTATCTATCTATCTATCTATCTATCTATCTATCTAATTGGGCCTGGCTTAAGTTCAGAGGCTTAGTCCATTAGCATCATGGTGGGAAGCATGGCAGCACACAGGGAGACATGGTGTTAGGGAGCTGAGAGTTCTACATCTTGAGGCAAAGGCAGCCAGGAGGAGACTATGTGCCTCAGGCAGCTCGGGGGAGCCTCTCATTCCAAACTCAAATCCACCCCCACAATGACACACTTCCTCCAACATGTCACACCTACTCTAACAAGGCCGTAGCCCCTGATAATGCTGTTCCTAATAATGCCATTCCTTAGGGAGCAAATATTCAAATACAGGAGTTTATGGGGGCCATTTCTTTTCAAACCGCTGAAGAGCCGAGTAAAATTTTCACTATGAGGCTTATAGGTGAAAGCCACAGAACAATTAGAGCAGGGACCACAGAGGCTTTTTTATAAAGGTATTCAAGTTCTGCACAACCAAATTTTCCCATATGTTATAATAAAACTGGACAGGCTGTTAAAACAAAATAGTCATTGTGTGTGAATGACTGGATCTTTTGTTGAGGCAAGATAATTCATAGTTTTAGAGGTGATAATTGTAAGATTCTATCAATGTGTGGATATCATGAACTTCTCAGTCTTGGAACTATTGCCATTTAAGGCAAGATACTTTAAAATATATTGAAGTGGTTGTTTTGTGAATTTTTTTGTCATTTCATTAGCATCTCTGTTCTCTCTACTTCTTATTTTCAGCTATTCTTTATTTCATATCTTATTGAAAGGGTTTAGAACAGAACATACACAGAATGCTACATGCCATATGAACAATGGTCAAATGTATATTTTCTTTTTTCTTTTTTTCAATGCAGTTTATTCAGGAACATTGAACAATCCTCGGACCCCGGGGAAAGCCAGCCCACAGCTTAAATAGCCTCTGGGTAGCCAACCCAGGCGTGCCGCGGGGGCAATGCAGATAGGTCCACATACATGGAAGCAAGCCAGATCCTCAGCCTTAGCCAAATGTGGAGTTGTTCGTGACAGAGAGCACTCACCATCGGGAAGGTGGAAGGCGGAAACCAGCTCCATCTTTAAGGCATAGCATTCCGCAGCTCTCTACAGTTCCCCCTTTTTGTTTTAGACGCATCAGGCAAGAGTAGAGGTCTGATCTCTGATATTAGAAATATATTAATATTTCTAATATATTAATATTTCTAATATATTAATATAATAATACTTTGTACAAATGTATATTTTCTTGGTTTGCTACACAGAAAGAAAAGTAAGTATGAAACTTTCAGATCCACATTTCCTCTGCCTTGCTTCTGCCCAGCCGTTTTGGGTAATTACCCCCATGCATCCCCACCCTGCCTAGTTTAAATATTTTTTTAAAGCAATATATGATAGGTGACCATCTTTCCAGAATTTTCTGTAATGGTATGGATCCAAAGGCAGGCCACAAAGTAGGAGACATCCCTATTCCCATTGTTAAGGGGACTCACATGTTGACCACACTGCATATCTGCTACATATATGTAGGGGTCTAGGTCCAGCCTGTGCATGCTCTTTGGTTGGTGGTTCAGTCTCTGCGAGCTCCCATGGGTCCAGGTTAGTTGATTCTGTAGGTCTTCTCTGGTGTCCTTGACCCCTCTAGTTCCTTCTATTCTTTATCCTAGACTCCCCAAACTCACCCTATTGTTTGGCTGTGAGTTTCTGCATCTGTTACCATGAGCTACTGGATGAGGCCTCTCAGAAGACAGTTAAGCTAGGCTCCTGTCTGCAAGCATAGCACAGTTTTATTAATAGTGCCGGGGGCTATTAATAGGGGCTGTCTCCGATTCTGTTGCCTGCCTTTGGATCCCTTTCCCCTAGCTGGGCTGCCTTGTCAGGCCTCAGTGGGGGAGCCTACATTTAGTCCTGCTGTGACTTGAAATGTCAGGCTCTCTTCCCTGGGGTGGGTCTCAAGTTGGTCCAGTCGTTGGTGGTCATTCCCTCAATCTCTGCTCCATCTTTATCCATACACTTCTTGGATGCAAGATAAATTTTTGGTTGAAGGTTTTATGGGTGGGTTGGTGTCCCCCACTCTGCATTGGTAGTCCCACCTGACTACAGGAGTTGGAGACTTCAGGCTCCTTATCCCTCGATGTTAGGAGTCTCAGCTAAGATCACCCCTATAGACTCTGAGGAGCCTTCCATATCCCAGCGATGACCCTCCCCCCATTTCCATTCTCTCTCCTGGTCCTCCTCTCATCCTTGCTCTCCCCATACCTTATCCCCACTGCCATTATCCTCCCCATCCCCTCTCCCACCCAGTCCCCTCCATCTACTTCAAAGATGTCTATTTTATCTTCTTCTGAGTGAAATTCAAGCATTCTTTCTTGGGCCCTCCTTGGCTTCTTTGGGTCTGTAGACAGTAGCATGGCTATCCTTTACTTCATGGCTAATGTCGGCTTCTACGTGAGTATATACCATGCATGTCCTTTGGGTCTGGGATACCTCACTCAGGATGATCTTTTCTAGTTCCCACCATTTGCCTGCAAATTTCATGATTTCCTTGTTTTTAATGGCTGGGTAGTGTTGCATTGTGTAAATGCACCAAATTTTCTTTATGCATTCTTCAGTTAAGGGATATCTAGGATGTTTCCAGTTCTAGGCTATTATGAATAAAGCTGCTCTGAACATAGTTGAGCAAGTATATTTGTGGTATGGTGGAGCATCTTTTGGGTATATGCCCAGGAGTGGCATGCCTGGTCTTGAGGTAGATCCATTCCCAGTTTTCTGAGAATCCTCCAGATTGATTTCCAAAGTGGCTTTATGAGTTTGCACTCCCACCAGTAATGGAGCAAGGTTCCCCTTGTTCCACATCCTCTCCAGCATGCACTGTCACTTGTGTTTTTGATCTTAACCATTCTAACTGGTGTAAGATAATGGAATCTCAGAGTTGTTTTGATTTGCATTTCCCTGATGACTAAGGACATTGAACATGTCTTTAAGTGCTTCTCAGCTGGCCCAACTTTTTAGGCTTTAGATTTTCAAAATTAGTTTCTTATGTTCCTGGAGACATGAGAATGTTTTGTCTCTTCCTGTCTTTGGAGGGCAATAAGTGAAGAGCAGGACCACTGCAAAGGATTCAGGGTGATGAGTGCTTTTAAATCCTCATCATGGCAAAAAGATTAAAAAGGAGCAGGAACTCCACAAGGAGAGCAACAGAACCAGAAAATTTGAACACAAGGGTCTTTCCAGAGACTCATACTCTAACCAAGTACCATGCATGGAGATAACCTAGAACCCCTGCACAGATGTAGCCCATGGCAGTTCAGTGTCCAAGTTGGTTCCATAGTAATGTGAAGAGGGACTGCCTCTGACATGAACTGATTGGCCTGCTCTTTGATCACCTCCCCCTGAGGGGGAAGCAGCCTTACCAGGCCACAGAAGATGACAATGCCGCCACTCCTGATGAGATCTGATAGACTAAGAGCAGAAGGAAGGAGAGGGGGACCTTTCTTATCAGTGGACTTGGGGAGGGGCATGCGTGAAGAAGGGGGAGGGAAGGTAGGATTGGGAGGGGAGGGAGAGGCTTATGGGGGGGGATACAAAGTGAATAAAGTGTAATTAATAAAAGTTTAAAAAAAGGAGCTCATGGCACAGCATCTCTAAATTACTCACGCTAATGCATGCAGGAATCTATGGGCAATCTTGAAAAGACAGGGATGTAAATCATTAACTATTCATAAGTGTCACTTGCCACGGAGGAAACACCTGCTTGCTGAATATGCTTCGGGGAAGTGGGTGGCTACGTGTGCTGAGAATCCAGAGCAGTTCCTAGGCTCTGAGCATGCTGTCCCAGAGGCAGTCATTGGAACCCTGTTCTACTGACGTGTGCAAATGCAGGGCCCTTTAAGTTTGGGTTTTCGTATTGCACTTTGAGGTTTATACCTAAAGAAGCTGCTCAGAGGTAAACCTTGTGTAAATTCTAAATATTCCTCTTGTAAAAACTAAGTAAATGTCAGCTTGGAAGTTTCTGGCATTGTAACATTTTGTCTGAAGAAATGTTAAGCTTCTCATAAAAGAAATTCTTTGGAGAAGAGGAAACCCATTCTGTTTACTTTTGGAAGACTGCTGAGAGCTGTAAGAAGAATTTCTTCACGAGTAGATTTTAGAGCATAATGGCTTCAAGAAAGAAGTCCTTATGCATATTTATGGTTTAATATATTGTTTCACCATGAAGGAGTAAATTGATTAGAAAAATGAAATGTCGCAAACAAAGAGAATTATTTTGTAAAAATCCCACCACTCATATCAAATGCATGGCAGATTTATGATAGCAGATGAAAGGCAGTGGCCTGGGAATTGTGTTCTTGTAACTAATCACTAAAGCAGTTTGAAAATGTGATATACTTCCTAGAGAGGGTACCAAGGAGCAGGGCCAAGCCTCAGAAACCATCTTTTTGTTATATTTGCTAAGTGCCAGTTGCAACTGCAAATGAAAACCTGGATCAGCAGCCACTTGGGCAAAGTCTTGTGGGGAATATTAAGTCTTCACAGAATGCTCAGTGACTTCCTAAACAGAGACTAGCTCCTATTTGGTGGGAGAAATTTGTTATAGAAATGTAGATATTTAGCAGTTTTGAGAAATTCAGTCTTTGCATTAAAGCAGTGCTACAGCATGCATTGCAAGGCTCTGACATTGATTTCTTCCATGCTTCTGGGAGCTTTGGAGAAAAGATCCAGTTTACTAGTGAATATTAGTTCAAGGAATGGGCGGGTGGCTATTAGTAGATACTGAGGCTTCAGAGTACCCCTCTTTAGTAGGTCACTTGCGCAATCATGTATCTTCCACTGTGTGTCAAGAGGGTATAATTGTTCTATGGCCTTCTGCCCCTAGAACTACCTTATTAAGAACATGATGGGGATAGAAGGTCTGTGCTCTCTCTACTGGAAAACTAGTCATGGTAAGTAGTGAGTGGGACAGACTCCGGCTTTGGAGGATTGTACATGCCTTGTTACTCATCTGCTTAATGTCCTCTTGACTGATGTCATTTTTTACTTGTATCACGTACTATTGACCATTAATTGGATATGTCCTCATCCCTTTACACTGTAGTCAGAAACTTTAAATTTTTAGTAGTCTTACAATTATTCATACCAGAAAGTAAATGGCGTTTACATACACTCAACTCCTCATTTGTCATGTTTCTTTTTAACATAGCTTGCTTATAATTACGACTGAACTGTAATTTTCACCCAATGAGTAGCATAAGTAAAGCTGGGAAATTAGTAGTCACAGGGCTGGATCATTGTAGAACCTTGTTTCTTTCATTAGCACACCACATGCTAATTGCTCATAAATATGATTAATTACCTTTTCAAAAGTCTAGTCAAAGATATTGTCCTCAAGTCTCAAATCTCATAACCCTGCATTTAAATTCTTCTGATTTGTTTCAATAATATCAATGTGGGATTAGACATATACTAAATAATTGTCTCTCAAGAAATAAAGACATGTTATTGTGAAGAATTTTGTACATGGAGAAAGACACAAAGAGAAAATAATTTCCAACTATACTCTTTTACCTATCACTTCTATTTACAATTTTTGTTTAATAATTTTTTAGAACTTCATACATGAGCACTGTATCTACGTTACTATCAAGCCTTCTCCTAACTCTTTCTGTCCTCTCTCAAATTCATGATCTCTTCCTTATTTATTGTTGTTATATGGGCCTGCAAATCAGAATTTTTAGCTAATGCCTTTGAATAATCCTGAGTCAGACAACCATTTCCCTCTTGTAGATGCTTTTTGCTATTTTCCTGAATACTTAATTTTGTTTTTGTTTTCTCTTGGTTTTATTGAGACTACATCTCCTGGTGTATATAGCCTGTATTGTCCTGGAACTCACTCAGTAGTCATTGATCTTCAGGCAATCTTTCTGCTTGTGCCTCCCAAGGATTGGGATTACAGATACTATGTTACATCCAAGTACATATTCTCCCACCGCTTCTCTTGTTCTTTGTCACCACTTCCCCTCCTAGGAGCTTCATCTGTATCCCTACACAGTTTCACTTTTACTTCCGTGTAGTTGGTTTTATATATCTATATATTATCTAGAGGTCACAAATGAGAGAAGATCATATCTTTTGGAGACCCGCTTAATTCACTTAAAATGATTATCTCTTTATTAATCATTTATATTATCCACTTTACCAAAAATGACATAACTTTATTCTTTATGGCTATAAAACTTTCCATTGTATATATATATACATATATATATATATATTTCGTTTTCCTTATCCATTCCTCTGCTGTTGGACACTAAAGTTGGTTATATAAGTTAGCTTTTGCAAATAGTGCTGCAATAAAGATTGATATGCAAGTATCTGTATGCTATGTTGACTTGGAGGTAAATACCCAGTACTTGTAGAACAAGGACATATGGAAGATCTGTTTTTAGTTTTTGACAACTTCCACACATTGACTTCTACTCTGATTGGATTAGTTTGCTTTCCCACAAGCATTATGCAAATATTCCCTTATCTCCACATTCTTCACCAAAGCTTGGTATTTGTTTACATAATGACTGCTTCACAGACTAGGGTTAAGACGGGATATTAATGTAGTTTTATTTTGCACAAAGTCTGATTGATAAGTGAATCAAAACAAATAAACAAAGAACAATATTTTTCAACAAACATTTGTAAGATGAATAACCGTGTATCAAAAATTAATTGGATACTTTCTACCATGATTATCTCCAAATAGGTTAAGCACATAGATTTACTTACATCTATAAAAAGTTTTATGATCTTAGATTTAGCAATGATTTCTTAGATATGACACCAAAAGCACAACATAAAAGAAAAAAGATAAAATAAAAAAAAATGTGTGCACTGAAGGATGCTACCAAAAGAGCACAAAGGCAAAATAGAAAAAAACAGAAAAATAGAAAAAAAATTGCTAATAACATACTTGACAAGAATAAATATCTAGACAACATTAAGAATTTTACAACTCAACCACAATAAGGTGACTACTGTGGAAAATGGTACAGAATTGCCATAAGATACAGCAATTCCACTTTAGGCATATGTGAAAAACTGAAAGCAAGGACTGCAGCAGGAAATCGTACTCCGATGTTCACAGCAGTCTTGCTCACAATAGGCAAAATGTAGAGATAACTCAGTTATCAAGAGACAGATGCACATGATTAGTATAGGATTTTTTTCTTTGGGGAGTGGGGTGGGGGCTGAGAATCAAACACAGAGCCTCGTTTATGGTAAACAGGCAATGCAGCCTATGTATTCAACAGACCATTATTGACAATTAGAGAGGAAGAAATGGAAATAGTGATACATGTTACAGTGTGGATAAATGTTAAAAACATTGTTATATGAAAAAGAAAAAAAAAGACACAAAAGCCACGACATCATATGAGTAATTTATCTGAGATATCAGGAATAGTCATTATTTCACTATAGGGACAGAAAGCAGAATGATACTTTTGTCTGGCTGGGAAGAATGAAGCATGAAGATTTTGAATTAATATAGAGTTTCAGTTTTAGTTGATGGTAGTATTTTGGGGATAGACAGATGTACTTAATGCCACAGTTCGGTCCATTTGGCATGGTTAAAATGCTGCCTTTCAACCTCAGCCAGGTGTGGTGGCTCATGACTTTAATTCCAGCCTTCCGGGAGGCAGAGGCAGGCATTTTGCTGTTTTTGTTATGGTATCATGACTATTTTTGCTCATGATAATACAGGAGTCTTAGCTTGATCTACAAAGCCAGTCGAGAACAGCCAAGGGTCAGCATAGAAACCCTGTCTCGAAAACATCAGAAAAAGAAAAAAAAAAAGCCTCCTTTCATGTTACATATACATTACACCCTCCATTAGCAAGGCAAAGCTATTTAGAAAAAAGGAAGCCGAAGCTCTCTAGACAACAAAATGGTGAGCATTTGGGCATTTTTGGGATCCATCTTGGAATGGTCAGTGGAGAAGAAGAAAAGAGAAGGAGCCAAGGCCAGGTCAGCCAAGCCCCACAAATTCATTGCTTCTGGGGAGAATAAGCCCGTAATTCAAAAATTGGTGCATGACCTCCCCTATCAATGGACTTGGGGAGGGGCATGGGAAGAGGCAAGGGAGGCAGAGTGGGATTGGGAGGGGCCAAGGGAGGGGGCTACAGATGGGATACAAAGTGAATAAATTATAATTAATAAAAAATAAATTTAAAAAAGTGGTGCCTGGTCTTTCTCCCATAGTGCATGGGCTGGCTCTGGAAGTACTGCTCTTGCTTTGTCCTCACATTCTGGGATTAATATCCACTCTATAGGGCATGCAGATCTGGTTAATTAGTGAGACATGACTTGGAGTTCAAGCAGAGACTCGAGTGACATTAAATTGAAGAACAGTCATTCGGACTGTTATGGTATCATGACTGTTTTTGCTCATGATAATACAGTTGTCTTAGTCGCTGTTCTATTGCTGTTCCCCTTTTTCTATAAGATTCCCTGCACTCTGTCCAAAGCTTTGCTGTAAGTCTCAGCATCTGTTTAGATCCCCTGTTGGGTAGAGTCTTTCAGAGGCCCTCTGTGGTAGGCTCCTGTCCTGTTCCCTGTCTTCTCCTATTTCTGATGTCCAACTTGTGTCCTTCTAAATGAGGTTTCAGCCTCTTCCCTAGGGTCCTCCTGGTTTATCTTCTTTAGGTCTGTAGATTTTAGTATGTTTATCCTATTTTTATATGGCTAATAGCCACTTATAAGTGAGTATATACCATGTGTGCCTTTCTGCTTCTGGGTTACCTCACTCTTTTCTAGTTCTATCGCCTGTACATTTCATGATTTCTTTGTTTGGAGCCTTACAAGGAGACTAACCAAGCCAAAAAAGCTGGGCTCAGGGGGAGATTGCAGAGACTGATGCATCAACCAAGACCAGAGAGAGGGCATAGAGTCCCTGCTCAGATGTAGCCCATAGACAGCTCAGTGTCCATGTGAGTTCCCTAGTAAGAGAAGAGACAGTCTCTGACATGAACTTGGTTGTCTGCTCTTTGATGACTTCTCCCTGGTGGGGAGATCATCTTCACATAGGAAGAGGATCCAGGCAGCCCTAATGGGACCTGATAGACTAGGGTCAGACAGTAGGGGAGGAGGACCTCCCCTATCAGTGGACTAGGGAAGAGGGATAGAGGAAGTAGAGAGAGGGAGGGTGGGACCGGGAGGAGACAAGAGAGGGGGCTACAACTGGGATACCAAGTGAGTAAATTGTAAATAATAATGATAATAAATAATAAAAACTAATATAAAGAAAAATAAAAAAATAAAAGAATACATTTAAGTTGGGGCTGGCTTACAATTTCAGAGGCTTGGTCCATTATCATCATGGCAGGGAGCATGGTGCCACACAAACAGACATGGTGCAGGAGAAAGAGCTGAGAGTACATTTGGATCCTCAGGCAGGAGGTAGAGAACTGGATTTAAGCATCTAAGATCCCAAAGCCTCACTCACCTCCCCACCCCTGCCCCATGACACACACTTCTTCCAACAAGACCACACCTCCTAATCATTTCCCTGCTGATTCAAATCTATGAGCCTGTGAGGGGTCATTTTATTCAAACCACCACAACATGTAACCCTTTTTGAAGATTTTTTTTTTTTTGAGAAAGAAAACCCCAAACAGAATTTTGGTACTGCTATTATTTTTAATACCCTTAAGAAGCCAATGAGATGTAACATGATTGTGTTTTACTTTATAACTAAAATCCATTTTTAAGTGAGTACATACCATACACTGGTTCTGGGTTACCTCACTCAGGGTGTTTTTTTTTCCCCATTCGTTTGCTTACAAATTTTAGTAAGTCATTATGTCATTATTTTTAACAGCTGAGTAATAATATTCCATTGTATAAATGTACCACCTTTCTTGATTTGTTCTTCAGCTAAGGGACATCTAGGTTGTTTCCAGTTTCTGTATATTGTGAATAAAACTGCTATGAACATAACTGGGATATAGCCAAAACCAAAACAAAACAAAAACCTTTGACCTACAGTTTGTCCTGCCTATAGAGTGTTCTGGGATGAGAGCCTAGCAGAATCATCATCAAAGAGACCAGAGAGACTTCATCCAACAACTGATGGGAACACATGCAGAGTCGCACAACCAAATATTGGGTGCAATGCAGGAAGTCTTGTGGAGAAAGAAGAAGAAGGATCAGAGGAACCAGAGGGGTCAGAGACACCATGAAAACACTGGCAAACAGAATCACTTTCCCAGGATGCATGGGGGCTGACAGAGATCAAGGAATCAAGGAGCCTGTTTGGTTTTGACCTAGGTCCTCTGCATATATGTTATGGCTGAGTATCTTGGTGTTCTTGTGGAAATCCTAACAGTGGGAGCATGGTCTGTCTCTGACTCTTTTGCCTACTTGTGGGATCCTTTCCCTCCTATTTGGTTGCCTTGTTCAGCCTTGAAGTGATTTTATTGGTTTTTAAGGTTGTGTTTCATTGATGTCCCTGGGAAGCCTACTCTTTTCTGAGTGGAGGAGGAGGGCAGTGTCTCTGGGGGAGGGGGAGGTGTGGCTGAGAGACTGGGGGTAGGAAGGGAGGGGAAACTGCGTTTAGGATGTTGATAATATGAGAGAAGAATACAACAACAACAACAACAACAATAGAAGTTAAAGAGCAGTTGTGAGCAAGCTACCCAGTAATCTTACCCCTGTTGGGAAAAGCTATGTGCAGAAATTTCCCCTATTAGTCACTGACCTGCATTATTAGAAAGGGGTTCTGAAAATAGCACACTTCTTGGCACTGCTGATACATTTGTCCAAAGAGACAGCTCAGGAAAGGGCATAGTATAGCAATAGAAGAGTGGTAGGAAAAAACAACAACAACAACAACAAAAAAAAAAAAACATTTGTTTCCTTTTATTTGTGGTTCTTAGATTTTATATAGACACACAAAAATCATGGATGTAAATAAAACATGAAAGTCAAGGTGAAACTGTCTTAGATCAAAAGGCACCAATTGGAAGTGGGAGGGGGAAAGAATAGGGAGGCTAGGAGACAAGTGAGGTATGATCAACTCACAATATACATTTTTATAAAAAAAAAACAAACCACAAACTTTTAAAAGCATTTGAATTCCTAGTCTTATTCTCGAATTTCTTAACTAGGTATGAGAAGAGACGTTTAGACTTTATTTCTGAGTATATATGTCTGGTTGTCCATAGAATAAATAGTTAGGTGACTTCCTTATTTTATGACATGTTCTACATTTAGCTGAATGGACACATGTAAATTCTGTGTAACTGGCTCTTAGATTTTAGAGTGTTAGCACCCATGGGGATTACATGGGGGTGTTAAAACAAAGAAGGATGGTTCCCACCTCCAGAGTTTTCATAGCTCAGGGTGCAGCTACATATCTGCCTCTTTAAAAAGGTTCCAGATGCTGCTCTTGGTGGCTAGCTGACCTGCTACCAGCCATCTGGCCTTGGAATGAATGAAATCCCCTGGAAACCTTGTTAAAAAGGCAGCTACCTCCACTCCCACTATGCTTAGGGTTTTTGATGCAGTTAGGCAGGATAGGGTCCTATAAGCTACATGTAAGCTAGATCTTCACATTCTGGTGTTCTCATCACCCTGGCATGTGGTCCCTAGAACATCTCTAAGGGCACTGCCAAGGATACATATCTGTCTGGTTGAGAATGTGATTAAAGTTTCAAATGGACGCCTGGGAAAGCAAGCCCAGTGTGAAACTCAGTGGTGTACTTGAACACACATGAAGATCGAGCTTGAGGGATGATATGCTTTTGTAGAGTGAAGAAAAGGACATGAGGCCATCCCATGAAGAATGGAGTGGGAACTACTAGACTCTAGCAATAACTAGAAAAATTCATCTGAGCCAGCGTCAAGCCATGTGAAGAATGGTGAGAGACTGGGCTTGGGTAGGAAAAGCAGGAAGCTCCTGGCCTGGGGTAGAGCTAGGGAGAAATAACTGATAAAACTGTGAACCAGATTCCCAGAAAGAAGCTGTGACTTCGAAAGCTGACTGACTGAGTAGAACTTCAATGATGTGGAGAGGTCAGAATATATAGCCAAATGATCTTAGAACCTCTTTAACACCCTTAGCAGCCATTTATTGTTCTCCTCTGTAATGTATTTTGGTAAATCCTTTAGGATGTATGAACAGAACTCTAGTTTCCACCAACCAGGGACAAGAATGCTGTCAGATAACACTAAGGCCTAGAGCAGAATTTTCCTCTCTATGCTGTGACCTACCTACTTACCTATCTGACGTACCTACCAATGTGTTTGATCTATCACTTTCTTTGTTCATTGGAACTTAGTGAAGCCTAAAGCTCTGTGTCTTGGCTGTGGTCACTCAGATTTGGCTTCAGATTAAACCATGTCTTCTATTCCCCTCAGATTAAACCTTCTACTCCACTGTATGAAGAAAAAATTGTTTCTTTCATTGACATAGTATAAACCAAACCAGTAGAAAAAAGTCTTTAAGTAAACCATGTAGATGGTACTTGTACACAAGTCTTAAAAGAAAAAAAAAAAATAGTGTCATGTGCATCTAAAACTACCCTACAGTTCATTTTGCCTAGTGCTGAAAGACTGGATAGGTTTGGGAAGGGAGAGATATCCTTTTAGTGTATGGTTGTTTAGACTCTCATGCTCAGGTGTACCATTGGATCCATAGGCCTGCATACACAGTACCCCAACAGATGTCTGCAGTGGATGACAGATTATTTGCCCCCCCTTCTCCAAAGTGCCAGTATTTCTTGGGTGGCGTTTTGTAATGGTGTGTATTTCTCCTTACATGAGAGTTCCTGAGAAAGTAATTTAGTTGGGCGTGTTACCAGGTGAGGGGAGCAGGAATCGAAAGCATGTGACATCAAGCATGCCGCCCCAGAAGGTATCTGGCTCAGTCCAGCAGGCTATCTCTGAAAATAGAATGAGTCCCTTGCACAGGGAACTGTGATGTCCGCATATTGACCACTACTTGGCCAATAAATAGTTGAAGGTGGCTCCTAGAGGCATATTTGCAGGCACTTCTGTGTCTCTTCACACATGCACAAACAAGATCCTGTGTTCATGTAGCAAGTGCCTTCTGACCACAATGGGACACAACTAAACCTCTGGGATTGAAGAACTCCCAGATGATAAAGGGATGGAAGGGTCACTTGTGCAATTCCAACTAGATTTATTAAACTAAACTGTGTTCTCCTAAATAAATTCTCTACCTTCTTCAAACTTCATATAACTCACCTTATGATCCAGCACTTTCTTTTTTAAATTAAATTTTTATTTTTTAATATTAATTACAGTTTATTCACTTTGTATCCCAGCTGTAGCCCCTTCCTTCAGTCCCTCCCAATCCCACCCTCCCTCCCTCATCTCCTCCCATGCCCCTCTCCAAGTACACTGATAAGGGAGGTCCTCCTCCCCTTTCATCTGACCCTAGTCTATCAGATCTCATCAGGACTGGCTGCAATGTCCTCCTCTGTGGCCTGACAAGTCTGCTAACCCCCTCAGGGAGGGGGTGGTCAAAGAGCCAGCCACTGAGTTCATGTCAGAGACAGTCCCTGTTCCCTGTACTAAGAATCCCACTTGGATACTGAGCTGCCATGGGCTACATATGAGCAGGGGTTCTAGGTTATATCCACAAATGGTCCTTGGTTGGAGTATCAGTCTCAGATATTTTGGTTCTGTTGCTCTCCTTGTTGAGCTCCTGTCCTCTCCAGGTCTTACTATCTCCCCTTTCTTTCCTAAGATACCCTGCACTCTGCCCAAAGTTTGTTTATGATTCTCAGCATCTGCTTTGATACACTGCTGGGTAGAGTCTTTCAGAGGCCCTTTGTGTTAGGCTCCTGTCTGATCTAGCACGTTCTGTATCTTCTACTTGTACATTTTGCTTCAATATTCTAAATTGTCATTACATTCTATAAGTATGTGATGGTAAGTTTTTTGTAACTTCCAATTGCCAATTCTGCATTCTAGCAAAGATACTATCTCTGCTTTTCTCTTGGCTCTTCAGGAAGTTGAAAATCGTGGCTATTTACTTCTAGGGGCTCTCTTTCTTTGTTTGAACCCTCTAGCTCCTTCATCTACTCCCTAGATGAGAAAAATTCTTCCAGACCTTACATCCTTAGTTTGGTTTCTTTGGTTATTTAATAATTTATCCAAGAGCCTCTAAAAATAGGGCATCTAGATAAGAAATGAGGACTAGATCCAACTTCAGAGTTGTGAATTCAATCAACTGTGTTTTGGCTTATGTGTGGGGTAGCAGGTCATAATCTGCTGCGTCAGTAAGCCACTGTCAACACTGTTATCTGGCGGGGGTGAGAAAGGAAAAAAGTTAAAAGTTTCTTTTTTAAGCTGTATGACAAAGAGAAGAAGTCACTACCCTTTGTCCTTTGTGTCTCCAACCTCTGGCCTTTAAAATAAATGGAGTTCCTTCTTGCCGTGATTCGGTTGTCCCCCTAGGCTTCAGTTATTGCACTTTAATCTCCATGGTGAAGTACGATATTGTGTTGTTGGCAAGAGAAAAATGAATGAATATATCCCCTTCTGGGGGAAACACTGATATTAAACCCAGAAGTTATTTAGAATAATAAACTCAGTATGTAATAGAAATCATGGGGAGGCTTCAGGCCTAGAGGTTTTAGTGAGCTGAGAATGGCAGTTTCTTTCTTTCTTTCTTTTTTTAAAGATACAATTTATTTTTATTTTATGTCTATAGGTGTTTTGTGTGCATGTGTATCTATGCACTATATGTGTTCAGCATCCAAGGAGGCCAGAAGGTTTTGGATTCTCTGGGACTAGAGTTAAGGATGGTTGTGAGCCACTCTGTCAGTGTTGGGAATCAAAAGCAGGTCTTCCAGAAGATCAGTTAAAGTGTTCCTACTCCTGAGCCATTCTCATGACCCAGAATGTTTTTTTTTTTTAATTTGTTCTCTTGTGATGGTGCCGGAGAACTATTCTTTTATTACATTCCCTTCTTCTGATCTGGTTCTGTGGGATAGATTTATTTCTTCTCTTTAGAAAGACGTGCTTACTTTCATTTGGTGTACCAGGGCTTTCTTGTACATATACAGATGTACTTGCCTGCAAACATATCTGTGCACCAAGTGCATCCAGTGCCCGAAGGTGCCAGAACAGAGCACAGGAGCCTCCGGAAGTGGCGATAAAGATGGTTGTTAGCTGGCATACGGGTGCTGGGAATTGAACGTTGGTACTCTAAAAAAGCAGCAAGTGCTCTTAACTTTTTAGCCATCCCTGCAGCCCTCGTTACTGTGAGTTTTCTTGAGGCTTGGCTTGAGAGATGGAGAAGAGAAAAAAAAATCTATTGTGACAGACTCCCAGAGCTTTCCACTTTAGTTCTCTCTTTATAACAATGGTGTGAATGTTGAGTCACCATCCTTGCAAAAATAACAAAACAATGCTCACAAAATTGAAGATACTTGATTTGTAGTAACACAAATCTTACTGGAACCAGAGTCCAAGACTCTTAAGCTGGGCTAGCATGACAAGATTACTCATGAATTTGTTTGTTTGTCTGACTGGCTGCCTCTATTTTTCTCTCTCATATACAGTTTATTTTTTTTTCTGGAATTGCACATCACAAAGATAAAATACATTCCACAGACAAAAATAGTCTCAGGAAAAGGTGAAGACAATATGGAAGGGTTTTTTTTTTCCTACTGCATTTGTGTTACTGTTTGTTATTGTGTTTTCACAATAAATGTAATGTGTCAATTTCTAATAATAGGCTTTCCATAGAAGTTGCCAGAAATCATGTGTTGGAAGGAAGCATATTCGGATTGAAAAGAGCCAGAGATAGCAGATGAGAAAGAGAAAGAGACAACCTGCCTTTGGTAACCTTTACATGGATGGATAAATTGGATGGTATTTTATGTATTAACTATAAAAATATATTAATTATATCTTAAATTTGCTAACCAAAAACATCACAATCAATTTTATAGTGTTTGTGTGTGTGTGTGGTGTATGCATATACTTCTGTAGGTATGTGCAAGTATGTGGAGGCTAGAGGTTGCTGTCAAGTTGTTTCCTTGTTGACTCTCTGATTATCTTTAGGGATAGAGTCTTTTAATGAACCTGGAGCTCACTAATTAAGAAAGACATACTGGTTAGTGAGCTCTAGGGATCCTTCTGTCTTGACATCCTCAGCCCTATGATTTCAGGCCCACCTGGTTATGTGGAAGTCGAGGCTCTAAACTCAGATTCTCACCCTCCTGTGTCAAAAGCATTTTAGAGGCTGAGCCAGCTACTCAGCCTCAAATTAAGTAAAACATTTTCTGTCCACTGTCCTTGGACATTTTTAATGTGTAATGATTTTAGAGATGAGAATGGTGTGTTTTAGATTTTGTTCTGAGAGGTCAGCTCAGGGTAGGTAGAGTGCTCTGGGTGAGTAGCATCGCAGCTTGGATGAAGAGTGCTTGAGAAGGGGGCTTGTGGAACTTCAGTTCTATATCTTCTTACAGAGATAAAGGTGGATGGAGGGTTTTGGTGACATCAGGAGTGTTTCAATTGGTATGCCGGGTTAAGGGACTAGGCCTTAAGCAGAAACTCAAGCATACAAATGTATTATGGGCTAATGCTGGCGTACTTGGGGTACCTCTGTCTGAGCAGGGTGGGCAGTAGTACATGTGACTGCATGTGAGATCCATGTAGGTTTGGCCTGGTTAAAGGGTTGGGGCAACAGAGCTGATCTAGATGGTGGACAAGGTATTAATTCCTTCTCAGAAGGGTCAAGTCCACCGAGACTCCAGATCCTATGTCACCTGTGGGTCACTCATTTGATTCTTAGGACTTTACTAGGATGTGTCTTGGACTCCAGCTGTGTAAAAGGGAGAACAAGACTTTCAAGATTGTCTCATCTGTTTAATACAACACTGTTTGTTGCAATGAGCAAAATAAGGGCTGCAGACACAAAGTCCACAAAACAGCCTCTGTTTTGAGAAGTTGATAGTCTGGTAAGGGAAGGACAACTTATAAGCAGACCATTTCCAACAGAATGGCCATACCCACATTCCTACAGAGTTGCTCAGCACTGTGTGGTCAGGCTGGATTACAAGGCAAGCTTCTGGGAAATCCTATTGCTGTGGTCAGAATATATGTGCCCTCCCAAAACTCAGTTGCAGAAACTTAATATCCAATGTAATACCTTTGAGAATCGTGGCCTCTAGGAAGTGAGTAGGCCACAAGGGCTATAGCTAGGTGATGGGTTTGATGCCATCTGTATTTCTGTCATGTAAGACACAGCAAGAAGTCGCCACCTCTGTACAGTAGAAAGTCATCACTAGACATTGAGTGTGCTGGTGCCTTGAATACTGGCTTCCTGTCTTTAAGAACTATGAACAGTGACTTTCTTTTGTTTATATACAGTATTCCATTTAAGAAAGAGACCAAGACATCAATTTAAGACACACATCTACCACAATTTAAACACAGAGACTAAATTTTTATTTAATATTACTTAATATTGCACAGAAATAAAAACACTAACACTACACAACCGTTACTCAAATGACAATGATTTTCTCGGGTTGACAGTTATATTTCCCAAACAAGGTCTTACAATCACAATCACACATAATGTAAAGAAATGTCTTCAGTTAACGCACTTCATCACATCTTCTCTGGCAAAACATGTTAGGTTGGGCCAGCAATAAACACATTCTTTTCATGAAAACTGGAATTTTGATGTTACGATTTTAAGATTTTCCATGGCATTTTTATTTTGTAATGTGACATTTTGAATACAAATGCGCAGTGATGGACAGTTCTGATCGGTGGGATTCTATACAGGTGTGAACAATGTGCTGTTTAAAAACCACACTTGAATCCTTTGAAGTTAGTAAAATGGTGAGTTCACTTTATCACCTTGTGAGTAAAATGTGTTGCATGATTTGATTTTATCGTATATGAGGTCACATAATATAGTAGGAAGGCAACCCTGGGTTCGTGGCTAAACTCTGTAACTCAATATTCAAGGCAGTCAGAGAAGTCATACTCTCTGGAGCTCATTTGCCACATTTGTATAAAAGGAAAAATGATTTCTGAGGAAAGGGCCAATATTAGATTTAACAATCCCACAAATTCCTTATAGCAAAATTTAATTATTTTGAGTGAAGGGCATTTAAATTTAAAATGGAGAATTGGGTAAAATAAATCATAGTCATATTTCACTTTTTTTATTTTTGAGACAGGGTCTCACTGTGCAGTGTTGGCTGGCCTGGCAGTTGGTATGTAGACCAGGCAGGCCTCAAACTCAGAGATACACCTGCCTCTGCCTCCTGAGTGCTAAGATTAAAGGCTTGCACCACCACATCCAATTTATGTTTCACTTTTGAACCAAGCATTTTAATACTGTCCTCCATCTCCATAGGAAAACTACTATCCCTGAATCCATTTGTACTTCTAATGTTAGGAATTTCTGTTGAAACATTTTTTTTTTTTAAGAGTTAAGGAAGTAGAACCCCAACTTTACCTACACTCTGTAACTTGGCAATTTAAGTTGGAACTCAATTCTATCTTTGGCAGCAGAATCAAATTTTTTTTTTTTAAGATTTATTTATTTTTCTTTTAGGTGTATAAGTAGGCTTGCTTGCATGTATGTCTATGCACCGCTTGTGTGCCTGCACAGAGGCCAGAAGAGGGCGTTGGATTCCTTGGAATTGGAGTGACAGATGGATGTGAGCCACCGTGTAGGTTCTGGGAGCTGGACCAAGACCATTATAAGAGCAACGGGAAGTGCTTTGAAGTGCTGAAGCTATCTCTCTAGCCCAGCAGTATTTTTTCCAATGTTTTATGAAATTAAGAAATTGCATGTAATTGGAGACCTTGCAAGTACTGAGGGCTGGCCAGCTAAGTACTGAGGGCTTGCAAAGTAAGTTTTATATTTCTTAGGACTTTTTTTTTCTTCTTCTATGAGCTACTGAAAGACTCATCTAGAACAGACTGCTGGAGGGACTGCTTTTGAAAGCCGGGACAATAAACTGTTATCTGAAAGCAAAACAAAACAGAAGTCTCTAAATTGGCAAGAAAGAGCATTTGATGAGTTTGTAATGTAAGAGCAGGAAGCAGGCGATGGACAGGAGGCTCTCAGTTACCATTTCTGCGCTGGTTGTTTCTTATAAAAAATCACTGGGAGGAGAGGAGGGAGGGGGCTACAATAGAATGTAAAGTGAAGCAATCAGTCAGTCAGTCAGTCAGTCAATCAATCAATCAATCAATCACTTGGAAAGGAAAGGCCCTAGGAACTTGAGTTTTGCAATTTTCCTGCCCGTTATCTTGTCATCACATTGAGGATGCAGTAGCCAGTCATTAGATTACAGCACGGAAAATCAGATAGAGGAAACTAGAAGAAATTGCATTCTTTTTGAGAAGCTGTCATTCCAAGAGAAAACTCAAGTTAGTTACAACTACTTCTTCCTCCATGTTGCAAACAGATGGGTTTCACTAGGATACCCAAGAGACCTCCTCTGGATCAGAAAGATCAGAAGGCAGGGGCTGGGAGGAAATTCCTTGCATTGTGAAAGCAGGCAGCTTGGGAGACTCCACCTGCATTGGGAGCACATGTCCCTGAATCTCACATAGGTGAGTGCAGGTGATGGACATGCAAGTGGGGCTCTTTGGGATTCTTTCTCCTTTAGCTCTTGCTAGAGTCTTCTCTGACACCTCCTCTTAGGTGTCAGTGTGCAAAACTGCCCTTTAATCCCCGCTTGCTTGCTCCCTACTAATTGACCAATTAGGACATCTTTAAAGCCGAAAGATGAACCTGGGATTTCTTTCCCAGACATAGGACCACCAAGAGGTCCTCCAGTCCAGCCAGGTATCCTTCCCAACACATCACCAGGCCAAGAGTCCTAAAAGACTCCGACCTTTTTTGAGCTTTTGCCACCCTTCCCTCCTCTCAGTGTTCCAGGGAACCCCCTTCCCTGCCTGCAGTGACTGGAGGCCCCTTGGGTCCGGTCACAGAAGTCAATGCCCTGGCTCAGGAAGCTTCCTGCTGGGCGGCTAAATGATTCGCAGCCAGCAGCTGGGGCGCAGGGCGGGGCGGGTCTCCGCGCGCCAGCGGGCCCAGGCGAGCACTATTCCTGTCTGGGTGAGCTACCGGCATGTTATGTACAGCGCCCAATCACGCTCCCAGCCCTCTACCCGGCGCTCCCTCCAGTGCCGCAGACTTTGATTTGATCCTCCTCACGGAGCAAGCTCACCCCCAGGCCCCTAGCAGTTGCCCTTGGACTGCGCGGGTGTCCACAGAACAGATTCTAAGGCTCCTTGTTCAGAGTCATCAACCTGCACTCCCGGAGCACTTACAATAGGGCCACATCTGCGCATCTGGCCTGTTGGAGATCCAGCACCCTCGACCTCTCCAGGTGATGGTGCAGGCCCCCGCCGCTCCGGGTGTGCAAGTGTGGGCTCCCCAAATTGTGTAGCGGAGAAGGCTTTGGGCAACGCGTTGTCAAGCTCAGCAACGGCTGGAACCAAGCCTCGCAATATTGGGAAGACTCTGAAATCCACACCCTCTGCTACTAGAGACTTCTGGAAATCGTCTCCAGATCTTAAGTTGTCTGAGAGGGGCACGGAGCAACTGCCGAATCTGGATGAAGGAAACTATGTTTTAAGCTGAGCAGACAAAAATCAGCTTTTGCTAGGGGCTCTGCAGCTGGATAGTGGAGGTGGGGGTTTTGAGTCACTGGGATGTGTCCAGCTGTTCCTGGCTGGCTCCACCCCAGCTTCCCGCCTTGGGCGTCATGAGTTACTTCCTGTCTTACTGCAAAACTCACGGCAGCTCTCTCCTCACCGGCTACCAGGCCCTACGCGCTGAGGGTTTCTTGTGCGATGTGACACTGGAGGCTGAGGGCAGTGAGTTCCCAGCGCACAGGTCACTTCTGGCATGCTCCAGCGACTACTTTAGGGCCCTGTTCAAGGGTCACACCCAGGAATCAAGGGCTCCTGTAATTCACCTGCATGTGCCTTCTGCAGCCGGCCTACAGCGCCTGCTGGACTTCATCTACACTGCCTGGCTTCCCCTCTCCTTGGACACTGTGGAGGACACTCTGGAGGCCGCCAGCTACCTGCAAGTCACCGAGGCCTTGGGGCTGTGTAGCCACTACCTGGAATGCCATCTCGCCCCAGAGAATTGCTGCTTTACTGCCAATGTGGCTGCTCGCTTTGGCCTGGCCCGCACTCTGGGTGCAGCTGAGCGCTACATAGTGCGCCACCTGAAGGAGCTGTTTCTGATGGGCACTGGCCCCTCGGGGCTGCTGGAACTCAATCCTATATCAATGAAGGCTGTGCTGCGTGCCCCGGACGTGGCACGGGTGGCTGAGACCCAGTTGCTGGGCCTGACACTAGCCTGGCTGAGGCAGGAGCCTACGGCCCAGCGCCTGGCACACAGTTCAACACTGCTTGGATGTATCCACTTTGGCCTGGTGCCTGCTGGTGTGCTGCGGCGCGTGTACTCCGGGTCTGGCCTTACATTACCTACTGGGATCAAGGGCCTCATCATCCAGGCCCTCAATTACCACACAGCACCCTCCCGCCAGCCGCTCCTGCAGGGAGAACAGACTAGTGTCCGGAGCCCCCAGACCCGCATCTTGCTGGTTGGTGGTCTCAGGGCTAGGGAGACAGTCACTGAGGAAATCCCGGTCTTACCGGAGGTAGTTCGAAATCGGCGCCCTGCCCCTGAGCCAGAGGAAGAGGAGGGAGAGGAGGAAGAAGAGATGGAGGAAGAGAAGGAGTGGGAGCTCACCCAGGATGTAGTGTCCTTCGATGTATACAACCACAGCTGGCGCAGCCTGACACGGCTGCCCACACCACTGCTAGGCCACAGTGTATGTACCACTGGCAACTTCCTATTTGTCCTTGGAGGGGAGAGTCTTTCTGGTAGCCCATCTCGTTCCCTGGCTGATGGCCCAAGGTCAGTCACGGCCTTAGTGCACCGTTATGACCCACGCTTCCACACCTGGACAGAGGTGCCTGCTATGAGAGAAGCGAGGGCCTACTTCTGGTGTGGTGTGGTAGGAGAGTGTCTCCTGGCCGTTGGAGGCCTGGGCACCTGTGGTGAGGCGCTGGCCTCAGTGGAGATGTACGACCTTCGCAGGGACAGCTGGATGGCAGCTGGGGAGCTACCTCGGGCACTGCATGGTCACGCAGGTGCTGTCGGGGACCATGGTGTTGTGTACATCTCCGGGGGCAAGGCTGGCACTGGTGAAGGAGGCACAAGTAGCCTTCGGGATATGTATTCCCTTAGCCCCGGAGAGAAGGTGTGGAACAAGAGGGCACCCATGGGCACAGCTCGCTATGGGCACCACCTTGCGGTGCTGCGAGGTGCAGTGTTTGCCTTTTTGGGAAGATATGAGCCCTTCTCTGAGATTGAACGCTATGATCCCAGCACAGACCAGTGGACTCGGTTGAGGTCACTACCCTATGACCGCTTCTGCTATGGACTTGCTGTGGTAGAAGAGACAGTGCTGCTGCTGGGTGGTCTCAAGTGGCGGGACTCACGCCAGGTCCCTACCCGCAACGTAGTAGGTTATGACCTTGACTTGGACCGTTGGGAGGACATAGGCTGTGTACTTCCCTGGCCATGGAGTGGCCTTCAGTGTGCAGTGCTGCAGCTGGCCGAGGGTTGGGAGGAGGCAAGGGAGGGAGAGCCTGAAGAGGTGCTAGATTTAGTGCTGAAGTGAACAGGCAAAGATTGAAGAGAAAGTTGTTCTTGACCTTGTTTGTAGAGCAATGTTTTTCCCCTAAGAATTGGGACTCTGATAGAGCTCTTCTGAGGGGTAAGGAGGCAAACAAGGCCTTGGCCAAAGAGTAACTGTTCCCCTACAACTGCAAATGGCAGTCAGGAATCATCAGGTGCAAAGATATGGATCAGCTTTAGTTGACTGAAGAGTTTTCAGAAAGACAGACTTGTCCTGGTCTAGAGTTGGACTTTTGAAAATAGGAATGTATTTCCCTCCCTGAAGCATTTTCAGGTACCTGTGAATACTTTTATGTCTCCCCTCCAAAAAAAGAAAAAAAAATGCACAGCTAGTTACACACAAACCACTGAAAACTGTTGGCTTTAGCAGCTGTAATGATAGTCCCAGAAGACCTGATGAAATGGTGAAGGTGTGCGTGCCTTGCTTAAACAGCATGGAATGGTTTGTGCGGAGAAAAATGATTTTTATGGTGCAGAGCCGTGGTTATAGTACTGCTCGGACAGTTTAATATTGATATGGAACTGAGAAGGAAAAAAAAAATTTCAGAAAAAGCATTTCTTTGAGAAACTACTCCTAGGTCATTTTTTCCCCTTGTCCCATCCCCATCTGCTTTTACACTGGCTTAGGGGCAGCTTATTAATTTAGACATATTTTAGCAATACTTAGCCACAATATACTACATCCGTGAGTAGAAAATTAGCTTATTGTTGGTGGCCTCTCCTTATGTTCCCCAAAGGCTCACAAAAAAAGAATGAGTAGGTGAAGTTTTCATGGTTCTGTCAGGTCAGTGGGATGACAGCTTGAGGTCTCAAGGTCTCAGAGGAGCTCTTGGTAAGCTCTGAACAGGTGTTCCCTCTGGCTTGTGCTATTAGTGAGGTGGCAGAGTGCGAACTTGTGACTGGGGAGGTGGTAGTAAGGGTGGCTGGGTGATTAGGTCACAGAGAAATGTGGTAAGCCCTTTGCATGAATAAAGTAGGTGCCTTAGAAGGATTCATTAAGAGCTGAGTTTATTCGACTTCAGTTTACAGTGCTGCCTCTCTCCTAGATTTAAAACTAAATGCAATAGAATGTACAGATAGATAGTGTTAAAAGGTTTCTTTCATGCTAGGCTAGTCACCAGTTTTATAAAACCCATTAATTTTGACCAGTAAAATACCAGCTGACTTTACAAAATTAGAAGCTGCTTACTAGCAACAGAGCTAGTCTTCCCACCAACTGCTTGTCGTTTGCAGGCTGTTTGCCCACTCTACATGTGATACGTCCATCATGTACAAAGATTTTTAAGTGAAGATACACATTGGTCTAGTAAACATCAATATGCCTAAACAACTGTAACAAGCACACTTCATTTTACGACAGGAGGGTGTTTGTTTGTTTGTTTGTTTTCTCTCTCTTACGTATATAAAATCCCACAAATTTAATGTGTGTCAATAACCATGCAGTAAATACATGTTTTTACAAAGAGGGTACTTTAAATAATAAAAATATTACACTGGACCCAAAATTCCATACAAACATTAATGCGTGTTTCTCATCCATTTTGACTAAATATACGATTACTGAAAATGTGCTGTAGAAAGGCCACTCTCCTGTACAGTTGTGCAAAGTCTGCAAAACGATAGTGATTTAATGTGATTTCAAAAGCAAAGAAAAAGATCCCACTGTGTAGTTTTTACTTTCTTCTCTACAGCAAAAATATTCACTGGCATATATCTGAACTCTTAGAAATGTAAGTACATTCACTGAGCTGTACAGGCAACAGGATAAAGCTAATCAGAAGTAGATTTTAGGATATAGAATAATAAAGGAGGGTCTTTTCCTCCCGAAAAACAACAGCAAATTGTGACTTGTACATTATGCAGCCACACACGAAAAAGCAGCAAGTCACTTTCATGCTGTGGTCACTTTCCAAAAACTAGACACACAGAAATGGCAATATATGAAGAGGACTTTTTCATAGACTCCACCCATTCTATAAACAATTCAGGACTCTAGGAAAAACCTCTAAGTGTTTGATCTCAGGTCACTCAATGTATTAACTCCCTGAAAGGTTGGCATCCTCTGTTTCTTAGTAGAGAAGCCCATTAACGTTGTTCAACATTGTTTTTTCTATTGAAACTTCTACCGGCCATGACTAAATGTATTTTAATTTTCCATTTGATGTATAATTACAGAAGTTTTGTTAACAGATCAAGGGTAAATTGGAAACTGCCTGGAAATTTCATTTCAGTGTATACCTAGTCTTTTAAAAGTTAAGAGTTCAAAAAACATGAGTTTGGGCTGAAATTGTGTGTGTGTGTGTGTGTGTGTAGCTATTAGCTGCCTTTCTGGGTGAATTAAGTCTGTTTTAAAAAAATCCATTCTTAAATTCTTCTGTACACAATCAGCATTTCGTCACTACAAAAATAAAGGAAGATTTAAACCAAGAAAATAAAGCAGCTCTATCTTCAATTTTAGTCTTAGTTACAAAAACATCTTACAAAGCTTTGCCCTGATACACCATGCAGTGTTCTCATAGATTTGGAATAGTACTTCCATTAACCAGTTAGCACAAGTTAATAGACAATTAAGACGGGTATTAGCTACCTGAACTTTTCTTATGCTGATGCTCTTCTGGCTTGCTTAACTCTTCTATACGCACCTACATTTCACAAAAATAAAACTACAGCATTAAACTTTGTGCAATGTTTAAGAAAATTCTTAGAACATTTTAATAAATATAAAAAGGTTTAAATTCTTTCCCACCCACAAGGATATCTGCACCTGGAAAAATTGTGATTTACATCTGAAGTTTCATTTATATAAAATTAACTTAAAGGGAGAAAAGATGATCTCAGATAGAAAACTGCCTTTTTGTGGTTTTTCTACTTGACGATCACCTATATTCAGAATTGTTTGCAAAAGTTAATTTAAGTCATTAAAGATAGTTGATTTTGCACATGGTAAACATAAGCTGAGCACTGACTGCATATAAAACATACAAAAGCTCTTTAAAGACAGTGGTAATGTGACCATGTATGCTTTGTTTCATATAGATTGGTAACATTAAAGTATAGCTTGTCAAGTGTCCAACACATTGAGAAAAAAAAACTACCTTATGGACTTGTTCAGAGTACCAGCAGGTACTAGATGGCCTCGAGTTGGAATTCACTTACACATGCGTCTCAATGTATGAATGAGTATGTGTTAGAGAAGTGATAACATCTACTTCAGAAGAAATACTTTGTGGGTCATTTGAGGTGGTGTTTTGACAGATATCCAAGAAAAGGTCGAGGTACATCTGCTTCCATTGTTGGAATTCTTTAGATGTCAAGTCTGGATTGTCTAGGACTTTATCAATAATGGCCACTTCCCCTTCTCTGGCCTGAAAAGCAAAAGAATTCAGTAGTTAAGATGGGGGTGAACTTCTATCAAAAGTTGAAACATGTTAATGTGCCAATGAATTCAGAAGCCTCTTAGAAACAAATTTGACATACTCACATTCAGTTTAGACTAGGATCACAGTGTATCTTTTTCCTAATTCAGTGGCATGTCTCGGATTGCTTGTATGTAACTTACTTTTTATTCTTGGCCTTTCCTACTTACCATCTCTGCTTATGAAAACCTTCAAGTTTTAAAACAGAACTTAAAAGTCTCTCGTTTCTTCAAACCTTCCTTAAACACTCAAAGAGAGAGTTTTTTCCTCTATGATGTCTGTGTAACATCCTATCTGTGCCATCAAATGGACTTATCACCTCTTGAGTTTCTCTGGAACTTGTCCTGCCTTTCCTTCTTCATGGTAAACTCCTCATGTTCCAGTGAGAGTAAACAGGGCCCCCTGTTGCTGCAAACACAGAACACTTGCCCTGTGACTATAAAGGATCCCTCCCAATAGCACTGGGGCCTATAATGAACAATGCTTCTCCTTTCATAATGGATGGCTAGGCTTCAGCTGGCAACTAAGCTTCATTTTGGTTTAACTCTCAATGGTACAGCTATTAACTGTAGAACAAGAGGATTTCTCTTGTGGAAGGTAAGATGGAGAAAGGGTGAAGATACTTTGAGAAAACCAGCCTTGTCTTTTTTAGATCTAACAAAGGGCTGAAAGAATCTTGAAAATATTCTGCAGGAGGGAAAAGCATAGCTCTCCATCACAATTGGGAGGGAAAGAAGACAACAGTGAGCCTAAGAAGTGGCTCTGGCCAGTGAGGAGTCAAGATATTAAATAGGTAGACTGATGATGCTGGAAGTTGCCTATGGAGGGATCTAAGATCTATTCTTGGGAATGTTTAGTTGTTCCTCTGTAATGGAAGATTTTTTAATTCTATTATTTTCCAGGCCCTCAAAGTACTCCATCATATTTTTTTTACTAATAAAATTTTTTTATTGGTAACTTTTGTCATTATCTTTCTGTGTCCTAGAACAGCAGAAGAGTCAAACATGGCTCATTGATTGATGGTGACTCTTTGCTTCTTAAACTCAACATTTACAGTGGCTCATATTCATAGCCATAGGACAAAAATATTGTAGGTTATTTACAGAGCATAAAAGATGAAAAAAGAGAGAGAAGAAAAAGCGGAAGTAAGAAGGGAAGGGAAAAGGAGAGAGAGAGACATACAAGAACCAGGTATTTAAGATATTCATATATGGCAAAAAGGTGAGGGACACAAATGAACTCAATATTACTGCAGGCTTTTTGTCTCATACTGCTTAGTTTGGACATTTTTGTCTCATTTGTCTTTTGCTTATATATTTTGGCTTCAGATTTCGTGTTTCTCTCGGTTTGTGTGTTTCTTGTTTGTTTTTCAGAGAGAGAGAGAGGAGAGGGGGAAAGAGAGGGGAGAGAGACAGAGAGAAAGAGAGAGAGAGAGAGAGAGAGAGAGAGAGAGAGAGAGAGAGAGAAATAATGTGGAATTGAGTGGGGAGGAGAATCTGGGAAAAGTTGGAGGAGAGGAAAAGCATGATCAAGAGTAAGTTGTGTAAAAATTTCGACAAAAGAAGGTAAAAACCAAACTAAGGTAGGAAGGTTAGGATATCTTTGGAATACAGTTGCTCAATAGAATTCATAATTCTTATGATTATTATAGCTCTCCTTAGAATTGTGGCATTAGCTACCAAAGTCAATTAACTGTTCCACTGATTAGGAATAACACCTGCAGGAATACCATAAAGTTAATTGACTCTGAATCCTTGGTATTACCTTAAGACATTTCAAATCATTAGTTTTCCATTGCACTTCTCTATTTATTACTCATCTCTATTCCAAAACTACAATTTGAGGATGCTGTGGCTTTAAAATACTTCTCTAAGAAAGTCCTTTGACATTTTGTGATTCTGAATTACTATGCTATACATTCTGTATGGAAAATTCTTTTTCTGTTTGTTTTGTTTTAGTTTTCATGATTTGTGTGCTACAGGACGTGCTCAGGTGTTCTTTTTTTTTGCTTGCTTGTTTAATTTTTTTATTCATTACAATTTATTCACTTTGTATCCTAGGTGTAGTCCCCTTCCTCATCCCCATCTAATACTGCCTTCCTTCCCTTTTCTCCTCCTATGCCTGTCCCCCAATCCACTGATAGGGGAGGTTCTCCTCCTCTTCCATCTGACAATAGCCTAACAGGTCTCATTACATCAGGACTGGCTGCACTGTGTTCCTCTGTGGTCTGGTAAAGCTACCCCCAACTCAGGGAGAGGTGATCAAAGAGCCAGCTACTGAGTTCATGTAAAAAACAGACTCTGTTCCCCTTCCTAGGGAGCCCATTTCGAGACTGAGCTGCCACGGGCTACATTTGTACAAGGGTTCTAGGTTATCTCCATGCATGGTCCTTGGTTGGAGTATCAGTCTCAGAAAAGATCCCTGGGCCCAGATATTTTGGTTCTGTTGCTCTCCTTGTGGAGTTCTGGTCCCCTCCAGGTCTTTCTATCTCCTCTTTCTTTCATAATATTCCCTGCACTCTGCCCAAAATTTGGGGATGAGTCTCAGCATGTGCTTTAATATCCTCTTGGGTAGAATCTTTCAGAAGCCATCTGTAGTAGGTTCCTGTCTTGTTCCTTGTTTTCACCTTCTCCCGATGTCTATCCCATTTGCATTTCTGAGTAAGGATTAAGCATCTTACCCAGGGTCCTCCTTCTTGATTAGCTTCCTTAGATGTACAGATTTTAGAGTGATTATCCTATATATATGTCTAATATCCACTTATAAGTGACGTGTGTCTTTCTGCTTCTGGGATACCTCACTCAGGATGATCTTTTCTAGGTCCCACCATTTGCCTGCAAATTTTACGATTTCCTTGTTTTTAATAGCTGAGTAGTATTTCATTGTGTAAGTGTACCACAATTTCTGTATCCATTCCTCAACTGAGGGATATCCGGGTTGTTTCCAGATTCTGGCTATTACAAATAAAGCTGCTAAGAACATGGTTGAGCAAATGTCTTTGTTGTATACTTGAGCATGTTTTGGATATATGCCTAGGAGTGGTATAGCTGTACCTTGAGGTAGCACTATTCCTAATTTTCTGAGGAAGTGCCAGATTGCTTTCCAAAGTCCTTTCCTCCCTTTCCTTATCCACATAATAGACACTCTCCTGTGACAACCTCCTTCTTTAACTTCTGCTTCTCTCTTCCCTTGTCATTACCACCTGCTTCCCAAACAAGGAGTAGCATAAGAAAAATGACAACACTGTCAAGCACCTACACAAGTATATAATGTAAAGATAATATGTGCATTAGGGACTGACAATGCGAACAGAACAGTTGTGCAATCTCTGCATGGAGCATGGTGACTGTAGCTTCAGTCCACATATACTGTAGTTTATTCACAAAACATTTCAAGCCCCTTTACAATTCTAGATGTACACCGTGTGCCTTTAATATCTTTTGTAATCATACTACATGGTAAACTCTTATGACCCCAAGACCGAGGAGTAAGAACAACCATACATTTTTTATTTTTAGAAGAAAGACTTAACCACATCTTATTTTCTCCTAAAACTAGGTCATGCAACGTTAGCCCATGACTTTGGACCTCAGTGAAAAATAGACAGGATTCCCTTCCAATTACTCTGCTGCAGGTTTCTCCTATTTACATTGTCCTTCCTATAGCTCCCATTTTGTACCACTTAACCTATAATATCTGGTAATCAGTTTCAATCCAAGAATGAATCTTCCCAAAGGAGAGTAAATGACTGTCCTTTAAGGACTTACCTTTAAAGTGCTTTTAAGAATTCTCAGCCTGTGCAGCTTTTCATTCATCACTGGATCGTTACATCTTTTTATAAACGATAGCTTGTATTCCATCTTGGTTGAAATGCGATGTTCTCCTAGTGGAGACAGACTGGCTTCCTCCAGCGCCCTGTACAAATCTTGTAAGGAGTCTCCTAACTTTTCTTCCCTATTTTCATCTGAGAGACAGGAAAGTGGGAGTGGGGTAAAGGATGGGGAGAATGGAGGAAAAGAGACAAATACACAATTTAATAAAGTTATTTTTGTAGCTTGAAAAATCTTCTAAATTTAGATTATCTGAAAAATAGTTTAATGAATGATTAGGAAAACAGTCTAATAATTAAATATCCCTCAGAAATAAAATAAAACAAAATACCTCAAAGATGCTAGTTAGAATGGATAATATAGTTATGGACAGCCAATTATATTAGAAGGATTAAATAGGACTTATGATTCAAATAGCCTCTTGAGAGAAAAATAATCACACATATCTTGGGTTCAAAGTGTAACTGTACATAACATGAAGTGCTACTTCATATAGTTTAGTATTTTAAGACAACAATTAATAAACACAGAAATGCTATTTAATAGAGTTCTGCTGGTTAACTGATGATTTTCGTTTTTCAGATGGAATGTTATTTGTTGGCATATATATGATTTCAATTATGCAGTTATTTAATAAATTTTTAGATTTTATATGACTGCCATAGCCTGGTACATCATCAATATAGTAACTTATTATAAGTTATTATCAAAAATAATGTCTTGATTTTTAGGCAGAAGCTCATTGTGTAGGCCAGAGTGTCCTGAAATTCTTTATGTAGCCCAGGCTGCACCCTGCAACACATAAGGCTGGCCTCAACTTCATGGTAATCCTTTTACCTCTGTCTGCCAAGTGCTGGGATTACAGATATAAGCCACCATGCTCAGCAATAGCAACGTTTTAAACTAAATTAAAATGAAGCACATGAATGTATTTACATACAAATGTAAAGAAATTTGTGACATGTACTAACAGAATTTATAACATTTAAAGAATCTGACAGGAAAATACTCCACTTAAATATTTTTGAGAAAAATTAAGACAGTTACAAGTATGGATTTTCAATCTAGAGGATCAAATAAAAGTGTCATCTAGCTTTAAAATTGTCTGAATAATGATGTTAAGTCAATTAGAAACATCAATTTGTTTGTCATAGAAGTAACAAAAATGAACTAGGATTCTTCTTTGGGTAGCAGCAGGGTCTTGAGGAATACTTCTTTTACTGGCCCAAAGCAGAAATGTAGAATGTTAGTCATTCCACCATTGTCCATATGATATTAAGCTTTTTGATACAGTTTTAAAAGTAGATTCCCTAATTAACAATAACACTAATGAACATTTATTTGTGCCAAGCAATAGGATAAATGCCTAACATTCATGATTTCATTTGTTTTTCACAATGGTACTAAGAAAATTTTAATTTATATCAGGGGAGATATTTGCTTAAGTTCATAATCTCATATAAATGGTGGAATTAGAATTTAATAATTTAAAGTGTGTATTTAATTGGATGTGCCAATTAATGAGACTCCTTTAACATGCAGCATTCTAAACACTTAATGTTTTGCATGCAATCTTTTAAAACAATTACTGTGCTTTCCACAAAAAAGTTTAACTGGATACAAACTACACACAGACAGTAAGACTTGAGTTGAACTACATAAAGTTGAACTACATAAAAATATTTCTGTGTGCTCATATTTTGGCAAAGGAGATGAACATCAGAGATAAAACACTTAAGAGGGTGACAAGTTATACTCAGGATTTGTGTCAACTATGGACGGCATCCTTTGGGTTATGCTAAGAATGCTCTAAACATGTTTTAAAAGAGTATATCTAAAACTCCCCCAAAGTTTAAAATAATGACTTAATTTTAAGGGGTTCACCTTTAGGAATAAAAAAAAAACAGTTTTGTTTAAATTCTGTGTTTAACGTTTTGCTCTTCCACTGAGCTTAGTAGCTGAGAATAGCTATGATTATTCAGTCTTTTTACTAGATAAATTCCTTATCTGTCAGCATAGGTTGTAATTACATTCTATAATGAATTTTAATGCCTAAACATATCGCTTTTAAATTATGAAAATTCATTTGAATAAAATCTTTGAAAAATTCTCTGTTGGTTAATCCTTGAATATTTTCAGTACATAGAGGAGTTTGATGGATGGGTGGATGGAAGCCTATGTAAAGAATGGATTCTCAAGTTAAAAGCAAGATGGTTTCATTATAGAGAATTTCAAATGAGAATGCCTAAGAGGAAGGAAAGCAGAAACCCATATGGTCATTATTGGTCACTAAAGGGAGCTGCAAAAATACAGATACATTTGAACAGAGTAATTTCATTTCGTAGAATCACAATCCAGGAAAAAACACTGGGGAATTACTTAATAATTATTGTATTTGCCTCAAGGCAAAATTGAATGTAAAGAAAGACGTAATTTATGAGAGTAGGGAGTTGGGTACCAGTAAGAAGCCTAACAGATGAGAATTATAGTACTTAAGGTATCAGGTGGCATAATGTATTACTACTTTTTTTCAGTTCTAGAAAGAAGAAAAAAAAGCATCTGGATTATAGTTTTAGAATTTAAGGAGGGTAGACTTGTTTTCACACAGCGATTTTTCTTTATTTTAAAAGAAATCTTTCTCATATTACCTAACACTGAAGGACATATATATCTTGTTACATTTGACATAGTTTGTTCTTCTCTACATCTCTGTATCTCTGTCTTTCCACCTCTCTGCTGGAGATCAAATGAAGGTCTTGCACATGCTAAGCAAACATCCTATCACTGAACTACATCTTCAGCCACCTCCTTACCCTAACTTTTAACATTATGGAATGCTGCAGAAGCTTTAATTTTTATACAATGTCAATGAAATTTTACTTTAAGAAGACTAAGAAAAGGTTAAATATAAAAGTAACAAAAATAACTATTTAAAAAGCGTAAGCCTCCCCTGCCCCCTTAATATTATTTGAGAGAAAAGCATTCAACCAAAAGACAACATAATTCTACAAAGAATTTGGTTTGACAGCTGTACAAAAAGCCAAGCATGGGTCTGTATGTAGCACATATGCACAAGGAATCACAATGACACAGAACATGGAAACACTTTAAAATATAGCAGTTGAATGGTGTGGCTCCTACAAATGCTAAGAAAGTCCCCCCTTAGTCCTCTACATACCACACATATATGCAACACTGCACGAGACACAGTAGTGGAATGAGTAAAGATGAGGGACTGGGAAGCCAGGCTACTACAAAATGTCATCAATGAGTTAACATTCTAAGACTACACAAAGAGTCCTTTTATTTTCCAAAGAAGGGAGGGGCAGGGTCACAATAGAAATCTGATTCACTGTGCTCAACAGTCAAAACAACACAGAACTCAACATTCAAGACAAAAACAGACCTTTATTTTCTTTTATAGTTTTCAATTGGTTTTCTTGATTTTTCTCAGATGATTATCAATTAAGTCTACAGGGCTACTGTTGCAGCTGAAAACATGAAAGCACCTTTATTTTCTTCTCTTTTTTGCCCTCTTCTTCATCTCCTTCACATTTCCCTTCAGGGTTCCTTCTCTTCTCAAATTTTGATTTTTCTTCTCTTAGAAGAAGCTTGGTTTGGAAGATGAGGCAAATACTTGGTGAGGCCTGCTTTCCAACTGAATTTCTTTCAATGTGCCAGTTCAGCCATTGGAACACTGGCTAAAAACGAGCTCTTTTGAAATGAGTGAGTATTTCTGAAAATTGGTAAAGTGTAGACCACATTCAAATAAAAGGACATATATAGGAACCTTCTGTGATTCCCACTGAGAAAGTATATCACTGCTGCAATGACATTTTAATTGGTATCTAATTTATTCACGAAATATGGAACTATGAAGGAATAAATATTCCTCAAACTGTATTTACATTTATAGCATAAAAACTTGTCCTGTATCAGATCATACATTAGAAAAATTTCATTTTATTAAAGCAGAGAACACTTACAAAGTCCCTTTTCTTATATAAAAATTCATTGACTGGTGGATTTGAAGGTCAAAATGAAGATATTAATTTGCATTCTATGCAAAGGGATAATCCTTTCTGGCTGTACCATACTTGGCAGGAGTGAAAATAAAAGTTCCTCTTTGGTGTCATTCATATTTTAGGACTCTAGGAACACAGGTAAGAATGACAATAATTCATTGGTTCTCTGCTGGTTGCATACAATTACCAGGTAGTTAAAAAAATAAAGATTAGCTAATGAAAAATACTAGTTTTTTTGGTAATATCTTGAAACTCCTTATAAGCACATTATAATGTATTTCTTAATTGTTCCAAAATTTTTGTTTAATGTATTCTATGCATTTAGGCTCAGTGGTTTCCAAACTTGTTTGATTGTTCACCCTTATAAACTAAAACACTTGTGTTGTTCATAATTTATAAACATTTAGTAGTCTATATCAGTATATGCTATAAATACACACAAAAAGAAACTGAAAGGAGATATAAAACCTGAGAACATCCCATTATTTTTTTTCCTGTATGTTAATAGATTCTCTTTCAAAGATCTATAGTGTGACTTTTCTATAAATAGAATTTGTGTCACCGCCATTTGCATTTCCCATTATCTATATGCCATAATGCCTCATGCTCTCAGCAAATTCAAATGGAGTGAGAGTTTTCTTTACTTTATAAATAAAACACTCCAAAGAAGATTCCCTATTAGGTGACTGTGTAATTACTAAAAGTAAGTAAGTATATTTTTCTTTGGTGAAAACTAAGAACAATAAAACCTCACTCTTGTTTTCTGATTTTCCTGCCACTGCAATAACATTGTTAAAGCAGAGTGAAAGATGAAAACAAAACCAAGAAATATATCAATCGGGCTCTGAAGCCATCAATGGGAAATGCATTCTTGGTTCATGTTTTGGAAGAGAATTGTATTCTTTTATGGAAACAGTTGTTCTTTCTGCAACACAGCTGTGTAATGATCAAAGAAGGTTCGGAAAGTTTAAATTACAAATGATAGAGAAGACTAGACATAGCATGATTAGTCGTCAGTCAAATCTGACTGGTATTTGTTCTTATAGGACCAGAAAGCTTCTAAGCTAATCATATCAAGTATGTGGAACACTATTTTTGTCCCAAAGGATAACTGTCATTCACATTGTGACGGCAGTACTATTTTTATGAATACTAATTTACGATCTTGTCACAGAGAACAACTTATTTATTTGTAAGGTGACAGATTTTTAGCGATGTTAATGTCTTTGTAAGTTTTATCACTAAAAGTGATTAAATAACCAGTGGTTTACACCATAACTTGAATTATTTTAAAACACTAGCTATTTTAACTGAGGCTTTTATATCAATCAACTTGCTATGCCTAATTTTGTAAAACCTGGGAGGAAGGGAAGTCAGAGCTTATATTAGAAGAAGATTTTACAAGCTAGCTTTTAGTTTTTCCTTTGTAGCCAATTACTTATTTAATAATTAGAAACCATTTACTTTCTTTTAGGCAAAATAACAACACTAATACATTACTATTAGGCAATAGTTTCTCGGGTAGAAAAAAAAATTGATTTTAATGAGTAAAATCCCCTTCTTTGAAGAGTACCAAGTAAATGGATCTACCTATGTTTCTATGGTTTTCTTTTCTCTTTAGATAAGGTAAAGCCTGTACTTATATTAAGTATGTCCAGCGGCTATAACTGTCAATTCTTTTACAACAGTAAGCTTTACTTCCATAAGGCTGTGATAAAATAAATAAAGCTAAAGCTTATTTTACACATCTCCCTTTAAGTATTTCTGCCAAATTATGTAGCTTAACAAGAATTACATGACAGTGGTTGTATTTTCAGGGTGCAATTTTTTTTTAAATGATGAATAGTATAAATGGCAGAATGTTGGCATTCTTAGTACTGATTTACTAACCCCTAAGAAGGGATGGCTTTTTGAAAGGCAAACAAAGAAATGATTGACAGAATACAGATTTACCCACATAATTTAGAAAATGTAACCAATAAAAATGGAAGTCTAAGGCAGGAATTCATAATAGGGACAACTTCAAAGCCAAACTAAGGGATAATTTTATTTGAAAATTAATACACAGTCACCATACTCATTAATGATAAAACCCCCTAAAATTTTTGAGATCATAGAATTTTACTAGGATTTAAACAGGGAGCATTACCCAAGAAAATGTCATTAATATTGAATGCCAATAAAATAAATTTGACTTATTTCTATATACCAAGAACCACCATTCTTTAGATATACGTAAAAACACATTAAAATGGTTAGAGCACATAGGCAATTATAAGGCAGATCAATGTGATTTTTATTCACAACACAAATTTCATTTGTGAGAAAGAAGCATAGATTTTTTTTTTCTCATTAGAAAGATTTGCTATCAAGCATTCTTAGCAAATTATTTAGCTATCTAAAAAGATCTGGTACCAACTGGTAATATTTTTATTTTTAAGTAATTTGTATTTTCACAGGTATTCATGTTATGCAATACCACACACTGCAGCAACAGGAAGAAAAACATTTCTTAATACAATATTAAATTATTTTTTCACTGCACAGTATGAAATATCCATTAATTAGCATTAAATTGTTACAGTGTATCTTATCCAACTAAAGGAAATTTCACATCTATTACAGAAGAAAAATAAGCAATATTGAGCCACAGGGGACCCAGTTACATAGTATTAAATAATATCTGAAGCTAGTTTAAAAGACATCCAGACAAAATACTTTTTCAAATATGGAAAACAAGAGCCTATAGATTTGCAATATTTTACAGAAAAAGACTAGCTCATTCCAGCTTAAGAGGCGACATCACTTCTATATAAGTGCCAAGAAAAGGGAGAAAGTTAGGACTTTAGCTGAGGAATCTAATAAAGCCTGGTATGAGTAATTTCCTTCATTGGTGTCACTGAAAGCAGTCTGCCTTACACCTGACTATGCTTTAATAATAGAATAAACATATGAGTTTCGGAGCAGGGTGTATACACCTTGCCTTAATAGATTACACTTAATTTAGTATAATACAGCATGTCAAATTTTTAAAATGCAAATACACTTAACACAGATTTTGCTTCCACTGTTTTGCCTTAACCAGGACAAGAGTCCATTAAACAGACAGAATTTTCTAATTATCGGTGCTGATCCCTCTCTTCCTGTTGTCAGGAGAACACAACTGAAGTGTCGCCATAGAGCCCTTGCCCAGTCAAGACCCTTTACCCTCTGTTCTCCCATAGAAAGGGCAGCTTTTGGCTACTGTGTTCCATCTTGATTGGCTTTGGTCTTATGCTAGTCCCACTGTCGAATGCTCCAATTCTTCTTAAGAGTGGCCTGCCCTCTTAATATCCCTTTACGGAGGCCCCAAATCCACAACACTTGATGATCTAAGCTTTTTACAAGTCTGTTTTCTGTTATAAACAGCAAGGACGAGGCCATTTTAGTTGCTTGCAAGAGGTTGATGTTGAGTCTGCGCCGTGCCGACTCTCTTCCATCTAAATTCTCTAAACATTAGCTTAGCAATCTGTGATTCCAATGGGTTGAGTGCCAACAGAAGTGGATCCGATTTGGCATGGAGAGGTTCTACCAACTCTCGTAGTGTATTAGCCTAATATAATAAAGCAGTGATACAATATGATGAAAGACCTGCGAGTGCCATTATTCCAAAGCACATCAGTATTTGTATTAGAAATACCATCATGCAGTACCCATGAAGAGAAAATAGAAAAAAAATATATGCCTAGAATTGCACATGGTTTTAATACCATAATGTCTTTCAGTTGGCATGCAAGTCTACTTGGCCATAAATGGGACCAATTTTGATTTAGTTTGATTGTTTGGAGTGCCAATCTTCCAACTATATACAGCAATAAACACACAAATCTTTTCCCACCTCTAACTTGTACATACCCATCTATAGTTTGACTCAGAAAAGTCCACTAAAGCACTCTCCACACAGATGCAAAACCACCAGTCTTTTAAAAAAAATAAAAATGGATTTCTATGTTTCCTCATTTTCACTCAGTCAGAAGGCTGTCGTAATTACAGCCTTGACACAAATGCTACTACTGTCCTGATCCAGAGAAAGTAGCCTAGCTCATACTGTTCTGATTAGGAAGCCTCGCAGTAAATGATACAAAGTGAAAAGAAACAATACGCATGACAAAAAGATGACTTTATATCTGAGCATTCGCCACACAACAAGATGTTTAGAAACTGGAAGAGAATAATGTTTTTGAATGACTGGAAAAATGAAGAAGAATTCAGATGAAATATAGTCTGTAATTATTGACTTCATTTTGCATCTTCAGGAATCTGAATATTGTCAGCAGGCACATATCAGCAATATTTAAAGCATAAGGTAGAATTTTATTTGCTGTATTTTTGGTTACATCCCCAGAAGAAACAAAGTGAGACAAGGATCAGAGAAAATATTCTATTACTATATCTCTTAGAAAATGGGAAGGGAAAATAACTGATATTTAAAAAATACAGTGTATTTCAATAACCAGCAGCAGAAAGGGGGCTCAGAGCTAAGTAATTTTTTTATGTTGGCCAAGTGAAATAACATATAATACGTCATCATTTAAAGGATTATAATGCTGGAAACCTATTTTAGGTCCTACCAATCTTTAATAAATACTGTCTGGTATGGGATTTCAGGCTGAAAATCTAAACTGGAGCATAAAGACATATCTCAATTTAAACTGTCCTTAACTTTTCTATGTAATTAAAATATTTTATAAGTTGTTTCAGACATATTCATTATTTCCTTCTAGAAAAATATTACATGAACACTTTCATTTTTGATGTATTCCCTAATGGACATTTAATTTATACTAAACTAAACTAGAGCCCTGGTAATCAAGGGTTGTTGGGAGCCAATGGTCTGCCAGGCTGTTTTGTTGTTTTTGACCTCAGCGGAAAGACTGCTTTCACCCTGGCCTTCCCTGGAGTCTTGTCAAGTTCACACCTTTTGTTTATGTGAGGATCACACCAACAGGTGGTCAGGTAAAGAAGTTTTGACTTCACTGTGAATTCATTCATTGTACTAAGGTGCTTTTGTTCTGACTTAAAAGGGTCAGTCTGGAATAAAGCAGTGACTAGTGTCTACTAGGGCCTTCTGGGAAAGATCCCATGTGTTGTGTGTTGGTTTATTAATTTTTCTTTCAATCCTCACTCCCGACTCAAGAACCAGTTGACTCTGCAGGATGGCTCCGGCAAAGAGTGGTTTAATTATACTTAAATATGATTTGTATAAGATCACTGAATTTTATTACAGGATACTGGAAAATATCTCCCCAGTTTAGTCCCTTGTCAGAGTAAAAGATTGTGGGGTAGAATCACCCTTTCAAAATGGTAAGATCTCAGTAACAATCTGTTAATATTATGATGAAAGAAGGTAACTCCCCAAAGAAAAATATCTCTTCAAATGTTTGTGGGAAATACCATTGAATAGAGACCTTAAGGATGGAGGTATTTGTTAAATACACATTTCTATGCATTACTTCTTACCTACTGGATCAGAGTTCCTGAGTACGGAATGCTGGAATTTGCATTTTATACAATTAATGACTCTTCTACCCACTGCAGTTTGAGATTTGCTTTAGGAAATTTGCATTGACAAGGGCTACCCAAAGGGTAGAGTTCCTTAAAGTGACATCAGTGGCTATCCTGCATATGCAAGTAGTTTCTAAGTCATTAGCCTTGACATTGGAGATGTTATATAGAACTTTACCGTCAGCTCTTCCATCAGTGGAACACTGTATCACTCAGCTAAAACAAGACCAGTTTTGTTTTTTGTTTTTTGTTTTTTTTTGTTTGCTGAAAAATGTGTTGGAAATATCTTGGTCACTTAAAATTATGAAAAACTAAAGAAGTCTTGATAAACTTCTTGAATAAATGCTTTTTTACTTTTAAAAAATTATTTATATTTTCATAAATTACAGTTTATTCACTTTGTATCCCTGCTGTAGCGCCCTTCCTCATCCTCTCCCAATCCTACCCTCCCTCCCTTATCTCTTCCTATGTCCCTCCTCATGTCCACTGATAGGGGAGGTCTTCTTTTTCTTCCATCTGATCCTAGTCTATCAGGTCTCATCAGGAGTGGCTGCATTGTTTTTCTGTTTGGCCTGGTAAGGCTGCTCCTCGATCAGACTGAGGTGATCAAAGAGCCAGCCACTAAGTTCATGTCAGAAACAGTCCCTGTTCCCTTTACTAGGTAACTCACTTGGAGGCTGAGCTTCCATGGGCTATATCTGTGCAGGGGTTCTTCTAGGTTATCTCCATGAGTGGTCCTTCTTTGTAGTATCAGTCTCAGAAAAGACCCCTGTGCCTAGAATTTTTTGATCTGTTGCTCTCTTTGTGGAGCCTCTGTCTCCTCCAGGTCTTCCTCTCTCCCCCTTCTTTCATAAGATTCCCGGCACTCTGCCCAAAGTTTGGCTGAGTCTCAGCATCTCCTTCAATACTTTGCTGGGTAAAGTCTTTCAATGGCCCTCTGTGGTGGGCTCCTGTCCTGTTCCCTGTTTTCTTCCTCTTCTGATGTCCATCCCCTTTGCCTTTCTGCATAAGGATCGATCATCTGGGCCCAGGGGTCTTTTCTGAGACTGATATTCCAACCAAAGACCATGCATGGAGATAACCTAGAACCCTGCACAGATATAGCCCAGGCTATAGCCCCAGATATAACCCCCTTCCTTATCCCCTTCCAATCCCACCCTTCCTACCACTTCTCCCTTATGCCCCTCCCATAGCCCACTGATAGGGGAGGTCCTCCTTCCTTTCCATCTGACCCTAGCCTATCAGGTCTCATCAGGACTGGCTGCATTGTCTTCTTCTGTGCCTGACAAGGCTGCTCCCTCATAAGGGGGAGGTGATCAGAGAGCCAGCCATTGAGTTCCTGTCAGAGACAGCCCCTGTTCCCCTTACTAGGACACCCACTTGGACACTGAGCTGCCATGGGCTACATCTGTGCAGGAGTTCTAGGTCCTTTCTATACATGGACCTTGGTTGGAGTATCTATCAGTCTCTGCAGAGTCCCTGTGTACCCAGATTTTTTTTGGCTCTGTTGGTCTCCCTGTGGAGCTCTTGTCTCCTCCAGGTCTTTCTATCTCCCTCTTCTGTACTCTGCCCAAAGTAGGGCTATGAATCTCAGCATCTGCTTTGATCCTTTACTGGGTGGAGTCTTTCAGAGGCCCTTTGTGGAAGTCTCCTGTAGGGTTCTGTGTCTTCTCCTACTTCTAATGTCTATCTTGTTTGCCCTTCTGAATGAGGATTAAGCATCTTCCCTAGTGTCCTCCTTTAAAGTTAAAAAAATAAAAAATAAAGTAAAAATAAAAAGCAGGTGGCGCGATTAGACTAAAAAGAAAAAAGTACCATCTGTAATTTTTATAGCATATAAATTTGTTTTGACCAAAACAGGAATGATTTATTAAAGATAAATGAGAAAAATGGAAAAAAAAGTTGCTTCATTATTTTTATTTAATAAAATGGAAGTTAGGAGTTGAGAAAAATCTTCATGTTTGTGACCCAAGAACAGAATTTTCATAACAAAATGTTCCATTTCAAAATAAAATGAGAAATAGTAGAAATTAATATAATTTATAGCTACATTATAGACCTTAGAGGGTTTGAATAAAATATTTTGTGAACCTAGATGCATGGCATAACCTAGAACCCCTGCACAGATGTAGCTCATGGCAGCTTAGTATCCAAATGCATTCCCTGGTAATGGGAGAAGGGACTGTCTCTTGCATGAACTTAGGAGCTGGCTCTTCGATCATCTCCCCCTGATGGGGGAGCAGCCTTACCAGGCCACAGAGGAAGACAATGCAGCCACTCCTGATAATACCTGGTAGGCTATGGTCAGATGGAAGGGGCAGAAGACCTCCCCTCTCAGTGGACTAGGGGAGGGGCATAGGAGAAGAAGAGGGAGGAAAGGTGAGATTGGGAGGGGCAAGGGAGGTAGCTAAAGCTAGGATACAAAGTGAATAAATAAATAAAATATTTTGTCAACCTAGATAGAGGCAAAATATTCTCAGATATTCCAAATGCTCTTCTTCTAAGTTTCCAAACCACAATTTCATCCTATTTGTGTAATTCATAGGAGATGGAACATTTCATTATGGAAGTGGGACTTAATCTTGATATACATAGTGCTGTGACCTCAGAGTATAGCATTTACTTAGTAATTTGTGAGGATACTCCTCCCATGCCGACTGTGTGCTTTCAAAATCAAAATGACTATTTGAGGGAGCTGAACACCTAAAATAGTCATCTCCCTTTCAGTGCTGGAGATGGAAAGGTTTTATGTAGTCTAAGCATTCACTTAGACTCCAGCCTAAAATGCCCTTAATAAATGAAGCTTTGATATTAGCAATAAGTGAAAAGGTCTTGTAAGTTTAAGAGTCACATAAGTACTAAGTACATAAATTCAATTACTATCATTCTATTTTCAAAGATGTGATTACTGATATTTTAGAGAAAATATGCGAATTTTTGATCACATTTCACTGTTTGCTATTCAGATTTTAAAATGGAAAGTGAGAAAAAAATTAAAATTCATTTATTTATTCACTTTACATCTCTACTGAAGACCCCTCCCTCCTCTCTTTCTGGTGGTCCCACACTCCCACTCTTTTCTCCTTTTCCCCCTTCCAAGAAGAACTCTTTTACACACATATGTTGTGCAGTAAGGATTACATAAGCATGTGTATGTGCGCATGATGGACATCAAAGAAGCTTCATACAGCAACTTATAAAAGCAGGTACAAACATCCACAGCCAAACATTAGGTGGAGCTCAGGAACTCCATGGAAGAAGAAAGGAAGGATTGTAGGAGCCAAAGAGGTCAAGGACACCACAAGAACACAGACCACAGAATCAACTAACCAGGGATCATAAGGGCTCATAGATACTAAAGCGATAATTAGGGAGCCAGTTTAGGTTTGACCTGAATATATGTTATTGTACTATAGCTTGCTGTTTCTGTGGGGCTCTTTAACAGGGGTAGCAGGGCTTGTTTCTGAAGTTTTGTCTAGATTTTGGACTGTCTTTAGTCCTACTGGATTGTCTTGTCCAGCCTTAATACTAGGGAGGTGCCTAGTCTTATTGTAACTTGTTATGCCATCTTAGTTGATATCCCTGGGAACTCTCTTCTGAAGCGAAACAGAGGAAGAGTAGATCTGGGTAAGAGAATGGCAGGAGAGGAGGGAGGGGAAACTGCAGTTGGAATGTAATATATGAGAGAAAAAGAAATAAATAACCATAAAAATGAAATATGATTCTTCCATTCTAATTCATTAGTAGTTTCAGATATTTGGCCAGGCTCACATATTTCAACTGATAATATTATTAATAAAATAGTATATTAAACTCTACCAAGACAGCCATTTTTCTGGTTTTCTTTCAGAAATATTCACTGGCGTCAGTCTACTCACATTTGTTGTGGATATAAATGTGTATTTGTTTTGGTCCTAGGTGTGGGATGTGGGACTGATTCAGATGGTCCACAGCAGCAGACGATTTTCTCATGAGAGCTCTGAGAGGAGCTCTTTGCCAGCTGCACATAGTTTAAATCTGAGGGTTCTGGAGAGAGAATAAATGCCAGAGCCCAGAGAGTGTGGAGCTCGGAGAAAGAACAATGTTGCTCTTGCTTCCCACTTGCTGTTCCTGGTTGCTGCTATGATACAAGAAGTTGGAGATCTCCTGAAATGATCATTGGACTGGCTCCAAGGAACCGGACAACCATAACCAGCAGAAAGCAGCTAAGAGAGCTGTGCCCCCTCTCCCACTAACTCTTTCTTTCTCCTACCTAGTGTTGGGGTGTTGGAAGGGATTGGGGTGGAGAAGGGAGAAAAAGATATAAGAAATGCAAATAAAAGAGTTATAAATAAGTATGCCAATGCACATTAGGTTGTTTTGTGATGTATTTTATAATTAGTGAATACTTATTTTAAAATGAAATCTTTAAAATCCTTAGTTTCTGCTGCAATGGCTAAAGCAGCTAAGTGGCTAGATTCTGAGAGATGAACCCAACTACAGGAAAAACAAAACGTTTCCAATACTTTCTAGAGAAGAAGATGTTTCTTTTTAAAGTGTGAGAATTTAAACAGTACCATGACTTTATATATTTATATTAAAAGGAAATAATTAGATCATATGATGATAAATGTGAAGTAGTTTAGTGATAGGAGCTGACAATATTGTGAAGAAATGAGTTATCCAACACTTTATCTGTTACTGTGTATGGCTTTGCCAAAATGAAAAAAAATGCAATTAACAATATTTAAGTTTGTTTGCTTCTTTGCTTCTTCTTCCTTCCTTTTTTTTTTTTTTTTTTGAGACAGGGTTTCTCTTGACTATAGCCTTGACTGTCCCCTGGACTCAGTCTGTCCTGGAACCCACAGAGATCTGCCTGCCTCTCCCTCCTGAGTGCTGGAGTTAAAGCCATCACCACCTGACTTACATTTGTTTCTAAATAATTTCATTCAATAGCTCCTCTTTTCCTCCTTCAATTCAACCATGACACTTAAAAACAAAACAAAACAAAACAAAACAAACAAACAAAAACTTGTAAGTATTTTGAAAGGCAGTTTTTCCTGGCCTGAACTTCAATCCATTTACGTGATCATGTGGTACAAATGTCTTTAAGGCCCTGGTTACATTTTCATCTCAGAAGCTACTGAATATGACCAGCTCATTGACTTGAATTTTACAAATTGAAAGTTCCAGGAGTATAACAGCTTAGATAACTGGGGAGCTAGGGTGCTAAAGATAAATTTTGTATGTTTTCTTTTTATTTGCTGAGCAACTAACTAGAACTGTGCCCAGTAAATGTTGAAACTGTGGTGTAGTCAGTGGTACAAATTCCTAATTCAGAATATAATCTAAAAGTAAGTGAATATTTATGTGTTTAGTTATATCTGTAGGCTCTCCCTGATCACCGTTGTGGTACAAGGGGTTGAATCCAGGGCCTCATGAATAGCAAATATTTGGTCCATCTCTGAGCTACCTCCTCGGCCCTACTCTACAATATGCTTATTCTCATATAGAATTTTTAAACTATCCCAAAAGTTCTGTCACTACCATATGGTAAAAAACAATTATTTTTAAAGAGTAACAGCTCCACTATCATGTCATCCATATGAGGGGCGTGAGGCACTGAAGCTGAAAAAGTGAGTGAAATCCAAATTCTTTTCAACAAAAATATAACAGGTGGCTTTGTGGCGGGGCAGTAGTGAAAATACTGTAGTTGAGTTAAAAAAAATGGGTGTTAGTCTTACTCATAAAAATCTAAATATTCCTCTCAGACTATATTGCCTTGATTGTAGAACTTAGAAGTGGATTTTGCTTACTGTTTTCGAAAATATAATATTAAAAACATAGCAATATTGATTTTCCACTTTCAATAACTTCTAAATGTTAATGCTTTATTAATAAATCCTTGGCATGGCAGTCTGATATTTGGGATCATTTACTCATTAACAACTCTGGCAGGGAGAGAAGCTATTTTGGGAGCACCGCCAATTGAGTTTCAGGACCATAAAGAAAATCTTCTCCAGCAAACCAAGTGACAAGAAAAAGAAGAAAATTCAAGAATACAGTCACTCATCATTAATATTTCTCTTTACTTCAAATTATATAACTAATGTAACATTTTCCTACAATCTCTTTACTTCTAATATACAATTATTTTATATCATAGACTATAATCATAAAGCTCTTTTGTTCAAATATTTTCAAAATTCAGCACTGAAATTCTATTTTAATAAAATGTATTATGCCCTTTCCAAGAAAAATATTTTGTAAAAATCACTGCAAAATTGTATTTATAAGAAATTTACCACAGGTGAAACCAATTAGCACAGCTTTTCATCTTAGGAACTCAGCGGAAAAGGAAGTGCTTGGTCCTGATGGACCTGATATGCAGGGCCTAGTTGGTAGTGGAGGGTGTGCTTCCCTTTTCTGAGGAGAAGGGGAGGGAGAAATAGGGGCAAGATCTAGGAAGGGTGGGACCTGGAAGAGAGGAGGGAGGGAGCTGTGATCAGTATATAAAGTGAATTAAAAAAAAAACACATGGGTTAATGAGTATTCATATTCAATCTTATCTGTCTTAGCAATTAATGGTTATTAGGTTTTGAACCCGCAAACTCATTCTGTAGTTGGGATAGAAAAGTAGAGAATCTAGAAACCTATTGGTGTATACCATTTAAAATATTTTATTACACTGCTACCTCAAGATCCATCTATACCACTCCTACGCATATCTACAAAATATGCTGAGGTATACAACAAGGACATTTGCTCAACTATGTTCATAGCAGCTTTATTCATAATAGCCAGAATCTGGAAACAACCCAGATGTGCCTCAATAAAGGAACTGGTGCAGAAATTGTGGTACATTTACACAATGAAATATTACTCAGCTATTAAAAACAAGGAAATCATAAATTGCAGGCAAATGGTAGGATCTAGAAAAGATAATCCCGAGTGAGGTATCCCAGAAGCAGAAAGACACACATGGTATATACTCACTTATAAGTGGATATTAGACATATAATATAGGATAATCATACTAAAATCTGTACACCTAAAGAAGCTAAGCAAGAAGGAGGACCCTGAGTAAGATGATCAATCCTCATTTAGAAGGGCAAATGGGATAGACATCGGAAGAGGGAGAAAACAGGGAACAGGACAGGAGCCTACCACAAAGGGTCTCTGAAAGACTCTACCCTGCAGGGTATCAAAGTAGACGCTGAGACTCATAACCAAACTTCGGGCACAGTGCAGGAAATCTTATGAAAGAAAGGGGAGATGAAAGACCTGGAGGGGACAGGAGCTCCCCAGGGAGACCAACAGAGCCAAAAATCTTGGGCCCAGGGGGCCCTGCAGAGAATGATACTCTAACCAAAGACCAGGCATGGACCTGAACCCCTGCACAGATGTAGCCCATAGGCAACTCAGTGTTCAAGTGGGTGTAGTAAGAACAGGGTCTATCTCTGGCATGAACTCAGTGGCTGGCTCTTTGATCACCTGCCCCTAAGGGGGGACTAGCTTTTCCAGGACACAGAAGAAGACAATGCAGCCATTTCTGATGAGACCTGATAGGTAGGTTAGTGTCAGATGGAAGGGGAGGAGGACTGCCCTTATTAGTGGACTGGGGGAGGAGCATGGAAGAAGAGGGAGGAAGGATGGGGTTGGGATGTGACAAAGGATGGGGCTACAGCTGGTATACTAAGTGAATAAATTGTAATTAATAAAAAATATATTAATTTAAAAAACAAAAATTATATTACATATGAGTTTTATTTATCCTTCTGGACAATATTGTAGAGTACTGCTTTTATAAACAAAATTAAAGAAGAGTTACAGAGATGCTGACTCTCAGTGTTCTTAGGGAAAAATATGAATGACTTCATAGTTACTGTGAAAAGTTGCAATATTGCATTTAACATTTATTATCACATGTTGAATTTTATATTCACCAGTATATTACAGAAATGTAGACTCATACATGTACTTCAATAGGGTAATGATTCTTTTTATAAAATTCAAATGTTTGAAATGTCAGAAGGGTCTCTGTAACTTAAAATGGAATTTGTATTGAAATTGGGAGCGGAGGAAGGAGGGGTTTATGGGGGATACAAAGTAAATAAAGTGTAATTAATAAAAATTAAAATAAAAAATATTAAAAAAGTCTAATCTTAATATCTATCTGTAAATTAATCAATTTTATAATGGTTGATGGGGCTCCTTTACTTGTAATATATTAAAAAAAAAACCTCTGAATTTCACTGCAGCCAGCCCAATCAGGATTTAAACATTTGTAGGCATCACATGTTATTAATAAGGGACTATGCTGCCTTCTCTAGCATGAAAAGATACAACTATTAAGGAAAAGCAGCTGTCTCAAGTCCCTTTTTATTAAATAGGAGCATGCAAAAGGGGGTCAATTTAGGATTGCCAAGTTTCATGTAAAACTCCATTATCATTTGCTTTGATTGCTACCATTGTTTGTGGAGGAAGGGGCGAGCAAAACAATAACTGCTATGGAGTAGTTTCCCCGTAATGAAAGAACTCCATGAAAGGGGCCTTATTTATTTTATGTATTTATGTTTTATTTTGTGTGTGTGCTTATGTTATTAGCATCATTATTGTATATATAAATGCAGGAAAACAGGACTATATTTTAAGCATTCTTTGATATATATATATATATTATATCACAAATTTCTATATGTACACATACACATATTTGAACACATTATAAAACCTAGTAGTTTGTATGTGGTTCAAGTGCTACTTCATCAGACTTAAAACAGATAATGGGAGGGTGGGATTGGGAGGGAAAGAGGGAGTGGGATACAGCAGGGATACAAAGTTAACAAACTGTAACTAATATTAAAAAATAAAAATTAAAAAAAAAAGAAGCGTTAGCATACTCATGTTGGCCCTGGTTTTAAAATGGTGCTTAATAAACAATTATGACAGTAAAAAATAAATAAATAATAAAAAAACAGATAATGTTATAACTAAATTTATCATGAAATATTACATTGACCCCTTCTTAAGTCCAAGGTTCTAGAATAACTTATCTCCTGATTTGATTATTAAGTGCAGAAACATCTAAAAGACATTAGTCTTGGATTTCAAAGAAAATTCAAAAAAATCTCAAACTCAATTAAAGATAGTTTCAAAGCACCATCAAGTAGCATATCAATCACATATGCTTATTACTATTTAGGAAAATGTCAGATGACATCTTCTTCTTTCTTATCGTAAATCTTTAGTACGACACTAGAGAGCCCATTTTTTTTCCTCTTTGGGAAAAGTCATTAGATACTTCAAAAGTTTAAGTAGTGACTTTTCTTATATAAAATAATCTATTTTAATTATACAAGGCCTTGAGGACTAAGGCTTTAGTTTTAGCCATACTAACAATGATTATAGATCTTAGTGTGTGGACAGATTGGTCACCATGGTGATGAAAAATTCAGCCTGGGAAGTAGATACTACATTACATGGCTCTCCATAGAAACAGTAGGCCTGAAATCAAATACAGTTTCTGTATTTATCATGGACAAATCTTGAAGCTCCAATGAACTAATACTTTTTCTGAGGAGTTGCTAAGCAACTTACCAAAAAGGTGAGTTATAGATACTCACCATCCTATTGTCACTCTGATGTCAGGTCTAATGGGGTGTGGTGGCAAATATCTGCAGTCTCAGCCTTGGAAGGTCAAGGCAGAAGGATCTTTGCACATTTGAGGCCCAGGATATGGTGTACAATGAGACCCTGTCCTTCCTTCCTTCCTTCTTTCCTTCCTTCTTTTATTCCTTCCTTCCTTCCCTCCCTCCCTCCTTCCTTCTTTCCTTCCTTCTTTTCTATTTATTTCTTTATTTGTCTATCTATCTATCTATCTATCTATCTATCTATCTATCTATCTATTTGTCTATTTATTTATTTATTTATTTGAGACAGGGTTTCTCTGTGTAGCCTTAGCTGTCCTGGACTCGCTTTGTGGACTAGGCTGGCCTCGAACTCACAGAGCTCTGCCTGCCTCTCTTTCCCTGAGGGCTGGCTGTCATTTTTATTTTTAAAGACACTTCCCTTGAATAAAATTTCTCATTTGTGATTGATTCCCCTCAGACTTCTACACACCCTTAGGTATGTGCCCTATGGGCTCTTTTCAATTTTTTCAAACCTGTGTGACCAGTGAGTATCGCACAAGAAAGCTGTCTATACCTGATATCCGCATCATCTAGATGTCAAATATTAATGCTTGTGAAGTTTCCCAACTTTGGCTCACTTAATGATACTTGGAAGGCTAACAGGTTCCCCTAGCACTCAAGCTCTAAGCATATATTATACTGTTAAATTCTTACTCCCCACTTCTGGGTCTTCTTCTGAGCAGGTTAGTTTACCACATAGATAAACGATAGTCTACTACAGAGGCAGTACCAGAGGTTTATTTAAATATCTGAATGGTTTTTTAAATATCTGAATGTTTTTTCTAAATAGTCTCTCCCATGTATTCTTCTATATCAATATATCTACTTTCTCCACAAAGTGGTCTTTCTGATACATATGTCTGTTTATATTATATCACCACTTGTATCTACTGAAACCCTCATATTCTATCTATCTACATATCTGTCTATCTATCTATCTATCTATCTATCTATCTATCTATCTATCTATCTATTTTTGGTTTTTCAAGACAGGGTTTCTCTGTGTGGAATCTTGGCTCTTCTGGACTCACTTGTGTAGACCAGGCTGGCCTCAATCTCACAGAGATCCACCTGCCTCTGTTTCCGAAGTGCTGGGATTAAAAATATCCATGACCACCGCCTGGCTTACCTTCATGTTCTTTAACGGATAATGTAAACCTTCAGGTATGACATGCTAGGATGTTCATAATAGTTCCAAAACAATTTTTTTTGCCATACTCCCAAGCCAAATTTCTCTAGATTATTTTTCTTTTTCTCCATGTCAACATTTGCTGACAATGTTTAACTATGTTTGTGTATGTGAGTGTCAGTGTCTGTTGATGTCAGAAGCCTCCAATCCCTCTGGAGCAGGCAGTTGTAAGCCACCTGATATGTGGTTCCCTGGAAACTGAACTCAAGTTCTCTTCAAGACAGTACATAGCCACTCCTTTAGCCTCGATTTTATGTTTTTCAAACTACATACAAAATATCCTTCATTTCTTTTTTTTTTCCAGGTGAAATCATCTAGCTTAAATGTTCTAAGTGAGACCCTATGAATTTGCACAAGGTAGAGATATGAGACCTTTTAGATGTTTTCATTGAAATTAAATTATTATGTGCTCATTTTTAAAGACCACTTGAGGGGCATCAACGGGCACAGGCACCCAGCGAGGCATGCGAGTAACCAGGGCATACCTAAATTCACTAGCATTCCAGCATTGGGGAAAAAAGCAAGTATCATCACCACAATTACTTGGCTCTATCTGGCTAATAATGAATAAAAATGGGGGATATAAACAAACAGGTGTGGGCTTATAGGAAATATTATGAGAAGCCTTAACCCCCTCGTTGGAACATCTTGCATCAGTTCTAGAACTAGCAGTGGTGGTGTCCGAGGTCTGAGTAGGTTCAGGAGACCATTGCCCCCAGGGGCGAGAGGTGCTCCATGCCAATTGACTAACTCCATGTTTTCCTCCACTTTTGAAAGTCATTTAAGTTTCTTAAATTATTCCCCCCCTTTTTTAAAATTTTTCCTCAATTACACTTTATTCATTCTGCATCCCCCTATAAGCCCCTCCCTCCTCCCCTCCCAATCCCACCCTCCCTCCTCCCTCTGCATGCATGCCACTCCCCAAGTCCACTGATAGGGGAGATTCTCCTCTCCTTTCTGATCTTAGTCCATCAGTTCACATCAAAAGTGGCTGCATTGTCCTCTACTATGACCTGGTAAGGCTGCTCCCCCCCAGGGGGAGGTGATCAAAGAGCAGGCCAATCAGATTATGTCAGAGGCAGTCCCTTGTCCCGCCTCTGAGAAAAAGGTATTGGATGGGTCTGATGCTCTTTGGGTGGATGCCACCTAAATGAACATCAGTACAAAGTCCCAGTTTATTTCTAATATCAGAGATCAGACCTCTACTCTTGCCTGATGCGTCTAAAACAAAAAGGGGGAACTGCCGCGCCTTAAAGATGGAGCTGGTTTCTGCCTTCCACCTTCCCGATGGTGAGTGCTCTCTGTCACAAACAACTCCACATTTGGCTAAGGCTGAGGATCTGGCTTGCTTCCATGTATGTGGACCTATCCGCATTGCCCACGTGGCACGCTGGGGTTGGCTACCCAGAGGCTATTTAAGCTGTGGGCTGGCTTTCCCCAGGGTCAGATGATTGTTCAAGGTTCCTGAATAAACAGCGTTGAAAAAAAAAATATATATATATTTCCTATTAAAAAAATAAATAAATAAAATAAAATAAAATTAAAAAAAAAGTCATATTCAGCTGATCGCTAAAAAGTTTTGAAGGCTATCTATTAAATATACCTGATTTTAAATAAACTCTACTTGTTTTTAGGTTTAACCTTGAAAACATATACAGGGGGCTAAATAAAGCTTATTTCTGTAAATAAAAAAAAAATAAAGAACACTTGAGATACTAGCTTTTGCTCTCCCATTAGATGATGAACTGACTATGTATTTTAAGATCGATTTTTAAGGGCTTACTAGAGTGGAGACTTAGGATACAGGGGTTCCTGTATAAATATATTATTTTATATAATATTTTATTTATTTTATAATATTTATAAAAATTATAATATTATAAATATTAATTTGTTGCATTAAATCACCAAAATATTTTCATTTAATATCTAAGGCTATGGGATACAAGCTGTACATTAAATAACTATCTTAAACAACTGTACAAAATGTGTTACCTCAACAGAATTTCAACTGAAATAAGAAAATCCACTTTAAAATCTTAAATGTGAACTGTATGGCAGAGGTGGGATTTTGGGGAAGCTAAGAGTCTGAAATCACCAGTGTTATTTCTGGCACTTCTATGTCAAGGAAGAATGACTTACGTGTCCTTATGTGAAGTAATGATACAACCACTACTATAGCGTATTTTCTTTGAATGGCATTTGGTGCCAAGTTATTTATATGTCATTAATATTAGGACTAGACAAAGTGAGGTATAGCAAATAAGTTATCAATATAGCTCATAAATATATTTTGTAATGGTTCTTACTTTGTTGACAAAGGCTGATCAGAAACATGAAAAATATCTTTAGTGCCTTACTGTCTCAGGGGAGCTGTTGCTAGAGGCACAGGCAAATGCTTGAAAGGGGAGGTTTATTTCTATGTTTGGAACTTGGTTCTTTAACTAGATTTTGAGTGTCTATTTTTCCTTCTATGCTGTGTGAAACAGGAAAAATGCATATCATTATAACATAACTGTTAGTTATTGTTTTAAGAAATTTAAATGTCATAGTTAAATCTACTCCTATCTAATTTTCCACAAACTGTTGAAAATATAACAGAAAGAGTAGTCACATTTCACTCAAATGTTTGAGCAATTTAGTTATTCATTCATTTCTTTCTAGCTTTCATAGTATGACATGCTTTTATGAAAATCGAGTTCAGATCATTTTAAGTTTAAATTATCACTCTTCAGTCATTAAGATGTGATTTCTTATAATATTGCTGATTCAATTATATAGTTTATCTAAAAATGCAATAAATTAATTACGGATAATTGAAAAAGTAAGAATTAACATTCTATAATACTTGATTAAGCTCACTTAGTCGCTTACACTTTCATTCAGTTGGGTTTTACAGCCACCTGAATTATGAGTACAGAAGGGAATACACAATTGTGTCAGCCAGTCTCAATGTAAGAAAAGCTCTGCTTTTAGAAATCAAGTAATAAGTAGAACAAAAAAAATGGTCAAGTATATTACTATAACAGATTTCTAACTACAGTGAAAAAAGAAGTAACAGAAAACTTGGGAGCATTCTATTCTTTTTCACATCATAAAAATTCCAGATTGATTCTATTCGTTAGCCAAAATAATTCTGACATTAAAGTAAAAGTTTTTCTCATTTTAATACCTTCTACTCTACTGAAATTGTTTATCAACTGCTTAAATGTACTTCATCTGATATCAGTGATCTTAATATGTAAAAAAGTAGGTTTGAATATTAGCAGTGTACTTCCTTAGACTTTTCAAAAACTAAAGACAAATTTTGTGTCACAAGCAGAATACTGTAGTTGTTTATGTAATTGTGTGATCACATTCCATTATCAGTGCTGGGAAGTCTATTTATAAAACTGGAAGAACAAGAAAGTCATTTATGAACTCATTGCTCAATTTAAAGGGGGGGGGAGTGTTAAATTTCACCAGAACTTTAAAACAATATTTATATTATTTGCTTTTTAAAAATCATATAGCAATTAATCAGAAATCAAGTTTTGGAAACACACATATTTCTCTTCCCAACAATATGCAGTATTTTGTAAGCTACAAATGTTGATATATTTTAAAAATTAGAAATAGTTTTATTTATTATTTATTTATTCCGGATTCTATGATAACATAAGCACAATATGTTTTATAGTCTGTTTAATACATGCTTAGGGATTTAGGCAAACACTATTTTGAAAGGCCGTTGATCGCTGCAATCAGCACAGCTATGTTAACTAGTCAGTTGGAAAATGTATAACATCAGCTACGTTCTGTAAGGCAGCTTGGAGTACAAATATGTGCCATCAAACCAGGCATCAGTTCCTTTTGTAAATACTCTGGGTGTTGGGAACCCATTATACATACAGGAGCAGTCACTCCACTTACAGGCAAGATAAAATGAGCCTCTGTGTACCTTTCACCTCTTAGGCTTTCTGAACTTCTGGTACTATCTTATTCTTTCTTGCATATAACAGGCATTTAGTAATTTTTTGCTTCTTTTACATCTAATTTGCTACTTCCAGTTTCACACCGAATATAAAATCATCAGAACTCAACTTTTTTTTTTTTTAAGAAAAAAATTCCTTTATTTGCCAGCTGAAAAATCAATTATAAAACTAGACATTACTCAGAAGTGTTTTTTGCAAAGCTTTCTGACTACAGGAATCAATTAGGGTTTTCTCATCCTCCCATGGGTGACTTTCTCTCCTCTAACTCTTGGGCTGTTTCATAGGGCAGAGAGTAGATATTTTCCCTCATCCCATCTTTTTTTTTTCTTTTTTTTTTTTTTTTATTTTCCAACGTGTATTTTTCAGTTCTGGGACTGACAAATCTTTTTTTTTTTTTTTTTCAATGCAGTTTATTCAGGAACATTGAACAATCCTCGGACCCCGGGGAAAGCCAGCCCACAGCTTAAATAGCCTCTGGGTAGCCAACCCAGGCGTGCCACGGGGGCAATGCAGATAGGTCCACATACATGGAAGCAAGCCAGATCCTCGGCCTTAGCCAAATGTGGAGTTGTTCCTGACAGAGAGCACTCACCATCGGGAAGGTGGAGGGCGGAAACCAGCTCCATCTTTAAGGCATAGCATTCTGCAGCTCTCTACAGTTCCCCCTTTTTGTTTTAGACGCATCAGGCAAGAGTAGAGGTCTGATCTCTGATATTAGAAATAAATTGGGACTTTGTACAGATGTTCATTTAGGTGTCATCCACCCAAAGAGCATCGGACCCGTCCGATACCTTTTTCTCAGAGGCGGGACCTGGGGCATCAACCCGCATGCAATCAGACATGCTCTTCTCTGGGTCCAAAGCGCAGAACTCAACTTTTGTGTAAACACAAGGAACACCTTTTAAAATGTAATGTCCAAATAAATAAATAAATAAAAAAATGTAGTGCCCAGTTTTTTGGACATAGGAGCGCTGAAATCGTAAAACATTGAAACAGAAGCTCAATAACATTTTTCTTAAATATAAAGGCCTTTCTTTTAGGGTGGGGAAAGTGAATGAAAAACTGTCTTAGAACTCTTAAGTTTTTATGATGAGAGAGTTCTCATTCAGTTACGTATAGCATGGTATACATTTTTATGTTTACCCTAACAAAAACAACTAATTAAATGAACCTTCCTTTACTACAAAGCATCTTGCAATGGAGAGTAAAAATAATCATAGAAACACATTTTAAAAAGGATACATCCTACTGATGTAAAAGCAGCATTCAAAGTAAATTAAAGATAAGTTCACTTAATTATTCAGTAAAAATATTTAGCATTTGTGTTCATTTATCTTTAGAACTGTAAACATTTTCCTTCCTCCAATGCTGTGGCATGGTCCTCATTGAGTTAATAAGTATATCATAAGCCTCAGTTACCAAGTTGCTAAATCTAGAGGAGGCGTCCCAGCAAGTATATAAGGTGCACAAAGACAATAGTTCAAAGTGAGAAATGGGGCGTATTGTCAGATTTTCAGCAAAGTTATTAAAGCCACACTGATTACATGCTGTCCATGTTCTTTTTTAGGAAGAAAAACATGGAAACTCCTGAGTTTGGCACAATTAAAGAATAATGAGAAAATAGCAAAGATGGCAAGCGGAAGAAGATGTAGAGTAAATTTAGTGATGTTGAAGTCATGGGTCATTTTTTTCCCCCACTAAGAGTCACAGGCTGTATGCTTTAAAAATGTCCAATTCGCAAGTCATAGAATAGACTCTGTGGTGATATCATAAAATAAGTAACAAATATTGAAGCAAAATTTGAAACAAAAAGAACCCATAGAACTTTGGATGACAAATTTTGGAAGACTGAAATAAATAGATTTAAGGCATTATGTCAATAGGTACTGTGGGTGATTTATCCAAAGACAAGCAGCACAATAAACCATTAGATTTACAGTCCTGTTAGGCCACAGAGGAGGGCTTTGCAGCCAATCCTGAAGATACCTGATAAAACAGGATCAGATGAATGGGGAGGAGGTGCCCCCTATCAGTGGACTTGGAAAGGGGCACAGTGGAGATGAGGGAGGGAGGGAGGGACTGGGAGGGAATGAGGGATCGGGACATGGCTGGGATACAGAGTTAATAAAATGTAACTTATAAAAAAAATAAAAAATAAAAAAAATGATTTAATACCTTAAAAAAAAAAGAAAACAATTTTCACCAGGGAAGATCATGCTAATTGTTTATCCAATAGCAAATGATAAGCCTGAAAACATATATATAAGTAACATTATATGGACTGAGTATGTTATAATAATATATATGCATGAAATAATAATTAATAAAAGAGTCTATTGAATTTGAAAAAAGCAAGGAGGGATATATAAAATGGTTTGGAGAAAGGAGAAGAAAGTATAATTACGTTATATTGTCAAAAATAAAGGAAAATTTAAACATAAAAAAAATTGCAGGTTAAAGATTTTAGGTCGGCAAGAAAATTTAAAATTTTAAAATGTGAACATTCAAATAGTTTTTCTGATAATCAAATTCACAATAATTATAAAGTTATGAAGCATGTTCTAAATGAAAGATATATTTATCCATAGCCTGTAGAATATAATATATTCCTTTCATTGTGTTAGACATTTTATTTGTATTGATCAGAACAGCTGAGCAAACAGAATGCTTCTTTCTTTTTTTTTTTTCTTTTTTTTTGGTATGGTGATTTATTTATTTTAAATATAAGGTGATGAGAGACTGGATTTTTTTTTTTCAATGCAGTTTATTCAGAAACTTTGAACAATCCTCGGACCCTGGGGAAAGCCAGCCCACAGCTTAAATAGCCTCTGGGTAGCCAACCCAGGCGTGCCACGTGGGCAATGCAGATAGGTCCACATACATGGAAGCAAGCTAGATCCTCAGCCTTAGCCAAATGTGGAATTGTTCGTGACAGAGAGCACTCACCATCGGGAAGGTGGAAGGCGGAAACCAGCTCCATCTTTAAGGCATAGCATTCCGCAGCTCTCTCTACAAAAAGTTCCCCCTTTTTGTTTTAGATGCATCAGGCAAGAGTAGAGGTCTGATCTCTGATATTAGAAATAAATTGGGACTTTGTACCGATGTTCGTTCAATTTTCAGCAGTGAGCCAAATCAAACAAACATACCTATTAAAGTCAGCTCATCTTCAGTATTGCCAAATTTGTATAAATTATACACTAAAATGAGAACAGAATACATTGTGCTATTTCACTAAGAATCAATTTTGCAAAAATTATAAATTAGATATGAGGGAAAGTTATTGAAACAAAGAAAATTGTTATATATTTTGATTTATTAAGTGTTTCTTTTTCCTAAAAATTGTAAATTTTTGTTGAAATCAGATTTATTGATGATTCAGCTATACTAATATCATAGTACCTGTCATTTGATAAGACAATAATAATTACCTACTGAATGTATGAACACGTTTAGCGCTAATTGGATTATATATATTTACAGTAAAGGAGAAGTGCAGGTCACAGATTTTGTGACATTTTAATACAGTAGATCTATATACTGAAATATTTGAGCATTTAGCCAGAGTTCTCCTTCTTGATTAGTTTCTTTAGGTGTACAGATTTTAGTAGGTGTACCCTATATTACATGTTTAATATCCACTTATGAGTGAGTATATACCCTGTGTGTCTTTTGCTTCTGGGATACCTCACTCAGGATGATATTTTCCAGTTCCCACCATTTACTTGCAAATTTCATGATTTCTTTGTTTTTTATTGCTGAGTACTCCAACCAAGGACCATTGATGAAGATAAACTAGAACCCCTGCACATATGTTGCCCATGGCAGGTCAGTGTCCAAGTGGGTTCCATAGTAATGGGAACAGGGACTGTCTCTGACATGAACTGATTGGCCTGCTCTTTGATCACTTCCCCCTGAGGGGGAGCAACTTTACCAGGACACAGAGGAAGACAGTGCAGCTACTCCTGATGAGACCTGATAGACTAAGATCAGAAGGATCTCCACATATGCCCCTCCCCTATCAGTGGACTTGGGGAGGGGCATGTGTGGAGAAGGGGAAGGAAGGGTGGGATTTGGCGCAGAGGAGGGAGGGGGCCAAGGGGGGATACAAAGTGAATAAAGCGTAATTAATAAAAATTAAAATAAAAAATGGAAAAAATGTTATAGAGTGGTACTGGCATACAAACAGACTGGTGAATCAATGGAATTGAATCAAAGACCCAGAAATAAATCCATAACATCAATGGATACCTGAGTTTAAACAAAGAAGCCAAAACCATATAATGGAAAAAAATGACAGCATCTTCAACAAATTATGTTGGGTTTAACTGGATGTCTACATGTTGAAAATGCAAATAAATACATATCTATCACCCTATAAAAATTAAATTCCAAGTATAACAAAGACCTCAATATAAACTAGACACACTAAATCTGTTAGAAAAGAAAGTGGGGAAGAGCCTTGAATTCATTGGCACAGGAGACAACTTCCTGAACAGAACACCAACAGGCTATAAGATCATCATCAATAAATGGGACCTCATGAAACTGAGTAGCTTCTGTAAAGCAAAGGACACTCTCATCAGAACAAATCGATAGCCTGTAGCTTGGGAAAGGATCTTCACCCTATATCTGACAGAGGGCTAATGTCCAGAATATAAAAAGAACTCAAGAAGTTAAAAAGCAACAAATCAAGTAATCCAATTTAACAGATGGGGTAAAGAGCTAAACAGAGAATTCTCAATAAAGGAATATCGAATGGCAGAGAAACACTTAAAGAAATGCTCAGCGTCCTTAGTCATCAGGGAAATGCAAATCAAAACAACCCTGAGATTTCATCTTATACCTATCAGGGTGGCTATAATCAAAAACTCAAGTCACTGCATATGCTGGGGGGGGGATGTGGAGCAAGGGGAACACTCTTCCATTGATGGTAGGAGGGCAAACTTACACAACCTCTGTGGATTTCAATCTGGAGGTTTCTCAGAAAATTGGGTATAGTTCTACCTCAAGATCCAAGCTATACCACTCCTGGGAATATACCAAAAGATGCTCAAATATGCATCAAGGATATTTGCTCAACTATGTACACAGCAGGTTTATTCATAATAGCCAGAATCTGGAAACAACCTAGGTGTCTCTCAACCAAACGACATAGTAATTGTGGTACATTTACTCAATAGAGTACTACTCAAGGAAATCATGAAATTGCAGGCAAACCAATGGAACTAAAAGATCATCCTGAGTGAGGTAACCCAGAACCAGAAAGACACTCAAGGGATATACTCACTTGTAAGTAGATATTAGCCATATAATATAGGATAACCACACTAAAATCCACAGACCTAAAAAAGCTAAATAACAAAGAGGACCCTAGTGAGGATGCTTAATTCTCATTCAGAGTGACAAACAGAATAAACACTAGAAGTGGTGGAAGAAAGGGAACAGGACAGGAGCTTATCATAGATGTCCTCTGAAACTCCACCCAGCAAGGGATTGAAGCAGATGCCAAACTTTGGGCAGAGCTCAGGGAGTCTTATGGAAGAGTATGTGGGGGGGGGGGGGAATAGAAGGACCCAGAGGGAACAGGAATTCCACAAGGAGACCAAAAAGACAATAAATCTGGGTTCAGAGGCATCTGCACAGACTGATGCACCAACCAAGAACCATGCATGGAGAAGACCCAGACCTCCTGCTCAGATGTAGCCCATAGGTAGCTCAGTTTCCATGTGGATTCCCTAATAAGGGAACAAGGGCTGTCTCTGACATGAACTCAGTGGCTGGCTCTTTGATCATCTCCCCTTCACGGGGGAGCAGCCTTACCAGGCCACAGAGGAAGACAATGCAGCCAGTCCTGATGAGACCTGATAGGCTAGGATCAGATAGTAGAGGATGGGGACTCCCCATTTCTGTGTACTAGAGAAGGGAGATTGGGGGGAATAAGGAGGGAGGGTGAGATCAAGAGTAAATGAGGGAAGGAGCTACGATTGAGATATAAAGTTAATACATTGTAAAAAAATAAAAATAAATACTTAAAAAATGAAATGTTATAAAATTCATGATTGGGAATATTAATTTGTAAATTGTCTAAAATGACTTTAAATACAGTATTCAATTATCTTAAAATATCCGTGAAATAATTCAATACATTGATTTTATTGACATGCCTATATCGAAACTGTCATACTACACAGCACAGGAAAACATTCTAGAAGTTCTGAAGTATGAAGCTTAAATATTAAATATTTTGGTTTGGGTGAGTGGTGTTGCTTGCTTTTAATCCCAGCACTCAGGAGACAGAGGAAGGCTGATCATCTGTGAGTTTGAGGCCAGCCTGCTCTACAAAGTGAGTATAGGACAGCCAGAGCTTATAACACAGAGAAACACTGACTCAAAAAATAATATATATATATATATATATACATATATATACAATGAAGCGTCACCCTTACATTAAAACATACATATATGGGCACTTGTCATTTAATGAATAACATATTACTAAGAACATTCTTCCAATAAGGGAGAATTTTCAAAATATAATTGACTTGTATGTGTGAGAGAGAGAGAGAGACAGAGACGGAGAGACAGACAGACAGACACACCACACACACAGAGAGAGACAGAAAGAGAGATAGGATATGCTACCTGAATACATGGTGGAGGCTGGAAGAGGATGTCCAGTCCTCTCAAGCTGCAATTGTATGTAGCTGTGAGCCACTGGATGTGGGTCCTCTAGAAACTAACTTTTGCCCTCTGGGAAAGCAGCAAGTGCTCTTAGCCATTGAGCTCTCTTCAGCAATCACAGAATTCATAAGAACAAATCTTAGAATCTGGCCGAGCTGTTTTAGCACAGAGCTTTGGGATAAGCCGACAGTTTTAGAAAATCTCGATAAAGAATGTAAATATTTACAAGCACTGAGGCATTAGATATGCAGATAAAAGAACTCCTGATATATGAATTTAGGGTAAAGAAGAAAAAGGCAAGCTGAATTTAAGAGAGGTTTCTGTATAACTTGCTAGACACTGCTTCCATTGAGAAGCTAACAAAGAGCCATTATTGGTTTGAAAAGTAATTTGCTTTTATGAATTGTGAAAATAGGAAGAAGCAACATTATGACTGAATCTTATTATCTATTTTGAAAAAAAAATAAATCATAGCTTGTCTTACTTATGCTAATGATAGGTTGTCATTCTGTTCTGTGAGATTAAATTTTACCTGGCTGCCTCTGATGCTGTGACTCTGTAGCATGCAGAAATCTTTTTTTTCCCATTAAAATCTGGTTTCATTACTTTGAACACCATTGAGATTATTTTCCTGGCAGATGGACGACCACTGGGTATTGACTAAACTACAAGACTCATTATTAATACTTCCCCCAAACTAATTAAGGTAGTACTAGGTGATGAATGACTTTTTAAGAAGACCCAAGACTATGAACAAGCACAGTCAGGTTGAGTCACCCTCTTTCCATATGCTATGGATCTTGCTGCAAGGACAATAGCCTAGAGGTGTTAAAAGATCTGTTTTTTAACTGATTTATAAAAATGAACTAGTGATTTCATATGTCATGTATTTGTGACATTTATATTTAAAATTGGAATTATACAGAAGAGGCTTGTCTCAACCAGACACAATCACTCTCAATTTGACAGAAAAAGGAGTCACAGTGCAAGGAGCTGTAATTCTAGCATCCCCGCATAAACATGGTATGCTAAAACCTTGCACATTCTGACTTTAAGTAATATATAAAATAAACAGATGCACAATGTTTTGGTTTCTGTTTCATGTCAATAATGGTCAATAATTGTTTTTATCATATAAGTAAAAAATGAGGGTAGTGTAATTTAAAATCTAACCTCTAACCAGTATTAGAATTATAGATAGATGACTTTACATATAATCATCAGTGTTTTGTATTTCCTTATGGTATTATACATCAGACCATATGGTACTGAGGTTTCTCCCTAGATTTTTCTGTGTTCTTTCTTTGTATGTACTTGTTTGAACAGCCAAGGATGGTACTGGCAACCTTATAAAAGTGACATATTTAAGGTGCTCTGCTATTCTTTGACTTTATTCATCTTACTTCAATGTGCATGTGTATGTCTTTATCTACTCCTTTTAGATTTCTTGTAATAATTTCAGATATTACTTAGGATGTTGCTCTTCCAAAATTATTTACTTGTGTGCAAAATTTACCTTAAAAATAAAGGGAAAAGTATCTTCCTTGAGAGAGGACCTAGACCTTTGCTTAGAAGAAGCCTATAGGCAGCTCAGTTTCCAAGTGAGTTCCCTAGTAAGGGGAACAAGGGACTATCTCTGACATGAACTCAGTGGCTGGCTCTTCGATCACCTCCCCCTGAGGTGTGCAGCCTTACCAGGCCACACAGGAAGACTATGCAGCCATCCCTGATGAGACCTGATAGGCTAGGATCAGAAGGAAGGAGAGGAGATCCTCCCCTATCAGGACACTAGGGGAGGGGCATGGGGGGAGAAGAGGGAGAAAGGGTGGGACTGGGAAGAGACATAGGAGGGGGCCACAGCAGAGATATAAAGTGAATAAATTGTAATAAATAAATACATAAATAAGTTAAAAAAGAATATATATTGATAAAATGGGGCTATAGACAAGTCTATAGAGTATTTGCTTAATTAGCAGTAGATGGGGGAGGGCCCAGCCAACTGTGGGTGGTGCCATCCCTGGGCTGGTAGTCCTGGGTTATATAAGAAAGGATGATGAGCAAGCTATGGAGAGCAAGCCCATAAGCAGCTTCCCTTCATGTCCTCTGCACCAGTTCCTTCCTCCAGGTTCCTGCACTATTTGAGTTCCCGTCCTGACTTTCTTCAGTGATGAACAGTAGTGTAGAAATGTAAACGTAATAAAGGCTTTTTCTCCCCCTCCCCAAATAAATAAATAAAGGGAAAAATGATGCAACATTTTCCTTTATTCTCAACTTGTTTCATTCCTCCAACCCCACCTTCAACACAGGTTTGTATTCAAATTACATCATCTCCTTGCCCACAATCTATCTGAATGCCCTTAAAGATAAAACTCACACTTTTTAGGGAGTATCTAAGAAATGACTGTTGGATCTTTACAATAACTTGAACATGTTTAAGGCATCTTCTCTGCGTTGAATTAGCAGTCATTATTCAGCCTCTCTGTCTACATCACTGCAGGCGTTGGGCTATTGAACTACAATGTAACCTGCGCAGCTTCCCAGATGCCAATGGTATGCAAATAATATTATATTTTAACATGTAAGTTTAGCATGTGGTTTTCAGAAGTTTTAATATGAAACATATGAAACATATCACACCCAGATAACCTAATGTATATGGTAGTTACATGGAAATAGATTGAATATCTTTTCACCTTGGCTAAAAGACCTAGATCTGTTTTACATTTCTAAGTTTAAACTAAATACATGTGTAAATTTAGGGAGAATACTGCTAGGTAATCTTCAAAATAATGAAAAAGAGAACATTATGATTTTGTTAAAAAAATGATTGCACAGAGAATGTCTGACTAGGAAAGACTATCATATAATTGCCAATGAAGAAATCAGCAGAATCAAGGGATAAAGCTTTTGGAAACCTCATCTAAATTCCCTACCGTCACAAAGGAGTAAAAGACATTTTCAGCAAACTTGAAGCTATATTAATCAAGACAGTATTGTAGTGTTAAATAATTTCTGAATTAAGTATAGCTTTATGTTTTCTCATATACTTTAATGATTTCTACCTCTTAAAAGTTGTAGAGGCTGACATAATTAATAATTTAATTTAAGGACACTATTAAAAGGCCCATACCTCAGTAAGCTTTGAAATTGCTAATTGGGATAATAGGAAATTACTTGTCTTTTCCCAAATGCCAGTGAAGTAGGTCAGGATAATTAATATGCATGCTGACTTTTCAAAGAAAAACAATACATGTCTCATCTGTGTAGTTTTAGTACAGTTTATTTCAGACTAAAATGTGTTCAACCTGAGAAAACTGTCACAGTGTGACTCTGTTAAATAACTGAATTTCAAAATAAGACAAAAGTAGTTCATCCACAAGCACACAGAGTGCAGTCTGTCCTATGGAAGGCTGAATTTCACATCCATAAGAAAATCGAAAGCTATTCAGGGTTATGAATTTAGATATGTTTTGCTCCTGGGAGTTCATTGCAAACATGTGTCATTTAATGTATAACATTACATGAGGTAAGACAATAAAGATATAAAAGGAGTTTGGTTAAATTATACTTCTTCATGTTTAAGTAATAAAACAATTTGTATTTTTATGTTTTCTATTACCCATTTTATTCACTTGTCTAAACACTTCCTATTTTAAATGCTTAGGAAAAAAAATGTTCAGAGCCAGAAATATAACACTCAATTCCCCTGATCATGGTTAGTTACACATTTTCGTTAGTAGATCAAGCAGAGTGATAGCTTCAAGCAGGATAGAAATGCTCTACTGAGAGACTTGGGGTTTTTCAAATTCTCTTTGCTTGTAAACCTGTGTGGCTATATACACGAATGCTTTGTGTTAGAGAATGTATATCTAAGTGTGATGCTGACATCACCATCACAGCTTCTTGTTCTGTGTATAATTTCTGCTTCTGGCATAATATCAAGCAGCCTGGCTTGAATAAGTAGCCTTCATTGCTATATAATGACAAATCCACACAAGGCATGATTATGACATCCTCTAAGTAGATCCTAAATAGTCTTTTGAAAAATGATAACGGGAAGGAAGTCTTCCCCTATTAGGGGACTAGGGAAAGGACATAAGGGGAGAAGATACATAGGGGGAGAAGACAGAGGGTGGGTAGGTAGGACTGGGAGGAGATGAGGGAGGGCACTATAGCCCAGATAAAAAGTGAATAAATTGTAAAAAATAAATAAAAGAACTGTAGAAAAAAAAAGCTTGAATGCATGTAATCCAGAAGGAAGGCAAGCACAGATGAAGGTCACACACACACACACACACACACACACACACACACACACAGCATGTTTCTAAAAAAAGTGAAATTTTCCCAAATGAAACATTCATCATGTATAAATCTAAATATTTAGAATGCAACGAAAAACCCTCATCATTAGAAAGGTGAACACACATTGCACTCTGACATGGTCTATGTTGCCTGCTTTTTGATCACTTCCCCCTAATGGGACTTCCCTACCAGGCCACAGGGTAAGAAGACTAATTCAGTCCTGGGGTGTCTTGGTAGGGGAGCTCCCCTATCCTAAGGAATAGGGAGGGGACATGCAAGAAGCAGGGTAGGACTGGGAGGAAAGGGCGGAGGGACCTATGACCGAAATGTAAATTGAATTAATTAATAAAAAAAAGAAAAAGTAGGCAAAATGGAATGCAGTGCTGCCTACAGAACAGTTCAAAGTACACGGAAAAATCAAAAGGGAAGATTAAGGAGTACCCTGAAAGAAATGGGTGGGGCCTCAAAGATACTATCTAATAACTTTTAGTGAGGCAAATATTTTTTAATTTAATTAATTAATTAATTTATTCACTTTGTATCCCTACTGAAGCCCCACCCACCCTCTCATTCTCTCCCTATTCCTCTTCCCTAGTCCCCTGAAGGGGAAGACCTCTCCCCCCCTCTAACTGACCCTAGCTTATCAGAACTCGTCAACGCTGGCTGCATCATGTGACACAAATCTTTCTGAGAGGGCATGGAATGCCCCACAGTATAGAGCTATAATGACAAAACATATAATACTAAATTCATTGACAAACAACTCATTAGAAGTGGTCTGCCTTGGCATGCTTATTTTGTAAAGAGCTCACTGAAAAAGATGGACAGTATCAAATAATTACGTGTTTGATAAACTGGAACCTAAACTTAAAAATAAAATCCTACCAACACAGAGGTATATTCCTAAGTCTGAAAATAATCCTATACACAAAACAACAATAAGAGGACTATTGAAGAAAAAAATCCAAAGCCATCTAACTAGAGATGCTCTGTGGGCTTTGGAACCCTTAAGAAAGGGCTGGTATCATGTTCTAGACATGACTGCTCCTCCCTAGTTTGTCTCAAAATGATGAGTAGGACAAACTCTTAATAAATTACTTAAAAAAGATAGCATTGATAACTCTGCCTATAGAATTGAAAGTTTTCAGAACAGAATTTTTTATTTCAGAATTCAATACCTTTTAATTGGCTGAGATGGATTATTTTCCTTCCCCATTGTTTAAAGAATAATAAACAAATCCTTAATATTTATGTATAGCTGTTATAAGGCACCTGGATGAGAATTTTTCTAACCAATACTTAAAATTTAGAAAACTTTGTTAATTCTGGTATTCAATACAATATTAATCATGTATTAGGCTTGCTAAAACTCCTATAAAAGCCTAAAACAAGTCCTAAATATTCTTTTCATAAATTTCTGATAGATATGGATGTTGATATGGTTTGTAGGTGATGTGGTCTAATTATCTAGTTAGCACTGGCAGTTATATCATTTGTTATGGTCTCATAGAAACTGTGGCTAAAATATGCCTTACACTGAGAAAATCTTAGTATGTGAATTTAATCACAATTGATTCTGATATTTTGTTGGTAAGAGATATAGAACTTTTATCAAGTCATGTGAGCATAACAAGCTCTAATGTTTAAGGAACCAAGTTTCACAGTGACATTAAATTCTTGACCTATTGGTAATTTCCAAGTTAGTTACTTGTAAGCTATGAGTTGTTTTTACTTACTAGTAATGAAGAACTTATGCTAATGTATCCTATAGTCAAAGTCTTATATACTTGGCTAATTTGGTGAATGTTACATATTATTTGTAGCTTCAAAAAGAGGAGTCTAATCCTTAGAGAAACCAAAGTTTACTCATCATTGGGTCCAGTCATCTGCACTAATTTACTTACATTTTATAATGCTATTCACCTACAGTCTTTTCATTTACTTTTAGGATTTACAGTCAGAACTTTCATAATTAAAATAACTGAGTTACAGCCTTTGCCTTAAACATCTGCACCAGTGTTTCAGGGTAGTTATAAACAGAAGCTTTGTATTGGAATGTTGCATAACAAACTTGATAGCTAGTATGTTCAGTTTTTTTTTTTTTTGAAACAGGGTCTCATGTAGCCCACATTAACTCTGAGCTTGCTATGTATCTGAGGGTGACCTCAGATTCTTGATCTTTCTGCCTTTACATGCAAGCATATGCATCATTATATCTGGATAAAAACATATTTTTAAGGTAAAGTAATCCAGAGAGCTACTAGAAGATTACTGAATTATCTGTTTTTCTTTAGAGTTGATACCCATAAATAGTGTTTTATAATCAATGTACATAATAACAAAATAAATGGGTGCTTTTGACAAATTGGTTTCTAGAAAGAGCTGAGAAATTTGGAATCACAAATGCTGTATGAAACTTTTTTTGGGAAAATGTGTTTTCTTTTTACCTTTTCCTTTAAATCTGATAGTGAAAGAAAGATATAAGTATATATGTGCAAATGTTGGTATGCATTTGTGCTTGTCCCTGTGTGTGTTTAGTTAATTCAATAAGGGCTTTGTTGGCACCCTACTTGAAACATAATTTCTTTACCCAAACTTAGGGGGCATTCACTATGGACTGGCAAGATTGATGTATGAAAGTGAGAAGAAAGTAAGAGAGAGAAACTAAAGAAATTAAAACTATTAGCCTTAAAAAGCAAGTGGGGAGTTGGGAGAAAAAGTACTTGTTCTAGTCATGTTTATCCTGACACTCCTGACACATAAGTTAGGGAGGCCTAACTTCCTATCCAGCAAGACCATTTTTTTTTTTTAAGGAAAACAACCTTCAAATAAGAAGCTGAAAGGCTATTACTGTGTACACAGGCTAAGAATTTCCACAAACTACTTACTTTTCTCTCCTATGTTTTCCCCTGCTGCCTCCTCCTCCTCCTCTTCCTCCTCTTCCTCCACCTCTGGTGGCTGTATGTCATCTTGTGGGTCACAGGCACTAACTGGTGCATTCAGGCAGCAGTGGTTGAACCCGCTGTCTCGAGGCAGAGTAAAACTTCGAGGCTTGCCCCCATTGCCATTTAGCACTTGCATCCTCTCACTCTCAGCTAACGGGTATGGGCCATAGTGATCCTGGAGGTGGCACTTCTGAGTTGGAAGAGTGGACTGTCGCCTGTGCTCGGGGGAGATGGCCGCAGAATCAGAGAAGACAGAATCTTCCAGTGGCAGAGTCTGAAGATAGTGTAAGCCTGAACTTGTCAGTGGTGTCTCGATTAAATCCTGCCAGGAGCGACGCTGACTGGCGGTCTTGCGAATGGGAGACACGGCACTGCTCCCAGTAACTTCCTGGCGAAACTCTTCATGTGAAGACTGAGACTGAGAGGTCTCTGTGGAGGAAAGCCGGCTGTGTTTTGCTTCCACGTAAGGACTGGCACAACTCATCTGTGGAAAAGAGCCATTCATCAGTTTCCACAGAATAAACAGACCATTTCAATAGTCAAAAAACTTTTTTTTTTCTTTTTAAAAAACGGAGTATTTACTTGGATGGAATCTTACACAGTCAAGTAACAACTGAGCAAGTTTGCAGACATCTCAAAGCTTAGGCCCCAGCTTACACTTACAGAGTTATGAATTCAAATGCCTTTAGTTATAAATGTAACAGTCGTCCATGAAATATCTGATACATTAGTATAGACCTGATAATAAAGTATGAGAAACTGTAGATGTTTATGTAAGAATCATTCAGCAGCTCCACAATTTTAAAATCTTTACATATTTCGAAATTCTAAAGAAATACTCCCCAGAGATTTCTATTTCTGGATTTTAGGCAGCTTAGGGCGTGAGGGAAAGAGAAAGGCTTTTGTATGTGAGAACAAGTTGTTTATAAAAAAAGTAAACCTTCTGCTTCTTCATAGGCAAATGTCTGTTCCTATGGGTACCACAGAAAAGCTGCCTTGTGGTCTTGTCAGTTCTATGGTAATTTCTGGGGAACTGAAAGTATGGGTAGGATAAAATTATAGTTTATTGGGGAGTAGCATTTTCTGTGACTATTGACACCATAGATTACATACAAGAGAATATATTTTGTGCATGAATTTAATGTTTGGGACTATATATTATAGTGTAAAAAACAAATAGGAAGGAAGAATAGAATCTATTGATGCTGTAAATGCTGTGAAACATTCGCACTCTACTTGCTACAAGCCCAGCCCCAGTGCTAGAGTGTGTAAGGCAATCCCAGGTGCCTTTGTGCAAGGAGCTGCATTTGCTGAGCACAAATGGGGTTGGAATGTCAGCTAAAACAAATGTGGCTGAGATGAGCATGCCACCTCTTCTGGAGAAGGAAATGATTTCGCATCATCCATGGGCAGATTGTCACCCTCCAACATATTAAGCAGTATGCTGAACAACAGCTTAATGATAAGAATGTGAACAGTCTCTTTCCTAGATGCTACTGTTGTTCAAAGAAGAAACAGGGGCACAATGAGAGCGCAGAGGGAATACTGGGAATTGGAAGATTTAATTGGGAAGGGAGGCAGGAGGGCTGGGGAGAGTAGAGGACAGTGGTCGCATTAAGCAAAACTAAAGATCTATTTAAAAAGCCATATGAAAACCTACTTCTTGGTAAGATAATGAAAAATAATTTAAAGAAAGCGAATCTTCTTAAAGATATTCCAAAGGAATTATTCAGATTCTGGTACTTTTAAAGAAATGGAAGTATTAATTACTTGGAATAATATAAAGAGGTTGAATTAAGTTGACTGCTGTCACATAAACTATCTATGTTTTCCATTGTGGAAGACTAAGTCCCAAGATAGAGAGTATTGATTATTTTGGTAACATGACCACTAAATTAAATGGAGACACTAACATCCAGTATTTCTGATGGGAAACAGACAAAACTAGCATAGTCTTTTAAAAAGTAGGATAATTATTTGTCTCAGTAAAAGACTGAAGTATAGTTTATATATAGGAAGATTTATAGATGTAAGAATTCTGGAGCATCATAAATACATACATTAAAGCAGACACCATGGTTATATAAAATGCCTCACCCAGCACACCCTCCCCCCCCCACATTTTGTGGTGTTGGGGAGTCAAACCTGGGGAATATGTGAGATATGTCCCTGTGTGCTGGTTAATTATTATTGTTGTTATTATTATTGTTGTTGTTATTATTGTTTAAAACTTGACACAAGCCAGAGTCTCTGGGAAGAAGAAATGCCACCTATGAAAATAGCTCCATTGTAGGCAAGTTTGTGTGGCATTTTTGTGATGAATGATTGATGTGGGTAGGGCCCAAGACACTATGGGTGGTTCCACCCTTGGACAGATGGTATTGAGTTGTATATGGAAAAAAAAAAAAGCAAGCCAGTAAACAGAGTTCCACCATGGCCTCCGCTTCAGGTCCTGCTTCCAGGTTACTGCCATGCTTGACTTCCTGCTTTGGCTTCCCTCAATGATGGACTGTGATTAGGACTTTTAAACCAAATGAACTCTCTTTCTCAAATTGCTTTTTTTTCTTTTAATGATATTTTCTTACAGCAACAGAAAGCAAAAAAAAGATATCATGTGATATCCATTACTGAGCTATACCTCCAGCTCTATAGTACTAATTATCAGTTGTGTCTAAAGGACATAAAAAAGAACTTTATTTATTCATACATCTTCTTCTAAGGAAACTTTTCTGTTGCTCTAAACTCCTTTAAATCTGGAGAACTCATTCTGTCAACAGCCTGTGGTGATGTAAAAACACTCCCTGTAAACACAATCCTTTTATTCTACTGATTTTTAGATCACAAATTTTCTTTTGCCTAAGAAATCTTGTTTGACATATCATTTAATACACATTCATTTTAACATATAAGTGGATCTTTCCGGTCAATTCATCCTATTATGTACAAGCACACTCATGTTTAACTTACAGATGGAGGCCGTGGGTATGTATCATAGGGGGGTGGAGGACTGTCTTGTTTTGGTGTTGATGGAGTATCTGCTTCTTCTTTGTCACTTTCACTCCAGTAATCTGAAAGTTTACAGACATGGACATCTCAACATCTTATTAAGTATTTATAGCCGTATTTCTCAAGAAAAGATAATATCATTTAAAAATTAAATTTCATTACTACAGCATGTTTGTCGTCATTGCCCCACCCAAGAGTCATCAAGTTTCACTTTTAGCTGTTTTGGAGCAGAAGGAAGGACATAATAACCGAATTCCAATATCATTAAAAATTAATGGCTCACAGCCAGCCTTAATATAGCTAAGAAAAAGACACTCTATAAGCCAAATTATGTTAAGGGTACATTTGATTTTAGAGCAAACTATTCAGCATCTTTAATTAATAAATTCCACAGGATGTTTTTTAAAGAATGTCACATTACCATGATGAATACTCAGAGAAGAAAAGCAATATGCCATATGCTGCTGTGTATCTCTACTGATATAATCACCTCAAAAATTAATGTTCTAATTTCTTTTTCTTTCTGGCATCAGTGCACTGGTTATCTAACAATTGCTGTTTTCTAGAGTCATGCTGACATGAATCTTTATAACACCATACTCCCACCTCTCCTTAGAGAGACATGGCAAACCCTAATCTTGGCAAATTCAAAAAAAATAAAATGTACACCTGCTGAAGTGAGCTACAAGTACCAAATTTTCAAAACAACTTAAAATGGTAGGAAATGTAAGCTGCTAGACAAAGTTACTTGGCAGACCTGAGGCAAGATGGGAGATTTAGAACTCTGAGAGATATATTAATATTGTTAGTCAAATCCAACAGATCATCAATAATCAGAATCAATTTGACTATATTTCAGATATAACTGCTGTGTTGTTCTTTATGTGAGTTGTAAGCAAAGACCCAGGATGATTAACATAGCAATTTCAGATGAGAGAACAGGTATTAAAAGAAAAGGAAATTTGTATGAAAATTTAGATCTCCAAACAACTACCACAAGGCTCAAGTAGTAGGCAGATTCAAATGAAAAAAAAAATCACAGTACCTATTTTTGTAAGATCCTTTCTCTTTCTGGAAATTCTTAATTGTAATGTTTTTTTTTTTTTTTCCCTATGGTGCTGTCAAAAAGTGAACACAGCTAACATTTTTTTTTTTTTTTCAGAAATTGTTACACTCCAGGTAGGAAATAATGGAGATTCTTTTAACTAAGGAATTGGCTTGACCCAAAACTCTGAGACTAAATTTCTGGGACTCTTGCTTGAAACATCAAGAAAGTTTAATGTTAAGTACAGTGTTATTATTTAATCTCCCTTACTTACTGCTGAGTTTTAACTCTGGTTACTGTGAACAGAAAGTTTCTAGCAATGGATACAGGATATAAAATAAACTGCTTATTCTATCCAGGCCTTAAAACACAAGGTCCTGACAATCCCTCCTGAGAAAAAAAAATAAAAAGTGTCTAATTATTCTTTTTCTTCTTTCAATATTTTAAAATTTTATTGAAAATGTATTTTCAATTTTTTCTCCACTCTTCAGTTAAGAAACATCTAGTTTGTTCCCACATTCTGGCTATTATAAATAAAACAGCTATGAACATAGTTGAGCAAGTGTCCTTGTGGTATGTTGAAGCATCTTTTGGGTATATGCCCAAGAGTGGTATAGCTGGGTCTTGAGGTAGAACAATTCCCAATTTTCTGTGAAATCACCAGATTGATTTACAAAAATGGTTTTACAAGTTTTCACTCCCACCAGCAATAAATGAATGTTTCCCTTGCTCCACATCCTCGACAGCATGTGTTGTCACTTGAGTTTTTGATCTTAACCATCTGACAGGTGTGAGATGGAATTTCATAGTCAATTTGATTTGCATTTCTCTGATGACTAAAGATGTTAAACATTTCTTTAAATGCTTCTTGGCAATTAGAGATTCTTCTGTTGAGAATTCTGATACTCCAGCCAAGGACCACTCATAGAGATGGCCTGGAACTCCTGCACAGAGGTAGCCTGTGGCAGTTCAGTATCCAGGTGGGTTCCATAGTAATGGGAACAGGGACTGTCTCTGACATGAACTGATTGGCCTGCTCTTTGATCACCTCCCCCTGAGGGGGAAGCAGCCTTACCAGACCACAGAAGATGACAATGCAGCCACTTCTGATGAGACCTGATAGACTAAGATCAGAGGGAAGGGGAGGAAGACCTCCCTTTTCAGTGGACTGGGATAGGGACACGGGTGGGGAAGAGGGAGGGTCTAATTATTCTTAATTAGATTTTTATTTAAAAAATAATGGGGAACTTGTCATGGAAGCACACAAGTATAATTTTAGTACTCAGGAGGCTGATCCAGGATTTTAAGTTTGAGATGAGCTTGGGTTAACATAGCTAACTAAACCACAAAAAGCCCAATGGAAAATAATAATAATGGAGATACTGAATAATGATCACAACTATAACTAAGTGTTCCCCCAAACATGAATTTACATAAATGCCCAGAAATGGGTCTAGTAAATGTTGGTGGACAAAGCATGACTGATGTTCAGAAGGTAAAGGTTCAGTTCTTCACCACACAACTTAATACATATATGTTCTTATAGGCATTATTTAACTTAGTTGGATCTATTTTATAATCTGTAAAAGAGTAGCTAGTAATAATAACTGACTTTTGTAGTTGTGTACATGGGAGTATCATATATTTAAATGTTTTATATCTTGAATTTATCTTCTTGGGCATCGTTTCAGGTTGGATGCCAGGACAGTCTGACATAGATCACAAAGGCAGTAAATGCCTGACGTTCATTTTCACAGACATTCTTTTTTGTAGCATTTTTGAGCAATAAAAGAATGAAACTTGGAGTCTAACTATAAATCAGTTCCCATTCATTACTCTGTCCACTCCCTACTTAATGCTTCACAGTTTTTAGTTACTACTTTTCTATTTATAACTTCAAAAAGCTATATTTTATATGAAATTTAACTTCAGTACTAAGAATTATACTCAGGAGATGTCAAATACCCATAAAAGACCAAAGGAATTTATCACATATTAAGTAGGAAATCTAAATGTTTCTGACATATGTTAAAGTGCCTTTTCACTCTATGGAAATAGCAAATATCATCATCTGCCTATGATTTTTCTACCAAATTTAGTAGGAATTAAATATATATGTACAGAGCAAGGCACTGTGTAACCACAGAATAAATATTCTTTGGAATTTGCACTTGCAATATAAATTAACCTGTCCTTTCATCCACAATGAAACTTAGTTCCACAACAAAAAAGATTCTTTAAAATCAAGATCATGCTCAGCTTCAAAGCAACATCAAGTAATAAAATTCTGAAGCTTGAAAATATAGGTTCTGTGTTTTATACAACTTGATATTTTTCCAGATTAATTTTCCTATCTATATATTTCCCATATTTCCAATTCTTATATCTTTAAACAATCAGGTAAAAACACCTTTACAGAACTACTTTACAACGTTTCAAGAAATTTGAAAGGGAAGGTTAGTACTTTTTTAGTACTCTTAGCACAAATGAAGGTTTATAAATCACATCCAGGCATAAAAAGGTGAGAAAGTTGAAGCCACTAAGACACATTTACTACCAAAAGTTTATACTACATCCCCTTCCCGGAAGGATTCTGTTTATCCTCCATTTCTGGAACTTGTTTTATATGTTATTATGTTCCATGTTCTTTATCACACTAACAATAACTATTAACAGAACCCAGTATAATTGCAGTATAGGTGTTTACATTTTCACAGAAGGGCGCCAATGAGGGTCTTTTGAAGAAATAATTTAATATTTTATTAAATATTGTATCTTTCTGTCCATGATCAATATTATATCAAGATTCATTGGTTATTTTCTTCAAAAGAAATTTCTTTATTAGCCGTCTTTTTATGCAAGTATTTATGCAAGTATAATATGTTTGTAAAATAAAAGGCATTCTCTTTACCTTGTTCTTGTTTAATCCTCTCTCTTTCTGCGTATCCTGCAGTCAGCATGTTAATTCTATTAAGCCACCTGGAAAAATAAAGAAAAAACCCCAATAATTTATTATATTTGTTAGAAATACTTACTGCCAAATATATGAGAAAATATATAACAACCTTTCATATGAAATATATTCTTTATTAAACTGGAAAAATTTGCAGCCTTCAATAATAGGCAATAATCTATGTAGGACAAATTTTTCTCACATTGAAGATCTAATTCCAGTGGAACTATTATGTAAAGCTGTTAATGTGTGCAATATAAAAGGTTTTGAGATGACCAAAGCCATATCAATCTTTTCCTTCAAATGTATACACTCCAAATATGCCTGCTCTTCTGTATTTTTTTTTTTCAGAACAAGCTCCTTTGGAGGCACACATAATAGCCTGTCTAAAGTATAGAGATAAGAAAAGAAGTTATAGAGCTTACCTGTATAAAATAATAGTTTTACTGTGAAATAACAGTTTTGCTTATGCTCATTTAAGTTGAATGAGTCAAGGGGAATGACATGTCAAAAATACTGTAGAAACCTTTTTTTCTAAACACAAGACTATACAGAGCCCCAAAGATAGAAAGCACATATGTAATTTAACCTATTATTATCTAGAAAATATATTTCCATGAGTTAATTTCTCTTAGTTTTCTTTCTTCAGTAAGTATTGCTGCCAAAATCATTGTAGCAACACACTCTTAGTTCCTTTGTTTAATTCTACCAGAATGTTTGTGTATGTGACATTTCAACCATTCATACTGCATTAGATCATCAGATCACAAATTCTTTTTTAACAAACTGACAATCTTCCACCTGGCAATTCTGAACAATGTTCCATACATTTTCCTCAAACTGAAGTTGGGGAGAACTCACATTTCAAACTACCTTAAATAATTTCAGAATTATCGTTAGAGTTAAAATCATTAAATTATAGACTAGACTGATCTGGATGTATTTTAAAGAAACCTGTGTTTGAGAATTTTGCTCCTCATATCTTTTATCTCATTCAACTAGAAAATAAATTTGATTAACTGACTTACAATTTCACAGTTTTCCAAGTGGTGTTATTTGTATATCATACACCTAGTGAATCTTGGAGAGAGGAAAGTTATATTTCTGATGGACATCTATTGAAATCTAAGTAATTTTTAAAAAAAGTAACTTAAATCCAAACCAGCTCAGCAAAACATATCATGTAGGTCTCATCCTAAAGAATATATGGGAAATGAAGAAAGGAAAGGAGTCCTATCAGTAGAGAATAAAATATTTACAGGAATTCAATAATATATATTATATTTTATACACTCACTCCAGTAGATTATAAATTATAAATTAAGAAGTCAACTTCATGATAAAATATTTGAAAAAAAGATAAAGATTAAAATTTAATATATAATTCATTGATCGTAAGAAAGGGGATGAATTTGTATTCCAGGGAAAATTCAGCCACTCGGGAAAGAGCAGACAGCTGTTGTTAGGTGACAAGGATGACAACAATGCTAAAAAAAAAAAATCCATCATTGACATTTAATGTAGTTGAACTTTTAATCAGAATTCTAAAGAAAATGAAGGTTCCTGGGGGGGTGAATTGAGCAATTTTCAGTTTTTCAGTTTATCATTTATTAAATACCTGTGTTTAGCAACAAACTATGTTTTAGAGATACAGAAATATATAAGGCATAGTCCTTGCTTTCACTGGACTCTAGATTGGTAAAATCCCTAAGACAACTGAAAATTCAATCTACTATTAGGAAAAAAATTCTGTTCATAATAAAAACCCTTTATAAAGAGTAAGGATATTCTCTGGCTGCTGTGTATGTCCTAAAAAGACTGAATACTGCACAGCTGTTGCTGTATCTTGGATATACTTATTTTTTAATTAATTAATTAATTTATTTATTTATTACAATTTATTCACCTTCTATCCCTACTGCAGCCCTCTCCCTCATCTCCTCCCAGTCCCACCCACCCTTCCTCTTCTCCTCCTATGCCCCTTCCCCAGTCCCATCAGTCAACTGATGGGCCTCCTCCCCTTCCATCTGAACCTAGTCTATTAGGTCTCATCAGGAGTGGCTGCATCATCTTCCTCTGTGACCTAGGAAGGCTACACCCCCCCAGGGGGTGGTGATCAAAGAGCAGGCCACTGAGTTCATATCAGAGACAGTCCCTGTTCCCTTTACTAGGGAACTCACTTGGAAACTGAGCAGTCAATGGGCTTCCTTTGAACAGGGATCTAGGTCCTCTCCATGAATGGTCCTTGGTTGGAGTATTGGTCTCTCCAGAGCCCCTTGGGCCCAGTTATTTTGTTTCTGTTCTCCTTGTGGAAGTTCCTGTCCCCTCTAGGTCTTTCTATCACCCTCTTCTTCTAAGGATTCTGGCACTCTGTCCAAAGTTTTACTATGAGCCTCAGTATTTCTTTCGATATCCAATATACTTGTTTTCAAGCTCTAGACGGAAGAACCTCACTTACTGATATACTTGGTATAATTATGACTTGATATCTTACGTTATGAAAGCAACTATACATGTGTTAACTGATTCCAGAATTATTTACTGAGCGCTTCTATGTGCCAGGGAGGGTTCTAGGCGCAAACAATATGAAGTATACGCAATAAAGTACCTATCTTCATGATGCCTGTGTCTTAACAATGGAGACAGATAACAAAATAGGTATACAAGTAAGCATGTCAACTGTTAAATCAGGAAGAAAGGTTAAAATCTAGAATGTTGCGGTTGCTAGGGAGTAGGGAGTCTATGTTAGTTAAGGAGGTCAGGGACACATGGATTCAATTTAGAATCTTCTCAACATCACTGATGTGGAAGGTCTTTAATAGTAGTCCTGACTTCAGTGCCTCATCATATTCTAATGCTTTAGAACATGAACATATAGGTAAGGGAATGTGCTTAGAGTGACACAGACTAATAAGCCAAGAGAGAAACACAGTAGGAATCATGGTAGAAATATAGAATACTAACTAAAAAGACAAATTAGTAATTCCCCACAATTACGAGGATGCACATATACAGTTAGAAAAATGCGTATATCAGTGTATACAGATTTTATGGGGAAACTAAATGTAAGGAATTTTTAATACTATATTTTTTTGGTCCTGTTACTACTGGCATTACATATTTTTTTTTTTACTATACAAGGCATACTTCATTTTATTTTATATAATAATTTTTATTTTTTTATATTAATCACAGGTTACTCTGTATCCCAGCCATAGTCCCATCCTTTATTCCCTCCTAATCCCATCATCTTTCCCTCATATTTTAAAATCTAGAGTAAAAATGTATATTATTCAGTACTATGGTATAATTTAATACAAAATAGAAATAATGATGGCTTTAAAGTCATAGATTAGTCAGATAAAAGATATTGACTATAATTATGCTTATTTAAAAATATACCTCTATTTGAATTAAGCATGATTTCCAAGATTACATATGGAACAAATCAATACTCACATTATCTTTTTATATCTAATAATTATGTGAACAAATAAATCTATATACAGGTATCTTTCCATATCACTAATCCTGAGTGAATGCTTTTGGCACTTATTATTTCATACTGTTAACGAGTATTTTTAAATTGCTTATTGAATGTAAATACTAGGAATAAAATCATTAAACAAGAAAAAAACATACGGAAACAATAAAGATGCATTATAATTTAATTTTTAAAATTCATATTTTTATATCTGTAATTCTGAGATATATAGTATACTATGGCAAGTCTTACATAAAACAAGACTTGCAAATATACAATGTGGTGCTGACATTTTGGATTAGATGCTTCTTTGATTCACTGCTTGAAGTAAGGAAACGGATGACATGGGTTTGGTTTAGTTTCTTCTTTTCTTATATTTAGAACCATAGAATTATCAAGGAAGAACAGTGATATCACCATCCTTTTGAATATACTGGAAAACACAGAATAGCAAATGGAGACTAAGAAAGGTTTTACAGTTGATAAAAATGCATGGACACTGTCTAAGCCAAAATGGTTTGAATTAGCATATACCAAAAAAAAAGATTAAGTTATTTTAATTCTTAAAGGGAGACAACTGGTACCTAATACATTCATCTTGTATGACAAGAGCTACTCATTTATATCACTTATTTTTATTTTGATTATAAGGCAAACTTCACATTTATCCTCAGAAACAGGGTTTATCATTTGGCTTACTAGACAGCTTGGACATAGAACTATAGAGTTATAGATATTTATAGCACCAAAAATAGAGAACCATAGTCTTCCATCATATACATACAGGTGAAGAAGCATTTTCAGTTTTAGAGTAAGAAGAAATCTCTGAAAATTCTTAGTGCTGCTATGAAATTTTAAGAATAATACATTATATAAATCATGGATAAGGACATTTACTTTGTTTGCCATTTCCTTTCATAGATCTCTGCTTTTCAAAAACCGTGGTTGTACTTCCAGTTGTCACATAATTTATTTATAAGAGTAGCTTAAGTGTTCATTTCCCGAGCTCAAGCATATTGACGAAGCAGCATATTTTGTGCTTAAAATGTTTGGATACCTTGTTTTTGAGACATCTAAATAAAAGCAAGTGAGGTAAGAGAACAAATATATTTACTACCTGAATAAGTCGGATTTTGGGCACCTTTTTTGGTATCTAGAAATACATGTTAAGGCATATTCTTAAAATGTAGCACCATATGATATTAAAAATGTTATTCTTTATTATTATTTAAATATAAATTGTGTTATGTGCTACAAAATTCAAAACTCAAATTAGCCAAGTATCATTTCCTAAAATTAGGTATGATCATGTGGAACGATAGCTGGCTTTCCCAATTTTTAATTAATTAATGTAGAATCTACAGTGAGATTCTCCAGAAATTACTGAAGAAAAAGCTTAGAGCTTGAGTTTTAGGACCAATTAACTAAGTCGTTTAAGATGTAGATAGTACTTTACCTGTTCATGTCATCAAGGTGTTCAGCAGCAAAATAAAAGCTTTTGATTTTAGGATGGCAGGCTTTGAATGCACTGTGAATAAAACCATAACAAATAAGGTATATTTACTTTTTTACAAATTGGAAAAGGGTTATAATTCAAACACTTTTCAAAAATTTTATTAGAGTTGGGAAAGGGTATGAAATAACATGTTCAAAATGTATTGTATGAAAAAATTCCAATTTGCAAACTGGGTGTGGCAAATGCCAGCACTTGGGAGGAAGAGGCAGGTGAATCATTGTGAGTTGGAGGTCAGCCTGGTCTACATAGTGAGTCCCAGGACAGCCAGGGCTCCATAGCGAGACTTTGTCTTTAAAAAAATTCTATGCTGTTTATTATTAACATCATCATTACTGTTGTTTGTATGTGTGTTCATATGCCAGAGAAAAATTTTGGGGAGCTGACTCTCTATCCATGGATTCCAGGATTGAGTTCAAGTCATCAAGCTTGCATGTAAAGCGCTTTATCTTTTTGCCTCAAACTAAATAATTTTTACGGATAAAATTATGCATAATGCAATGTCTAACCAAAATTCACATACATAAAGCTTCTGTCATAATGACAGGAATCAGTAAATTACATGTTATGTCCTCAAAAATGCTTTCTTATATTGTCAGTTTGCAAGCATCAGATAAACAACTTACAACTTAAAATCTAGCAAATTACAAAATAAATTATCCCATCTCCCTCCCTGCCCCAAGTAAAATTAACTTACTATTTCTTGCGGCATTCACTGGCTCTATCAATTTTAAATTCAGGCAGACTGATGAATCCTTCTGCTTTTTCATCCTAAAGAAGGAAGATTTCTGTTTAGGCTATCACAACAAAGAGGTCTGAAGCTAATTATACTGCATAACTATGACTGAGATATTTAGAGTAATAAATGTGCTATGCATTTAGATCTTAATTCTATTTATGTTCCATAAATTATCCATACTCATAAATCAAAGGATTATTTTGAAAACTTAGAATTTCTACAAATTAATACATATATAATTTTTATATTAAGATGAGATATAAAATAATTTGCAAAGTAAAAAACATTTTTATAAAAATTTTGAGGGCTACAGAAGTAATTCAGTGATAGAGTACTCGTTTGTGAAGGATGTATTGTGCTCTGGGTTTGATCTTCAGAATGTAAACAAACAACAACAAAAATAAAAAACAAAAACAACAACTAAAAGACAAAAGTCACCACAACAAAAAATAAATAAAGAAAAGAACATTTCAGGCCAGATATACAAAACTATTGCCCATTTTTAGAATAAAATTTTCTAACATTTAAAAAAGATTGATAGCTAGGCTTGGTGGCACATGTCTTTAATCCCAGCACTGGGGAGTTAGAGGCAGGCAGATCTGTGAGTTCGATGCCAGCCTGGTCTACAAAGCGAGTTCTAGGGCAGCCAAGGCTACACAGAGAAGACCTGTCTCAGAAAACCAAAACCATAACTGAGCCAAACCAAATAAAAAAGAGTGACTTATTTTGATGTGCATGAGTGTTTTGTCAGAATGTATGTATGATTATCATGTGTGTGCTTGTTGCCTAACAGAGGTCAGAAGATGGCACTGGATACCAGGAAACGGAGTTAACAGATGGTTGTGAGTCAGCATGTGGGTGTTAGTAAGAGAATTAAGTGAAAGATCTCTCCAGCCAAATTTTCTATCATTTTTAATCTTTAGATAAAACGTGCAAAGTTGATTACCAATTCAAAATTTCATTTCTTTATAATAATTTCCTTATCAAATTTGAATACCTTTTGCCATATAACAATTATTTTGTGAATTCAATAATTTAGAAATTAACTAGGTCAATATGATTTTCAAATGTTTATGGGTAGCTTCAGATACACCACACATAGGTACAGACATCATTTTTCATCTGAAAATTTTAATAAAATTAATCAATCCTCTTTTCAATACTGGTTAATAAAACAAGGTAGATTATGTTTGTGACAAGTTAAATCAAGTACAATGTGATTTGCTGGCTAAATTTTCAGTCACTGTGCCCCTTGTCCTGATTACAACAAAGCTTCATAGACATTTACCATTCCAAACTTTTATTTGATCTGCTAAATCATCCCTTAACTACTTATATATCAAATTTAAGTAAGATTACTCTCCTTCCTACTATTTTGAAGAAAAAAGTTATCAGTTCTCTTTCTATGTATGTATGTATAGACATGCATTTGCATTGTTTCTGGTATTAATGAACTTAACAGCAAAACTTAAAATATCAAAAAATGTGAGCTATAGTGACTGAAATTTGTACGTTATATAAAGAAGTAGCATTACTTTTTTGTTTTTATATATTTTTTTTCCAATCTTGGGTTAAAAGAAAATGTTTTCCTCTTAGACTTCTATTTTATGTTGCTTTTAACCTCTTTAATTTAAATGTGAAATATTTTTGAAATATTATCTCTTCACAATGATAAAATAACAATAAGGTTTTCCTGGCAATACAGTCTACAAAATTATTCATTTATATTTTATATGGCTAACAGTAATAATAAGTTGCCAAAGACTGAAATACAGGAAGTATTTCATAGAGGAGGCAAAGATTTTCATCTCTTATAGTTTAAAAGACAATATAATTTAGACAAAACTATATATGAATTCATAATAAAGAGATATTATATCATGATACTACTTGATTAGCATATAGAATATAGTATATTTATCATTGATACCTGCTTACTATATTTACATCGCATTTATATTTGTTTACTATAACTAAGCAAGATACACTTAGTGAAATAGATTTTATTTTATGTATTTATATATGATTGTCACAAAATATCACAACAAATATTTTTACATGAGTTTATAGGAAATTATTAATTTAGGATTTTCCAAATAAGTCTATTACTGAACATTACTTGCACACTAAGCATTTTGTAAGACATTGTTCAAAGTGGTGTTGCAGTTATTGATTCATCTCTGTCTCTACAAAAGCTTAGTGAGATATGCACCTTTGTTTTCATTTTGCAATGAAGTCAGATGCACAGCCAGTCAAGTAGTGCAATTCCTGACTCTGTCTTTACTCATGATGTAAAACAGCAGTATAATAGTTTATTAAGGGAACATTAATTCTTGAGATACTGTATGTTACAATCAAAAGTCTAAGAATAACAGTAACTTTTGGCAATTACTCTTCAAATGAAAACTGATTAATGTCTTAGGATACTATTTTCATAAGATCTACAAATCAACACATTCTAAATGCCAAAGTTTTTGTTTAAAAAGTCAAATAAAGCTGGATCTTTTTTCTCCAAATTTTTATTTTTTTATATTAATTACAGTTTATTCACTTTGTATCCCAGATGTAGCCCCCCTCCCGGACTCCCTCCCAATCCCCACCCACCCTCATATCCTCCCTGCCCCTCTCTAAGTCCACTGGTAAGGGAGGTTCTCTTCCCTTTCCATCTGACCCTAGCTTATCAGGTCTCATCAGGACCGGCTGCAATGTCCTCCTCTGTTGCCTAGCAAGGCTGCTTCTCCCTCGAGGGTGAGGGGCAAGGAGGTCAAAGAACCACCCATTGAGTTAATGTCAGAGACAGTCCCTGTTCCCCTTACTAGGGAACACACATGGATACTGAGCTGCCATGGGCTACGGGTGAGCAGGGGTTCTAGGTTATATCCATGCACTGGCCTTGGTTGGAGAATCAGTTTCAGAAAAGACCCCTGTGCCCAGATATATTTGGTTCTTGTGGAGCTCCTGTCTTCTCCAGGTCATACTAACTCCCTCTTCTTTCATAAGATTCCCTGCACTCTGCCCAAGTTTTGGTTATGAGTCTCAGCATCTGCTTTGATACACTGCTAAGTATAGTCTTTCAGAAGCCCTCTATGGTAGGTAGGCTCCTTTCCTGTTTCTTGTTTTCTCCTACTTCCAATGTCCATCCCATTTGTCTTTCTAAGTGAGGACTGAACATCTTACCCCAGGTCCTCCTTCTTGTTCAACTTCTTTAGGTGTACAGATTTTATTATGTTTATCTTATCTTATGGGTCTATTATCCACTTATAAGTGAGTATATACCATGTGTGTCTTTCTGCTTCTGGGTCATCTCACTCAAGATGATGTTTTCTAGATCCCACTATTTGCCTGCAAATTTCACGGTTTCCTTGTTTTTAATTGCTGAGTAGTATTCCTTGTGTAAATGTACCACAATTTCTGCATCCATTCCTCTGTTGAGGGGCATCTGGGTTGTTTCCAGGTTCTAGCTATTACAAATAAAGCTGCTATGAACATGGTTGAGCAAATGTCTTTGTTGTATACTTGAGCATGTTTTGGATATATGCCTAGGAGTGATAGAGCTGGATCTTAAGGAAGCACTATTCCCTAATTGTCTGAGAAAGTGCCAGATTGATTTCCAAAGTGGTTGTACAAGTTTACATTCCCACCAGTAATGGAGGAGGTTTCCCTTTTCTCCACATCCAGTCCAGCATGCATTGTCACTTGAGTTTTTGATCTTAGCCATTCTGATAGGAGTAAGATGGAATCTCAGAGTTGTTTTGATCTGCATTTCCCTGATGGCTAAGGATGCTGAGCATTTCTTTAAGTGTTTCTCTGCCACTCAGTATTATTCTATTGAAAATTCTCTGTTTAACTCTGTATCCCATTTTTTAAATTGGATTATTTGGTTTGTGGCCAACTGGCAACTCATTCTCCATGTGGATCTCTGAGTGAGGGGATCAGGTTCTGATTCTATCATGAACTAAGTTGCCTGCTCCTTAATCACTAGTCCCTGATGATGCAGCCTTGCCAGGCCATGAAGGAGTAGGACCCATGCAGTCCTGATGAGACTTGATAAATTATGCACAGATGGCAATAGTAGAGAACTCCCCCTTTCAGTGGACTAGAGGAAAGAGATAGGGGAAGAGAGAGAGAGGATGGAACTGGGGCATTTGAGGGAGGGGGTTTCATCAGGATATATAATGAACAAATTGTGAAGAAAAAAACTAAAAATTAAAAAAATCAAATAAAGTAACGTAATAGATAGGCACAGAAAACAAGTCAAAACAGTGTCAAGGGGAAAAAATCAGTGAATAATGATTGACTGTAATATGATTATTCAATTTCCAAATATGTTTTACAAAAAATAAAAAATAAAAAAAATAACAACAACCCTAAAAAGCATAACGGGAGAAGAGAGAGGATGGTTGGGACTGGGAGATGAGGTAGAGGGCTACAGCTGGGATACAAAGGAAATAAATTGTAATAAATTAATGAATAAATAAATAAACTGTGGGAAAAAACTAGTAAAGTCATAAGAACAATTAAAATATATCACACATGCCTCTCCCCTCAAGTTGGCCAAATAGAATGGATACTTATAATTTTCAAAATTAGTCTACTAGTTCATTTCTTTTTCTTTAGAAGAAACTGAATTGAAACAATACTGAATTACTCAAGCTGCTAATTTGTTCCACTTCCCAAGCAGAAACCGAAAAATCCTATAAAAGTTTGATCAGGAGGTTTGAAAAATCTATATGCTTTCAGTTACATGGCTATATTGGTCGCTTGGTATTTGAAGAAACAGGATTTCACTGTATTTTAACTGTGCTTCAGATGCGTTGCTACATTAGAAAAATGAACATTGAAAATAGATCTTGAATTGGCCTGTGGGTGCTACGATTTAAAAACCAATGCTTCAAATGTTGAGATTTGGGTTAGAGATACTAAATGGATGAGAGTACACATTGCTCTTTGTCTTACCTCTTCATTAATATACCAGTATAGGGATGCATCCTTTAGGACAAACCAGTACTTCTTCCATTTCTGCGAAAAATAGCTCTTTGCATCTTTCTTTTTCCAAAGCCACCCTTCACAGTCACCACGGCCAAGATCCTTGCAAGAAATTCTTCTTTTGCTCTTGCCTGCTATAGCTCCTAAAGATAGTGAGTGGTAATGTTCTTTAAATTTTGGAAAACACATACAAATAAAAGATTAATCCATAGATCCTAAAAGCAAGTCAGATACCATTACTCTTAAAATTATCACTTCCAATTTTAATTAATTTTTTATTGATTACAGTTTATTCACTTTGTGTCCTAGCTATAGCCCCCTCCCCCATCCCCACCCAATCCCAACTTCCCTCCCTCATCTCCTCCCATGCCTCTCCCCAAGTCCACTGATAGGGAGGTCCTTCTCCCCTTCCCTCTGACCCTAGCTTATCAGGTCTCATCAGGACTGGCTGCATTGTCTTCCTCTGTAGCCTGGTAAGGCTGCTCCCCCCTCAGGGGGAGGTGATCAAAGAACTAGCCAATAAGGATGTTTTTTATGTCTTTCCCTTCACATAAATGATGACATAATCATAATTAATAACAATTAATTAATTGATCTTGATTCTCATCTCAAGACTTTTGGAGACCATCTGTTATCCAATGTATCTGCACAGTAAGCGATGGTAAGTAATCCGAACCCATACTGCCTTCAAGAAGATTAATGAAATGTGCTGGTGATTATCACAGTACAAAATACGGAGGTTAAAGGTTCATTTTTTTTATTACCTTTGTTTTTCTTCTTTGATTTGTGCTGCAGAGAGGATTGCTGAAATGTCTGAAATTAAAGATAGGAAAGGTTATTATCTTAAATGGAGATAACTTCTAGGGTTACACAGAACTCTCATAAACTGAATGATGACTCTAAACCCAGGTTAGAGAATTAATTTTCCTCATTAATATTTCAAAATAAATTAAAACAATCATATTACTTTACTTTTGTATTACCCAGAAAGCAGGAGAGGACCTATCAGTATCCTAATTTGGTTGGCAGATTCCAGGGTAAGGCATATTTGTGAAACCAAGTGTTCTTACCCATATACCTATACACAACTGTTCCCTTTGAAAGACTTACTGTGCTTTTTAACACAATATCTCATCTGATTCTCACATAATCTGATGAACTAGGAGGCAAATGTGTCTGTCTTATTCGTCTCCCTTAAGTCTCTAAATCTATAAATACTTGGATCAATTATCAAAACTTCATACCTACTTATGTCAGTATTAATGGTGACTAATCTTCATGTCAATGGTGTTAGCACCTCAGTTCCTCATCTCTCCTAAACATATGTACCTTCCCACTCCTCAGTTACCAACCTTTACAACTGTATCTTCAATGCATTCTACCCATTCTCTCTAATATTTATAAATTATAAAGTCCAATGCCACAATCACTGTATCCATTCTTCCAGTGAGTGACATACAGAAGTTGTGGCACATTTACCCAATGGAATAATACGAGGAAATACAGGTAGGAAATCATGAAAGAAGGAAATCACGAAATGTGCAGGCAAATGGATGGAACTAGAAAAGATCATCCTGAGTAAGGTAATCCGGAAGCAGAAACACACACATGGTAGGCACTCACTAATAAGTGGATGTTAGCCATATAATATAGGACAACCATACTAAAATCTACAGACCTGAAGAAGCTAAGCAAGAAGGACCCTAGGGAGAATGCTTAAATGTCATTCAATAGCATACAGGATAGACGCCAGAAGTGGCGGACCAGAACCTGAGTCTACCATAGATGTCCTCTGAAAGGCTCCACCCGACAGGCTATTGAAGCAGATGCACAGACTCACAGCCAAACTTTGGGCAAAGCGCAGGGAGTCTTATGGAAGAAGTGTGTGTGTGGGGATAGAAGGACCTGGAGGGGACAGGAGCTCCCCAAGTAGACCAGCAAAGCCAAAACTATCTGATGCCAAGGAGCCCTGCAGAGACTGATACACCAACCAGTACCATGCATGGAGAGGACCTGGAACCCCTGCTCAGATGTACTGATAGGCAGCTCAGTCTCCATGTGGGTTCCCTAGCAAGGGGAGCAGGGGCTATCTCTGACATGAACTCGGTTGCCTGCTCTTTGGTCACTTTCCCTTGGCAATGCAACCTTACCAGGCCACAGAGGAAGAGGATCCACATAGGCTTGATGAGACTTGATAAGCTAGGGTCAGATGGCAGGGGAGGAAGTCTCCCCCTTTCAGTGGACTAGGGGAAAGGGATAGGGGGGAAGAGGGAGGGTGGGTGGGTCTGTGGAGATGATGTAGGGGGCTACAACAGGAATATAAAATGAATAAATTATAAAAAATAAAAATAAATAAAAATAAAGTCCAATGCCACTGTCCTTGTATTTCTCTCTTACCTAGTTTCCATGATATATTATTATATGGTTCTTTTGCATTATTCTCTACATCTATATATAATTATCTAAACAATCATCCAAACTAGATTGGCCTGTCTTTTCACTCAATACTAAATGCTTGTTTAACAGTTTACTGTTCCGCAGAAAAAGCCAGAGCAGTACCAACTCACCTAACATTCAATAAATGACTCTAAACTACTGGCCCTACTCAGATAGTATACTCCTAGATTGTTCGTTAGTGTAATAAGTTTAATTATGATTAGCTAACCAAAAGAGAACAGATATTGCTTGTTTGTTTTTAAGTGGAAGACATTTTTTTCCTCATTATTTTATTATCATTCATTACAATTTATTCAATTTGTATCCTGGCTGTGGCTCCCTCCCATGTCTCCTCCCACTCCCACTCTCCCTCTTTCTTCTCCTCCCATGCCCCTCCCCTAGTCCACTGATAGGGGAGGTCCTCCTCCCCTTCCCTCTGACCCTAGCCTATCAGGTCTCATCAGGACTGGTTGCATTGTCTTCCTCTGTGGCCTGGCAAAGCTGCACACCTCAGGCAGAGGTAGATGAAGACAGACATTATTTACGTGAATCTTCTTTGGATTAACAGATTTTTTTTCTTTTTCTACACAAATGTATAATGGACAAATGGTTGTTGTTTGCATAAAATTCCTGATTTAGTTGCATAAAAAATTCATATTACTACTTAATGTATTTGCTCCTGAAATACTTTTATATAAAAATATTTTGTTCTCTTTATAATTTATAAACATCTAATACATATAGTCTGCTAATCTCTTGACATACAGTGTAATCCAGAAATAATCACCAAAGTGTCAAAGCACCGTAAATGTCTCTGTTGTATGCACATATAAACACAGACATGTATATATATATATATATATATATATATATATATATATACACATTTACTATACATGTACACACATCCATTTGCAGAAGTTATGGCTATAGAAATTTACAGTTACTAACTGAGAGACAGCATGAAAGACAAATTTCATTCTGCTGTATGGGTAATTCTGGCTAGTGTTTAAGTAAGACTTAGTTTACGCATAATTATTTCCCATATATTGTTTGCCATGAAATTACTGATTCAGTTTCTTCATTTTATATTACCTCATGTAATTATTATAGTTTCATAGCTCATTACTTTGAAACATTACAGAGATTGGAGATGCCTGTTTTTTGAAGAAGCTATTTATATTAATAACAACTTATAGTAAGAATCAGATTATTTAATGTATTATGTCCTTTATATTTGTTTGTTTAGTTTATTATGGTGCTAGAGATCAAAGAGAGTTCTTATCAGTGGTTCTAGATGAAGACATGTGCCTCCAATCTATTCCAAAGATTATACTACTGCAGTCCCCCTCATTCTCTCCTGCCTAGAGTAGTTATCTACAGATTTTTACTATAAGAGTATGCCCAATTCTCTGACATCAAATTTAAAACTAACTTTCTTTTTTTCCCTCTTTCTATCACTTCTTCAGATACCAGCCAAAATTCCAACCACATCTAGACTAATACTTGACCTTTTTATTCACCCTTTGGAGAATCCCACTGCTCAATGTAGCTTTGTGCAGATCTCTATTCCTGAGGATGCCCACTTTGTCTTTTTAAACTTAATGGTCTTCAAGCTGCTTCCTCAGTCATGTTTATACATTTTTCTGAGACTAAACAAAATGATATTATTATTATCTTTAGTATCTCTCTGAAATCTTGTAGTCATCTTTTTTTTTTTCTAAAATAAACATTTAAAAGCAACAGACCCAAATCATCAAAAAGTAAGCTAATTAGTATTCGGAGATAAACTGGCCAGAGTTTAAAGTCAAGTAAAATCAGCTCCTTTTTGTCTCAAATTCAAATTGTATCTAAATCCGTGCATTTTAGTTAGGCACAGAACTATTTGCTCTAATAGCTCCCAAATTACAAACACATTCATACACGTTTTAAAAACAGGCATGCCAATCATAATAATTATCAGAATACAAAGAGTTAAAGAGGAATTAGAAAAATAAAGATCCAGAGTTTTCTTTCTTAGCTACTTTCAGAAGTTCCAGGGGCAGAGATTGTGGTTTTTGCTTCACTGCTATATTAAAAACCATCCTACTTTTATAAAAGACTAGTCAGCAAGAGCTGTCTCTACAGTACAGCAAGGTAGTAAAGAATATTTTTGTGTTTACATAAATGACAGAGGCATTTAACACTCTTGTTTCTCTATCTCAAATGATTCCACAGAAAAAAATGGCTCAATAAATGTTCCCTAAGTTTCCCGTCACATGGAAGATACCCCAAATACTTCAATAGAACTTTAAATTTGCTTTTAAAAAAGCTTTCGTATCAGCAACGCCTGGCCAACAAATGGGATTATTATTAGATTATAGGCTTGTCCCTTTAAGACACTGGTAACTCTAGAAAGTTAGAGTTACCATAGCCTGATGACTTCAAGACAAATTCCCTTCTAGAGCTGATTGATTCCTAGGATGAGCAATGAAATAGATGTGTCTCTGCATACAAAAGTAAGTCGAAAACAAAACAGACCTAACATATTTTCCCTAAAGCCTCTGCCTGCAATAATATCTCTCCTTACCGTTAAAGCCTAAGAGCTCTCTTTCCTTCACAGTGGTCACTGTGTGTTCCTCTCCTTATGTATTTGGGGCTGGAGAGATGGCTTATGGTCACGAGTACTTGTTATAGTTGTGTGGAGGTTCTGGGTTTGATTTCCAGAGCCCACATGGTGGTTCACAACCATCTGTAACTACAGTTCCAGGGAGTCCAACACACTCTTCTGACTTCTAGGGGCACCTGGCATGCACAGAGTGCACACACGCACTCACACATGCACACACAAACACACACACGGGAAAAACCTGCACACGCATAAAATAAATAAATTAAAAACAAACAAACCAAGCAATAATAGCACAAAAATTCAACAAAAGAATTCCAAAAGACAAAGCAAGTTATCAAACTGCAGCTGCCCCCAAAGGTTCAACAGAACCCTAAACTGCTCAAAGAACACGAAAGCATACTGGAAAACAAAACTTAAGGTGTACCAACTTTGGAGAGAAATTTACCAAGGTTTCTAAAGAAACTGAAACAAAGTCCAAATGCTTGTTTTATTCTGCTTCACCAAAAAAAGATTAAAACCACCAGACATTCCAAAGTAGATGGTGAAAGCTTATGAGGCCTCATCCCTATACAAATAACAATAGGAAACTAAGGAATGCTGGGAGCAGGAGAAACAGTCTTCCCCAGGGAAGAGCACAATTGGTTATCCAATACCAAATAATCAGCCTTAAAAGCATATATTCAATAAACATAGAAACAGAACAGGATATATTTAGGAATCTATCTGTCTGTCTATCTATCTATCTATCTATCTATCTATCTATCTATCTATCTATCTACACATACATATACTATTAAATAAATATGTTATATAAAATATATCATATAATACAATAAATATATAATATATTATGTAAATAAATATATATTTAAGAATACACACACATACAAGTAACAGCATTTAATGAGAAATGAGGTCATGAATTTGGAAGAGAGCAGAGGAATGTATGGGAGGGTTTAGAGTGAGGAAAGGGAAGGGAGAAGTGATGTAATTAAATTATCATCACAAAAAAAAATCCTCAGAGTAAACAGACTCCAGGAGCTGCTAGGAACTTCCATCTTTCATCTTATTCCAGGGTCAACTTGCTGCAGGAAGCAGACATTACAAATTGTACATTTTTTTTCCTGCCAGAGTTGTCATTATTACCAGAAGCAGCGAGGTCATAACCAGTACCCCAACAACAAGCCCGGTTCAGTCACATGTCCTCAACATGCCAAACTGGTCGTGAAAGGCAGAAAAGGGGATTTTATTCAATATGTTCACAATGGGGAGGAGGAGAAAGAAATCCAGTCTTCCTCTCCCCACAAGCCTGGCTTCTACTTTCTCTTTTTACAGTGAATGTGAAAACCATGTTTCTACAACCTCAAAGTCCCTTTAATTTTCTAAGAATGTTCTACATACTCTGGCCTTTAACAACTTTTGAATTTATATCAGTAGCCAGGATCTCTTAACTGAGACACGTAGGCTGCCTATTTCAGTTCATTTAATATGAGTCATAATACTCAACACCTGTCAGATGTGCTACTCACTCTTCTATGTTCAAGTAAATGGCTATTCATTGTTTTCCTTCCTACTGGCTCAGGTATAAAATCTTGGAGTCAAGTTTAATTCTTTTTTGTTCTTTTTTTTTTTTTTTAAACATCCCATAGCCAAGCCATTAACAAGTTGTTTAGAATCAAATGTCACATGAACTCAGTGGTAGGCTCTTCCCCCCTCCCCCTAGGGGGCTGCAGCCTTGCCAGGCCACAGAGGAAGACAAGGCAGCCAGTCCTGATGAGACCTGATAGACTAGGGTTAGACTAGGGGAGGGGCATGTGAGGAGATGAGGGAGAGAGGGTGAGATTGGGAGGGGATGAGGAAGGGGGCTACAGCTAGGATACAAAGTGAATAAACTGCAATTCATAAAAAATAAATTAAAAAAGTTACTTCTAACAAAAAGATTTAATGTCCCATATGTACAGTTTTACTAATACTTCTTTCAAAAATATTAATTTATTTAATGAGTGTTCTATCTGTGTACACTTGTGTGCCAAGAGAAGGCATCAGTTTCTAGTATAGATGGTTGTGAAGCACCACATGATGCTGGGAATTGAACTCAGGACGTGTGGAAGATCAGACAGTGCTCTTAACCCCTGAGACATCTCCCCAGCCCCTAGCTTAACTACTTCTATTAATCCTTACTTCCCTTGATTATTGCAATAGCTCCTTACCGTTTTCTCTGCTTCGTTTTTAACCCCTTCAAGTTTAATATAAGAGCCAGTATGATCCTATTCAAATGTTGAGAATATTGTAATTCCTACATGTAAAACTCCCCAATGGTTCCTCGTGGCAAATACACATTCATATCCTTTCATAATCTTGAATGCCTTACACAATCTGGTTTCTTTTTATTTTGACTTATTTTCCCTTTCTGGTTAACTTTATTTCAGCCATAGTGGTTGATACCAGGTCAAGCTGAAGTACATATTCTTTATTCTTTCAGCTACCTCAATGTGCCTTTACCCAGACACTATCATGGCTTACTCTCGATCTCCTTTATTTCATTACATAGATATTTACTTTGAAAATAAGTCCCAACATTCCTACATGAAATTGTTAGTCCTCATGCAGTGAGTATTCTCTGTGTGGTTTTTCTTCTTTGCATTTAACATTAAATATGCTTATATTTCTTATTTATTACACATAATTCCTCCAAAATATGAACTCTAATAAAGAAGAAGAATTCTGTTTTACACACTGCTTTATTCTTTGCCTATAACATTATGGGCCTAATATACAGAAACTGAATTAGTAGTTGTGAGCGAATAACTATTGAGCAAAACATTAGCAAAGAAATCATAATATAGTTATCATAACTAGTTAATGATTTTAACCTAAAAAATTGCTGGGTGGTGGGTAGACAACAAACAGCTATATTTTGTCCAGTAATCTATGTGTGCAACATATCTCTGAAATTTATATTCTTTAGTTGTCCGTCTTCTGGGGACATAAGAAAATTCTGTGTCTAGTATTCTTGAGCGCTATTTGCACTGAGATTATCTTAGTGAATTTAACAGATTAGATTCAAGATGTGGTTGACCAAAGTACATTAAATCTGTGTCAAGATATTTATGCAAATAATTATATGAAGAATTGTGAAAAGATGTGTTGCAATTGTAATTGTAATTCTATCCAAAAAATAGAATGTGCTAAAATAAAAAGCCATTATGAAAGTATTGTTGATCCTCTTCTTAACCATGGTGATGCATGCAATAGGATTCTGTTTGGCTGTAAAAGATCCCTTTTCAGAATTTGCCTGAAAAGACCACTTGTTTTTCATTTGCCCACAGATGTTCTCTTCAAACTCTATTCTCCCGTCTTTTGGATGAAGAAGGGGGGGTGGTGGTAATTCGGGTCATTCTTATCCTGAAAAATTCAGAAGCACTTATTTTAATTGTAGAAGAAAATGACAGTTTCTGTGTTGCATTTTGAAAGCTCAGCTACTATTAAATTCTTCTCAAGTTGCAAATTACTGCACTTATGGAAAAATTTGCAATCAAAATGCTCTCTTGTTGCAATATAGCAACTTTCTTTCACTGTAATTTTCCACAAAGTTCCAAGATTTCTTCAGTGGCTAGTCAACCCAATACCATCCGTCATCTACGTAAGAAAAGAAGGTGCTTAGCAATTTGAAGTACTTGGGATAAATGACAGCTACTTCTCCTATTCAAGTTTCCAAATAAATAAATAAATAAACGAAATAATTTGAAGCCTTAAATATTTTCGAGAGTAAAACACTTTTTTTTTTTACTGTTTAATTACTATGTGCTGGCATAAAACATCATAAATATGAGTAAGTGGGGTATGTGCTGATAGTGCTAAATATTACAACAAAAGCTCTTCTATTTATCAGAAATTGCTCAAATCTTAACTGGTTTGTTGTTGACGAATGTACTTTTTTTTTTTTTATTCAGCAGGCACACCAGAAGAGGGCACCAGATCTCACTATAGATGCTTATGAGCTACCATGTGGTCCCTTAGAATTGAACTCAGACCTGTGGAAGAACCGGCAATGCTCTTAACCTCTGAGCCATCTCTCCAGACCTTGATGGTGATACTCTTATCTTTTGTAGCCTTCAATGTATTTTCAATATACCAGCTGAAGTGATACACTTAGAATATTCATTTTTTTTTCATTAGGAATGGAATGCACAGCTCTAGTGGAGAACACTACAGAGGAATGAAGACACCTGCCTTCTAATTCTTCATATTGTAGTCACTATTCCAGTTCTATGACTGTTGTAATATCATTAAACTATTCTTGACTTCGGTTTCCTTATGTGAAGGATCAGAGATTTGAATCAGATTTTTAGAATATTTCACAGGCTATTAACTTTTGAACGTCACTTATAACTGAATGGAAATAGCAGCTAATTAATCATCCATATAAATTCAATTACTGATGATTTAAGATTTATATATACCTATTTATATATACCTATTTCAATACCAAAGAACCTGTTTAAACTCTACCATATATGGAAATAGCCTAATACCAGCCATATTAGGTAGAGCTATTTTTGAGTATCTGTCTGATATGTACTATTAAGATAGATTTTATACTTGAAACAGAGGCAGAAAGTCTTTAAAAAGTACAAAGCAGAACAAGGGCAGCTACTCTCTTAACATTTCTATTTGGCAGAAACTATTGACATATTGATATCAGAAAAATCAGGGTAGGCTTGCCAGTCTTTTGTGACAAAAAGATGCTAATGACCAGAAAAAAAAAGGACACAAAGTGATTTGATACCTGGGATCAAAAGACAAGGAAATAAAATTAGATATAAAAGGAAGAGAGGAATGGTAAAAAAGAATCATTTCTAGTAAAGAATGCACAAAATCTGAGGCTCTCAGATGAAGTTATTGGTGTCGTATGGTGATTTTTATTAACAATGACATAGCTGAATCACAATTATTAAAAAATAATGGTTTTTCTGTTTGGAAAAAAATCTGAGATTGAACAGCTTTTCCTGGTTGCCTTTATTTTCAGATGATAATGCACATATTTGCTATTATGGAATTCTTTTTTATCAGTGGATTTTATTTCAAGAAAGGTACCTTTTACCTTAATTAATAAATGGATAAAAGAATGTTCATATCAAACTGTTACTCTGGTAATTTTTTTTGCTATAAACACATACTAATATACTAATATTGTGAGGTTTTCTTGATCTAGAGTTTTTTTTTTCCTCTTTTTCTTTTTTTTTTTTTTTTTTTGAGACAGTGTTTCTCTGTGTAGCCTTGGCTGACCTGGAACTCTCTCTGTATACCAGACCAGTCTCAAATCCACAGAAATCTGCCTGCCTCTGCCTTCCTAGTGCTGGGATTAAAGGCTTGTCCCACACTGAACTGTGGAAGGTTTTTCCTTAATAGAAATATTTTTCAAAGTAAATATGAGATCACAATCAGATCTAATTTTTAAAAGTTTTAAAAATCAGCATCTAAATAAATAAATAAATAAATCAGCATCTGCAATTCATTTATTGATAGATATACCATATTTTTTCTTTCATACTTCTCTGTACAGTAGGAGTTGATATTAAGACTAAAAAAATGTTGGGCAGGATATAGTAAGACCACTTGCTGATCTTCCAGAAGCCCCAAGTTTGGTTTCCAGTATTCACATCACTGGTTTTTGAAACAATGTTCTTTTATAAATATCTTCAAGAAACTAAAATGTATCAGTCATCAGTAAGTATGACTTTATATAGTTCATTAAAAGGAAACTGTAAGATTTGGACACATGTAGTAAATAAGCTTAACAGTTAAGGAAAGAAGACTCAAAATTTGTAGACATTAGGAGTAAGAGTATAATTGACATTAAACAATAATAAATTCTTAACAAAATAGATAAGCTGGTATTTTGATGGGAATTGCATTGAAGTTGTAGATTGCTTTTGGTACGATGGCCATTTTCACTATGTTAATCCTACCGATCCATGAGCATGGGAGATTTTTCCATATTCTCATATCTTCTTCAATTTTAGAATTGAAGAAGACTTCAGAGACTTGAAGTTCTTTTCATACAGGTCTTTCACTTATTTGGTTAGAGTCACACCAAGGTACTTTATGTTATTGGTGGCTATTGGGAAGGGTGTTGTTTCCCTAATTTCTTTCTCAGCCCTTTTTTCTTTCGTATACAGGAGGGCTACTTATATTTTGAGTTAATTTTTGTATCCAGCCACTTTGCTGAAGGCGTTTATCAGCTGAAGGTGTTTTCTGGTTGAATTTTGGGGCTCACTCGTGTATACTATCATATCATCTGTGAATAGTGATACTTTGATTTCTTCCTTTCTGATTTATATTCCCTTAATGTCCTTTAGTTGTCTTATTGTTCTAGCTAGAACTTCAAGTACTATGTTGAAGAGATAGGGAGACAGTGGGCAGACTTTCCTTGTCCCTGATTTCAGTGGGATTTTGGCTTTAGACTTCCTCTATATTGTATTTACTGTTTAGGTATGTGCCTTGCATCCCTGATCTCTCCAAAACTTTAAACATGAATGGATGTTGATTTTGTCAAATGCTTTTTTTGCATCTATGGAGGTGATCATGTGGTTTTTCTCCTTCTGTATGAAACCTACTTGTTCTTGGTGGATGATATTTTTTATATGTTCTTGGATTCGGTTTGTGAGTATTTTATTGAGTATTTTTGCATCAATGTTCATAAGAGAGATTGATCTAAAATTCTCTTTTTTTTTTGTTGCGTCTTTGTGAGGTTTAGGTACCAAGGTGATTGTAGTTTCATAGAATGAGTCTGGTAATGTTCCTTCTGTTTCTATTTTGTGGAATAGTTTGAAAAGAATTGGAGTTAACTTTTCTCTGAAAGTCTGGTAGAATTCTGCACTGAAACCATCTGGCCCTGGGCTTTTTTTTTTTTTTTGGAAGGGAGACTTTTGATGACTGCTTCTATATCCTTGGGGGATATAGGACTATTTAATCTATTTATCTGATCTTGATTCAGTGAAGTTACGAGTGTTTAAAATCATCAAGAGGCCAGTATGTTTAAGAATTTAGTGAAGTGTGGTTGATGATGTGTTCAGTCCTGATACGACTTGACATGCAGGGATGGGGGGGTGTTGCTCCCTTTTCTGAGGGTGAGGGGAGGAGAGATATGGAGAAGAGGGAAGGAAGGTGGGACCAGCAGGAGAGGAGGGAAAAGGGCCAAGATTGAGGTGTAAAATGAATAAATAAATAAATAAACACATTCATTCTGTAAAGAAAAAATAATTTAGTGAAGAAAAGAATGTGTTATGTTCTATAAGTTATGTTCCTACAATCATAATAGACTTTCACAGAGTCCTGAGAGTAAGGTGATTTTACTAGTTTTATTAAACTTAAGATGTTTGGTTAAATGAGCTAAGGTTGTGATATCATAAGCGTAGTGATTATGGAAGCAAAATGACTTTTTGTCTCCAAACTTTGAGGAAGTTTTCTGATGATGTAATGGTAATACACACCGGTTTATAAGATAAAAAAAAATATGAGGCTTAAAATCTCTGTAATCGATGCTACTAAAGGCAAGTATGTCTTCAAAGAATTTGCAGTAATTGATCTTAGTAACCAGTGAAGGGTTTCAAATTGGAATTTGTTTTTCCTCCTGAGAGCATCAAGAAATTTGTAGTAAGTTTAAAGTTTAATAAGTTTAAATATAGTAAATTCCTAATTTAATTATTCTGTGTTCTGTTGCATGGTCCCTTAGTAATTAAGCCATATTTTGTGTTTTGCTTCCTGGCAGTCATTAATCAGTAATTAGCAGACTAACTTTCACATTTGTTCAAATGTGAAACTGAAAAGACCAACTTCAATAATTTGTTTTAAATAGTACTAGCATACATCACTCTTACAGTGAGGAAGAGAAAAACTCCACAGAAGAATTGCCCCCACCCGTTTGGACTGTGCCCATGCATATGATGTATTTTGTTAATTGCCAGTTGATGGAGGAGGTCTAAGTCCTCTCTGAATACTATTCTTTAGGTAGGCCTAGACTGCCTGAGGAAGGTAGCTGAACAAGCCAGTTAGCAACATTTCTCTATGGTCTCTACTATACTTCTTGTTTTGGCTTTCCTCGATGATGGACTATACCATGTATGTTAAAAATAAACCTTTTCCTTCCCAAGTTATTTTGCTCAGTGTTTTATCACAGCTACAGAGACGCAGAGTCCAACACTAGATTACAAGCCAGGTGTCCAAAACCAGGGACAGGTTCTGTAGTAGTTAACAAAAAAAAAAAAATACTAATAATATACTACTACGGTGTACTTTAAGTTGGGAGGTCTCTAGCCTTCTCATCTTTCAGCATTTCAGTAAGGTGAGAATGCATTTTTCCCAGTTTCTTTTTAAGAGGGGAGAGGAGTGTGATTTGTAAGATAAAGAAAATGGATGTCTGTACTATATCTAAGTTTGAATTTGTGAATGTTTTAAATTCATAGCGTATTTTATTCTCTTAGTTCAGTTATAAATATATCAGTTTGTGATGGCATAAATGTTGCGACATAGTTATTAATAGGTAACTCATTCAGAAGGGAAAACAAAACCAGGTTTGGTGGTTTTCTCTTGCAGTCTAGCTCTCTGGAGGCTGTGGCCAGAGGACAGCCACAAGTGCAGTACTATGTCTCCATAAAACAGAAACAAACAATAATAGAAAGAAAGGCCTATAAGCCTTCCTAGCATGGAAGCAAAAACAATTGTTAGAATACCCGAGCCAGGAAAATACAAGAAAAATTTCTTTTCAGATTTCTTCATGGACTAGCATTCAATGAAACTGTCATATTTATAAAGAATTAGAGCCACCAGAACCGGCAACAGAACAAGAAAATTTGAACACAGGGAACTTCCCAGAGACTCATACTCCAACCAAGGACTATTCATGGAGATAACCTAGAACCCTGACAATGCAGCCACTTCTGATGAGAACTGATAGACTAAGATCAGAAAGGAGAGGAAGACCTCTCCTATCAGTGGACTTTGGGAGGAGCATGCATGCAGAAAGGTGAGGGAGGGTGGGGTCGGAAGGGGAGGACAGAGGGGCTTATGGGGGGATACAAAATGAATAAAGTGTAATTAATAAAAGTTAAAAAAAAGAATTAGAGCCAAAATTTCTTTTCTTTTTCCCTTTAAATACACACATGCATACACACATATACACACACACCTATACACACATAGATGTGTGTGTGTGTGTGTGTGTGTGTGGTGATATATCAATTGTTTATTACTGTAGCCATCTAAGACCTCTCTAGTCCACATATCCTTGTTTTTATACTGCCCAGTGGGGGAAATAGGTAGTTTATACCAATACAGTATTACTTTAAAGGTACTGTTGCATGTGGATGATTCACAGTCATCATTCTTAGACAATAGGAAGTACTATATATTAGCACTATATATTAGAGGATGGAGTTAACAACCTACAAAAAAACTGAAATTGATTGTGAGGAACTATAGTGATAATTTATAATGGGAAAGGAGAGCAACTAACACAATCTATAATGTAAAAGATTCTAATGATGTCAAAATGTAACTTTTCTCCTGAAAACCATGGAAATTGGAGCCATCCACACTTGTGCCTTGAATACTTTATCATGATTTCTTGGACACCAGGTATACTGGAAAAAAATCTCACAGAATAAAAATATTTAGAAAACTCTATTCAAGTATTATTTAAGAAAATTTCAACCTGTAGTTTAAAATTATCAAGTAGGGGACCGGAGGGAGAGTTCACTGATAAAGAGCATTTAATGCTCTTGCAGAAGACCCAGATCCTATTCTAAGCACCTGCATTGGGTGCCTCATAACTACCCGTAACTCTAGTTCTAACCCCTGAGGACCACTTACACACAAGCAGGGAAAAGATGCAAATAAAGATAAAACAAATAAAGCATGTTCTGGGTCAGACTCAGTGCACCAACCAGTACATTTTGCCAGGAATAGCCCGTCCTAAGAATAACTGCTCTGCAGAAGTGGGGTACTAACAGACATATTTCATAATACTGACTGTTGAGTGAGGCTGTGTCAGTTCTACTATGATTTGGCTTAGTAAATATTTGATTTTGAAATAATCAAGCCACCCACAGAAACCAGAATAAACACAGAAATAAAATATAATAATACTTAAAATATGTACAATATGCTAGCATGCTGCTTGGTAAGGAGAAACATGTCACAATGTATTAAATCCATTTTCTAGGCAAGTAAAGTCAAAATGGGGTAAAATTAGTTGTAAACACCTGTTGGCTCACAGATAGCTCCTTTTAACTAATACTAATTGTCCTCTTGTGTTACTGTGATCCTCAAATAATGTAGTTAGATAACATAGCTGCTAGGAAAACCAACCCTTTTAATTTCAGATAATTCAATGTTGAAAGCTGGAATAGCTATCCTAGTATCTAATGAAATAGACTTTCTACCAAATTTAATGGAAAAAAAAAAGAAGGGATACTTCATTCTCATTAAAGGAAAAGTCTACCATGAGAACATCACAACCCTGAACATCTATGCCCCAAATACAAGAGCACCTGCATTTGTAAATAAGCCATTATTAAAGCTTAAATCACACATCAATCCCAACACTTAATAGTGGGAGACTTCAACACTCTACTATCTCCAAGGGACAGATCATCTAGACATGAGCTAAATAGGGAAATAATGATACTTACAGAAGTCCTAAATCAAATGGACTTAATAAATGTCTACAGAACTTTTCACCCAAACTCAAAAGAGTATTCCTTCTTTTCAGCACCTCTCAAAACCTTCTCAAAAATTGACCATATAGTCCAGCACAAAGCAAGCCTCAACAGATACAAGAAGATTGAAATAATCCCCTTTATCCTATCAGACCATCATGGCCTAAACTAGACCTCACCAAGATCAGAAATAACAGAAAGCCTACATACACATGGAAACTAAACAACTCTCTACTCAATGACAGCTTGGTCAGGGAAGAAATAAAAAAAAAAAAAAAGAAATTAGAGATTTCTTAAATTTCACTGAACATGAAGGCACAACTTACTCAAACCTATGGGACACAATGAAAGCAGTGCTAACAGGAAAGTTCATAGCGCAAAGTGTCTCCAGAAAGAAGTTGGAGACATCGCATACAAGCAACTTAATGGCATACCTAGCCACTCCTGATGAGACCTAATTGACTAGGATCAGAAGGAAGGAATAGAAGTCCTCTCCTATCAGTGGACTTGGGGAGGGGCATGCAGGCAGAGGGTGGAGGAAGGGAGGGATTGGGATGGGAGGAGGGAGGGAACCACAGGGGGATACAAAGTGAGTAAAGTGTAATTAATAAAGAAAAAAAAGTACACACACCCAAGAGGAAATATTCAAATTCACAGCTGAAATCAATGAATTAGAAACAAAGAAAACAATTCAAAAAATCAATGAGACCAAAAGCTGGTTCTTTGAGAGGAAATCCAATCATTAGGTCTTACTACAAAAGCCTATATGCCACAAAAATTGAAAATCTAAATGAAATGGTCAAATTTCTTGATCGATTCCATTTACCAAAATTAAATCAAGATCAGGTAAATAGATTGAATACTCCTATGTCCCTCAAAGAAATAGAAGCAGTCATTGAAAGTCTCACTTCCAAAAAAGCCCAGGGCCAGATGGTTTCAGTGCAGAATTTTACCAGATTTTCAAATAAGCGCTAACTCTAATTCTCTTCAGACTATTCCACAAAATAGAAACAGAAGGAACACTACCAAACTCATTCTATGAAGCCACAGTCACCTTGATACCTAAACTACACAAAGACCCCCAAAACAGAACTTCAGACCTAATCTCTCTTATGACCATTGATGTAAAAATACTCAATAAAATATTTGTAAAACTGAATCAAGAACACAGAAAAGATATCATCTCCCATGACCAAGCAGGCTTCATACCAGGCATGCAGGACTGGTTCAGTATTCGAAAATCTATCAATATAATTCACCCTACAAACAAACTGAAGGAGGAAAAAAAACCCACATGATCATCTCTTAGATGCCGAAAAAGCATTTGACAAACTCCAACACCCATTCATGTTTAAAGTCTTGGAGAGATCAAGGATACAAGACACAAACCTAAACATAGTAAAGGCAATATACAGCAAGCCTATAGCCAACATTAAACTAAATAGAGAGAAAATTAAATCAATCCCACTGAAATCAGGGCCAAGGCAAGGCAGCCCAATCTCTCTCCATATCTCTTCAACATAGTAAATGAAGTCCTGGCTAGAGAAATAAGACAATTAAAGGAGATCAAGAGAATACAAATCAAAAAGGAAGAAGTCAAAGCATCACTATTTGCAGATGATATATAGTATACATGAGTGACCCCAAAAATTCTACCAGGGAACTCTTTCATCTGAAAAACACCTTCAGCAAAGTGGCTGGATACAAAAGTAACTAAAAAAAAAAAAAATCAGAAGCCCTCCTGTGTACAAAAGACAAAAGGGCTGAGAAAGAAATTAGGGAAACAATTCTATTCACAATAGCCACAAATGTCATAAAGTACCTTGGTGTGACTCTAACCAAGCAAGTGACAGACCTATTTAAAACAACAACAACAAAAACAAACAAACAAAACAAAACAAAACAAAAAAAAATTCAAGTCTCTGAAGAAAGAACTAGAAGAAGGTATCAGAAGATGGAAAAATTTCCCATGCTCAGGATCAGTAAGATTAACATAGTGAAAATGGCCATCCTGCAAAAAGCAATCTACAGATTCAATGCAATTCCCATCAAAATACCAACACATTTTTTTTACAGGCCTCGAAAGAACACTTCTCAATATCATATGGAAAAACCAAAAACCCGGAATTGCCAAAAAAAATGCTGTACAAGAACAGATAGTCTGAAGGTATCTCCATCCCTGATCGCAAGCTGTACTACAGAGCAATAGTAATAAAAACTGCATGGCACTGGCACTGAAACAGAATGGTGGACCAATGGAATCGAATAGGAGACCCAGAAATAAACCCAAACACCTATGGATACTTTATGTTTGACAAAGAAGCTAAAGCCATACAATGGAAAAAAGACAGCATCTTCAACAAATTGTGCTGGTCTAACAGAATGTCTACGTGTAGAAAAATGAAAATAGATCCACATTTATCACCCTGCACAAAACTAAAGTTCATGTGGATCAAAGACCTCAATATAAAACCAGACACACTAAATAGGTTAGAAGAAAAAGTGAGGAAGAGCCTTGAACTCATTAGCACAGGAGACTACTTCCTGAACAGAACACCAACAGCAGGCTCTAAGATCAACTATCAATAAATTGGACCTCATGAAACTGAAAAGCTTCTGTAAAGCAGAGGACATAGTCATCAGAACAACACTACAGCCTACAGATTTGGAAAAGATCTTCACTAACCCTATATCTGACAGAGGGCTAATATCCAGAATATATAAATAACTAAAGAAGTTGAAAAGCAACAAACCAAGTAATCCAATTAAAAAATTGGGTACAGAGCTAAACAGAGAATTCTCAATAGAGGAATATCGAACAGTAGAGAAACACTTAAAGAAATGCTAAAAGTTCTTAGTCATCAGGGAAATGCAAATCAAAACGACCCTGAGATTTCACCTTACACACATCAGAATGGCTAATATCAAGAGTGACAATACATGCTGGAGAGGATGTGAAGAAAAGGGAACCCTCCAACATTGCTGGTGGGAATGTAAACTTGTAAAATAACTTTGGAAATCAATCTGACACTCTCTCAGACAATTAGGAATAGTGCTTCCTCAAGATCTAGCTATAGCACTTCTAGGTGTATATCCAAAATATGCTCAAGTATACAACAAGGACATTTGCTCAACTATGTTCAGAGCAGCTTTATTTGTAATAGCCAGAATCTGGAAACAACCCAGATGTCCCTTAACTGAGGAATGGATACAGAAATTGTGGTACATTTACACAACGGAATACTACTCATCAATTAAAAACAAGGAAATCATGAAATTTGCAGATAAATAGTGAGAACTACAAAAGATCATTCTGACTGAGGTTTCCCAGAAGCACACAGAAGTATATATAAGTATATACTCCTTATATATACTCACTTATAAGAAGATATTAGATATATAACATAGGATAAAAATACTAAAAAAAAATACCTAAAAAAGCCAAGCAATAAGGAGGTCCCTGGTTAAGATGATAAATCCTCTTTCAGAAAAGCAAATGGGATGGACATAGGAAGAGGGAGAAAACAGGGAACAGGACAGGAACCTACCACAGAGGGCCTCTGAAAGCCTCTACCAAGCATGGTAACAAAGCAGATGCTGAGACACATAGTCAAACTTTGGGAACCATGCAGAGAATCTTCTCAAAGACTGGGGAGATAGAAGGACCTGGAGTGGACAGGAACTCTACAAGGAGAGCAATAGATCCAAAAAATCTGGGCCCAGGGTTCTTTTCTGAGACTGATACTTTAACCAAGGACCATTCATGGAGATAACCTTGAACCCCTGCACAGATGTAGCCCATGGCAGCTCAGTCTCTAAGTGTGGGTTTGCTAATAATGGGAACAGAGACTGTCTCTGACATGAACTCAGTGGCTGGCTCTTTGATCACCTCTCCCTGAGGTGATCAGGCCACAGAGGAAGTCAATGCAGCCATTCCTGATGAGACCTGATAGGCTAGGGTCAGAGGGAAGGGGGAGGAGGACCTCCACTATCAGTGGATTTAGGGAGGAGCAATGGAGGAAATGACGTTGGGAGGGTAGGATTGGGAGGGGGTGGGGGAAGGGGCTATAGCTGGGATACAAAGTGAATAAAGTGTAATTTATAAAAAATAAATTAAAAAAGAAATCAGACATCAAAAAACCAAATAACTAAATTAAAAAATGGGTACAGAGCTAAACAGAAAATTCTTAATAGAAGAATATTGAATGGTGGTGAAACACTTAAAGAAATGCTCAATATCCTTAGTCATCAGGGAGATGCAAATCAAAATGACCCTGAGATTTCACCTCACACCCATCAGAATGGCTAAGATCAAAAACTCAAGCGACAGCACATTTTACCGAGGTGATGGAAGTGCAAACTTATACAAACACTTTGAAAATCTATTTGACACTTTATCAGAAAATTGGGAAAGGTGCTACCCCAAGACCCACCAGCTAATTTTTGATCTACCTTACTAAATAATGTCCTTTAGAAGGGTGGCAGCAATTTCTTCTCCCACAAGATTGAAAGATGAGATTCAGGGCAATCCCATTATTCTTTATCTTCATAAAGAGTTCTTAATTCATTTGGATTTCATATATACACATACTATTGCATGCCTTGTTTTGTGTGCTCTAAGGCTATCTAAAACCCCAGCTCAGATGTAGCCCACAGACTCAGTGTCCAAGCGGGTACCTCAGTAAGGGGAACAGGGACTTTCTCTGGCATGAACTCAGTGGCTGGCTCTCTGATTACCTCCCCCTGACAGGGGGGGAAGAGGGCATCCTTGCCAGGCCACAGAAGAAGACAATGCAACCAACCCTGATGAGACCTGATAGGCTAGGGTTAAATAGAAGGGGAGGAGGACCTCCTCTATCAGTGGACTAGGGGAGGGGCATAGGGGAAGAAGAGGGAGGGAGGGAGGAGACAAGGGAAAGGACCACAGCAGGGATACAAATTGAATAAATTATAATAAATGATAATAATAAAAATCTAAAAAATATTTTAAAAAAAGAAAAAAAATCTGTGTTTTCAGTTAGAGGATTGACCTAATTTACCTACAGAGAAAAATAATGTTAGGGATTTAAGAAAAAAAAAAATGTTTAGTTGATGAGGCGGGTATAGTGGAATCTTTGTAATGAGTTAGCCAAGAAGGGAAGGAGGCAAGGACTGGCTGAAACTGAAGCTCTGTAATAGAGTACAAAAGGTATGATGTGAGAGAAATAGCCTTGCTGCCATCTTGGGACTCTAGTAATAGGACATGCAGAAAAAAATCTGTTTTTAAGTAAAAAATATTGACAAGGCACTAATATTCCAGTTTACAGTCACTTGTTCATTGGTGGAGTTATTCACCATAACTTACAATGTACAATATTACTATAAAATGCTGATATAACCCTGCTATAAAATTAACATATTTTCTCTAAATGGGAATGCAAAAATCTTTAGACCCCATGGTGTTAGTACTGTAGCAGTGACAGCACCCCATGAAACTCATTTTTCAATTTTCCACTTAAGTTCTATTGTACCAAAACATCCATGTTATCGAAAGTATCAGGAAAAGTAAGTATGATAATTTCAGCATTAAGGTAAATAAGTTACATATTGATATTGACATAGTTTTCAAGAAACTATAACATACAGAAATTTTCTTTCATTTTTAAGTGAGTTTCTCGATATGAAGCTATTCAACCAGATTTTTATTTTCTTCAACAAATAATAAATGCTCTTTGGAAAAGTGTCAATGGTTTCTACTCCTATGTAATACACAATACTCTTAGCATTCTGATTTCCTTTTTGTTGCTTTCATTTCTTCCACACTTCAAAACTTCTCAGCCTCATTCTCTATTTTCTTTCTCTAGTATACTTGAGGTTTTAGATGCATGACAGAATGGAACACACTGTGTATATAAGAGCGGTCCTGTGGTTGTACCACAATCACTTTAGTGACCAAGCCATCTCCCCAGCTTCATGTGGTCTGCTTTTAATGGTTCTTAAGTGGAAGCTGCAGTTCTATTTTTAAAACAAACTCTATTTAGCCAAAGTAAAATATGTTGATGTTTTAAGGGAATATTATGGCTAATACAATTTTTAAGCTTCCACAATGGCTGTTGTTCTGGTTTCTCATAATCCATCTAGGATGGATTTAATGACCCTGATTTTGACTTTTCAAGTAATGTTCTTTTATTAGAAAAGCTACTATATTCCAATGTTTTATGTTTTTAGCATAAAATTCTTTAATAAGCTCTTGATTACTGTAGGAGTCTCAAAACTCTACTACAAACTCCTGACCTAACCCTGCCTGCATCTGTAAATATCGACTCTTCCTCATATAATGACCTGCATTTTTCTCATTTATTTTATTCACCTTACATCATTGTAGCCCCTTTCCTCCTCCCCTCTGAGCTCTACCCTCTCTCCCTCTCTCTGCTCTTTTCCTCAGAAAAGGGAGCTCCACTTTTCATCCACTCCAGTTCATCAAATTGCAAGAGGACTGAATGAGCCCTCTTCCCCTGTGGCCTGTCAAGGAAGTTCTGTCAGGGGAAAATGACGGAAAAGCTAGCAAGTGAATCCCTGTCTGATGCAGTCCCCACTTTCCTTACTGGAGGACCCACATTAAGCTGTCCATCTGCTGCATCTATGTAGGGGGCTTGGGTTCAGTTCATGCATGGTTCTTGGCTGGAGCTTCAGTCTCAGCAAACCCCTCTTAGCCTTGCTTAGCTGGCTCTGTTGTTTTTCTTATGGAGCGCCTGAAGAGCAAGGCACTTTTTTCTTGTTATTGCTGTACTTTTCGCATCCTTCCATATATAAGTTAAATTAAATTGGTAATTTCAGCATATTTCTCATATATAATACCGTGCTTTTTTTCTGTATGTGAGTGCATACATGTATGTGCAAACATGTGGAAGCCAAAGGTTGATTTTGGATGTTTTTTTTTTCCCTATCATTTTCTATCCACTTTATTTCAAAATGTTTATTTTATGTGTGTTGTGTTTTGTGTGTACACATACCTGTGTACCTCGTATGTACCTGGTGCCTATAGAGGCAAGATGAGAGTGTTGAACCCCCTGGAACTGGAGTTAAAGAAGGCTGTGAGCCTCCATGTAGAAGAGGAGTCAGCACTCTTAAACACTGAGATCTCTTTCTGGCCCTCCTCACCTCACTTTTGAAAGAATGTCACCCAGTGAACGTGGAACAACTGATTCAGTTTGGTTAGCTAAACAGTGAGTTCTGAGTATTTTCTGTCTCTATTTCCCAGCACTAGGATTACAGGCAAGCACCACTATGCCTGACTTTTACCTATGTGCTGGGAATCTGAAATTTGCAGGCAAATGGTGGGAACTAGAAAAGATGATCCTGAGTGAGGTGACCCAGAAGCAGAAAGACACACACGGTATATACTCACTTATAAGTGGATATTAGGCATATAACATAGGATAAACATACTAAAATCTGTACATCTAAAAAAGCTAAACAACAAAGAGGACCCTAAGTAAGATGATCAATCCTCATTCAGAAAGGCAAATGAGATAGACTTCAGAAGATGGAGAAAATAGGAAACAGGACAGGAGCCTACCACAGAGGGCCTCTGAAAGACTCTACTGATCAGGGAATCAAAGCAGAGGCTGGGACTCATTGCCAAACTTTGGACACAGCACAGGGAATCTTATGATAGAAGAGGGAGATAGAAAGACCTGGAGGGGACAGGAGCTCCACAAGGAGACCAACAGAGCTAAAAAAATATGGGCCCATGGGGTCCTGCAGAAACTGATGAATCAACCAAGGATCATGCATGGAGAGGACCTAGAGCTCCTGCTCAGATGTAGCCCATAGACAGCTCAGTCTTCACGAAGGTCCTACTAAAGGGAACAGAGGCAGCTTCTGGCATGAATTCTGTTGCCTGCTCTTTGATCAACTCCCCCTGGAGAGATGGCCTTACTAGGCCACAGAGAAAGAGGATACAGACAGTACTGATGAGACCTGATAGGGTAGGGTCAGATAGGGGAGGAAGACCTCCCCTATTGGTGGGCTGAGGGGGGGGAGGAGGAAGAGGTAGGGAAGGTGGAACTGGAAGGGGATGTGTGTGGGAGGGGGCTATAGCCGGTACCCAAAGTGAATAAATTGTAATAAATGATAAAAAAGAAAAACAACCCTGATTTTTACAAACAAAAGTAATTTGCCTTCCAAGAAAGCAAATTACTTGAAAGACGTTTTAAGTTTACTTACATGGTACAATGTGGTCTCCGGCACTGGTGTGCCCATGATGTCTTGTCTCAGTGCATCCATTTGCAAACTAGGTAGCAATGAATAGTGAGTTGGGCTATTGCTCTTATCACCCTTCTTTTTTGACTTCTTCCCTGTGTCTTTTTTGCTGTTTCTCTGAAACATGTATTCTTCTTGAGCAATTTTTTCATTGCTCATATATCGAAGCAGAGAGTTTTCTACATGAAAAGAGAAATATATTGATATAAATATGCAAATATATGAAATGTCCCATTATTTCCATATTGTGCCATAAGATTTCATTTCAGTACTTTAACTTGATTTAACTTACAAAATATGTAGTGGCAACACAATAAGACTTAATTATTTGGAATCACAAGATAATAAGACAGTTTTTGGATTACTTCTTTTGGTTTTCACACTGGAGATTTAACATCAAAATCAATTGCAGAACAAGTGTTAAGGAGACTAATGCAGCAGATATTTATGCTTGCTTGCCCATGTGGTCTGTGGATGTTTTATAGTTCCCTGGATAGAAATGATAAGTAAACGGATCACCCATACCATAAAGGAAGCTTAGATTATAGGAACAGTTTTTGGTTTTGTTTGTTGTCCATCTACAATTTATGGCTCTCTTCTGAAAGTGGAAGTAGCAGCATCAACACCTGGGCCACTCTAGCCACACTTGATTAAAGTCTAAGTTGTGAATGTTTCACTTGCTCTTTTTACTTCTCACCTCAGTAACAGGCTAAGTGAATATAAAAACTTACTTTGCGTAGATACTTCAAAAGTAGCCCATTTTCATGTAAGAGAATAACCCTGAACAGCAAACAGAAACAGAAAACTACAAGGTACCCTTTCCCCCATTTCTAGATGGTTTTCATAAAGAGTCAGTCATTGGCTCAGTTTCCATTATTCATTTGTTTTAAAACTATGTGTTTCAATGCTCATTGTGGGATTTCATCATACGAGGTTTCATGAAAGAAGTGATTTGCCTTGCTGATTAATTGGGACTGATAACAAAACTGTTTCTATTTATTGAACTGAAATGAATTCTTTTATGCAGTTTCACACTTCTGACCTTGTTTTCAATTGACAAACATACATAATCTTTCTCTGTGTAACTAACTACCGGCCCAGAATCTCTTATGAGGCATTCATATAAGATACCTATTACTAATGGGTTAAGAGAGTCAAATGTTGGTCTGACTTCATTTAGTTGTACTGTCAGTCAATGATAGAGTATATTTTTTCTGAAGCCATAACAATCTATTTAAAGAACATTTAAGTTTGCTTATTGTTCAAATTACCCATCCTACACTGAAATTCTAGAACACTTACCTCTTCTACTATCTCTCTTCATCTTATTTGGATCTTCATAGTCCCCCACCCAATTATATTCGACTGGCATAGAAATAGGTCGTAGCTTGCCTAAACACAGAGAACAAAGTTCATATCACATTGTTTTTCTTCCCCAGGTAGGCTTATACTTATACTGATTTTCAGCTACAGTATACAAAACACACTCTCATATGCAACATTATGGTTGGCATGTGTGGATGAAGATAACGTGTGTTTTGAGCCAGAAGGTGAAACTGCCTCTGAGAACTATCCAGATAATACTACTTTAAGGTATTTTTATAGATAATAAAGGATAGACCATAGATATTAAAGGTATATAATATTTTACAAAGAAGATTGTTGCTTTCATTTTTAGGAAGTGATTTCAGTCCTATTCCCTAATGCCCAAGAATGTATCTCTTGGTAGTCACTTCTAAGGTGGCAGGTTCTTGTATTTAATCTTACTCTCAGGACATTAACCCACTGTTTCATGGATACTATCATAAACTAACTTAGTTTTTCCTAAATGATACCACCATGCGTTTGGATGCTACTATGCCTTAGCAATACGGGGCTTCTGTTTTGTGGCCTATGTTTAAATCTAGTGTGCATATTTTTTGATGCAATAAGCATGTCTAGTTTATAGAGTTATGTATTGTCTTCCTTGTCCAATTTCCTTCTGGGTATTTATTCTCACTAAACATCACATTGATTTAGCAAGCAGCAGCGATAGCAAAGACTTCAAGTATAACACTCAGGGTAAAGCAGTAATCAATTATTTTGTTAAACCTAAATTTCCTGAGGAACAGAATAGCCAATGAAAATCAAATCATCCAAAAGTTTTAAAAATATACAGCATCTTACAAGAGATAGTAGTTTAATGAATTCTCTATCAATGAAAACCAGAAATATACACAGTCCTAGATCATAAGTATAATATGGCAATCATCACAATAAAAGTACCTATAACCACTAACTCTAAGCCAGGAACCTTTCAAGAGTTTGGATTAGTGCTAATACTTATGAGGATTTATGCTTTTGCCACGAGAAAACTGAGACCCGTTAAGTAATGTGCCTAAGGAAACATCACTGCTAAATGACTAATATCAGGATTCAAATCAAAGCATTGGAATACCAGTTGTGACATAATTTTTAATGACATTAATCACTTTCAAAGTACTATTTTATGTATTTCCAATAAACTTCCTATAGAACCACAAATTCAGCAATTTTTTCTCTTTTAATTTATTAATCTTACCACTTTTCAACATTTCTTAGCTAACTTCTCTTCTTCCTACTCTGCTAACATAAATTTAATTATGAGTTGTTATAATCACTGCATGAATTAAATTTGATTTCTGTCACTTAATTAGCATATATTAGACATAAAAACTAAGTTTACATTATATTTTTGCACATGTAGATATGTTACTCTTATTTTCCTGCCCATTCCTCTTATATTCCTAGAAATCACCTTTTTACTTTCATGTCTTTTTATGTGTCAGTCAAAAATTTAGAGGAGATTTTAATTATACTTTTAAGGAAAACATAGCAACTTTATACTTTCTAATTATCTGCACAGGTATAATTTATTTAATCTATTTTGCTAGGCTCTTTTAAAGTTTGAGGATAAATTGGACATGATAAAATTATTAATGAGGCAATGACATGGTATTATTTAATGACATCCTTTTAAGGTGTGCAACTGCCTTTATAAATGGTCATTTATGATTTAAAGACTTTTAGGTAATTTACCTCTGCTCTTTTGCACAAAGAGTGAGATGATTCGGTTCAATATATTATGCTTATCAAGGGTAAGCATGTGAGGAAAAGTCTTTGAACAATTTCAATTCCATTGCTTAATGATTTATGTCCCCCAATTTTTCTTTTCTTTTTTTAAATTAATTTTTTTATTAATTATAGTTTATTCACTTTGTATTCCAGCTGTAGCCCCCTCCCAATTCCTCCCTCATCTCCTCCCATGCCCCTCTCCAAGTCCACTGATAGAGGAGGTCCTCCTCCTCTTCTCTCTGACCCTAGCATATCAGATCTTATCAGGAGTGGCTGCATTTTCCTCTGTGGCCTCCTAAGGCTGCTCCCCCATCACATGGGGGGTGATCAAAGAGCATGCCAATCACTTCATGTCAGAGACAGTCCCTGTTCCCATTACTATGGAGCCCACTTGGACACTGAGCTGCCATGGGCTACATCTGAGCAGGGGTTCTAGGTTATCTCCATGAATGGTGCTTGTTTGGAGTATATAAGTGCTACATTTCAAAATACTTACAATTAATTCTTTTAGGGTTTAGTTTTAAATATAAATTTCACTTTAGCAATGCACATCAAAACTAAAGCAGCTAAGAGTGTCTTTATGTACCACCAAGAAAAGCTTTTAAAAACTAAATTTTAATAAATCAGGATTATTCATTTACTGTCAAATAAATGGTAATTTGATAATTATTAAAAAAAAACATGTTTGGTGGTTTTAAAAGCATTAGTTGTCTGGAGCCAAATATCTGTACAAGACAAGCAGAAACATACAACACACATAGCATAGAAAATACATAACTGGAGGTGATGAGGGAGGGTGTTACAGTCGGGATACAAAGTGAATAAATTTTAAAATAGTAACAACAATAATAATAATAACAAAAATTCCAATATAAAAATAAAACAAATTATCAACCACTTAATGGTCAAGAATAAAATTTGCTATTTGTCATATAAAAAAAAAGAAAATACATAACTGTTCCTTGTATTTTGGTAATATACAAGATTCTAACAGAGTTATATATGACTTTTAATACTGATTTTCTGGGAGTCATTGTCTAACCTAATTATACTGTACATTGTTAACTCAAAATTAAAGGATAATTACAGTAACTTAGAAAAATGCTCAGAAAAAAATTAATTAAAATTCCTTTTTGGGGAAAATCAGATGTGCTGGTTGGTTTTTGTAAACTTGACACCAACCTAGACATAAGGAGAAGAGTGAATCTTTTTTGTTTGTTTCTTGTTTTTCAAGACAGGGTTTCTCTGTGTAGATCTCGCTATCCTGGGACTCACTTTGTAGACCCACATGGCCTAGACTCACATAGATAGGATCCACTTGCCTCTGTCTCCTGAGTGCTGGGAATAAAGTCACGTGCCACCACATCCAGCATAAGAAGAGAAATTTTTTTTCTTTTCTTTGAAAAATTACTGAAACTCTATTTTACTACCTTTTTAATAGAGTTTTACTCTAGCTGAAAAACCAGTATTTCAAAAGGTGCAATGCCTCAGATTTCTAGTCACCCAGCCCGAAAGTTTATTCTTTTTTTTAAATTTTTTATTAATTACACTTTATTCATTTTGTATCCCCCCCCATAACCCCTTCCCTTTTCCCCTCCCTACCCCACCTTCCCTCCCCCTTTTTCACACATGGCCCTTCCCCAGTCCATTGATAGGGGAGGTTCTCCTCTCCTTCCATCTGATCCTAGTATATCAGGTCTCATCAGGAGTGGCTGGGTGTCTTCCTCTGTGGTCTAGTAAGGCTGCTCCCCCCTCAGGGGGAGGTGATCAAAGAGCAGGCCAATCAGTTCATGTCAGAGACAATCCCTGTTCCCATTACTATGGAACCCACTTGGACACTGACCCCAAAAGTTTATTCTTACAGAAATAAAAATGAATAATACTAAAGATGATGATAGTGATAACCATTCACAGTAACTAGGAGCAAGTGTGGATCTCTCACACAAAACTGATAGGAGGTGAGAGTGGTTAGATTGATATACAAATCAAGACAGGAAAAAAAATCAGCACTTCAGTGTAGGGTAGTTAGTTCAAAGCATGGAAAATTCTAGGAATTCAAACTTCAACTTCCCTTTCCAACTGCTCTCTCCCACCCTGAAGAAAGAAATCTTTTTTTTTAACCCAGTTATTTTTTTTTTATTTTTTGAAAGAAATATTAAATTACAAAATGTCTCCAAAAGATTGGCCATTAGGCAAGCATGTAGATTTTGTTGTTGTTGATTAATGTGAAAAAATTCAGCCCCCTGTGGGATGTGCCATCCCTGGGCAGGTGGCTCCAGGAGGTTTAAGAAAGTATGTTGAACAACCCAATAAACAGCTGTCTTTAGTGACTTGTTCTTCTATTCCTTCTTCCAGGTTCCTGCTTTGAGTTCCTGCCCTGACTTTCTTTAAGAATGGACTGTGATGGGGATCTAGTAAATTGAAATAAACCCTCTTCTAGCCAAGTTCCTTTTGGTCATAATGTTTAATGATAGCAATAGAAATCACGGTTGTGCTATTATTAGAAAATAGAAATCAGAGAAAGCACCAAATTGATTTCCCAAGAGGTTGTATAAGTTTACATTCCACCAGCAATGCAGGAGGGTTCTCCTTTCTCCCCATGCTCTCCAGCATGTGTTATCTTAGCCATTCCGATGGGTGTAAGGTGAAATCTCAGGGTTGTTTTGATTTGCATTTCCCTGATGACTAATGAACATTACTTAAGTGCTTCTCCACCATTCAAGATTCCTGTGTTGAGAATTCTCTGTTTAGCTCTGTACCCCATTTGCTCAACCATGTTCATAGCAGCTTTATTTGTAATAGCCAGAACCTGGAAACAACCCAGATGTCCATCAACGGAGGAATGGATATAGAAATTGTGGTACTTTTACACAGTGGAATACTACTCAGCAATTAAAGACAAGGAAATCATGAAACTTGCAAGGCAAACGGTGGGATCTTGAAAAGATCATCCTGAGTGAGGTATCCCAGAAGCAGAAAGACACACATGGTATATACTCACTTATAAGTGGATATTAGACATATAATATAGGATACACCTACTAAAATCTGTACATCTAAAGAAGCTAATCAAGAAGGAGGACCCTTGGTAAGATGATGAATCCTCACTCAGAAGGGCAAATGGAATGGACATTGGAATAGGGAGAAAACAGGAAACAGGACAGGAGCCTACCACAAAGGGCCTCTGAAAGACTCTACCCAGCAGGGTATCAAAGCAGATGCTGAGACACATAGCCCAACTTTCCACAGAGTGCAGGGAAACTTTTGAAAGAAGGGGGAGATAGGAAGACCTGGAGGGGACAAGAGCTCCACAAGAAGAGCAACAAAACAAAAAAAATTCTGGGCCCTGGGGTCATTTCTGAGACTGATACTCCAACCAAGGACTATTCATGGAGATAACCTAGAACCCCTGCATAGATGTAGCCCATGGCAGTTCAGTGTCCAAGTGGGTTCTCTAGCAATGGGAACAGGGACTGTCTCTGACATGAACTTAGTGGTAGGCTCTTTGATAACCTCCCCCTGATGGGGGAGCAGGCCAGAGAGAAAAACAATGCAGCCAGTCCTGATGAGATCTGATAGGCTAGGGTCAAAGGGAATGGTAGGAGGACCTCCCCTATCAGTGAACTATGGGAGGGGCATGGGAAGAGATGAGGAATAGAAGGTGGAATTAGGAGGATAAGAGGGGGCTACAAAGTGAATAAAGTGTGATTAATAAAAATAAAATAAAATTAATAATAATAATAAATAAATTTTAAAAAGACTAAGAGATGTGGGAATGAGGTGTGAGGGTAGGACTTGGAGGAGAGGAGGAAGGGGGCTGGGGTCAGGCTGTAAATTGATTAAATAAATAAATACATAAATAAATAAGTGAAAAATTAAAATACATCAATATCAACAACAACAACAACAACAAGTCTTTGAAATGAGTGGCAGATCACATAAAAGAGGTACTCTCTTTTCTATGATCAGTATCAGGAATAGAAAACCACTACGGGCCAAACAAATGGTAGTGGTTTTTGCCTTTTTATTTATACTTGGTCTATGTTTTTTGGTTTTATTGTTTGTTTGTTTTAGTTTTTAGGGTTTTGTTCTGCTTTTGAGGCAGGGTCTTACTGATCTGGATGGGCTGGAATTTTCTGGACCAGGGTGGCCTGGAACCTATAGAGATCTGCCAGCCTTAGTATTATTATCTCAAGAAAAAACTTACAGTTAAAATTGCAGTCAAGAAAAACGAGAACTATGGTTCCTCTAATTTTTTTTTTGTTACCTACTTACTCTTAGAGTAAAATTTTATTCTGAAAGCATAAGTCACCTATTGTTCAGATTTCATATTGAAAATTTTTCCATATTAAAATCTTATCCAAGAGGCTTGTAATACTCAGTGCAAATGCCTTATAGTCTAACCATTGTTTTGTTATTTGGGTAGAATTTTATGACTGGTGTCATTATAGTAGCTGGGTTGTATTTTATATTGTGTTCTAGCAAATGTGAATAATTACTTTTGGAGTTTGATTGAATATTATTTCAAAATTAGTGACAAGTAGCTTTTAAAATTATGAATTGTGGGGCTGGAGAGATGGCTCAGACGATAAGAGCACTGGCTGCTCTTCCAGAGGTCATGAGTTCAATTCCCAGCAACCACATGGTGGTTCACAACCATCTAAAAAATGAAATCTGATACCCTCTTCTGGCATGCAGGTGTACATGCAAACACAACATTGTATACATAATAAATAAATAAATCTTTAAAGAATTATGAATTATATTTAACTGCAAAACCCCACAAATACTGTATCTAAATTATTTAATATATCTTGATGTAAAATTAATATTTAAAAAGATAATTGCTTCTTTAACACCAGTACAAATAATTATTTATAAATGTATTTTAGGTGATATTTGAAATACTAGAATTCCATTTGACAGAATGCTCATTTTGTTGTGTTCCGTTAGTATCTTTCCTGATACCTTTGGTATGTATGCAATATTTATTATACTGTGTTATTATTGTTCACTTATATGTTACTCTACATACTGTCTAGAATCAGATCTTACATATCTTTGTTATGACTGTCCTTGGCAGGCATTCATATTTTTTTTGTTGTTGTTGAGTGCTACACTGAAAGGATGCCAGATATGAAGGAAATCACAAATTTTCAATTGTTTGCTCATTCTCTGACTTTAAAGTAATATAAAAGGATAGCTTAAAGCAACCCTTTCCACTCTATAAACTACTAAGCCATAAACTTGTATGCATGCTCTACATCATAAAAGTTATCATCAGATTTAGGGCAGAATTCTACCAGACCTTCAAAGAAGAGCTAACACCAATACTCTTCAAACTATTCTACAAAATTGAAACAGAAGGAACATTACCAAACTCATTCTATGAGGCCACAGTCACCTTGGTACCTAAACCTCACAAAGACCCAACAGAGAAAGGGGACTTCAGACCAATCTCACGTATAAACATTGATGCAAAAATACTCAATAAAATACTCTCAAACAGAATCCAAGAACACATTAAAATATCATCAACCACGAGTAGGTTTCATCCCAGGCATGCAGTGGTGGTTCAATATATAAAAATCCAGCAATGTAATCCACCATATAAACAAATGGAAAGAAAACACACACACACACACACACACACACACACACACACACGATCCTCTCCTTAGATAACGAAAAAGCATTTGACAGAATCCAATACCCATTCATGTTTAAAGTTTTGTAGAGAACAGGAATACAAGGCACATATCTAAACATAGTAAAGGCGATATACAGCAAGCCTATAGCCAACATCAAACTGAACGGAGAGAACCTTAAACTAATCCCACTGAAATCAGGGACAAGGCAAGGATGCCCACTCTCTCCATATCTCTTCAACATTGTTCGTGAAGTCCTTGCTACAGCAATAAGACAGTTGAAGGAGATCAAGGGGATACAAATTGGAAAGGAAGAAGTCAAATCATCACTATTTGAAGATGATATGATAGTATACATAAGTGACCCCAAAAATTCTACCAGAGAACTCCTTCAGATGATAAACGCCTTCAGCAAAGTAGCTGGATAAAAAATTAACTAACCCCCCAAAAAAACAAAAACAAAAACAAAAAACAAATCAGTAGCCCTCCTGTATACAAAAGACAAAAGGGCTGAGAAAGAAATTAGGGAAACAACACCCTTCACAAAATAGCCACAAATAACATAAAGTACCTTGGTGTAACTCTAACCAAGAAAGCCAAAGATTTGTATGAAAAAAAAATCAATTTTCTGAAGAAAGAATTTGAAGAAGATATCAGAAGATGGAAAGATCTCCCATGCTCATGGATCGGTAGGATTAGCATAGTGAAAATGGTCATTCTGCCAAAAGCAATCTATAGATTTAATGTAATTCCCATCGAAATACCAACACAATTTTTGATAGACCTTGAAAGAACCATTCTCAATTTCATATGGAAAAACAAAACAAAACAAAACAAAACAAAACAAAACAAAAAAAAACAGAATTGCTAAAACAATCCTCCATAATAAAAGATCTTCGGGAGGTTTCTCTGCCCCTGATCTCAAGCTGTACTATAGAGCAATAGTAATAAAAATGGCATGGTCCTGACATAGAAACAGACTGGTGGATCAATGGAATCCAATAGAAGATCCAGAAATGAATCCACACACCTACAGATACTTGATTTTTGACAGAGAAACCAAAACCATACAATGGAAAAAAGACAGCATCTTCAACAAATGGTGCTTGATTCACTGGATGTCTACATGTAGAAAAATGCAAAAAGACCCTTATTTATCACCCTGCACTAAAATAAAGTTCTAGTGGATCAAAGACCTCAGCATAAAACCAGACACGCTAAATGTGTTAGATGAAAAATTGGGGAAGAGCTTAGAACTCATTGGTACAGGTGACAACTTTCTGAACAGAACACCAACAGCACAGGCTCTAAGATCTACAATTAATAAATTGGACTTCATGAAACTGAAAAGCGTCTATAATTCAAAGGACACTGTCAAACAAAATGACAGCTTACAGACTGGGAAAGCATCTTCACCAACCCTACATCTGACAGAGGGATAATGTCCATAATATATAAAGGACTCAAGAAATTAGATAAAAACAAACCAAATAAAGCAATTAAAAATTGGGTACAGAGCTAAGCAGAGAATTCTCAACAAATATAGAATGGCAGAAAAACAGTAAAAGAAATGCTCAACCTCCTTAGTCATCATGGAAATGCAAATCAAAAGTCTGAGATTCCATCTTATTCCTATCAGAATGGCTAAGATCAGAAATTCAAGTGGCCACACATGCTAGATGTGGAGAAAGGGAATGCTCCTTCATTGCTGGTGGGAGTGTGAACTTGCATAAGCACTTTGGAAATCAATCTTGTGCTTTCTCAGAAAAATGGGAATAGCGCTATCTCAAGATCCAGCTATGCCACTCTTAAGCATATACCCAAAAGATTCCCCACCACTCAATAAGGACATTTGCTCAACTGTGTTCATAGCAGCTTTATTTGTAATAACCAGAATATGGAAACAACCTAGATGGCCTTTAATGGAAGAATGGCTACAGAAATTGTGGTACATTTACATAATGGAATACCATTCAGCTATTAAAAACAAAGAAATCATGAAATTTACAGGCAAATGGATGGAACTATAAGAGATCATCCTGAGTGGGGTAACTCAGAACCAGAAAGACAGACTTGGTATATACTCACTTACAAGCAGATATTAGCAGTATACTATAGGATAGCCATCTACAGAACTAAAGAAGCTAAACACTAAGGAGGATCCTAGGGAGGATGCTTAAATCTTATTCAGAATGGTAAACAGGATAATAGATACCAGAAGTGGTGGAAGAGAGGAAACAGGATGGGGGCCTACTATAGAGGGTGCTCTGAAAAGATTCACCCAATGAAAGCAGATGGTGAGACTGAGATTCAGTCTTTGGGCAGAGCACAGGAGTCTAAAGAAGGAAGAGAGGGGTGGGAGTAGAAGGACAAGGAGGTGACAGGAGCCCCACAGTTGACAAACAGATCTAAAAGATCTGAGTCCAGGAGGTCCTGTAGAGACTGATGCACCAATGGAGGACCATGATGGAGAGGACTTAGGATCCCCTGCTCAGATGTGGCCAATTGGCAACTCAGTCTCCATGTGGATCTCTGAGTGAGGGGAGCAGGGGCTTCCTCTATTAGGAACTCAGTTGACTGCCTTCGGATCACTCGCCCCTGATGATGCAGCGTTGCCAGTCCACTGAGGAAAAGGATCCAGGCAGTCCTGATGAGACTTAGCAAGCTATGGGCAGATGGCAATGGTGGAGAACTCCCCCTTCCAGTGGACTAGGGAAGGTAATAGGGAGGGAGAGTGGGTCTGGGGGGAGTTGACAGAGGGTCTTCAATCAGGATATATAATGAATAAATTGTGAAGAAAAAAATTAAAAATTAAAAAAAAATTAAAAATTAAAAAGAAGTCTTACATAGTACTTAATGCTAACAGGACGTTTCCTCTAGAGGCTCAAAATTACATATGTATGCATCTGTTCTAGATATTTTAGCCAATATTTTGATGAAAATGAGTATAGTAAGGAATGCTTAAGCTATAAGCTTGCTATATAAACCCATCAAAGTCCTCATATACCAGACAGAAAAATTACTTTCAGATGGTTGACTGCAGCTCTCGAAAAACATCCCGGGGTTATTTAAAGTGGAGAAGCACACATTTAAAGAAGAAGTAAAACTAAATTCAATGTAAAGTCTAATTTTTCTGAAGGCGAATGAAACTACATATGGATCTCATAAAAGAAGTTGAGAGTGAGTACCTTAATTTTTAGTGTTAACTGAATTTGTTACTAACTTTATATTTTCTCCGTTTCCCTAAAGATAAACTAAAACAATTAAAATATCTTTTCTAAAAATAAGTTACACCTTGTTTGTGTTACTTTATTGGTTTTTAAAATGATCTGTACTTTAAATAAGTGATGTAAGTACAGGAGTCATTGTTAAAAAAAATCACACGATAATTTTAATGCTTGATCACAAGGCCTACTTTGCAAATCAAATAACTTTTTTGTAAAGGTAATTCTACCAAGAGAAGTGTGTGTGTGTGTGTGTGTGTGTGTGTGTGTGTGTGTGTGTAAAACTAACGAGTTTGTGATAGAGTTATATGAATTTGAGTGAGGTCAGTATTTATCTTAAATTTTGTTGCTGTTAGGTGACAATCATGTGAGAGCTGTGGGAAGAATGAGGAAGGATTATCACAGTTTAAATACTGGGTGGCAGAAGAATTCTAGGCCCTTCTTTGGATGCTATGGAGGTCAGAAAACAAGAATTGGTAAAATACATTGGTCTCTTGGTCCACTCAGCTTAATAATACAGACTAGGACAAAAAAGAAAACAAGGTCATGTGACATTATTTGTTTAAATGAACACATTATTTGTTTAAGTGCCTTAACTGGAAACTAAAGCAATTAAAATATCTTAGTGAAACAACATATTGAAAACCCTACCAATACCCAGAAGGCAGTTACATTTCTTCATGAAAAGTGAAAAGATTAGCAATTTAAGATTCACATTAAAAAATTACATTCTATAACAATTTTACAACTTCTTATATTCATCTCCTTAGAATCATATTCTTGAAATAAGTGAGAAAATTAGGAGAAAAACTTTAAAAAGTTTCTGTTAATTTCTTAGGGTTTTGCAAATACTTAGTCCATGATTCGATGGTTCCTCTTCTTATTCCAGTGCTTTTCTGAAAGCCATCAAAATGTCTCAGTGACAGATCACTGAAGATCACAAATGAAAAAAAAAAATCAAAATTTTGTTTCTTCTAATACAATGTGCTAATATGTATTATTTCTGTAGTTTTTGCTTAAGTGTCTTTACAGTGAAACAACTCTTTTGTTAAATTTAATTTTATTTATATATTTATTCATTACAATTTATTCACTTTGTATCCCAGCTGCAGCCCCCTCCCTCATCTCCTACCAGTCCAAGCCACCCTACCTCTTCTCTGCCTATGCTACTTCCCTAGTCCTCTGATAGGGGAGGACCTCCTCCCTTTCTATCTGACCCTAGCCTATCAGGTCTCATCAGGACTGGCTGCATTATCTTCCTCTGTGTCCTGTAAAGGTTGCACCCCCCAGAGGGAGGTGATCAAAGATCCAGCCACTGAGTTCATGGCAGAGACAGTCCCTGTTCCCATTACTAGGAAACCACTTGGAAACAGAGCAGCCAATGGGCTTCATTTGAACAGGGGTCTAGGTCCTCTCCATGCATGGTACTTTTATTGGAGCACTCTCTGCAGGTCCCCCTGGGCCCAGATTTTTTACTTTGTTGGTCTCCTTGTAGAGTTCCTGTCCCTTCCAGATTTTTCTATCTCCCTCTTCTTCCATAAGGATTCTGGCACTCTGCCCAAAGTTTGGCTATGAGTCTCAGGATCTCCTTCCATACCCTGGTGGGTGGAGTCTTTAGAGGTTCTTTGTGGAAGGCTCCTGTCCTGTTCCTTGTCTTCTACTTCCAATGTCTATCCTGTTTGACCTTCTGAATGAGGATAAGCATCTTCCCTAGGATCCTCCTTGTTGTTAACTTCTTTAGGACTATAGATTTTAGTATGTTTATCCTATATTTATGTTTAGTATGTTTATCCTATATTAAATGGCTAATATCCACTTAGAAGTGAATATATAGCATATGTGTCTTTCTGCTTCTGGGTTACTTCACTCAGGATGATCTTTCCTAGCTCTCACCATTTGCCTACAAATTTCATGATTTCCTTGTTTCTCTTATAAATATTGTGATGGTTATTTGGAGAACTAATGAAGAATTAGAGCATAAATTATGAATGAAAGATTTGTACTTGAAATCATTTGTCTTAGAACAATAGAGAGTACACTGACATTACAGGGCATTTTGCCCATAAAATAATGAGAGGTTGTCACATTTATACTTTTAATTGGTGAGGCACTGTTTCAATTATATTCACTGATATATCTGATAGGCATTGACATAATCAGAATATGACTTCTAGCCACCTGTTCCTGAAAAAAACTTGAATACAACACTTGATATTTTCTTTCCTGGCATCTATTTTATTCAATGCTCTCTAAAGAAACAAAACAAAAACAAAACAATTTTGCAGTGATATCAGTGATTTTGTGAAAACAGTATACAACCCCATGTACTGAACTTTGTACTCAGTTTTTATTACTTTGCTTTGGAATTTTGTCACAAATACAATTTATTTTATAGACAGATGCTATCCAATTTTTCTGGAAGATAAAAATCAATGAAGACATCTAACAAGTAACTGGGGTAGACAGCAACTTTTCTAGCTGTTTGAATCTTAAAATGCAAAAAAAAAAATTCTATCTCTGATACCAAACATTTAGGGTATTTGAGCCAAATTAAAAGTCTGTTTCAGTGTAAATACAGTGAGGAAACACTGGCTCTAGTTCAAATACAGCAAACATGTAAAGCTGTTTCCATTTATTGATGGACGGGTGGAGAATAAAATATGCAGCTACTCGAGTTTTATATAATCGCCTAACTTTTCTTTAATGGACCTTCAAAACAAGAGATCTGAAGAAAATACTCGATAATGTTAGATTACTTAATCTGCATTGTGATTTGAAAGCTCACACTAATAACTCTATAGGTTAGCAACTGCTGCTTGCTACATTTTCAGTAAGAGAAAATGCATTCGAATTTCAACCAAGAAAATAATGTATCATATCTTGCTCCAGAAGATATAATGGTTACTTTAGTTGTTTAATGGGGGCAGAGAAGAATAGATAATTATAGACTGGAACAACCTCATGCCATTTTTTGCTTAGAAAATATGCTATTCATAAGTGAATGTAGGTATATATTTCTAGAGAAATAATTCCCCAGGTTCTTTTAGCTAAAAAAACCAAGACAGCCATCTCTGTATTACATAAGGTCTCTAACTCTGATTATTCTAATATTTGTTTCTGTAAACTGGTTCTTAGGATAGTCAGGGTTTCTCAACAACAGCATTCTGGACAGTTTTAAAACTTTGGACACCTGTCTAGTGCATTGCAGGATACAGAATAGCAATCTTATCTCATACTGGACCTGTTGGAACCTAAGACCTTGCATCCTGTACTCCATCATTATGGCACCCCTCCTCCCCAAATAGCCAAGAATTTGCCAAATGTCCTCTGATTGGTAGGATTGCCTCTAGATGAGAATTGCTAACTTACTTTCTATTCTTGACTTTTCCATTCTGTTTGTACTAGAAAGCACCATTTCATTTGCTTCACACCATTCCACTGGTAAAAGTAATGTGAAGGCTTTATCATTTTTCTGATAAGTGAACCAATCTGACACAGCTATATTTACGTTTTCTTTATATATTAATATTCTGGAACCTTATTAAAAGTTTCCATTTATTTATTGTTTTATCTATTAACTGTTTCCTAGAATTCATTCAACATAAACCTTTCTTTCAAGGGTTTATTTATTTAGGAGTTTCTGACACTTCTCTTTTCCATATTACGTTATCCTCTTATCTTGAGCAACTCATCTAAAACTTTTAGAAGGTGTGAATGCTGAGTCATTTTTGGATTTCTGAAACTGACCCAGAATATAAACTGATGTTTTCTATAGTGGAGTGTAAGTAAGACTTAGATAAAAATAATTTGCAGTATTATTAGTTGTTTGCATGTTCTTCCTTTTTCTTTTACAACACTACACTAAAGTTAACTAAAATGTTGTTTATATTTCTTTTAAATACTATAACCTAAATTGTTGGTTATTGCCTTAGCAGAGAGACCAAACATGAAGGTCTAATTTTATTCTTTTAATCCTTTAGTAGGGTCTGTGACAGGAAAGGAATTAAATGCTAAGATGATTTACAAGCAGTTGAAATTCTTTGGTAAATTTTATTTATGAGCAGTAACCTTTTACTATGCAATTTTGGTACCATTTCTTGAGAACATCCTATGAAGTAAACACTGTGCTAAGTGATTAACATGTTATGTTTAGTTCTTATGGCTATAGTAGTAATAGTATTGTGCCTCCATTTTTCTAGATAAATCCCTGAAGTATAAGTGTAGTCCCAATTAAGCCCAATTTCAAGTAGCTATTAAAAGTCAGGCATTGACACCACATTTAAATCCATCTGACATTAAAACTAATGTTTTTCTATTTCCACCAATAAAGTCGTGCAAATTGAGAAAGAGAACTTTCTCCAGATTTTCATTTTAGGATTAGGCTTTTCTATTTTTATGTCAAAATACTGCTGACCTGCTTTACCATTAGTTATACAGTGCTTTATCACCAGCACCTTGATGTTAAAGACCATTTTGTGAAGTTAATCAATGTACTGTATTTATAAATTGTTTTCAAAATTAAAAAGGATAATTATTCATTGGCGTATACTTTACATCTCATATTTCTGATTTATTAAACCTTGATTACTCCTTTGGGAGTAGTACTTCTTACTTGAATACAGATAGATCCTCTGGATAGTAGTATATTTTCTTTTCTCTCTATGATAGCCAATGAATTAAACCTTCCTGCTAGCAAAGTTATTTATAGTAAAAAGTGACAAGAAAGAGAGCAGGTATCTTTTCAGAAAGGTAAGATGTATAAATGTAGTCTTTGTATTTAAACCTTTGGGATATGTTTGAAAATTGTTATTAATTATAATTTCACTTCCACAAACAATGAATTTTTAAGACATAAAAGGTAATGCATTAAGTATAACAAACTTGGAAATATACAAATACCATGCTTATTTCACAGTGGTAGAACTTGGCTCTTCATTTTGTCACAACAGACATTAAAACCATTCACTATGCAGGTGAATAAAATGGAGAAAGTATTTGATTTTCTTTTACCAGTCAGGTTGAAAATGTCGAGGTATAAATAACACTAATGAGAAGAATGTTCAAAATTATCTCATTAGTATGCATTTGTTGAAGTCTCAGATTTTCAACCAACCAGAAAAGAGAGGAGTTCCCATATCCCAATTCACACAGTTCTTGAAATACTTTAAATTATCTTCCCTCCTTCTGAACATCAGGAGCAAGGGCTGTATCTGACTCTGTTGCCTTCCTTTGGATGCCTTTCTCCTAACTGGGCTGCCCTGTTTAGCCTCAATAGAGGCTGCACTTAGTCCTACTGCATCTGGATTATGTCAAGGTGGGGGATATCCATGGTAGGCCTCCACTTCTCTGAATAGAAAGGGAGGACTGGAGGATAGGGATGGAGGGGTGAGAGGGAGGGACTCTGAAGAGAGAGGGGAAGCGGCAATTAAGATGCAAAATAAGGCTTCCCCACCAGGGAGAAGTGATCCAGGAGCAGGCCACCCAGTTCAGGTGAGAGACTCTCTTCTCCTGTTACTAGGGAACCCACTTGGAGACTGAGCTGTCTGTGGTCTACATCTGACAGGGGGTCTAGGTCCTCTTTATGCATGGTCTTTGGTTGATGCATCAGTCTCTGCAGGACCCCCTGGGTCAAGCTTTTTTGTTTTTATTGGTCTCCTTGTGGGGAGGAAGAGGATCCAGACAGTTCTGATAGTACCTGATAGGCTAGGGTCAGACAGTAGGGGGGGAAGACTTCCCATATCAGTGGACTAGGGGACAGGGATGGGGAGAAAGAGAAAGAGAGAGGTAGAGAGGGCAGGTGGGGATGGGAAGAGACAAGGAAGGGGGTTACAACTGGGATATGAAGTGAATATTATTTTTTTCCAGAGCTGAGGACCGAACCCAGGGCCTTGTGCTTACTAGGCAAGTCCTCTACCACTGAGCTAAATGCCCAACTCCCGAAGGGAATAAATTGTAAAAAAAAAAAAAAAAGTAATGCTAATAAAAATATCAACCTAAAATACAAAAAAAAAAACTCCCAATAAAACGACGCATAATGACTAATTTTAAAAAGGTCTAAAGTAAGTAAATAAACTAATAAAAAGAAATGTAGTAGACCCATATTTATCACCCTGCACAAAGTTAAAGTCCAAGTGGAACAAATAAATAAACTTTTAAAATAAAAAATAATTTTCCCTCTTTTCCTACAAAATTTGACTACTTATGGCAACAAAGGGATTCAGCCAATTGTGCCTATTTTTAGCTAGATTTCTATGCATACAAATGTGCTGTAATGGTGTGCTGTAATGGAAGGGACAAGAAATCTACTAATAGAGGAAGCTGGTGTAAAATATCACTGTTCTGAATTGTTGCCATGCAATTAATTTTTTTAAATATTTATTTATTTATTACAATGTATTCACATTGTATCCTGGCTGTAGCCCCCTACCTGGTCTCCTCCCAATCCCAACCTCCATCCCTTTTCTCCCTCTATACCCCTCCCCCAGTCCACTGACAGGGGAGGTCCTCTTCCCCTTCCCTCTGATCTTAGTCTATCAGTTCTCATCAGGAGAGGTTGCATTGTCTTCCTCTGTGACCTGGTAAGGCTGCTCCCCCCGCTAAGGGGAAGGTGATCAACTAATTTTTATTAAATTGAACCTTTGCTTTTGAAGGCTGAGTAGATGAGACCAAACTGTTAAAGTGATTTAATTCTATTTTCCTTTCATTTTGTAGTGACAATAATGAAAATTAATATCTAATATACTGGGTACTGAGGCAATTTACAGTGCATTGTCATTAAACTCTAACAAAAACTCTCTGAGGCAGAAATCATTTTCATTGAATAAGTGAGAAAATTAAAGCATAAAGTAGTATCTTCAGGGTCATTCTAGAGTAGTTAAATAATAGACAGGAACAATGGACATGGCTGAAGCTACAGAAAATCATAGTAAACCACAATCTAGGTTGTTTTGTGAATGTGTATATTCCTTTAAATAATCTGCAATAATTTTTGTTTTAAGTTTTAGAAAAATAAAACCGATTTCAACCATACACTTGGTCCTAATCCATCAAACAGAAACCTTTAAAAAAATCTGTCAGGGCCATGTCTTTGTAAATTCATGTTTATTGCTGAGCGAGTAGTTACAAAACAACATATAAACTAAGACAAAAATTAAGTCTATTTCTGCTTGCTTGAAATAAAATTCTCAAAACTGGAAGAACTAATGCAATGTTTTGAAATTATTTTCCTATAGTTTGTGGCAATTACTTTTTAATCCTTTATATTATTAGTTGTAGGCTCATACATCCATGCATACTTACTTTCAGCTCTATTACTTAGTAGCTGGCAAATTATTTAATCCCTCTGTATTTTTCATGTGTAAGAAGACATTTTATTTGTATTAACCACACACTGTTTTGGGAGGTTTGAATGGGCTACTGCCCTTTAAATACTTAAAATAGTACTTAACATAAATAAAAGCTCCATAGGCATTACTATTTTTTTATTTTTATTTTTTAATTTCTTTAAATATTTTTTGTATTAATCACAGTTTATTCACTTTTTATCCCACCTCTAGCGCCCTCCCCACATCACCCTCCCTCCCTCATCTCTTCCCATGCCTCTCTCCAAGTCCACTGATAAGGGAGGTCCTCTGACCTAGCCTATCAGGTCTCATCAGGACTGGCTGCATTGTCTTCCTCTGTGGCCTGGTAAGGCTGCTCCTCCATCAGGGGGAGGTGATCAAAGAGCCAGCCACTGAGTTCAGATCAGAGACAGTCCCTGTTCTTATTACTAGGGAAACCACTTCGATCCTGAGCTGCCAAGGGCTATGTCTATGCAGGGATTCAGGGATTCTAGGTTATCTCCATGCATGATACTTGGTTGGAGTATCAGTCTCAGAAAAGACCCCTGGGCTTAGATCTTTTGGTTCTGTTGTTCTCCTTGTGGAGCTCCTGTCCCTTCCAGGTCTTTTTATCTCCCCCTTCTTTCATATGACTCCCTGCACTCTGCCCAAAGTTTGGCTGTGAGTCTCAGCATCTGCTTTGATACACTGCTGGACAGAGTCTTTCAGAGGCCCTCTGTTGTAGGCTCCTGTCCTGTTTCCTGTTTTCTCCCTCTTCAGATATCCATCCTGTTTGCCTTTCTAAGTGAGGATTGATCATGTTACCCAGGGTTCTCCTTCTTGCTTAGCTTCTTTAGGTGTATAGATATTAGCATGTTTATCCTATATTATGTCTACTATCCACTTTTAAGTGAATATATACCATGTGTGTCTTTCTGCTTTTAGGATACCTCACTCAGGATGATCTTTTCTAGTTCTCATCATTTACCTGCAAATTTCATGATTTCCTTGTTTTTAATTGATGAGTAGTATTTCATTGTGTAAATATACCACAATTTCTGTATCCATTCCTCAACAGAGGGACATCTGGGTTGTTTTCAGATTCTGGCTATTATGAATAAAGCTGCTACAAACATGTTTGAGCAAGTGTCCTTGTTGTGTACTTGAGCATCTTTTGGATATATATATGCCTAGGAGTAGTATAGCTGGATCTTGAGGAAGCAGTATTCCTAATTGTCTGAGAAAGCACCAGATTGATTTCCAAAGTGGTTGTACAAGTTTACATTCCCACCAGCAATGGAGTAGGGTTCCCCTTTCTCCACATCCTCTCCATCATGTGTTGTCACTTGAGTTTTTGATCTTAGCCATTCTGATGGGTGTAAGGTGAAATCTCAAGGGTCGTTTTGATTTGCATTTTCCCTGATGACTAAGAACTTTAAGCGTTTCTCTGCCATTCAATATTCCTCTATAAAGAATTCTCTGCACCCCATTTTTAATTGGATTATTTGATTTTTTGCTGTTTAACTTCTTGAGTTTTTGATATATCCTGGCTATTAGCCTTCTGTCAGTTATAGGGTTGGTGAAGATCCTTTCCCAGTCTCTAGTATTAATGAAATCAAATAGAAGTCCCAGAAATAAACCCACACTCCTACCAATACTTGATTACTGACAGAGAAACCAAAACCATACAATGGAAAAAAGACAGCATCTTCAACAAATGGTGTTGGTCTAACTGGATATCTATATTTAGAAAAATGCAAATAGATCTATATTTATCACCCTGCATGAAACTAAAGTCTAAGTGGATCAAAGACCTCACATAAAACCAGACACACTAAATCTGTTAGAAGACCAAGTGGGGGAAGAGCCTTGAACTTATTGGCACAGGAGACAACTTCCTGAACAGAACACCAACAGCACAGGCTCTAAGGTCAACAATCAATAAGTGGGACCTCATTAAACTGAAAAGCTTCTGTAAAGCAAAGGAAGCTGTCATCAGATAAAAATGACAGCATTACTCTTTTAGACGAGCTGCCTCCTGACCATCCTAACCTGCTTGTATAATTACTTATGTGAATACTTGTATTCTTTCATTTAAAACTAGTGAGCAGATACTGTAAGATGAGGACCTTTGTTAAGTAATTTTGCTTCATAATACACAGCTAGAATATTTTCTAATATTTGTCTCTAAATCTGAGCTTGATTGTAATTGTCTGTGGTGACTAAGTAAACTGAACAGGATGTACAGTGATTTAAGAGACCAACTTCTGGGCCTGTTTGTAAGGAGTTATTTAGATTAGCTTAATTGATGTTGGAAGAACCACCTGAATGTGGTGGCACCATTCATGGGCGAAGTTACAAGATTGAAGGAAAAGAAGAAAGTGTGCTGAGCACCAGAATTATTCTCTACTTCCCGACTGTGGTTTCAATGTGATCAGTTGCCTCAATTTGCATGAATTTCCCTTCACGATATACTGCACTATCAAGCTAGGAGCCAAAAGAAATCCTTTCTTCCGCAAGTTGCTTTTGTCAGATATTTTGTTGCAGCAAGGATAAACATAACAAATATGATATTTTACAATGAACTCCCTATTTCATATGATATTTTCAAATGCTATGTACTAAGATATATTCAACCAAAAGTACATCTGTGTTCTTTGAATTGTTTTGTGTCTGTTAAGACTCTCAAAATCCTAATGAAATTTTCTAACATTTTGCTTTATTTGAGAGAAGGTTTTCCTACTACACTAGGCTTACCCACAACTCCATCTTTGGTCCAGTCTGAACTTGAACTTATAGGCCTCATGTCTCAAGCTCTAGGCTGTTGGGATTACAGGTGAATGCCATCCCACTCAGCCTACATTCTAATAATCCTAAGTGTAAACATTCTTTGAGTAAAAAGGCAATGTAGAAAGTTAATAGGAAAGTAATGGTGGCTCAGTTTACATACTTGAAAATGAGAGTATTTGTGACTCTGAACTAAATTGAATTTCTCAGTATAAAAGACTTATACAGTACATCTGAGGTACCATGCAAGAGCCAGTAAGTTAAAGTCTCATCACTTGTTGAAAAAACTGAAATGTGATCCTTTTGTACTTTAGCTTGTTTTGTAGTATATTTCATTAAGAAGGAGAATTTCCTTCTGTAGTGTTATACTTGTCCTCTTCATGTAATGGGACTCCTTGAGGGGTCAAGTAAGCTTTCCTTGGTTTACTTCGAAAAGTATGAAGTGCTCTCTATTTGAAGGTTGGAGGTTTGGGTTTAAAGACTTATAGACACCATTGGGATCTCAGGCCCAGATTTTGAAAAGTACCAGGTGTTTAGGTACAACAGGCACAAAGATATTCTGAATGATAATTTAACGTTTATAATTGAACATGAATGCCATGCTTGTTTGTTTGACTTCCCAGGCTCCAGTTCTACAGCTAACATTATACACATTCTTCTACTTACCTGAAGTGACTACAACTTGGCTATAAGATAGCCACTGTTATATATTAGCTGAGTAACTTAACAAATAAATTCGTTTGGGGGGAAATTATGGATACAAATTTCCTGTAAGTGATAAGTACATTTCATGGCTTAAAATCTGGTTTTCAAAAAGGAAATGTGTTAAACTGTTATTTACTTGGAACCATCTTCTCTTTGTACCTGAAAAATCCCCATGGAACTATCTACAATTATCCACACTAAAAATATAGTTTAAATCATATTAGTATGTGGTACAATTATAGTTTTGAAGTTCAATAATTAAAAAGGAGAACTTTGTTGACTTCTTTTTCTCTTACTTAAACATGTACCATTATTTTTTTTCTTGACGGTTATGAGGAAATAATAGGAATCTATAAACTATATAAATTTTCTAAAATTTCAGATTTAAAAAAAAATTACTGGGAAAGATTTGTTTTGTGGAACATGACAGAACCAGTTCATTTAAACTGTAGTCTGAAAAGAGCAACAATTTGAAGATATTCAAGTAAGAACCCAGTATATATTTGACTATACTTTCCCTTATACAAAGTATTTATATAATTCGATATGTGTAGATAATTCTAGGATGTGAGAAAATAAGAGTATAAGTACCATACAGTGTACCTAGGAATTTTGGGTCAGATGTACTTGTGAAATAAATAAAAGTTTTGTATCTCCAAGGTCAGCATAAGAAGGGATAACAAAGAAAACACACCTCTATACTTCAGGGTTAAAATACAATAGTATAGAAATAAGGTTCAATTATCTCCAATATGTGACAGTTCAATATAAGTGCAACCATAATTAAGATGTTATGTTAAAAATTAAATACCCAGATATCCACAATAGTTGAGCAAATGTCCTTATTGAATGGTGTGGCATTGGGGAGCAGAGGCTGCCTCTATCATGAACTCAGTTGACTGTTCTCTGATCACTCTTTCCTGACTATGCGGCCTTGCCAGGGCACTGAGGAAGAGGATCCAGGCAGTCCTGATGAGACTTAACAAGCTATGGGCAAATGGCAATAGTGGAGAACTCCCCCTTTCAGTGGACTAGGGAAAGGGGATGAGGGGAACAGGAAGGGTGGGTGGGACAGGAGGAGAGGAGGGCAGGCTACATCCGAGATACAAAGTGAATAAATTGTAATAAGTAATAATAAATAAAAATTTAAAAAAACCTATGAAAGGTAATCGAGAAACTCACGGCAGATACATATTCTTATATAACATAGGTGAAAAACTCTTACCATAGGTTGGTGTGCTTTCTCGTCTTCCTTGGCTACTTGATCTTCCTTTTTCATATTCATAGCAATACAAGACAGTATCTTCTTCAACAATGTTAAACCTCTTTCGATATTCCTGGTCCAGAAATGAATTTGGGGATTCAGATCCCTTATGAACTGGCTTGCCCACCATATGTCCTCTTAGGTCTTCACAAGGAAGGTTTCCTTTTTCATCCCTAAAGCAAAGTATAGGTAGAGGACGTGAGTGTAGTATCAGGATTGTACAAAATTAGAGGGTCCTTAAAATAATAATACCATTCCCTTATAATGTATCTTCAGATCTTTATAAGCTTTCCTTGAGAATTACAGGATAAAAATATTCTTTTTTTAACTTTTATTAATTACACTTTATTCACTTTGTATCCCCCCATAAGCATCTCCCTCTTCCCTTCCTAATCCCACCTTCTCTCCCTCTTCTCCACTCATGCCCCTCCCCAAGTCCACTGATAGGAGAGGTCCCCCTCTCCTTCCTTCTGATCTTAGTCTATCAGATCTCATCAGGAGTGGCTGCATTGTCATCTTCTGTGGTCTGGTAAGGCTGCTCTCCCCTCAGGGAGAGGTGATCAAAGAGCAGGCCAATCAGTTCCTGTCAGAGACAGTCCCTGTTCCCATTACTATTGAACCCACTTGGACTCTGAACTGCCATGGGCTGCATCTGTGCAGGGGTTCTAGGTTATCTCCATTTGTCCCAAATAATAGTGAGGCCCTACAGTTAAATAAATAGCCTAAATGTCATACAGATAACTGACAGCTAGAAACATACCACGGATCTTTTAATTTCTGCTCTAGTCCAGTTTTCACTGTGTCATGTCATAGGAAGAAAAATAATTTCAGCACATCAATTGTTTTTTTTTTAAGGATACCTATTATGTATAATGCTAACAATTTAACTATATTGTTTTATTCTGTCTGTTTACCTTATTGGCTTTGATAGAATTTATGTTGCTGAAAAACAAAGTTCTTTATGATTCTATCACTGACTATGGTCTTATGAATGATATTAGTACCATATAAATAAGCATTATAAGAAGCTCAAACAGCAGGCTATTAATATAAATAAATTTAATGTTGATGATTACTGAAAGTATTCAAATTTTATGTATCTCCTCAGAGAGTAAAAAGTTATATATACAAAACTCATTCAGAAAGGCTAGATAAAAATTATACATTAGCAATGTTCCTTAGGGAGAAGGGGTGGAAAATATGATAAAACATTGAACTTAGGGGACAGTAAATCAATTTTTCATCTATAATAACTTAAGGAGACAATTTTCTCAACATTTTATGGGATTCTTAAATCTTATTATTGTTGGACATGATAGGCTAGGATCAGATAGAAGGGGAGGAGGACCTCCCCTATCAGTGGACTACGGGAGGGGCATGGGAGAAGAAGATGGATGGTGGGTGGGATTGGGAGGAGATGAGGAAGGGGGCCACAGCTGGGACACAAAGTGAATAAATTTTAATAAATAATAAATAAAAATATTTCCTTTAAATTTTTGTTTTTGTGTTTTTGTAATAGTAATTTCATTTTAATTTTTAATAAAAATTTCATGTGTGTTCAATGCATTTTGATCATATCCATCCCTCAGTCTTCCCACTCCAAGTTTTCTTAGCCTCCCTCATATTCCTCTCCTACCTTCATCTCTTTTTGTTTTTTCCCCCCTTTATAACCCTATGAAACTTTTAATGAGTATTGCTGAGTTACTTTGTAAATGTGTCTTTAATTTGGCTTTCATTTGTTCCTCATGAGTAATCTGAGGCAAAAAGGCCATTGTGTTTAGAAACTAATGGGTGACCGAAAATGAAAAGGCTGAAAATGAAAGACTCCTTCTAGGATTAAACAACATAAACAACACTTTGTTTATCTTATAAAATGTTTCCCTGTTTTTTTTTTTTTGAAAATTTGTTTAAAAATCGTCTTCTGCAACATGACTATGAATATAAAATCAATGTATACTCCTCTCATGAATCACTGTGTTTCCTTAAGGAGTACCACAAATCAGTACTATCAAGTATGGGCACAATGATTCATTATAAAAGTAAGACTAGAAGGTTATTTTTATCTGTAAATTTGCAGATTTCTCCATGAGGCCTGTGACAAGAATACTAATGCAGCTTGTACAAGAAGGTAATTCAAACCTATTGGTTTATCATGTTATATTTATCATGTTAAACTGTAAAATAAAAGTCATATTTTAGTTATCACTCATTAGACCTTATACAAGGGTAATGAATTTATAACAATCTCTCAATTTAAGAATTATGAACCTCAGCCTAATAAAAAATCTATATTTTTGTATCTATATAAAATGTTTAGATGTCCAAATGCAAAGAACTGTAAATATGTAGAAATCAATAAATAGTATTATCAAAGCTGACTCAGTAGGAAAGTTACCTTAATTCATTTCTTCATAAAGTTAACTTTTATGTATCATTTACTTTTTTACTTCCTAAAACAAATTCATTGAATACTATTGAATTATAAATATATAACTGGGTCTTAGGAAACATGAAGAACACAAATATAAATCTCAGTGCAAATTTCATTTTCAGTTAGCTGAAAGCTCTTCTTGAACTAATTGCCTGTTATTTTTTTGTTACTCTTAGCTCTATATTGAAAAGAAGTTGACATTGCAATTAGCTTGGAACCAGCCCTAATGAATTCATGATACTGGAGTAAGGTTATGTTTATCTGTGAATTTTCAGATTTCTCCAGGATGTCCATGACATGAATACTAATGCAGCATGTACTAGAAGGCAATTCAGACCTATTGGTTTATTATGTTATATTTATATAGACATACTCTATGGCAGAATGCAGGGGCTGGCATCTTCTATAAAAATAGTATTATGGAGAAGAAGCCTTTTATCAACAGGTCAGTTTTATTAAACATGTGTATATTGAATATACTAAATAATGTAAAATTCAAAAATACACCAAAGACAACAAAAATTTACAGTGATATATACAGGTATGTAGATAAAATTAAATATATGTGTGCATATGTATGTATTCATAGTGTGAATTTTCAGAAGAACTTTTGTATTCACTGTAATATAAGCATTTTCACATTCTTTAAATTTATATGTGCATATGCAAATATCATAAATCTATACTTATGCTCTAGATTTAAAGAGTCAGATTAAAATATCATTGTCCTAGTGGATATTATTTACACTTAATGAGACGTAGTACGGTTAACAGGACAAATTAGTTATTATAGCTCATAACTGCTTAAGAACCTATAAAATATTTATTTATATCACAGATAAGAAATTTAGTTAAGCACAAAATGTAACTTGTATTATGAGACTGTATATATAGTCAAAAATGCAATAAATTTCCAACCAAATATTGTTTAGAGAACAAAGCAACTTTTCCATTTTTTTTCCTAAATGCTTTCAAAGAATGTAACTGTGTGGAATTTTTTCTTTATTATTATTACTATTATGTATTGTAATTTATTCACTTTGTATTCGGGCTGTGGCCCCCTCCCTCTTTTCCCCCTATGCCCCTCCCCTAATCCACTAATAGGGGAGGGCCCTAGCCTATCAGGTCTCATCAGGACTGGCTGCATTGTATTCCTCTGTGCCCTGGTAAGGCTGCACCCCCACCTCAGGGGGAGGTGATCAGAGAGCAGGCCACTGAGTCAGAGAAGGCTCCTGTACTGCTTACTAGGTGACTGAGTCTATGGGCTACATCTGATCACGGGTTTTAGGTTCTCTCCATGCGGGGACCTTGGTCAGGGCCCTGCAGGTTTTTTTTGTTTTAAAACAAAACAAAACTTTTCAGGCAAATGGTGAGAACTAGAAAAGATCATCTTGAGTGAGAAGCAGAAAGACACACATGGTATATACTCACTCATAAGTGGTTATTAGACATGTGTGGAAATTATGAATTCAACTAGTCTTGCATTTTTCCTTTTTGTAAAAAAGTATTTTTTATCATGTACAACTGTTATTAAAAACACAATGTATGTTTATATACTACCAAATTTCCTATCCTATAAAAGATGTACTCACAATAAATTCTTAAATGAGCATCTAAAATGTAAGATAGTACATATAACTCACTTTAATCTAAGAGAGTTAAAAAAAAACATATAAAAATATATGAAATATGTTCTATGAAATCGATTTCTTGAGGCTTCACAAGGATAATTCCTTCCTTATTGTTTACCTCACAAAATAATCTTGGCTATTTAGTATCATTTTCCTATTATGTGAGATAATAGTTGTTATTAACAAGAGTGCATTTTGTATAATGAGAATTACTTTCTAGAAGGTGTTCAGAAATCCTGAGAACAAATTCAGTGTTTTTTTTAAAGAACTGAGCCCACAGTTTAGAAGCTATGAGATGAATCTTTAGCTAGAAGCTGCCCAGAATAACATCATGCATAGTTTATACCTGGGAATATATGGTTCTGCGGGAGGAGGGGGGATGTAGAGGTCCTGGAGGGCGGAAGTGTCTCTTTTGGTGGGTGTACTGATGGTGCTGGAGGGCGTGGCAACACTGCTTGTGGGACTTCTAGGTATAAGAGGCTGGTTACAATGAAAAAGACAACACACACACACACACAACACAAAACGACAACAAGGACACACAGTTATCGTTTAAAATTTATCTGTGCAAACTTTTGAACTTGGCTGAAATCAAGAAAATGTTGTTTACCAGATGAATATTGCTTTGGGCCCCCCTAGACAAAAAATGCATAAGAAAGTTTTCCATGCAGTTCCCAACTCACCTTTTCACTGGTTTAACCAACCAAAAGCTATGTATAAAGTAAAAATACCATTGAATGATTTGCATCTTATTTAAATGCAGTTTGCCAGAAATCCCACTTTTGAAAGCTAATAAAAAGAATTTATAAAAGAGTTACCTTACTTATATCCTGACTGATATTTGACAAACCATAGTTTTATGTTAGTAAGAATATCACAGATGCTTAGAGAAGGGTAACAAAAAAATGGAGATCAATACAGGAGAGTGTTTTCTAGGAGCATGTACTTTCTGTCAACATAAACACAGGTCTCTTCAAAGCCATTTTATATTACATCTTCAAAAGTATGGTGAATAAGGTGGCACAATCATTTCATCTTTCACAGGCACATGTATGCATCTAAGATTTAAAATTCATCTGTAGTTGCATGCCTATAAGTAGTCTCTTGCATTTAAGTACTGAAAAGGAGGTTGCTTTGTAAAGACACTGTATAAACTGAATTAATCATATATCAGGTTGTTTTGAGCATTCCCAATTCTAAGATTCACAATATTTAAGAATAATTTTGTGGATTGAAAAATTAACCTAAATGAAACTAACATTTACAAATATTTGTTTATCTTACAAATCTTATTGAATAAGTGTACATACAATTAACAATAAAATAAAACTCTCAGTGCAATCTCAAACACAAAAGTAATGATCACAAAATGAATTGCAGCTTCACATGACAAAATGGTGCTATGTTAGCCTGTATGAAATACATTCGTCATATCCAGATAAGACTCACAATTTTACTGGACACTCAAATAAATGCATATTACAACTATTTGTATGGTAGCATTACTCTTACAGAGAGAACAAGAAAGTTTTGAAAGCCAGGCATAAATACAACGGAAATTACAATTTAGGTCACTGGGATAAGCTACATAATTTGGGACTCAGTTAATTATTTTGACCTTTCTTATTACACAGCTCAACTTAATAGCTTGACATTACACTTAACTTCCAAAACGACAGTTATTTAAATTTATGTGAAATCAAAATTAAAGAAAAAGAGAGACAGAAAAAAGGAATGATAATGTATAAAATCTTAATTTTCTATCACATATGTTGATTTAAAAGGGTCATAAACTTTCCACACTATTTGAAGAATTTTAGACATTATGCAAGTGTGCAATGAAAACTTCTCTGTCTGACAATATTATATTCTGGAATAGAATCCAGCTACTCTATGCCTGTCCCATAAAAACAAAATTCTTGGCAATGAGAAAATCTGAGATTACATAGATGATTAGAGGAGTCATTTGTACTGATGAATGCCATGAAGCCCAAGATATTAAAAAATGAATTCTTTCTAAAGCCATGTTTCATGACTCTATAATATTTGAATGAAAGGTTCAGTGATACGTACACATGCATACACACTCACACTCATATTTACTGCAATGTGACAGCTTGTAGTTCTTTTATTCCTCTGTTGTTTGGCTCTAAAGAAACACAACCCTAATAGACATGCAATAAAAAAAACTTATTATATAGTATATTAATTTCCAGTACTTTAAAATAAATTCATTCTGAAAGAAAAGACAAATAATCGGGAGTTTTTTAATGCACTAATATGGCACTTTAAAGTATCCTGAGTACAAGTGAATTTCCAGCCAATTTGTAACAATACAATTTTTAAATAAGCAACCTAACTTAAGTTTTTATTGTTTTTCTTCTATTTTAAGGTTACTACTGATAGTTTGAAGATGCCTCTCCTTTACTTTTGTAATCTGTAGATTTTCTTTGTTTGTTTAGTACCTATTTTCTTCTTCTCATTACCAAAACAAACCAAGCAAAAAGGAAATGTAGTTATCTTTTACAAAGATATTTAAATATGCCTCAAAAATGAAGAGGTAAAGACTAATAGGGCATTTTTCTCTGCGTGGAAAATCTGGCAAAATTGTGCATTTCTTTTCTAGAAGATTTCAGGATTAGTCATGCCAACTTCCTTCAAATTTCTATTATCTATATATTTCTATTTTCATCAGGGAGTTGCCATTAATAAGAGTTAATGTGAGTCATTATATTTGAAAATTAATATATTAAAATACTTAAAATGTTCAAATAGATGTCAGGTTTGATTATACTACCCTGGTCCAATTAACTGAACTGTTTTTTTTTAATCCAAATTGTTCTTACATAGCAAAGGAGGAATTAGTGAATTCTGCTGCTGAATTAATGTGGCTATTTATTTTATTGACAGGTAAACAAAAGGAAATATTTCAAAGGGTTTACTGTGTGGGTGTCATCTGGCTTATCAGTATGCTTTATACAAAGAAAGGTGCATAGTAAGTTTTCAATATACAGGAAATTATTTTTGTGTACTGTTGTGCTCTTATTGTCAAGCTAAGCATAGAAAACACTAATTTTGAGAATCACATTAAAATACCAACTTCAGCATTGGCAATAGAACAATAAGTTATGTATTGACTTTCTAAAAACTATAGTCCTAAAGAACCTAAACAACAAGGAGGACCTTAGGGAAGATGCTTAATCCTCATTCAGAAGAGGATGGACATCTGAAGTGGGAGAAAACAGGGAACAGGACAGGAGCCTACCACAGAGGGACTCTGAAATTCAGACTCTACCCATCAGGGTATCAAAGGAGATACTGAGACTCATAGCCAAACTTTGGGCAGAGTGCAGGGATTCTTATGAAAGAAAGGGGAGATAGAAAGACCTGGAGGGGACAGGAGCTCCACAAGAAGAGCAACAGAAACAAAAAATCTGGGCACAGGGGTCTTTTCTGAGACTGATAGTCCAACCAAAGACCATTCATGGGGATAATCTAGAACCCCTGCACAGATGTAGCCCATGGCAGCTCAGTGTCCAAGTGGGTTTCCTCATAATGGGAACAGGGACTGTCTCTGACATGAACTCAGTGGCTGGCTCTTTGATCACCTCCCTCTAAGGGGAGATCAGCCTTACCAGGCCACAGAGGAAGACAGTGCAACCATCCCTGATGAGACCTGATAAGATAGGGTCATAGGGAAAGGGAGTAGGACCTCCCTATAAGTAGACTAGGTGAGATACATAGATGGGGAAAAAGAAGGGAAGGTGGACCAGGAGGAGATGAGGGAGGTGGCTACAGCAGGGCTACAAAGTGAACAAACTGTAATTAATAATAATAATAATAATAATACATTTGGAGAATAATTGTAATATTCTAAAATTCAATGACTAAAAGGATTTTAAAATCATTAAGGAACTTTAGGACGATGTGTGATGGCACAGAATAAATGACAAAATTAAGCTGAAATCACTGAAAATTTCCCAATTTTAACCAGTTGTGATAAAAAATTCTACCATTAGTGTGAAAATACATGGAAAATTACAAATGTAATGTCCCTCAATTAAAAACTAAGGATTTTCAGAATTTAACTTAAATTTTAACAAGTATATCCTTTGACTAATAATTACAAGTAAGAGAATTTAATAAGACTATCCTACAAAGCCTCTTATTCTAGAGACATTTACTGTAAATCTTTATAGCATAGCATGAGGAAAACAGCCATCATTGCACTAGGAAGAATTTGTACTTTAAGCAAAAAGTAGAATTAATTCTAATTTTCCTTTCACTAGTTTAATATATTTGGTAATATTTTATGGGCAGAAAAACGATGGTCAGCAATTAAGGGTGTTATATTAAGACTGCATATTGTCTCAAAGCTTCAAAATGACATGGAACCATGGCATGTTATCAAGCATACTTTAGATCCACTCTGAATTTCCCTTCAAAGAAGTTTCTTTGGAAAGACCTAGTCATACCATCCAGTATTCATTTCTAAACAGTTCTTATGCCATAAAGCTCTCCTTCCACAAACTGGACAGTACTCCATTAGGAAAGACCATTTGTGTGGGAGTGTGTGTGCATGTATGCATGTATGTGTATGCATGATTGTGTATATTTTATACTTATAAAGTCTGATAGATTATGGTAGATTACTGTCATTTATTTATCTCTAAGTGTTAAATTCAAAATCATATGCAGCTCTTCAAATGTGCTCATTAGAAGCTTTATAAGTACTTGCTATGGTCAACAAGACTGAGAATTCTAACTAGAACTCATACATGTATTTTCAGTGTCATTTCAAAGTATATAAATATCTTAAAGACATATTATAAAATATGAAATGGTATAAATCATTCCCAAAATATGTGTGAAAATTTTAGCAATAACATGTTACCTATCAGCCTATACTTTGATGGAGGACTGTAATGGTCAAATAAAAATTTTTAGCTTTTACAAAAGATAAACAAGACATTACTTTAAATCATTTGATGGACTATGTCTTTTTTTCTTTGTGTCCTCCAATTCTTATGTCACAAAACATTTGAGAAATACTGATATCTGTGTGTCATATTTGCATAGATGCCTGTGTGTATGTATGTACATATATATGTATGTATGTGTATGAACCCCTATATATATATATATATTATATCAGAACATATGTAATCTCTATAGTAAAGATTATAAAAACAATGTTCCAATGTTCACCCTTAAGGAACTAAATTTGAATTTTAACTTTTACTTGAAGTATTTTATATTTTAAAATCTTTGGCAACTATATCTTAATTTAGTTGTCCTACAGTTTATTAAATGATCTAGTAGAATATATAAAAATCTCCAATTCAACCAATAACATAGAGGCAGCCCTAATATTGAAATGTTAAACACTGCAATAGTACTTAGTTGTAAAATTTACTTATGTCAAATTCATGCAAAAACTTGTTTTTTTTTTCTTTTCAGGAGGAAATGTCAATTGAGATACAAATGATTACATTATGTATATAACCTAGCCATTCATTTTATTTAATTTTAGAAGCAATCACAGACTCAAATTGATCACAGTACAGACTTTAAATCCTTTCACAGTTCAGGCACATTCTTATGTAATTCCCAATATGGTATAATAACACATCAAAATATTGCTTTATAGCAACAATTATTTCCTTTATCATCTCAACAAATGTTCCAGAGAAAATATATTCTAGGATTGGAAACAAGAATTTGTATACAATCTTATACATTTCTTGACCACATAAAAATTCTAGACATAAATTTAAAATGATGTATACATTTTTACCTGACCAAGCTTTTCCTAAGTGATAAATTATTTGAAAAGAAGTTAAGCAAAATAATGTGTGTTTAAAAAGTTCTTCCTCAATTTCACAGCTTCTACTGTAATACACATTTATAAATACAAAACAATTTTCTATTATAAGCATGTAAATTTTATGTTCATACTAGACTATAAAGAAAAGTTTTTCAGACTAAGGATATGATCAGGGGACCTAAGACCCTTAAAATTTAAAAGTACAGATATATGGACACAAAAAAATGTTATTGCACTACACAGTATACTACAAAGCATTTGGAGTTATATTACAAAATACCTTTTCTACCAAATCATCTGCACATTGTATTGATGACAATACTAGAGTATATAATTTTGAGCTGTTCAATCTTATGTGTACAATTAAATGGCAATGTTAAATTTGAAGTTATGTGTTCCACATGTTAACTATGTTGGAAGTTGAGGTTTTACTTCAAACACTTTACACTTAAGATCCCTGAAAAGCATAGCTTAACTTAATTGTCAACTGTTTAGCAACAGCTAACCTCACACCATAGGTGAATAATAACACCATAAGTTATTATTCATAGTCAGTGTTAAAACTGTAAAAGCATTTGGCTCAAACCCACAAATGTTACCTAGATTATTCATTTGATTGCTTCAACACTGATGAACTATAATGTTAAATAATAGTTGCTTACAGTTATTTTCTAATTTGAGCATGATGAACATAGAAATGCCACTGTTGTTCAGCCACCACAATTATGTTTTATTAAATTATCTTCTCTATTGTTATACCTACTATAAGTGATTTCCTCATAACATGCTTTGAAAACAAAACACTCTGAAATGTACAAAGTTTTGCTAATGATTGTTTAATAACATCATCTTGCTCTTGAATCCTGAAATACAGTTTCCTGCTACTTCTGTTGGCTTTTACATAATGACTTTAACCATTTATATTTGTATTACTTTAAATTTAATGTGATCACCAGTGTATAGTTGTCATACAAATTGATATACAAAACTGACTGCTGTTGATAATTTTCTATTTCCTTTCTGTTCAAAGTCATTGAAATACTCCGTAAACTGCCATCGAGGTTGACTAAACAATAAAATTTATGAACGAAAATCACAAAGCAACACTAGTAACTACGGTATCAATAGAACAGGTACATGGAGTAGAAAATAGCTTAGGAATATAATGCTATTCATATAGTTTAATGTTAATTTATGTAAAATGTCTTCAGAAATATCTAAATAAGTTTACTGAACTCTTACATTGACTAATCTGAGATTTCTCTATCAAGAGTTTTAAATAATCATTGATTCCCAGTGAAGATTTAATAAAATTTATTGGCAGTGTTCAGCTAATTATTCCATATATCTCTTGTAAAAAGTAAATGACTCTGCTCATGTGTTCTCATTGCAATACATCCTAATTTAGTGTCACAAACTTCTAAACATTGACTTGTGGTCTATCCATGACTCCCTGGAATTTATTTCACTTTTAGAAGAATGTGACCATATGCAATCACCATGCTTACCCATATCCTGGAAATTAGTATAGCGCCACTAAAGAGATGTTTTGAAAGCACTCAGGAGACAAGATTCCCTCCCCTGTTTACCTTCTTAGAACGAAAGACTGTATCTCAAAGACAGACATCTCTGCTATTGATGAACATATACAGATGACAACAGAATTCAAAATTTCAGATGTAATTAAATTTTATCGTTGTATCTAATTAAGGAATCTTTACGTCTTTCAGTTCTATCATCAATGTTTGAGAAAATAGAATTTTATCAAAAAAGCACCCAAGGTTCATGAAATGTGCTGATGAAATTGCTCTGTGAGCATGAAGTTAAATTGTATGCTTTTGCTTATTTGGCTATGATTTCAAAAGAAATTCCAAATCGACATCTGACATTGCAGTTAATTAATATTAAACAGCCTTATAATTTTAAACACTTTATAAATAAAAGATTAGGAAACATATTTTATTTGTATAAATAAAATTATTACCATGTTGTTTAAAATAATTAGGTTTGAAAATGATGTATATACTACTTTTGGCATCCACGTTAAAATAATTGATATTTTTACTTGAAAAAAGTAGATTAGTTAAGCCTAGTATTAAAAAATTGAAAGATATGTTGATTTAAATAAATGCCACCATTTCCTTGTATATAGCTTTTAATCCCTAGTAAATCACCAGTATACTTGACAAAAAGAACCAACATAATTCAAACTTTAAGTTTTAATATTAATTATTTATATTTAATTCCTGCGAATTAATAGGAACTTTGGTTCCAGCCAATTTGGATGGATACTAGATTAAGAAGACAGTTATAATGCCACTTGTAACTACACAGAGGTGTATTACTGCATGAGTTTTTGTGCTTCACTTTTGAGGGAGGTTCTCAGAAACCAGGAGGAAAATATGACCTTAGCCATGAAGCAATCCATACTTGCCATTAAACCTCATCCTATTTGACTTTTCCTCTCTGCAACAGTCTGCATTCAAAATCTCAATTTTGAAATCTTAGGGGTTTCTTACATTTACCTGTACCCAAATTTGTATTCTATGAAAAATTCTGATACTTTCCATTAAGCTTCAGGGTGTATGGATTTTGCACATGCTAAAGCTTTAAGATCAAGAAAGAACTCTATTAATGGTATAATTTCCAGTCCTCAAAATATGTTATAGGATCATGTGGTGGTGGTGCTATTGTGAAATTACAGAACACACCCATTCTTACTCCTAAGAAAAGAGTTTAATTAAAACCAATTATTTCCCTTCTGCTTTATAAACAGTCAACTTTGAAGCTATTTTGAAAGATGTTGAAAATAGTTCTGTTTTCCCTAACAGCCTTGCTTATCTAGAGATAGTGAACTTTGGACAATGCATTTTAGGTTACCCCAAATCAACTGAAATGGCATATTTAAAAATATTGACAAACACACATATTTTATTTAAATTATTTTCTTTCCACTCAAATTTTAGTATTATGAAAAAGTAAATTTATAAAAATATCCAGCATAGTTTAGTAAGTAATGAGGAATAAGTATAACTAATGATCTGATGATACTTATTTATAGCCATTTAAGAATGGACTTAAACTAGTACCTTAAAATGTTATAATTATATTGTAAGGAATGATGGAGATAACATTCAAAAGGTCTTTATGCTCTAACTTTGAACAAATATATAAAGTATATGTGTAACACGAAATACTAGCTTTTGTATTTTTTTATTTTCTTCTATAAAAGTCACTTTCATTTACTATAACATTCATTCTTCATTTCAGTTTATGCTACTGGGAACAGATCTAACAATAAAATCAATTATCACCTTATTTTCTAGACATACTACTTCAGAGTGTATGGATCCACAAAAAAAAAAAAAAAGGATCTGAAAGTTTATACAGGGCTATGAAGGAGTAATAAAATTATATATATTTGAAGAGGACCATATAATAACTGAAAACGTAGGGCTCCTCTTCAGTGTTTCCACTCTTTTAAACTTTGAAAAAGGATCTCTGGCATTGACATGTCAACAGAAAATTCCAGAGTAAAACAACAAGGCATTTTATAATGCAGTAAAAAATATGTGATAGAGAGTTTTGAACTGCTTACATATTACCTAATAAGGCAAATATCCTCTGAAATTTAGCAATCATTAGATATCTTGCTATAGCTATTGTAAGTCAAATGCATTTAGACATATTAATGCAATCTACAGATAATCACTTGAAAAATACAAAAAGATTCATATTAAAAATCTAAAGTTGTTAACACTGGAACATTTTATGTGTTTTAGTATTATCTAAATATAATGGCAACTTTGAGGAAGTCGTAAACTTTTAAACAATGAAAAAAACTATTATAATTCATAAGACCAGTTTAATGGAGAACTTACTTATTAGATAAAAATCTGTGGCTTGTAAAAAGCATCAATAGACAGCTTACTAAATCTTAGATAGCAGAGAAAATACTGAAGCTTTTGTTCTTAACCTTAAAATGGTCAGTATTATAAATTTAATGAATATTATTTAAAAACAACCAACATCTAGACTTCTACAAAAAGGTGATAGATGACTTAAAGATGAAAGATGTGAAGAAAAAATGTCAATGATGATTCAGGATGATATCCTGATTAAAGTAAAATGTATTAATTATTTATCTTTGTCCAAAATTTATTTTATATTTTTTATAAATTTTATATACTTTATTGCCATCCAAACTAATATTTTATAGTGAAGGTTCTAAATGAAGAAAATTTCAAAACTTCTAATGTAACACTTCCCCAGGTTTTGTTACCATATAAAGTGGACAAGTGAATAATGAGGTATACTGATGAGACCTGATAAGCTAGGGTCAGATGGAAGGAGAGGAAGACCTCCCCTATCAGTGGACTTGAAGAAGGGTATGGGAGGAGATGAGGGAAGGAGTTTGGGATTGGGAGGGAATGAGAGAGGGGGCTACAGCTGGGATACAAAGTGAATAAACTGAAATTAATATAAAAAGTAAAAATAATAAAAGAAATATGAGGTATTATGAGAAATACACTGATTAAATTCTAATTGCTAAGTTGAAAAGTAAATTCCCCCCCTTTATAAATTACATGTTTATGATCCAATTTAAAGTAATTCTGTAAACTATCCACTAGCTTCTTCTAGAAGTGTATGTAATTATAACTTATAAATGTAAGATTATAACATAAAAAAATAAACCTCTTAATTTCTTTCTTCTCCATATTTTGGTATGGAATAACTTGTGGAATTTTAGAATTTTGTTTTAGTTTTTAAAGTTAAATTAGTGTTTTCATTTGGGTTTTAGTTATTCTCTCAGATTTCATCACAATTAAGCCTATAAGGATAAGCGGTGAAGAGATAATTTCACAAACAAATTTTCAAAAGCATACAAGAGTAATTCATATGCTGCTGAGATGAGGCACAAAAAGAAGCATTACTGAGATAATCTATGGCTAAAATGATGGTGTATGACTTATGATTAAGCTTCATTACCTGCAGAGCAAGGGGCTTCCATCTCATATTTTTCAGTAAAGCTGGTGCTGAGGTAAGCATGCTCTGAGGTCGCTTTTTCAAAGTTAAGATAACACCACTCGGGTCCTCTCGTAGTGCATTCACCAAATTTTTCAACTGCCACCCCACCTGGTAACCAGCAAAATCATTACAATAAAATTGAGGTACAGTACTCGAAGATTTAATGTTCTCCCCCTTTAATAAGATTAGTTAAAAAAGAGAAATCACACAATTGGTGTATCATCCTACCTATTTTCAGAAGATATCTATTCAAGAATGAAGTTTTATATCTGAATTGATTAACCATATTATTGCACTCGAGTCTATATAATTATAAGACAACATAATGGACATTTACCATATCAAAGCAGAGACTAAAATTTATCTTGCTGTTCAAATAATTTGGAATATAAAAAAAATTATACCATTAATACTGCTTAGATGGTAGGTCTGGGTCCAGGCTCTGTTTACAAGTACAATTTCAAAGTTCACATGCCAGAAAACAAAGAGTTGGTAATTCCCTGAGCTAACAAACCACACCACATGCTTTCTCATCACCATCTTTTAGAGATATGTGGTTACAAATGTCTTTAGGCTGACATTGTGCGACCAGTAGCAGGTATTGACGAAGGAAACATTCTGATGTAACAGCAGCATCGTTGAAATAAACCTTTTATCCTGTTATACATCTATTGAAAATGTGTTCCACATAACTCTAGAAGCTTAATATATTTTGTACTAAACTTAGTAAAGCATTTTATTAAATATCAGTTCACAACAATTAAGTCAAATAATAAATGATTTGAAAACTCATATTAAATCATTCCACTAACCATCTTTAAAAATTGTTAAATATAGAAATTTTGTTTGCTTTTAAAATGGATTAGTGATGTAGTATCAGGTAATTAAGGTCCAGAACTGGGTGGTTAAAACTGATAGTTTTATGGAAACATTAAAAATCAATTATTGTATTGTTTGTTTAAAAATTTTCATATTATGTATTCTTTTTATCTTAAGTCTAATGGAGCCTTATACAAATATTCTGGGTCAAAATTTAACTTGGATTGTAAAATCAATTTGTCCAATGTTCTAAATAGTGAAGTAGTTACTTCTCAGTCAGTGGAAGTAAAGAGAACAAATATCTTTTCTGTACTCTTCATCATCTTTTTGCCTAGAAGATATTACTCAAGCTGAGAATAAACAATTCCACCAAATGAAGAAGCCATCTTAAGAGTCTATTAAGAAGTAATCTGTATAGTAGGCTCCCATCCTGTTTCCTCTCTTCCACCACTTCTGGTGTCTATCCTGTTTGTCATTTTGAATGAGATTTAAGCATCCTCCCTAGGGTCTTCCTTAGTGTTTAGCTTCTTTAGGTCTGTAGATTTTAGTATGGCTATCCTATATTATATGGCTAATCTCCATTTATAAGGGAGTGTATACCTGTCTTTCTCTTTCTGGGTTACCTCACTCAGGATGATCTTTTCTAGTATAGAGGGTCCTTTAATAGGCTCCACCCAACAGGGCATAGAAGCAAATGAGATTCACAGCCAAACTTTGGGCAAAGGGTAGGGGTCTTATCGAAGAAGCCGGAGGTGAATAGAAGGACATGGATGGGACAGGAGATCCACTAGGAGACCAACAGAGCCAAAAAATCTGAACTCAGAGGGTCCTACAGAGACTGATGCACTAACCAATGACCACACACGGAGAGGACCTAGACCCCCTGCTCTGATGTAGCTGACTGGCAGCTCAGTATCCATGTAGGTTCTCAAGTAAGGGGAGCAGGGGCTGCCTCTGTCATGAACTTAGTTGCCTACTCTTTGATCACTTATCCTGGCTATGTGGCCTTATAAGGCCACAGAGGAAGAGGATCCAGGCAGTCCTAATGAGACTTGATAAACTATGGGAGGATAGCAGAGGAGGAGGAGTCCTTCTTTCAGTGGACTAGGGGAAGGGGATATCAGGGAAGAGGGAGGGAGGGTGTGACTGGGAGGAGTTGAGTGAGGAGGCTTCAATCGGGATATATAATGAAGAAATTGTGAAAAAAAAGAAGTAATCTTGAATATATCCATTGTAGTTTAAAGGCAAAGTTTTGGAATATCTATTGAACATTCTTTTACTGATAAATTCAACCACAGATGAATTGAGTAGACATAAGAAGCTAAGACAAAAAAACAGCAAGGTGCTATGATACTCAAAATCATGACTATCTTGCCTATGAATCAAAATGATCACTATGATACTTGGCTACCATAAATAAGAGGATGTTACTTTTGAAAAAGAATATCAGTACAGATCAACTTTATAGAACTGGTGAAATGTTTTCTGTTTAATATAAGAAGGGATTGTTATGTAGCTTACACCCTTTCTGACTCCTCTGATAGCTAAGTAACATCAGTGAGTGTAAATCAGGGAATTCATATTCTTGCCCCAAAATGAAACCTAACACTGAATTACAAATTTAAAGGAATGCAAGTTCATACAAAATTTATAAACAATCTGTCAATAATAACCATACCTAAGTTATTAAATTAGTAATTAAAACAAGCAGTAGAGACCTGAATTTTCAACAATTAACTGCATATTTATATCACCATAAATAATTTAATGCATTTTATTTACTTATTTATTTTTAATGTAGGGTCTTGCTATGTAGTTCTGGATGGCCTTACACTTGTGAACTTTTGATAATCTTCTTGCCTCTGCCTCCCACATAGTTGGATTATAAGTATATATGACCAAACTGGGTTTAGTTGAAGATTTTTAAAGTTACATGTTTCCTTGTGAAATGTTCAGTTCAATTTAATTTGTCCTTCTCTGTTATGCTTTCTTTTTTAATTTTAATTATTTTTTATTAATTACAATTTATTCATTTTGTATCCCAGATGTAGCCCTATCCCTCGTCCCCTCTCATTTCCACCCTTCCTTCTTTTTCTCCTCCCATACCTTTCCCCCAGTCCACTGATAGGGGAGGTCCTCCTCCCCTTCCCTCTGACCCTAGCCTATCAGGTCTCATCAGGACTGGCTGCATTGTCTTCCTCTGTGGCCCAATAAAGCTGCTCCCCCCTCAGAGGGAGGTGATCAAAGAGCCAGCCACTGAGTTCATGTCAGAGACAGTCGCTGTTCTGCTTACTAAGAAACCCACTTCACAGGTGTCTACCACAGAGGACCTCTGTAAAACAATACCTAGCAGGGCATTAAAGCAGATGCTGAGACTCATAGCCAAACTTTAGGTAGAGTGCAGGGAATCTTATGAAAGAAGGGAGAGATGAAAGACCTGGAGGGGACAGGAGCTCCACAAGAAGAACAACAGAAACAAAAAATCTGGGCACAGGGGTCTCTTCTGAGACTGTTATACTTGCTATATACCCTTTTGGGGGTAAATAATTAACCATAGAGTTACTTGTGAAACTGTAAGTGAAAGTGAAATTGTTTCTGGCAACAAAGTTAACTTGAATATACTTTAATTTTATCCCTGAATGTTATGTAATAGTAGAATATTTGGGTATATAATTTGACTATACTTCAATCAATCTGCCTACTATCATTTGACATGTCACCAATGATTTCAACAAAAGCAAACAAATTTTTATCAAGAACAACATGTAGTAAATATGTTTGGGTCTCAAATTTTATTTTCACTACTACAAAGAAATGACAGGGCAAACATGCAGCACATTAGAATAAAATCAACAGTGTAAATTATGTAAGTGTTCACTAAGAGGGTATATAAAATTTTGTGTGGATCAAAGTAAGTCTCACAGTGGCAAAAAACTCATTCTTAAAAAAGGTATAGATATGGAAGGCAGAATGAGATGGAATATTATTAATGATGACTGACTTAAGGACAGTAATGTACCTCTTTATACTTGTATTTCTCTACATTTTATCAATAAGCATTTGAAATTTTGGAAACAACAAAATACAAGGTTTTAATCTACAAATAGTATTGTAACTAGAATATTTTGAATTTTATGAACTAATCAGAAGAGCTTACAATGGTTGAAAAGTGTCTAATCAAAGCACAGAATTAGAAAGGCAACTATACTAAAATATCAATAGAAATGGGAAATGAATTCTTTCCTGAGCATTACATTTATCGATAAATAAAAGCAAACACACACACACATAAATATTAAGCAGATGTGTTCAATAAGAGTTACACTGATTTTTTTTTAATTCCATGACTGGTTTTCAATAGACATAGCACTTAAGAATTAGGTCCACTTCTCCTAACAATTCTGCAAATTCTCGAATGGGAATGAAGCCTGAAGTGTAGTTTACACCCTACCACTAACCTTCTCTGTTAGAAAAAAAAGGTAGGTTTTGGCTATATTAATTCTCCTTTCATACTCATATACAGAAGAATTTTCACTGGATGTGATGACTTTATCATTTGAACGTCTCTTTCCTTGCTCTTCTTTTGAACTTCTTAATTTAGATAATTTCAAATTATTCCCTATCTGCAGTTCCTATTGTTTTATGCTATCATATTTAACACTTGTCTTCACTGTTTTTTGCTGATGTATTCTTACAACTTCAGGCAAATTGATTCCCAGATATGGTTCTGTGGTATCACATTATTATAGTCATATTATGAGGTATAAAGAATTCCTGAAATAGATCTATTACCACTTACCTTATTGAGATACTTATAGTTGGCAGATAATAGGAGAACATGGATAAAAGGTGTGATAAAATGAGGCATATATAGGTATATGTATTACAGCTCTAAGAATGTTTGTATCCTCAATGCTAAAAGCTAAATATAAGTGTACAAATGTCAAAGTAGATAAAATACACAAATTCAAGTTAATCATGTTTTCAAGATTAATTTTCCACTTTCTCATTTATGTTTCTGGCTAGCTTTAAAATAGCAAGTGTGACAGACTTAAATGAAAAGAACCATGTAAATACTTAATAGCAATATGTGAAAAATCATGACATTCTTTCCACTGGCTTCTGAGTTTTTATGTAGAAAGAAACAGAGGGAACTTGAAGAAGTGAAGACATCTTTATGGTTACTAATATGAACTATGAGCCACTAATATAGGAAGGAATCAGAGTATAAAATTTAAAAAAAAACTATATTATGAAGAAACATGAAAAGGGCTACTAATAAATCAAGCTACAGAAAACGGGAATCAATTGATTTGTGAAACTGAGACCTCAATATCAAGAGCTGTCTCAATAATTTTGCACAGTTCACATGATTACAGAACTCCAATATTCACAGTATATTCCACCTATAACAAAAGGGGTTTAGGGCCAAAAAGATGATAATGACAAATTAACATTTGCAGAAGTATATGGTTCTGCTACATCTTTGCCTCCTTGTCTTCTTCTCAGTGTCTATATCAGCTAATTAGTTCATGCTATCTTGTTACAAAAATATCTGCTGTCAGTCGTTTGCACTGACTCTGAAATCACGTAACAGTGGTGCTAATCCATATTGAATAATTAAATGCCAAGAGTTCACTGAGGTTGATTCTTTAGACTTATATGGAATATTTTCATTTGTCTTTTCCTTCTTACAATATATCAATGAAGTAAGGTATTAAGATATTTTTTACTTGTAAAGAAATGAAATCAAACAGTGGTGTGCTGGGGGGCAAGATTACAAAGATATTAAATGGTAAAGGCAGAGTTTACATTCAGCCCGTTCAGTTGCATTGCACATTATTTTCATTCAAATATCTTCTGGCATCCAAATAAAATCAGTATTCTAAAACACAAACATAACTCCTTTTTAAATTCATCACCACTACCAAAAATTTCCATATAATTTTCTAAAGTTGGAGTCACCTAAAGATATTTCCCACTCTTTTATCCATTTTTTTGCATCATAAAAATATCCTAGCAATTAATATTAATTTTGATTGCTTTAGTTCTAGACAGGGTATGTGCTTGCTAGACTTAAAACAGCTTCTTCTTCTAGATTTTTACATCTCCACAGTACCAATATGTGCAAATGTTTTCCTTAAAAATTTCTAAGTTATAGCTTTTCTTCTCTTAAATATGGCTCTCAAAGATAAATTTATATGAAAATCAGCTACCAAGCCTGATTTAAATGACAAGACTGTTAAATTTTACTCCAGAGATTCTGACCCAGTAGTTCTGGCATTAGAGCTTAAAGAATTTCTTTGCTTTCTTCCGGAGTCCAGATCTGGCTGATTCAGAACCTGAGGGCATGTGTGGAGTTGACAAAAAACTACAGTTTTTGGACCAAGAACTGTAGTTTGAACACTCTGGCAGTGAGACACCTCAGGCCACCTTGTTCTGGGGATCATACACTGCAAATTGAAATAATTATCTTCCTGAAGATGGTGAGTTGCCAGTGCCTAGAATGTTTTCTGTGACTTTAAGACTGGATATAATCACTCAGAGTAGTGTTTTATTGAGTGCCTTTAGAGTATGGTTATAATGGTGAATGCAGCACAATCTGTGTAGCATTAAAGAGCATAATAGCTAAAGACCACAGAGAGATAAGCAGTTAATCAAATATTTAGAATAATATGAAGGAAATTCTTCATTATAAAAAAAGTACAATGTATAGTAGGAGTTCCCTACCACTGCAAAAAAGGGGGCAACAAACTCCACTCCATCCTTGGGGTTTGTTGGGGGAGAGGGGTTCCAATTAGTTTGAACTGAAATATCTCGCATTTGGAGTGAACAGCACAAAGAAATTCAATGGGTGAAAAATCAGTTTAATGACAGTGGATGACAGAACAAGGGAAAGATAGCAGATGACTATTACAGGCTTTAAAAGTGAACAATTAAGAGTAGATTAGGTAGTAAACATGTTTGCCTCAAAAATCTTGGTTTGTAAAAACAACAACAACAACAACAACAACAAAAATCTTGGTTTGTTTTTAGCTGGTCTTTGCAAAAACACTTGTTTCTCTGCTTGCACTTTTTCTGCCACTTCTACAATCTCACCTGTTTAATCTTCTTGCAATACTCATCATGATAAGCATGTTCTTACTAGAGCCCCATTTTCCTTTTTTTGTTTGCATCTCTTTTTTAAAAAAATAATTATATATTAATTAAATATATAATTATTATTTAGTACAATTTATTCACTTTATTTTCCAGTTGCTGCTCCCTCCCTTGTCTCTTCCCAATTTCACCCATACTCCCTCTTCTCTTCCTATGCCCTTTCCCTAGTCTATTTTCTTCATGTGAATCTTGCAATACTGTACCTCACTAGTGAAATTTTTGCCGTACTATTTTTCTCTACTTACCATCACAAGACTGGTTTTTGAGTCAAAAACAGAGTACCCTGTTTAGATATACCCTCCAACAACTGATATGCTTGATAAAAAACAGAAATGAGATGATATGATAATTTGAAAACTAAATGTTTCAGTGACAACAAAATGTTCTGAAACTCTAAAAATGGCTTATTATTTAGGTAAAATCAAGATGTAGCATTAACATTTTATTAAATATAGTACACTTAAAATTTGCTATATAAAATAAGAGGTTAAGTGATCTCCCATCTAGAAAAAATAGTACGCTTGATATTAAAGCAATTATAGATAACATTTATTCTCAAACAAGCAATACAATTTTCCTTGTAAATAAACATATGAAATATTTTATATTAAATATTCTAGTATTAACTTCATTGTAATGTGATTATGAAAAATAATAGAGCAGTGGGCAAATTTTTTATTTGTCTTATATATTTTACAACTAGAAGAACCATTTAAAATTTTGATACTTGTCTTATACAAGTGTGTATTATATTATATGTTGAACTGATGTTATCCTTCTCATTAAACAAGTTATGAAGAGTGGCTAATATTATTACCCTCTAATTTATAACCAACCCCTAACATATACATCAAGGCATATGTTATGTACCACACAAACAAGATTAAAATTACCCAGGGTACTAAGTTTCCAAGTGTCAGAAGCCAGAATTTCTGGTTTCTTGTGAAGGGTTTTTTTTTTTAAAGTGTTTTTGCCAGGCTGAAGCCATCAGTAGGTGTTCCTGGGTAAAAAGAAACATAAGTGGGGGAGTTCTGAACAAATGGTTTCCTGGACTGAGAACACAAGGATCTTTGGGTTGGTGCTGTAGAGATGAGAGGTTTTCATTCCTTTGAGTACATAGAGGGAAGAAGTTGTCTTTAGAACATTCCCTGGCCTATTGGTTTTCCAAACACATGGTGAATTATTTAACCAAATTATGAAATGACAAGCATCACTCTTTAGACTCAAATAGTAAAACTTACAAATATTCATATATAAAAGAACTTAAGAATATCATATCAATATAGAGATTTTCCTTTTTCATGGTTGTATGTGAAGTTACAGAGATCATCTTTATATCCACAGGTAGGAAAGTAGAATATTTCTTAAATATTAAAATATATATATTAGCCTTCACGCACATCCACACATGTTCATGTGCAGACACACACACAGAGGGAGTTTCATTATCAACATTTACATATACTGTCTACACTCACACTCTTTGCTCTCCCCAATGGTAATGTATAAATGATACATTTTCTTAAAGAAAATTTCAAAGAGACTACATAATTATATGATGTTAGGAGTTGTTCTACACTCAGATGCTTTCCTTTCTTTTTTTTTTATAAAATTTAAATTAAAAATTTTTCCTATATTTATTCACTTTCTATCCCTGCTGTAGGTCCCTCCCTCGTTTCCTCCGAGTCCCACCCTTCCTCCTACTTCCCCCCTACTCCCCTCCCATATGACCCTACACTATCAAGTCTCATCAGGACTGCCTGCATCTTCTTCCTCTGTGGCTTGGCAATGGCCTTTCCCACTAGGGGGAGGTGATCAAAGAGCTGGCAACGGTGTCCATGTCAGAGATGAGACCAAACTCAGTCAACTCAGCACAAATTATCACATGATAACTAATGACTCTCCACCTTTGCCAAAAATTTTTGTACTAAGGTAGTTATTATATCATTGTTTCTTAGAATTACTAAAAAGTTACTGTAGTATGTAATAAATGGACAGTTTTGTGCCAGTGATTTCCTCTTACTCCAAGGGAAATGTCACAGTGACAAACATTTAGGAAATATTGAGCTCTGACATACCCTGTCTTTCAAAGATTCTAGAACTAACTACTAAATCTAAAGTACTTATGCATACGATTCATCTTTATTCAAAATTTCCCAAAATGTGAATGAAATTCTACAATCTTAAAGCATTTGGAGATACTGTAATCTTACTTTCACACAATCATTCATTCCTTAAATATAAGTAAAGAATTATTCATAAATCAAAGATAAACTAATGTATATGCATTAAAATATACTTAAATAAGTGATTTTAATCTCTACCATAAAGTAGCATTATGAGGTATTTCAGAGCAGTCTGAAATATTCTAAGTTTTATCGATTCTAAATAAAGCAGTATTAGTAGATTAGAGTGATATTTAAAAGTGAGAGTCTTGGGATAAGATAAAATAGACAAATATTTGAAAACATGAGTATGGGAACTAAATATTTCATTTTCGTTAGGGGAAACATCCATGTGTATTAAATAACTCTTCACTTTATAACTTTCATAATGCTAAAAGGCAATTCTCCAGTACAATATGAATATGTCAAGGTATATTTTTTAAAAGTGCTTTTGTTTCCATGTGGCTTAATTTCAATGTAAAACTCAGACCATGATGGGTTACTCAAAATTTGAATGCAAATATTTTCAACATTTAATATTTTCACATGAATTTTAAGGTCTTGTGTATAAGATATGTGTATATGTGAGGTGTATCTAGATGTGAGGTTGAGTTCTTAAAAATTTCGAAGAGATAATAATTTCTTATTGCCAAGATAGAGGAATAAAATAAAATAAGCCAATTTAAGCATTGTAAGAAGTTACAACTTTTTCCCTGTTAGAATCTGTGCATCAGTCATCTAGAAGTTCTGAGGCTTGCATCTAGATTACCCCCTTTGAAATCTAGGTTAAGAAAATAACAATCATGTTTCCCCCTTTAATGAATCTCCCACACATTTCTATAACTCTTAACTTATATTAGGTGTACCCCCTGTGTCACTAGCATCTTTGCATTGGTAAGACAATTCCAAAGCTCTGGGCATAGTTCAGTATCTTGTGCACATCACTATTTCAACGTGGCATTTGGTAATGTTGTAGTCTCTGAAGGCCAAAAGTTTATTTTGTAGGGTCTAGAGCATTCATTCATACATGCAATGATAATTAAATCAAAGCCAAATTTAATTCCATTTGTGATGTCCTTTGATTTCTCCAAATTGTAAAATTAACTGAGTCTGAAAGATAGTGCTAGAGAAATAAAAGATAGGAAGCAGTCACATTATAGCACAAGGTAAAACTATATAGTGAACCTCTGTTTATATAATACAGAACATTGGTCCTAAAAAAGCACTTGCATATTTTAAAAGAACTACAATAATACAGACTTTCAATTGAATTTTATAAAGATTAAAATTCAGAATAATGTCTACATATATTGAACTTATTCTATTTTAGCCAGTCCTTCCTATAGTTCAGTTTTGTTCTTTATAACACACTTGAAATATATTTAATTTTAAAATAAGAAAACACTCTCAATTACCAAAGTTAGGGAATGAAAAAAAATTAATATCTTAAAACCTAAATTTTTCATCTTTGAATTTTGAGAAAATACCCATACTTCTCAGAACAATCAGGCTTAAATTCATTTTAAAATTAAAATCAATAGAAATGCAATTCAAACTTTCGTACTGAAAGTTACATACATAAAAATATATAACTGGTTTGAATAATTTTTAAAACGTAGCTTACAAAGGTGTAGCTATTTAAAATACTTCTAAGTATTGCAATATGTCTATGTTACAATACAAAATAAACCAAGTGTATATATTCACATGTATACTTAACTAAATACCATTCTAAATATTTATTAAGAAAGTTTAGCTTAAAATTTCCACAATGTAGAAATTGCCTTTAAAACTCATTTTATCAGAAGTTGACAACCAACACAAAAATGGCAACTCAATGGCAGGCTTCACTGGGCCATATTCAACTGAACACATCATATATTACAATTGAAAATATTTTTTCTGCCCACTATGAAGATAATAAAATGTAGAAGAGGACAATGTGAGAGGAAATTTAAATAAGAAACAATGGCCAACAATATGTGAAATTTTAGTTTTAATGCTGAGCAGAATTTTATTAATGAGATTGAATACTAGGGATAAATATGCTGAAATAATCCCCAATTAATGTTACTGTCTCTTGAATTTTCCGTGACATAGTGTTCTATACTGTTTTTCTTTCATGTACTAATTTTACCATAAAGGGAAATGCTATGTAGTAATTGGCCACCCCTATTTCTCATAGGAAGGAGTAGATAAAGTTAATATGACTGATAAATTCTTGTTCTTTTGACAAGAGTAGGAAAGTGCTGAGGTTGCTTATATTAATTTGCAAGTTAAAGGTACACTTAAACTAAGAACCTAGAGTATGTAAAAACACCTTGCAATAGATATATTTTAAGCATCCAAAACATTCGCATGTAAGTAGTCATTTATCATTTTATATAACTAGATTATATTTAACTACACATTGCCACTTAAAAGGTATTCTAATAATAAAAAGAAGCTACAATAACCACTTTAAAACAATTATCCTCTTCACAGTGAAACTTGCATTAACTGTATAAATAAGAAAGTAACAAATCAAGACTCAGAGATCTGCAAAGAAAATAAATTGGTTAATAGGTAGTTAAGGCATACCATAACGAAATTCTTTTATATAAGGATTTAATATAATAAATTCTAACTTGACAACAAAAAGCAACGAAATATGGTGAATGAGGAAATAATGAATTGATTATGTAAAATAAATGATGCAATTTTGCACACTCTAAAGAAGATGTTCAATTAAAAATAATAAACTACTATAAGATGAATAACAATTATTACTATGAGTAACTAAAACTATAATAGATTGTTTAATTTTTTTATTTTTTATATTTTCCCTTCCAAAAAATAGTATTTCGTTCACTTTGTCTTAGAATATCAATTCTGAAGAAACCCAATATTGTTTGTATACGTTAATATAAGAGCCATTTATTTATTAATTTGTTATGTTGCTAATATACTCAATCTCTATAGTCTAGTAACATCTTGTGACTGTAAGAATAATATATAGGAAATACCAGGAACATTACCATTTGCGGTCTCAGTTTTCAATATTTTGGCCATAAGAAATTATAAGATAAATATCTTCTCCTTTGAGAAAGGGATTAGAACAGACTAAGACAAAGAAAATCTAACAAGGCAAGAATAGAGGAGAAATAGTTAAGTGAGAAGAGATGTATATAGTGATAAAATATAAAGATAAAACTTATTTAGAAAACTGAGGGGAAAGCACATCTAATGTTAAATGGTATCATGATATATATGCCACTAAATGACATTCAGGAAAGGCATTATAGCTAAAGTAGGACAAAATGGAGATGGATTTTATTCTGCTTATGTTGACCCCTCCCCCTTTCAACAAGGATCTCTTATTCTAGGCCTGAAGAACATAAAGGTGAGGTAACAATCAGAAATGAGACAGTCCATTGAGAATTAGAGAGGCACAGTCAAAATTAGAATGAGGTTCCCAGGCTGTTCCCTTTGCTGTATCCCCTTTGCCATGATTTAGTCATCTTACTCAGTAATATTTGCAATCTTGAGAGTTAAAAAGCACACTGTCTTATAATGGATTTAATGATCAACAGTATTTTTTGTGCAGTCTATCTTATTGATAGCTCAACCTGGTTATTCCATTTACATAGCTTTATAACTAAATTTATTGAACCATGTTTGCTAAAATAGTCATGAAGTGCCAAGAAAACCTTTCACAGTTGCAATGGATATATTTTAATGTTAACACAACATAGAAGAAACTTTTCCAAATATCACATCCAGTCACCATACATGTGCCCTTCTTTGAAATGATACGCCTAATAACAAAGTGTCTGTTTTTAGTATGGACAAAAAATAAGTACTTAGAGCACTCACACCAATAAGAGTATTAACAATTTAGCAGATTCATTATGAATATGCCCAGGTATTTTTGAAAACTACAGTATCATCAGGAAAATACATATTTAGACTATATCATGAGGACAGAGTTGCTGGTTCAAACTATGTAAAGGTGGTAGGGAGATGGAGATGTGGAGATGGAGAAGGAGAGGAAAGTAGAGAGAAAGAGGGAAAGAGCCAGAGAGAGAGAGAGAGAGAGAGTAAAAAGGAGGGAGAGGAGAGACAGAGACAGAGACACACAGAGAGATAAACAGAGACAAAGAGACAGAAAGAATGAATCTGGGGTATGTTCAGCAGCCTTTCAGGAGTTGATCTTCACTGGCAGGGAAGACATACTATAAGAATCATGTTGCTTTGCTTGGATGTTCATGATTTTTTTTTCTTCCTATTTGGCAGTCAGTTTCTCCACCACTGAAGTATGTTGATGTGAAAAGCTTAAAGGTTTATAATGAAGAATATAGCAACATGAAAATGGACATGTAATTTCCAGTTTCATTTCAAGTAACACTATATATATATATATATTTTAATAAAAAGAACATAGGAGAATCACACATATCCAATTGGACATGTTGAATAGGTAAGAGAGATAGGAAAGTCAATTGCTATTGAGTATACAAACCATACTAACCATTTAAAACAATGACATTCAAATTTCCCTGTTATTCACTTATCTTTCATTGATGCTCACAGAAATATTTAAAATAGTTTTTAATGAAATTTCTATAAAGAAAATGAGTAGATTTTTATATTGTACAATACAACCTGCAGTAGTAGGATAATTTTAAAATCACGGAAAAAACAGAAAGATTTGGCATAACTTTTTTCTAATTGTTGAATCAAAAATGATATAGGCTAATTCCTATAATGCCATGATTTTGGTACATTAATTAATGGATTCAATAATTTATATTAATTATGTGTTTCAATATTTAATGTGCCATCATAGTCAAGCACTACTCTCCATTTTAATGACTACAGATGATAGATGAAATAATTGCAGACAACAAATAATTCACACTTGTTGCAAATAATTCTTCTATCCTTGCTTTAGCAGTATGAAAACTCAGATAATTTTTATTCTATTCTCTCTGTGTATTGTTTAGAATAATCTTAAAGCACAATTCAGACCATAATGTAGGCAACAATAAAATAGAAGGATACTTTAAAAAAAATCAAGCACAAATATGCCTTTTACTTGAACATAAAGAAAATCTGATAACTAATGACATTATTAACCAAGGCTACTTTTACGAATCTCAAAATAGCTTCCTGTTATTGTTTTAAACCAAAATATATTTTTTAGCTGTAATAGCAGTCTCCCAAGAAACAGGCCTCTGAATGCTCCAACTATAGTTATTAGGTAAAAGGATAGAAGAAAGGTATGCAGGTCAATTGTTAACAAGTTTTTTAACGAATACCAGCATTTGTGATAGGAATTTTATTTATTTAATCTATCTGAAGGAAATGAGCCCAATGAAAAATGGCAGTAAAGATGAGCTTCAAACCCAATTCCAATTTGAGTTAAACTGATTCACTATTCCAGTTATGTAAATTCTCAGTTGTTCTTCTCTTTCCTAATACATGGCCCCACTTACTGTCTCATTGAATCTTGAGATTTATTCACACAATTATTAATTTATTAGGATTTTTATTTTTGTTTGATAATTTGTAAGTTGAATTATAGAAGGGTACAGTAAGATTGAAGTAAGAGCCTGGGTCTTGGAGTCAGAAAGTTAAGATATGTTGATGAATTAAATACTTTTTCTGAGTCTCAATTTCCATACACAACAGCTTTCATGCGGGATTTATTATAAATAATAATCAAAAGAGAAAATATGTGACATAATAATTGTGTTAACAGTTATACATTAAGATTTCAATTACAGTTAATATTTCTAGAAAGGTAAATACTCTGATATTTATCATTTATGGCCATAAGTACCTTTCAGAGCAAAAAGTAGAACCAGGTTTCCCCAATCCTCATTCTACGAAGTTTTTCAAAATTTCTAAAATATTCTTGTGATGAAAATGTATATGCACATTCTCACAGCATGTAAATGTAACCAATTCATAAAGATTTTATTAGTTTCTCTATAAACATTTAGACTTTTATATTCATTTAATGAATGCCAAATTTATGCCATAAAGAGAATGTTTAAACAATGTTGTTTTCACTAGAAACTAACTTTCATCTTAAACTCTATCAAGTAGAACCTCATGTAGAAACTATGCAACAGAAGGCCTACTTGTTAAAGTCTCTGGCAGAGAAGGAAGCAACATGAGCATAACAGAGGAAAAAGATGATGATGTACTAGAATAAGAACTTTATCCTCTTGCCCAAATTCTCATTCTAGGGATCCAGAAAATTCCAAAAGTACAACCACTTCAAACAGTGTTTTATGTGAGAAGTAAAGTCATCAGGACTGTCAAGCCTTTGTGTATTATCAGTACTTTTTCGTTCAGGACCAGCCACACACCAATACATCTCATTAAAAAAGTACTATCCACCTTATATCAGGTAGATAATGAACTCACTGAAGCATTTTAACTTTCATGATCATTGGGAGCCTCTCCAAACTCATCCTCCACAAAACCAGACTTTCCAAGTTTCCATTAGGACGTTCAAAAGCAAATTTAGTTCAATAACATGACCAGGAAATGATTACTCATCCTAAATTTAGTAAACTAGTGTAGAACATTTCTTTACATCTCATGTTTTTAAAGATGAAGATTATATTGACGACCTCAGATTATTTTATTTTCAATTTTTGGCATCATACCTTATGTTTTTGCTAAAGAGGGGAGATAAAGTGAACCATCTGAGGCAGAAAAATAATCAGAAATGAATGCCATTCATTTTCTAGGTCTTTGAAAATCTATTATCACATCTATCACAGGCATAACATGCTACTGCCATTCATAGTTCTGTAAATAGTTTTGTAAACTTCATAGGACAAGAAAGTTTTGTGAACTTATTTAATTAACATAATATTGTTAGAATTAAAACTGTAATTCCTTTTGGGAAACCAAGAGCCAAGTCACCTACTGAAGATTATAGTTTTTTTTAAAAAAAGTGTATTTTAATTATGGCCAAATCCTCAATATATTAATGAATAAGTCAATGTTCTAACAAATGAAAATATGTATATAACCATTATATATATAACAGCTAAATAATCATAATATATATCTAGTAGCTAATTCACAAAGCTTTAAAAAATGAAAATTAGTGAAACTTATACCAGAAAAAGTCAAATTTGTAACTTCCAATATTTCTTCCTTTTTCCAAAAGCCATTTTACATTCCATCAAACAATTTGAAAAAGTAATTATTCATTTTTATTTTTAAGTTCTTTGATTATCTTGTATAAAATACTGATATTTAATTTCACTGGTATCATTTTAAAGCTTTAGTAAATCTATTCTTTTAAATTTAATTTTATTTATATATTTATTCATTACAATTTATTCACTTTGTATCCCCACTGCAGCTCCCTCCCTTGTCTCCTTCCAGTACCATCCACCCACCCTCCTTCTTCTCCTCCTATGCCTTTTCCCTACTCCCCGAATAGGGGAGGACCTCTTCCCCTTCAATCCGACCCTCGCCTATCAGGTCTCATCAAAGCTGGCTGCATCTTCTTCCTCTGTGGCCTGGAAAGGTTGCACCCATCAGGGAGAGGTGATCAAAGAGCCAACCAATGAGTTTATGTCACAGACAGTCCCTCTACCCCTTACTAGGGAAACAACTTGGAAAATGAGCAGCCAATGGGCTTCAATCTTTAAAATAGTTCCTCCCACTAACTTTTAAGGTAATTATACATACCACAGTCTGATGATTAACTTGAATCACTTCATCACCAGCATGGATTTTCTTGCACCGATCTGCAGGTGACTGAATTTAACATAAAAAATGATAATATAAGGGTTGGCAGCATTTTCTTTTCTCTGGAAACATTACAAAAACCCACCTCTTAATTAGATTTTTAAAAAGTAAGCATATATAAGCTTCAAGTCATTATTATAACGTGCTTACTGAGAGTTAACACACGGTTTACATTCTGTCTATAGCTACTGACAAAGTAAATGTAAATTCGTACATAGATATGTACATCATTCTGAAAGCATTAAAGGACAGTAAAAATTGCAACTAAATTTGGCAAACTTAATCCAGAAAACCCCACTAAGCACTACTAGGCAACAGGTTTGAAAATAGATTTCACAAACAGGCAAATTAATAAAAAACAAACAAACAGAATAAAGTAAAGCCAATGCATAAAAATCACTAGCAAAAGAAAATCAAGACATGAATTTGGAAGGGTGAAAGTTGGGGAGAATTTTGAGGAGATGAAGGAAAGGAAATCATGATCAGAATATATTGTAAGAAAAAATATTTTCAATAAAAAGAATGTAAAAAATGTATGTATATTTTTCAATAATATCAGCTTTACCTAGGCCTTTCCCATTTGATATAAATAATTCATAGCAATGTAATCAGATCAACATTTTCAAATATATGCATATAATTAGCATTAAACCTTGAAGCCTGATAATTAAGTTGATCATTTATTTTACTATTAATAAAGCCAATTCTGAATAATAATACAGAAAAGCAAATTAAAACAAGCAGCAATTAGGCCAAGAGTACATTACACAACATTCTCTCTACATGTATAATTAAAAGAACATGCTGTTATGCTTCCTACATTGTAATAAAATTGGTTGACAAACCACACTAAATGAAACAAAATGTCAACATGACTACAGCACTTATGATTTCATCACTTCACTCCATTAAAACAAATAAAAAAAAATTGATAATTTAATGTTTTAAGAAGTTAAAACTTTAAAAGGAAACTTTTAAGTTCTCCAGGTCTTGTAATAGAGTTTATAACCTTATTTTTTCTAGTTATCACTGATTACCAATTACATGCATTTTAGGCATCCTTATATCTTTGTTTACTCTTGTACATCAATGATACAGATGGATTTTTATAAAACATGTTAATCTATTAAAATCATTACTCAGTAGCATCTACAAAAAAACAAAGAAAAACAGTGTGGTGACAGATTCCAGAAAATAAAATATTGTCTTTGAGACCCAGGAATATGATGTACTCTAAAAGTGATTTCTAGATATTTTGTTTTATATTTATGTGGTTTGTGTGTGCGTGTGTGTGTGTGTGTGTGTGTGTGTATGTGTGTATATATGTGTGTGTATCTGTATGTCTGTCTAGGCTCCAATTTGACATCAGGCATCTTTTTCAAATTGCTTCACCACCTTATTTATTATTTTTTCTTAAAATTATTTATTTATTCACTCACTCACTGAATTTGTGGCAAGCTTGTGCAGGGTGGCATGTGTGAAAAATCAGAAAACAAATTTTGGGTGTCAGTTATCTTCTTTCTTTTTTTTTCTACAGTGTGGCTTCCATGGACAGGAAATCAAATCATGTTTTGTGGCAGGTCCCTTTACCCACTGATCCATCTTACACAAACTTTAAATTTTTCATTTTTACATTTACTCATTATGAGTGTGTGTGTGTGTGCGTATGTGTGTGTGTGAGTGTGTATGTATGTGTAAGCACACATGTCCCATGAAATGCCTATGGAATCCAGTGGAAAACCTTAAAGAGTTGGTTCTCTCCATTTCCTGCATTGGTTCCATGGATCAAACTCAAGTTGTCAGGCCTGGCAGCAAACAACACCTCATGCTGAGGCTTACTGGTGCCTGAAACACCTTATTATTTGCTACAGCTTCTCTAAGTGTACTGGAGCTTATGGACTAGCTATACTGACGGTTCAGCAAGCCCTAGGTCTGCTCCCAGGCACATGCATTACAGATGTCCTCTATGTGGGTACCTGGCTTTTATGTGGGTGCTAGGGATCCAGACTCAGGTCCTCGTCTTTGTAATCCAAGCAGTTTACCACAATCTCAAGCATGTCATCAGGCCAGTTGCTTTTTAAAAATTCATTTCCAATTTTCATTATTTTGAAAACATGAAAGACTTGAAGCAGTATTACTTCACTGGAACACATATTTTAGGCCACAAAAAAAAATTACTACAGGCTAAAATTCAAGATATGAGAGCCAGGTGCATTGGCCCATGCCTGTAATCCCAGTTAAGGAAGGCAGAGGCATGTGGATCTCTGTGAGTTCCAGGCCACCCTGGTCTACAAAGTGATTCCAAGACAGCCAAGGGAGAAGCCCTGTCTCAAAAAAAAATCCATGATAATATTTCAGAGTACAACATTACTGAATGAACTAACAATAGTGTTAAGGAGGTAGATTCACCTGAGATAAAACCCTATACTAAAAATTCAGTGACTCTACAAATTTCTTTAGGAAGTGGCAATATTGTTATATCAGACCAGCACTATATAACAATTCTGAAAGGATTATAAATCACTACATTAATACTGCCAGTCACCTGTGCAGTTTGACTGCAAGTAAAAGACCTGTATGAAAAACAAAACAAAACAAAACAAAATTTCAAGTCTCTGAAGAAAAAAAATTGAAGAAGATATCAGAAGATGGAAAGATCTCCCATGCTCATGGATCAGTAGGATTAACATAGTGAAAATGGTCATCATTCTGCCAAAAAAAAAAAAAAAATCTACAGATTCAGTGTAATTCCCACCAAAATACCAACACAATTCCTTACAGAACTTGAAAGAACAATTCTCAACCTCATATGGAATAACAAGAAACCCAGAATAGCAAAAACAATACTGTACAACAACAGATCATCTGGAGGTATCTCCATCCCTGATCTCAAGCTCTACTATAGAGCAACAGTAATAAAAACTGAATGGTACTGTCATAGAAACAGACTGGTGGATCAATGGAATAGAATAGAAGACCCAGTAATAAACCCACACACTTAAGGACACCTGATTTTTTGATAAAGATGACAAAACCATACAATGGAAAAAAGATAGCATCTTCAACAAATTGTGCCGGTCTAATTGGATGTCTACATGTAGAAAACGCCAAAAGATCCAAATTTATCACCCTATACAAAACTAAGTGGGTCAAAGACCTCAAAAACCAGACACACTAAACCTGTTAGAAGAAAAAGTGTGGAAGAGCCTTGAATTCATTGGCATAGGAGACAACTTCCTGAACAGAACTCAAACAGCACAGGCTCTAAGGTTAGCAATCAATAAATGGGACCTCATGAAACTGAAAAGCTTCTGTAAAGCAAAGGACACTGTCATCAGAACAAAAAGACTGCCTACAGACTGGGAAAGGATCTTCACCAATCTTATATCTGACAGAGGCCTAACATCCAAAGTATGTAAAGAACTCAAGAAGTTAAACACCAACAAATCAAGTAATTCAATTAAAAATGGGGTACAGAGCTAAACAGAGAATTCTCAATAGAGGAATACTGAATGGCAGAGAAACACTTAAAGAAATATTCAGCGTACTTAGTCATCAGGGAAATGCAAATCAAAATGCCCCTGAGATTTCACCTTACACCCACCAGAATGGCTAAGATCAAAAATTCAAGAGACAACACATGCTGGAGAGGATCTGGAGAAAGGGGAACCCTCCTCCATTGCTGGTAGGAATGTAAATTTGTACAAAACTGAACTTTTAAAAGAGAAATGGGAAAAAAAAGAATCAAGCACATGCTTCTGTTTCGAAAGTTAAAAAAAAAAAGCTGGTTTGTACACACATAAAGCTCAAAAAACTGAAACAAGTTTGTCACAAAAAGGAAAAATCAGAGTAAGTGATATAAGTTATGGACTTTCTATATGGAATGAGATCTCAGGGATCATATCCCCCAATTCCTCATTTCAAACTTAAAAGAACAAAGAAGTAGAGCACAGCAAAACAAAATATATCTTAACGACTTCATGGATCACTAAGACTCAACACAGAATTTTTAATTATACATTATGTAGGGTTCCAAAAATATTAAAATATTACCGAGAAAAGAATCACTACGAATATGATTGCTATGTAAACTATGCCCAGATTTAAATACTTCATTTATCACGTAACTATTTATCAAGTTTCACCAAGTGAGTAAAGTGTATAAAGCACAGTACTCAACTGTTATTTTCACAAAAGTCAAGTAATACAGAAAGATCCATTTCTACCAATTCTTCATGATACAGTTCAAAAGCACTATTTCTATGATTTCTTCTCTGGATTACTTGGTATTATTATTAGTTTTTCTTTTGTTTATCAAGAAAATCATAATACCTCTTCATGTAATTGAATCCCTACATACTTACTACTTCTCAATGGAATAAAGACCTAGTTTATTATAAATATTCCTTCCAATGCTTAGTACCTGGCCTAGAACACAAAATGAGTTGAAGATGGGCTTATTAAATGACAAATGAGTATATGAATGATCTAAGGAATGCACAAGTACATTAGAGAGCGATGGTAACAGTAAAGTGTACAGTGTCTTATTAAATTTCAAGTTATTAAATATTCTAAGACATGCATTTTACTGATTTTTCTTTTCAAATCACAAATCTTCTTGATGCTGTATTTTTTAATTTTTCATTATTTATTTATTAGTCTTTATTAAAATTTATTCATGTTGTATCCCACTGTAGTCCTCCCTTGTCTCCTCCCACTCCCACTCACCCTCCATATTCTCCTCCTATGGCCCTCCCCTAGTCCACTGACAGGGGAGGACCTCTTCCCCTTCTCTCTGACCCTAACCTATCAGGTCTCATCAGGGCTGACTGATTTTTCTGATGTGCATTTTTAACATATAATACGAAGGTGCTACAACTTTCCAACTACAAAGTGTTTCACTTTCCCAAAGAAACCAAGAAAAGATAAATCATAACGTTCATATGTATATTAGTTGAAAGAAAACATTGATTTCAAAGAAGAAAATATTGGTAAACAATTGAGAACAATGATTGAAATTAACTTAATTACACCACAGTTGTCTTCAAAGAACACAGCATAAACATGCAACAGAAGAATCTCTAAAAGAAAATAACAACAAAATCAAAGCTTATCACATGCTTATGTAAGAGAAGAAATCTGGGATAATTAACTGCAGAGATAATGATTTTTTTATTATTCAATTTCTATTATGCTAATCATGTTAATGCCTGAATTAACAGAGTTATTGCTCTCTTTTAGAGCATAGCTATAGTTCTGTGTGGCATTATCTTTAACTTGCTTATTTGGTTTTGACAAAAACCTAGTATGATATATACTGCTGATAATCTTTTTCCAATTTACAGTCAGAACACTTGTTAGAATCTTTTTGTTACAGAAAAGATTAGGTCTGTGGCAGAACCTGAGAATTTACATTTCTAGCAAGCTCTCTAAGTAGGTTGACGCTGCCAGCTCAGGAATCTCACTGTTAAAACAATTCAGCTACATCTCCATTGGACTGAGCCAAATTATACTGCAAGTATCCAGAAAACCTGGACGATTTGATGTTTCTCATATCAACTGGGTTTCTTAAAATAACTAAACTATTTGACAGATGGAAGTAGATCATTTTAGTTGTCACAATAAGTTTTAATGAACCAGAAAGTATTTAAAAATGATAACTAACTATGGCTTTAAAAAGAAAACGTCTGTTTTCTCTAAGTAACTGTTCTAAACTAAATAAAAGGAGGGAAATTCTAATCCATCCAAAATCTACTTAGTATGTATTAGATACAATACTAATATGCTATTGTAGTCAACATTTAGATTCAATCATGTGAAATACACACATACTTAATTTGGAAATGTTTTAATACTTACATTTTCTGTGGTTCCAGTAATTACATGGAGGCCATCATATGTTGATTTAATATACATGCCCTAAGAAAAAGACAGGATCAGAAGAAGTGAAATAACGGGTATATTTTCAATTATAATGCAATTTTATTCATGAGTTAACAATACTTCCTTTATTTTTGCTTGTACCCTAATTATTTCTTTTTTCCTATTTACTATCTATCTGTCTTTCTGTCTGTATACCTATCTATCTATCTATCTATCTATCTATCTATCTATCTATCTATCTATCTATCTATCTCAATTTATTCACTTTGTATCCCTGCAGTAGCCCCCTCCCTCATCTCCTTTTTGTCCCACCTACTCTCCCTTTTCTTCCCCTATGCTCTCTCCCTAGTCCACTGATATGGGAGGTCCTCCTCCACTTCTATCCGACCCTAGCCTATCAGGTCTCATCAGGACTGGCTGCATTGTCCTCCTCTGTGGCCTGGTAAGGCTGCATGCCCCAGGCGGGATTGATCAAAGAGCCAGCCACTGAATTCATGTCAGAGACAGTCTCTGGTCCCCTTACTAAGGTACCCACTTGGAAATGGGTTTCATCTGAGCAGGGATCTAGGTCCTCTCAATGCACGGTCCTTGGTTGCAGTTTCTGTCTCTGCAGGCCCTCCTGGGCCCAGGTTTTTTGGTTCTGCTGTTCTCCATGTGGAGTTCCTTTCCCTCCAGGTCTTTCTATCTCTCTCTTATTCTATAAGGTTTTCCACACTCTGCCCAAAGTTTGGCTATGAGTCTCAGTATCTCCTTCGATACCTTGGTGGGGTATCTAAATTACTATGTAAATGTTCTGGTTTCTAAAATTTGTCTAAAGAAGCCTATACTCAGCTGGGCATGGTGGTGCATGCCTTTAATCCCATCAGTCAGGAAAACTGAGGCTGGAGGATCTCTGTGAGTTTGAGGCTAGCCTACTCTTCAGAGAGAGACTAAGAGCCAAGGCTTCACAGAAAAACCCTGTCTCAAAAAAACAATATAAATAAATAAAGAAGCAAAAAATAATAAATAAACAAACACACACATGCGTGCACACACACACACATATAATTCAGAATGATATTTCAATGTCCAGAAGATAACTCATTCTAAACTCCATATTGTACATTATGTGGCAAAATAATAAATATTATAATAATAAATTCAAATGTTTGTATATACGTTATTTACCTATTCTGCTATGATTTTACAATTAAAAGTAGGCACCAACAGATATTCATTCTATCTGTAATTAGGTGGAAGTGAATTAGTAATAAAATATTATTAAAGGAACTTTGTTTTGTTATATTTAAGCATCTTGTATTTTCTTCCTTTTTAGTATTTTATATTTTTCTCATTTTTTGTGATATGCAAAAGATTTAGCAAAACCAACAATGCCTTTGAAGAAAAATATACATTTAATATTTATGTAATGAAATAAATTTCTATATGATTCTCTCATACCTTTCTGCTTATTATATATACAGATACTCAAATATATCCATGATTTCAGTAAAAAAAAGGCAAATTAAGCAGAAATGTTAATTGTATGGAAGGACCAAGAAATGACTAGGAAGTTCTACCATTCTAAGAAGTCGTTTCAAAATGTCATATATAAAAGGGCTAAAACTGTTCAGCATGGAGCTCTAAATGGGAAGTGAAATGAATGTAATTTCATTTTTTAATATTATATAAATATAGAGTTATTGGGAATAGCGAGGAACGGGAGGAAGAAGGACAGCACACACAGAAAGGGAGGGAAAGAAAGGGGTAAACAGGAAGAAAGGTAGGAAACAGGCAGTGGAACCTAGATGTATAGATAATAGAGTGAATGGCCTCTGGGAGAGAAGCTCTGCCCCTAAGCAGAGGTAGGGACATTAACATCAAAGCATTTTGCTTATAATAAATGGATAATAGGTGAAGAATCTTTTCTGGCTACTTCCTCACTCATGCTAGTCAAACACTCTACATTCAACTCCACTGCTAGCTGTTGAAATCCATTCTAAAAGATTGAGATAACCTTAGCATGAATATAGTATGCACAATAAAGTTTAAAAGAGTAACTTGGAACTGAATATTTTACAAATATACAAATATATTACAAAGCCATATCCCCTGTTAATGGTAAGTATAGACTGATTACATTTCTTTCTACAAATCTTTAAATGAGTATATTGATTATGAATTACTGGCATCTGATAAGAATTTGAAATGATTCTAGAAATGTTTTGGACATAAAGAAAATCTACTAAACTAATAAAAGTGTTCAGAAGAGGAAATAAATTTTTGGATGATGAAAATTATGGAAATAATCTATAATTTAGGAAATAATATGTGTAACTATGGCAAAAACTAAGAAATTTAAAAAGTAAGGGGATTATATCATTGATGAAACAATAACAGTGTTATATAATTTAAATCTAGGCTATTTTTAAAAGGATTGTAAAGATTTAAATAAAGTTAGTGCTGAACATGGTGGGTGAAAATCTTTATTCCCAGCATTTTGAAGGCAGACATCACCCTGGTCTACACATTGAATTACAGACCACCTAGAGTTATACAATCCACTACAAAACAACCCTGCTTTAAAACAACATTAAAATGATTAAGAGTAGGTGTAGATATATACATAGAGCTCAACTCTAAAAACTGGATAATCATGGGCAACAGGATATAAAGAATGATTATAAAATGGCACAAGAATAAAGATATTTTATACAGTAATATCATCTCTAATTACAAATAATCATTTGTTATAACTGCTTTTAATGTGATTACCTCATAAAAATTAATTTCTCCTTTGTAGTAATAATTAGAAAAATGACCAAAATGTGGACACCAAAAGAAAGAGAAGAAACAAGTCATTTGGATGAACTTTACACTAATCATCTTTTTTTTTCTGATGTGTATTTTTATTTTTTAATTTATTGCAATTTATTCACTTTGTATCCCAGCTGTAGCCCTCACCCTTTCCCCTCCCAATCTTGTCCTCCTTCACTCTTCTCCTTCCATGTCCCTCCCCCAGTCCACTGACAGGGCAGGACTTTGTCCCCTTCCATCAGACCCTAGCCTATCAGGTCTCATCAGGAGTGGCTGTATTGTCTCCCTCTGTGGCCTGGTAAGGCTGATCACCTCAAGGGGAGGTGATCAAAGAGCATGCCAATCAGTTCATGTCAAAGACAGTCCCTGTTTCCATTATTAGGGAACCCATTTGGAGATTGACGTGTGATGGGCTACATGTGTGCAGGGGATCTAGGTTATCTCAATGCATGGTCCTTGGTTTGACTATCAGGATCTGTTGCTCTCCTTGTGGAGCTCCTGTCCCCTCCAGGTCTTTCTATCTACCCCTTCTTTCATAAGATTCCTTGCACTCTGCCCAAAATTTGGTTATGAGTCTCAGCATATGCTTTGATACCCTGTTGGATAGATCTTTCAGAGCCTCTCTGTGGTAGGTAGGCTCCTGACCTGTTAACTGTTTTCTCCCTCTTCTGATGTCTATCCCATTTGTCTTTATGAATGAGGATTGATCATCTTAGCCAGGGTCCTCCTTATTGCTTAGCTTCTTTAGGTGTACAGATTTTGGTATGATTATCCTATATTATATGTCTAATATCCACTTAAAAGTGAGTATCTACCATGTGTGTCTTTCTGCTTCTGGGTTACCTCACTCAGGATAATCTTTTCTAGTTCCCACCATTTGCCTTCAAATTTCGTGATTTCCTCGTTTTTAATTGCTGAGTAGTATTCCATTGTGTAAAGGTACTACAATCTTTGCATCCATTACTCAGTTAAGGGACATTTAGGTTGCTTCCAGAATCCGGCTATTAAAAATAGACCTGCTATGAGCATGGCTGAGCAAATGTCCTTGTTGTATACTTGAGCACATTTTGGATATATGCCTAGGAGTGGTATAGCTGGATCTTGAGGTAGTACTCTTCCTAATTTTCTGAGAAAGCACCAGATTGATTTCCAAAGTGGTTGTACAAGTTTACAGCCCTACCAGCAGTGGAGGAGGGTTCCCCTTTCTCCATATCCACTTCAGTATGTGTTGTCATTTGAATTTTTGATCTTAGTCATTCTGATGGGTGTAGGATGGAATCTCAGGGTCGTTTTGATTTGCATTTCCCTGATGACTAAGTACACTGAACATTTCTTTAAATGTTTCTCTGCCATTCAATATTCCTCTATTGTGAATTCTCTGTTCATTTCTGTACCCCATTTTTAAATTGGTTTATTTGGTTTGTTGGTGTCTAATTTCTTGATTTCTATATATATTCTGGACATTAGCCATCTGTCATATGTAGGGTTGGTGAAGGTCCTTTCCCAATTTGTAGGCTGTTGTTTTGTTCTGTGTCCTTTGCTTTACAGAAGCTTTCCAGTTTCATGAGGTCCCATTTATTGATTGTTGCTCTTAGAGACTGTGCTGTTGCTGTTCTGTTCAGGAAGTTGTCTCCTGTGACAATGAGTTCAAGGCTCTATCCCACTTTTTCTTCTAATAGGTTTAGTGTGTCTGGTTTTATGTTGAGGTCTTGATCCACTTGGACTTTAGTTTTGTGCAGGGTGATAAGTATGGATCTATTTGCAGTTTTCTACATGTAGATATGTAGTTAGATTAGTACCATTTGTTGAAGATGCTATCTTTTTTTCCATTGTATGGTTTTGGCATCTTTGTTAAAAATCGAATACTCGCAGGTGTATGAATTCATTTCTGGGTCTTCTATTCTATTACATTGATCCACCAGTCTGTTTCTATGCCAGTACCATTCAGTTTTTATTACTGTTGTTCTATAGTACTGCTTGAGATAAGGGATGTAGATAACTCCAAACAATCTGTTGTTGTAAAGGATTGTTTTAGCTATTTTGGGTTTCTTGTTATTCCATATGAGGTTGAGAATTGTTTATTCAAGTTCTGAAAAGAATTGTGTTGGTAATTTGTATTAATCTGTAAATTGCCTATGGTAATATGGCCATTTTTACTATGTTAATCCTACCTAGCCATGAACATGGGAGATCTTTCTAACTTCTGATGTCTTCTTCTATTTCTTTCTTCAGAGACTTGAAGTTTTTTTTTCAGACAAATCTTTGACTTGCTTGCTTAGAGTTACACCAAAGTACTTTATGTCATTTGTGGCTATTGTGAAGGGTGTTGTTTCCCTAATTCATTTCTCAGCCCCTTTGTCTTTTATATACAGGAGGGCTACTGATTTTTTTTTGAGTTAATTCTTTATCCAGCCACTTTGCTGAAAGTGTTTATCAGGTGTAGGAGCTCTCTGGTTGAATTTTGGGGGTCACTGATGTATAGTATCATATCATCTGCAAATAGTGATACTTTGACTTCTTTCTTTCCGATTTGAATCCCCGTGATCTCTTTTAATTGTCTTATTACTCTAGCAAGGATTAGAGAGAGAGAGAGAGAGATGGTGAGAGAGATGTGGCTGTTAGATCCTTTTATTTTGATATTTGTTGTAGTTTGTTTGTGAGCTTGGCTACTTTTAATTTTGCTGTAGTGAGGTTATTTATTTTCTGTGTTTTTCTGAATGTAGTTAGCTCTATTGGGTTGTATTTTTTTCCTTCTAATATCTTCTGTAAAGCTGAGTTTGTTGGTAGGTATTGTTTAAATTTGTTTTTGATGTTGAATATCTAGTTTTCCCATCTATGATGATTGAGAGTTTTTCTGGCTATAGTAGTCTGAGCTGACATTTGTGTTCTCTTAGAGTCTGCATGATATCTGTCCAGGCTCTTCTGGTTTGCATAGTTTCTCTTGAGAAGTCAGGTGTGGTTCTGTTGGGTTTGCCATTATATCTTACTTGGCATTTTTCCCTTGCAGGTTTTAGTATTTTTTCTCTGTTCTGTATACTTACTGTTTTGATTATTACATGGTGAGAAGATTTTCTTTTCTGGTCTAATCTATTAGGCATTCTGTAAGCCTCTTTTAATTGGGGAAATTTTCTTCTATGATTTTATTGAAAATATTTTCTGTGCTTTGGAGATGGGATTCTTTTTCCTCTATTCCTATTATTCTTAGGTTTTGTCTTCTCATGTTGTCTTGGATATCTTGGATGGTTTGTAGCAGGAATTTTTTTTATATTTAACCTTTTCTTTGATGGATACATAGATGTCTTCTAGTGTATCTTTCATACCTGAGCTTCTTCCATGTCTTGTAGCTTATTGGTTATGTTTACCTCTGTAGTTCCTGTTTTCTTACCTAAGTTCTTTGTGTCCATGATTTTTTTCATTTGTGTTTTCTTTATTTTTTCCAATTCTATCTTTAGATCTTGTACTGTTTTGCTGATTTCCTTTACCTGTATGACTGTATTTTCCTTTGATTCCTTCATCTGCTTATTTGAACATTCCTGTTTCTTTTATTTCTTTCAGTGATTTAATTATTTCCTCTCTGAAGGTCACAAACTGTTTGCCTGCATTTTCCTTTATTTCTTTACAGATGGCCATAATCTGTTTGACTTTATCTTCCTGTATTTCTTTACACATTTCATTTTTTTCCTCAATTATTCTCTTCATAAGCATAACTTTAAGGTCATCTTTTTGAATTTCACTTATGTTAGGGTGTCCAGAGCTACTTGCCCTTGGACAACTGGGTTCTGGAGATGCCATATTTCTTTGGTTGGTTGTGCTCTGACCTCTACTCATCTGTCTGTCTCAGGTGTTGGGTGCTAGTTTCTGGAGCCTGCTGGAATCCTGTGGTGGGGAGAATCCCCTTGGCAGGAGGATGGTTGTTCCTGAAGGAGGCCTCCTCATCATTTTGGGTATGGTCGCCAAATGGCAGGTGCTTCTCAGGGAATTGCCACAGCTTACTTCAGGTGTATGAACCTGTGGGGTTATTGTGGTCATGGGGCGGGGAGCGGCTCTCCTCTCACCAGGAGAAGTCCTAGAGACAACTGCCCTGCCACTTGGTTTCATGCTCTGAATTCAGTGAGCTGCTGTTGTTGTTCTTACACTGTGTTTGCTGGGCCCAGACCTTGTGAAGAACCAGTTATCCCTTCAGTTTGGTCAGTTTAGGTAGGGAAATAGGTTGCACCTTGGAGCAGTGTCTGGGGCTGATCCCGTGGATACAGGCTTCTGTAGGTCTGAGGTTGGAGCTCTGTGCCCCGGTACCCAAGTGGTAATCAGTGGCAGGTGAGTGCAGCACTCAGGCCTGTGGCAGGAGGCCAGAGCCTGGAGCCTGTGGGAATCCAGAAAGTTTTCCTGGGATTAGTGTGTCTTGAGGTTGGACCTGATGTTTCTGCCACTGTGGTGTTTCCTCCCAACAAGGAGACACAGTCTGTGGTGTTTTGGGATCCACAGTTCAGTCTGAGATGGTGAGTAGAACATGCAGGCAGAGGGGAGCGGTTCTGTGCTGGCAGGAACCCAGGAAGTTTTCCCCGGGAAGTTTTCATTGTGGGGGTGGGGTGTTCGGCTAGCTGCCCTGGGTCAGATGATGTTACCTTCACCATAGGGTTTCCTCAGTCTCTGGTGTTTTGGAGCACACAGTTCTGTCTCGGACAGTGTGTCAAGCAGGCAGGCATGTGGCTCTGCGTTGGGGGCTGAGAGCCTGCAGGAGCCCAGGACCAGGAGCTCTGGACCTTTTCCAGGTGTCTAGGTGACTTGAGGTCAGTCAGTCCAGATTTCTTCCTTCACCGTGGGGTTTACACTTGACTGAAAAACCTAGTGTCTAGTGTTGTGAAGCCCACGGTTCAGTGTGGGATGTGATCAGAGCGTGTAGGCGTGTGGCTCTGGGCTGACAACTGAGAACCTACAGGGACCTGGGCACTCTTCCGGGGTTTAGCTGGGTGACCTTAAAATGGACAAGATTGCTTCCCACACCATGGGGATTCCTCTCACCTGGGAAACAAAATCTTTGGTATTTTAGAGCCCACAGTTCAGTCTGTTGGTCACTGTGCAGTCACTGCTGTTCTGCTTGTCAGACAGTGTCCTCTTGGCCCTGCCATCTTGGATTCTCAAATTGGTGATTCTTCATTAATCATCTTTTAAGTGATGAAAAATTCACAGAAAATTACCCCACTATTTGTTCCTCTCTGAGACAGTGCCAAGTAGTAGGAGATCATTCATTCAATTATCATTGTTTCTCTGGAAATATGATGAATACTGGCCTTGTATTTCATTAAAGCCCTCTCTCTTATTTTTTTTTTGTTTGTTTTTTGGGGGGAGGGAAAGTTAATTCTGGGGTTGATTTGAACAGCTCCCTGTCCTCTGCTGATCTTGCTAAAATGACATTTGCTTTACTTAATCTCCAAATACCGGTTAAACAAAAATAGTCAAAGCAGCCTCATAGTCAAAATGGTAAAATAAGGCATATTTCGAGATAGTTCAAACACCTCAGAAGAGAAAGACGCCTGAAGTCAAAAAGCTTTCCCACTGATGCTTAGAGGCTCCTCTGTTCAACTTATTACCTTGTCTATCATTCATTTTTTAATTGTTCTAACAGATCTCATTTTACAACTTTTAATTTTCTAAGTATTGCTTTTAAAGCAAATCACATGACTTAATCACAACCAAGCACACTTGTTTCAGTCTTTTATCTGCATTTGCCTTTTAGACATTTCCCTATGGTTAAGCCCTTGTTGATTGTTAGTCAAATTCTGAAGTGCATTTATTTTAAATGTGACCTATGAAGGTTACTCAAAAGTAAGTGCATTTTAAAATAGCATCTTGAATAACTCACATAAAGCCTCTAATCTTTTGCAAATTTGATATGAATCATAGGAAAGAAGTTCACCTTTAATTCTTTCAACTTTTTTTTCAACATTTTAGCTTTTCCTTTCTCTCCCTCTGGAATAGCAATTCAGCTGATGTTATTGCCTACTGTCTTTTACAAATGAGGTTCTTTAAGCAACTTCAAGTTTAAAAATATCCTCTTAAGCTGATCATACCTCCCTCTAATAATTCCAAACTTGGATAAAAGATAATTAAAAAAATATTTACCAGATATATTTTGTTCAGGTTTACCTCATAAATCCCTGCCTGGTTATTACTTAATATAAAATAATTGTTAAAAATCCATTGTTCTGTTCTTACTTACAAAGTGAGAAAAATGAATACTTTGTAAGTTTGTGAGGAAAATAAAAGGCAAATGGAAAGTACGTCTACCACCTACCATAACTTCTATTTTTTTTCCCCTTATTCTGAAAGTTGTTTCCTTAACTGTTTAGATTTTTGGTTCTTACCACTTTAAGTTTATGTCTATTCCAAAAAGCAGATACAACCCTACCTAAAGTTTTAAAAAGATCTGTGCAGGGGCTATATCTTTAGAGAGAAAATAAATTGTTCATAACGTCCATCAATTAGTTTTGGTTTGTTGGGGTCCAAAAGACCAAAACAACCCAAGCAGTCACAAGAGTCCAATAAAGCAAGATCTTTATTTGAATTAGGCAGTAAAAACTGATCAGTTAGGGACATAACAACAGACTCAAGAGCTGACTGCATCCTTGAACGTTCATCTTAAGTATTTAAGCAGATGACAAAATTTTATTGTACTCAGGCTGCTATTGATCAATCAGGGCCACAGAACAGACTCCAGAGCTGAACTGAAACTTCGAAGGGAAATTGTACAGCACTTTTAAAGAATGGAACTTACAAAGTAAAGGGAACAGGCACATTGTGCTTTTTACTGGAAAAAAAAAATCTGTTTCTAGTTGTGGTGTGGCTCATCCTTGGCACACACCTTTAATCCAAGTGCTTTCTGCTTGAATACTGTAAACAGAATTAAATAAAGTAAACCATAGGTCAAGAGGTGGAGCAAGCAACCAGTTGACAGGAAGTGAATATAGAAAAAATAAACTGGAGAGAGTAAGAGGGAGTCTGAAGCATGTATAAAGAGACACACAGAAATTAGAAGGGAGGGACATTCAGCTTGAGTTTTTTTTTTTTATGAGATGGTGAGGGGAAGGAGCTTTCCTTCTTTTGGGATATCGGCTGAGGAGGAAGGTCAGCTGGGTGCTTTCTCTGACTCTCTAAGTGAGGAGGCTTTCACTCCAGCATCTGGCTCCTGAGTCTTTATTGGTGAAAGAAAAGAATTGGGATTTTGTTACAAACAACAGAGGAGGACACTCACTGTTAAAACCTGGCTCCAACATGTGCATGTACACATGTTGGACACACATATACATATATTAATATATATAACTCACATGCACTCACGCACAAATATGTGGAATTCAACTATGTACCCAATGGGGAAAAAGATACACTCAAACCAGAGCAACTCAAAGTAAAAGAAACACAGAAAATAGCTACTTGAATGGCAGGTAACACTGTGCTTTCTATAAAACTGTGAAATGTCTTTAAGCTAAGGAATTTTAATGGTAAAAGAAATGCATCCAATGAGTACCCAACTAAATGGGATAATTCAGGAATTACTATTTTCATTTCTCTGTTTTTTTAATGGTTTGCCTTTTAAAGGTGATTTATTTTATTTTATTTTTTATTTTTTTTTATTTTTTTTATCAGTTACATTTTATTAACTCTGTATCCCAGCCGTGTCCCGATCCCTCATTCCCTCCCAGTCCCTCCGTCCCTCCCTCATCTCCACCTTGCCCCTTTCCAAGTCCACTGATAGGGGGGACCTCCTCCCCATTCATCTGATCCAGTTTTATCAGGTATCTTCAGGACTGGCTGCAAAGCCCTCCTCTGTGGCCTAACAGGACTGCTCCTCCCTTCGGGGGTGGGGAGACCAAAGAGCCAGTCACTGAGTTCCTGTTAGAAATAGTCCCTGTTCCCCTCACTTTGGGAAACCAATTGGTTACTGAGCTACCACAGGCTACATCTGAGTGGAGGTTCTAGGTTATATCCATACATGGTCCTTGGTTGAATGTCCGTCTCAGAAAAGACCCTGTGCCCAGATATATTTGGTCCTTGTGGAGCTCCTATCCTTTCCCCATCAGACTAACTCCCCTTCTTTCTTATGATTCTCTGTACTCTGCCAAAGGTTTGGTCATGAGTTTAAAGGTGATTTTTATGACACCGTCCTACTACCTCAACTTCTCTAGGAAATGAAAAGGATAAGACTCTGGAAATTCATAGATGTTTACATTTGGAGGCCAATTCTTTGCTCACATCATTTGCTGTGTACTTATGGATGGTGGCTTTGATTAACATGATATGCCTTACCAGCCCTTCACTTGGTTTGATATTTGCCAGCTGAATCACTTCCAGGTGAGCAGACTGTGAAACCAGAGGATCTGACGACAGGGATATGATGTGGTCACAGACTCCAGAAAGAGTTTTACACTGGAAATGAAAGAGGAAAGTTATGGTAAACACGTTTTGTAAATAAGATACAAATCAAGGTTTTATTTTATGTTTAATTATGTATATATATGTGTGCTGACACCCTGATAGGAATCAGATATATCTAGGTAGTTGTGAGCTACTCAATGTGGGTGATAAACTCACTCTGAATCTCTGAGCCATCTTTCCAGTCCCTTTAAATGCATTTGTCTTGACTTACTGGAACACGTTTACCTCTGCATAAAATTTCCTACTTCTATAACGCGTAGCTTGCAACATCTAATCTACTTCTTCACTCTTTGACCACTCAGAAAGTTATCTTATTCTAAACCCCTCTGAGGCAGGGACCATTTATATCCCAGTCATCTCTAAGTTTTCCCCTTACCACTCACATCTTAATACTGTAAATACACGATATGAATGAGCAGAAGATCAAACAATCAGGTTTATTTAATTAAAATTTTTAATATTAGTTACACTTTATTAACTTTGTATCACAGCCGTAGCCCCACCCCTCTCTCCCTCCCAGTCCTACTCTCCCTCCCTCATCTCCTCCCTGCCCCTTTCCAAGTCCACTGATAGGGGAAGACCTCCTCCCTTTCATCTGACCCTAGCTTATCAGGTTATCTTCAGGACTGGCTGAAAACTCCTCCTCTGTGGCTTAGCAAGGCTGCTCCTCCTTCGGGGTGGGGGTCAGGGGGAGGTCAAAGAACCAGCCATTGAGTTCATGTCAGAAATAGTCCCTGTTCCCCTTTTTCCTTACTAGGGAACCCACTTGGATACTGAGTTATCTTTTTTTTTTTTTTTTTTTTTGTGGGGACGAAGGCATTATAATCTAGCTCCATAGTGTTTTACTTGTGCTGTGGTGATTGCATTAGTCTACCTTGAAGGTGATGATTCTCTATCTCCCTGGGCTCAGCTTCCCTCCACTATAAATTTTCTTCTATAATGGGACTCATAGCTTTTGCATATGTTTCTCAACACTGCACTTTAATTGTAGTTATTAGCTCCTAAAGATAGATGTCACATAACACAAATACCCAGAGGGAAAAAAAATATGGGCCTGATGAGGATAAATGTTTATAATTACCATAATGAAAACAACTTTGTCTGTAAACAAGTTATAGCTTTGAGGCTGTTTTCTTCAAATAGAAAATTATATGATGCAATGAAAATTGCCTTATAAGATTTATAATCTAAGATATGATAATATATATTTCAACAGCCAAATATAGCTCTTATCCAAAGATAATAAACAAATGCTTACCTGTATTACCTATTGTTTTCCTTACTGTAAAGATTTTAGTTCTTACACATGAGGTGACTTAACACACCATTCTTAATTCCATGATCATCTTATAATCACCCTGGCCAGTCCAGCTGCACAATGACCATTATAAATTCACTCCTCTCTCTGATATTAAGGTCCCAGTGCTTTGGATAAAATGAATGTGTTCACCTTGATAAAGCTCTTCTTGTGATAGTGAGTGTTAATTATAAACTTGAAACTCTAGAATCACCTAGGATATAGGCCCAGTGCACATTTGTAGGGATTGTTTTGATTACATTAATTGAAGTGAGATGACCTGCCCATTATGGCAGCATTTATGCACAGCTATGTGATCCTGGATGGCATGAGAATAAAGAAAGGTAGCTGAGTGCTAACATTGATGCATCCACTGCTGTTTGTGATGATAGATGTGGTTTTACCAACTCCATCAAGCTCTAGATGCTGTGACTTTCTCCACAGTGATGGACTTTAACTTGGAACTGTGAGATAAAATGAATCATTTCTTCTTTGTCAGCCTCCCCAGTGCTTGTAATAGAGCTGTGAACATTACACCAGGTTTACATTACTATTTTAAAACTCAATCATATTTATGCTAGCTAAGACTGTATTTTAGAAAAATAATAGAGTGGAAAAATAGACTGTAATCATTATTTAATATTATTGCTAGCAGAAATTGTTTGTAGAGTGCTTACAAATGATTGGCACAAGGAAAAATACTTCATATTCATTCTGATTTATCATTCTAACTTCCTAAAATATGTATTATTATAGCCAGCTGAACAAATGTGAGAATTAGGATAAAAAAAAAAAAAAAAGCAATGATTGCTGATTTGGCAGAATGATCTGAATTCTTCTTTTTCTTCTCCTCCTCCTTCAAGACAAGGTTTCTGTGCAGTTTCCTAGACTCCCTTTACAGACCAGGCTGGCCTAGAACTCACAGAGATCCGCCTGCTTCTGCCTCCCTGAGTGCTGGGATTACAGGAGTGTGCCACCACAGCTGTCTATGATCTGAATTCTTAATTATTCTGTTTACTTTGATTATTAGTTATTAACTATTTCTAATAAACTTCATTTGTACCTTTTTGTCTGCATTAGACAAATGTTAGATAACACAACTAAAACATAATATAATAAAACTAAATCATATTTACAAGTGTTTTACAACTTAAAATATTCCTTGTAATACGTCTTTCTACAAAAGCTTACAGTAATTTTAGTAGCAAAAGGGCAATTCTACTGTATCTATAAGATGACTGGCATCACTTTACAAAAGGCATTTTTTTCAATATTCATTTCAAAGGATTTCACATCTTTAGTTCAAAACAAAAAATAAAAACTCATAAAAACACGTTCAAATGAAATGAAAGACTGATGCGCCGTATTGGTCTGGTGGTTAGGATTCAATCTTCTCTCAAATAAACCTAAAGAAAATATACAATGATAATAAATATTATGACCAGCTTTTTGGGTTGTATTAAGCTATCCAAGATTCTGACAAAGAATGCCTGAATAACAATGGAAAAAGCTAGTTACAATGAATAACAATTTAAATATATGTAGTTTCAGGTTATTTTTAATAGGGTGGTTAGTTTATATTAGTATCAATTATGAATTAATAAAATTAATAGTTTATAATTTTAGAATATAGAGGAGCCTTTCCAAGATACGTTCCTGTGAATCACAAGAACATACTATTTATTTATTTATTTTATTTATTACAATTATTCACAGTGTAGCCCCCTCCCTCATCTCCTCCTATTTCCATCTTTCCTCCCTCCTCCTCTCCTCTCCCTCTTCCCTAGTCCACAGATAGAAGTCCTCCTCCCCTACTGTCTGACCCTAGCCTATCAGGTCCTATCAGGAGTGGCTGGATCCAATTCCTCTGTGGGCTGTCTAGGTCGCCACACCAGGGAGAAGTGATCAAGGAGCAGGCAATGGAGTTCATGTCAGAGACTGTCTCTTCTCCCCTTACTAGGGAACCCACATCGAGACTGAGCTGTAGATGGGCTACATCTGAGCAGGGGGTCTAGGTCCTCTTTATGCATGGTCTTTGGTTAATGCATTAGTCTCTGTGGGGCCCCTTTGGGGTTTGAATTTTTTGGCTTTGTTGGTCTTCTTGGGTGATTCCTATCCCCTCTGGGTCCTTTAATATCCCCTTCTTCCAAAAGACTCCCTGAGCTCTGTCCAAAGTTGGCAGTGTTTATCTGCATCTGCTTAGATCCCCTGCTAGGTGGAGTCTTTTAGAAGACATTTGTGGTAGCCCCCTATCCAGTTCCCTCTCTTCTACCACTTCAGGTACCTCTTTTCCCTTCTGAATGAGAATGAAGCATCTTCCCTGGGGTCCTCATTGTTTAGCTTCTTTAGGTTTGTATTGTCTATTTTAATATAAAAATTGTAAGGGGAAAAGAAGATCTGGGCAAAATATGTTTATTAATATGATTTTAAATGCAACATGTTAGTCACATTAGAGAAGTCACAAATAGATATGATTAACCAATAATAAGATACAACATTCTTTCATTATCTCTGAACTTATCTGATAGTATTAGATAAATAAAGTTTTACCTATTATATTTTAAATGGAAATTTATCAAGTGATCTAAATGCAAACAACAGTGAAAAGCTAAGCAATAGAAAAGTCTTATGTTAACTGTAGAGGATGCCCAGGCTATCTGGCGCTTTCTAAGACAATTAGGAATATTGCTTCCTCAAGACCCAGCTATACCACTGCTAGGTATATACCCAAAGTTCGTTCGAGTACACAAAAGGGATACTTGCTCAACCATGTTTATAGCAGCTTTATTTGTAATAGCCAGAACCTGGAAACAACCCAGATGTCCATCAATGGAGGAATGGGTACAGAAATTGTGGTATTTTTATACAATGGAATACTACTCAGCAATCAAAAAGGAGGAAATCATGAAATTTGCAGGCAAATGGTGGGATCTAGAAAAGATCATTCTGAGTGAAATATCCCAGAAGGAGAAAGACAAACATGGGATATACTCACTTATATAGACCTATAAGATATGATAAACATAATGAAATCTATACACCTAAAAAAGATAATCAATTGAGCAGACATGGGGCAAGATGATCAATCCTCGTTTAGAAAGACAGATGGGACGTGCATTGAACGTATGACAGGAGTCTACTGAGTGCATCTGAAAGACTCTAACTAGCAGTGTTTTCAAAGCAAAGACTCATGACTAAACCCTCGGCAGAGTACAGGGAATCATAAGAAAGAAGGGGAGTTAGTCTGATGGGGAAAGGATAGGAGCTCCACAAGGACCAAATATATCTGGGCACAGGGTCTTTTCTGAGACTGACATTCAACCAAGGACCATGTATGGATATAACCTAGAACCTCCACTCAGATGTAACCTGTGGTAGGTCAGTAATCAATTGGTTTCCCAAAGTGAGGGGAACAAGGACTATTTCTAACAGGAACTCAATGACTGGCTCTTTGGCCTCCCCACCCCCAAGGGAGGAGCAGTCCTGTTAGGCCACAGAGGAGGACTTTGCAGCCAGTCCTGAAGATACCTGATAAAACAGGATCAGATGAATGGGGAGGAGGTCCCCTCCCATCAGTGGACTTGGAAAGGGGCAAGGTGGAGATGAGGGAGGGAGGGAGGGAGGGACTGGGAGGGAATGAGGGAGCGGGACACGGCTGGGATACAGAGTTAATAAAATGTAACTGATAAGAAAAAATAAAATTAAAAAAAAAGAATATTGGTGTTTTCCTTCTTTTCTGCACTGAAACCATCTGGTCGTGAGTTTTTCAAATTTTGTGATGTATAGCTTTTTGAAGTAGGACCTAATGATTCCTTTGATTTCCTCAGTGTCTATTGATATGTCTCCCTTTTTTAATCTGATTTTGCTGATTTGGATAGTTTCTCTCCTCCTTTTAGTTAGTTTGTTTAAGGGTTTGTCTATCTTGTTGATTTTCTCAAAGAACCAGGTCTTAGTCTCACTGATTCTTTGAATTGTTTTCTTTGTTTCTAATTCATTGATTTCAGCTCTGGGTTTGATTATTTCCAATCCTCTGCTCCTCTTGGGTGTGTCTGCTTCTTTTTTTTCCCCTAGGGCTTTTAGGTACACTGTTAAGTTGCTTGTATCAGATGTCTCCCACTTCTTTCTGCAGGCACTTAGTGCTGTGAACTTTCCTCTTAGCACTGCTTCCATTGTGTCCCATAAGTTTGGGTAAGTTGTGCCTTCATTTTCATTGAATTCTAGGAAGTCTCTAATTTCTTTTTTCATTTCTTCCTTGGCCAAGCTGTCATTGAGTAGAGAGTTGTTTAGTTTCCATGTGCATGTAGGATTTTTGTTATTTCTGTTGTTGTTGTGGTCTAGTTTTAGGCCATGGTGGTCTGATAGGATGCAAGGAATTATTTTGATCTTATATCTGTTGAGGCTTGCTTTGTGCCCGACTATATGGTCAATTTTTGAGAATGTTCCATGTGGTGCGAAAAGAAGGTATATAGTCTTTTGAGTTTCGGTGAAAAGTTCTGTAGACATCTATTTGGTCTATTTGATTTGGAACCTCTGTGTTATTTCCCTATTTAGCATCTGTCTAGATGATCTGTCCCTTGGTGAGAGTGGAGTATTGGCATTTTCCACTATTAAGGTGTTGGGATGGATGTTTGATTTAAGCTTTAAAAATATTTCATTTACTAATGCAAGTGCTCTGGTATTTGGGACATAGATGTTGAGGATTGTGATGTTCCTCCTGGCGGATTTTTCCTTTGATGAGAATGAAATGTCACTCCTCAACTTTTTTGAGCAATTTTGGTTGAAAGTCTATTTTATTAGATATTAGGATAGCTACCCCAGTTTGTTTTCTAGGTTTGTTTGCTTGAAAAACCTTTTGCAGCCATTTACTCTGATGTACTGTCTATCTTTGTTGCAGAGGTGTGTTTCTTGGATGCACTAGAAATGTTGGGTCCTGTTTCTGCAACCATTTTGTTAGTCTGTCTTTTTATTGGAGAGTTGATTTCATTGATGTTGATAGAAAATAGTGACCAATGAATTTTAGTTTTTTTTTTTTTTAATTGTGGAGTTGGTGGTGTTACCGTGCTTCTATGCTTGTTTTCTTTTATTTACTTATTTACTGTTTTGCAATTATCTATATCCTTGGGTAGAGTTGATTTCTTTAGATTGGGGTTTTCTTGGAGCTATCTTCTGTATGGCTGGGTTGCTGTGTAGATATTGTTTATGTTTAGTTTTGTTATGGAATATTTTGTTTTCTCCATCTATGTTGATTTAAAAGTTTGCTGGGTGTAGTAGACTGGGTTGGCATCTGTGTTCTCTTAGAGTCTGCATGACATCTGCCCAGACCCTTCTGGCTTTCATGATTTCTGTTCAGAAGTCTGGTGTGATTCTGATAGGTCTACCTTTATATGTGACTTGACCTTTTTTCCTTACTGCATTTATATTTTTTCTTTGTTCTATAGATGTAGTGTTTTGACTATTATGTGACATGAGGAGTTTCTTTTCTTATCTAGTCTATTTGGTGTTCTGTAGGCCTGTTGTATATTTATTGACAGTTTTTCTTCAAGTTGGGAAAATTTTCTTCTATGATTTTCTTGAAAATATTTTCTGGACCTTGGATCCTGGAATCTTCTTTTTCATGTATTTCTATTATTAGATTTCGTCTTTTCATGGCATACTTAATTTCTTGGATGTTTTGTATTTAGAACTTTTCTGAATTAATTTTTTCTTTGAGAGCTGTAGCAATTTCTGCAAGTGTATCTTCTTTGCCTTTGATTCTCTCTTCTACCTCTATTATTCTGTTGGTAATGCTTACCTTTGTGGTTCCTGATTTCTTCTCTAAGTTCTCTAACTCCAGGCTTTTCTCTGTTTGTGTTTTCTCTATTGATTCTAATTCTGGTTTCATATTTTGCACCATTTCCTCATCTGTTCTGAATGTTGATTTTTGTTTTTTCTATGATGGCCTCTATTTTTATTCATTTCTTCTCTTTATGCCTCTTGTGCCTCTACATGTGCCTCTATTTGGTTGTATTTGTTTGTATTTCTTTGAAAGCTTTGTTCATTTCCTTTTTATGTGTCTCTAATAACTGGTTAAGCATAGATTTGAGATCATTTTCCTGTGTTTTTGATGAATTTAAATATTCATTGATTTTTTGGGGGGGGTTTCTGGTGAAGCCATAATGTCCTGATTTTTGTTGAACGTGTTCTTACGCCTACCTCTAGCCATCTGCTTATCCATAACCTTTGCTGTTTGTTCTGGAGTCTGTACTTCAGACTGGTCCATCTGTCTGTGGAGTCTGGAATATTCTTCAGGAAGATGACATAGGTCCACTAATTTGAGAGTGGATATTGGTGTTTCTGCTGTAGCTAAGGGGAGGAAGTTTGCAGTCACATGTGCCCAAGCATGGGAGCATGCATGGAAGTGTGCCTTGAAGGACTGGGTGCTAGAGTGTTTACATGCCTGGAAGAGTGGAGCATAAGCGTAGCTCCATTCTTGGGTGCAATGTATAAGCACAGATTCTCTGAATGCCTTATTGGCCCAGAGGCCTGTTGTACTGTCCTCCAAGAATTCAGATCTGCTTGGATTGCACCATCTTGACTCCAGGAATTGTTTGCCTGGGCTCCACTGGGAGACCCATAGAATAGGAGCTTCATTGTTGAGGACACTGTCCCGGGAATCCCCATGTTGCCCACAGTGGGGCTGTGGGTGGGAGGGATCTCTTGTCTGGCTGCTATCTTAGATGGACCCTGGATCTGAGGCTCTGCATACACTCACTTGAAAGAGCACTCACTCTCTCACAGGCCTATGGGGAATGGACAGAGGTTCTCTTGGTTCTCTACTCTCAGATTTGTGTCAATTTCACAGTTTTCGAACCTGTACCCCTCAGATATGGTGTGCACTGGTGGCCATAATCTTTGATCTAGGTGTATTACAGCTTTCAAAAAACCCTTTGATATCTGAGGATGACTGCCTCTGGCAAATACTCGTAGTGGTTATGACTTAATATAGGACGTGGAGATTGTTGGGTTAAAAACACCGTAAACCTAGAATACATACATTATCTTTTGATAGTTTGTTAAAACTGCCATTTAAAAATAATTAGCACTTCTATGTTCTTTTTTTGTTCTTAACCATCTTACCTGTTTGTTTATCATGTATTCTTTGTCATTCTGTACCTTTTTATTTGGAATTTGATTTATTTTGTTTCACTTATTTTATGATTTTACTGTGTTGTATTTACCATGAATGTACTTTAATAACCTTGTTAATCTAAAAATATGTGTTTGTAAATTTTGGTTTCTGCACATAAGTTTTGGCAATTGTTTTCTTTGAAATATTTGCAGTTTTTAATCCACTGTTTTTTGGTAATATACTCATTTATGTTCATCCTCATTCATACTCATTTATTCTCTTTCTCCTCTTGCCTGTCTCATATGTGAGACAGTGTCAATTTGTAGCCAGGTTTACTTGGAGCTCACCCTCCTGTCTCAATTTTTCAAGTGTTGGATTATAAACATACTCCACCAAACTGACCTTCTTTTTCTCTAGATCCTCTGGTTGAATAAACGCAGGGTTACCTCTGCATTTATTTATGATAATTATGAAATATTACTATGACAATATCTTGAAATAATTATCATCCCAACGTACTTTCTATCTTTGGTGAGTATCTAAATTTCTTTTCCAAAATTGTTGTAGTATAGCCTTTATTATTGCTTTCCTTCTCTGATAGTTGGTGAGTTAACCAAAATCTAACTGCAAAAACCTTTATTTCCTGATGCAAATATCTTAGCAATATATTATTAGAATCTACTGCCATTAAACTCTAATTTTTTCTTTAGTATCCAATATTCATTTAAATAATTTTAGTATAGTTTCGGAGGAGACAGGAGGAGGGTACAGCCTGGATACAAAGTTAATACATTGTAATAAATAAATAAAAATAAATAAAATGAGTGCAACTATAAATTTTTTAATCAAAGTTTTTATTAATTATTATTATTTATTCACTTTGTATGTCTGCTGTAGCATCTTCCCTCATCTTCTCCCAACCCTTCCCTCCCTCCCTATTCTCCCCCTATGCCCCTCCCCTAGGGAGGACCTCTTCCCCTTCTATGTGACCCTAGCCTATCAAGTCTCATCAGGACTGGCTGCATTGTCTTCCCCTGTGGAAAGGCAAGGCTCCATCCCCCCGGGGGGGTGATTAAAGAGCCAGCCACTGAGTTCATGCCAGAGAAGGTCCCTGTTCCCATTAGTAGGGGGCCCACTTGGAGACTGAGTCAATAGGCTACATCTGAGCATGGATTTTAGGTCATCTCTATGCATAGCCCTTAGTCGGAGCATCGGTCTCTGCACCCCCAGTGCCCAACTTTTTTTTTTTGACTCTGCAACTATTCAATTTTAATCTTATGTTTCTAGCAGCCAATACAGAGGGGAAATTAAGTACAAGTGTATTGGATCAAATAAGAGATTATTACTGAAAAACTGCATAAAGAGAAAATCAGGATATACACTCTGACAAACACTCTGACAAATAAAGCCTTGAAATAAACACAATAAAGAACCCATAGAAGTAGGTCAAAGTTTAAGTAAATTCAGTAATTCAGGAGGAACAGTCATTGTCACAGAAAGTTCAATGCCAATGAAACAGTCACTCAAAGGAAATAAATAATATAGGACACCAAGACTCTGCTCATTTTCCATAATAACTGAAACAATATGCATAACTAATTAGTAGCCCTAAGTTCCACAGGAAACAGGACAGTACAATTGACAAGGCCTCAGGGAACTTGAATTGGTAGTAGCTGCTAGAACTAAAAAGAGCATGTGCATGATCTAAGTTCAAATTCAGCATTTAAATGGTTAATATCTGCAACCCATAGTTTTATCTATTGTAAATGTATAATTAAATGATATATGGGTTGGGTTAAGTCTTATTAAAAATGCTTCAGAGCAGGATATGTTTTCATTTATGGATTATTTATTGTGGAAAATATACAAACACATGATGGAACAGCTTGGAAATGTGATCCAAAGTGTAGACACCAGATTCATGTGTTTTATATATACCTTATATGGCAATTTTATACATTATTTCAAATACTTTTCCTGCAGATATGTACCCTGAAGTATCAAAAATAATGGTGTCAACATTTTGGCAACACACAAGGAAAATCAGTGATTATTTGATATCACCAACACTGGTTACTCTAAATTTATGTGATACCGAAAAGCAGCTACTGTCCTATTCTTATTCACACATAAGTACAATAGTAAAAATAAGATATACCATGGACACCGCTGAAATAGATGTTAAGAGTAACATAGTGACACAATTAGCTTCATAAAAATATCTATATCAGCTGTTATTCAGTAGCCACAATAAACAACTACAGACTTTTGGTGTCTACCTAAGATGTGATTTGATTAAAAGGCTTTTGCAAAAGATGTTTTATTGTTTTATCTAAGAATCAAGATCAATAGCGGCTCTCAACTTTTCGATTATGGTGGCCCTTTGATACAGTTCCTTATGTTGTGCTGACCCCCAACCATAAAATTATTTTTGTTGCTACTTCATGACTGTAATTTTTCTGTTATGATTCATAATGTAAATATCTATGTTTTCTGATGGTCTCAGCTGATCCCTTCTGAAAGGGTCATTAGCCGCAATGCACGGGTTGAGAACCACTGGATTAGAAGTAGTTAAGAGATGCAGAGGTAGGTCTCCTAGGAATGAGGAAATACTGTGCTGGATTCTTTTAAAAACGTTTCTTCCAGAGTCATCTACCCCATTATTATTATTATTATTATTATTATTATTATTATTATTATTATCATTTTGTCTCAGAAGCCTCTCCTTCATCTTATTAACTATTGTGATTTCTAACTAATAAACATTTTTCTTTTCTTCCAATGAGCCCATTATCCGTTTTCATTGTGTCCCTGAAGTGTTAAAAATGTCACCTTCATTCTAACTATTGTCATGATCATCTTGATTCAGAACCATTTTGACTATTTTACCATCAGCCAATGAATGAAAACTACAGTGACAACAATGTAGTATAACCTTTTTTGATAGCCACTTCAATGCATAGTTTCATTTTTCCAACAGCACAAGCTTTATAACAACAAATATTTAAAACTTTCAGATCCAGTCTTGCCTTAAACTTCCACAACTAGCTAATGAAATATAGTTCCTTTAAGTTTGGGTTTACTGGGGTAGATCAGTTATTGTTAGTGGAAGGTGTTAATTACAATACAATGGGTCCACAATTTAAATATATAACTGAGATTTTTAAAAAATTTATGTGGGATTTTGTTCATCATGTTAAAATAGTATTTCAACAGTTCATTCTTTTTCTTTTTTCTTTAATTTATTCATTACAATTTATTCACTTTGTATCTTTGCTACAGCCCCCTCCCAAGTCTCCTCCCAGTCCCACCCATCCTCCCTGTTCTTCCCCTATGCCTTTTCCCTAATCCCTTGATAGGGGAGGATCTTCTACCCTTCTATCTAGGTATGCATAGTGGTCTTCCAACACCACAATCTTCTGTAAAATGTTTCATACTTATACTCCTTGTCCAATCTCTTCAATCACTTAATTTTTCTATTAGAGATCAATACATCTTTCTCTTTTTTTTTTCACTGTGACACATACAGTTATCTATAGGCACTTTGGGGGTATTTTTAGCAATATCTTTATATTACAGAGAGAACAAGCAAAATTAATTAAACAAACAAACCACAGTAAGTAATATACACAGGTCTTATGTAGAACATGGATTTGGCCCAGACACACATCATTTCATTATTTTTTGAAGATATTCTTGCAGTAGATATATAACAAGTTTTGTTGAGGTCTGAGTCATCCTTTCCTTGGCAATATTTGATTAATTGTGTTTGAGCCTAAATTTCCAAAGAGCCTCATTGGCGGCTTTGAGGTGAGTTCATGGGGAAAAAGTATTTGCTGGCAAGCCCAATGCCTTGAGTTTAATCTTTGAAACCCACATTGTAGGTGAGAGCCCACTCCCACAAATTTACTGTGAATTTCACATGTGTGTGCTGTTACATACGTGTGTGCATACATAATAAATAAAATAAATAAAAAACATTATTGTACTTTGAATACATTTCAGGATTACGACTCACTCTGTATCATGCATAAAGAAGTTAAACTAATGATTGGAATACATATGTATATGTATTCCAAATATGTATATTTTAAATATACATATTTAAATATGTATATTTTAACTACATAACATTTCCTTTCTATTTTTCAGAACCTATGGATAGCTGGAGGAAAAAAAAAGAGTTAGACATTGTTATTTTTTTCTTGTTAGACCAAAAAGTAGAAGCGTACATTAATTGTTATTTCCTGAGACTAACCAAAAGAAGTAACAAAGGTTCTCACTGCTACATAATGAGTGGAAGAGCATTAACTCAGCATTGCTGCCATTCCGAGTTCATGTTTTGTCCCATACATTTAGGTTAGATATTTTACAAATGTCTTACTCCTGAGATATAAAATAACATTTGTGTGAGTTGAAATAATAAATTACAAAGTCATAAACAGAAAGAATAAAAATGGCATGATATATGAAGTGCAATTAACAAGTAACCATTAATTGCAGAAGTGCCATGTTCTCTCAGTGGAAGTAAAGACCGTATTAGAACAGGTGAGTATTCATTAAAAAGGAGATTTAAAAAATAAAGTAAGCTATCCACTGACAACAAAAAGATGCCTTTCACTGAGTATTATAAAACCATAATTTATTTCTCATAATAAAATATCAGCCTAAGAGCAATGAAATTTGTCTTCTGATCTCTACAAGCATATTGTGGCATGTGTGCCTACCTCCCTCAACATCGACAAAATAAATAAACAGAAAAAAATGACCAAAGCCATTAATGGATTTAATGCCAATAATACCAAATTGACACTTAGAAGTCTGGTTGTTGAATATAAAATCAGAGCAAGGAAGTTTGATTTTCTTAAGAAATATTTCATTCAGCTGGCCACAGTGGCACATGCTTGTAATCCCAATACTCAGGAAAGTAGAGGCACGTGGATCTCTGCGAATTTGAGACTAGCTTGGTCTACAATGCCAGTATAGGACAGCCAAAGCTACACAGAGAAACTCTGTCTCCAAAAATTGAGTAAAAACAGAAATATTTTATCCATATGAATATACTGTTAAATAAAATACTCCCTTTCTAGAAATACCTTGTTCTAATCTTTTTTAAAATCATACATGTACTGGAAAAATACTTACCAATTTTGAGTTCAAGATAATTTTATTTTACTGAAGTCTTGCTTTATACTACAATATTCAATTATTAGATTATATTTTTTCTGTTACATAAAACAGGATGACCGTAACTAATGTGTTTTGATTCTTCTATAGGTTTCCTAAAATGTATATTTAATTAACATAGGTTAAAACATTTCTTCTTCCTCTTCTTCTCAATTTATTCACTTTTTGTCCCAGTTGTAGATCCTTCCTTTGTCTCCTCCTGTTCCTACCCTCTCTCCCTCTTCCTCCTATATCCCTCTTCTCTAGTCCACTGATATGGGAGGAGGACCTTCATCTTACCCTATCCTATCTGACTTATCCTATCTGACCCTAGCTTATCAGATCCCATCAGCACTGCCTGGATCCTCTTCCTCTGTGGACTGTCTAGGTTGCCCTACCAGGGAGAAATGATCAAGGAGCAGGCAGCCAAGTTTATGTCAGAGACTTTCTCTACTTCCCTAACTAGAGCACCCACATGGAAACTGAGTGTCTGAGGACTACATCTGAGTAGGAGGTCCTTTCCATGCATGGCCTTTGGTTGATACATCAGTCTTTGTAGTCCTCCCTGGGCCCAGTCTTTTTTGGTTTGTTGGTCTCCTTGTGGGACTCCTGTCCCCTTCAAGACCTCTTAATACCCCTTCTTCTAAAAGACTCTGTCCAAAAGTGCTCTGTCCAAAGTTCAGCTGTGAGTCTCTGCATCTGCTTCAATCCCCTGCTAGGTAGTTTTTTTAGAGGACATCTGTGGTAGGATACTCTCCTGTTCCCTCTCTTCTACAGCTTCTGTGTCTATCCTGTTTTCCCTTCTTAATGAGAATTAAGCATCTTCCCCAGGGTCCTCGTTGTTGATTAGGTATGTAGGTTTTAGTATGTTTATCTTATATTATATGGCTAATATCCAATTATAAGTGAGTATATACCATGTGTGTCTTTCTGCTTCTGAATTACCTCACTCAGGATGATCTTTTCTAGTTCCATCTATTTGCATGTAAATTTTGTGATTTCCAAATTCAAGTGACAACACATGCAGGAGAGAATGTAGAGAAAGGGAAACCCTCCTCCATTCTTGGTAGGAATGTAAACTTGTACAACCATTTTGGAAATCATTCTGGTGCTTTCTCAGAAAACTGGGAAGAGTGCTACCTCAAAAACCAGCTATACCACTCCTAGGCATACATCCAAAATACACTCCACCATACAACAAGGATATTTGCTCAACTATGTTTGTAGTAGCTTTATTAGTAATATCCAGAATCTGGAAACAACCTAGATGTCCCTCAACAGAGGAATGGATACAGAAATTGTAGTACATTATGATACACAATGGAATACTAATCAGTTATTATAAACAAGGTTAATACATTTTTATTATGGATTACTTTTTATAAGTCATAGTGTATTAATTGTTACTTAAATATTGGGTACTTACCACATGAAGAATTTTATTTTCAGTTTCATATACAGTGCAATCCTAAAAAAAAAAAAACAGCAAATATTATGTTCAAGAAATTAGGCACCCATTTTAAGCTATGTTTTTAGGGATTGTACTAAGAAAAGTTCTGACATTTCAAGTAAAAACTGAAACAAGACTGGAAAAAATCTGGAATTTTTACTTTTTACCCAAGTAGTAATAATGGTAACGTTAGACAGTTATTTTCCTTAAGTAAATTTTCTAATTTGACTATCTTTAGACACATGTAAAAAAGAGGAATACACATTTAGATTACTTTTGAAACATTTAAATTAGAATTTTTTTTCTATTTAAACTTTGTCCGTGATAAATTAATCTGTCAAAATATCGCCAAGGTTTTGAACACTGTTATTATAAATTAGACCATTAGTAAAACATTAACATTTATTTCAACGTTTCTATCAAAATCTCATACTTTATTATTTTTAACTACTACAAACTAACAAATCTATTTTTTCTTATATATTTGAACTTGATTGCCCGCTCTTTGATCACTTCTCCCTGGTGGGGCAAACCACCAGGCCACAGAGGAAGAAGATCCAGGAAGTTCTGATGAATTCTCTTAGGCTAAGGTCAAAGAGTAGGGGAGGAAGATTTCCCTTATTAGTGGACTAGGGAAGAGGGAAATAGGGGAGGAAAGGGAGAGAGGGTGGGGCCAGCAGGGAGATGATGGAGGAGGCCATGACTGGGGGACAAAGATAATAAATTTTAAATAAAGTAATAGTAATAATAATAAAATGATAACATGTTTATAGTTCTTTAAATTTTAATCTCTGTAATTTTAAAAGCCAACCATAAGTTTATTTACAACTGTTTGGTAAACAATAAGCCACAATATAAAAACATGACTTCAGCTGAGAAACTTAATACCTGTTATGTTCTTCAAGAAATTTGTAAGATGGACATAGACATTATATGTGGTAGTAGTGACCCAGTAAGAGTGAACTAAGAACTAAGTGAGAAATGATAAACTGCTTGTCCTAGAGGCTGACACATAGGGATTAACAAATATGCTGTTGCAGTATATTACTCATGTTTGATATCATTATTTTAATTTTTAAAAACCAATGACCTTTACTTAAAAATATAAAATTAACAATTACAGAGGAGGGCTTTGCAGCCAGTCCTGAAGATACCTGATAAAACAGGATCAGATGAATGGAAAGGAGGTCCCCCCTATCAGTGGACTTGGAAAGGGGCACGGTGGAGATGAGGGAGGGAGGGAGGGACTGGGAGGGAATGAGGGATCGGGACACGGCTGGGATACAGAGTTAATGAAATGTAACTGATAAAAAAAATAAAAATAAAAAAATAATTACTTGGCACATCCATATTCTACTCTGTTGTGTGTTTTAAATAATTTTATTTTGTTTCCTTTGAAATAAATTTTAAAGAGAAAATCCACAGTATGGTTTCGGCCTCTTTGACAAAAATCAGGTGTCCATAGGTATGTGGGTTTATTTCTGGGTTTTCTATTCGATTCTATTTATCCTCCAGTCTGTTTCTATACCAGTACCATGCCACATTTATTACTGTTGCTCTATAGTACAGTTTGAGATCAGGGATGGAGATACCTAAATAAGATCCGTTATTATACAGGATTGTTTTAGCAACTCTGGGTTTTCTGTTTTTCCATATGAAATTGAGAATTGTTCTTTCAAGATCTGTAAAGAATTGTGTTGACATTTTGGTGGGACCTGCATTGAATCTGTAGATTGCTTTTGGCAGGATGGCCATTTTCACTATATGAATTCTACTGATTTACGAACATGGGAGATCGTTCCATCTTCTGATATCTTCTTCAATTTCTTTCTTCAGAGACTTGAAGTTTTTTTCATACAGGTCTTTCACTTGCTTGGTTAGAGTCACTCCAAGGTACTTTACGTTATTTGTGGCTGGTGTTGTTTCTCTAATTTCTCTCTCAACCCCTTTGTCTTTTGTATACAGGAGGGCTACTGATTTTTTTGAGTTAATTTTGTATCCAGCCACATTGCTGAAGGTGTTTATCACCTGAAGGAGTTCCCTGGTTGAATTTTTGAGGTCAGTTATGTATACTATCATATCATCTGCAAATAGTGATACTTTGATTTCTTTCTGATTTGTATTCCCTTGATCTCCTTTAGTTATTGCTCTAGCTATGACTTCAAGTACTACGTTGAAGAGATAGTGGGTATCCTGCTTTTGTCTCTGATTTCAGTGCGATTGATTTAAGTTTCTCTCCTTGTAGTTTGTTGCTGGCTATAGCCTTGCTGTATACTGCCTTTACTGTGTTTAGGTATGTGCCTTGTATCTCTGATCACTCAAAGACTAAACATGAATGGGTGTTGGACCAGCTTTTGGCTTCAAGATCTCTCAGCTGGGTTCCCATCTGCCTGACCCACCTGGGTCACAGACACAAAGCCCAGATATGGTTAGCGGTGCACAGGCTAAATCTGGTCTGTGTGGTTTGTTAGTCACATATCCTTCTGTTACACGTGTCATTAATAAATATTTTAGCACACGAGAAAGCAGATACATAAATATTACTAAAGTAAAACAAACCGTTATACTCTCTTGATGTGATATATATATATATATATATATATATATATATATATATATATACATATATGTCTGCTCATTGAAAAAGCGTAGGAACAGAGATCATTTTAGTAATATACTAAACTTATTGGACCATATAGTTGTCTTTTCCCCTTGAATTAGGAGCTGCTCATCTACTGTGCTTGGCACACAGAAACGAGTGAAATACCGTGTGATGGTTCAATTGTCAATTTGTCCTGACCTAGAATCACTTGGGAGGAGAATCTCAAGTACGGGTTGCCTAATGTGGATTGGCCTGAGGCCAAGGCCAAGGGCATGTCTTAAGTGAATACGAAAAGTCCCAGCTTGTTGCGGCGGGTGCCTTTCTTTAGGCAAGGGCCCTGACTAATGGAAAAATTGAGCTGAGCTCAAGCAAGCAAGCAAAGATAGATGTATTCATTTTTCTGCTCTGGATGGTGAATTCAATGGGACCAGCTGATTGACAGTACTGCCTTGACTTCCTCACAGTGATGAACTGTGGTTGAAACTATTAATTAAATAAAGCCCTTTCTCCCCTACGTTGCTTCATGTTAGGGTATTTTATTATGGCAACAGAAACGAAACCAAATCATATTAGCATTTGCACAAATGTACCAAAAACAATACATGAAATTGCAGTTTTCATACATTTAAGGTTTAATGTCTTAAAAAGCATAAATGCCACATTTTATTCTTATTTTTTTATTTTTCAGAAAGATATAGTATTATTATTTTTAAAAATTTCAGTTCATTTAATTTACAGACCAGTGGGTGACCCTCCCTCCTCTCCTTCCAGCTCTCCTTTCCCTCCTTCTTCCTTCCCCACTCCCTTTCCCCCCAAGTAAAGGGGTCCCCTCCCCCCAATCAACCTTCCCTAGCACATCAAGTCATATAAAGACTGAGCACATCCTCATCCCCTGAGGCCAGGCAAGGCAACACTGCCAGGGGGAAGTGATCCAAAAGCAGGCAATAAAGTCCATGTTAGAAACAGTAACCTCCACACTTACCAGACATCCCATATGAAGACCAAGCAGTCCATAGGGCACATATGTGTGGGGGCCTAGGTCCAAACCATGCATGCTCCTTAGTTGATGTCTCACTCTCTATAAGTCCCCTTGGGTCTGAATTTTGCCTTTTTCTCAGACCTAATTCTATCAAGAAAGCTTCTGGAAGGGGCTGTTCACTCTGTGGATGGGTCTTTCTCCCTCACTTAATTCCTCCAGGAAATACTCTAACAGATTTTCTCAAAGGTGTGTCTCATCATTGATTTTAAATTTAACCATATTACCAAATGAGATTAATCATCACATTCTCCCAAACTTATTTATTTTTAAAAGTCAACACTTTTCTAATAAAATTCAAAAGAACTGTATTATAGCCTTACACACCAGCTGTAGTATAGTGCCAGAATTATTACATTAATATATATCAATTTAAGTGTTTTTGGAAATTGAACTGGTGATACATGCTCAGTGATTCCGATTTAATTTTATAAGAAAAGTCTAAGAAAATAGATACATCAAGTGGCCACGCTAGTTAAGATTTTCAACCAGAACAAAAAACATGTACAAAACTAAACACAGAATTCTCAATAGAGGAATATCGAATGGCAGACATGCTCAGTGTTCTTAGTCATCAGGGAAATGCAAATCAAAACAACCCTGAGATTCCATCCTACACACATGAGAATTACTAAGATAAAAAATTCAAATGACAACACATGCTGGAGAGGTTGTGGAGAAAGGGGAACCCTCCTCCATTGCTGGTAGGAATGTAAACTTGTACAACCACTTTGGAAACCAATTCGGTTGCTTTCTCAGAAAATTAGGAAGAGTACTACCTCAAGATCCAGCTATACCACTCCTAGGCATATATCCAAAATGTGCTGAAGTATACAACAAGGACATTTGCTCAGCCATGCTCATAGCAGGTCTATTTTTAATAGCCGGATTCTGGAAGCAACCTAAATGTCCCTCAACTGAGTAATGGATACAGATATTGTAGTACATTCACACAATAGAATACTACTCAGCAATTAAAAAAAAAAGGAAATCATGAAATTTGCAGGCAAATGGTGGGAACTAGAAAAGATTATCCTGAGTGAGATATCCCAGAAGCAGAAAGACACACAGGGTATATACTCACTCATAAGTGGATACTAGACATATAATATAGGATAAACCTAATAAAATTTGTACACCTAAAGAATCTAAACAAGAAGGAGGACTCTGGCTAAAATGCTCAAACCCCATTCAGAAAGGCAAAGAGGATGGACATCAGAAGAAGGAGTAAACAGGGAATAGGACAGGAGCCTGCCACAGAGGGCCTCTGAAAGGCTTTACCCTGCAGGGTATCAAAGCAGATGATGAAACTTATAGCCAAACTTTGGGAAGAGTGCAGGGAATCTTCTGAAAGAAGGGGAAAATAGAAAGACCTAGAGGTTACAGGAGCTCCACAAGGAGACCAAGAGAACCAAAAATTCTGGGCACAGGGGTCTTTTCTGAGACTGATAGTCCAACCAAGGACCATGCATGGAGATAACCTAGAACCGATGTAGCCCATGGCAGTTCAATGTCCAAGCAGGTTCCATAGTAATGGGAACAGGGACTGTCTCTGACATGAACTGACTGGCCTGCTCGTTGATCACCTCCCCCTGAGGGTGATCAGCCTTACCAGGCCACAGAGGAAGACAATGCAGCCACTCCTGATGAGACCTGATAGACAAGGATCAGAAGGAAGGAGAGGAGGACCTCCCCCATCAGTGGACTTGGGGAAGGGCATGCATGGAGAAGTGGGTGGGAGGGTAGAATTGGGAGGGGAGGCAGGAAGGAGCTACAGGGGGGATACAAAGTGAATAAAGTGTAATTAATAAAAATTAAAATAGAAAAGAAAATAAAACTCAAATGACAACAAATGCTGGAGAGGATGTAGAGAAAGAAGAACCCTACTCCATTGCTGGTGGGAATGTAAACTTGTACAACCACTTTGAAAATCAATCTGGCACTTTCTCAGACAATTAGCAATAGTGCTACCTCAAGATCCAGCTATACCCCTCCTAGGCATATACCCGAAAAATGCTCAAGAATACAAGGACATTTGCTTAGCCATAATTATAGCAGCTTTATTCATAATATCCAGAATCTGAAAACAGCCCAGATGTCCCTCAATAGAGGAATGGATACAGAAATTGTGGTACATTTATGCAATGGGATAGTACTCAGCAATTAAAAAGAAGGAAATCATGAAATTTGCAGGCAAATGGTGAGAACTAGAAAAGATTATCCTGAGTGAGGTATCCCAGAAGGAGAAAGACACACATGATGTATACTCACTTATAACTGGATAATAGCCACATAATGCAGAATAAATATACTAAAATCTGTACACCTAAAGGAGCTAAGTAAGAAGAAGGACCCTGGGTAAGATGATCAGTCCTCATTCAGAAAGGCAAAAGGGATGGACACTGGTAGAGGGAGAAAACAGGGAACAGGACAGGAGTCTACCACATAGGGTCTCTGAAAGACTCTACCCAGCAGGGTATTGAAGGAGCCAAACTTTGGGTAGAGTGCAGGGAATCTTCTGAAAGAAGGGGAAAATAGAAAGACCTGGAGGTTACAGGAGCTCCACAAGGAGACCAAGAGAACCAAAAAATCTGGGTACAGTGGTCTTTTCAGAGACTGATACTCCAACCAAGGACTATGCATGGAGATAACCTAGAACCCCTGCACGGATATAGCCCATGGCAGCTCAGTCTCCAAATGGGTGCCCTAGTTATGGGAACAGAGATTGTCTCTGACAAGAACTCAGTGGCTGGCTCTTTGATCAACTTCCTCTGAGGCTGGGGTGGGGGCAGCCTTAACAGTGCACAAAGGAAGACAATGCAGGCAGTCCTGATGAGGCCTTATAGGCTAGGGTCAGAGGAAAGGGGAGGAAGACCTCCCCCATCAGTGGACAGGGGAAGGAGCATGGGAGAAGAGGGAAGAGGGTGGGCTGGGAAAGAGGTGAGAGAGGGGGATACAACTGTGATACAAAATGAATAAATCATAAGAAATAAATAAATAAACTAAGAAAAACATATGGTAGAATTAAACTCACCATTTAAAATAACCATAGCTAAATGACTGTAAGTGAAATTTTTAAAAAAAATGAATATTCAAATAACATTTTGTAAGTTTTTAGGGTGCTCACCTGAAAAGGTACTGAACTTAGTCTACAGTAAAACATTTGGGATTCATTTGATTCGTTTAACTGACACAATTATAAGACTGAAGAGCAGAGGAGGAACCAGACAAATTCTACCTAAAAAGAATTCCCAATGGTAGCTTTTAATTGGCAGCACAAATAAAGGCATTGTTGCAAGAGCCACGTATCTGCAGTCAATCAAGTTAATGTAATCATTTTCAGATTTCAGCTTTCCATATAGGAAGTACTCAGAGACCAAGTTGAAATGCAGTCACAGGTTTCATATCCACTAAGATAAATTCTCAAATTGAGAGTGCCAAGATGATTTTGGTGAACATTTCATTTTTAGAAGAGGTTTATTTTCCGAGATTACTAAATGATAGAGGAACAACTAATGGAACTAAAATTATTAAATATAATTTACAAATTGGTAAAGTGGTTTAAAAACATCGCTGCTGGCTTACTCTAAACAGTCTTCCATTCCTTAGAACCATGGGATATAATTACACATTCACACAATTTATCAGTTTTTTTTCCCATCCACTAAACTTATTTTAATAGCTCACTGTAGTAAATAGTTCCTTATACTTTTTTTTATTTCTACCTTGTTTGGCCAAGATCGGCTTGTTTCTTATTGGAAGCCAGAGGCTTTTATCAAGCTTGAAGCCATGGCATATTAAAAACTGAATAAGAAAACCAACAGAGGCAGTGAATATTAAGAAGCTATCAGGGAAAATAATAAAAACTAAATGACTACACAATATTTTGTTTGGCACTAATTTTATTTAATTTGTTTTATTATGATAAATAAGCAGCCACAGGTACTTTAGAGGGTTAATGTTAAGTACTTGCTGCTCAAAGTGTGCATTTTATTAGCACTTGGGGCCAAATACTTTCCTAAAAACATATCTCTAGTTTTAAAAAGAAAACAATATTGCATATAGAAAAATCTACATCCTTGTGAACATATCAATGCTATGGAAAGATACATCTCTTCTGTTCTAGTTTTTTTTTTCATGCTAGAGTTGAATTTAGTTTTAAAAATTGGATTTGTAGCTATATACATTCCCACCCATTCTTTTCAATACTTAAAGCTGTCTTATCCTGTACAGGTAAAATGAAACCTGTAATTCTTCTTTAAACTTAGCTATATAATAATTCTTTAAACCATCCGATTGAAATTTTATTCACCTAGTTTCTAATGAGAAAGTATTCATAAAATGAGGACCATTCCTTCAATTTTGATCACTTCTTGCTTCAAAAAACAGATACACAGAAACACCATCTCATAAATGAACTGTATCATGGATTAGAATTAATTTTCCATTTCATAAAAAAAGATGTCTTTGCTATACTGAGCACAGAACATTCAAAATGAATTCTATTTCTACACACTACTATATAGTATACAATTAGTATACTATATAACTACTCAGCAAGTTTTAAGCATCAGAAAGTCATAATGCTCTTAATAAATAGCACTTCTCATTAACATATATGTATAGTATGCTCATAAGAACACTGTATAGATTACTAAATATATTAAAAAGTATAGATCTCTGGTGCTATTTATCATTGTACTTCATGGAGCTCTATATTTATGACCACCATAGATTTTCATCAGTCTAATTTTAGTGTTGATATCATTCTTTTTATGAACAATAAATAATAAACATTAAAAGATTCTTAAATGATTCACCGATGCAAGCCTTTGAACATAGTATATTCATACTAAACACCTTCATGTAACTCTGTCATTACGCTATTAAAATATTTTACATGCCTGAGTAATTCAAGCAACAAGTTCTCTCTTTCATATCTCTTTTCTGCCTCCCTTCATTCAAGTAAGTTTGCCAAAATGCTTTCTGGTATTTTGGAAATACAATGTCAGCCATCTTTGGGTGATGAATGATACATTAAACTTCATCCTTGTATTTCCTTATTTACTAGGAGAGAAAACAATAATAAATAAGACAATGTTAATTAAAAGGTCCATCTAAAGGAAATAAATTGCTGGGCGTGGTGGCATATGCCTGTAATCCAAGCATTCAGTGAGGCAGAGGCAGGTGGAGCTCTCTGAGTTCAAGGCCAGCCTAATCTATAAAGCAAGTCCAGGACAGCCAAGGCTACACAGAGAAACCCTGACTTGCCCACCGCCTCCTCAAAAAGAGGAAATAAATTATGATTAGTAATTCTGATTTATCTCTCTGAAAGAAGAGATGATATTTTTGTTCACTTAAGTGGCATTTGAATCAGAAAGCTGGGAATTCATGGGAACTCATGGCAAAGTAACACTTCAGGTTGTACAAAACTGAACAATGGCAAAATCAGCGAGGAAGATGAAGACTTTTTTGGTTAGCTCCAAAACTCTTTATTATGATTGTTTGTGGTTTTCTGGAATGTTTTCCCTCTGTTGCAAGAAAAGTTGCCTTAACGAAGAGTGAGAAGAACACTTATCTTTGGGTGTTAAATATTTGGGACAAATGTTTAAATTCTTGGTAAGGATTTGGTAAATTAGTAGTTGTAGATTCTCCACCAATAACCATGACTTTACTAGTACTGAATAGTTAGCTATGTTTCCTGTACTATGCATGGTTTCCTACTTCTTGAATGGGTCTCAGGTCCAATTAGAGAGCTGTTGTTTATCAACAGTTATGACTACCACCACCACCACCACCACCACTACAATATTAAGGTTATTATGTCATGCTGGTTGTTGATGCGGTTCATTGGTTGCCTCCTTCTTTGGAACCTTTCATGATGACTTTTGATATCAGGTAGGGAGGCATTAAGGTCAAGTCATCCAAGGGCAAAAGCAATAATCTGCATGTTTCAAGAGTCTCTTGGACAATCCCAATCAACAACTTAAAAGTGGGCTTATTGTGTCTGGGATTTTTGTTAGGTGGTTTGTGGCCCTTAGAGGAAACATTGTCAGCCCAGACAGGAAAAAGTTTGGTCAAACTATATATACGTGTGTGTATATATATATATATATATATATATATATATATATACACATACATATTTATACATATATACATATATGTAAATTTACATATGTATACACAGAAACATGTATTATAGGCAGAGTTTTTAGTAAATAGTTAATGCTATGATTCCTTATGGCTTTTTCACATATCAATGCTAGTTATCTAATTGGAGAAGTGTAAAAGTGGGGGTCACTTTAGGGAGCGGTCAGAGAGGTAAATACAGAAGGAGAGAGTAGGGTAAATGGGAGTAATGGCATACTTAATCTGGTTTGGGAAATGGGAAAAGGAAGGAGGCTCTTTAGGGAGGGAGGTAGCTAAACATAAGAGGAGCTTAAAATAACAATAGCTTCACTTTTTTTTTCTTACTTCAAGATTCCTTTGTTTTTATTATGTATGTATTGTTGGTTTGAATTTGTACGTGTAAATGCAATGCCTCTGTAAGCTAGTAGAGGCACCCCAGAGCTGAAGTGATAGCTATGACCTACCTGACAGGGGTGATGGGAACTGAATCAGGTCCTAGGGAAGACCAGTATGAGTTCTTAACCTCTGAGCCATCTCAGGCCCTGTTTGCTTTTTTGTTTTGTTTTTGTTGTTGTTTTGTGAGACATGGTTTCTTTGTGTAGCCTTGACTATCCTTGACTCCCTTTGTAGACTAGGCTGTCCTCGAACTCACAGCAATCCATCTCAAATGGATCTAAGAGTTTGAGGCTAGAACTACACAGTGAGATCCTATCTGAAAAAAGAGGGAGGGAAGGAGGGAGAGAGAGAAGAAGGGAAAGAGAGAATGTAGCCATCTAAAACATTTCACAACAGTCTGTGATTCAAATATAGCTAATTTTACAAAGACCACAAGTAGTCTGACAGAGGGCCACTGCTTCCTAAAAATGTTGGGATGTCTTTATTCTATAGTGACCCAAAGTGATTTTAACATTTCATCTAGCTATCTTCAGAAGACTGTTTAAAATGTCTTTATAGGGCCTGGAGAGGTAGCTTGGTGATTTAGCACACTGGCAGCTGTTCTAGGGAACTCAAGTTAATTTCCCAGCACCCACAGGGCAGATCACAACCATCTACAGCTCCAGTCCCAGGGGACCCAATCCCCTCTCCTGACCTCTGCAGGCATCATGCACACGCTGCATGGACATTTATGAAAGCAAAACAGCCATACATATAAAACAAAAAAGGGAAAGTCCTCTTTCTAATGCAGAGAATGCAGAGAAATAAACTACATAATCATTTATTTGCCTCAGAAATAACCACAGGACACTTGGAAACGATGGGTGCTTTAAGTGGAGAGCTGGCAGAAAAAATGTTAACTTTTTACTAACTTAACATTTGGGAGGATTAAACATCAATTCCATGTAGCATTTTATATTTAGCAGTTGTGTTTCCCATGGGATGAGAAGTCATCAACTTGGTAAAGTGTTTTATTGGCAAACCCCTTTGGTAAGACCAAAACTCCTACCAAAGGGAAAGAGAGGAATGCCCCACCTCCCCAGGCATTCCGTCACTATGTAAGGGCTGCCTGTCAGTGAGAAGGGAGAGCACTGCTGTGTTCTCAGAAGCCTGTCGCTCAGAGAGAAACATGTGAATGTCCAGGACGTTTGTCATGTATGTATTTTAAGTGGGAAGGAGCAGAGGCTGGTTTTGTCCTGGCAGCTTTCCTGCTTCTGGGTTGGCATATCACAATATGATCTTTTCTGTAAGAAGATCTTTCCTGGGAACCAGTTTCAGTGTGTCGTGGTCAGTGTGAATATCTTGAATGACAGATGTTCTGAGCAACAGCTCAACATCGGAACCTATTTTCATCATCTCTTTTATTTTCTCCAGAGAGGTCTCGCTTTTACGTTTTTTGAATTCATTTACCTTTACTCTAGCTGCTTCTAATGTCCTCCTGTCATTTAAAAAAAAGCAGCTGATATAGTTCCACTTGCCAATTTTGCATTTCTTTTCTGTGGCCCCCATTTTTTATCATATGCATGTTTGTATACGTTTTCTTTCTTGCATTGTATTTCCTCTTCCTTTTGAAATTGATTTGCTTCCATTTTCAGCTTTATATCTTTGGAATGATCTGTGCATTTATTTTTTTTTTTTAGAATCCTTAGTGATATATGAGTTACTCTAATCACTCAATGTGTTTGTAAGAATTTTGTGATCATGAAATGTAAAAGATGAGCTTTACACTACTATGTTTTGATAAGAGACACTGATACTATGTTTGTTAAATACCCTTCTTTAATATGTCATAATATTATTGATTGGTGTACTTTAGATATCTAAACATAGAACCTGAAGGACATTGTAGTATTTGAAATAAGCCAGACTCAGAAAGACTTTTACTTCATGGTCTCACTTACACATGGAGTATAAAAAGCAAAGTTAAACTCATAGTACCAAGAAGTAGAATGCTGGTTACAAGGGTTACAAGGTGTGAGATAGATGTTCAAAAGGTGTAAACTTTCAGTTACAAGGTGAATAGTTCTTTCCCTAAGGATGTAGTTCAGGAGTAGAGGGCTCATAGGGCTTTTCCAACATGCAGACTGTCCCAGGTTTCATTTCCACAACAATAAAACTAAAACAGAAGAGAATGAATAGTTCCAGAGACCTGGTGCACATTATGACGATGATCGAAAATAATTGAAATAATTATTGAATAATTGTATAATTGAAATTTGCTGAAAGGATAGATAAGAACAAGAACACAATTGTGTAAAGTGATAGATATGTTAATTACTTTGGTTGTGGCGATTATTTCATAGTATATACATATGTCAAAATACTGTAGATAGATACCTTAAATCTATAGTTTTGTTAGTAATATTTAATTGAGCTGGAAAACTATGAGTAGGTATTTTCAAAGGAAAAATTGCTAATAGAGGATCTACACAACCAGTCTTACCAAGAAAAACATATTTTTATCAAAGTGAAGAATGATACAAGTCTGGATGCCAAGGAGAAGAGAGTAGCATGATTTGAAAAGCATAGGAGTAAGGATTCAGTGTATTCAGGGAAATAAGCATAATTTGATTTTACTAAACTTTGAACTGTGACACAAAGCTACAGAAATATGAAGCTAAAGAGGTACGCTGGCAATCAATTTTTAAAAGAGCTTAAAAAATTTTAAATCCCTGAGGATATAAATAGAAGAATGTTATGATATCAATTCTTCTTTGGTAGTATGAGTTAAGGGACCAAAGAAGAGAATACTGCCAATAAGGGTTTCGGCAAAGATTTTTAATTGACTTTTTTCCATTCTTTCTGTTAGATTATAGAATGGCACTGTGTACAGTTTTTATTTACATCTTGTTGGTTAAGTACGTAAAGATTGTTTAGGTGATTTTGTTGGTTTATGGCTTCTTAAGACAAAGTTCCATGTAGCCCAGGTTGACCTAAAATTCTCTGTGTAGCCCAGGATGACCTTGAATTTCTGCTACTCCTACGTCCATCTCCTAAGTGTTGTAATCACAAGTGTGCCTTAGCATGTCCAACCCTTTGGTTCCTTTATTAAAACAAATATATTGAAGGAATGTTATAATAACAAAACTTGTAAACATACAAAACTTTTATAAACCAGGCATGCCATTTGATATTTACAATTTTAGCAGTCAGAGGCTGAGGTGTGAGAAAAGGGAGTTGAAATCAACTTGGATTATATAGCCATAGCATGTCATTTGTTTGTTTTGTTTTTGAGACAGGGTTTCTTTATATAGTCCTGGCTCTCTTGGGACTAACTATGTAGACCAGGCTAGCCTCTGTGTCCCAAGTGCTGGGATTAACCTTCTTAGCTACCACACCTAGCTACAGACCCTGTAGATTTAAAAGTCATATAAGGGGACAGTGAAATGGGTCAGTGGGCAAACACTTGCAACAAACCAAATGAACTGTTTGATTCCCTAAAACCGCATGTTGGAAAGAACTGACTCCTACAACTTGTTTCTGAGCTGTACACATATTTCTATATACATAAACATATACATACAAAATGTAATGAAAATGCATAAAAATCAATAGATTCTGTTGGTTGAATTATTAGTACAAGGTTACATTTTCATGTTTTGCTGGCTCAAGTTCAATATTTTAAGAATTTATTTTTCAACATGAAAAATTAGAACATTATTAGGTTAAAAAACTGAAAAAAAGGTGGAAAAACTGAGTATTCATTTTAGAGAGTTAGCCTTCAGACAATGCTCTGAAAAACCAATGAGAAGAAAAGGAAAACTCAATTGGTATCTTTTACTTTTTCTATTTAGTTTTTTTTTTTTTTCAAGATAGTTTCTCTGTGTTGGTATAATGCTCTTGTGGAATGTATGTACAATTTACCCTTGTTCATTCAAATGCTGATTTCTCTACCCCACTATCTGGTTTCAATCAGGACATTGTATTGTGATGTTTATCCTAAGCATCACCTGTCTCAAGTTTGTGTAAACATGCCACCATTTGTTCTCTATATTGTCAGTAAAACAACCAGCCAAAGCTGTGCAATGGAGAGAATAGGGTGGGACATCCTGGTCAGGGAGGGAGGTGAGAGAAGCGAGTAGGAGGAGTAGGAGAGAGAGATGTGCAGGAGAGGACTTGGAAGCATGAACTGGACCTAAGATATGACTAAAGGCAAGTATAATGTGGGAAATCGGAATGGGAGAAAACTATGTGGGCTGGTGGGGGCGGTTAGAATGGAGTAACCTTTGCCAAGAATTTTGCTCTAAGTTAATTAAATAAATCATAGTCTCTGTGTGATGATTTGGGTACACAGCTAGTTTAGGAATAACCACTGTTTAACGAAAAGATAAATGAATAATAAATATTAATAAGCAACAACAGTTGGCCTTGAACTAAGAGATCCATGTATTTCTGCATTCTGAGTGCTTGGATTAAAAGCATACACCACCACTTTTTCTTGTTTTAAAATATCAAGCTGCTGATGTACCAGTCAGTTAGAAAATGTATTCTAATTATAGTATTACATTACCTTAATCAGCATTAATACATTTTCAAGTTAAGAACTTTCAATGAAAGAAATGATTATATTCTTCTATACCCACAATTATTAATAGACTCATTGTTTTCATATAAAGAGGCCACTTAACAGTCAGACTGTCTGGTAACATTCCATACAATATTTCTGTTAACTAAATTTGAGAAGCAGAATGCAATATTTTTTTTTCTTTTTTTCTTTTTATTTTTTTAACTTTTATTAATTACACTTTATTCATTTTGTATCCCCCCATAAGCCCCTCCCTCCTCCCCTCCCGGTCCCACCCTCCCCCCCTTTCTACATGCATGCCCCTCCCCAAGTCCACTGATAGGGGAGGTTCTCCTCTCCTTCTTTCTGATCTTAGTCTATCAGTTCTCATCAGAAGTGGCTGCATTGTCAGGGTTCTAGGTTATCTCCATGAATAGTCGTTGGTTGGAGTATGAGTCTCTGGGAAGTTCCCTGTGTTCAAATTTTCTTGTTCTGTTGCTCTCCTTGGACAAGTAATACTTACACAGCTAGAAATTTTCATAAATATGGACTAGAATATGTAGGCTAATGCTAATGTGTGTCTTTGAGGAAGATCTCTAAGCAGAAGGGGGGAGACTTTATAAGGATTTCTCCGGAATAAGACAAAATTTCAAGGTGTCAATGTGAAACGCTGGACCATGTGTGCCAGCTAGCTATGCTCTTCTCTACTTCTTTCTGTCATTTAATGTTTTTCAAAGTTCTAAAACAAAATAGGAAGACAGCATTACCTATATTTTCCAGGATAGCATATGGGACAATACTGAAATGGCAAGGACATGAGAACTAATATAGCCATTTCAAAAGGAGCACTAGAATTTTTAGTTTATGTTAACTGTAGCATTTGCTGTCTCTTGCTGATTGATAAGATATAGGCTATTAATTTAAAATACAAAGCTAATTACACGAATACAGTTTTGGAATCTTTTGAGGCAATGGATTTCACAAAGAAATAATCATGCAGTGACCCGAAGGCTGAGAATTTATTCTGTCAGTGAATATGGTTGGTTCTTCCATACCTTACATAATATTACTTTGTAATAGTTTACTTCATTTCACTCCAATAAGAACACCAAAAAAGAAGCCAAAATCAGTTATAACCATTAGTTTTTTACTTGAAAATGAAGAACAAATGTTACAGTACTTGAGTGGATAAACAAACCTTTTCAAGTATGAAGATTATGGGGTATAGAGAAAAAGTAGGTCTGATTAGTTACAGAGCTAATCAGACCCCCCCCATCCAAAGAATTTCAAATATTCAAGATTTAACTGAAAGCCACAAGTGACTAGAAAATTAGTTATATTAAGCCAGGCATGGTGGTGCATACCTGTAATCCCAGCACTAGGGAAGGCAGAGGCAGGTGGATTATCTGTGAGTTCAACGTCAGCCTGGTCTACAAAGCAAGCCCAGGACATCCAAGGTTCTGTTACACAGATAAACCCTGTCTCAAAAAAAGAACATAATTTCTGTAATTTTAGTATATTTTTGGCCAGTCTGGAGCAGTGAATTAATTTCCATAATAAAATGTTTGTTAATTTTCTGTACATGTTGAGTCAATTCTTAATCTTTCCTAAGAAACTATCTATATTTTCAAAAAGGAACTTTATAGACAACTGCTTTTCACCTTAATTTATTCAGGTGCCCCATGTATTATCTGAAGTTAATTCATAAGTATTTTATAAATATTTTATTACACTGATTTTCAATGTTAACATTCTATAATAAATATTTTACAGGTGAAATATAAAAACGTAACTTTCAAAATCATCATTTGAAAACAAAATATGTACTTGCCAAACTGCTTTAGTTTCTTCAAACTTCTATTTTATACAAAAAAGATTGAGTTACACAGTTTTGAAAACACTGTGACTGTGAGTTTCGTTATAAACCCTAATGTGCATGATCTCAGCAGATATTTAAGAAAAATAAGATATTAAGAAAAATAATCGAGCCTTTTACTCAATGAAGTTCTGTATTACCTAAAAGATATCAAGAGGTTTGTATTCATAAAATGACTGTAACATTTTTTGTAATGTAAAGCTTTTCTCGTTTCCAGATGTTCAAGTTAATTATTATAAAGACAATCTAACATCCTAAGGAAAAGAAAATCGATAGGATATCAGTGAGAGAATTTTTCCCTTGTGACAATCACAACTAAATAGTTCAAACAAAAATAAACACCATATGCTATCAGAAATAAAAACATATATTATGTATTATTTCTCTAAGATTTCTCACCCGGTTGGAAGAACACTGATGTTACAATGTATTCAAATAAACTCCTACTATTAGCATTAAAAATTCATAAACCCACATATCTCTTATCTACTTAAATTGTATTTTTTTGGAAAAAGTAAAATCATTTATTTACAGCAAGTGCAGTATTTTAAAAGTACTATTTTTTTCAGGCATTGATTAATATTCTAGATTGATGACAATGAAAAGAGAATACTTAGGTCATAATAAATGTAAGCAATAGCAGAAGCTCAATTTATAAGTTTAATTGGCTATGCCTTTTAAGGAAATATTCTATGCACCAGGTGCGCATTTAAGGTTTCTTAATACTAGCATTGAATGATCATGACCTAGAATGTAATTCTTGAGCAAAATTCAATAAGCCATTGTGTTTCCTCTCAATAGATTACCTTTAAAATTTTCTGACTTAAGAAGTTAAGCAGAAAAAAAATCAAGTAGTCCAATTAAAAATGGGGTACAGATCTAAACACAGAAGTCTCAATAGACGAATATCAAATGGCAGAGAAACACTTAAAGAAATGCTCAACATCCTTAGTCATCAAGGAAATGCAAATCAAAACGACCCTGAGATTTCACCTTACTCCCATCAGAGTGGCTAAGATCAAAACTCAAGTGAGAACACATGTTGGAGAGGATGTGGAGAAAGGGGAACCCTCCTCCACTGCTGGTGGGAATGTAAACTTGTACAACCACTTTGGAAGTCAATCTGGTACTTTCTCAGACAATTAGGAATAGCACTTCCTCAAGATCCAGCTATACCTCTCCTAAGAATATATATCAAAAAGATGCTCAAGTATACAAGGACATTTGCTCAACCATGATCGTAGCAGCTCTATTTGTAATAGCCAGAATCTGGAAACAACCCAGATCTCCCTCAGCTGAGGAATGGACACAGAAATTGTGGTACATTTACACAATGGATTACTACTCAGTAATTAAAAACAAAGAAATCATGAAATCTGCAGGCAAGTGTAGGAACTAGAAAATATCATTTTGAGTGAGGTATCCCAGAACCAGAAAGACACACATGGTATATACTCACTTATAAGTGGATATTAGACATATAATATAGGATAATCATACTAAAATCTGTACTCCTAAAAAAGCTAAGCAAGAAGGAGGACTCTGGGGAAGATGCTCAATCCTCACTCAGAAAGGCCAACAGGGCAGACATTGGAAGAAGGTGAAAACAGGGAACAGGACAGGAGCCTACCACAGATGGCCTTTGAAAGACTCTACCCAGCAAGGTATCAAAGCAGATGCTGAGACTCATGGCCAAATTTTGGGCAGAGTTCAGGGAATCTTTTGAAAGAAGGGGGGGATAAGAAGACCCAGAGGGGATAGTTGCTCCACAAGGAGAGCAACAGATCCCAAAATCTGGGCCCAGGGGTCTTTTCTGAGACTCATACTCCAACCAAGGACCATGCATGGAGATAACCTAGAACCCCTGCACAGATGTAGCCTATGGCAGCTCAGTGTCTAAGTGGGTTTCCTGGTAATGGGAAGAGGGACTGTATCTGACATGAACTGATTGGCCTGCTCTTTGATCACCTCCTACTGAGGAGGGAGCAGCCTTACCAGGCCACAGAGGGAAACAATGCAGCCAGTCCTGATGAGACCTGATTGGCTATGGTCAGAGGGAAGAGGAAGAGGACCTCCCCTATCAGTGGACTTGGGGAGGGGCATGGGAGGAGATGAGGGAGGGAGAGTGGGACTGGGAGAGGATGATAGAGGGGGTTACAGCAGAGATACAAAGCGAATAAACTGTAAGTTATAAAAATAAATTTAAAAAAATCCTGAACATGCACTGTCTTTTTAAAAAGAGAAACACTTTAGGGTGATGAAATTTGGTTATGCACACATAATTGGTTGTGGTCAGTAAATTGTGAGTTAATGCATTATTTCTTATTTCCAAGTAGAAGCTTGATGGAGAAACACACAGTTCAGTCTATCCTCTTGCACGCTATGATGACCGGTGGTAGAGGAGGCTACCTTCTCACACAGGGCTCTGAAGTGAATACATTATATAGTAGAGCTAACAACCCAGAGCGGATGTGTAATATGAGCACTGCTATTTAAGCCACTAACATTTCTGGATTGCTACTCAGCATAATCTATTTTATCGTAATTGAATTACTTCTCCATCAAATGCAAAGGAAAATGAGATATAAATGCATACTAATATACAACAAATACAGTTTAATACAAAAAACTATGTCACTAATTTTCTAGGTTATCTTTTCATTTCAGGAAATGTGGGTGCAATTTTTTCAGTAGTGTAATTCACAGGATAATATATTATCAGTCTCGGGTTACTGCTATCTTAATTGTGTGTCTACTCTTCTGCCGTTTTGTATTCAACAACAGCTTCATCTCCTTTTTGTAGGTTTGATTCAAGCTCATCTCTTCTAGCTACTTAATTCTGATCAGTTATTAGGCTGATATCAATCATATACAATTGATATACCACTGATACAAATGACATATTTGATGTTGGTGTCATTCTGGTCCAACCTAAAGCATTATGCTATTTAAAAACACAACTTCAACTAGTAACTATTTTTGTTAGTTTGCTGTTTTCATCTTACAAAGATATGAAAAATCTGTTATACAGCCTATGTCGAGACTAATATATAATCTTAGTATGATCCAGGCATAGTCTGATATATAATAAATGATTAGAATATTATTAGTACTCCTTGTTTATCTAACTAGTTCCTTTTCTTGTCTGTTGCTACTACAAAAGAGTCAAACACTGTCACTCCTTTAATTACAAGCACATAGTACTAAGCAAAATGTTTGCAATAAATAGCACTGACAGCAGAGACTAATGGATGCACTAAGTCTTGAGAGTAAGTAATGTTCCAGTGTTTGAGTCCTAAACAGGACATTTATACTACCCACCCAATGCCCAAGAAGCATTCAGGAAGGAAATATTGAAAGAATGTAATAGCTGGGTTTGGGGGAGAAGGCCTGTACAATGCCAGGTATCACACATCTCATGCTAATTATGGTTTTAAAGCAGCAGCCTCGGGCCTACACAAAACCGGGCCTATCAACAGTCAATCATGGAGTGGGGTAGGTCTCAAGGGGCCCTAAACCTTCCTACTGACCTTCTTGTTATGGACGGTTTCAGGGAGAAGGACAGATATTTCATCCAGTTATATATCCACTGGTGAGCCTAGATGTTCTTATGGGTAACTCTAGATAACCCTGGTTATATTCAGCAAGTTACAAAAGAAAACAAAAAGACATGAATAACAGAAAAAAGATTCATAAGAAGGAAGGAGAAGTAAAAGAAGATTGTAGAGGAGGGTTTCAGGAAAGGTGGCAGATGATAGTAATCAGAATGCCATATATATATATTCACATAACACATTCACTAAAAGTTACAATAAAATAACATCTATCATTCCAAATAGCAAATCTAATACTTTTAGACACATATTTACTGTAGAGAGAGATTGTGAGTCGTGTGTGTGTGTGTGTGTGTGTGTGTGTGTGTGCATTTGAGACAGGGTCTCAATGTAGCCTTGGCTAGTATGGTACTTCATTAGATAGACAAGGCTAGTCTTGAGCTTGAAGTCATTCCCTTGCCTTTATTTTCCAAGTGCAGGGATTACAGGTATGTGCCACCATATCTGGCATATGAGCCATTTTTAGTTATGAATTCTAAACTTCATCCAGGCTCTCAGCTGATCACGCTCTTGGCTGTTATCCCTTACAGATAACGGAATCTTAGGAACCACAATTCTCAATACTTTAGCCTTTAGTAAAGAATGCAGAATCTGCATGTATAACATCCTTTACCCACAGTGATCTTTGGCTAATCTTTGGTAAACACTGTTTTTGATCATATATATTTTTTCTTCCCTCCTCACGTTCCTCTTTTGTTAAAGTATAATTAGAACACATTGATTACCACAATTGGCTCTATATTAGAAATATTAGAAGTATTACCTGTGACATCATTTAATAAATACCAATATCAAGTCCCACTACACAGTCTTATTAATAGTTATTGAATGGTGGCCAAACATTTGTACTTGGAAAACCTCTTTTTCAAAATTTTAAGATAAAGCTATACTTGAGGAGTAATGAGCACCTTGATTAAAACCTTAAACAATGTCAAGCTTATGTTATATCCCTAACTTTGAATTTAGTCAATGGTAAAATTGACAGTAACCAAGTATGAAAGTATATTATGTAATCCTAGCATTTGGGAGTTTGGGGAAATAAAATTATGAATTTATGGCAATATGAGCTAGATACTGAGACCCTGTCTCCAAAGAAAAAAATGAGATAATCATATTTGGTATAACTCCTTAACTTGGTTTTTAGGGATATCATGTGATACTATTATGCCAACTTCAAAAGAGAAATGTTGTAGACTGTATATATATATATATGTATGTATATATGACTATCAATAGTCTTTTATGTGTATATATATATATATATATACATATATATGTCTGTATATTTTCCTAGGTGACAGGATGTGAGGGAGGGGTTAAAAAGATATTCCTATTAGAAAGTTCAGAAACTGAGCAGAAATGTAACAAATGTATGCAATTTAGGCGAAAAGAAAGAGAGCATGTACTGAAATATTCAATGAGTTGACGAGGGGAGTGGAAAGCAATAAAACATTACAAAGGAAATTATTAGTCGTAGTGTTGATAACTCCTGAAAAGCATTACAGTAGAACTTTCAAAAGCATTTGGGAAAAATTTGCACAGCATTTAATAGGGGTTACATACATATGCAACCAGAACCAATAGAGAATTAACTATGGAAGATACAGAACCAATAAAGACATTCTTATTGATACTTTCAGCTCCCATCTAGTTCCTTTTAAAACTCATACTATATGTAACATTGTTCACAGATATTATATTTTATATTTAAGGCTCAATTTCTAAGTTTATTCCAAGTTTAATGATATAAAAACTGCTGTTTTTAAGCTGCAAATTGATTCTAAGCAATACCAGAAATGCACACATGGATTTGGAGAGGGAAAGAGAAGTACATTGAACTATTATGGGAACTATTCCATAACACCAAATCAAGTATCGTCCTTCAAACTCTGGTCTTCAACAAAAGAGACCTATCTCTCTTATGAAAATTGATGCAAAAGTACTCAATAAATACTTGCAAACTGAATCCAAGAACACATAAAAGATATCATCCACCATGACCAAGTAGGCTTCATCCCAGGCATGAAGGGCTGGTTCAATATATGGGAATCCATTAAGGTAAGCCACCATAAAAACAAACTGAATGAGAAAAACTACATGATAATTTCCTTAGATGCTGAAAATGCATTTGACGAAATCCAACATCCATTCATGTTTAAAGTCTTGGAGAGATCAGGGATACAAGGCACATACATAAACATAGTAAAGGCAATATACAGCAAGCCTATAGCTAACATCAAACCAAACAGAGAGAAACTTAAATCAATCCCACTGAAATCAGGGACAAGGCAAGGCTGCCCACTCGCTCCATATCTCTTCAACAAAATACTTGAAGTCCTTGCTAGAGCAAAAGACAACTACAGGAAATCAAGGGGAAACAAATCAGAAAGGAAGAAGTCAAAGTATCACTATTTGCAGATGATAGGACAGTATACATGAGTGACCCCAAAATTTCTACAAAAGAACACCTTCAGCTGATAAACACTTTCACTAAACTGACTGGATACAAAATTAACTCAAAATGTCGATAGCCCTCCTGTATATGAAAGACAAAAGAGCTGTGATAGCAATTAAAGAAACAACACCTTTGACAATGGCCACTAATAACATAAAGTACATTTGTGTGACTCAAACCAAAGAAGTGAAAGACTTGTTTGAAAGAACTTCAAGTCACTGAAGAAATAAATTGAAGAAGATATCAGAAGATGGGGAGATCTCCCATGTTCATAAATCAGTAGGATTAACCTAGTGAAAATAGCCATCCTGCCAAAAGCAAGCTACAGATTCAACGCAATTCCCATCAAAATACCAACACACTTCTTTACATACCTTGAAAGAACAATTCTGAACTTCATATAGAAAAAGAAAAAAAAGCGGAATTGCTAAAACCTTTGTTTGAAGGTATCTCCATCCCTGATCTCAAGCTGCACTATAGAGCAATAGTAATAAAAACTGCATGGTACTGGCATAGAAACAGAATGGTGGATAAATGGAATCCAATAGAAGACCCAGAATTAAACCCACACAACTATGGATACTTGATTTTTGACAAAGAAGCAAAAAACATACAATGGAAAAAAGACAGCAACTTTAACAAATGGTGCTGGTCTAACTGGATGTCTATATGTAGAAAAATTAAAAGAGATCCATATTCATCAACCTGCTCAAAACTAAAGTCCAAGTTCATCAAAGACTTCAGCATAAAACCAGACACACTAAATTGGTTAGAAGAGAAAGTGGGGAAGAGCCTTGAACTCATTGGCACAGGAGACAACTTCTTGAACAGAACACCAACAGCACAGGTTCTAATATCAACAATCAATAAATGGGACCTCATGAAACTGAAAACCTTCTGTAAAGTAAAGGACACTGTCATCAGAACAAAATGACAACCTCCAGACTGGGAAGGGATCTTCACCAAACCTATAACTGACAGAGGGCTAATATCCAGAATATATAAAAAAAAAGAACTCAAGAAGTCAAAAAGCAACAAATCAAATAATTCAATTAAGAATGGGGTACAGAGCTAAACAGAGAATTCTCAATAGAGGAATATCAAATGGCAGAGAAACACTTAAAGAAATGCTCAATGTCTTAGCCTTCAGGGAAATGCAAATCAAAGCAACCCTGAGATTTCACCTTTCACCCATCAGAATGGCTAAGATCAAAAACTCACGTGCCACCAATACATGCTGGAGAAGATGTGGAGAAAGGGGAACCCTCCTCCATTGCTGGTAGGAATGTAAACTTGTACACCACTTTGAAAATCAGTCTGGTGCATTCTCAGATAATTAAGAACAGTGCTTCCTCAATATCCAGCTATACCACTCCTAGGCATATATCCAAAATACTCACAAGTACACAATAAGGACATTTTTCTCAATCATGTTCATAGCAACTTTATTCATAATAGCCAGAATCTGGAAACAACCCAGATGTTCCTCAACACAGGAATGGATACAGAAATTGTGGTTCATTTATACAGTGGAACACTACTCAGCAAATATAAACAAGGAAAGCATGAAATTTGCACGTAAGTGATGGGAACTAGAAAATATCCTGAGTGAGGTATCCCAAAAGCAGAAAGACACATTTGTCATATACTCACTTATAAGTGGATATTAGACATATAATATAGGATAATAATACCAAAAGTTGTACACCTAACAAAGCTAAGCAAGAAGGACCCTGGGTAAGATGCTCAATCCTCATTCAGAAAGGCAAACAGGATGGGCATCTGAAGATGGAGAAAACAGGCAACAGGACAGAAATTTACCACTGAGGGCCTCTGAAAGACTATCCAGCAGTGTATCAAAGCAGAGGCTGAGACTCATAGCCAAAGTTTGGGCAGAATGTAGGAAATCTTATGGAAGAAGGGGGGTTTAGAAAGACCTGGAGTGGACAGAAACTTCACAGGGAAATCATCAGATTTGAAAACCCTGGGTACAGGGTTTTTTTTTTTTTTTTTTTCTGAGACTGATATTCCAACCAAGGGTCATGCATGGATATAACCTAGAAACCCTGCTCAGATGTAGTCCATGGCAGCTCAGTGTCCAAGTGGGTTCCCTAGTAATGGGAACAGATACTATCTCTGATATGAACTCAGTGGCTGGTTCTTTGATCACCTCCCCTGATGGGTGCACAGCCTTACCAGGCCACACAGGAAGACAATGTAGCCATTCCTGATGACACCTGATAGGCCAGGGTCAGAGGGAAGGAGAGGAGGACCCCCCTATCACTGGACTAGGGGAGGGGTACGGGAGGAGATGAGGGAGGGTGGAAATGGGAAGGAATGATTGAGTGGGCTACAGCTGGTATACAAAGTAAATAAACTGTAATTAATATAAAAAATTAAAAATTAATAAATCAACTAACCAATCAAACAAATAAATTCTGGTCGTCTTTACAGTAATTCCTCTTGTTCACCTCCTCAAATCACTGAAGGATTCCGGTATTGTTACCATTGTGTTCATTTTCTTTAATTTAATTTTTCACTGTTTATGCATTAAATATTCTGATTGTAGCCCCCTTCCTTAACTTCTCCCAGTACAACCCTCTTCTCCCACATCCCCTTCCCCTAGTATACTGAAAGCCGGATTTCTCCTCCTCTGTCATCTGCCCATAGCTAATCAAGTCTCATCAGGACTGCCCAGATCCTCTTTCTCTGTGGCCTTGCAAGATTGTATTGCTAGGCGCAAGTGGTCAATGACTGGATCAAAGAGGATACTGAGACTCATGGCCAAACTTTGGTTAGAGCATAAGGAGTCTTATGGAATAAGAAGGGGACACAGAATGACCTGGAGGGTACAGGAACCCCACCAGGACATCAACCAGGTTAAAATCTGAGCCCAGGGGTCCCTGCAGAGACTGATGCACCATCCAAGGACAATGCAATGAGAGGACCTAGACCACTGCTCAGATGTAGCCTATTGGTACAGCTCAGTCTCCATGTGGGTCCTGAGTAAGGGGAGCAGGGGCTACCTCTGTCATGAACTCGATTGTCTTTGTGTCCTACCCCTTCTCTTCAAAGGTACAAAGACTAAGAGGAAATTTGTACAACCACTTTTGAAATCAATCTGGCGTTTTCTCAGACAATTAGGAATAGTGCTTCCTCAAATTACAGCTATACCACACCTAGGCATATATACCAACATATGCACAAGTATGCAACAGTGATATATGCTAAACCATGTTTGTAGCAACTGTATTTGTAATAGCCAGAATCTGGAAAAAGCCCAGAAGTCCCTCAACACAGGAATGGATACAGAAATTATGGTACATTTACATAGTGGAATTCTACTCAGCAATTAAAAACAAGGAAATCATGAAATTTGCAGGCAAATGTTGGGAACTAGAAATGATCATCCTGAGTGAGGTATCCCAGAAGCAGAAAGACACACATGATACATTCTCACTTATAAGTGAATATTAGACATATACTATAGAATAAACATATTCAACTCTGTACACCTAAAGAAGCTAAGCAAGAAGGAAGACCATGGGTAATATGATCAATACTGATTCAGAAGTGCAAACAGGACTGGGTATCAAAAGAGGGGAAATAACAAGGAAAAGGATAGGAGCCTACCACAGAGGGCCTCTGAAAGACTACCCAGCAGGGTATCAAAGCAGATGCTGAGACTCAGCCAAAGTTTGGGCAGAATGCAGGGAATCTTATGAAAGAAGGGGGAAACAGAAAGAACTGTTGAGGAAAGGAGCTCCACAAGCTCCCCAAATTCTGGGCATAGGCCTCTTTTCTGAGACTGATACTCTAATCAATGACCATACATGGAAATTACCTAGGACTCTTACACAGATGTAGCCCATGGCTGTTCAGTGTCCAAGTGGGTTCCCTGGTTGGGGAGCAGCCTTACCAGGCCACACAGGAAGACAATGCAGCCATTCCTGATGAGACCTGACAGGCTAAGGTCAGAGGAGTATCTCCCGTATCAGTGGACTTGGGGAAGAGCATGGGAGGAGATGAGGGAAGGAGGATGTGATTGGGAGGGTACGAGGGAGGGGGCTACAGCTGGGATATGAAGTGAATAAACTGTAATTAATAAAAAAATAAAGTAAAAAAAAAGAGTAATGAAAAGGAAAAAAAATAAGTCCCCTTAGAATATGTACAACTAACTTTGTATGTGTCAGAATCACAATATAAATGGATTGCAAACTAATATTGTAAGGCTAGTTTCCTTTTAAGTCTTAGTATCAGAGTAGTTACTAAATGTAACTTAAAAAATTGTAACCTTTTTTGGTGAAACTTTAAGAGGAAAGGTATGCAAATTTTCAGCAAACATTAATATGCCAGGTACTAGATATGCTAAGTCGGCGTTCACCAAGTTTGTCAAAGAAAATCTTTTGGAAATGTATTGTTATTGTTTGTGACTTGAAATTTTATAAAAAGTAATCACCATGTGTTGCAAATGGTAGCACACCAGGAATATCCTTATTTTATTTTTACTTTATACCCTATAAGAGTCAAGATCTATTAACATAGTTTTCTACTGCATCTCTTTCTTTACACATAATATAGGAATAATGGTAAAAGTTACTTCTTATGATTTATTTTGGAGAAAAAATTTAAAGTTTTTGAAAGGTGAATGATATAAAATGTGTAATGAATATCAGTCTCATAAAAGATCTGTGGCCTCAGATTTTTTGTTTCTGTTGCTCTCCTTGTGGAGCTTCTGCTCCCTCCAGATCTTTCTATCTCCCCCTTCTTTCTGTAAGTGAAACATATAATAAGCAAAAAAAAATATTTTGACAAAATAATACAGTGTACCATGTATACATGGTATGTGTTATGTGTTCTAACATTCTCATTTCACTTCAGCCTTTGAAAAGATACAATAGTACATATATTTAACATGCTATCCACTTTGAAAATTCCATTTTAATATGTGTATCCAGATAAACATTTCAAGTTGTTTGACGACCATCTCTAATAATTCTATTACCTGACTTGTTGATTAAATAATATTATCAGACTTTTTCTTTAGGATATAATAGGAAAGCTGAAAAGATATAAATATTGCTTCTGAATTATTAAAACATCTGACAAAAACTTAAAGGATAAACTATAGGTGAGATGAATAAAAAATATTCATTTAAAAAGGAAGAAAAAATAGATTCAATATTCATACCATCTTCACTGAGCATGCTAAATTAATATAATTCAAATTGTTTGAAATTTATATATAAGGCTTGTCCTGGTTTTTGATCTGAAATGACCCAGTTTCAATCCCTAGAGCTCCAATTCAGTTTTTAGGTCACCTAGAATGTCTGACTCAGGAAGGCTTAAGCAATAACCCTGAGCATGCAGGAAAAATGTTTAAAGCTGTGTTTGGAATGACTATGAGACTCTTACAGCTCAGTTTTTCATGCTGTAACATTGTATAAACTACAGAATATAGTCTGCCTATTCAAGCAGAATTTAGAATATCATTTTATATATCTACATGTTTGAGATTTACTATCACACTGAATACACAAATTTTGTATGATTATTATAAATTGACCATTAAAATTAATGTTTTGAGTTGTACATATTCAAATCTAGGTGATTTATAAATGTATGAGTGGCAAGTTCATGTATGACCAATATTAACTTCTGCATTACAATTAAATGTGAATGTTTTAAAAAATATTCAAGATAAGTTGTGTATATTTACATTAAAATATAAAGATGTCCTAAATTAAACCAAATTCTGTTAATTTAATTTTTTTTTCAAGACAGGGTCTCACTATATAGCCTTGGCTGCCCTGGAACTCACTATGTTGACCAGGCTGGCCTCTAACTCACAGAGATCCACCGCCTCTGATAATATTTAAGGCATGTGACACTATGTATGACTTCTAAATTATTTTTTAATCACTCATTTAAGAAATTTTTTTTTCATTTCATGACTACTCAACAGCAAAATTAAGCAGAGTACCAGTCTTTTGAGCTTTTGATGGAGCAAGAAACTAGTTTAGTTTACTGTGTCCAAAGTCTATTTTGCTACATAATTCTAATAAGCCTTTATTAAGCTGCTATGAAATGTTCCCATAAAACCCTTCAATAATCTAACGAGATAGTTAATTATATACACTTACAGATAACATTAGAGATCTGGAATAATTTATCCAAGCATATATACTATTTGACATGTCAAATCCTACCACGGTATTTGCTCAACTATATTCACAGCAGCTTTTTTCGCACTAGCCAGAAACTGGAAATAACCTAGATGTCTGTCAACTGAAGAATGGATGCAGAAACTGTGGTACATGTACACACTGGAGTAATGAGAAAAACATGTTTTGTCAGTCATGAAAAAACAAGGAAATCTTGAAATTTCCAGGCAAATGGATGGAACTAGAAAAGATCATCCTAAGTGAGGTAACACAGACCCAGAAAAATGGTATGTATTCACTTATAAGCAAATATTAGCCAAATACTATAGGATAAACATACTACAATGGACATACCCCAAGAAGATAAGTCCAATGGACTTCTTAGGCTTCATATCAGTCCACTACTTAGAGAAGTTAGGGGATATCTCTGACATGGACTATGTTGCCTGCTTTTTGATCACTTCCCCCTGATAGGACTTTCCTATAAGGTTACAGGGAGGAAGATGAACTCAGTTCTCATGTGAATAGATAGGCTGGAGCATCTGGATAGGGAGGGTCCTCTATTCTGAGGAAATAGGGGAAAAGGGATATGGGAAGGAGAATGGGATGGGGATGAGAGGAAGAAGAGGACTATTACCGAAAAGTAAATTGAATTAATTAATAAAAAAGAAAAAAAACTTACCTTATGGGAGGTAAGTTAAAGTGTTCATAAAGAAACTAAAGCAGGTGATATTCATGTACATGGAATATGATTAAATAGACTATAAAAGCTATTACGAATAAATTTATAAGCATTTCCCTGAATAAAACATTAATTGAAATTTTAAAGTCAATTCCTGGCTACAGAAATTTTTTTTAATAATCTCTGCAATGTGTTCTAAGTATTTATAAATGCATGCTCTAAAAACATAAACCACAAATTCTAAATCGCTGAAATAATTTTCTCACATGTGTTTAGAATGAATAACTAAACATCCAAAATTAAATAGAAAAAAGTAGTTAAATTTCAGTAGGTATATATTTTTAAAGATGTATCCTTGATATGTTCATTTATATTTTTACTTTCAAAATAATAATTGCATGATAGTTAATATAAAATTTAATTTAATTTTTATGTAAAAGCTATAAAGTTAACAAAAATGTCTAGACAGTACAAATACATAATTTAAGTGAGATTGCTCGGCAAACTAAAAGAATTCTTCAGTATGGATATTTAAAGTATATCAACAAAATAATATCCTTTTCTTAAATATGTATTTATAATGAAGTAAAATAACTATGCCAGGTAAAAATAGAACAAAGTAAAAAAACAAGAGTCAAAGAAACAATTTTAAGTAAAAGCATTTTGACAGAATTTGAATTTGAAAAGAAAGAAAAGAAAGTTTTCACTCCGAATTTAACAACTAAAAATGATTTAAAGTGTTTACAACACTTGAAATTATTCTCTCAGCATCTAAACCAAATGTAAATGCTGGCCAGGAAAACTAACAAACACTAATGGGAGAAAAATACTTGTACCCCTATATTTTTAAAATAAAATTATTTTATCCCTCCTCATCAAATCTCTAGTTACAATGCTCCTGGTTTTCAACTGACTTCCATTGGCCTCTTCTTTTGTTTGTTTTTGGTTTTTGGAGACAGTGTTTTTCTTTGCAGCCCTGGCTATCCTGGATTTGTTTTGTAGACTAGGCTGGCTTCAAACTCACAGCGATCTGTCTACCTCTGCCTCCTAGAGTATTGGGATTACAAGCATGAGCCACCACACCAGGCCTCTTGGCCCCTTTTAAGTCACAATTATTTTAATCTTTCGAGACCTTTGAGCTAGATGTGATCACTTATGTTTACAAATTATGATATACATGGCATGAACTGTACAGTTTCAATTGATCTTCAACAGAGCTGGGTTACATGCCCCCCTCCCCCCCAAAAAAAACCCTGCCTTCATCCTTGTTCCTTAACCCAACTATTCTCAGTCTTCATCAATGCTTTACCTTTCAAGGTGACACTTTTGTGCTCATTTCTTAATTAGTGACAATCTCAGTTTTTGTGTCTGAAGTACAGAATATTAAAATGGTACAGCGGAATTATTTTAGGTTATGCTGATACCCATGAAGACAGGCATCATGGCAATTATTTCAATTCTGACAAGAAATGCGTGGGTACCTGTCTTATTTTTCTGATTCAGCTGCTGACAGGGCTCTAAAAGAAGCTTCAGTTCTTTGTGGGAATGTTTTCCAGTTAAGAGTTTTTAAAACAAGTTTCCCCCTTTTTCTTGAGTGTTTTTATAACAAATTTTATGTAGGGAACAAAAGTGTTGGGGAAAAATATCTTTAAAAGCTTCAAATATTTCAACCCATCCAAACACAGAATATGTAAAAGTGATATAGATTATATTAAACTAAGTAAATTCCTCCAAATGGAGATTTTCAAAATAAAATTACAGTGCCTTTCCTCCCTAGTTTTAACATTAGTTGAAACAGAAGTGTCCAACAGCAATAAGAATTTTCCACTTACTTCACAGTACCACCCCTTTGTATATTAAAAAAAGAAAAGCCATTTATGACAGTTTATTTTTAGATATTGATCATCTCATCTTGCTGCAAAGGGAATAAAAATAATTAAAGTTGAGCGAAAAACAATTTTAAGCACAGCATATTTCAAAGCATAAAACTGTTCAGATGAGATTTCTTGAAAGCCTGGTAATAAATGCATGTCCTAGATTTTTTAAAAAGTCTATATCTTACTTACTCAAATTGGCCTCTTTTAAGTGGCTGATAAGGTTTAATTCTTACATGTAGGTACTTCATATAATTCCAAATAAAATTTTGATATATATATATATATATATATATATATATATATATGATGGCTGAGTTAGACAATTTGTTGGACATTAACTATATGTAATTTATTGTAAACATAACTTCAGTATTTGTTTATGATATGTTCCTTTGTCAAACTTTAATATTCTTTCAGTGTGGGAAAATTCCTTCTTTTCCGATACCTTAAATTCACTTTGATAAATTTGGAAAATATAAAAAAGTATGGTCTGCACATAGATTCACTATCAAGAAACAAACAATTGACTATTTTATTCCATGATTTTATGTATCAGTTCTCATTTCTATTGATATTATGGGCAGCAACAGAACATAAAGCTCAAAAAAAAAAGCATTATATGGTATCATTTACAGTAGAAAACCCATGCAGTATTTCAGAGGTAATTTTTCTCTGCTAATATATAAAATTATTTCATTGCTACTTTATGCAACCCTAAAATTATTCTGTTGATCCTTTCCACAAGTAACTTTGCAACTGCTAAGATTGTAGTGTAAATATCTGACATGAGACCCCCAAATTGGTTTCACCCCACAGGCTGAGAGCCACTGCTAAGATACATCTAAGCATTACATGTCTACATGATGTTCAAAAAGTTTTTACGCCAGCTTGGAATATGGTTATGAGGATAAAATAAGCATTTATTTTGATGTCTTGTAGCACTAAGGACTGAAACAGTGTCATATACATACAAGACAAGTTCACTATCGCGCAGATATGTTGTCAGCCCCAAGAACTATTTTTAACTAGTGAAGATAAATTTAAAGTGATGGATGTCTTTGAGGGTTTATGTTATGGATAACAGAAAGAGAATGAAGTCATCTCACAGGAGAGTTAACAAAAATGAGTAACACATAATCCCCCCCACTTTTCTTCACTGTCAAAAGACAAATGACCATATGCCACCGTCAACAGAGGATAATTCTGCTCAGTCAATTCTTTGTTACTGCTTTTTTTTTATTCTTTTTTCCTCACAATTTATTCATTATATATCGCGATTGAAGCCCCCTCCTTCAACTCCTCTTGTTCCACCCACCCTTCCTCTTCTCATCATTCCCTTCTCCTAGTCCTCTGAATGGGGGAGTTCTCCACTAGTGTCATATGCCCATATTTATTTTTAATCAATAGTATATATGGAATAACAAAGACCCTGTTCCCATCTTCAAGGAGTTCATCAACTAATGAGAATAAAATAACTGTTATTTGTAGAAAGATATAGCTGTCCCAGAAGATATGTAAAATGCTATGCTCAGGAAGATGAGGAACTGTACCTCTGCTCATACAACAATGAATTATGCATCAGATAAATGAATAGAATAACACAAATAACTAGTCTAACATTTTATAGGAAAAAAGAAAAGAACAAATAAATTGAAACTAAAAGACCAAAAGCAAGGTGTTACATTTAATTTTAATCATATCAGGAATAAAATTACAATAAATATTCAATAGAGAGAAGACACAAACACCTGTGGGAAATCAGAAAAGCTTTATGAAGTAGCATTTTTGAGACTCATACCCAAACTTTGGGCAGAGTGCAGGGAATCTTATTAAAGAAGGGGAGATAGAAAGACCTGGAGGGGAGAGGAGCTCCACAAGGAAATCAATAGAACCAAAAAATCTGGGCCCAGGGGTCTTTTCTGAGACTGATACTCCAACCAAGGACCATGCATGGAGATAACCTAGAACCCCTGCACAGATGTGGCCCATGGCAGCTCAGTATCCAAGTGGGTTCCCTACTAATGGGAACAGTGCCTTCCTCTGACATGAACTCAGTGGCTGGCTCTTTGATCACCATCCTGTGATGGGGGAGCAGCCTTGCCAGGCCACAGAGAAAGACAATGCAGCCAGTCTTGATGAGACCTGATAGGCTAGGGTCAGAAGGAAGGTGAGAAAGACCTCACCTATCAGTGGACTGGGGAAGGGGCATGGGAGGAGAAGAGAGAAAGAGGGTGGGGTTGGGAATGGACGAGGAAGGGGGCTACAGTTGGTGTACAAAATGAATAAACTAATTAATAAAAAATTAATTAATTAATTATTTTTTAAAAAGATAAGGATAGGATATAATTTTGATTAGGCAGAGATCAAAGATATATAAGACATATTGTACACAGGTATCACAAGACAAATGGCTAAACTGAAATCTGTTTTACTAAGGATAATTTATCTGTATGAGTTAGAGTATAGCTAATACACATGGGAGTTCTTGATGATGAAACTGGTTATGCTGAAACAACATGTTAGCTCCTTTGAATTCCAAAGAAGGAACTTAGCAATTCACTTGCAAACAACAAAATGGGCTTAGATTTGTAATGGCTACTTTAAAGGTGATCAATTTTATACTTGTAGACAGATTAAAATAGGATGCCATGACATTATTTATCAAGATGAATTTGCATTTGACGTTTCTTTTAAGGGACAACAGCGCTAAGTGCAAATTAGGGCAAGAAAAGAACCAAGAACATAAGATTTTGTTCTAAAGTAAGGATGACACATCAAACAAGACATGTGATGGGTAAATGAGAATGAGGTAGAAGTAGCTGTGATAAATGTCATGAGTTATTGAATTTTAAAACACAGAAGTAGGTAATGTATAAGCAAAATGTCCTAAGAGGGCACACCATCATCTTTAAACAGAAAATAAAGTGGGTGTAGGGTACAGAAAGGCTTTCTGTGTTCTAAGTACATTTGGAGTATTTCAGTACTTTTATGTTTGGTCAAGACAGAATGTACCTAAATGTCAGCCTGTCAAATAATCTCTTCTTTAGTCTACTTAATGTTTCCTGACCTCTAAGTAGCAAAACTTAAACCCATTACTGCCTTATAACAAGATGCTTAAAGAGCTACTGAGCTAAACAGCTAAGCTATTGAAAAGTCCTACTGAAAATACCAACATGTCTTTGAGGGCAACATGAGAATGGGTTATGTTTGAAATTAAGTAGCTGTCAATAGCAGACATTCATACATTCTGGTGACAAGCAAGAAATCAATTATGTACTAGTTACATGAAAGGCTCTTAAATCATAGAATGTGTGGGCTAGCCATATTTGACATAGACTGCATTTCTATCACTGCATATCTCTGCAGAAAAAATTTAATTCACTAGAAACTATTTCCACATTCTCCACAAAATAATAGCTGAAGGTTTAGAACAAAGTTGTGCTGCACAATCTGTGAATTCTAAATATAGAAAACTATATTTACCTCACCTTATATATAACTTTTGTTCAAAATCCTCTTGTGCATTGCCATTTCAAATAAGAAAATATTGATTATGTGTGAGTTAAGTAATTACTACTTGATGATCTCCAAGATTTTCCAGCAAACTCATGGCTGCCATTTTGACTTATAGTCTTGGCTTATAAAATATCAAAGTATTAGCACATTACTAAAAATCAGCAACTTTCATTTCACAAATGTACTTGAAAGTATTTTCAATAAAATAAAATAAAAATAATTGTGTTTCTTTAGTATAAAAATTAAAAATAAAACAATAAAATTCATTTTATTTTTTACAATACTCCAATTGTCTTTGTTCCCATGTAAAAGTAAAAAAAAAAGATTAAATAACAATAATGTAATTACCATGGATTTTTTTACCAAGTAACAGTCAGTTGTTAATAATTATGTATTTTATTACTGTGTGCATACAGACGGTATTAAAAATGAAAAGCACAGAGAAGGAGGTCCTCCCCAATCTGTGGACTTGGAAAGGGGCAAGGAGGAGCTGAGGGAGGAAGGGTGGGATTGGGAGGGAATAAGGGAGCGGGATACAGCTGGGATACAGAGTTAATAAAATGTAAATAATAATAAATAATATTAATAATAATAAAATAATGAAAAGCACAGAGATAAAATAACACTATAGAAAATACATTTTAAAGCCATGTTTCTGATAATATTTTTTGTTTTGTAAATTGTGATTTTTTTTTTTTTTTTTTTTTTTACTGGTTGCATGACTGTATTCCAAAAAGGAAAAAGAAAGGGCCTGGAGTTAGGTGGATTGAGAGGTGGGGGGATCTGGGAGGAGGTAGAGAAGGGAAACCACGAACAGAGTATATTGCAGGAAAAAAAATCCCAATAAAAAACTACAAGAAACATTAGCCATAAGTTATGTTATTGCTTTTAACTCTGTGCCCTAAAGCAATTCATGTGAACCCTAACCACGTAGAAAAACTCGCAACAATGTAAGGTCTTAGTCCTACCCACAAGACATTGGAAGTGGTTCCTAAACATTTCAATTTCTAACAAATTTTCATAATATCAAAAGTCATTTGGTCACACTGGACTCCATTGCTCTGGAACATGGGCCAATAAGCTATACTGGAAATTTGGCCTATTTTCATGAATCAAATTTTAATGGATCCTAAACACATTGATACATTTATATAGCTGACTGCTAATTTTTTCTTAAAAGAAGAGAGAGATAACTGTGATAGGTACAATACAGTTTAATAGAAGTTTTGGTTTCTTTGTAAACTCAGTTATGTAGATATGTTTTTATATTAATCTCAAGTGTGGGATTTTAGTCTGAGCTTTAGTTTGTCCACGGTTGTTAATTGTCTTGTGTGGTGCGTGGTTTTTGCCAGCTGGGAATGGGCTGTCACTTGCAGCAGAAAGAGGGGGCTGGTCTAGTGCTCTGAGGATGTAAATTTGAGAGCCTAGAAAGAGTGGAGTGTCCTGTGGTGTTGGTGTGTGGCATGTATAAGTTTGGCGAGACCAGAAACAGACAGTGTGGCAGTCTGGAGCAGATGGACCAAGATATGCTTCAGGAGCAGTGGCTTAGAGGAGACTGCTGGCTGCGTTTGTTGACAAAGATTGGTATATCCCCCAAAGACACATCGACCCTAAACAGCTGGAAGAAGTAAAAGGTTAGGATCCCCTTCTCTGCACTAACCTCTTTGCTAAGGTTGGGGGTTGGTGGAAGGAAAGTTGAGGTATAAATACCCCAAATAAAGTAGAATTTAAAAATGAGTGTTATAACCTAGCCTACAAAGTCTTACATATTTACTATCTGGCCCTTTATAGAAAATATTTATTAATCTGAACTCTTAAAATGCCATGATTATTCCTACTTTCTAGTTGAGATTTTTTTAAAAGTGACTTATCATTATCAAATACAAAGACACACAGACTATTGGAGTACTACTTCTAAACCAATAAAATATTTCCCATCACCCTTTTCCTCCTAATAGGTTGCTTCATTCAGCCTTAACAATGAAGGCTTATTCCTAGTCTTAGTGTATCTTGTTATGCAGTGTTGAGTGGATATATCTCTAGGATGCCTGCTCGTTTCTGAAGGGAATTGGAGGAGCAGTGAATCTGGGGGAGAGGAGAGAAAGGGCAGACTGGAAGGAGTGGAGAAAAGGGAAAATGATCAGGATATATTGTATGAGAAAGAAGTAAATAAAAGAAATAAAGAAAATTAATAAAATGCAAAAACATATTTCCCATCATCATGAATGTTTCTTTAACTAACAAAAGTTTTTTTATTTCCGTCATATAATTCTAATGAGTATCTAATGTATTCCACGATGAGTCACTATGCTACTCACTAGGCCATAAATGAAACTACTGAGACCCTAAATTATGAGATATATGATATAAAAATATCTACACAATAGAACAATAGTATACTGAAGTTAATAAGTTTCTATTAATACAATTTCCTACTTCTTTGAGGAATTATAAACAATATAACAACCTGAGAGCTATGGCTGGTAATCAAGCACAAGGATAAATTAAATCACAATTTTTCCAGTTTATCCAATATTTTCTGGCATCATTATTCATTACTCCCTTTTTCCCAATTGAATCATTGGCTAATGATACCCTGAGAAAGAAGCAGTGGCAACACGATGCCATCAGACTCATGGGAGTTATAGCTAATAAACATCAGACCTCCAAGACATACTTTCTTCAATTTAAATAAATTTCTGTAGATTGTCTAGTAAATTTCCTTCAGTTTATGCCATTCTCATTATTATAGAAAGAAACTGACTCAAATGTTTATACTAGTTGTTGGACTCCTAAAGGGATCTACTTTGGGAATCTCTGCCTTAGCTTTCTGTGAAAAATCACCTCAGGAAATTAGATAATTATTTGAAGCGCTTATGTATATTTGTTTATTTGTACATACAAAGTAAAACTATTAATATCTTAGAGCAAAAATCCGAAATTGTTATCTGAATGGAGTGATTTGATTCTGTGAAACTGATAGAGTTTACACATTCCATTGAATATGAGAGTGACAGACATATTTTATGAAGTTAGGTATTCCAATTCATTTTATATCTTCTGATAAAGTAACTGTAGATACATGCATACTTTTCCAATATGTAATTTGCTTTTAAGAACAATTTGCTCATTTTTGAAATAGAAAATAGTAATTTAACCAAAGAAAATGTTGTCAGCGAATACCTGTTGCACGATTGTGGTTAATTCCAAGCAGAGCTGTATGACATTATTTCTTGTGACTGAATAATCTGTCACAGCAGCAAATGGTGACCTACAAAGGGAAAAGAAAGACTGTAAGAGCAGCTTTCAAAAATCACCAAAATATAATAATATAACATAAAATTTTAATAATAATGAAAAAAAACTTTCTAAAGCTTACAGCTTGATAAAAGACAGTATTTGGGGACTCATTTAGGTTAAAATATATGAAATTAAGAAAAATAAAATTTTAGCAACATAATATTTTCTTTCTTTCAAATTTCTCTTTGTAAATTTCTTTATATTTAGTTCTTTGATACTTCTTCCAAGGCCTCTTTATTACATCAACTACAAAACAGCAGAAAAGAAAAGCTTAATCAGAATCAGTATTTTGGTATTTACTTTCCAAAGAAAGTTAACATTTTAAATATGTTTACTTGAAATAGTCATTCTTAAGGGCTAGCAATAATAAGCTAATGGTCATTAATGGCTTATCATATGAAAATTACTATTCTAATTGTGATATACATACTAATAATAAGCACAGTAACTTATGGAAACAGGAACATGAGGCTTGATAAACGTTTAGCGACTTGCCGAAGATGCAGAATGAGTAGTGTTCATAATCAGAAGTCTGAATCAGGAGCTAATAGTCACAAATACCCTGACTTCCTAATCTACCACATAATTCATCCCATCTAAGAGATCAGCAACACCTATTGCTAACTGTGTTTTTCTTTTCCCTTCAAATTCTTTTTTCCTTTTGCTTCCATGACACTACTTTCACATGATTCCTTTTTACTCTGGTTACACATTCATATTTTTTACATGAGCTAAACTTCCTTCTTTTTTGGAGACAGAGTTTCTCTGTGCAGCCTGGCTGACCTGGGACTTTTTCTCTTTAGAGCAGGCTGGCCCCAAACTGAGAGATCCGCCTGCCTCTGTCTTCCTTCCAAATGCTGGGATCAAAGGAATGTGCCATCACTGCCTTGAACTAAATTACCATGAATTACATATTTTCCAGTTTTTGGTGGTCCACAGAGATCATTTCTTATTCCACATACTCTATGCTCTCAAAAAAAAATCCACTAAAGTATACAGTGCAAGCTAGGACCTCTTCTTGATAACTGTGGTACCAGTGAGCAAAATATAAGAAAAATTTCTGCTGTGTTGAAACACATATCATATAAAGAATAGTTAATAAGAATAGGCCTAGCTCACAATTAACCTCATTCAGTATGGTAAGAAGGTATAAGTATTTTGAAAAATGAAGTGGGGCAATCAAAATATATTCTAATAGTTTCCTTCCATCTCTTATTCGATAGTGGGTTGGCTTATTTTGAATATTCACTGGGTCAGCCAAGTTAGCCATCTGTTACTCATCCCAAATATCCCCATTCACTGGCTCTTTAGCTCTTACTTGTCCTAAGGCCTTATTTAGCTAGTCAAGCAACTTAAATATTCTTCCTTTTTTGTTTGTTTGTTTGTTTTTCAAGACAGGGTTTTTCTTCTGTGGCCTTGGCTGTCCTGGACTCTCTTTGTATACCAGACTGGCCTCGAACTCGCAGAGATCTTCCTGCCTCTACATCCCCCTGGTGCTGTAATTACAGGTGTGCACCATGAAGCCCGGCTTTCTTCCATTCTTATTATTGCTTGGTTAATATGGAGTCTGAAGCACCAATAAAAGACTATACATGCACTGGACCCAGAGCCTCTCTCTGTAGGTAGCCAATATGGACATCTCAGGCTTCATGTGAGGCCACTAGTGAGGTGGCACCGTGAAGGCTGCCATGGTGATAATGGACTAAACTTCTGAAACCAAACCAGCCCCAACTGAATGTTTTTTTTTTTAAGAGTTGCCTTGGTCATGATGCTTCTTCACGGCAGAAGGACAGTGACTAAGACACTTGTTCCATCATGTTGCGTGGTAAAGGGGAATTAAGGCTGAAGGTAGAGTTAATGAAGACTTGGAAATGGGGAAGACTATTCTCATGGGCACAATGTAACCATGTGACCCTTAAACTCAGAAGAGGAAAACATTCATTGAAATCCTCTGGCAGGCTTTTAAAACACTCAACCTTGAGCGGCACATTCAGAAAATTGGGTGTAGTTAGTCTAGAGAGCCCAAGAATTCCCCTTTGCCAGGTAATTCTAGCATGATGTTAGGTTCCAGGGCCTAGGATATGACACTATTTTACTTACTCTGAGGGAAAAAGGGACAAGGACATGAGGAACAGACACTACCGCCACACTTTTTGATTCATAAGAGACAAATGGAGAGTCCACAGTTATTAAAAATGGTTGTGCTATTAGTTCAGATGTGGTAGGATCTCTGTACACTGAGTATCACAAGCAAGGCTGGCTGGAATAGGCTGCTGTGAAATTTGTTGCTTGCTTTCTAATCACTCCCCCCGCATGGGACTCTACCTTACCAGACCACAGAGGAAGAAGATGAACTCAGTCCGCAAGAAACTAGATGAGCTGTAGTGTGTGCATAGTAGGGAGGATTGTGGGCATGGGAGGAGAAGAGAAAGGGGTCTACAACTGAGATATCAATTGAATAAACAAATTAATGAATAAAAAATCTCAGAGCAGTGAAGAGGATAACCTATAGAGTCAGATTGTCAGGCTGTATCAAATACTAGCCCCGCTTACTTGTCATTAGGTTTTAAATTTAAGCGCTTTAAATTCTACCAGTTTGCCTACTGGCAAAATAAGAACAATCCTTTTGGATTGTTTTGACTAAAGAAGAGTGCCTAAATTTATCATAAGAATGACCATCAGTAGTAGCAGTCATTAAATCCCAAAAAGGCCTCTAAAGTAGTATTCATTTTCTAGCACTGGTCTTCTCCAGTCTTTTGCAAGGGAATCTTTGAAATTCACAGATCTGAACAAAACAATGTCTCTGGGTAGCCCCCACTCCCTACTGTCTTTCCTATAAGTAGAAAATGTAAATATGGTTAAGAATTTATTTTCTTTTTCTTATTATTTCATCCATTCATTCATTTATCTATTTATTTATCTATCTATTTATTTATTTTTGCTGTTTTTTGAAACAGGATCTCAGTAGGTAGCTTTGGCTGGCCTAGAGCTTACATTGTAGACCAGGCTGCTCTGTAACTCATATATATTAACCTGCCTCCTCAGTGCTAGGATTAAAGGAACATGCCACCAAGTCCAGTTTTTTTGTTTGTTTTAATTCAAGTTGTTAAAACAATGTTATAATCAAGCCAAAATGTAGTTGAATTTTCCCATGAATAAAAAGAACATTCAATTTCTTTTTTTAATGTGATTTTTTATTATTAAATTTTTATTTTTTATATTAATTACACTTTATTTACTTTGTATTCCAGCTGTAGCCCCCTCCTTTATTCCCTCCCAATCCCACCTTCCCTCATCTCCTCCCTGTCCCTCTCCAAGTCCACTGATAGGGGAGGTCCTTTTCCCTTTCCATCTGACCCTAGCCTATCAGGTCTCATCAGGACTGGGTGCATTGTCTTCCTCTGTGGCCTAGCAAGGCTGCTCCTCCCACCGAGGGTGTGGAGGTCAAAGAGCCAGCCACTGAGTTCATGCCAGAGACAGCCCCTGTTCCCCTTACTAGGGAAGACACTTGGATACTGAGCTACCACAGGCTACTTCTGAGCGGAGGTTCTAGGTTATATCCATACATGATCCTTGGTTGGAGAATCAGTCTCAGACAAGCCCTTGTGCCCAGATATATTTGGTCCTTGTGGAGCTCCTGTTCTCTCCAGGTCTTACTAACTCTCTCTTCTTTCATATGATTCCCTGCATTCTGCCCAAAGTTTGGCCATGAGTCTCAGCCTCTGCTTTGATACACTGCTATGTAGTTTCAATTTCTTTAAAAAAAAATCTCTGTATAAAAAAAAACACCCTAAAGTTATTACAGTTTATCATTTTATGTTGCTTTTAAGTACTTATTTAGTTTTTATGGTCAAAATATCAAATGGCCTCCAACTAAACTAAACACTGTTATATGATATAACACAAAATGCACAATAAATTATTTTCTTTAGGCCTGTTTTGTCATATTACCACTTCCTATGTAATAAGCATAAAGTAGCCATTGGAAGACTTCATGGATTACTATGTGAAGGTGAACTGATGTTTCCCAAGATAAAACAATGATAAAATGTTATAATAAATAATGCAATGGAATCTTAATAACTACTATATTGTAGCAACTTAGATTATGTATACTCACACTTACCATTAGGAAACAAAAGCATTGCCTAGTCACTTTATAATGAAAAGAAAGTAAACTAGAATTTACTTAAATCATTTTCTTTCAGGATGAACAAATGTACAGTTACAGGAAAAGTAATGGTGACAGAATATAAAACTAAAATTGTGTTATTATTTAAGTCTTAACAATTAAGCCTTACACTGATTTTATATTTAATATATATGTATATAGAGAAGCTATTTCATCTTAGAGTAACATTCTACTGTGAAGGAAAGTAAGGGGAAAAACTCAAGAAACACAAGCTATGGAGAAACACAGCTTATACTGGCTTCATCCCCAGGCCTTGCTTACTCTGTCTTCTTTTTATATTGTTCAATTTTAATTTTTTTTCACCTGAAAGCTATATGATAACTCCACAGCCAACATTATCTTTTTTTTAAGATTTATTTTTTTTCTTATCAGTTACATTTTATTAACTCTGTATCCCAGCTGTGTCCCGATCCCTCATTCCCTCCCAGTCCCTCCCTCTTTCCCTCATCTCCACCGTGCCCCTTTCCAAGTCCACTGATGGGGGGGACCTCCTCCCCATTCATCTGATCAACATTATCTTAAATGGAGAGAAAAATCACAATCCCATTGAAATTAGTAATGAGACAAGTCTGTCTACTATTCCCATTCAATTTCAATACAGTGCTAACAGCACTAGCCTGAGCAATAATGCAAGAGAAGGAAATTAAAGATATATATACAGAAAAAAAGTGATACTGTTTCTATTTTTAGATGATCTGATATACATAAGAGATACCAGAATTCCTCCAGAAAATTCTGGAAACAGTACTCAGCAAAGTGGAAAGGTGCAAAATCAACATAAAAATCCGAACACTTTCTATATATCAACAATAAACATAATGAAGAGGAGACCCAGAATACTCCCATTTACAATAGAATCAAAGATAATAAAATATGTTGTATAAACCTAACAAAGAAGGTGAAAGATCTCTATAGTGAAAAATTCAAATCTCTGAAGAGATTGGAAAAGATACTAAAAAAATTAAAAGACATACATATTCATGAATCAGTAAAATTAATATTTTGAAAATAACCATCTCACCAAAAGCAATTTACAGATTCAGTTCACTACCAATCAAAACAGCCACAACATCCTTCACAGATTTAGAAAAAAAAATCATTCTAAAATTCTTATGGAACTAGAATTGATACTCAATAGCCAAAGCAATCCAAAGCAAAAAGAATACTGGAAATATTGCGATTGCAGACTTCAGATTATGTCTCCAATAATGTCAGGAGCTACAGCAATATCATTGTCTCACCAAGATGATGACCTAAACATGAGCTGAAAGACAACACTAACAAATATGCCAAGGTGAAGAAGGGAAAGCCTACAAGGCTTCAACTTTACACAACAAGCTAAAAGCACATAATGAATGCTGAAAGTGGGAGAAACAGTCTTGCCCAGGAAAAAGCATACCAATTTATTGTCCAGTATCAAATAGTCATCCCTGAAAATATACATATAAGTAACATGATACAGATAGAGCTGGTTATATTTAGAAATATATGTACATATAGATATGCATATGATAACAGCTAATGAAAAAAGAGGCCATGAATTTGAAAGAGAGCAAGGAAGGAAGTGGTGTCTGAAAAAATTTGGAGCGAAGGGAGAAGTGTTATCATAATATAATAATCACAGAAATAAAAAAGCAGTAAAATATAAAAACAACATTGTACCAGCATCAAAACAGACATGTAGACAAACAGAATGCCCAAACATAAGCATAGATAACTTCAGTCACTTAATATTTGATAAAGATGCCAAAAACGTTTGCTGAAAAAGAGTAAGTATCTTCAACAACACTGGGAAAACATGGTTTTCACATTGTAAAAGAACAAAATAAGGCACCTATCACCTTGCAAAAATGTAAATTAATCAAACCCGAAACCTGAAACATTGAAGCAGCAGGAAGAAAACATAAGCAGTACCCTATATTATATTGATGTAGGAAAGGACTTTCTGAGTAGGATTCCATTGGCCCAGTAATTTTTTTCCATTTATTTATTAATTTAATCTCTTAACAGCCTGATTCCAGCCCCTCCCTCTTCTTTTCCCAGTCCCGTCCTCACACCTATAGTGGAAAACACTGTATAAGTAGTTACTTATGAAACATGGGAAAGAGTTTACCTGTCCAACCAAGCAAGAAGACTCTTGGCTGCTCCAATCAGATCCACAACCGAAGTTAGAAAGTCATTTGGTAATTTTCTGCTGGTCCTCCCATCGTAATGGCCACTCCTTCTCCTTCCTGTTATGAAGTTCTGTAGATTTTTGGCAGATGCATTCAACTTGTGAGAAAGGGTTTTCAGATTTTCTGTTTCTAAGCCATAATTCTGAATAATAAAATAGAAAAAAATACATGTAATGTCAGTATTTCCGTTATTCGTTAGAAAATTCACTGAGTACTTTCACATATGATGACAGTGGGACAATGTTTGAACTACAAATGAATAAGATAAGTTCCTGGCTTAGTGGAACCCACAGTCAAATGCGTGTTATAATAAAGATGTACTAGCTAGGTTTTTTTTCATGTTTTAATGCTTTCTTTGACCCAAATAATATTTTTTATTCTTCTCTCATATATTACATCCCACCATAGCCTCCTTTCCCTCTTTCCACTCCTTCTAGTCACCTCCTCTTATCTACCTCCACTCTCCTCCAGATCCACCCCCTTCCATTTCCCTTCAGAAAACAGCATGTTTCACATAGATATCAACCAAATATGTTATAACAAAATGTAATTAGGAAAGGTACAAACCCTTCTATCATGGCAGGATGAGGTAACCCAGTAGAGAAAAAGGGTCTCAGGAGCAGGCAAAAGAAACAGAGACACTCCCTCTTCCACTGTTAGGAGCTAGCTAGTTTTTGTCAACTTGACACAAGATAGTCATCTGAGAGGAGGAAGCTTCAATTGAGAAAATGCCTCCATAAGATTTGTCTCTCCGCAGAGAAGCCTGTAGGGCATCTTATTGATTAGTGATTGATATGGGAAAAATCTAGCCTGTTGTGAGTGGTGCTACCCCTGTGCTCGTGGTTCTGGGTGTTATAAGAAAGTAGGCTAAGCAGGCCACGAAGAACAAGCCAGTTCTTCATGAACAGAGCCTTATAGCTTGAAAGAGTTGATGAACCTCCAAAACATATATATCTTATTTTTCTTTGGAATAACATTGTACATATAATATATATGATGCACACTGAATATTGTTCAAGAATGGAAAAAAATGACTAAATAAATCCTTGATTTTTTGGGTAGCTACAATAATTATTCCCCATATTTTTAACTTCAAAACAAGAGAGAAAACCACTATACTTGAAAGAAACAAAAGACATTTTACAATTTTTCTGTCTTCTTTACACTAGGAACAGAAATGAGTCAAATACTGTTCTTTAAAGTTAGAGAAGTCACAGTTCTCTAGAAGTTTCATTCAGTAAGATATTAATTTAATGCCCTGTACATGCTAAGTATTGCACAGAAAATTAAAGAAAATGCTACTAATTAGACAAGAGCATCTTCCTTGGAAGAGTCAACTAGACAACTATAGAAACTAAGTAAAAAATATAAGGCAGAATATGTATGTGACCTTTTTCTTATCATATATGATCATATAATACAAAGTAAACCAATATTTTCATTTTCCCGTGAGCACTCTATGTTCTTTCATACTTGTTTTTACACATGACATTTCTCCTTTACAAATAACTTCTTTTTAAAAACAGATCCACTATATTAGTTAATTTTTAGTTTTAAAATTTTGTTTTTATTTTATGTGATGTGTATGAGTATATTGCCTGCCTGCATGTATTTCCGTGTACCAAATAGGAGCAAGACCTATAGAAGTCAGAAGAGGTTTTCAGATCCCCTAGCATTGGAATTACAGAAGATCGTGACATGTCACTTGTTGGAATCATACTCTTAATCCATGTCTCCAGCACCCAAGTAATCTTTTTTATCTCAGAAAATATCTTCCCAACCAGAAAGAACAATGCAAATGTCACCTACATGTTCTACACCTCTAGCTGTGTTTCTCAGTATCATTTTTAAATCTCTGTTGTCTTTACCAACTTTTTTCTTCCTTAATGGGTCTTGGGGTTAAAGACCATGCATTTTTCATCTTTGCGTTTCTACCAGAAGCGTGTGTAGACATGAATATATATTTGTTGGAAGAAGATATAAATAGAGGAAAAGTGGTGAGGCTAGCATAAACCAGAGAGATAAGACAAAGATTCCTGTTCCTAATAGTGAATTCCTAGTCTATTCAGCTCAATTTATTGATGAGGGTGCTTACCTCCCAAATTGAAAATGGCAGTGTAAGTACATTAGCATGCTTTGCTCATATGTTTTCTTTATATTCACTGGAGAGCATCTGTTGAATTCATTAGACAATGTCTATACTTATAACTAGCTAGTATATAGCCATTTGGGAAGGATAAAAAGGAAATTAAATATCTTCGGTATGTTACCAAATGACTGTTGAGCAAATAGAGAAAAATGAATAAATTTTATGTTTTGACATTTTTTTCTGTGCCATCTTCCAGAGGAGCGTAACCACATGATGAAGTATTCAAATTATGTAACAATAAGATCCTGAAGCTTGAGCTGTAGAGGTAAAAAAGCTTAGCATACTAAAAAAATTAGCAAGGCTCTATGGCTCAATTTTATAAGCAGCCTATACATAACCTCTGATACTGTTTTGTAAAGTAAGGTTAGGAAGAAACCTTATAAATGACCCAAATTCCAAAGTCTACATATCTAGATGAAGTCCACATAACCTTGTTAATCATGCCATCTTTCCATAATCCAAGTGACAGTTCATGTATCAGTCATATATGAGGAGCCACCACTACCATAGACAGACAGACAGACAGACAGACAGATAGATAGATAGATAGATAGATAGATAGATAGATAGATAGATAATTACCTCTCTACAACCTACCTCAACTTCTACAATAATTTCAGGGCTCTCTGGACATGAATTTGGAATTAGTGTGCTAAAACCCTAGGACCTTTCCTTATCAATAGTACAGTCTTTTGCTTTAGGCACAACTGCTTTAACCTGATTCAGAGTTTAAGTAAATATTCTGGTCTCAATCAATCAATCAATCAATCGATCAATCAATGTGTGTGTGTGACAGAGAAAGAGAAAGAGTTTATGGGTTATTTTTTATCTATGTGGGATATCATTATTTTACTCACTCTACCTACTATCATATTTCATATTGATTACGTAATATGTGTCCATATAGCTTAAATAAAAAGTTATTGTCTTTTATGTATTCCTATAATATTTGCCACATATTCTATATTTTGGTCATTTCGATATTGATTATTTACTTGCCATTCTCCTCAAATATGTTTTGCAAAGAACAAAAAATTAAGTCTTATTCACAGTTGAAACGGTACTAAGTATATAAATTGATGCTTCCATTGAACTGTGTTTAATTATCTACTTGATTTTATGAGTCATCATCTCAATAGTTACTCTTTATTGAGGTTATACTGAATATAGACAGTAATTTAGGCATAACACAAACATAATTCCTTATGTTTCAGACCACTACATGAAGGCAGTAGTCATTTGGGCTTTAAGCAAACTATGGCTATGGTGAAATGATTTTTTTACAAGTTATCAGTAACTGGCTAAGCTGATATTCAAATTCAGGTTATAACATTACATAGATCTCATTTTTATCTCTGCAATTCCCTTCTCTTACAAATAATCGTAAGAATTTAAAACCATTCAGGTTAGTTTTACTGTACTTAATCTGGAAAAAATCTATGACTATATCCAAAATCAGAGTATCTAACATGTTACCACAAGCTTAGAGGAGGCTTATTTTGACATTGACTTTTCTTGATTTATTATTCATTGTTTGTTAACTAAAGAAAGTAACCATATGATGTACAATAGTTTATTTTCATTGAATATGTGTGAAAAAACAATCTGAATAATTTTGTTTTAAAGCTTTGTAAAAACAAGATTACTTAATATTTCAAATTTTAGAAGTGGATTTAACAACTAATTACGTATAACTGTGTATAAAAAGCACCACTGTTAAATTTTCCCTTGATTGAGATCTGGCTCTGCCCCTTGCTTTCTGAGGCATTGGATGAGCTAGCAGAGGCAGGACTGGAGAGCTTGCCCCAGGGTGGTATGGGTATGGGAGAACTGGCAGGCTGATCAGCTCAGGTACTTCTCAGGCCCAGACCCAGGCCTTTGAGTTGGATCAACCCAACATCTACCACATCAATCAATTGCTGGTGCATATGAAGGGGCTGGTTCTACAGATCCAAAATTACAGGAGCTCCATGACACAGGGCAACAACAGAATATCCAAGAAGAATCCCAGTGAGGTTACAGTATTGACGGTGTAGCAAAAGCCAGAGGTCTGGAACCAGACAAGTGGCTCATTGCAATGAGCATTTACAAGCAAAGAAGTGTGGTCAAAAAAGTATAGTGTGGAACACACTGTCACATACTACAGCTTCCACAGGAGATTTTTTTTTTCCTTTGGTGGGGGAGATTGCAAGGGTAGAGGACAGGTGCAAGGGGGTGCATGATGTGAAATTAACAAAGAGCCAATAAAAAGTTTTTAAAAATCTCTTGGCTAAGCTCCAACTTGTTTTTCACATGGTGAAACATTGTATTACTACTTGACTTTTAAGCCTCTTTGTCATTTAGCTCCAATTTAACAAATTTACAGAAGGATACAAATTTTCCCTACCTGTAACTAGATTATAAAAATGAAGAGAGAAAGAAAAGACAAATAAGTGGATTGTGAAGGAGAAACATTAGGGTTTCCTTTCCAATTTTAACCCTTACCAGTGCACACAAAAGGTCAACTGCCTCCAAAATCAGCTCCTGATGGCCAATACGGCTGACTCCCAGATCTTCTAGCTCCTGATGTGTAATGCGTAGCAGCTGGTCTCCACTTATCTTCTCCCTCTCAAAGTTCTTAATATACTGCTGCAAACAGTCATCAAGTCCTACAAAATAAAATTAGAAAGGACAGAATAGAAAAATAAAAAGTTGATATAAACCAATCAATGGACAGAAGGAAAGCAAGCAATAACTCCTAATATGCCAAAATGAAAATCCATTTTGTCTTTGGACTATCAAATCATTCGCTTCTTCTCAATCTATATGTGGGCTATAACAAAAATAATTACATTCTTCATTGTTAGGTTTATATTTCTATTCAAACTTTCCCAGTTATTATTGACAACCTTTATCTCTCTTCTAAGTTTTGCTTTCCTACAAATATCCAGAATAACAAATGTAAACAGGTTCCCCCACATATGCATCACACCTTTTCTCTCTTTAACACCATTTCAGAAGGAGGGATCTCATTCTTTCTACACAGCCAAATGAGTCTTTTTCCTGTACTCTAAATTTCTGTCTTCTATCACCATAGGACTACTTCAACAATTTTAAAACTAAATACTGTTTCAACCAATTTTGATTCTTTGACTCCTTTTATAGTTAAAACTCTGCCATCATAAAAATGAAAAGAAACACTTTGATTTCCTTCATTCTGTGTTCTCTGCCATTCTTTTTAAGCCTAAGCACCTTTCCTTTCTTTTCTTTCCTTTTTTTTTCTCTTTAAGCTGCAATGAATTCCCTAATCCATTATCCTTTGGATTTAACTCAAGTTCAGAAGTATATAATCACATTGCATTTCATGCTCTTAAAAATATTTTTTTCAAGATTACCCATGGCAATTAATAAGTGATTGTTCAGGCTACAGGTTCCATTAAGTTCAATCATCTATAAAGTGAACTGGCACAAATGGCAAATTGAAATAACATGATTAGGTCTCTAGAATTTTAGGTGAAGATTATCAAGAAAATGAAACAACACAATTACTGATTATATCAAAAAGGGAAATAAGATTCCATATTGGGCTATAGTTTAACAAAAATTATTAGGGAGTAAAAATCATAAGCAAGTAGGGAGAAAAGAGAAGTGGTTAAAACATGTATCCCAAATGAAAAAAGTCCTATAACAGAGATGCACAGCCCCAAGAGAAAAACATATTCCTAAAAGCAATCTGGTTCCTGACAACATATCATTATCTTCATGTTGCTGTGTCAAATGAAATAATTCTATATCTTATCATTATGCACAAAGCAGTGGATAATGAAAGAAAAATAGTAGTGAAGGACCAGAAACTAACTGTAAATTTAAAGAAAGTTTGAGAATATGTTAAGAGAATATCTCATGTTGCTTGTGATTTCTCTTCATGAGTGTTGTCTTCATGGTGATGAAATTAAGAAAACATTGAGTGAGTTAAAGAGTGTTCAAAGCAGACTATAAAAGAGGAGAGCAGGAAGTGGATACCTGGAAAATATGGGCCTGTTTGATGTTAGATGCTTGAGAATATTTATATTTTGAAAAGATCCATTTATCTCTATTGAAATAGAGGGAAAAAAGAGAAATAGAGCAAATAAGGAGAAGACAAGTGAAAACGCAGATAGAATATGACTAAGATGGGAGACTCCCACCTAAACACTTTAAGACTACTGTATCAAGGTATCTAAAGTTTCATTGGAAATTTGTAAAGCAAAAAAGCCAGTACAGTGATACTATTTATTACAAATGTATGCTAAGTACCTTAAGACTCTGTACTAAATAATGTGTGACAGTGTGACAAAGCACAATAGGATTTTTATTTGAAAAAGAAAATATTCCTAACAGCAACAAGGGAAAGATGAAGAAACTAGGTGTCACACACACACCAATGAATGCTAGTGATAGAAAAGTAAACACAGCAGACCTTAGGAAATGTATTTATTGAAAGGCCTAGATAGGTATGCAAAGTGATTATTACAATTTGATGTATTAAGAAAGTTAGTGAAGGCAGCAAAAATAAAAAAAAAAAAAGACCGAATGTTCTGGGGAAAGTATATAGGGTCAAAGATGTAATAGGCCAGAATACATGAAAGACAGCAACAACAACAACAAAACAAAACAAAACAAACAAAACAAAAACCGCATATAAGAATGAGAACAAAAAATGGTTCAGAGAGGAACCAATAACAAGTGGGTTATTGGTGACCAGACAAGTATTAAACCCAACACAGCATTCTATTCATATAAGAAATGAAACTATGTTGTACTTGGCAATTATATCATCACTGATTTTAGCCAAAAGTATATTAAAACAATAAAAATGGAAGGCAAATAGTGAGGGAGGCTGTGGAGTAGCTTAGAAATGAAAAGGCAAAGAGCTTGCATATATAATATTTATTCAGGAAATTGTATGATATTGGTAAGGATGAAGAGTAGAAGAGAAAATATCAAATAAGGTCAAAGCGACTATTTCTATATAAATTTTAAAGCTTAAGAAATTAAAAGAGCAATATTAAGTAACTGTCTAAGTATACATAGTGAGTAAATGACCAGAAAATCAGTATAAAAACTGACCCCACAAGACTTGAAGTTGTAGTTATTCTGACTATATCAGACCACCTAAAGACTAAAACCCAATCAACCAAGGAAACAACAAAAAACTTCCAACAATTAATAGGATTACATTCTTGCAGAAAGGTAGCATAGTGTGGAGAGAAACTATAGTTATTTATTAGAGAAAAAATAACATTCATTCACTGGGGATACAAAGTGAATAAATTGTAATAAATGAATAAAATAAAATAAAAAATCTACAGAAGACTAAATTTCATGCTGGCATACTTTCAGATAATGAGAAAAATGTAAAATATCTGAAAGACACCCATTCTAAAGCTGCATTCAAATGAATGAGTGAAAAAATATTGTCATTAGTCTTTAGATAAAACTGAAGCCAATACAATACATGCTGATTTGGCAAGCACTTTTTTATTTACTATGTTTTTTAATTAACATATATTTATTCATTTTGTAACCCAGCTGTAGCACCTCCGTCATCCACTGCTTATCTCATCCTTCCTGCCTCTTCTCTTCCCAGCCCCTCATCCAGTCCACTGATAGGGGAGATCCTCCTCCCCTTCCATCTGACCCTAGCCTATCAGGTCTCATCGGGACTGGCTGCATTGTCTTCCTCTGTGGCCTGGTAAGGCTGCTGTCCCCTCCCCCTCAGGGGAAAGTGATCAAAGAGCCAGCCACTGTGTTGAAGTCAGAGAAGGAGCAGGTTCCACTTACTTGGGAGCCCACTTGGACAATGAGATGCCAATGGGCATCCATGCATTGTCCTTGGTTGGAATATCAGTCTCTGAAAAGACCACTGTGCCCAGATTTCTTGGTTCTTTTGTTCTCCTTGTGGAGTTCCTGTCCTCTCCAGGTCTTTTTATCTCCTCCTTCTTTCATAAAATTCCCTGTACTCTGCCCAAAGTTTGGCTATGATTCTCAGCATCTGATTCAACACCCTGCTCAGTAGAGTCTTTCAGAGGCCCTTCGTGGTAGGTTCCTATCCTGTTCCCTGTTTTTTCCCTCTTCTGATGTCCATCCCTTTTGTCTTTCTGAATGAGGATTGAGCATCTTATCCAGGGTACTCTGCCTTGCTTAGTTTCTTTAAGTGTACAGATTTTAGTGTGATTATCCTATATTATATGTCTAATATCTACTTATAAGCGAGTATATACCATGTGTTTCTTTCTGCTTTTGGGATACCTCACTCAGGATATCTTTTCTAGTTCCCACCATTTGCCTGCAAATTTCATGATTTCCTTGTTTTTAATTGCTGAGTAGTATTCCATTGAGTAAATGTACCACAATTTCTTTATCCAATCCTGTGTTGAGGGACATCTGGGTTGTTTCCAGATTCTGGCTATTATTAATAAAGCTGCTACAAACATGGTTAAACAAATGTCCTTGTTGTATACTTGAGCATCTTTTGGATATATGCCTAGGAGTGGTATAGCTGTATCTTGAGGTAGCACTATTCTTAATTGTCTGAGAAAGCACCAGATAGATTTCCGAAGTAGTTGTAGAAGTTTACAGACCCACCAACAATGCAGAAAAGTTCCCCTTTCTCCATATCCTCTCCAGCATGTGATGTCACTGGGCAGTGTGCAGGGAATCTTATGAAAGAAGGGGAAGATGAAAGACCTGGAGGAGACAGGAGCTCCACAAGGAAAACAACACAACAAAAAAAATCTGTGCCCAGGGGTCTTTTCTGAGACTGGTACGCCAACCAAGGTCCATGCATGGAGATAACCTAGAACCCCTGCACAGATGTAGCCCATGGCAGTTCAGTATCCAAATGAGCTCCTACTAAGGGGTGCACGGGCTGTCTCTGACATGAATTCAGTGGCTGGCTCTTTGATCACCTCCCCCTGAGGGGGGAGCAGCCTTACCAGGCCACAGAGTAAGATGATGCAGCCAGCCTTAATGAGACCTGATAGGTTAGGGTCAGATAGAAGGGGAGAAAGTCCTCTCCTCTCAGGGTGCTAGGGAAAGGACATGGGGGAAAAGAGGGAGTATTGTGGGACTAGAAGGAGATGAGGGAGGGGGCTACAGTGGGGATACAAAGTGCATAAATTGTAATAAATAACCAAGTTACATAAAAAATGCAGTTTCCTGTTTTTATGTAAGCATTATTAATATCCATTATCAAAATTATTTTCATTTGCAGAATTGAAATTTTGTAGCCATTGTACTATTCATAATAGTCTGTTTCCTCAGCTTCTTACAATTACCACTGTACTTTGTTTCTATGAATTTTACAGTTCTAGATACCTCAACTATGTATATCTTATGTCACTTAGTATAATATCTTCAAGGTTCACCTTTTTTTTTTTTTTGGTTTTTTGAGACAGGGTTTCTCTGTGTAGACTTGGCTGTCCTGGAGTTGCTTTGTAGACCAGGCTGGCCTCATACTCATGAACATCCACCTGACTCTTCCTCCTGGTCACTGGGATTAAAAACGTGAACCCCCACTCTGGTCTTTTTCATCCATATTGTATAACTACTCCTTTTAAAAAATGTTTGCATTAAAAAAGTTTTCTTTATACCTGGATATACTTGGGTTGCCTTAGAAATATTTTCTCCTTGGGTGGGTACCCCTTTTTCCATATTAATAGTATCCTTGCTACACAAAAAAAATCTCTAATTTTGATGATGTGGATATTGTGTTTTTCTTTTGTTACTTGTGATTTATATGCTCCACATTAAAAAAATAAACTAAAAATGATATTTTTCTTTGAAGTAAGCATGCAAATAAGAGTTTTTATTTGATGTTTTCATTATCTTTTTTAATTTTCTTAAAAATTATTATTATTATTATTATTATTATTATTATCATTATTATTTATTAAAATTTTCTTGGGCCCAGAGTTGTTTTGATTTGATCTCCATGATCATTAAGGATGTTGAGCATTTCTTTAAGTGTTTCTCTGCCATTCTATATTCCTATGTTGAAAATTCTCTCCTTAACTCTGTACCCCATTTTTAATTGCATTATTTGGTTTGTTGGTGTCTAATTTCTTGAGTTATTTACATATGCTTGATATTAGTCCTCTGTCAGATATAGGGTTGGTGAAGATCCTTTCCCAATCTGTAGGCTGTCATTTTGTTTTGATGACAGTATCCTTTATTTTAAGAAGCTTTTCGGTTTCATGAGGTCCCATTTATTGATTGTTGCTCTTAGAGCCTGTGCTGTTGGTGTTCTGTTCAGGAAGTTGTCTCCTGTGCCAATGAGATCAAGACTCTTCCTCAATTTTTTATAACAGATTTAGTGAGTCTGGTTTTATGTTGAGGTCTTTGATCCACTTGGACTTTACTTTAGTTCAGGGTGATAAATATTGGTCTTTTTGCATTTTTATCCATGTAGACATCCAGTCAGACTAGCACCATTTGTTGAGGATGCTATCCTTTTTCCATTGTATGGATTTGGCACATACCTAAACATAGTAAAGGTAATATACAACCTTGTATCCCTGATCTCTCCAAAACTTTAAACATGAACAGTTGTTGGACTTTGTCAAATGCCTTTTCTGCATCTAAGGAGATGATCATGTGTTGTTTTTTTTTTTTTATTTCTTTCAGTTTGTTTATAATGCAGAGTACATTAGTGTATTTACATATATTGAACCAACCTGCATCCCAGGAATGAAGCCTATTTGATCATGGTGGATGCCGTTTTCTTAGATTCAGTTTGTCATAAAATTAAATGAGAAAATGTTAGCAAAGTATTTAAATTAGTGCTTTGTAGACTATTAAACACACACAAAATATAAAGAAAGTAATATTCTTCCTCAACATTAGCTCTCTGAAGTATAAGAAAGTTACTAAAAACAAAGCACATTTTTTTTCTAGAATAAATTAGGACAGAGTAATTGGGTACAGGCCTAGAAGAAATTTGTCCTGTTTTTATTTTATTTTATTTGGTTTTCTTGAAGATTCATTAAAAAAAAAGAATTATATATTAGTTGTTAGAGAGCAACTATGTTTATGCAGAAGGGTAACTGAATAATGGCATTGATTAAAATAAAGAAGTGTTTGCCAAATCAGCTCATATTGTATTGGTTTCAGTGTTATCTAAAGACTAATGACAAAGTTTTTCAATTCATTCATTTGAATAGAGCTTTAGAATGTGTGTCTTTCAGATACTTTACATTTTTTTTCATTTTCTGAAAGCATGCCAGCATGAAGTTTAGTCCTCCATAGTTATTTATTTTATTTATTTATTACAATTTATTCACTTTGTATCCCCAGTGAGTGAATGTTATTTGTCTCAAATAAAAACAAAAACATACAATGGAAAAAAGACATCATCTTCAACAAACGGTGCAGGTCTAACTGGATGTCTATATGCAGGAAAATGCAAATAGATCCATACTTATCACTCTGCACAAAACTGAAGTCCAAGTGGATCAAAGACCTCAACATAACACTAGACACACTAAACCTGTTAGAATAAAAAGTGGGGAAAAGCCTGGAACTCATTGGCACAGAAGACAACTTCCTGAACAGAACACCAACAGCACAGGCTTTAAGAGCAACAATCAATAACTGGGACCTCATGAAAATGAAAAGCTTCTGTAAGTGAAAGGACAATGTCATCAGAACAAAACAACACCCTACAGACTGGCAAAGGATCTTCACCAGCCCTATAACTGACAGAGGGTTAATATCCAGAATCTAAAAGGAATTCAAGAAGTTAAAAAGGAAAAAAATCAAGTAATCCAATTAAAAAATGGGGTACAGAGCTAAACAGAGAATTCTCAATAGAGGATTATTGAATGGCAGAGAAACGCTTAAAGGAATGTTCAGCATCCTTAGTCATTAGGGTGATGCAAATCAAAACAACCTTGAGATTTCGCCTTACACCCATCAGCATGATTAAAATAAAAAACCCAAGTGACAATACATGTTGGGGAGAATGTGGAGAAGGGGAACCCTCCTCCATTGTTGTTGGGAAGGTTAACTTGTACAACTACTTTGGAAATAAATCTGGAGCTTTCTCAGACAAATAGGAATAGTGCTACCTCAAGATCCAATTATACCACTCCTAGGCAGATAATCAAAAGATGTTCAAGTATGCAAGAAGGACATTTGCTTAACCATGTTTGTAACAGCTTTATTAATAATAACCAGAACCTGGTAACAACCCAGATGTCCCTCAGCACAGGAATGGATAAAGAAATTGTGGTGCATTTACACAATGGAATATTACTCAGCCATTAAAAACAAGGAAATCATGAAATTTGCAGGCAAATGGTGGGAACTAGAAAAGATCATCCTGAGTGAGGTATCCCAGAAGCAGAAAGACACACATGGGATATACTCACTCATAAGTGGATATTAGGCATATGTGAGGTATAAATGCTTAAATGTCTAAGAAAATGTTTTAAGGTTGGTAAATACAAATTATAAAGGTTATAAGGTCTAAGGTGATCTAAGGTATCCTAAATAGGTAAAAATGCTTAAAGTTCCTCCTGTTGCTATGCTACTGTTATATTGACTGTCCAGAACTTAGACCTGTATCAATAGAGCTCTCATTTATTAATCTAACTCTAATACAAAAACTTTCCACTATACAACCCACTATCGTGGTTCCAAGCTCAAGATTTTAAATCTCCATAATGTATCCTTATACTAAAAATTAAGATCAAGTGAGCTTTTGTCCCTTCTACACGAAAGGCTTGTGCCTTTTCAGTGCTCACCTTAAAGCATGCTTGTGCTGTTAACACAAATGTGTGTGTCCACTGCCGTTTCTACAATGTATATGTCAGTGCAGATTACAATTGTGATGCTAACATGTCTAAAGTTTTATCTCTTTAATAAAACTTAAAAGTAAGTCTTTTAAACTGCAGGAAATCCACCTGAATCCACCTCTCAGTTCAATTGGGCTCCAGATAAGTACTGCAATTATTGCCTATCTCAGAAGGTGGGATTTCTCCCCTTTCCCTGCTTTTGGGACTTTCTTTTCCTGGCTACCAGGTTGCTATCTACTGCATGCAACATGGGCTGGATTGGTGAGTTCTCCTCATTGACCAGCCACTGGACTGGTGAATTCACCTCAGTTATCACCATAAAATGCCTCTTGAAAGCTTGAAGCTTGACTGTTCGACGTGCAGCAACTCCCACTATCTTTTGAGATGAAGGGAACCCCCTTCATCCATAGTCTTCACTGGCTATGGTTGATCCTCTACCGGACCTCTATTTAGAGCCTCTTTTTTTTCCTTGGGAGAGCCTCCCACACGCGTACAGTCTTTTCTCCTCCCTCCTCTCGCTCACACAGGAAAATCTTAGTGCTAGGTGGACTGTGCTCTCTCAGGCAACTGTGCCCCTGGTCTCTGGCCAAAAGCTGATGAGCTATTGGACCAGGTAGGACCATCTTTACTGAATCATACATTGCCTTTTGGATGCCTCTGGAAGGTCACTGGTTTCTCTGCCTCCCAATGAGAAATGCCCAGATGCCCGTTCTTCCAGATTCTCCTCTGGGATATCTTCTGGAGAATTTCAGGTTTCTACACCTAGGCCTGCTAGCACTAGGGCCTCTAAGTTTACACACTTCTGTAACCAGACCTCGCCTCAATGACAGATACAGAACAAAGTCTTTTTAATTACTGCCAGTGTTTGGATAAATGAAAGTCTTCCCAGGTAAATGGAGGTTCCCATGTTCAAGTCTCATTGATCCAAACTTTCCTCCTATGTTTACTCTCCCAAAAGTTTTCAATGTATACCTAAAGGATTTTCTCCATAATCTACTTACTTTATCTTTTGCCTATATATGTTTTGCATATATATATATGTTTTGCATATATATATGTTTTGCATATATATATATATATATATATATATATGTTTCAGTGTCCTGCCAGATACAGATGTTTCCTACATCCACAACAGCACCAAAGCAACTACCACAAGTATTCAACTCTGACCTCACAGACTGCCATCAAGCTGGACCTGCACCTTCCCTCCCAGCCATGGATGTTCTTGCAGACCCTGGAGAGCATCAGATCAGCCTATTCTTCCTGGACTTGGCCAGCATTTCAGCCTTTTGACCTCCCTACACCTCCCCCCAGTGTCAGCAGAAAGTAGCCAGAAGAGAATCTATGCCTGTTATTCACTTATTAACAAAAGGCTGAAATGGCGTGCTTCAGGACCAGGACAGGCAGCTGCAGGTTCTCCCAGCATTCCTCAGTTCCTACCTATTGCCTTGCATGGCTTGAAACTCTCTACTGACAACCCTCTACCCTAAATTTTCCAGGGCAGAGGCTTTCTCTACCCTTCTCGATGATGTAATCTGGCCATTTTGTTGGTATTATTTCTTCTCTCTCTCTTAACCCCTTGCATGACAACCATGAACCTAAATTTATATACTTTAACTTAGCAGCCCAAGTTCTTCATTTTTTAATTATAGAAAAAGGGAGGAATGTTAGGATTTTGGAACCAAACCTGCTTCTGGGTTGCCTAGTAACCTATGATGTCATCATGTGTTCCAGCCAGGTGGCCACATCTGGAAGGCGTGGTTACCTTGCTCCTTAAAGGGACAAGCTGGCCATGTGGTCCCTCTCTTGGTCCTTTCTCTCTTGGTCTCTCTTGCTCCTGGCCTCTCCTCTCTTGGCCCCATGTGGAAAAGATTGTTACAGAATGCTATGTACTGGAAATATTTTAAAAGTTATTATTTAATTAACAACTTCATCACTGGAGAGATATCTTAGTAGTTAAGAGCATCGGCTACTCTCCCAGAGGACCCAGGTTCAGTTCCCAGCAACAAATGATGGTTCACAACCATGTATAACTCTAGTTTTAGGGTACTTGATGTCATTTTCTAGCTTGTGCAGGTACCAGGCATACATTTGGTATGAAAGCAATCATGTAGGCAAAACACCCATATCCAGAAAAAAATAAAAATAAGCAAATTCACCCTTTGTTCTGACAAAAGAATATGGCTTAAGGGAAGTACATCAAGTATAAGAAAAATGGAACCTTATACACTGTAATCAATACAACAACCTATATTTTGACTGTCCTAATGGACAAGACAGGAAGGACACTACATACTCAGAAAGGAAAACCTCACCAAAACAATAGTGCAATGCTAAACATTTATGCATTAAACATAGGGCACCCAAGTTCATAAAAGAAAATACTACTAAAATCACATATTGATCCTCATACAGTGATAATGTCAATAATGTCTCTCTTGACAACAGACAGGTCTTCCAAAAAAATATACTAAACTGAGAAATGGTTGAGTTAAATAATGCCACAAATCAAATGACAAACATCTACCAAATATTTCATCCAATGCAAAAGAATATACATTCTTCTTAGAAGCTCTCGAAACTGGAATGTTCTTCAAAACTGACCATACAGTTAGACACAATCCAAGAACCAACACCCTCTATCCTATCTGACTACCATGAATTAAACCTGAATATCAACAACACTAGAAGCAGCAGAATGTATACAAACTGATGGAAACTGAACAACCCAATACTGAAGGAAAAATAACTCAATACAAAAATGCAGAAGACATTTTAAAACATTTTAGAGTTGAATGAAAATGAAAACACAATGTACCCAAACCTATAAGCAATAGTGAAGGCATTTCTAAGAGACAAATTCTAAGCAATAAGTGCCTATATTTTAAAAACCAGAGAGCTCTCATATTAGTAACTTAGCAACATATTTGAAAGCTCTTGAACAATAAGAAGAAATAATACCCGAGAAGTATAGAGGCAAGAAATATTCAAACTCAGGGCTGAAATTAGTGAAATACGTACAAAAGAAGTCAATATAAAGACTCAATGAAATGAAATGAAGAGTTAGGTTTTTTTTTTTTTTTGAGAAAATCAATACAAGATTGATCAAAGCTTAGTCAAACTAAACGATGGAGAGAAAAGACTCAAATTAATAAAATTAGACATGAAGGGAGACATCACAGGAAATGCAGAGACTCATAAAAATATACTTTAAATATCTGTACTGCACATAACTGGAAAAACTAAAAAATATCGATGAATGTCTTGATACATAAAACCTACAAATAAAGCAAAATGAAGTCAACAATATAAGCAAATTAATGAAATAAAAGCAGTAATTCAAAATCTTTCAACCAATAAAAGCACAGGAACGGATTAATTCAGCACAGAATTCTACTAGGCCTTCAGAGAACTAATAGCGATACCCCTCAAATTATTTCACAAAATAGGAACTTAAGAAACAATTTCTTTTTATGAAACATACAACAAGGACATTTGCACACCTATGCTCATAGCAGTTTTATTCATATAACTAGACTCTGGAAACAACTTAAATGTCCCTCTACCAAGGAATGGATGCAGAAATTGTGGTACATTTACACAATGGAATACTTAGCTATTAAAAACAAGGAAATCATGAAATTTGCAGGCCAATGGATGGAACCAGAAAAGATCATCCCGAGTGAGGAATCCCAAAAGCAGAAAGATACATATGGTATATACTCACTTCTAAGTGGCTATTAGACATATAATATAGGATAAACACACTAAAATCTATAGACATAAAGAAGCTAAACAGCAAGGAGGAACCTAGGGAAGATGCTTAATTCTCATCCAGAAGGGCAAACAGAATAAACACTGGAAACAGGAGAATAGAGAGAACAGGCCAGAAGTCTACCACAAATTTCCTCTATAAGATTCCACCCAGCAGGGGATTGAAGCAGATGCAGAGACTCACCGCCAAATTTTGGACAGAGCACAGTGAGTCTTATGGAAGAAGGGTGAGATCCAGAGAGAACAGGAGCCCCAGAAGGAGACCAACAAAGCCAAAATAAAATAAAATAAAAATTAGGCCCAGGGTGGGACTGCAGAGACAGACTGTCCACTCTGTTCATACATATTCAATGAAGTACTTGAAGTCTTAGCTAGAACAATAAGACAACTGAAAGAGATCAAGGAGATACTAATAAAAAATGAAGAAGTCAAACTGTCTTCATTTGAAGATGATTTAATTTTATACATAAAAGATCCCAAAGATTCCACAAGGAAACTTCTATAGATGATCAACAATTAGCAAAAGTTGCAGGATACAAAATTAACACACAAAAATCAGTATCTTTCTCATATACAACTCACACAGAGTGATAAAAATATCAGGCAAACAGTGTCTTTCATAATAGCCTCAATTATATCTTGGAGTAACTGTAATGAAACAAGTGAGATTTGTATAGTAAAAACTGTAGGATACTGAAAAGGAAACTGAAGAAGACATGAGAAGATGGAAAGATCTCTCATTCTAATGGATGAGCAGTATTAATATTGTGAGAATGCAGAAAAGCAATTGACATATTAATACAATTACATGAAAACTGGACAAAATTCTTGACAGAAATTGAAAACACAATCTTTAATTTCATATAGAAACACAAAAATTGTAGGATAACTAAAACAATCCTGAATAATAAAGGACTCCCAGAGGTTATCACCATTCCAGACTTCAAGTTGTATTACAGACTTATATTAATAAAATCAACATGGTACTGGCATAAAAAGACATGTTGATCTATGGAATTGAACTGAACACAGAGAAGTCTACATACCTATGAAAATATTATTTTTTTACAAAGAAGCCAGAATACACACTAGAAAAAGACAGCATCTTCAACAAATGTGATGCTGGTCAAGTTGCATTACTGCATCTACATGAGTGCAAATAGATCCTTATTTATCATCCTGCAAAAAAATACAAGTCCAGATGGATTAAGGATCTCAATAGAAGTCACATTGCCCTGACTCTGTTATAATAGGAAGTGGAGAATAGACTTGAACTCATTGGCACAGGAACAGCCTATCTTTACAGGACACCAACAGCACAGGCATCAAGACCAACAATTAATAAATGCCACATGAAGGTAAAAAAAAAAGCTTCTGTACAGCAAAGCATATCATTAATGGAATACTGCAACCTACAGAATGGGTATACTTCATGTTTTCTCTTATAGGCTGATGTCAGCAGAAAACTTTTCAATATGTGGGATACAATCCAAATAATCACAGAGATCAGATACTTATTAGGGACTGGAGCAGGGGTGGGGGGAAGGAGGAGGGGGAATGATCACAGAATCTTCCAAAGAAAAGAAAATATAGGGTTACGGAGAGATTAAAGGAAACTAGGTTAGGGAGGATTAAATCAGGAGGTTAATGGCAGGGAAGAGTAAATGATGAAGCAAGGGAAGGAATAACTAACACTAAGGGGCACTTGGGAGTTATATGGAAACCTACTACTATAGATGCTTCCCAAAATAAGTACATATATGAAAGGAATCTAAATAGGGTCACTGCTCCAGCCAGACATCATATGCCATCAAGTAAAACCTTCAGTTCTGGGAATGGATTACATCCTGTTAAGTCATTGGCCAAAGGGGTCCTGTGGACAGGCCAACCTCTCCCTGGGTGTGTGTGTGGGGGGGGACACCACAGGCTATTGGAAGTCTATTTGCTCTTTATAATCAGTGGCAAGGCCCTGTTGCTGAAGATACTTATGTAATCGATCAAAGAGAAGTCAAGTTGGTGCCTACTGACTAGTGTTTGTGGTGCTGGGACATATTCGGCATGTTTTCAGAACACCCAACTACAAACTCAGTGACCTACAATAGTGATCTGCCTGCAAGAACACTTGTACGACAGTGGCACAGATGTTCTAAGCAACTAAACACTTTTTGATTGCATTTAAGGCCCACTACACGAGATAGAATCTATAACTGACACTGTTCTCTTAGCCAAGTACCTAAGACTAGATAGGATAAGGGTTCTGGGGGAAATCCTAGAATCAAGTCAGTCTGGTTCCTAGCACTGAGATGAAGAAAGGGTTACATTCCCACACCTCCTAAAGAAACTATTTGCAATTGATATCTGTTAACAATTGGAAAATTAGTTTTGCCCAATGCAGTGCCGCTGGGTATCTCCACCACACTTCCCATGCCCAGAAAGAGCTCGCCAACAGAAAATAAATTGCATGTTTGTTTGTGTGCTTTTGGGTCCATTGCGTTTTGTCTGAATGTTTTCCTGTTTTGATTTTGGTGGAGAGAGAGACAGAGACACAGACAGAAACAGAGACAGAGAGAAATATAAAAAAAGAACAAAATAAGTTTGGGTAGAAAGGGAGGTGGGAAGGATATAGGAGAAGGTGCAAGAGGAAAACTGATCAAAATACACTGTATGAAAAAAAAAACTTTACATCACAGAATATGCTTCCACAATGAGCATGCTTTCTGCTTCATCTTAAAAATCTCAAGGGCAGGCTCTTTGACTCCCCCCCTCCCCAGGGGAGCAGCAGTCCTGTTAGGCCACAGAGGAGGACTTTGCAGCCAGCCCTGAAGATAGCTGATAAAACAGGGTCAAATGGAAGGGGAGGAGGTCCTCCCCTATCAATGGACTTGGAAAGGGGCAGGGAGGAGACCAGGGAAGAAGTGTGGGGTTGGGGAGGGAATGAGGGAGCAGAATACAGCTGGGACACAGAGTTAACAAAATATAACTAAAAATAAAAATATAAATAAATAAATAAATAAATAAATTAGAAAAAAAATTCATAAAATTAATGAGCGTTTTCTACAGGGTTTTAAAATTTCCTCCAAGATTTTCATCTTATAATACATTTACATAGTAAGGAATCTTTAGTTTATCCCTTATCTTCTTAAAAACAAATTTACAACCATTAGCCAGTTTTAGTAGAACTTGTAAGAATCTGAGTGGTCCTCAGTAAAAGAGTTAGACAAATTAAAAATAACATTCATATAAAATTTTAGAAATAGCAGTAGATCTGCATATAAATATGTGTGGTGTGTATACATACACACATTCATGAAGAGCATTGGGAATTATTTTACTCTATAAAATGAGATGCCAATATGACTTTATAGCCTGTGCAGTGTTGTTTTAAAAAAAAAATATATGTGTACTTGGTGCTAAGACAGAGAATACCATTTGTTTTCTGAGTGATGATTGAGCAACTTCCCTATGGTCCTCATTCTTGTGTAGCTTCTTTAGGAATATAGATTTTAGTATGTTTATCTTATATTGTATGTCTAATATCCACTTATAAGTGAGTATATATACCATGTGTGTCTCTCTGCTTCTGGGTCACCTCACTCAGGCTGATCTTTTCTAGTTCCCACCATTTGCCTGCAAATTTCATGATTTCCTTGTTTTTAATTGCTGAGTAGTATTCCATTGTGTAAATGTACCACAATTTCTGTATACATTCTTCCATTGAGGAACATCTGGGTTGTTTCCAGATTCTGGCTATTACAAATAAAGCTGCTAAGAACATGATTGAGCAAATGTCCTTGTTGTATACTTGAGCATCTTTTGGATATATGCCTAGGAGTGGTATAGCTGGATCTTGAAGTGGCATTATTCCTAATTTTCTGAGAAAGTGCCAGAGTGATTTCCAAAGGGGTGATATATGTTTACATTCCCACCAGCACTGGAGGAAGGTTCCTCTTTCTCACATCCTCTCCAGCATGTGTTGTCACTTGGGCTTTTGATCTTAGCCATTCTGATGGGTGTAAGGTGAAATATCAGGGTTTTTTTTAGAAAGCAAATGGGATAGACATCAGAAGAAGGAGAAAACAGAAAACAAGACAGGAGCCTACCACAGAGGGACTCTGAAACTCTACCCAGCAGGCTATGGAAGCAGATGCTGAGACTCATGGGCAGAGTGCAGGGAATCTTATGAAAGTGGGAGACAGAAAGACCTGGAAGGGACAGAAGCTCCACAAGGAGGCCAACAGATCCAAAAAATCTGGGCACAGGGGTCTTTGCAAAGACTGATACTCCAACCAAGGACCATGCATGGAGATCCTAGACCCCTTGCTCAGATGTAGCCCATGGCAGCTCCGTGTCCAAGTGGGTACCCTGGTAAGGGGACCAGGGCCTGTCTCTGACATGAACTCAAGGGCTGGCTCTTTGATCACCTCCCCACCCCGGGGGTGTGGGAGTGCAGCTGTACCAGGGCACAGAGGAAGACAATGCAGCCAGTCCTGATGAGACCTGATAGGCTAGGGTCAGATGGAAGGGGAGGAGGGCCTCCCTATCAGTGGATTGAGGGAGAGGCATGGGAGAAGAGGAGGGAGGAAGGGTGGGATAGGGAGGGGATGAGGCTCCAGCTGTGATAAAAAGTGAATAAATTGTAATAATCATAAAAGGAAAAAGAAAAAAAAGGAAGAAAAAGACAAAGAACAACAATGGGGACTGATTTCTATATCTGTTATTTTCAAGTTGTCACATTTGAAAAAGGAGGTAGGGTAAGAGGGTGAAATCTGCTATGTTGTAAAGAAATTTTCTTCCTGTATGGGAAACTTTCTTCATATACATAGACACACAGATACAAATCATAAATACAAAGACACAGACATACCAAGGTTAAAATGCTGAGTTCCTGTAGCACTTTCATCAATTAATTTTCTAATCTATTTAGAGATTGTTATTATATGTTGAAATTTTGATCTAATTTTATCTTTTTCCAGATATCTATGCAATTGTTTGAGTTCTGTATACAATTTATACATCTTATCCTTAGTATTTTGTGATGCTATCTGTATCATACACTCAATTTCTGCATGTACTAGAGTTTAGTTCTTGATTTTTCTATTCCATTTCATTTGCTTACTTATCTGTTCATAGGCAAACACCACACTGTATATATCATAGAGGCATTAAAAAGTTTTACTGTTTGATAACTCCAATCCTTCCTTATATTTTTCACTTTGCTTCGATCCCCTGCTGGGTGAAGTCCTTCAGAGGCCATCTATGGTAGGCTGCTGTCCTGTATCCTCTCTTTATCCATTTCAGGAGTCTATTCTATCTATCTGGTGCTTTCTCAGAAAACTGGAAATACTGCTACTCCAAGATCCAGCTATACCACTCTTGGGCAAATACCCAAAAGTTGCCCTATCATTCAACTAGGACGTTTGCTTAACTATGTTCAAAGCAGCTTTATTTGTAATAGCCAGAATCTGGAAACAACCTAGATGTTGCTCTACAAAGGAATGGATACAGAAAGTGTGGTACATTTACACAATGGGATACTACTCAGGAAAATCATGAAATTTGCAGGCAAAAAGTGGGAACTAGAAAAGATCATCCTGAGTGAGGTAACCCAGAAACAGAAAGACACATATGATATATACTCACTTAAAAGTGGATATTAGCCATATAATATAGGACAATCATACTAAAATCTCCAGACCTAAAGAAGCTAAACATCAAGGAGGACTCTAGGGAGGATGCTTAATTCTCATTCAGAAGGGCAAATAGGATAATCACTGGAAGTGGTAGAAGAGAGGGAACAGGATGAGAGACTACCACAGATCTCCTCTAAAAGACTCCACCCAGCAGAGGGTTGAAGCAGATGCAGAGACTCAAAGCCTAACTTTGGACAGAGCACAGGGAGTCTTATAGAAGAAGGGCAAGATCCGGAGAAAACAGGAGCCCCACAAGGAGACCAACAAAGCCAAAAAAGCTGGGGCCCAGGTTGGGACTGCAGAGATGGAAGCATCAACCAAAGGCCACGTATAGAGAGGACATAGTCACCCTGATCAGATGTAGCCCATAGACAGTGCAGTCTCCATGTGGGTTCCCTAATTAAAGGAGAAGAGACAGTCTCTGACAGGAATTCAGTTGCCTGCTTCTTGGTCACTTCTTCCTGGTGGAGCGACCTAGCCAGCCCACAGAGGAAAAGGATCCAGGCAGTCCTGATGAGATCTGATAAGCTAGAGTCAGATATAAGGGGAAGAGGACTTCCCTTATCAGTGGACTAGGGAAGAGAGACAGAAGGAGGGAGGGTGGGGCTGGGAGGAGACCAGGGGAGGGGACTACAGCTGGGATACAAAGTGAATAAATTGTACAAAAATAATAATAACAAAAAGAAGAAGAAAAAGCAGCCAAGAATCATCTCAATTCAAACAAACATTTCCAGTCACACCACATTCAAATCTTTTAATACTCTTGATATTCACAGCATTTTTCATTTTGTGGCTTACTAAAAACAGGAAGATTACAAAGGAAACAAACACTCCTTCATTCTGGAGATCATACTTTAAAAAACTTTGTCCAAATGCAAAGAAGACATTAATGCACACATCTAGTTATGTATTCACAGAGCATAAAGCCCAAACTGTTTAGCAGCAATTCTAGCATATCCAGACCAGTCATCAGTGTCAGCAGAACCACATGCTTTTGCAGAGACAGATGATTAACAAAATTATCTAGAAGTTGAATTTGTCTCGATTATATTTGGTTGTTGTAGCCAGAAAAACAGATTAATGAGTTAAGTTCCTGGTTAAGTTATAGTTAATAATTAAAAGAGCTTGTTTTTTTTTTTTCCCTTTAGAGTTATTGTAACAGTAAACAAGAAAAGAAAAAAGTCTTAGTAAAAAAAAATTATAGGAGTTAAACACAAGTTTTAAAGTATATTCAAAGTATGATATAAATTCATGGAGATGTGACAACGGGTCTTAAATTCTAACCATCTTCCTAACCCAAATTTAAATACAAGCCACAGGCCTATCATAATAATAAAAAAAGGGCATTACGTTTAATGACAAAACCATTGCATACTTGCAGAAAAGTAATTAGCAAAAGTCATTCAGTTTCAACAAGTCTGCCTAATAAGTGTCACTATTTACACACTCACTTATATTAACACAGCTGAAAATCAATTATTATACATCACAACATTTATGTGCTCAAAATTTCATGCCTTGCTTAACATTCCTGAACAAAAGGGTCTGTGGGAAAGAGAAACTACAATCAGAATGAGTACTGAGAATCAGGATTTGTTAATATGTTTTAGAATAGCACACTCTTAGTTAACAGGTAAAATACAGGGAATGGGCTTAGTTTGGGTAGGTTGTATCCTACCTAAGTGTAGTAAGTTTCCTTTCCTTTTCCTCCACATATTTCTTGATTACTAAAAGGCAATTTAAAAAAGTTAATCAAGTAAAAGGTTAATCTCAGTAGAATGTAACCAGATACAACATTCTTTTGAAAAGAACTTACTTTTAAAATCATTGCAGTATATATAAGGTCAAAATACTTCTGAAGTTATCACAAAGGTTGGGTTGTTATATGAAACAAACCTTCATAATGAAAAACTTCTCATAACTAAGTGATTTTCCCTTGAAAATATTCATTATTTATAAGTCTAGGAAGATATATCAAAACTATTTCACGAGACATTGTTTATCTTTTAAATTACCAAAATTAAAAATATGTCAAATTTGAATGTTTATGCAAATAAACTTTTAATTTCAATATAATTTTAAGGTTAACAGAGAAAATGTAAAAACAGTATTGACAGTTTCCTGTTTTTATGTACCTTCCACCCACATTCTCCTATTAATAGCCCATATTCCTATTGTGTAGTTGAAGCTAACATTGATATTTTGTTATTGAACTCCCTGTTTTATTAAAATGTCCTTGTTTTTTTTTTTGTTTCCTAATTCACTTTCTATGTTCTAGAGTACTATCCAGTATACCATAATAACAATTAGTCATCATGTCTCTTATATTCTTCTGGTCTGTTTCTCATGTTTCCTTGGTGCTTAGTGCTATTGATAAGGTTGAAGGGTATAAGTCAGATACTTCTTAAAATTTCCTTAAATTTGGCATTTTCTATTTTTTTTATGGTTAGGATAGGATTATAGCTTTGAGGAAAGAGACTATATACAATTGTTCTCATCATACCATATCAAGGGTATATGACTTAAAATTACATATCAATGATAACTTTGATCACTTGGCCAAGACCGAAATTGCTTGGTTTTGTAAAAGTGTATGCTTCCCTCTTCCTACTCTCTATGTGGGAACAAATTATTGCCAACAACCACAATCAAGGTGTGCAAATGTTAAGCACCAGCACCTTTTAACTAGGATGACATATCAAATGAGCCTGTCCTGTCATAATTTCTCCTGATAGTCACTGTGATCCATTATCTCTTCTGTTTCCTTATACATATTATACTGAATGACTTCACATCTTAATGTTTCTTTTAAATTTAGATATGTTTACTATATATGATCAAAAATTCATAATTATTTTCTTTTCCATAGTGTGTTAGTTAGGATGAGGGATGAGGGAACCTCAACTGAGAAAAGGCCTCAATCAGACAGGCCTGTGCTGCATTTTCTTGATGAATGATTGATGTAGGAGAGCACAGTCCACTTCGGACAGTGCCACCCCCTGGTTATATGTGTCCTGGGAGGTATAAGAAAGGTAACTGAACATGACTTTGGAGATCAAGCCAGTAAGCAGCACTCCACTGTGGTCTCTGTTCAGTTCCTGCCTCCAGGTTCTTGCCCTGCTAAAGTTCCTGCTCTGATTTTCCTTGATGATGGACTGTGATGTGGAAGTAGAAGGCAATCAACCCTTTTCTCCCCATGTTGCTGTTGATCATGGTGTTTATCATAGCAATAGAAAATAAACTAGGACACATACTTAAACTAAGTCTCTACATAGAGCAATCATCTTATTTTATCATAGACATTCTTCTTTTTTATTACAGCAAGGGCATTACAGTAATTTTCTTTGAGATGGAGTCTTACTACTTTATTAAGGCTGATTCCAAACTTCTGAACTGAAACAATCCCTCTGCTTCAGTCTTCCAAGTAGCTAAGAATACAAATATGCATCATTGTACCAAGATTCCATTATACAGATTTTTTAAATTAAGATCATGTAAGCATTCAACACTTCCTATGACTATTATTTCAGGATATATATTTTATACAATTATATACAATATATGATATATTTATATATTATTTATACAATTATATGCATTATATTATATAATTGTAAATATAAATATATATATATATATATTCTTTTATATAAAACTTACTGGGTCCAAAAAGACTAATGGGGGGAACAGTGTTTTTATGCACATAAATGCTAACCAATGAAAACCTTTGGAGAATTTGTAACATTTATGAAACTAGAAATTTGACTAACTACACACTGATACAATTATGACGTGAATTGTGTTTCCCTAACTGTTATTCCATTACATGTATTTTATGTGTATGTGTATGCCACATGCATGCACATGCAAATCTTCAGTATAAATACAATGATTATCTTGCAAAGTAGCCTCATTTCAAACTAATAAACATAAATAACCACTGTATTTAAATTCTAAATCAGAAAAATACAAAAATTAACTTAGATGGAGATGTACAATATTATTACGTTCAGATCTTTTTCTTACCAGACTTCTTTTAAATACAGGTGTCAACAACTGTATTATGAAAAATGATGAACTGATGGAAAAAACTTCAAAACAGAAAATTTATTTATGGGGATTTTAAGAAGTAATGCACACTGTAGTAGAAAAAAAATGTGCTTTTTATATCAAGTGGACAATACCAAGTGAATGTCAAAATAATTGTCAGAGTTCAGTCATTTGTTTAAAGTGCCTAGTTATTATGATGACTTCTTTAACAACTGGGAGACTTAAAATTAATTCTTTCCATAATGAAAATTTAAGTTGTCTCACTTGTTTAAAAATTCTATTCTGTCAGAAATAGTCCCTGTTCTGACATGAACTCAATGGCTGGCTCTTTGACCTCCCCCACCACACACACACCTGAGGGAGGAATAGCCTTGCTAGGCCACAGAGGAGGACATTGCGGCCAGTCCTGATGAGACCTGATAAGCTAGGGTCAGATGAAAGGGGAGGAGGACCTCCCCTATCAGTGGACTTGGAAAGGGGTAGGGAGAAGATGATGTAGGGACGGTGGGATTGGGAGGGAATGAGGGATCGGGATACGGCTGGGATACAAAGTTAATAAACTGTAACTAATATTAAAAAAATAAAAATTTAATTTAAAATAAAATAAAAAGAAAGCAAAAATAAAAGAAAAAAAAATATATTCTCAAGCAGGTTTACCTGAAGTCTATTAATGAAAACAAAGAAAAATGCAAAGCACTGTTTTGTTTTTATTCTGAACAAATTCTACTTAGGTTGCCACATATATACTTGACTACATGTTTAAAAATATAAATAAAATACATAAAAATATAAAATAAAATACATATAATAAAGTTATATGTATTACTTTAAATATACTACACCTTTAAATACATTATACTTATAAATGTATACTATATCTTTCATTAGCACTTTATACTTAATTCACTTATCAAGCATCTAGCTCTACTTGATCACTCCAAATTTCATTTCATATTTAATTCACCAGAACTTTTAAACTTTTTAAACTTAATTCAAATATTTGAAGAAAATATATATCACAATCAGTAAACTCCTACATACACATATAGAATATGAACTTTAACAAATAGATTCTTAAAATCAATCATGCAGGTTTAAGGGTATTATTTAAAAGTTTTATTAATTGATTGCAAGAAAATTATAACCATCTCATTAGAAAATTAATTCTATGGTAATTTCTGTTATACAAATTGAAAAAAAGTATGACTCCACATTTTCAGTTTGTTTTCAAAGTGGAAATAAATAAGCTCATACTGAGAAAATTATAAGTCATTAAAAAACTAATAAACATTGAGTAATAGTAGTGATGGATGAAAAACCACATCTTTAAGTACTTCTTGATGAGTCAAAATCTGAGAAGATTAACAAAGCATGATAAAACAAGAAATCTTTTTTCACTTAAATATAAACAGAAAGCCTAATGTTATTGCTACTTATAATCAATTGTACAATTGTGCTACTAATAAACAATTAGAGTAAGATCTAGAATTTAAGTCAGACTTCTATTGACTTGCACTATTTGAGAAAATACGTTGTCAACTTATTTTAAAATGACAGGTGCTTATGAAACAAAATAAGTTCAAAAAAACAACAAAACAGGTTTTTGAGCACATTCTAAAACATAACTAAAATAATATGTCTTCTTATGTATTACTTTATGTAAAGAACAGCCAATCTATTGGACAAGACTAAAGTCTAAGCACATTATGTCAAGTAATATATAATAGACATATATAATACATGAGAAATATTTTCAGATGCATTAATGTTTAAACTTTACTTAATATTTATCTTCGGAAAAGTTTACATTGTGTCAAAATATTAACAGATAAATGTTACTTGAATTTTAATTAACATGTAATTTAAATTTAAATGACTTGATGTTAAGTATTGATAAACCTTAAGATGAAGAAGGTAATGCAATCCTGTATTAGGTTTATTATAATTTAAATTAAAATTTAAAAAAACTAAAAAAACATCTTTAACACTTGAAAATTTCTATCACAGTGCACGAATGTTTGCTTGTAAGTAAAATTGGAATACAAGTGAAAAGCATAGTTCTACAGTATTATCTGGGGCTTTATGGCAGATGCCAAGGAGTGTCTTCCAGATACAGTAGGACTGATGCACATATGAACTCATAGAGACTGTGACAGCATGCATGAGTTACACAGGTTCAGTGCAGATGGGTGTCCTGAACTGAGTGACGGAGGTAGCTGTGAGCTTCCAACCCTAACCAAGAAGCTATCTGCAATTGACATCTACTTACAAAGGAAAAAATAGTTTCTCCAATGGGAGTCTCACTGGGCATATTAACTACACATGAGTAGGCCCTGTGACCAACAGTAGATGGACAACAGAATTGAATTCATTAGAATTTTATAGACTTTTTGTATCATTTTTGCTTTGTTTGGGCATTCTTTTGTCTTACTGCTCTTTTGCTTTATATCATGGTTTCTGATTTTGTTTTTTTTTATGGGATTTGGGTTTTTTAAAAATAATTAATTTATTATTATTTATTACAATTTATTCACTTTGTATCCCAGCTGTAACCCCCCCCATCTTCTCTCAATCCCACCCTCCTTCCCTCTTCTCCTCCCATACCCCTCCCCTAGTCCACTGATAAGAGAGATTCTCCTCCCCTTCCATCTGACCCTAGCCTCTCAGGTCTCATCAAGACTGACTGCATCATCTTCCTCTGTGGCCTGGTAAGGCTGCTCCCCCACCCCAGGAGTGGTGATAAAAGAGCCTGCCCACTGAATTCATGTCAGAAAGAGTCCCTGATCCTTTTACTAGAGAATCCATTTGGAAATTGAGCAGCCTCTGGGCTTTATTTGAGCAGGGGTTTTAGGTCTTCTCCATTGGTTGGGTCTCTGCAGGGAATCCTGGGCCCAGGTTTTTTGTTTGTTTGTTTGTTTTTTAACTCTGTTGCTCTCCTTGTGGAGCTCCCGTCTCCTCCAGGTCCTTCTATCTCTCTCTTCTTCCATAAGGTTTCCTGCACTCTGCCCAAAGTTTGGTCATGAGTCTCAACATCTCCTTTGATACCCGGATGGGGAGAGACTTTCAGGGGCACGCTGTGGAAGGTTCCTGTCCTGTTCCGTCTTCTTCTAATTCCAAAGTGTCTCCTGTTTGCTCTTCTGAAAGAGCTTGCAGCCTCTTCCCTACGAACCTCCCTGTTGTTTAGCTTCTTTAGGACTATAGATTTTAGTGTTTATCCTATATTTTATGGCTAATATCCACTTATAAGTGAGTATATATCATATGTGTCTTTCTGCTTCTGGGTTACCTCACTCAAGAAAATATTTTCTAGATCCATCCATTTGCCTACAAGTTTCATGATTTCTTTGTTTTTAATCGCTGAGTAGTATTCCATTGTGTAAATGTACTACAATTTCTGTATTAATTCTTCAGTTGAGGGACATCTGGGTTGTTTCCAGATTCTGGTTATTATGAATAAAGCTGCTATGAACATAGTTGAGCAAATGTCTTTGTTGTATGGTTGAGCATCTTTCGGATAGAGACCTAGGAGTGCTATAGCTGTAACCTGAAGTAGCACTAATCCTATTTGTCTGAGGAAGCGCTAGACTGATTTCCAAAGAGGTTGTACAAAGTTACATTCCACTGTTTTGTTGTGTGTGTGCGTTTGTTTTTGTTTTTTATTCTGTTTGCATGTATTTCTTCTTTGTTTTTTTTTTAATTCTGTGTGTGTGTGTGTGTGTGTGTGTGTGTGTTTGCCTGTTTTCTAAAGAAAGAGAATAAAAGGACATAGCTAGGATGGAAAAGGTAGGGAAGAACTGGGAACAGTTGGGGGAAGGGAAGTATGATCAGAATACATTGTGTGAATAATTTTTCAACAAAAGAGTTAAAAATCAGCATGTCTATGTCAAAGGCTTAATATTTCCGTTACGATGACTTATGCAATACCAAATTTTAATTGAGAAAAGAAGTATTTTATTAGGAAACTCTAGTAGTGTTTATTTAGTTGCACATAATTCTCAAGGAATCCACATGGGGCATTCATTCAACAAACTATGCTTTCATATTGAGTATTTTATATGTGTTCTTACAAAATAAATTCCAAAAGTTAGACAAAATGAACTTACATGTACATTAAAATATTAAAATTATTTTTTATCAAAGACAGGAGGAAGGATAGAAAATTACAAAACAATATAAATTTAACAGTATCTTAATTCCTAATAATAAAATGTAAGTTATGTATTAAAAACAATTGTGAAGATAATATGCTTCATTAAAAGGATATTTTTTTCTGTTACGTCCTTAATTAAGCCAATTTTATTTTCACTATGGAAAGAATACATTTAATTGTCTTGTATAAACTATTATAAAACCCTTATATGAAATTAAAAAGCTTAAGGCATTCTACCAATACCAGTCTTCCATATGCTCTCAAATATAGAGTTTCTTCTGAAATATAAAATGATGAAATAATCAGGATATTCGAATGAGGAAAAGTGTTTAGAAGAGGCATGTTTTAATTTTTTTGATGAAATATCTGTTTGTAGGTATTTGTAAATAGTGCTAGCCTACTTAAATTAGAAAATAATATCTGATTCATATTTGTAATACCTATGGCATAAGTATCAGTGTCATTCACTTGTAAATATTAATATTTCTTAATAAAACAATTCTAGGTTATTCTTTAGGACTTTGAACTGGATAGAGCCAATACAACTAAGAAATACAGATATTACAACACAATCTTAGTTTGTACCCTGGCATACAGCATGCACGTTGGCAATGAAGTATCTATTAAAGCACAATAAGGGACTTTATGTGCAGGCCTTGTCATCTAGGAAAGCAAATTTGCTGATAGACCAGTAACTGAAAATAAATTTATTTCTTCTTCTGCTCAACAAATATTTTCTGATTACGTATATTACCACATACTGTCTTATATATTGCTACATAAAATAGATGGGGTCCCTGCCTACACTTAGTAGATCAGTTAGATATTAGTTAAATCATACAAATTAATGATAAAATAAAATTGGCAAATGGGACAAACGAGATGTAGGTGGTATTGCAAGAACATAAGGATTTTTATGAGATTTGGGGAAGATGGGAAGACTTTCTGATGTGTATGAGGAAAAAGCTTGAGACCTGAATGATCAATAAAACTTAATAAAGGAAAGAATCAAATACATGTAAAGTACAACGGCCTAGATGTGGACAAACAAAAAGGACTAAGGCATTCAGCATAGCCCATGTCTGTCATTTAGATTACCTCACAAAACCTTCAGAGTCTTACAGGTCATGTTATAGACTTTAATATTTAGCCTACAACAATGGGAAGCTATTAAAAACAAACAAACAAACAAAAAATGCCAAGGTAAGCAAGAAATGAGACAATATGATTGGTTAAGGAATTATTCTTAAGGAATTCATTGTGGCTCTAGGTCTATGGATCACACAAAATGATGCTGTAATTACCATGACCTTAACAGAAAACGTCAAAACTTTACCCTTTACAATGATAGTAGAAAAGAGAAACACGTAGTACATTAAATTTATCATTTCTAAAGTTAACTACCACCTCTCAAACTTTTCCACTATTGTTTCCATAATTGCTGGACACAGCGAGATCATAAACCTGGAAGGTCTGAGAAATGTAGCTTTAAACAGACTGCTGCAAGCCTCAAATTCCTAAAATTTTGTCCGTTTTGCTTTTTGTATTGTGATGTAAGTTTCATATTTGTTTTAATTTAACCAGCAAGGTATCAAAGGAGATGCTGAGACTCATAGCTAAACTTTGGGCAAAGTGCAGGGAATCTTATGAAAGAAGGGCGAGATAGGAACAACCTGGAGGGGACAGGAGGTCCACAAGGAGAGTCACAGAATCAAAAAAGAGAGCAACAGCACCAAAAAATCTGGGCAAAGGGCTCTTTTCTGACTGAGTCTCACACTCCAAACAAAGGCTATGCATGGAGATAACCTAGAACCCCTGCACAGATGTAACCCATGGCAGCTCAGTTTCCAAGTGGGTTCACTAGTAATGGGAACAGGGACTGTCTCTGACATGAACTGATTGGCCTGCTCTTTGATCACCTCCCCCTCATGGAGGAGCAATCTTACCAGACCACAGAGGAAGACAAAGCAGCCACTCCTGATGAGACTGGATAGGCTAGGTTCAGAGGGAAAGGGAGGAGGACCTCCTTTATCAGTGTACTTGGGGAGGGTCATGAGAGAGATGAGGAAGGGGCTGAAGGAGGGGACTACAGCAGGGATACAAAGTGAATAAACTAATTTATAAAAATATAAATAAATTTTTAAAAAGTGAAAAAATTTAAGGTTTTTTAAAAATAAAAATGAACTATTCAGCTTCTGACCATTCGTCTTTCACAGCCAGAGAAATACACCATTTTCAGAAGCACAGATCTATGCTATTCATGAAAATTGTGGATTCACTCACTGAATGTTATATAACACAATAATTCCTTATTCAAGACTATATTTCCAGTTTTCAGACATTAAACAACTATAAAAATCATGAAAAAATTTACACTCTACTTTTTCCAAATCACTTGTTCTCTATTGCCCTCTTTAAATTAGTTCAGATACACTTTCCTTCCACTACTCTACAAAATGAACACTGTATCTTTCAAAATAAGCCTGATATGTGAAGCATTGTAAAGAAGTTACATTGAAAGCTAAAAGTCATTAGTAACAAATTAAGTTCTAATTCATGGTTGTGCTACTACAAATGAAAATGAAATTTATCATTGCTTCAAGAGCAGTATTCAAAGCCTAGTTTCATTCTTCACATACGTTTGGATTAGCAAACTTCCAAATACCAAACATAATGTTAATGATGTAATTAATCTTCAAAATAACTACTTTAACATTATTTCCAGATTATTCCTCAGAAAGAGATTTTAAACAGCTGTATCAATTCAATACACATTCTTTGTGGGCTGATTTTTGGCAGCCAAAGTTTTATAATGTGGTATTTATTTAAACTCAGGACATGATAAGAGTTTTATTGTCTTTCTCATATGCAGATTTGTTCTTGTACTTTTTGTCACCTACGCACACTCCTCCCTCACTTTCCCTCTCCTGCCCACTTTCCCACTTCAACCAGACAAAGCCAGATAAGCTTTGAGTTAACACCCCTATTGCACCTCCAGAATCTCTTGATGTGCCTCCTATATTAAGATACATTTCTTTTAAAGTATATCTTAATTAAATAATTCAAATAATTGCTAAAACCTCACCCTCCTCTTAGATCCCTTCTGGGTTCACAACCCTATCTTCTTTTTCCATTGGTATTTGCATACATAACACAAACTTTAAAATATTTTCTAAGTGCACTAGTTGGTTCCTGTCTTTATACTGGGATAGATTTTTTTTTTATATAACATTGTTGTCTCTTACAAAAATAATTTCTTTAAGGCAGAGAATATTTTTATAAATTGATTAAAACACTTTCTATGTAGATGTACTGAGTAATTAATACTCAAGGACCAGAATATAATTATACAAATATTTGTTTTCTTCCTAATCAGGGCTAAATTGCGTTAGAAATCAAATGTCAATGACACTATGAATCAAATGTTTCATATGGACTACACTGTATATCAGAACGTAAATGTCTTTTTTACATAAAATAACAAGAATTCCCATTAGAAAAATAACTGTCAAATCCAAAGTTGATGATTGCTGAGCCTACCTAGTCACCATGTATTTGAAAAATTATTGAAAATTTCAAAACTGATATAATCAATATTATCATTAAGTTTAACATCCTTTCCTTACAACATGTACAGTTTTAAGCTCCTAACATAAATATTTCTAATTCCTTTCCCTAAATTCAATTTAACTCAAAATATTGACAATTTCCTTCATAAAATTAAGATAATTTCAACCTAAGTTATGATATCCTACGAGGGGATAAAAAGAATTATTAATCACCTGTCCAAATTTCTTTGTCTTATCAGATATAGTCTCCTCTATATCATTTCATATTTACACTGAATAGACATCATGTAATCACTACAGTTCCCTCTTTGTAAGACTGTGTGCAAAACATTAGGTTTTTCTTTTTTAATACCTAAAATAAGGTATTTCATTTTCTATCCTCAAAATGGCTGAGTCATTTGTATAGAAATCAGAAGTCAGGGACTGCTTCTTGAACAAAATGGTTTACTGTGAACAAGAAAGAGTAGGGGCACTTGATTGCGGAATAGCTTAAAAACGATCTTAAAGTTTTAGATTATTTTAGGGATCGTAATACTGAAAGACTGATTAGCAATAAGTCCCAGAGATCATAAGAAAATAACAGTAAAGTGGGCCTTTTGCTTCACTCTGAAGATGATAGTCATTTTATTTAGCCCAGAAAGAGATTAAAGCTCACTAGAAGAATGTCACAGAAGGAAATGGTTCTAGAAAATAATTATCTTCATCATGTGGATATTTTGCATTAGTCTCAAAGCTCAAAAAGTTACAAAAGGAAGAGTGGAATTACTTGGTATAAAATAAACAAGGAAATCTTGTAATAAAATTAATAAGAGGAACACTGAAGCGTTTGGAGTATTTTGCTATATTTCAGTGAGAAAAAAAAGTAGAGAATGAACGACGTACCTACAGATTGTGAAGTATTTCTAGAACTGTCAAATAAACAGGAACTGAAAATAACATTTTAGAATAAAAGGCTTAGCAATAAATTAGTTATTGGCTTATTTGATTGTCTATGACATTTCTCAGTAACTTGCTTGCCTTGGTTGATTGAACATAGTTTTCAATTGAACATTGCTTCCAAGTGTTAATAAATGGGTTGCGTATATTAATTTTCTCTATAAGTAATTTTATAAATGTAATTTTTACCTAATATAAAAATTTATGCGCTATCTCCAAAAAACCAGAAGTACTAGCAAAATAATCTGGAATAGAAGTCTATTTTACTGACTCATAAATAGATCGTGTATTGTGTATTTACTGCAACTAACAATGACAATGTTCCATATCAAATATTCATTGCCGCCAGCAAAAAATTTGACTAGTGTAAATACAGCAAAAAGGTGCTATATTTATTAAGAGTGCCTGAGCACCTTATGTCTTTGCTAATAATGAATATATACAGTTTATATCCATATCTCCTTCAAATACATTACAATAAAATAGATAAAAATCAAATGCCATATTAATGTCCTTCCTTAAAACAGGCTTGAACATATGCTACGAAAGCCCAATAAGTTTATTTTTCTCCTTCATTTCCTTCTTTGAAGACTTAGCTTCTACATCATTGCTATAAATTTCATATAATCACCTATATTATCTAATTGTACTTTTCTGCTTAGTAAATAAAAATTCCTAGAAATAATAAAGTAAGTGCCTTACTAAAACAGTATAAGTAAATATTATTGTGCCCAGCTGAAAGCTACAATTGCTAAGGATGACGAAGCTGTCACACAAGTAACATATTCCGAGGAAGTCTCAGAAGGCTGCAATTATTCAAGAGTCTTACTCATTTTTTAGGGTCTGGGGATATAGGTAACTTGATGCCTGTAGGAAGCATGATAACATGTAATAACATATAGTAAGTCCTAAGTTTGATCCCAAGCACCACATAAAAGCAGGAGTGGTGGCCTATGCCTGTAATTCCAATTCTGGGGCTGTAGAAACAGCAAGATCAGAAATTTAAGGCTACGCTTCTCTACACAGAGAGTTCAAGACCAGTCTGTACTACATCAGATCCCTTTTCAAACAACAGCAACCAAAATAAAAGTGTTGTGCATGCTTTAGTACTGACTTCATAATACTATATTAAAAACAAATAAGCAAGGTTTAATCATCTCAAAGCTATAGCCTAAATTAGTAGTTGGCTTTCAAACATTTCTGCCAATGAGGAAAGTGTGAAAACTATTTTTAAATGTCTTTTGTTAAAGTTTACTGGGAGGAAATAGAGAAAATTAACCAGGTTACATAACATTATAAGGGGCAAGTTGAGGAAAAGCTCGTTTTCTCCAACTAATTTGTTTTAAATCTCATTTTGTGATAGGATCCCAAATGTATGTGACTGTTGCAGAAATTTTAACAATAAGCACTTTGGGGCTAAGTAGTTAACTGGGACCTGAAATTGTTAATTAAGGCAGCCATTCTCCTACATCTTACTCAGTCTTATGGTACACAAAGGCGTGCAAATTCTATCATGGTTACCTAACTGATCTTTTTAGGTAGCTATAAAATGTGTTACCAACAGGTACAAAAACAAGTTATCCAACTTAAATACCATGCGAAGTTAAAATTACAGCAAATAGTCTTTACTAAAGTTCAAAGAAACTGCATTTTTCACTGGAGAGATATTTTTTTAAAGGACCAGTGTACTGGAAAACTAAAGTGTGTCGGATCCCATGCATCATATGTTGTGCTTGCTTCAGGGGATCTGAAACTGTGACGAGAGGGGAAAATGCGAGAACGAAACAGGGTGGGAGGTAAAGAAGATGGAGTAATGCAGAAGTCATTTGCTAAGCAAGCCTTAGGAAAGGGGCTTCTTCATCTTTGGCATCGTGGAAATTTCTAGGAGGCAGTCTATGGAGCTAATTTGATTCCCCTGAAGGCAAGAATATTGTTGCAGACTCGAACTAAACTCACCTATAGAGAAATTCAAAGAAAGAGTTTTAATTAAGCATTCTTAATTCCTTTGAATACTCTGTTATCCAGGACTGAGAAACTGAAAAGACAGATTTTTTTTTTAACCTGAGATGTGTCTGGGTATGTGTCTGTGTGTGTGTGTGTGTCTGTGTGTGTGTGTGAGTGTGTGTGTGTGTGAGTGTGTGAGTGTGTGTGTGTGTGTGTGTGTGCGTGTGTGTGTGTGCTGGGGTTGGGGGGGGTTAGTGGGAATTCAGGAAGCTGGAATTGTAACTGCAAATATGGAAAGAGAACAAGCAGCAGAAAAGATGAGGCACTGCTGGACTTTGTCTTAGTCATCTTTAGAACCCCAATGGCACCCGATGCACTGCACACCAGGGGCAGTAAATAAATAATGAATTACGTCTAATTCAATTCACTTGCACTTACACTGTGTTTTGCAGTTACAAAGCATTTTTTTTTTCCACATAGGAGATGAGAATATCAAAGTAAGTGAGAAATAACAGGGCAAATCAGGAAGAAAAGGAAGCAAAACAGATAAAGGGAAACCCAGAAGAATAAGCAAATGTCCAGAAGGGTGGGGGAAAGGTAAGGGGAGTATTGTGTTTCTCCCTCCTACTTTCAATACCCTCCAATCCATCTCCCACCTTCTTCAAGTATGTAGAGCTTAGAAAGTCTGACTGCTAAGCAAGCCTTAGGAAAGGGCCTTCTTCATCTTTGGAAGGGCATTTTCAGCCTTGAAGCCTATATCTTAAGTTTGTGTGCTCAGGTACGACCCCAAACAAAACTCTAAATTCCCCAAGCATTTTCCAAGCGGGTCTATGAATCTTTTATTTCAATGCGGGCAACCCTTTCTCAGAGTTCAGTCTGGGAATGGAGTGGAGAGGTCCTCAACGAGCCCCTCAATTCAGACAACAGAGGGAGATAGTGAGACACAGGAAAGCCCAAAGACTAGAGAAAAAGCCCACATTTTCGACTAGGAGGAGGGTGGAGGTTTGAAATTGGTTATTAGAAATTTTCGGGGCGGGGGGGGGAAGCCTTCAATATGGAAGAAAGAGTACTTGAATGCGCATCACTTTAAACCTAACCTGGATGCTTAACAAGAAGCTGCTAGAGGTCTAAAGCCTCCGCAGACCTCAGCCTAGGAAAGCAAAGGACATGCTGGGGTGCGCAGGAGGGAACCCACATATATCAGCATGGATGTTGTCCCAAGGGAAGCATGTTTTCGTCACCCCAAAGCAGCGCGCCCCCTTCCCGATCATACTCAGCCCAGTCTAGAGGAGGGGGTTCCCAGCTTCCAACCTGAGTGACTGCATCCTGACCCCATTATGCGGGCTTAAAAGTTGCCAGGAGAGTTGCCGCTGAGGAAAGCACCTAGAAAGGGTCTTGGGTTTCCAGGAACAAAGGGGCTGATGAAGGGGTAACCGTGAGAACAGGTCTTAAGGGCTCCTCCCTTAACTGGAAAAACAAGGGTCGCCGCGTCCCCCGGCCTGAAGGCGTCGAGGGAAGCGGTAAGTGGGTAAGATGTGTGGGGATTCCACCGCCCTGCTTCCAGCCTCAACCAGGTGGCGCCCGCCGCCCTCTCGCTCCCCGCGCCCCTACGGCTGTAGACAAAAGGAGACCAGGGTCCTCGAGCCCCTGCCAGATCCCAAGGACCCCCGTCTGTCCCCAGAAAGGAACCTTAGCAGTCGGTTAGAAGCTTCTAGGACGGGTTGTGCCCTGGCAGGAGCCCCTCCCTTTCATACTGAGACCCTGCGCCCCAGTGTCGCCTCGCCTTCCCCACAGAGGGCATTACCTTTCATCCAGTCCACTACTTGACTCGGAGACCATTTGCTCACTGGTTCCATGATCAGAGCCATGGGCGACGGGGTTGGTGCCGCGTGGGACGCGGAGGAGTTCGGACAGAAAGCGAAGTCCGCAGCCCGAGGCGCCCTCAGGTGGGGTCGGTGGCCGGCTGCAGACTCCCGGGGTGGGCAGCACGGAGAAGGCGGCTTTTGTGTGTCGGTCCCGGGGCTGCAGCGTCGGAGGCGGCAGCGGTGGGAGCGGCGATGGCCGGGGAAAGGCGCTGGGGTCGGCTCGCTCCCAGCCCTGGCGGCGGCTGCAGCTGCAGCGTCCGCCGGTCAGCCCCGGGTGTGCGTCCCAAGGGGCTTCAGTTCATGGCTCAAGCCGCCAAGGGTCGAGGCTGGGAAGGCGAGAGGTGCTGGCGCACGACCGCAGCCAACTTGCCCGCTTGCTTGCCTGGCGCGCGGGAGTGGAGCCCCAGGCACGACGAGGCGCCCGGCGGAAATGACGAGGGGCCTCCTGCCACCCAAAATATCTCTCCGCAGCCCTCGGGTGCGGGGCGCGCGCTCCAAGAGCCCCCCGCCCGCTCGCCGCCGCGCGGTCCCGCCCCCAAGGACCGACAGCCCGGCGCGCGAGACCTGTGCGCGTGCGTGTGCCGGCGCGAGACCGGGGCCCGAGTTCTATCAGACAGGCGGCTAGGTGTGGGCCGTTCACTCCGTCGTCTCCCCGCCCCCGGGGGTCCCCCGCACTTGGCCAGACCCTCGCCGGGAGGCCATCTATAGACGCCGCCTGAAGTGGTGGAGACCTGGCTCTGGAGCTGGAGTCCGACTGAGCTTGGGTTCTTAGTCGGTCAGGTGCGGCTGCAGGAGCGTGGCTCCCAGTGGCCTCCCGGGAGACTCAGTAGCAAGACGGGAGGCCCCACCAGTTGAACCCACAGAAGAGGTAGCAGGGGAGGAGACCGTATCCTTCCCCCAACCCTCGCCACCGAGGGGAGGGGACACTGCTAAACTGCTAAGGTGACAATGGGAGCCCTGGTTTTTCTTGCTGTAGCCCTTGCAGCTGCCGAGTGGGCTTCCGAGGTGACTCCCCCCAGATAGGAGCGCTCATGCGGAGAACCCGGGTGTGGGCTTCCGCAGACGGGGGACCCGGCTCTAGCCAGAAGCACCAATGAGAGACTACATGGCTCCTGCTGTCGGATCTCCCCTGGGTGATAAAAGGGACATGGGAAGTCAGAGCTGCCAACTGCAAGCGGCTCCAGGTGATTCTAAGACAGCCTTCCGAACCCCACACGTGCTTTTTCCAAGCATTTACTTCAGGTTTCCGGACAACTCCTTCAGCACAAGGTCCCTGATATCTATTTTACATGATGTCATTTTGTGTTCAGTTGTTCTTATATAAGAACCGGAGAGTAATAATAGGATTTAAAGTTAGTGACAAATTGCAAACATGATGTTTCACATATTGTTTGCTTCAAAAACCTGTGCAGGCTTCTATGCAACGTTTAGTAATATAGTTTGCCTACTGGGGCTTTTTCACTTTCAATGACAATTCTAGAGTGTCTAGTAGCAAACTCTGCCACCATCATAGTTTTCACTTCCACTCGGGACACTGAGTAAACAAGACACTCCTTTTATTCCTATAGTCCTTTCAATAATGTCAGTCAATCATGTCTGTTCCTCACACAAGGAGGGAAAACAGTAGTACATAAAATAGTGATGTTTTCCTGTTAGTGGCACAACACAAATAAAATTTTAAAAGCTTTCATAACCCGAACTTCAAAATATACACAAAAAATTGAAAAGGAATTTTGATTACACAAGTAATGTTATAAAAGTATTACTATTAATAATAGCACAAAGTTTATTGAGTAAAGTGCTACATAATCACTTTATGTTTGATTCAAGCCTCAAACTAGCTCGACTATTAACTACATTTTACAGCTGATCCCCTAGATCATTACGTATATGCACATAAATGTTAAATAAATTTGTGAACAGTGATTTAAAAGGTCAAGTTTATCTGAAATCATAATGCATGATTATAACAGCAAGTTCCTTCCAAAATTTCAAATTTGAAAGGAGCCAAAAGGTTTGTATCAGTGTCATAAAATGAACAATTGTAGTGAATGGGATGTTCATTGAAGATCTACTGAAAGAAATTCATCAAATGGTTGACCACAAAGAAGTCTGAGACTTACCAGGAGTTTTCCAGATCCATACCTAACCAGAAATCGTGAGAATATAGGACATAACCGAATTTGGCTGCAACAGTAAGTGGATTTTTGTGACAAGCATCCCTGCTGTAAATCGTATTCCAAGCTAGTGCCAATTAAGATATCACTTGTCTGATGAGAAGGATATTAAGACAGATGCCACAGACCAGGATGATAGATAGATAGATAGATAGATAGATAGATAGATAGATAGATAGATTGACTGAAATTATGAGACCAGGCCACTGGCAAAGAAAATGGGAGAGTAAAATTTTAGAGAAATGAAAAAGAATTTTGAGGAACCCTCTGTATCACATTGAAGGAGTATATACTCCTCTCCAATTTATGTTAGTTAGACCCACTTTTTCTGCCCAATCAAATAAAATGGCAGTAAAACTAAAACTAACAATGAACCAAGCTGTGAGTACAGATTCCTATTGTCTAACAGACTGCACCAAGGCTTTAAACATTACTCTTAAATTTGCCTCCCTTAGGTTCCTCCTTAAAATATAGCATTTGACTTTGACAATGACAAAAATAATCAGCATAAATCACTTCACGTAGTTCTTTCAGAACGTAACAGGCTTTTCACTTTATGCATTCTTTATTTGGGGAGAGGAGAAAATTAAATGATTAAATCCTCATTGCACTTATTCTTTTATTCTATTTTAATTATTAATATATATTATAATTTATTTACTCTGTATCCCTGCTGTGGCCACCTTCCCATCTCCTCCCAGTCCCATCCTCCGTCTCCCTTCTTCCTAATGCCCCTCCCCTAGTCCCCTCCCTAGGGGAGGTCCTCCTCCACTTCTGTCTGACCCTAGCCTATCAAGTCTCATCAGGACTGGCTGCATTGTCTTCCTCTGTGGCCTGGTAAGGCCGCTCCTCCATCAGGGGTAGGTGACCAGAGAGCCTGCCACAGAGTACATGTCAGAGACAGTCCCTGCTCCCCTTCATAGGATACTCACTTGAATACTGAGTCTATGCGTACATCTGAGCAGGGGTTTTAGGTCCTCTCCATGCACGGTCCTTGGTTGGGGTATCAGTCCCTGCAGGGCCTCCAGGGCCCAGTTGGTTTTTTGTTGTTGTTGTTTTGGTTCCTTTTTTTTTCTCTCTCTCTCTCTTGGTCTCCTTTTGAAGCTCCTGTCACATCCAGGTCTTTCTGTCTCCCCCTTTTTCATAAAATTCCATGCATTCTGCCCAAAGTTTGGCTATGAGTCTCAGTCTCTGCTTCGATACTTCCATCAGTACAGTCTTTCAGAGTCCCTCTGTGGTAGCCTTCTGTACTGTTCCTTATCTTCTCCTGCTTCCAATGTCTAATGCATTTGCCCTTCTAAATGAGGATTGAGCATTTCCCCTAGGGTCTTCCTTGTTGTTTAGCTTCTTTAGGAGAATAGATTTTAGTATGTTTACCCTATATTATATGTCTAATAACCACATATGAGTGAGTATATACCATGTGTGACTTTGTGCTTCTATGTTACCTCACTCAAGATGATGTTTTCTAGTCCCCACCATTTCCTGCAAATTTCATGATTACCTTGTTTTTAATAGCTGAATAGTGTTCCGTTGTGTAAATGTACCACTATTGCTGTATCCATTCCTCCATTGAAGGACATCTACATTGTTTACATTTTCTGTCTATTATGAATAGAGCTGCAGTGAACATGGTTGAGCAAATGACCTTGTTGTATATGTGAGCGTATTTTGGATATATGCCTAGGAGTACTATAGCTGGATATCTTAGTAGCAGTATTCCTAATTTTCACAGAAAGAGCCAAATTGATTTTCAAAGTGGCTGTGCTAGTTTAAATTCCCATCAGCAATGGAGGAGGGTTCCCCTTTCTCCACATCCTATCCAGCATATATTGTCACTTGAGTTTTTAGTCTTAGGCATTCTGATGGGCTTAAGATGAAATCTCAGGGATGTTTTGATTTGCATCTTCCTGATGACCAAGGACTTTGAACATTTCTTTAAGTGTTTTTCTACCATTTGATATTCCTCTATTGAGAATTTTCTGTTTAGTTCTGTAACCCATTTTTTAAATTGGATTACTTGGTTTATTGATGTTTAACTTCTTGAGTTCTTTATATATTCTGGATATCAGCCCTCTGTCAGATATAGGGTTGGTGAAGATCCTTTTCCAATCTGTAGGCTGTCATTTTGTTCTGATGACAGTGTCCTTTGCTTTACAGAAGCTTTTCAGTTTCATGAGGTCCCATTTATTCATTGTTGATCTGTGCTATTGTTGTTCTGTTCAGGAAGTTGTCTCCTGTGCCAATGGGTTCAAGGCTCTACTCCACTTTTTCTTCTAACAGGTTCAATGTGTCTGCTTTTATGTTGAGGTCTTTGATCCACTTGGACTTTAGTTTTGTGAAGGGAGATAAGTATGGATCTATTTGCATTTTTCTACATGTAGATATCCAGTTAGACCAGCACCATGTGTTGAAGATGCTATCTTGTTTCCATTGTATTGTTTTGGGTTTCTCTGTCAAAAATCAGGTATCCGTAGGTGTGTGGGTTTTTTTCTGGGTATTCACATCAATTCCATTGATCCCCCAGACCCTTGCTATGACAGTACCATGCTTTTATTATTGTTGCTATATAGTACAGCTTGAGATCGGGTATGGTGATATCTCCAGAAGATTTGTTATTGTACAGGATTGTTTTTAGCAATTCTGGGTTTGTTGTTTTCCATATGAAATTGAGAATTTTTCTTTCAAGGTCTGTAAAGAATTATGTTGGTATTCTGATGGAAATTGCACTGAATCTGTAGATTGCTTTTGGTAGGATGGCCATTTTCACTATGTTAATCCTTCTGATCCATGATCATGGATGATCTTTCCATCTTCTGATATCTTCTTCAATTTATTTCTTCAGAGACTTGAAGTTTTTTCATATAAGTCTTTTATTTGCTTGATTAGAGTCACACCAAGATACGTTATGTTATTTGTGGCTATTGTGAAGGGTGTTGGTTCCCTAATTTCTTTCCCAGCCTTTTTGTCTTTTGTATACAGGAGGGCTACTGATTTTTTGAGTTAATTTTGTATCTAGGCTCTTAGTTGAAGGCATTTATCAGGTGAAGGATTACTCTGGTAGAGTTTTTGGGGTCACTCATGTATACTAACATATCATCTGTGAACAGTGATATTTGAGTTCTTCCTTTCTGATTTGTATCCCCTTGATCTCTGTTAGTTGTCTTATTGCTCTAGCTAAGACTTCAAGTACTATGTTGATGAAATGCGGAGAGAGTGGGCAACTTTGCCTTGTCACTGATTTCAGTGGGATTGCTTTAAGTTTCTCTCTGTTTAGTTTGATATTGGCTATAGGCTTGTTGTATATTGCCTTTTCTATGTTTAGGTATGTGTCTTGTATCCCTGATCTCTCCAGAACTTTAAACATGAATGGGTGTTGGATTATGTCAAATGCTGTTTTTGCATCTATGGAGATGATCATGTTTTCTTCTTCTTCTTCTTCTTCTTCTTCTTCTTCTTCTTCTTCTTCTTCTTCTTCTTCTTCTTCTTCTTCTTCTTCTTTTTGTTTATGTGGTGGAATACATTGATGGATTTCAGTACATTGAACCATCCTTTCATGCCTGGGATTGAAGCCTGTTTGGTCAAGGTGGATGAGATATCTTTTATGTGTTTTTGGATTTGTTTTGCAAGTATTTTATTGAATATTTTTGCATCAATGTTCATAAAAGAGATTGGTCTGAAGTCCTTTCTTTTTGTTGGGTCTTTGTGTGATTTAAGTATCAAAGTTATTGTGGCCCCACAGAGTGAGTTTGGTAATGTTTCTTCTGTTTCTATTTTGTGGAATCATTTGAAGAGTATTAGAGTTAGCTCTTCTTTGAAGTTCTGGTACAATTCTGTGCTGAAACCATCTGGCTTTTTTTTGGAAGGGAGACTTTTGATCATTGCTTCTATTTCCTTAGGAGATAAAGGAATGTTTAATCTATTTACGTGATCTTGGTTTAGCTTTGGTAAATGGAATCTATCAAGAAAATTGTCCATTTAATTTAGATTTTCACATTTTGTTGGCATACAGAGGCTTTTGAAGTAAGACCTAATCATTCTTTGAATTTCCTCAGTGTCTATCATTTTACCCCATATTTTGTTTCTTATTTTGCTGTTTTGGATAGTTTCTCCCTGCCTTTTAGTTAGTTTGGATAAGGTTTTGTTTGTGTTGTTGATTTCCTCAAAGAACCAGCTCTTAGTTTCATTGATTCTTTGGATTGTTTTATTTGTTTCTAATTTATTGATGCTCTGTCTCTGGTGAGAATGGAGTGTTGAAGTCTGCCAGTATTAAGTTGTTGGAATTGATGTGTGGTTTGAGCTTTAATAATGTTTCATTTACAAATGCAGGTGCTCTTGTATTTGGGACATAGATGTTCAGGATTGTGATGTCCTCGTGGTGGCTGTTTTCTTTGATGAGAATAAAGTATCCCTCTTTATCTTTTTTGATTAATTTTGGTTGAAAGTCTATTTTATTTGATATTAGGATGTGACTTCAGCTTATTTTCTGGGTCTGCTTGCTTGAAAAAACTTTTTTCCAGCCCTTTACTCTGAGGTAGTATCTGTCATTTTTGCAGAGGTGTGTTTCTTAGATGCTGCAGGATGTTGGATCTTGTTTCTGCAACCATTCTGTTAGTCTGTGTCTTTTTATTGGAGAGTTAAGTCCATTGATGTTGATAGATAATAATGACCAACGAATGTTAGTTTCTTTTATTATGGAGTTGGTGGTGATGTGTTTGTGTGCTTGTTTTCTTTTGATTTGTTGTGAAGTTAACTATGTCCTGCTATTATCCTGCTATTATCTATGCCCTGATATTGTTTAAGTTTAGTTTTGTCCTGGAATATTTTGTTTTCTCCAACTATGCTGATTGAATATTTTGCTGGTTATAGTAGTCTGGTTTGACATTTGTGTTTTCTTAGAGTCTGCATGACATCTGCCCAGGCCCTTCTGGCTTTCATAGTTTCTGATGAGAAGTCTGGTGTGATTCTGATAGGTCTACCTTTGTATGTTGTTTGGCCTTTTTCCTTGCTGCTTTTAATTATTTTCTTTGTTCTCTAGATTTAGTGTTTTGACTGTTAATGCGATGTCAGGAGTTCTTTTCTGGTCTAGTCTATCTGGTGTTCTGTAAGCTTCTTGTATGTTTAAAGACATCTATTTCTTTATGTTGGGAAATTTTTCTTCTATGATTTTCTTGAAAATATTTTCTGGACCTTGGAGCCTAGAATCTTTTTTTTAATGTATTCCTATCATTCTTTGATTTTGTCTTTTCATGGCATCCTTGATTTCTTGGATATTTTGTGTTTGGGACTTTTCTGGTTTTTTTTGTTTGTTTGTTTGTTTGTTTTTGTTTTGTTTTCTTTGAGAAATGTATCAATTTCTGTAACTTGTATGTTCAGGGACTGAGATTCTCTCTTCCATCTCTTGTATTCTATTGGTGATGCTTACCTTTGTGGTTCCTGATAACTTTCTAAGTTCTCTAGCTCCAGGTTTTTCTCTTTGTTTTCTTTATTGGTTCTAATTATGTTTTTATGTCTTGTAATATGTCCTTCATCTGCTTGAATGTGGATTCCTGTCTTTCCTCTTTATGTGCCTCTAATACCAGGATAAGCATAGCTTTAAAATAATTGTTCTGTGTTTCCAATGAATTAAAATATCCATTGATTTTAGGGGTTGCTGGTGAAGCCATTATGTCCTGATTTTTGTTCAATGTGTTCTTATGCCTGACTCTAGCCATCTGATGGTCAGTAGCCTTTGCTGTTTGTTCCTGGAGCCTGTACTGCAGACTGGCAGACTGGGTCTGTCTTTATCTGGAGTCTGGAGTATTCTTCAGGAAGATGAGAAGAGGTCCTCTTGTTTGAGTGTGGGTGTTGGTGTTTCAGATGCAGCTAAGGGAAGAAGGTCACAGGCACATGTAAGCAAGTGCAGAAATGGGAGGTGGGAGTGTGCCTGCCTGGAAGGGTGGAGTGTGAGGGAGCAGCCTAAGTGCAGGCTGTGGTGCAGGCCTGGTTCATGGGCCCAGTGCACATTTGCATGTGCCCTTAATGGCTCAGTGGCCCACAGGCCTGTCTTGGTATTTTGCTCCAAGTGCTCAGATCTGACTGAGCTGCACCATCCTACCTCCAGGAACTGTTTGGCTGGACTCCCCTGGGAGACCCACAGAACAAGAGCTTGAATGTTGAGAGCTCTGTTCCAGGGATCCCTATGTTGCCCACAGTTGGGATGTGGGTGGGAAGCATCTGATGTCTGGTGGCCCTGGATCTCGGGCTCTGTATGTACTCTCTTGCAGTTGCTTTCACTGGCAAGGACTGTGTGGCAAGCAAGGAGGGCCAGAATGCACTCACTTGAAGACATATGAGGTAAGCTCAGTGGGCCCACAGTTTTGTACTCTCAAATTTGCATCTTCTGTTTGGCCATTAGAGTAAGGAGGCTCCATACCTGGGGTTATGGACTCTCCACTGCTGCTGTAGCCTCTGGAAAGCTGCCAGAACAAGAAAGATGCAGCAAAAAGTGCAGGTGGTCAATAGTTCACCACTCTTAGACCATGGAGACATTCATGGGAGTGGGGGCTGGATCCAATCTGTCCTAGATCATGGGTTGTTCCCTCTTGCCTGGGAAGCCTCAAAGTCGTTGCTCTGGCTTCAGCTGCCAATCCCCCCACCAGTTTTGCAGTTTCAGATCCTCTGCAGCTTCAGAAACACTGTTTCGCTGTTCGCTGCCATCTTGGAGTTCCCATTCTGTTATTCTTAAGTGCAAATGACTCAGGTGAATCTTTCTGGCATTTTTCTTTCCACACTGTTCAAATGTAGTCTGCCTGTTACACAAAATTTAACATCTTGCCCAATTTTTGAAAGTATAATATAATGTGTCTCTATAAAAAATCTGGTCAATTGAATATTGCCTTTTCTTAGTAAACAATACAGACTTTAAAGATTATGAGTCAAGTATGTTGTCATAAATTATACAAAAATATTATGAACTAACTGGTATGATGTCACACATTCTTACACAGCTAGATTTAAAAGCCAAACTATGAACCTTTGGAAAGATCCTCATATTCTTTTTTTTTTTTTTATTAAGGCAGAGTAAAAATATTAAATTCATTAAGTAAATTAGATATATGCTTTCTGAGATATTTGTAACTATATCAAAATCACTTGAATCAATGTGTGCCATTCGCATTGAACATATCCAGGTGTATTTACCGAGCTCATGGCTGGATTAGCCCGTACTTGAGCTCCCCCTGACACATCAAGATGATCCTTACTGAAAACAGAAACATCGTCTGAAATCCAGAAGAAGAGATCGTACAGAAGAAAAAAATGAAGAAACAAAAACTTTTGGCATGTGAATGAATTTAGCATAAAGTAAATGCAGATAAAAGTAAAAAGGGGAAAAAAAAAAAGAATCCAAACCCCAAATACAGGCAAAACAAACAATCTAATGAAAACATGGGCTAATCAAATGAACTGACAGTTCTCAAAATATGACCAATAAGCATCTGGAAAATTTTAATATACTTCAATATTCAGGAAGCACAATTAGGCAATATTTGAGGTGAGATGAGAGCCCATCTTACCTCAGGCGGAACAAAAGCAAAAACAAAACAAAACAAACAAAAAAAGAAAAACACCAGCAAGTTCCATCAAGGATAGAAGATGCTGCAGAGACAACACTGCATACTGCTGGTGAAAGAGAAATGCTCAAATCTAAATTCAAATTCAAATCAAATCAAATTCTAAATTCTATTATGGACACATCTGGGCTGATACGTAAGCCACACACATTGAACAGATACCGAAGAACTAAAAACAAAATCCGAGTAAGACTAAAGATATTACTTCCTTCCCCTGCACCCGAAAAAAAAATTGCAACTAAGATCCAATATTTTTAAATATTAAAATAAGCAAATCACCATTCATTGAGGAAAAGTAAAATAATCTATACCCTCCATAGGTTAATTTGTATATACACTGTATATATATATATATATTGTATGTGATATAAACCATTATGAATAAAAGAAGAAATAAAATTAAAAAAAATCACTTGAATAATCCTTTTAATCTATTCTTTTTTTTAATGATGTCAGTCCAGTTTGTGACTAATTGTTAATATTTTGAACCTCTAAATTTCAAAATAGAAATGAAAGCCCCTTAACTAAAATATCCTCTGTTAAGATTTTAGGGTATATTATACTTTTAATTGGTTTTAGATGAAAGATTTACAAATAGGTCTCTAATTGGATCTTACTTTTAAAAGTTATGTCATCTAGGAAGGTGTCTTCCATTGAAAGAAGGACTTTTAAGCCTTTGTCTCTTTGGAGACAAAGAACTAATGTAAATGTTTTTCCAAATTGCCCGTTATGGATGTTGAATTTTACTTATCTCTTGTTTTGCAAAGATAGTCACTTTGTATTACCATACAAAATGTATTTTAATTTTATTACTTATTTCACATTTGGACAAGATTCTTTTCTGATGATGTTTTTAGTTACCTTAGATTGCTTAATATGGCTATATTGATCTCTTCTGTTTTTTGAGATTAGGTCTATGCAGCCCATAGTGACCTGAAAGTCATTCTGTAGTCCAAGTTGGCCTTGAACTCTTCAACTCTTCTACCTCAGAATCCCAATTCTTGGGATTATAGGTATGCACTACCATGCTCTGCTTCTTGCTTTCTTAAAAAGCAATGTTTTCTCATGTTAATTTATCCCTTTTATCTTTTATTTTGAATAATACTGATCACTAGAACATGGAGAGAACAATTATAAGATAGCTCATATCTTAAGATAGAGAAAATAATAGCCTTCCCTTTTTCCTTAGTTTGTCATAAACAGTACCTATAATTTCAAAAGCAGGTGTATTATTTAGGCTGATTCACACTCTCCCCTTGATCAGAAAAAAAAAATGCTTCAGCTATTGTGATAAAATTAATAATTATAAAACAAAGGACTAGTTGTTTCCTGAAAAAATGTAAATATTTTATTCCAGAGAAAGCTTAGTGAAATTTCTGCAATAATGTTGTTACTTTCGGTATAACTTACGTAACAAATATCAATTATGAGCCAAAGTCCCTGCTAGCAACCCAAGTTTCTAATCACCCGAGAAAATGTATGAAGTAACGTTAGTTGTAAATAGGCCTCAGTGCACCTCTCCAGGCTGCATCTCCCTTTACATTTAATGGGGAAAGAAAAGCACCTGGAGATAATAATTAAATTAGTAGAATCCTTTCTTTGTTGTTGTGCCTCAAAGGTAAGCTGTATTAAATCAAGTCATGGCCTTTTCAACCAAAATTTACAGCAATCCTTTCTAAGTGAAGAGAAATTGGCCTGACTTGAGTTTGTCCCAGTGGAGGTGTTTAAGGGCTCTTTCCAGTGCTTTCTCACAATCTAACAAAAACCTCAGAGCCCACCAAGATTAGTTTTCTTAATACGTAAAGCCCTAGCCCACCAGGGAAGTTTCTAAATCACTTGGCAGACATTAATGAAGGGCATAGAAATTCATTATTTAACACTTCTGAGCACCATCAAAAATGCTGGCTCAAGTTCTATCCTTTGATCAGAAAAATTATCTTAATTTTATATATACATATGGCCAGGATACTCAAATATTGGTAGGGAAACAGAACATCGACAATTCTTTTAATAGGATAATGTGATAAGTACACAGATAGGTATGTGTACTGCTATGCAAAGAGAAGAGTTTAACTGCTATGCAGAGAGGAGTGTTTAACAACTAAAAAAGACAGTTAAATGCTTAATTTAAACTTTAAAGGATGGCAGTTAAACAGCAATGTAGAAAAGGACTTTTAGACAAATCGTGGTCAATGTTATATAACATTTTATATAGGACCCTGGGTGGAGGGTATTACAGAAAAACAAAAAATGACAGAAATGGAGGGCAATAACAAGATAATGGGGAAATTTTAATGAAAATACATCAATTTAAAGATTTTGAGTAATCAGGTGACTTAGAAATGTTTGTGATTTATACGGACTACTCAGGTAGCCAGGGAGAAAGGGCAGGACAGAGGAGTGTCAAGTCAAACAATTTGGCAATAGGCCAGTGGAGGAAAACATGGAGTTAGTCAATTTACATGGGGCACGTCTCGACCCTGGGGGCAATGGTCTCCTGAACCTACTCAGACTTCGGACACCACCACTTCTAGTTCTAGAACTGATGCAGGATGTTCCAACGAGGGGGTTAAGGCTTCTCATAATATTTCCTATAAGCCCACACCTGTTTGTTTATATCCCCCATTTTTATTCATTATTAGCCAGATAGAGCCAAGTAACTGTGGTGATGATACTTGCTTTTCTGCCAAATGCTGGAATGCTAGTGAATTTAGGTATGCCCTGGTTACTCGCATGCCTCGCTGGGTGCCTGTGCCCGTCGATGCCCCTCACTATGACTCTCTTCAGACAGAAAAGGGATCTTGGAATTACAGCCGCCATTGATACTGTCATCTCATTGGTGGCTGTTGGAGCTACCACCGTGGCATTAGCCATGAGTCATACTGTGCAGACTGCTCAGACCCGAATAATCTTTTAGCCAATGTAGCTCATGCCTTAGATGTACAAAAAGGAATTAATGCTCAACTAAAAGGAGGCTTGATGGTGTTCAGTCAGAGGATTGACCTTGTACAGGAGCAAATTGATACCCTATGGCAAATCGCTCAACCTGGCTGTCAATGAAAGTATGCTGGACTTTGTGTCACTAGCATACAACATGAGAATTTTTCCTGTGCTGCAAATCTGTCTAAACAATTGTCTAGCTATATTTTAGGTAATTGGACTGGAGAATTCGGTACTACGATGGAGCAGCTGACAGTGGCCATTATCACAGTAAATTCTACCAGAGTGGACGCAGGACTAGCCACAGGATTATCACCATGGATTGCTGCAGACATGAATCATCTGAAGGAATGGGCGGGCATGGGAGCGTTAGCAGGCCTTCTGGTGTTGGTCTCCTTGGTTTGCCTGTGGTGTATATGCAAGATTAGAGTCTCACAACAGTGTGATGCAGCCATGATCATTCAGGCCTTTACAGCCATTGAAGCAGGACAGTCTCCCCAAGCATGGTTGGCTACCATAAAAAGCTAAAATGTTACGCTCAGGATGCGAGGCTAAGCACTGCACTCAGGGTCAGCCGCTTTGGACCCAGAGAAGAGCAACTCTGATTGCATGCAGGTTGATGCCCCAGGTCCCGCCTCTGAGAAAAAGGTATCAGACGGGTCTGATGCTCTTTGGGTGGATGACACCTAAATGAACATCAGTACAAAGTCCCAATTTATTTCTAATATCAGAGATAAGACCTTTACTCTTGCCTGATGCGTCTAAAACAAAAAGGGGGAACTGAAGAGAGCTGCGGAATGCCAAGCTCTAAAGATGGAGCTGGTTTCTGCCTTCCACCTTCCCGATGGTGAGTGCTCTCTGTCACAAACAACTCCACATTTGGCTAAGGCTGAGGATCTGGCTTGCTTCCATGTATGTGGACCTATCTGCATTGCCCACGTGGCACACCTGGGTTGGTTACCCAGAGGCTATTTAAGCTGTGGGCTGGCTTTCCCCAGGGTCAGATGATTGTTCAAGGTTCCTGAATAAACTGCATTGAGAAAAAAAAAAAAAAAGAAATTTTGTGATTTATACAGACTACTCAGGTAGCCAGGGAGAAAGGGCAGGACAGAGGAGTGTCAATTCAAACAATTTGGCAATAGGCCAGTGAAAGGATGCATTGGGTCAGAAATAGAGCAATAGATGTCGCTTTACTCTGTAGCTCAGGGGTAGAGCGGGCTACACAAAATAGGTTTGTGTGTGCACAACATTACATTTCTCTGAATGCAGCCTTGCTCTCAAATGACAGTGGCCACACATAATTTTCGTTGCTTTAATTGTTTATAAGTAAGATTTGATATGTCTCTATATGTTTCATAGTTATATTCTGCTTAGGAAAACTCTCTATTTATGAATATTGATGGTTACCAAATTCATTTTATTGTATCTTTATCATGATTACCTGATACTTCTTTCAGTTATATTTTGCCATTATACTACATGGATTTACATTTTTATCTAATCAGATCAGTTAAATTACCTTGTTAGTATTATATAATCATATCCTGCCTCTATAGACAAAATAAATATATTTCTACTGCTATTTGTAAAAAAAAAAAAGAAAGAAAGAAATAGAACAGTAGAGATAGTTATATAGAAGAAAAGACTGATAGAATAGTTATTCTGAACTTAAGTGGAGAAGAGGTTAAAAAGGGGCCAATATCAAGAATGGCTTCACAATTCTAACTTGGGTGAATAGATAAATTAACATAAGGAGCTGACTTCAGAAGTGAATATGATCTCAGATATTGCTCCTTTTATGGTCATCCTAAACATGAGGACTCTGAGATAACTGGTGAGAGATTTCTATGAGGTAGTTTCTGCTTTCACATAGAAAATAGTGGAAGAAAGCCCTGTGGGTGCATGTAAGGGAAAAATGGGGAGGGATGAAGGAAATAAAAAAAAATAGGAAAGTTTATGTTGAGGGCCACAGATAATGCTGTCCCAATTACAACTGGTGGTTTTGTCAGTTCAGATAACATCTATGGCTGGAATTTAGATGTCAGAATGGAAAGGCTTGGAAATAGGACATTAACTTTTTCCGCAGGTTTATTTTTCTTTTACCTTTCCTCATAGTATCCCTATGTAAATAATTTATCTATGTGGCTGAAAAATGAGTGACTACTTTGCTCCAATTTATCCATCACTACTTAGATTATACTGATTAAATCCAAGACACTAATAATGATACCTACTCTTATTTGATTACATTTTCACCACTTTAGGGACAATGATACCCTTTAAAATTACCTGCTCTCATTAGATTTTATAGAAAGAGCATGGCCATGACACTGTAGTTATTTTATACATCTTCACATAGGATATAAAAGCAAAGGCCAACCACAAAATAACCTATCATGTCATCTATTAATCTTGCCACTTGGATATGTTATTATCCTTTAGAAATATAGATATGCGGAGCTGATCTTATATTACCATTCATTTGAAGAAATAAACTTTCTAAATACATTTGTGGTTGTTATTTCCCTACTGATTAACACTATGGAAATGTGACAATCTAACTTAGTAACTGCCACCATGATGAAGACTAGGTACTGTTTAACTACTCCAAATAGATCTGATCTATGAAATCCATAAATATTCCCCAAGGGAATGAGTTCTCCTGAACTTTTGCCTGAATTAAATAGGACATTCCACTATGTCCCAGTAACTCAGCAGCAGCAGCATTAACAGCTCAATTTCAAATTTGAAAAGACTGCAGTTTTGTGAATCATTAGACCTCCCTAAGATTATTCTGTAATTAATAAAAATTTCCATGGTTTTAATTTTTATTTTGGTTCTTTTCTTTATTATTTTATTGAGAATTTTGTAAACAGATACAATGTGTTTTGATCAAATAAATCTACTTCCATCCCCTGCTTTCAAGTTACTCCTGTATACCCCTGCCACCACTTTCCCTTCCAATTTCATGTGCTCTTTCTTTAAATCCACTGAATCCACTTAGTATGCCTGTATGTGCATTGGTGTAGGAGCATCTACGGGAATGTGGGTAGCCTCTCAGGAACACTTTCCTGAGGAATATGAATCTCCCTCTGGGATTCCATGAAGCCCTCCTCATTTCTGCTGAGATTTTGGCTGGCTTGGTCGTGTGAAAGTCTTGTGAGCTCAAGCGTGCAGTGGCCCTGTCATGTCTGGCAAATACTGTTTCACTGCAGATGTCTGCTATCTCTGGCTCTTAAAATTTTCTATCTCCTCTTTCTCAATGATACCTTATCTCTATGTGTTAACCAGTTGTGAGGCTCTTTATTAATCGCCATCTACTGCAAAAAGAAGCTTCTCTAATGGGGGTTGAGAAATGCAGTAATTTATGGGTGAAATGACACTCTAAAAATTCAAGTAACACACCAAAAGGCAGAAAAAATAAAACTGAGAACAAGCAGATAATTAAAATAAAAGTGTGGTCGTAAGCTCTAATGCATCAGTTACTGTATAGATATAGCAGTTCTAAGGACATCAATTTAAAACTAAGGAAAAAATAATTAAAAATATAACACAATAATATGATATTTACAAAAATTTATTTCAAATATAATGTAACAGGCTGAAAGTAAAATGATTGAAAATATATTAAATGAATATTAATTTTTAAAAGCAAAAGTAGCCCCATTAATATTAAATAGATTTTTAAGAAAGAAGAAAAGTTACACACAAAAAATGCTCACTTTATGCTTCAAAGCCAAGGGAAATGTTACATAGTTCCTAGAAAAGAAAATTAACATCTAAATATAGTACTTAAAATTGCAATCCATAATAGTATGTACCTATAATTCTAGCACTGAGGAAGTTGATGTAGCAAGATTATGCTGTTTGAGGTCAGCCCAAGCTCCATAGTATTTCCAAGCCAAGTTTGACTACAAAGCAAGATCTTGTCTTCTTCCACCAACAAACATCTCAAAATATACAAATCTGTATAATGTATATTTGTATTATACATTATATTATCACATATGCAATATGCATTGCATAATATATGTTTCTTAAGGTTAAAGTTGCAATATTTTGTTTATTTGTTTGTTTGTGTTGGTCTTTTCAAGGCAGGGTTTCTTAGTGTAGCTAACCTTGGCTTTCCTGGACTTGATTTGTAGGCCAGGCAGGCTTGCCTCAAACTCACAGAGATCCAACTGGCTCTGCCTCCCTGTGTGCTGGGATTAACAGGAATGCACCACCACACCCTGATTAAAGTTGCAATGATGAAAAATAAAAAACCTTAAGATTCTTTAATTACATTGTGGGAATTAGAAAAATTAGATTAAGCATTCTTCTGCTGTGATAGAAAGTCTCTGGATATTGTCTTAAATTAAAAAGTCTACTTTATTTTTCAGAACAATATGTTGTCTTTGAGCTTTTTCTTTTCTTTCCTTTTTTTTTTAAATTTTAAACCTCTCAGTCTGTAGCTCACACTGTCCTGAAATGTACTCTGTAACTCACACCAATTCTGCTTCAGCCTAATTTTGACTAAAAAGTGCATTTTCTAGTTAGAGAAGACATGCTATTCCATGTCATGAAACTCTTTAATTCACTCATTTTTCATGGGATTTGAATTTCAGGAGAAGAAATAAAATTCAGGTGATAATGGGAACCTAATAACAACTTTTTGCTTTCTACGCATATATGCTTTTATAAAATTCCTGTATGAAGACATAATTACCAGGTTGTGACAGTGTTGTCAAATTTACAAGACCTGAAGATGGCCCTCTGGATGTCCCTGTAGGAGATTATCTTGGTTATTTTAAGTGATGTGGGAATACATATGTTAATTGTGGGTGGTACCAGTCACTGGCCAGGAGATCCAGGACTGTGTAAGTGAGAATGGGTGCTGAGAAGCTCTTTGCATTCATCGTTTTCCTCTTACAACAGATATGTGAGCAGATGCTTAAAGCTCTTGCTGCCTTTTTCTCCCTGCCAAGATGGACTGTCTATACCTTGAACTGTGAACCAAAATAAATCATTTCTCTCATTAATTAATTGTCTTTGTTGTTGTTGTTGTTAAACATTTATTTTAAATCGTGTGTGTGCTTGTGCCTATATGGGGGTATGTACACTAGAGTATAAGTGACCTCAGAAGCCAAAAGAAGTTGGATCCCTGGAATTGGAGTTAAAGGTGGCCGTAAACTGCCCAACCTGGGTAATGGCCTCAAACTCAGAAATCTACCTGCTTCTGCCTCCCAAGTGCTAGGATTAAAGGTGTGCACCACCACTGCCAGACTGTAGCAAGCATACTTAGCTGCTGGGCCATTTCTTCTACCCTTTTGTCAAAGTGCTTTACCACAGCAACACTAAAAGAATTGAAGACACAAGTCCTTTTCAATTATTCCATTATTACTTTTAATATTCAACCAAAACAATATTAGTTTTAGTTTATTTTATAAGTGATTATAATGTTTCAAAGAAGGATTGTTAAACGTGCATATTCTTAAAGACTGATTGTTCTAATATAATTACTGTTATGATACCAGACAGCAACAAATTTTAAATAACAATTCAAGTCCCAATTTATTTCTAATATCAGAGATCAGACCTCTACTCTTGCCTGATGCGTCTAAAACAAAAAGGGGGAACTGTAGAGAGCTGCGGAATGCTGTGCCTTAAAGATGGAGCTGGTTTCCGCCTTCCACCTTCCCGATGGTGAGTGCTCTCTGTCAGGAACAATTCCACATTTGGCTAAGGCTGAGGATCTGGCTTGCTTCCATGTATGTGGACCTATCTGCATTGCCCACGTGGCACGCCTGGGTTGGCTACCCAGAGGCTATTTAAGCTGTGGGCTGGCTTTCCCCAGGGTCAGATGATTGTTCAAGGTTCATGAATAAAATGCATTGAAAAAAAATAATAATAACAATTCAAAGCTTTAAAGATGCATGTATAAATTCCAAAGGCAACATTAAGGTTATTTTAAGTAGCAAACTTTTTTATCCAAGTATATATCCTCGAGAAAATTATCTCAGCTGCATAAATTATGCTCTTACAACTTATATGAAAATAAATGCTGTATAAAATTATAAGATAAATCACAAATCCACCAAAATGTGTAGGATTGTAAAGAGAGTTCAAGGAATGACAACAGTGAACCTCATTTCTTTTTTTTTTTTTCATAATTTTATTTTTCTCATTAGTTACATTTTGTTAATTCTGTATCCCAGCTGTATCCCTCATTCCCTCCCCAATCCCACCCTCCCTCCCTCATCTCCTCCCTGCCCCTTTCCAAGTCCACTAATAGGGGAGGACCTCCTCCCCTTTCATATGACTCGCTTTTGTCAGGTATTTTCCGGACTGGCTGCAAAGTCCTCCTCTGTGGCCTAACAGTACTGCTCCTCCCTTGGGAGGTGGGGAGGTCAAAGAGCCAGTCATTGAGTTCATGTTAGAAATAGTCCTTGTTCCCCTTACTATGGGAAACCAATTGATTACTGAGCTATCACGGGTCACATCCGAGCAGAGGTTCTAGGTTTTATCCTCTCATGGACTTTGGTTGAGTGTCCATCTCAGAAAAGACCCTGTGCCCAGATACGTTTGGTCCTTGTGGAGCTCCTATCCTTTCCACATCAAACTCCCCTTCTTTCATATGATTCCCTGCACTCTGCCGAAGGTTTGGTTGTGAGTCTTAGTATCTATTTTGGAGCACTGCTAGGTAGAGTCTTTCAGATGCTTTCTGCGGTAGACTCCTGTCATACGGTGAACCTCATTTCTAACTTCAAATTCAATGGTCTACAATATTTCATAAACTTAATAACTTTTAGTATTTTCATCTACAGTCTATGGGTTCCCATTTTTTAGAAATGTCTTCAAGCTCAAATAAACATGTATTACAATTTATGGCAAATTACACAAATGTAAGCTAATGTTTTTTTTGTTTTTTTTTTTTTTTAATTAAATTGGGTACCGCACAATATCTAAATGTGGTTCCTTGTCTCCCAGGAAGGCTTGACACTGAGGTCCGGAAGTGCATGCTTCTCCCAAAGGTCCAAGCGTCATCGGTCTCTGGGCCAGAAAAGATGAAGGAGGTATTGAGTGAGGGCCGAAAGAGAGTTCTGGGTTTGGGGTGTGGGAAAAGACGATTTTTCTCCACAATAAGTGTTACTGTTCTTTTAACTGGGCTGCCAGTACCCGGCCGGGTAGCAGCAGAGAGCTCAGGGCTCCAAAACTGAGCCAGAAGGCAATGAGGGCCAAGCCTGACTCTGAGTCAGGGCTCCTTCAGAAACAGCTGGCATCTTGCTCCCACAGGTGGGCACTGTAGCAAGTGGAGCAGCTTGAAAGACAGTGGCTGCAATCCTCGCTGACTCGCTGAGGAACAGCAGAAGCTCCCAGAAGTTCACAGTGGCCTGGTGAGCTCCAGCAGCGGTTGTGCAGAAACTGTGTGGCTAGCAGTCAAGTCCCGGCAGTCTAGCAATGAATTCTTCAGGGACAATTCATTTTTCTTTCCCCAATGCTACAGCTCAGAATAAGCAGCCAGTCTCAGACATCCTTCACTGAAGTAGAGGGTGTTCACTGCCTTATTTCATGTGAAGTGGACTTATAAACCTTGGGCGGTGGGGTGGGGTTTTAAGGATGAATGTGTTTCATTGGCTGAAACTAGGATTCTTGCTCAGAATTAAGACGCTGGTAATGCTCTGTTTCCATGGATAAAGATAACAGGTGACAAGCTCATGTGACTGACCACCTATGGCCACCTGGGAGTTGTGTCACACGCTCCTAAGGCAGGCACAGAAACAGGATAGAACTTTGTTCCATACCTTCCTTTCTTAGGATGAGATTCTAAATCTCAAATTTGAGATTTCTGGAATTTTAACACACTACATCTTGGCAGTTCTGTGCCATTTCCTCTGGAGGCATGGTCCATGAGCCCCATATATAAATAGTCTAAAGGTTAGAAAGTCTGTATTCTTCATGCTTAATTTAGATCTCAATATTCATTAGAGGTTATGTCTGCCCAGTAAAGTTGATGTTCCAACTCAGTAACACAAACTTTATTTAAATAATGAGTAGCTACAAAAATTACACTTTAAAAATGTTAGAAATTTTTGAAAGCAACGTTTTATAAATTTTAACATTAGTTTAATTATAACAATATCATGAAGATGGTTATTTTCTTTCTTTCTTTATTTTTATTTTATTTTATTTTTTAATATTAGTTACAGTTTATTAGCTTTGTATCCCTGCTGTATCCTGCTCCCTCATTCCCTCCCAATCCCTCCCTCCCTCCCTCCTTTCCTCCCTCCCTCCCTCCCTCCCTCCCTCATCTCTTCCCTGCCCCTTTCCAAGTCCACTGATAGGGGAGGACCTCCCCCTCTTTCATCTGACTCTGATTTATCAGGTATCTTCAGGACTGGCTGCAAAGTCCTCCTCTGTAGCCTAGCAGGGCTGCTCCTCCCTGGGGGGGGGGGAGGGGAGTGCAGGGGAGGTCAAAGAGCCAGCCATTGAGTTCATGTCAGAAATAGTCCCTGTCTCCCTTACTAGGGAACCCACTTGGGTACTGAGCTACCATGGGCTACATCTGAGAAGGGGTTCTAGGTTATATCCATACATGGTCCTTGGTTGGAAAAACATTCTCAGAAAAGACCCTGTGCCCAGATATATTTGGTCCTTGTGGTGCTCCTATCCTCTCCAGGTCATACTAACTCCCCCTTCTTTCATATGATTCCCTACACCCTGCTGAAGGTTTGGTTATTGTGGTACTTTTACACAATAGAATACTACTCAGCAATTAAAAACAAAGGAATCATGAAATTTGCAGGCAAATGGTGGGACCTAGAAAAGATCATTCTGAGTGAGGTATCCCAGAAGGAGAAAGACAAACACAGTATATACTCACTTATATAGACCTATAAGATATGATAAAGACACTGAAATGCATACACCTAAAGAAGATAAACAAGAAACAGGACCTGGGGCTAGGATGATAAATCCTCTACCTAGCAGTATACCAAAGAAGATGGTTATTTTCAATAGTTTGGAATGGTTAGCTATAATTTTTATTTCTTTAACTATATTTCTTATGAGAATTTGTTTATATGAAACTTAGTAATGTTTTCATATATACTTCTAGGGTATTCTACCTTTAGTATCCTTAGTTAGTATTAATTGTCCCTTATGAACATTGATGCAAAAATACTCAATAAAATACATGCAAACTAAATCCAAGAACACAGAACAATATCATCCACCATGAAATCTGCCACCAAGTAGGCTTCACCCTAGGGCTTCAGGGATGGTTCAATATACAAAAATCCATCATATAAACAAAATGAAAAAACAAAACCATAAGATCATCTCCTTAGATGCTGAACAAGACTTTGACAAAATCCAATACCCCTTCATGTTAAAAGTCTTGGAGAGATCAGGGATACAAGGCATATACCTAAACATGGTAAAGACAATATTCAGCAAGCCAATAGCCAACATAATGTTAAACGGAGAGAAACTTAAAGTGATCTCACTAAAATCAGGAACAAGACAAGGTTGCCCACTCTCTCCATATCTCTTCAATACAGTTCAAGAATGTCTAGCTAGAGCAATAAGACAACTAAAGAGATCAAAGGGATAGAAGGCAGAAAGTTGAAGTATTACTATTTGCAGATGATATGCTAGTATACATTATACATAAGTGACACCAAAATTCTACCAGATAACTCCTATAGCTGATAAATACCATCAGCGAAGTGGCTGGATACAAAATTCATTCCAAAAAAAAAAATCAGTAGCCTTCCTTTATACAAGTGATAAATGGGCTGAGAAAGAAATTGGGGAAATAAGTAGCTTGGTGTAACTCTAACCAACCAAGTAACTCTGAAAATCCTGTACAACAAGAACTTCAAGTCTCAGAAGAAAGAAATTGAAGAGGATATCAGAAGATGGAAAGATCTTTGTGGGGTTTTGCTGGATGAGGTTGAAGTCTGACATCTCCAGATAGCCATTTGTTTGAACTCGGCCTGTGATGGTGGACTCCCTTTTCACATTGATGTTCTTAAAGCACCTTCCTCCAAATCTGGGAGATCCCAGATTTTGTAGGGAGAGCCACATTGCCCTCAGGGCAATTACAGGCCAGACTTTTTCCTGATAAGGAAACTGCTCCAACAAACATATGGAAATTCCTAGAAATGTCTCACCCTGCTGAGGATTTTAGTCTTCAGCAGTGACCTTCAACTGTATATTTGAAGATTTTTCTCCTCACCCTGGATAATTAGGTATTATGTTCTCCTTCTGTGATAAGACCATGCTACTGCATGGAAAACAAGGCACTGTAGACGATTTGTACATGCAAATCAAATATCCTTGACACAATGTGATCAAATACATTCACTTTCAAAATCCCTCCCAGTACCCAAAGTCTAATAAATCCTTGATTTCAAATAAACATGCTCACAAGGGATGGGAGGTTGTGGGGAGGATTGTGTGTGTACATGCAGGCAGCTGATATTGCCTGCTGTGTGATACCATCAGCCTTCCACCATGGCCATCTGAGATTTGTCATGTATCCCCGATAGGCCGTGTCTCCCAGACTGCCCTCTAGCCTGCTCGGCCTGGGACTCGCCAGGCCTGGGTTTCAGCCACAAGCTGACCAGGCCTGAACTTTCATCCACACTGCACCCATGCTCAGCACAACAACTTAACCAAGAGCAGTAACACTTTGGTATTGCTATAGGCTTTAAAACACTGAGGTTCCACTGCCACTAGCAATTTCATTCACTAAGAGTTACACTGTAACACCCTGTGAAAAACCTTTTCCACACCTCAGCCTAGCACACTTGGGTCTCACCCTAAAGTGCTTTAGCTGCTCCTGAGAGAAAGGGAACCTCCTTTCTCCATCGAGAAGCTGACCTTCAGGCCCCCACCAAAATCCAGACCCCTGCCGGACAGAGAATGACAGATCTCTCATGCTCATGGACCAGTAGGATTAACACAGTAAAAATGGCTATCTTACCCAAAGTAATCTACAGATTCAATGCTATTACCATCAAAATTCCAATACAATTCTTTACAGACCTTGAAAAGACAATTACAAACTTCATATGGATAAACAAAACAAAACAAAAAACCCAGAATAGCTAAAAACAATCCTGTAAAATAAAAGAAGCCAAAACCATACAATAGAAATGGTTGAGAAACACATAAATGTTCAGTGTCCTTAGTCATCAGAGAAATGCAAATCAATACAAACTTGAAGTTCCATCTTGCACCCATCAGGATGGCTAGGATCAAAAACTCAAGTGACAACACATGCTGTCAAGGTTGTGGAGAAACAGAAACACTCCTCCATTGTGGGTGGGAATGCAAACTGTGGAAATCAATCTGGAGGTTTCTCAGAAAATTGGGAATAGATCTACCTTAAGACACAGCTACACCATTCCTGAAAATATAGCCAAAAGATGTGCCAACATACCACAAGAACATTTACTCAACTGTGTTCCCAGCAGTTTTATTTGTAATAGCCAAGAACTGGAAACAACTAAGATGTCCCATAACTGAAGAATGGATAAAGAAAATGTGATATATTTACATAATGGAATATTAATCAGATATTAAAACCAAGGACATTTTGAATTTTGCAGGAAAATGAATGGAACTAGAAAAAACTCATCCTGAGTAAGGTAACCCAGGCCCAGAAAGACACCTATGGTAAGTACTAACTTAAAAGCAGATATTACTCATAAAGTACAGGATAACCAAGGTACAATCCACAGACCCAAAAAAGCTAAATAATGAGGATCCAAGGCAGGATGCTTCATTCTCATTCAAAAGGGCAAATAGAATAGAGACCAGAAATGGTTGAAAAGAGGGAAGAAGACGGGAGTCTACCATAGATGTCCTATGAAAGATTCCACCCAGCAGATGTTAAGACTCACAGACAAACTTTGGGCAGAATGGAGGGAGTCATTCCCTCAATCTTTGTTTCATCTTTGTCCCAGCGAATCTTGTATGTAGGACAAATTTTGTGTTGAAGGTTTTGCCAGTGGGTTTGTGACTTATCCCTCCATTGGAAGTCCTGCCTACATAGGGGAGGTGGCCACCTCAGGTTGCATATCACCTGTTGCTAGGAGTCTCAGAGTGACCCCCACATAGGCTTCCTGGGATTTCACCTGTCCCATGTTTCTGGCAAATCCCAGGGGTGTTCCCCCACCTCTGGATTCCATTATCTCACCTGTCCTATCCTGCTCCCCTCCCCATCCCCTCTCCTTCACAGTTTCCTCCTTCCATCTGCCTCCAATGCCAATTTTATTCATCAATTGAGGGACATCTAGGTTGTTTCCAGATTCTGGCTATTATGAATAAAGCTACTATGAACATAGTTAAGGAAATGTCCTTGTTGTATGGTAGTGGTTCTTTCGGGTATATGCCCAGGAGTGGTATAGTTGCTTCTTGAGTAGCACTATACCTAATTGTCTGAGAAAGTGCCAGATTGATTTCCAAAGTGGTTGTACCAGTTCACATTCCCACCAGCAATGGAGGAGGGTTCTCCTTTCTCCACAGCCTGTCCAGCAAGTGTGGTCAATTGAGTTTTTGATCTTAGTCATTATAATAGGTGTAAGGTGAAATCTCTGGGTCATTTTGATTTGCATCTCCCTGATGGCTAAGGATGTTGAACATTTCTTTGTTTCTCTGCCATTCTATATTCCTCTGTTGAGAATTCTCTGTTTAGTTCTGTATCCCATAGGGAAGAGTGGAGGAATAGAAGGACCCGGAGGGGACAGAAGTTTCATAAGAAGATCAATAGAGCCAACAGATCTGGGCCCAGGGGATCCTGCAGAGACTGATACACCAACCATGAACCATACATGATGGTACCCAGACCTTCTGATTCCTATAGGCATCTCAGTCTCCATGTGGGTTCTCTAGTAAGGGAAGCAGAGGCTGTCTCTGACATGGACTCTGTTGCCTGCTGTTTGATAATTTTCCCTTGGTGGGGCTGCCTTGCCAGGCAACAAAGGAAGAGGATGCAGGAAGTCCTAATGGGACTTGATAGCCTGGGGCCAATTGGTAGGGTAGGAGGGCTCCCCCTTTATGAAGACTAGAGGAGGGTGATAAGGGGTAAGAGGGAGGAAGGGTGGGACCAAATGGAGAAAAGGGAGGGGGCTACAATTGTGATGTAAAGTCAATAAATTATAAAAAAATAAATTAAAAAAGATTGAAGGAATCGCTAACCAAAGACTAGCTCTACTTGAGACACATTCTATGGGGCAGAACCAGTCTTGCTTATAGACAGGAGCCTAGCATAACTCCTCTGAGAGGCTTCACCCAGCAGCTGATGGAACAGATACAGAGACCCACTGCCAAACATTAGGAGGAACTTGGAGAGGCCTTTGGAAAAGTTGAGGGAATAATTGAAGGAGCCAGAGGGGTCAAGGACTCCATAAGAAGACAAGAAAACCTACGGAGTCAAGTAACCTGGGCCCATGGGGGTGTACAGACACTGAACCAACTAAGGAGGACTCATGGGCTGGTCCTAGGCCCCCTGCACATATGTAGCATATGGGTAGCTTAGTCTTCCTGTGGATCCCTTAACAACTGGAGTGGGGTTATCTCTGACTCTGTTGCCTCCCTTTGGATTCATTTCCCCTAACAAGGCTGCCTTATCTGGCCCCAATGGAAGAGGATGTGCCTAGTTCTGCAGTGATTTAATGTTCCAGGGTGGATAAGTACCCATGGGGGAGGAGAAAGAGAATGGAGAGAAGGGTGTGTGAGGGGGGACTTGAAGGGGAGGAGGAGAGGCTACAATCAGGATGTAAAGTGAATAAATGAATATTTTTTAAATCGTTGAATAAAAGAAAGTATATATTATACAATAAAGTAAAAAAGTAAAAAGCGTTAAAAATTACTGAAAGCTGGGCTCCAAGATGGCAGCCACCAGTGCACATCATTTCTGAAGGGCAGAAATCCAGAACTCTAAAACTGGTGAGTTGATGGGCTGCTAAAGCAAGAGCAACAACTTTGAGGCTGGCTTTCTGGGCTAGAAGGGACAACTTGTGAGTTGGGACAGTTTGGATCCAGACCCCCATGGATGTCTCTGGCAACTGAGAGTGGCAAACCTTTATTCTGGGAACATATAACCTCTGGTACAGAGCACTTCCTTACTCTAAAGGCCAAACAGGAGACCCAACTCTGACAGTAGAAAACTGTGCGTTCTCTGAGCTTACCACTTACACCTGCTAGTGAGTTCGCTGGCCCTCTGCTCTTTGCACACCCACCTGTGAGTGAGTGTACTTCACTTACATGCTGGCAAGTGAGTTCCTGGGCCCTCTGTGCTTTCCATGCTTCTCTAAGAGAGTGCATACAAATCAGCAGATCCAGGGTCCCTCTACTCTAGCAGCCAGACATAGGCTCCTTCCCACCTACACCCCCGCTGTGGGCAACATAGGGGATCTCTGGGACAGTGTTCTCAACATCGAAGCCCGTGTTCTGTGGGTCTCCCAGTGGAGTCCAGGCAAACAATTCCTGGAGGCAGAATGGTGCAACCCAGATAGATCTGAGCACTTGGAGCAAAATACCAAGACAGGCCTGTGGGCCACTGAGCCATTAAGGGCACCTGTGCATGCATACTATGCCCTCGCAAACCACATCTGCAACACAACCTTCACTTGCTTGAACTTCTCCTTCACACTCTACCCTTCCAGGCAGACACACCTCCACACATGCTCCCACACTTGCACAATTGCACCTGCAATCTTCCTCCCTGAGCTGCATCTGAAACACCAATACCCACTCTCAACCCAGTGGACCTCTCTCATCTTTCTAAAGAATACTCCAGACTTCAGAGACACGTGGACCCAGTCTTCAGTACAGGCTCCAGGAAAAAACAACAAAACCTACTGATGTTCAAATGGCTACAGGCAGTCTTAAGAACACATCCAACTGGACATTATGACTTCACCAACAACATCCAACATTAATATTTTAACTAATCAGAAACACAGGAAAATTATTTTAAAGCTATGCTTGTCGAGTTATTAGAGACACATAAAGAGGAAACAATAAAAAATAGATGCCATCAAGGAAAGACAGGAATCCACATTTAAAAAAATGAAGGAAATGGTGCAAGACATGAAAACAGAATAAGTATGTATCAATAAAGAAAACCCTGGAGCTTGAGAACTTAGAAAAGATCATGAACCACAAAGGTAAGTATCACTAATATAATACAAGAGATGGAAGAGAGAATCTCAGTCCCTGAAGACACAGTTGCAGAAATTGATACATCTCTCAAAGAAAAAACAAACAAAACAGAAAAGTTCCAAACACAAAATATCCAAGAAATCAGGGATGCCATGAAAAGACGAAATCAAAGAATGATAGGAATAGATAGATGAAAAAGAAGATTCTAGGCTCCAAGTCCAGAAAATATTTTCAAGAAAATCATGGAAGAAAAATTTCCCAACATAAAGAAATAAATGTCCTTAAACATACAAGAAGCTTACAGAACGCCAAATAGCCTAGGCCAGAAAAAAAAAAACAAAACATATAATAGTCAAAATACTAAATCTATAGAACAAAGAAAAAAAATATTAAAAGCAGTAAGGGAAAAAGGCCAAGTAACATACAAAGGTAGACCTATCAGAATCACACCAGACTTCTCAACAGAAACCATGAAAGACAGAAGGTCCTGGGCAGATATCATGCAGACTGTAAGAGGTCACACATGTTAACGCAGACTACTATACCCAGAAAAGCTTTCAATCAGCATAGATGGAGAAAACAAAATATTCCACGAGAAAACTAAACTTAAACAATATCTACACAGCAACCTAGGCCTACAGATGATACTAGAAGGAAAACTCCAATCTACTACAAAATCTACTACACCCAAGAAAAAACAGGGTGTAAATAATCTCACAACAAAAATCAAAAGAAAACAAGCACACAACCACACTATCACCACCAACTCCACAACAAAAGAAACTAACATCCACTGGTCACTATTATTTATCAACATCAATGGACTCAACTCTCAAATAAAAAGACACAGACTAAGAGAATGGTTGCAGAAACAGGATCCAACATTCAGATGCAAAAAAGAAACACACCTTTGTAACAATGAAAGACACTACCTCTTTTTTTTTCTTTTTCTTTTTTTAATATTAGTTACGGTTTATTAACTCTGTATCCCAGCTGTATCCTGCTCCCTTATTCCCTCCCAATCCCACCCTCCCTCCCTCATCTCCTCCCTGCCCCTTTCCAAGTCCACTGATAGGGGGGACCTCCTCCCCTTTCATCTGACCCTGTTTTATCAGGTATCTTCAGGACTGGCTGCAAAGTCCTCTTCTGTGGCCTAGTAGGGCTGCTCCACCCTGGGGGGGGGGGGGCGGCGAAGATCAAAGAACCCGCCATTGCGTTCATAAGATACTACCTCTGAATAAAGGGCTAGAAAATGATTTTTTTTAAGCAAACAGACAAAGAAGCCAAGCTGGAGTAGCTCTCCTAATATCAAATAAAATAGACTTTCAACCAAATTAAACAAAAAAAGTTAGGAGGGATACTTCATTCTCAACAAAGGAAAAATCCACCCAGAGGACCTCACAAATCATAACATCTATGCCCCAGATACAAGAGCACCTGCATTTGTAAATGAAACATTATTAAAGCTCAAACCACACATAGACCCCAATGCCTTAATAATGGGAGACTTCAACACTCCACCTTCACCTATGGACAGATAATCAATAGAGATGGTAAATAGGGAAATAATGATACTTACAAGAGGTCCTAAATCAAATTGACCTAATAGATGTCTACAGAACTTTTCAAACAAACACAAAAGTGTATACTTTTTTCTCAGCAACTCACGAAACCTTCTCCAAAAATGACCATATAGTCAGACACAAAGCAAGCCTCAACAGCTACAAGAAGACTGAAATAATCCCTTGTGTCTTTTCAGAACACCATGGCCTAAAATTAGACGTCAACAACAACAGAATTAACAAAAAGCTTACAGGCACAGAAATTAAACAACTCTCTACTCAATGACAGCTGGATCAGGGAAAAAATAAAAAAAATAGAAATTAGAGACTTCCTAAAATTCAATGACAATTAAGGCATAACTTACCCAAACTTATGGGAAACAATGAAAGCAGTGCTAAGAGGAAAGTTCATAGCACTAAGTGACTTCAGAAAGAAGTTTGAGACATCTCTTAAGAACAACCAACAACACACCTGAAAGCCCTAGAAAAAAAGACGCAAACACATGCAAGTGGAGAAGATAGTTGGAAATAATCAAACTCAGGGTTATAATCAATAACTTAGAAACAAATAAAACAATTCAAAGAATCAATGGAACCATGAGCTGGTTCTTTGAGAAAATAAACAAGATAGAGAAACCCTTAAGCAAACTAAAAGGCAGAGAGAAACTATCCCTATCAGCAAAATCAGAAACAAAAAGGGAGACATAATGACAGACACTGAAGAAATTCGAAGAATGATTTGGTCTTACTTCAAAAGCCTATAAGCCACAAAATTTGAAAATCTAAATGAAATGGACAATTTTCTTGATAAATTCCATTTACCAAAGCTAAACCGTACTATAGATAAAGCAGTACTGTATTCCCCAAAGAAATAGAAGCAGTCATCAAAAATCTCCCTGCTAAAAAAAGCCCAGGGCCAGATGGTTTCAGTGCAGAATTCTACTAGACCTTCAAAGAAGAGCTGACGCCAATACTCTTCAAACTATTCCACAAAACAGAAACAGAAGGAACATTACCAAACTCATTCGATGAGGTCACATTAACCTTGACATCTAAACAACACAAAGACCCAAGAAAAAGAAAGAACTTCAGACCTCTCTCTTATAAACATTAATGCAAAAATACTCAATAAAATACTCACAAACTTGGGGAGTGGCATGCATGCAGAGGGAGGAGGGAGGGTGGGATTGGGAGGGGAGGAGGGAGGGGCTTATGGGGGGAATGCAGAATGAATAAAGTGTAATTGATGAAAAATAAAAAAAAATACTCACAAACTAAATCTAAGAACACATCAAAGATATCATCCACCGTGACCAAGCAGGCTTCATCTCAGATTCGCAGGGATGGTTCAATATACAGAAATCCATCAATGTAATCCACCACATAAACAAACAGAAGAAACAACAACAACACATGATCATCTCCTTAGATGCTAAAGAAACATTTGACAAAATCCAACACCCATTCATGTTTAAAGTTTTGGAGAGATCAGGGATACAAGGCACATTACCTAAACATAGTAAAGCAATATACAGCAAGACTATAGGCAACATCAAAATAAACAAAGAGAAACTTAAATCAATGCCTCTGAAATCAGGAACAAGGCAATGCTGCCACTCTCTCCGTATTTCTTCCACGTTGTACTTGAAACCTTGACTAGAGCAATAAGACAACTGAAGGAGATCAAGGGGATACACATCGTAGAAGAAGAAGTCAAAGTATCAGTATTCACAGATGATACAATTAGTAGTATACATGAGTGACCCCAACAGTTCTACTACAGAACTCCTTCACCTGACAAACACCTTCCACAAAGTGACTGGCTACAAAATTAATTTAAAAAAATCAGTAGCCCTCCTGTATGCAAAAGACAAAAGGGCTGAGAAAGAAATTAAGGAAACAACACCCTTTACAATAGTCACGAATAACATAAAGTGCTTTGGTGTGACTCTAACCAAGCAAGTGAAAGACCTGTATGAAAAAAAACTTCAAGTCTCTGAAGAAAGAAACTGAAGAAGATGGAAAGATCTCCCATGCTCATGGATCAGTAAGATTAGCATAGTGAAAATGGCCATCCTATCAAAAGCAATCTGTAGATTCAATGAAATTCCCATCACAAACCAACACAATTCTTTACAGAACTAGAAAGAATAATTGTCAGTTTCATATGGAAAAACAAAAAGCCCAGAATTGCTAAAACAATCCTATACAATAACAGATCTTCTGGAGATATCTCAATACCTGGTCTCAAGCTGTATTATAGAGCAACAGTAATAAAAACTGCATGGTACTGGCATAGAAACAGAATGGTGGATCAATGGAATCCAATAGAAAACCCAGAAATAAACCCACACACCTATGTTACTTGATTTTTGACAAAAAGCAAAAACCATACAATGGAAAAAAAAAGATAGCATCAATAGTGCTGGTCTACCTGGATGTCTACATGTAGAAAATAGGTCCATATTTATCACCCTGCACAAAACTAAAGTCCAAGTGGAGCAAAGACCTCAACATAAAACTAGACACACTGCACCTTTTAGAAGAAAAATTGGAGAAGAGCTTTGACCTTATTTGCACAGAAGACTACTTCCTGAACTGCACAGGCTTTAAAATCCTGAACTTCACCAACCACACAGGCTCTAAAATCAGCAATCAATAAATGGAAGCTAATGAAACTGAGAAGCTTCTGTAAAGCAAAGGAGACTATCATGAGAACAAAAACGATAGCCTACAAATTGGGAAAGGATCTTCACTCACCCTGTATCTGACAGAGGGCTGATTTCCAGAATTTATAAAGAACTTTAGAAGTTAAACACCAAGAAACCAAGTAATCCAATTAAAAATGGTGTACAGAGCTAAACAGAGAATTTTCTGTAGAGGAATATCAAATAGCAGAGAAACACTTAAAGAGATGCTCCATGTCCTTAGTCATCAAGAAAATGCAAATCAAAAGGACCCTGAGATTTCACCTCACACACATCAGAATTGCTAAGATCAAAAATTCAAGTGACAACACACGCTGGAGAGGATGTGGATAAAGGGAAACCCTCCTCCACTGCTGGTGGGAATGTAAATTCCTATAACCACTTCGGAAATCAATCTGGCTCACTCCTCAAGATCCAGGTATACAACTCCTAGGCATATATCCTAAGAATGCTCAAATACACAACAAGGACATTTGTTCAGCTATGTTTGTAGCAACTCTGTTCATAATAGCCAGAAGCTGGAAACAGCTTAGATGTCCCTCAAAGTAGGAATGGATACAGAAATTGTGATACATTTACCAAATGGAATACTACTCAGTATTAAATACTACTCAGTATTAAATTTGCAGGCAAATGGTGGGAATTAGACGTTCATCCTGAGTGAGGTAACCCAGAAGCAGAAAGACACATGGTATATACTCACTCATAAGTGGCTATTAGCCATATAATATAGGATAAACATACTAAAATCTATACATCTAAAGAAGCTAAGCAACAAGGAAGACACTAGAGAAGATGCTCTATCCTCATTCAGGAGGGCAAACACGATAGATGTTGAAAGCAGGAGAAGACAGGGAACAGGAGAAGACCCTATCACAGAGGGCCTGTGAAAGACACTCCTAGGCAAACTTTGGGCACAGTGCAGGGAATGTGATGAAATATGGGGGAGACAGAAAGACCTGGAGGGCTTAGGAACTCCAAAAGGACACAAACAGAACCATAAAAACTGAGCTCTGGGAGCCCTGAAAAGAATGATACCCTAACCCAGGAAAATGCATGGAGAGGACCTAGAACCCCTGCTCAGATGTAGCCCATAGACTCAGTCACCAAGTAGGGGCCCTAATATGGTGAGCAAGGGTTTTCTCTGGCATGAACTCAGTGGCAGGCTTTCTCATCACCTTCAATTAGGGGGATGCAGCCTTGCTAGTCCACAGAGGAAGACAATGCAACCAGTCCTGATGTGACCTCATAGGCTAAGGTCAGATAGAAGTTGAGGAGGACCTCCCCTATCAGTGGACTAAGGAAGGTAGATAGTGAGAGAAGAGGGACTTAGAGAAGGACTGGGAAGAGATGAGAGAGGGGGCCACAGCCAGGATACAAAGTGAATAAATTACAATAAATTATAATAATAAAATGGAAATAATTACTGAAAGCAATATTTCATAAATTCTAACATCTTTTAAATTTTAACATCTCAAATATTATTTTCAATAGTTTTGAATTTTTAACCTCAATTAATTATATTTCTTTAGTAATGTATCTTACAAGAATTTGTTTTATCTACAACTTAGTAATATTTCTATATATACTCCTAGGTAGTCCATCCTTAATCTCCTTAGTCAGTAGTAATTGTCAACTTAACAGAGTCTAGAACCATCTGGGTGGGGGAGTATCTCAATTGTGTATTGCCATATTGGTCTGTGGGCATGTTTTTTAGAGAATTATCTTGATTATTATTGAGGTTAGGAACCTCATCTCACTGTGAGTGGTATAGTTCTCTGAGAAGACGGTCTTGGGCTATAGAAGGACACTATCATAACAACCCTGAGTGAGCCAGAGAGTGACCTAGAATCAGCATTTCTCCATGATTTCTGCTTCGAGTTTCTTCTTGAGTTCTTACCCCACCTTCAATCAGTGATGGGCTGTGACATGGAAATATTAACAAAAATCAATCCTTTTCTACCCCAAGTTGCTTTGGGTAAATGTGTTTAATCATGGTACCATAAAGGAAACTGGAATAGCCTCTGTGTTTGGTGTAAGATACTGCTGTAAAAAAAAATGAAATGAACTACAAAATAATCAAGTAAATCTATGTAAAGTGAAAAAAATATGGCATTTGGTTTTCATGCATGATATATTTGTGTGTATATAAAATATAATGGAAAATCATCTTATGAAATATTTAAGACTGGAAGTTAAAATTGGATAGGGAGGGAGGAGAATGAATTACCAAAGTAGCACTTCACTATCAACATATGTAAATGACTATTCATATGAAATAAAATTGGCTTACAATATGAAATCTTTCCATTTTCTTTCCCATATATGGAAATACTCTGTCTGTGAGGTGGCTGAAAATAAACTGTGGTTCACAGAATCCTCATCTTAACCTATGTACCTATAATTTATTTTTTTAAGTTCCTTTTTCTTCATTTTTTTAGACCAGTTGTCATGCAGCCCAAGCTGACCTGGAACTCATCATGTAGGTAAAAATGACCTTAAACTCCCAATTCTTCTGCCTCTAACTCCCAAATGTTGGGATTACTGGTATAAATCACCATTTCCAACTTCTGTACCTGCAATTTCCATACAGCATTGTCAGAATGCTCATATAATAAGAGGGAGAAGCCAGATAATTATATTTATTTTGTCCAAAAACATTGTGCCATTTTCAGATAAAGTCATATCCATTCTTCTTATTTATTTTTCTTAATTTTTATAGAAAAATTAAATAAAATTATTCAGTATATTCTGATCATGATTCCCCCTCAACTCTTCCCAGATTTTCTACCTGTATACCCACACTACTCCATGTCTTCTTTCTCTCTTTAGAAAATAAACAGGCAAACAAAAGAGAGTAAAAGGAAAAAAAGAAAAATAGCAGAAGAAACATACTCACACACTAAAAACACAAAATCAGAAATCATAATGTACAAGTAAAACACCAGTAAGACAAAAATAATGTCCAAATAAAGCAATATGAGACAAAAAGCCTACAATAATAACAATGACTTCATTTTATGTTGGACATCTTCTGTTGGTAATATGGCCTACCCTCAAGTGTGTTTAATATACCCAGTGAGACTCCCTTAGAGAAAACAAAGGTTTCCTTTGCAAACTCGTCTGACTTGAACCTGTGTAGGCCTGTGAATGATGGTACAGTCTCTGTGAGTTCATCTGTGTATGTTTCTAGAAGACACTGTTTTGTGGTGTCTTCACTGTCCTCTTGCTCTTAAAATCTTTCTCCCTCCTCTTCAGCATAGCTCCATGAGCCCTGAGAGGAGGGCTTTGATGAAGACATCCTATTTAGGACTACGTGTTGCAAAGTCTCTCACTCCTCTGTACACTGTCCAGTTGTGAGTATCTTATTAATTCCCATCTACTGCAATAAGATGTTTCTCTGGTGATGGCTGAACAAGACACTGACCAATGGGTAGCAGAGTGTTATTAGGAGTCATTTTTAAATTCACATCCTTAATGTCATAACTTCTGGTATGTACAATATAATGGGTATAGAAAAAACAACAAAGCACATGAAAAGTTTTTCCTCATGTAAAAGCTGAAGTTGAAGCAATTTGAGAAATACTAGGATGATTAGGAAATGTTGGGTTAAATCCAGCATTTAGTTTAAAATTTTTATTCACACAGAAGACTCCTGGCTATATTCCTTTACCATCATACACAGTGGAAATACCTACATACAAATAAATTCTCCAGAAGAAGGCAGGAATTCTTTTGAAAAACTCTTATACACTAGGCAACTGAGAAAAAAAAATACCCATTAAGAAGGGTAGGAATGGTTCTGGACTGGAAAAAACAGGTAGCTCAGTGGTTATGAACACTGGCTGCAAGCAACAGAACCGAAAAGTCTGGGCACAGGGGCTTGTCTGAGACTGATTCTCCAACCAAGGACCATTCATGGATATTACGTAGAACCCCTGCTCAAATGTAGCCCATGGCAGCTCAGTCTCCAAGTGGGTTCCCTGGTAAGGAGAACAGGACTGTCTCTGACATGAACTCAGTGGCTGTCTTCTTGATCACCGCCTCCTGATAGAGGAGCAGCCTTGCCAGGCCACAGAGGAGGACATTACAGCCAGTCCTGATGAGACCTGATAAGCTAGGGTCAGATGGAAGGGGAGGAGGACTTCCCCTCTCAGTGGACTTGGAGAGGAGCATGGGAGGAGATGAGGGAGGGAGGGCAGATTTGGGAGGGAATGAGGGAGGGGGCTACAGCAGGGGTACAAAATGAATAAACTGTAATTAATACAGAAAATAAAAATTTAATAAGAAAGGAAAAGAAAAGAACACTGGCTGCTCTTCTGAAGGAACTGGATTCAATTCCCAACACCCACATGGCAGCTTATGACCATTTATAACTCCACTCCCAAGGGATAAGATGCCCTCTTTTGCCCTTCTTGGTCTCCAGGCATGCACATGATGCATAGACATCATGCAAACAAAATACATTTATGCATAAAATAATAAAATAAAATCTTTTAAATGGAAAGGAAGAGATGCACTTATGCATTAACCTGCCATAAGCAGAGCATTTTAGAATAAAGAAGAAACAGCCAATTGCCAGCTACTTGCTGAAGTGTCAAGGTTTGTACTATACTTAATAGCCTCCAAAATGCCAGTTCATGTTGGAGGGCATGGCTTTTAAACTAGCTTATAAGGAAGAGTGGAGATAGGGCATCTGAAGATTTCCATCCAGTATGAAAAACAAGTTGGTTGAAGGATTTTCATTAGTATAAAGAACAAATAGGGCTGGTGATGGAGGTGGGTATGCAAACACTCCCAGAAACTACAGCCTGTAGAATGTGATTAGCTTCCAGTTTTCCACTAGAAAGAGCCTAGCTGCATGCTTTCCCAGAAGTTCCTTTTGGTTTTGGACTCTAACAAGTCAGTCTTCAGAAGCTGACATAGCAAACAAAGAATAAATTGTTTGAGGGACTTGACAGTAAATTGCTCACTTTGTGAACAGAAGAAGCTGGGTTCAGATCACTAGCACCCACCTAAAGAGACATTGGCAAATGTCTGTAATCCCAGTGTTGAGAAGGCAGAGACAAGCTGATCCCTGAAACCCACTTACCATCCTTTCCAGTAAATTGGTAGCTCCAGACTGAGTAAGGGATCTTATCTCAAAATTTAAAGTGGAGGATGATGGAAACATCCAACATCAATCTCTAGGTGCACATTCACAAACACATGTGCACACACATGCACCTGTGCATGCACACACATATGTACTCCCATGGATATATACGCACTCATACACTTCTTCCATCAAAGAATAAATGACTTGATCATAAGTGAGATGGGTATCACTTATTTTTTTACTTCCCTTGCTTCTAGGCTTGTAGTTTCTCTGTAGGAAAAAAAAAAGGAAGTCTCTGCTAGTACAAATGGGAGGGAAGGTACTCCTGGCTTTGGGAGTTTATGGTCTTACCCACTTAGAGTTTGCTCCTTCTTGTCTTTGTAGTTGGAGATGTGATCTCTGATCTCTCAGCTCCTTGCTCTAGTCCACCACCGTGCCTGCCAGTTGCTGCTATGACTCCTTGCCATGACAGACTCTTATCCAGGTAGAAATGTAAGTCAAAATAACTCTTTCATACATTGTTCTTGGCCATGATATTTTATTACACTCTAAAAGTAACTGATACACAATTGAACTCAAAATAATTGAACAAATGGATTCATCAGCATACTAAATCAAGCAGTAGAAAGGCTTGTTAAGATTTTAAAAAAACAATGGGAAGTTATCTGATAGACAAAACAGTACAAGAACAAAGAATGAAGGGGATTATGAGATAACACAAAGTAGATTTCAATATTCATTGTCAGGATCTCAAAAGGAAAAGAAAGACAGAAACAAATAGAAAGCATAATAAAAACAATGACAGACATTCCAGAAGCTATTGCATTATGTACTATTGGTCAGATTTTATCAACAGCTAAACCAGTCCCCAGCATGCCAATTATTGCCATGGACCAAGAAAAGAATGGACCAAAAAGAGAGGAAATTTTTTTTTAATTTATATCTCTTCCTTAATTGATTTGGCTGGGTCTCTTGTGACTATGTTAGGTAAAAGATAGTACTGAGAATAGACATTCTTCGGATCCTCAAGTCTTTCAACTTTTTTGCCAGTGAGTAAATTCATTATGGAATATCCACATATGACTTTATTTTATTGTGTTGATGTACAAATCTTTATATACCCATTTGAAAGAGTTTCCATCATGAATTAATATTGAATTTTATAAAATGGTTTTCATATCTACTGAGCTGTTCATACAAGTTTTGTTCTTAAGTTTGTTAACATGGCATATTGTATTTATTGGTGTATAATTAACAATTGCTGAGATAGTATTGCTATAATTAACAATGGTTGAGATAGTATTTACTTTGGATAAATCTCAACTGATAACAGTAAGTAATCTTTATAATGTGCTATGAAAGTAGGTTACTAATATTTTATTCAGGGTTTGTTTTGTTTTGTTTTGTTTTGTTTTACATCTGTGTTCAGTTTGAATGCTAGCCTGAAGTTTGGCTTTCATGTTGTTCCCTTATTTAGCTTTTGTATCAGGGTAATTTTTACCTTACAGAATGAATAGACAATATCGTTAATTTCTTTCTTTATTTTATTTTTTTAATTTTGGGACATGGTCTTTCTACATAACCCCAGCTTTATTAGAACTCACTATATAGAACGTGCTGGTTTCAATCCAGTAGAAATCTGCCTGTCTCTATTTCTGGAATACTGGGATTAAATGCATGTACCACCACACTTGACTATAATATATTTAATTTCTTAGAAGAGTTTGAAAATGACTGGCACAAGTTCTTTCAAAGTTTTGTGAATCTCAGCAATGAAGCTATAAGGCTGTGGAATTTTCTATGATGGGAGACTTTTGAATTATTAATTCTATCTCCTTATTTCTTTGTTACTGTTCTGTTTCAAATTTCTAATTTTTCTTGATTCGGTCATTGTAGACTTCCTATTTCTAGGAATTCACCCATTTATTTAGGTTATCCAGGCTTTTTTTTTTTTATTTTTATTTTTTTTCAATGCAGTTTATTCAGGAACCTTGAACAATCCTCGGACCCCGGGGAAAGCCAGCCCACAGCTTAAATAGCCTCTGGGTAGCCAACCCAGGCGTGCCACGGGGGCAATGCAGATAGGTCCACATACATGGAAGCAAGCCAGATCCTCGGCCTTAGCCAAATGTGGAATTGTTCGTGACAGAGAGCACTCACCATCGGGAAGGTGGAAGGCGGAAACCAGCTCCATCTTTAAGGCATAGCATACCGCAACTCTCTACAGTTCCCCCTTTTTGTTTTAGACGCATCAGGCAAGAGTAGAGGTCTGATCTCTGATATTAGAAATAAATTGGGACTTTGTACTGATGTTCATTTAGGTGTCATCCACCCAAAGAGCATCAGACCCGTCCAATACCTTTTTCTCAGAGGTGGGACCTGGGGCATCAACCCGCATGCAATCAGACATGCTCTTCTCTGGGTCGAAAGCTGCTGACCCTGAGTGCAGTGCTTAGCCTCGCATCCTGAGCGTATCATTTTAGCTTTTTATGGTATCCAACCATGCTTGGGGAGAATGTCCTGTTTCAATGGCTGTGTGTAATTAGTCATTCATAGCAGTCTCTTGTAACTCTTTGCATTTCTATAGTGTCAGTTTATTATTATTTTTATTTCTCATTTTGTTATTCTTTGTTTTTTGTTAGTCTAAGTAAAGGTTTATCAATTTTGTTTATTTTAAAAGTGCATGCTTTAGTTTCTTGACCTTTTCTGTGTTTTTCTAGGTTTTTTTTGTTTGTTTATGCTTTTATCACAATTATTTTCTTCCAGTTCAGTGTTACTTTGTTATTATTTGTCTATATCCTTGAGTACAACATGCTACTAGCATACAACAAACACATTAACTAGTACATGAAGATGTTGGGTAACTTTCATTTAAAGAACTCTTTCTATGGACCCAAAGATTTGTTACTATTCTGGATTTTAGGAAACTGCAACCTAAATCATCTGAGTAATTGTCTTAAGGACACATACTGTGTGCTCTTGGTAGTATGTCAAAACTCAAGCTTAAAGAGAGATAAATCAGCACCTTCATTTCTATCTGGCTCAACATCCTGACCAAATATCAACAGGGTATCCTTAACACTCTCTAAATGGTTATCATCCCAAGGTTGCCACTGTGGTCAGTCCTCACACTTGTCTTCATCTGTTGTCATTGCTCCTGTAGCCAGCCAGCCAAGAGCAGCCAACAGCCAGAGTAAAACAAGAAGAAGAAGGAGCATGAGGAAGAGAAGAATAAGGGAAAAGAGGAGGAGGAGGAGTGGCAGAGGATATTGTGTGACAAGACTTCCTGGGAAGATACAATACAGGCCTACTAACCCCAAATACGGAGTGTACAACACATCAAGTACAGATAAGAGCAAAGTCCAACTTGGTGAGCCAATGAGTTTCATTGGGGTTACTTAAAGGAATGTGTGTGAGGGTTACTTATGGGATCAGAAATGACTCAAAGACAGCTGCCTCACCAAAGCCCACCTGAGTACAGGTAACATCTCACAAAAGCTGTAAACCTAGAGCATATTTCATAGCCTGGAGGAAGCTCAGTAAGTTGGGGAGTGTCTTTACCGAGTGACTCAGTTGGGTTAAACTTCTTCCTGGCAACTCTGTTGGTTTGAGTTTCTTCCAGGAAGCTAGACTGGCCTCAGAGTCTTCTTTGCTGCTTGGTATGTCTGGGGGTAAGGCATTTTATACTTAGTGCATTTTATACTTCTCAGGGACTTCCTTAAGCTATTTTGAGTTGTTCACCTTCTGTCTTAAGGAGCTTCTCTGGATGATGGAATGTTTCAATCACAGAGGAAACATCTACACAACAGGAGGGAGGAGGAGGAAAAGGAGGAGGAACAGACTGAGGAGAAGTTGGATAAGAGTCTGAGACAACCCCCACTGCCTCTGGATCTCCGCTCATCAAAAAATCCTTCAGATGGACAAGAGACCATCACTACCTATCTAATTATGAAATAAGCAGTGCTATCTCCTTTCTCAAGCCAAACATCTGTCCAACTACACAGAGATTCAGGAGGAGTCCCTGAAATGATATACTCATGCCTATAGATTACTCAGTAGAGGAACAATTTCAGGCTGAGTGACCCAATGGAGGTGAGCATGTAGAAAATTTTACACTGCCTTAACAGCTTACATGTCCAATAATAATGCTCTTTACTATGGAAAAAAATAAAACATATGCCCACAAATGGAATAGGACAGAAACACAAAGAATAAAACCAATAGTTTGTAGTTGATTGATTTTCAACATAGATACCAAGTACCAGCAATGAGGAAAGAATAGTCTCTTATTCCAGAAGCAGAAAGACACACACAGTATATACTCACTTATAAGTGGATACTAGACCTATAAGATAGGATAAACATACTAAAATCTGTACACCTAAAGAAGCTAAACAAGAAGGAGGACCCAGGGTAAGATGATCAATCCTCACTAAGAAGGACAAATGGGATGGATGTTGGAAGTAGGAGAAAACAAGAAGCAGGACAGGAGCCTACCATAGAGGGCCTCTAAAAGACTACCTAGCATTGTATCAAAGCAGACGCTGAGACTCATTACCAACCTTTGGGCAGAGTGCAGGGAATTATATGAAAGAAGAGGGAGTTAGCAAGACCTGGAGAGGATAGGAGCTCCACAAGGTCCAAATATATCTGGGCACAGGGGCTTGTATGAGACTGTTTCTCCAACCAAGTACCATGCATGGATATAACCTAGAACCCCTGCTCAGACATAGCTCATGGCAGCTCAGTCTCCAAGTGGGTTTTCCTAGTAAGGGGAACAGGGACTGTCTCTGACATGAACTCAGCAGCGAGCTCTTTGACCTCCTCACCCCCATGGCAAAAGCAGTTTAGCTAAGCCACAGAGGAGGACATTGCAGGTAGTCCTGGTGAGACCTGATAAGCTAGGGTCAGATGGAAGGGGAGGAGGACCTTCCCTATCAGTGGACTTGGAGAGGGGCAAGGAGGAGATGAGGGTGGGAGTGTGGGATTGGGAGGGAATGAGATAGGGTACTACAGTTGGGATACAAAGTAAATAAACTGTAATTAATATAAAAAATAAAAATTTAATTAAAAAATGCATTGTGTTGAAAAGCAGGACAGTTGTGCAAGAAGTTACAAATGACTAAAACGCATAAGCCTAAAGCCTGAAACTATGAAACACTAGAATAAAACAAAGGGGAAAGCTCTATGACAGTTTTGCAAATGACTTCTTGGGCAGAATTCTAAAGGTACTCATAACAAAAGAAAAACTAGACAAATTAAGATTTCTTCAAACTAAAAGCTATTTTCACAAAAAAAGTAATTACAAAAGTAAAGAGACAAATCATGTATCAGGTGAAAAATAATTGTAAACCATGTATGCAATTAAGAGCTATTTTCTAAATATACCAGGAATACAAACAAATCAATAGTAAGTTGTTTGGATATGGTTTGAGTAAAATTCATTTGATTTGGAGTGCTAGAAAAATTTTAAAAATTGTTATTATTATTATTATTAATTACAATTTATTTACTTTGTATCCTGGCTGTAGACCCCTCCTTCATCTCCTCCCTGTTCCACCTTAGGTAAGGTGACTTTAGTAAGCCACAGAGAAAGAGGAAGGACGAGGGAGGGAGCATGTTTTTCTTTTACCATAGTATTTTTAATCATTTTTGTTTTCTTTTGTTTTGAAGTTTTATCATAAATTAATGTGAATTGTTTTATTAGATTATTTTAATGTATATAGTAATGAGCTTTACAAAACATTTTAATGTGTATATAATATACTTTTATTCTAATCATACTTTCATTACTGTTACTCATTCCTATCCTCATCTTAGACCATCCTTTTCCAAAATGGTCTCATATCTGCTTTCTGCTTTTATAAACTAGATTCCTCATAGGAGAGAGAGCATGCAGGATTTGTTTTAATGTGTCTGGCTTATTTCCCTTAACATGACCATTTGGAGTTCCATTCATATCCTTGCAAACAATATAATATTATGACTAAATAATACTTCATTGTGTGTGACATCTTTTATTTGATCAATACTTTGGTACTTACGTTCTTCAGAAGTACTATGGAATATAATTATACAGAAATCTCAACTATATGCTGAGTTTAATCTCTGTGGGTATATACCCAGAAGTCTACAAGTAGGCTACTTAGACCATACTGTATTTCTATGTTTTAGTTTTTTAAGTACCTCCATATTTATTTCTATAATGGCTAGAGTAATTTAACTAACAATGTATGAAGGCCGACACCCTACTTCATCAACAGTATTTGTTGTCTTCTATTTTCTTTTTATAGACAATATGACTGAAGTCAGATGGACTTTCAGTATAGTTTGGATATCTATTTCCTATTCGTTTTACTTTATTATTACATAAATATATAAATTATTTATAATTATTTCTCTTAAAACATAATAAAACCAAGTGCCTCCAAAATGGAGGCGACCAGCACAGTGTTTCTGAAGGACAGAGGATCTGAAATTCCAAAATTTGTGAGTGGATTTGCAGCTGAAGCCAGAGCATTGACTTTGAGGCTTTCAGAGCTAGAGGGGACAACACATAAACTGGGAGATCCATATAGCACCCCCACTTCTATGAATGTCTCCAGGATCTGAGACTGGTGAACTATTGACCCCCTGCATTTTGTGCTGCATCTTCCCTTGCTCTGGCCATTTTCCAGAGGCTGCAGCAGTGGTGGAGAGTGCATAACCCCAGGTATGGGGCCACCTTGTTCTAATGGCCAAACAGGAGACCTAAATCTTAGAGTAGAAAACTGTGGGCCCACTGAGCTTACCTCATGTGCCTGTGAGTGAGTGCATGTAGCCACTCTGTGCATGCCACATAGGCATGAATTCAAGTGAGTGCATCTGTGGAGAGTGAATACAGAGCCTGAGATACAGAGACCAACAGACATCAAATGCCTCCCTCCCCCCAACTATGGGCAACATAGGGATCCCTGGGACAGAGTTCTCAACATTGAAACCCCTGTTCTGTGGGTCTCCCACTGGAGTCCAGCCAAACAATTCCTAGAAACAGCTTCTGGAGGCAGGATGGTACAGCCCAGAGAGATCTGAGCACTTGGAGCAGAACACCACAACAGGCCTGTAGGCCACTGGGTCATTCAGGGCACCTGCTCACACTCACTGTGCCCATAAACCACGCTTACATCAGAGCCTGCACTTAAGCTCCTCCAAAACACTTCACCCTTCCAGGCAGACATACTCCTTCACACACTACTGCACTTGCACACATATGCCTGCAACCTTCCTCCCTTGGCTGTATCTGAAAAAAAAATAAATAAATAAAACACCTACTCTCAAAGCTGTGGACCTCTGTCATCCTTCTGAAGAATACTCCAGACTCCAGATGCAGATGGACCCAGTCTGCAGTGCAGAGTCCAGGAACAAACAATGAAGGCTATGAACCCTCAGATGGCTGGAGGCCGGCTTAAGAAATGTCCAACAAAAATCAGGACATCATGGCTTCACCAGTAACCCCTAAAATCAATGGATATTTTAATTAATTGGAAACACAGGGAAATGATTTTAAAGCTATGCTTATCCAGAGGCACATAAAGAGGAAACAAAAAAAAAATAGATGCCATCATGGAATGACAGGTATCCACATCCAAATAGATGAAGGAATGATGCAAGACATGAAAACAGAATTAGAATCAATAAAGAAAACTCAGAGAAAAACCTAGAGCTATAGAACTTAGAGAAGATATCAGGAACCACAGAGGTAAGCATCACGAACAGAATACAAGACATGGAAGAGATAATCTCAGGCACTGAAGATACAATTGCAGAAATTGATACATCTCTCAAAGGAAACATAATTCAGAAAAGTTACAAACATAAAACATCCAAAAATTCAAGGATGCCATGAAAAGATGAAATCTAAGAATAATAGGAATAGATGAAAAAGAAGATTCCAGGCTCCAAGGTCCAGAAAATATTTTCAAGAAAATTACAGAAGAAAATTTTCCCAACTTAAAGAAAGTGATGCCCATAAATATACAAGAGGCCTACAGAACACCAAATAGAACAGACCATAAAAGAAACTCCTCATGGAACATAACAATCAAAACACTAAATCTAGAGAACAAAGAAAAATGTTAAAAGCAGCAAGGGAAAAAGGCCAAGTAACATACGAAGTTAGATCTATCAGAATCACACTGGACTTCTCAACAGAAACTATGAAAGCCAGAAGGGCATGTACAGATGTCACACAGACTTACAGAGAACACAACTGTCAAACCAGACTACTATCCCCAGCAAAACTCTCAGTCAGTATATGGAGAAAACAAAATATTCCATGAAAAAACTAAACAAACAATTTCTACACTGCCACCAGGCCTACACAGATACTAGAGGGAAAACTCCAGTTAACAAAATCAACCACACTTGAGAAAACACAGGACATAGATAACTTCATAATGAAAAAAAAATCAAAAGAAAACAAGCACACAAATATATTATCACCACCAACTCCACAATAAAACAAGCTAAAATTCATTGGTCACTATTATCTATCAACATCAATGGACTCAACTCTCCAATAAAAAGACACAGACTAATAGAATGGTTGCAGAAACAGGATCCAACTTTCTACTACATCCAAGAAACATATCTCTGCTACAAAGACAGGCATTACCTCAGAGTAAGGGCTGGAAAAAAGGTTTTTCAAGCAAACAAACCCAGAAAAAAAAAAGCCAAAATAGCAATCACAATATCTAATAAAATAGAATTTCAAACAAAATTAATCAAAAATGATGAGGAAGCCTCAACAGATACAAGAATATTGAAGTAAACCCTTGTATCCTATCAGAGTACCAAGGCCTAAAACTAGAACTCAACAACAGAAATAACAAGAAGCTACACATGCTTGGAAACTAAATAATTCTCTACTCAAGGACAGCTGGATCAAGGAAGAAATGAAAAATAAATTAAAGACTTCCTAAAATTCAATGAAAATAAAGGCACAATTTACCTAAACTTATGGGACACAATGAAAGCAGTGCTAAGAGGAAAAAAGGTCATAACACTAAGTGCCTCCAGCAAGATGTTTGAGATATCTCATGCAAGCAACTTAACAGCACACCTGAAAGCCCTAGGGGGAAAAAAAGAAGCAGACACAGTTAAGAGAAGTAGACAGATGGAAATAATCAAACTAAAAGATAAAATCAATAGCTTAGAAACAAATAAAACAATTAAAAAATCAGTGAAACCAAGAGCTGTTTCTTTGAGAAAAACAACAAGATAGACAAACATTTAGCCAAACTAAAAGACAGTAAGAAAGTATCCAAATCAGAAATGAAAAGGGAGACATAATGACAGACACTGAGAAAATTCAAAGAATGATTTGGTCTTACGTCTAAAGCTTATATGCCACAAGATTTGAAAATCTAAATGAAATGGACAATTTTCTTGATACATTCTATTTACCAAAGCTAAAACAAGACAAGGTAAATAGGTTACACAGTCCTATATCTCCTAATGAAATAGAAGCAATCATCAAAGGTCTGAGTGCCCAAAAAAATTCCAGGGTCAGATGGTTTCAACACAGAATTCTACCAGACCTTCAAAGAAGAGCTGACACCAATACTCTTCAAAATATTCCACAAAATAGAAACTAGAAACAGAAGGAACATTACCAAACTCATTCAGTGAGGCCACAGTAACCTTGACCCAAACAAAGTAATGAAGACCCAAAAAAGAAAGAATTTCATACTTACTTCTCTTGTGAACATTGATCAAAAATAATTAATAAAATGCTCCCAAACCAAACCAAAGAACACATAAAAGATATCATCCAACATGAGTAAGTAAGCTTCATCCCACGCATGCACGGGTGGTTTAATATACAAAATTCCATCAATGTAATCCACCATATAAACAAACTGAAGGAGAAAAACCACATGTTCATCTCCTTAGATCCCCCCAAAAAAGCCATTGATAAAATCCAACACCCATTCATGCTTAAGGTCTAGGAGATATCAGGGACACAAGGCACATACCTAAACATAGTACTGACAATATACAGCAAGCCTATAGCCAACAACATACTAAACAGAGAGAAATTTAAATCAATCCCACTGAAATAAGGGACAAGTAAATGCTGGCCACTCTCTCCTTATCTCTTCAACATAGTACTTGAGGTTCTAGCTACAGCAATAAGACAACTAAAGGAGATCAAGGGGATACAAATCAGAAAGGAAGAAGTCAAAATATCACTATTTGCAGATGATAAGATAATATACATGAGTGACCCCAAAAGAGTCAACCAGAGAGCTCCTGAGGCTGATAATCACCTTCAGCAAAGTGGCTGGATACAGAATTAACTCAAAAAAAAAAAAATCAGTAGCCCTCCTGTATACAAAAGACAAAAGGGCTGAGAAAGAAATTAGGGAAACAAAACCCTTTACAATAGCCACAAATAACATAAAGTATCTTGGTGTGACTCTAACCAAGCAAGTGAAAGACCTGTATGAACAAAACAAAACAAAACAAAACAAAACAAAACAAAACAAAACACCCTTCAAGTCTCAGAAGAAAGCAATTGAAGAAGATATCAGAAGATGGAAATATTGCCCATGCCCATGGATCAGTAGGATTATATGTAGTGAGAATGGCCATCCTGCCAGAAGCAATCTACAGATTCAATGAAATTCCCATCAAATTACCAACACAATTCTTTACAGAACTTGAAAGAAAATTCTCAACTTCATATGGAAAAACAAAAACACAGAATTACCAAAACATTCCTGTACAACAACAGAACGTCTGGAGGCATCTTCATCCCCTCCATCCCTGGTCTCAAGCTGTACTACAGAACAATAGTAATAAAAACTGCCCATAGAAGACATTGACATCTATAAGGCAAAAATATTTCAATAGGTTATCTTCCTGTCCAGGACCATCTCAAGTCTCTGTTCACCAAGTGTGGTTCTAATAGCCCCAATGACAGCACATGCCACCAGTTTAGAGGAGTAAGCCTTGGAAATACCTACCAACTTTGTGGTGATGAGTCAATAGATAAGGAAAATTCACACAATTAAGTATGTTTCACAGAGTCTCAGACTCCAAGGTTTAGCTGTTTGGACAAGTAGGGAGATATACAATATAAAAATGTCACCATAGTACTGATTATGACTGCTTTTGCCAGACAACAGTTAACCAGGGTCCAAGGTCATGCTGCTTATTTGGCAGAATTGTGCTCTTCCTGATGAGAGAACATGTCCCAGTGTTGTCCTTGTGGATCTGAGCACTACAGAGGCATGTTTTGTGTAAGTCAGGGCTATGAAACTACGTAAACTGATAGGGATTTCTCCTCAGGGCTGGTTTCCTTTCAAGTATTAAAAAGAAGCAGTTGCTGCATTGTCATCTTCTGTGGCCTGGTAAGGCTGCTCTCCCCTCAGGGGGAGGTGATCAAAGAGCAGGCCAATCAGTTCATGTCAGAGGCAGTCCCTCTTCCTATTACTATGTAACCCACTTGGACACTGAACTGCCATGGGCTACATCTGTGCAGGGGTTCTAGGTTATCTCCATGCATGCTACTTGGTTGGACTTGGGGAGGGGCATGCGTGAAGAAAGGGGAGAGAGGGTGGGATTGGGAGGGGCTTATGGGGGGATACAAAGTGAATAAAGTGTAATTAATAAAAAAAGAAGCAGTTGCATAATTTTCATTATTTTTCCCAAAATATTTTCTTAATTTTTTCCTTTTTTATATTAATTATAGTTTATTCACTTCATATCCCAGCTGTAGCCCCCTCCCTCATTTTTCCCAATCTTACCCTCCTTCCCTCATCTCCTCCCATGCCCCTCTCCAAGTCTACTGATAGGGGAGGTCCTCCTCCCCCTCCATCTAACCCTAGCCTATCAGGTCTCATCAGGACTGGCTGCATTGTATTCCTCTGTGGCGTGGTAAAGCTGCTCCCCCACAGAGGGAGGTGACCAAAGAGCCAGCCACTGAATTCATGTCAGAGACAGTCCCTGTTCCCATTACTAGGAAACCCACTTGGATACTGAGCTGCCATGAACTACATGTGTGCATGGGTTCTAGGTTATCTCGATGCCTGGTCCTTTGTTGGAGTATCAGTCTCAGAAAAGACCTCTATGCCCAGTAATTTTTTGGTTCTGTTGCTCTCCTTGTGGAGCTCCTGTCCCTTCCAGGTCTTTTTATCTCCCTCTTTTTTTCATAAGTTTCCCTGCACTTTGCCCAAAGTTTGGCTATGAGTCTCAGCCTCTGCTTTGATACCCTGCTGGGTAGTGTCTTTCAGAGTCCCTCTGTGGTAGGCTCCTGTCCTGATGTCTGTTTTCTCCCTCTCCCGATATCTGTCCCATTTGCCTTTCAGAATGAGGATTGATCATCTTACCCAGGGTCCTTCTTCTTGCTTAGCTTCTTTATGTGTACAGATTTTAGTATGTTTATCCTAGATTATATGTCTAATATCCACTTTCAATAAGTGAGTACATACCACGAGTGTCTTTCTGCTTCTGGGATACCTCACTCAGGATGATCTTTTCTAGTTCCCACCATTTGCCTGCAAATTTCATGATTTCCTTGTTTTTAATTACTGAGTAGTATTCCATTGTGTAAATGTACCATGGTTTCTGTATCCATTCCTAAATTGAAGAACATCTGGGTTGTTTCCAGATTCTAACTATTACAAATAGAGGTGCTACTAACGTGGTTGAGCAAATGTTCTTGCTCTACACTTGAGTATCTTTTGGACATATGCCTAGGAGTGGTATAGCTGGATCTTGAGGAACCACTATTCCTGGTTGTCTGAGAAAGTGCCAGATTGATTTCCAAACTGGTTGCACAAGTTTACATTCCCACCAGCAATAGAGGAGGGTACCCTTTTCTCCACCTCCTCTCCAATATGGGAATAAGGTCAAATCTGAGGGTCGTTTTGATTTGCATCTCCCTGATGACTAAGGACATTCAGCATTTCTTTAAGTGTTTCTCTGCCATTTGATATTCCTCTAGAGAATTCTCTGTTTAGCTCTGTACATTGGGGGCTCGCTGGGATCCCCAAGACCTCCCAGAACCCCTGAGCTGGAGGATTAGAACCCCGGGTAAGCACTTTTGTCTTGGCCTAATTCTGTATTTTTGAGATCTCAAGGTGGTACACAGTGGGTACAGGGTCGTTTCGATAGTATACCAGTTGACAAGCTGGCACGGGGAATCGGGGAGATGTCCCAGATCTCTGTGGGGACAGGGTTCCCCAATAGCACTGTGAGGGACACGGGGTCCCAAGTGTGTTTGATAGACCTATAAAATGGGTTTCTCCCACAGAGACAGGAAGTGCCGCCAACGTACTGATTTTGGGTTCTTACCCTCCAGTTGGAGAGATTTTCTATTGACGTGGAATCCCACTATACTCTCCTCTCCGTGTTTCTGGCTTTCCTGACAGGGAAGCCATGGCGGCAGTCTATGAACCTGTGAATCTAAGCTTTTGGGTCCACTTCTGCTTCCAATCGCAGAAAGGCTACATGGCTGCTTTGTCCCTGTTTGTATTTCTATTTTGTTTCTTGTGTTTTTGAATGTTTTCTTTGTACTGGACTGTGATGGATGCTATGGGACAGACTTCCTCTAACCCCTCCCCGTTCCTCCAGACCCCTTCACCCATGCTCATTTCTCTTCCCAGCTTCCTTTAGTGGCAGGATCGGTGGGCATTGGATGGGGGGATTCGAGGGTAGGGCTGGGGATAAAACCAGTTGCTGCTGAGTGCACTTTCATTGTGAGCTTGCCCAAGTTGATGGTACAAAGCGCTTGAAATTATGGCTGGATGGAGTAAGAAAAGATTTGTCTGTCTGTTTAAATGTATGTATGGCCATTACATGTTTCTTTCTGACTGATCTTAAATGGTTAATATGCTCTGTATGTTTTGGTTATAGATTAACAGTTATTTGATATGTTTAAAAGTTAAATTCAAACTCTTGTTTAGAACATATATGTGTGGATATAGGTTTGTAAGATCTATAAAAGCATAAATGTTTTAAAATAGCAAGCATGTCACTTGCCATATGATGTGACTCTGTCATCTTGAAATTGCCACGAGGTATGGGACAGAGCAAAGGAAGAAAAATGTTACAGAACCTCTTAGTCATAATGAATTTTGTTTATCATCCCATTTCCTTTTAGACTAAGAAGACAAGTCTGGTTTTAAATTGGTATTGATTTTAGAGACTGGATTGTTTGCACTGGTAAACTTTGGTTTTGACTTCTAAAATTGTGGTCATGCTTTGTGGTTTAACTCCTAAAAGTGCACTTTATTTTGTTATTGCAAAAATAGGTTTCTTTTAAAAATGTGTTTAAGGCATAAGGCTATGAAACATTTTAAAGTATATCAGGGGGGAACTGTAGAGAGCTGCGTAATGCCGCGCCTTAAAGATGGAGCTGGTTTCCGCCTTCCACCTTCCCGATGGTGAGTGCTCTCTGTCACAAACAACTCCACATTTGGCTAAGGCTGAGGATCTGGCTTGCTTCCATGTATGTGGACCTATCTGCATTGCCCTCGTGGCACGCCTGGGTTGGCTACCCAGAGGCTATCTAAGCTGTGGGCTGGCTTCCCCCTGGGTCAGATGATTGTTCAAGGTTCCTGAATAAACTGCATTGAAAAAAAAAGTATATCAGGTATTTTATAATGTATTTATGGATTATATATATACACACATACATATGTGTGTATATATGTGTGTGTGTGTATATATATATATATATATATATATATATATATGTATATATTTCAGGGTTGTGCTTTTGATGCATGCTGTATGTGTGATTCAACCCTGGTTTGTGAAGGTCTATTCAGATTAACAGGCTAACTTGAAGTGTGTGCCTAGCTGTAGTTCCTGAGTGAATGGATTAATGCTTTTTCTTTCTGTCTGATAGGTTTGGTATGGCCAGAATAGTTCAAGTACAGTTTAAAATTTTTCTGTAGTGTTCTGTTATGCAGTTGGTTCTGAGACTTATTTGATTACAATGTTAAAACTTGGTTTTGGGAAAGTGTAAACACAGTGCTACATGCCATGGGAGGCACCAACACCACCAGTGACACCTGATGGCTATGTTTTAAATTGCTGGCCACAGCCTGTAACAACATGTGGCTAGCTGCCATGTTGGTTCAGGGATAAAGAGGGTGGAATGGTTTTGCCACTGTCTTTGTTGAGGGCTGCCAGCCTTGCTCAGTTCTCTGTTTAGTGCTAAGTGCAACTTTTGTCATTTAAGCTGTTTGCTGTTCAATTTTAATGCAATGTGGTAAGATCAGCAAGATTTGCTTGCCCCTCTATGAACTGTATCTGATTGAAAGTTTTGCTTTGATTTTAGCTCAGAAAGATATTTAAAGTTATGCTAATGACTGCAGTTGGTTTCAAGATTGAGCTTTACCTAGTCTTTTGTTTATGTTTTTCAGCCTAGGATGGGTAACTATGAAGTTTGCCTATGGAGATCTACTTAAAATAGATATTGTCCTAAAACAATATCTAAGGAATATTCCAGAATTAGAGATTATAGCATTCTGTTTTACAGGATGCAGTTTAGAGCAGATGACTAAAGATAGACAAAGGGTAACTCAGATATTCTGGCCCTCAAGCTTGTCAGAGATCTGTGGAATATGGCATTTTAACATGTGTAAGCTTATTATGACAGAGAGTCCCAAAATCCTAGCAGTAGCTCCCCAAGGTCTCTGAGATTTGGGCACAAAGACAGATGACTTTGACTCTGGATTGTGGTATGCTAACCACTGGGCAAGACTGCCCCAACTGACTTGCTGCTAGGGCCCAGCCTGAACTGTGGACAAAACTGTGGACACTTGGATGGTCATTGTTTCATGTTGCTGAAGGTGAGGTGAATCCATTTTCTCATGTTCTTTTCCTACAGAAACAGTCTCTCATCTCCTGTGCCTGATGGCCAGACTGCCTCTGCTCATGGTGCCATGAAACCACAGGAGCCAGGGACAACTGTCTAGGTGGTGGACTGACTAGTCATCTCTGTCATTTTGATTGGTACATAGATTGGTACATTTATTTGGCTTATAGTTTATCCTTCTCAGGTCTCTGATCACATTGATTGGCTAAGCTAATCTAATGGTAGCTTTGCAGTTAAAGAGCAGACAATTAGATTCACTGTTAGTTCACTGGTAAATTCATTAGCTATTTAAAACTACAAGATACTAGATCTCTTATTTAGAAAGACAAAGAGGTTTGCCTTGCTCACAGGCTTCATGTTAATTGCCTCTGTCTTAAGGCGAATAACTGAGTAGAAGGATGTAAAGTTCATGTAAGGTCAGAGGATATGAAAGTTTAAGTTAAAGGTCTAGGAAAATGTTTTAAAGTTGATAAATGCAAGAAATATTGGGGAGTATAAGTAGGTATTTTAAGGTATGTGAATGTAAATTTTAATAAGAAAGTAATTTAAGGCATATTGAAAATGGGAGATATTTCAGATTCCCCTAAGCTATTGTTGTGCTTATGTTGTTATAAGATTTCAGAAGTTCAGAGTTAGAGCATTGATCAATAGAGTTCTGATAAGCTGATGGAGCACTGACTGCTTATTATCCAGCCAAAGGCTCAAGATTTTAATTTCCTTTTACTTGTCTTCTGGAGATAGATTTAAAGGTGCTTCTTATCATGATAAAAACCATCTGTCTAATGTGTATATCTCAGACACAAAAGCCATAGTTTTTACTAGGTCTTAATGGCACAAGTCTACTCCTGTTTTCTTATAGACACTTGTTAAATGCTTTTTCTAAAGTAGAGATCTCTGTACAATGGTTATACTAATATACTTCCTTTTGTGAACTAAAATTCATACAAATTTCAGAAAGTAAAAAAGTTATAAGACCTGGATCTTGCATAGCTCAAACGGACCCCAGATGAGTTTTTTCTTTGGTCTTGGGATTCCTTATTTTTCCTACTTACTAAACAAATTTAAACTTCTGTCTCTAGTCTCAACTTGTCTCAGCAGATTTTCACCTGGCTGATAGACTCTATTTGGGATCAGCTATGGACTGCAAGCCAAAATCTAGACTTGTGGGAAGCTGACATGATGGCTCCATGTCTCTTCAACTAGATCGCTAATTAGATAGTGCCCTGTTGCCTAGATTTTGACTAGCCTTTCAGTTTTCCTGAGTCTCCAATATCTCCTCCCCATTGTCAACAGTGAAGAAATTTCAGAAAAAGAAACTTTTGTCCATAATCCCGCCTAATGGGCTGAAATGCTGAGTCAAAAGGGGATCCCTGACATTAGTTATTATCTTGGGGACCTGCTTACCTAGAGCAGCAACTGGAAAAAAAGCCTGGAGAGACGCTAGAAAGAGAGGATTCCAGAGGATGGTTTAAATTCTGGTATAATAGTTCTCCTTGGCTTACTACTATATTCACCCTGATGAGACCCCTACTCATTTTGATTTTTACCTTTGGGCCATATATTTTAAATCTCTTGATGGCTTTCATGAAGGAATGCTTAGAAGGGATACAGTTAATGGTACTCAGATCTCATTGTGGAAAGAAATCTGGAGGACACCAGGGGTCATATCTGGAAGACCCAAGTTTGGGTCTTCAAATGATCATTGAAAGGGGTAATGAGAGACCAAATAATTAAAAATTAGTTTTTTGAGGTATTGGTTTAAAGTTTAAAGTATAAGCCTGAATGAAGGCCAGACAGGAGGAGGCATGTCCAGCAGTCTGCAGGGAGGAACCAACCTTACTGTATTCTTTTCCTGCCCACTAAAGATACAGTTGCCAGGAAACCAGCCCAGATCCCTCCCTCCCCTAGGACAGCCAAACCATGAAAGCCAGGCTGTTAATGGTTTGGGGGCCTTTCTATAGCCAATCAATTCAAAATGCAACATCCCCTTTTGTGTGTCAACCAATAGATGTTTGCCAGGCAGGAATTCCCCTGCTTTGGGCATATTGATAGGGACCAGAATCTTTAAATCAACCACCTAACCTGAGCACAATGCTTTTTTGCCCTCAACTGCTGTGGCAGTGAAGGTATGATCCCCAGCTAGCTTATAATAAAAAGATCCTCATGTGTTTTGCAATGGACTCTACTCCTGGTGGTCTTTTGGGGTCTCTCAAATCTGGCACAACATGGCATGGCTCAGAGATTAAGAGCACTGGCTCTTCTTCTAAAGGTCCTGAGTTCAATTCCTTGCAACCACATGGTAGCTTACAACCATCTATAGTGTTATCTGGTATACTTGGTGCCCTCTTCTGATTCACAAGCACACATGCAGACAGAACACTGTATACATAATAAATAATGAAATCTTTAAAAAATAAATAAATTTTTTTAAAAAATTAAATTTTTTTATTGTTTTTTTGAGACACATTTTTTTTTTCTGTGTAGCTCTGGCTGTTTTGGAATTCACTTTGTAGACCAGGCTGGCTGTGAACTCAGGGATCTCCCTGCCTCTGCCTCCCAAATGTTCATATTAAAAGCATGTGCCAACATACCTTATACAGTCACACACTATTATTAAAGAGTTTTTCCTTTCAAAAATTAAAATGCATTTTAAAATTTGTAGAAGACTTTTTTGTCTACACAATTTACCCAAACCCACACAAAGAGAAATACATAATCTGAATGAGCAAAAGTTTTGTAAATAAGTTGGATCAATAATGAATGAACTCTCCAAATAAAAAGCACCAGGCCCATATTCTGCCAGTGGTAAATTTACCAACCAATTTAAGAAAATATATACATGAATAATAAACAATGAAAATATGCTTAATCTCATTAGTTTTCGGGGAAGTACAATTGAAACCATAACAACATACTACAATACACTCATCAAAATAGATAAACTAGAAAAATAATTATACTACTAAATATTAAAGAGTATAAGAAAAACAGGATCATTTTTATCTTGCTGGTAGGAATGTAAAAATAGTATATCTACCTTAGAAAAATAATCTGATTCTCTTTTGTAAAATTAAGTATACAATCATCACCTCTAAAGTAATATCCCTCTTGGGTATTTTTCCCAGATAAGTTAAAATTTGGGTTCATATAAATATTCACAGCACCTTTATTAGTAGTAACCAGGAATTCAAACCACTCAGTTTGCAATAGCAGTTTAATGATTGAAAAACTCTGGTATAACTGAGGGCCTCTGAAAGACTCTACCCAGCAGGGTATCAAAGCAGATGCTGAGATTCATAGGCAAACTTTGGGCAGAGTGCAGTGAATCTTATGAAAGAAGAGGGAGTTAGTAGGACCTGAAGAGTACAGGAGCTCCACAAAGAGATCAAGAGAACCAAACTATCTGGGCTTAGGGGTGTTTTCTAAGACTGATATTCCAACCAAGGAACACTCATGGATATAACCTAGAAACCCTGCTCAGTATCCCAGGGGGTTCTTTAGTAAGGGGAAGGGACTATCTCTGACATGAACTCAGTGGCTGGCTCTTTGATCACCGCCTCCTGATAGAGGAGCAGTCTTGCCAGGACGCAGAGGACTTTGCAGCCAGTCCTGATGAGACCTGATAGGCTGGGGTCAGATGGAAGGGGAGGAGGACCTCCCCTATCAGTGGACTTAGAGAGGGGAATGGGAGGAGATGAGGGAGGGAGGGTGGAATTGGGGGGAAATGAAGGAGGGGGCTACAGCTGTGATATAAAGTGAATAAAATGTAATTAATGTAAAAAAATAAAAATTTAATTAAAAAAAGAGAAAAACTCTGGCATATACATATACATGCCATAAACTATTTCTTGGGAATAAGTGGATAATAATATTAACATATATAACATCTCTTTTGAATTTCAATAGAATTCTCCTGAATGAATAAAGAAAATATGATTTCATTTCCATAATACTACTGAAAAGATATTAAAATAGAGGATTAGTGATTACTAAGCATTAGAATGGATGGATATATTTAGAAAAGATCAATGGAAGCTATTCTTATGTTAAAGGAACTGCTAAATGTTTCAGTTGTGGTGGTAGATATATGAACCTATGCATGTGATAAAATTGTATTGCATACATTTAAGTACATGTAAAACTCCTAGACCTGGGTAAAATCAGCAGAACTTTATCAATGTGAACAAATTGCTTATGATGGCGTGCTAAAATTTTATAAAATGTTACCATTACATGAAAATAGGTAAAGGGTACATGTGATTTTTTTATATTAATTATGAACTTATACAAATCTAAATTTACCTTTAAAAATTTATATTAAAAGATACAATATCATGAAGGAGGGGAGATATCCCTGCTAGTAAAGTGCTCATTGCAAAATTGTGTCTGTTCTCTAACATTCTTAGTAAAAATTTGGTGTGGTGGCCTATGTTTTTGATAACAGTGCTGGAGAGGTAGAGAAAAGTGGATTTCTGGGGCTTTTGGCTAGCTTCCTAGGCTAATCTGTCCCTATGAGAGCCCTTGTATCAAAATCAAAATGTATGTTAAGCAGTAAAAATTGAACCATGTGGATCTCCAAGTAAGAAAAGCAGGGGCTGACTCTGTCATCAACTGGGTTGCCTGATCTTTGATCACTTGCCCCTGGCGATGAGTGCTTACCAGGCCCCAGAGGAAGGGGATCCAGGCAGTCCTGATGAGAATTGATAAGCCATGGGAGGATGGCAGGGAGGAGAACTCCCCCTTTCAGTGCTTACCTGAGAATTGTCATTCACAGTCATATTGTAGCCAAAATTTATTCTATTTGCATGGGCAAATTATCATAAAGAAATATAATTCAAAGATAAAAGTTGACCCTAGGAAAATTTCTAAAATATCAACATCAACTCAGGATCAAATTCATGTTCACAAAGTTTAAAAAGTCAAATTTACTCTAAAGCTCATCAGTTCTATTGCAGTAGGTTTTTTTCATAGTCTGCACCTCTGAAATTGAAGTGAATTTCATAATTGAGACATTTTAAAAACTTCAGTCATCTTAGTAGCCCTTTAAAATATAGCTGTGGTTGCCTAATCATTTTTGAATATCTAAATCACCAGCATCAAATTATAGTAGAGTATCAAAGTCTTGACAAAAAAATCCTGGAGACAACAGTAAAGAATTCTTTCAATACTCCCAAACCAATTGGTTGTTTAGGGGTGAGCAGTGAATCTGAATTTTTCTCAATATTCCCAATTTAGGAAATTTAAAGAACACTTATTCATAAGTTATGATCCAGGTCAATAGATTCATAGCTATTTTATAGGTTTAATTTTTATTATTATTGTAAGATTTTATCATTTATCATGTCAACATGAACCTAGATAATAAACATAGCACTTAATATGGTTTAATAAGTAAGTCCATTTACATATTTCATATCAACTTTCACATAATAATCTCTCAGAATTGCAGAAAATATGAATGAAGGTGAAAGAGATGATGAACAAGTAATAAATAGGCACAGTTCCTGTAGAATGCAATTGTTAAAAAGGCTTCAGGTTCTATTGTACTGATTTAAGCATCTGAATTTAAAGAGTATCAATTAAGAATGCAAATACTGCATATCTTCTTGAGCATGTGTTGTCACTTGAGTTTCTTGTGATTTCTTTTTTATTATCACTTGTTACAATTCATTTAATTTGTATCCCAGCTGTGGCCACCTCCCTCATCTCCTCCCAATCCTGCCCTCCCTCCCTCTTCTCCCCCTACTCCCCTCCCTTAATCCTGTGATAGGGGAGGTCCTCCTCTTCTATCTGACCCTAGACTATCAGGTCTCATCAGGACTGGCAGCAGCATCTTCCTGTGTGGCCTGGCAAGGTTGTACACCCCAGGAGGAGGTGATCAGAGAGCCTATCACTGAGTTCATACTAGAGAAAACCCTTGCTCTCCTTACTAGAGATCCCACTTGGAGACTGAGTCCATATATACTGGCTATATCTGAGCCAGGGGTTTTTTTTTTTGTGTGTGTGTGTGTGTGCATTGGTATTTGCCTGCATATATGCCAGTATGAGGGTGCCACATTCTCAAGAACTGGAGATGCAGACAGTTGTGAACTGCCATATGGTTGCTGAGAATTTTTTTATGTTTTTTTTTTTATTTTTTAACTTTTAAAAATTACACTTTATTCACTTTGTATCCCCCCATAAACCCCTCCCTCTGCCCCTCCTAATCCCACCTTCTCCCCCCCTTTTTCATGCATGGCCCTTCACAAGTCCACTGATAAGGGAGGTCACCCTCTTCTTTCTTCTGATCCTAGTTTATCAGATCACATCCGGAGTGGCTGCATTGTCATCTTCTGTAGCCTGGTAAGGCTGTTCCCCTCTCAGGGGGAGGTGATCAAAGAGCAGGCCACTCATATTATGTCAGAGGCAGTCCCTGTTCCCATTACTATGGAACCCACTTGAATACTGAACTGCCATGGGCTACATCTCTGTGCAGGGATTCTAGGTTATCTCCATGCACGGTACTTGGTTGCAGGTACTTGGTTGTGTTCAAATTTTCTGGCTCTGTTGCTCTCCTTGTGGAGTTTCTGTCCTCTCTGGCACTTTCTCAGACAACTAGGAATAGTGCTCCCTCAAAATCCAGCCTTACCACTCCCTAGGCATATAGCCAAAAGAGGCTCAAGTACACAATAAGGACATTTGCTCAACCATGTTTGAAGCAGCTTTATTTGTAATAGTGAATTCCAGGACAGGCAGGATTACATAGTGAGACCCTGTGTAAAACAAGATAAAACAAAATAAAATAAAATAAAAAAAAAAAAAACAAACCAAATCAATGTAGACTTTATGAAAAAAATTATTTAAAATTTACTGGCTAACAACTGGTTTAGTTTGATACCCTAATGATTTCTGCTAATCCTTTTCTTTTAGAAGGTAGTTGAACTTATACTTATGGAACTGTATGGGCAATGGTAGCTCCCAGAATGTATGAGGGCAAAGACTCCAAGTAATAGGGGATATAAAGCCTGAACTAGCCATGTTCTGTAACCAGTGAAGGGACTGGGACATCAACCCAGTCACAAAACCCTGGACCTACAATTTGTCCTGCCTGCAAGATGTTCTGGGATAAAGGTGGCATTGAAACTGTGCAAGTGGCTAACCAATCACTGGTTCATCTTGAGACCCACTCCACAAAAGAGAGCACACCCCTGACACTGCCTGTAAAGCTGGGAACGAAAGGCTGATAGCCTAGAGACAGGATAGAGCCAAACACCGAAGGCCAGAGCTTGGAAAAACTTGCCGAGGAAGGGGAAGAAGAATTGTAAGAGCCAGAGGGGTCAAGGACACAACAAGAAAGCCCACAGAACCAACTAAGCAGGGCTCACAGGGGCCCAGAGATGAAACCAACCACCAGGGAGCCTGTGTGGGTCTGCTCTAGGTCCTCAGCATGTTTGTCATGGTTGTGTATCTTGGTGTTCTTGTGATACTCCTAACAGTGGGAGGAGGGGGCTGTCTCTGACTTTCTTGCCTGATTTTGGACCCATTTCTTCTTACTGGATTGCCTTGCCTAGCCTTGATATGAAGGGAAGCACCTAGTCTTATTGCAACTTGATATGCCATGTTTGGTTGATATCCCTGGGAGATGAGGGGTGGATCTGGGGGAAAGGGAAGGTGGTGAGGCGAGACTAAGAGAAGAAAGGGGGGGAGAAACCGTGGTCAGAATATAATTTATGAGAGATTTTTTTAAAGGAAATTGTATGAGGCTTTTTTCAATCCAATAATCCAAAATTTTCTACTCTTCACATTGTTATTATTGCTTTTAAGAAACTTCCTAAGGGGGAAAAAAAACCCAAACAATTGCTTGTTTAATTCCTTCACCATCTTTATTCATTTTCTTATAATATTCAATTAAAACCAAAGTTAATATTCAAGTAAAATACTTGCATTGTCTCTGGATGGTAAAACTGGCGATGATATTTTAAAATTAATTTTACCTATTTCCCAAATTTTCTTTCTAATCAGTGCCAATCAATATTTCTCAGCTGGTAAATGTGCTTTCTTCCAAGCAAAAATCCCTAGGATTCAGACAATGGAAGTGACAGAAGTAGAAAATCAGTTTTTCAAGTTGACCTCTGACCATGCAGGTATAGCACACCTGAGTGCACACACACACACACACACGCACATGCACACACACAAACCTTGAAATAAGTAAATGAATAAATATAAAAAGGGTCAATTCAATGAAATAAAAATATCAGTATGGGCTGGAGATATGGCCCAGCAGTTAAGAGCACATATTTGTACACAGGATAAATATTTGGTTTCCAGCACCCACATGGTGGTTCACAACCATCTCTAACTCCAGTTTCCAGGGTTCCAACCCCTCTTATAATCTTCTTGGGCAAAAAGTTTGTATGTGGTATGCAAACATAAAAGCAGACAAAATGTTTAATACATAGAAATATAAAAATACTGAAAACTATCAGTATATGTGTGCATGTGGATAAGAAATTGAATTTTAATTTTAATATTGTTTATTCCTTGAGGTCTTATTTAACAAACAGGGTCTATCTCTCCTGTTGATAAGTATAGATAGTAACAGAAAGTAGTGTGTGCTGAAGGGATGCTTTCCTTCATTAAAGAAGTCTAGAACTTTCTTTCCTTGCCAGAGAAATCTATTAAATGCAGTAAACTCTCCCACTTGCTTTATGAGATCATTTACCTTAAAGGCGATCAAATGTGAGGACCAGGGTCATGGGCAGCAACAGCATTAGAGACTGCTAATGCTACAAATAAGCAAAATTCTCAGTGATGGCATGATTTCAGCAAAGCAAACCTAGAGCTAAGGTGCTATGATTCTCAACATTTCTCCTTTTTTGTTCTTTATAACATATAACCTGCTAACTTCAGGGAGTAGACTTAAGATGATGTTTTTTCCAATAAGAAACTACGAAGGACTAGAAATTCCTTTAAGAAACATCCTTTAAAAGAAGAAATTGATGCTATGCAGGGTCATATGTGAAGAAGGTATTTTGTGCTAGTTGTGTTATATAAGTGATTACTGGCTTTCCCAATCAGTAAAGTCAATTCCAGAATTACCAAGGAGAAAAATATAAGCATTATTTTAAAAGTTACTGCAAAAAAAAATAGAGAAAAATATACAGAACCATTAAGTACAATGTTTGATCTCCAATATGCCCACCACACAGCTTTACCCTTGCCTTGATCTTCAGAGGGTTTATTCGATTGTTTTTACTTCTATGTTTGGTTTTGACATTAAATGCCTTATAAATGATTGTGTTTTCTGTTTTTCTCTGCTTTTAACCTGGATCTCTTGTTGTTATCTTTAAGAATCATGCAAGTCTATGTTGGCCATCTGTGGTTATTTTTCTTTAATTTATTTTATTTTTATTTATTACAATTTGTTTACTTTGTATCCCATCTGTAGCCCCCTCCATCATCCCCTCCCAATCTCACCCTCCCTCACTCCTCCCCTCCCATGTCCCTCTCCAAGTCCGCTGATAGGGGAGGTCCTCCTCCCCTTCCCTCTGATCCTAGTCTATCAGGTCTCATCAGGACTGGCTACATTGTCTTCCTCTGTGGCCTGGAAAGGCTGCTTCCCCCCTCAGGGGAGGTGAGCAAAGAGCCAGCCCATGAGTTCATGTCAGAGACAGCTCCTGTTCTACTTACTAGGGCACCCACTTAGAGACTGAGCTGCCATGGGCTACCTCTGTGCAGGGGTTCTAGGTAATCTCCATGCATAGTCCTTGGTTGGAGTATCACTCTCAGAAAAGACCACTGTGCCCAGTATTTTTTTTTTTTGGTTCTGTTGCTCTCCTTGTGGAGCTCCTGTCCCCTCCAGGTCTTTCTATTCCCCCCTTCTTTCATAAGATTCCTTGCACTCTGCCCAAAGTTTGGCTGTGACTCTCAGCATTTGCTTTGATCCTTTGTTTGGTAGAGTCTTTCTGTGGTTATTAATAAAAATACGCATCAAAGTTTTGGAAGACTGAGACACAGAAGTAAAACTCTTTGTAACAAAAGCAGAACAGATAAAAGGAAAAAATGATAAACTAGATCTCATCAAAATAAACCTTTTCTCTGGTTAAGGCGCTTTGTTTCATTTTGTGTATTGATGCCCAATTTTGTAAGCACAATGATGCTGCAAAGGCGATCTATCTAACTCCATTAAATTGTTTTTGAAACCTTGACTTCTATCAAAATCAGTACATTATTATTCATATAGGTTTATTGTTTATCCACTTTGTTCCATATATTTTATCTCTGTCCTCTTTTATTATCTACCCTTAACATCACAGAAGGCAGACACTCTTTGTTAGGCAGAACCTGAAGAGAGAGCTAGATTAAAGCTCATTTTCTTATTGATACACATATTTAAAATTTTAACTGAGTATTTATTTTACTTACTAGCATATTGCTAACTATTATGTGTGATATGAAATTATATAGGATAATAAATATTTGACTGTGAAATTAATAAATGGTGATTATATGTTTATTATTCTCTAAAACCACAATGTTTGATTAACATTAGGGAGAGTAATTCTTCACACTTTGTTCTTTTAAAAATTGCTTTAGTTCACTGAGGTATAATATTTTCCCATGTAAACTTTATAATATCCTTGTCTGTTTCTCTAGAAAAAGAGCTTGCTGGGACTCCAGTTGAAATCTCATTAAACTCAAGTGTCAGTTCAAGGAGAACTGACATTCTCACTTGGTTGAGTATTTCAGTTCATGAACACGGTTAACGTTATTCCCCTCATTGTAAAGATCTTGTTTGATTTATTTCATTAGTATTTTTTACAATTTTAAGGACACAGATGCTCTTGGTTTGGGTAGTCATATAGATAAATATTTTCTATTCTTTAAATAGTTGCACATGCCATTTGCTTTAATTTTAATTTTATTTTTATGTTGATCTTTTATGCTGCAACTTTTCTAAATTTACTAACTAGTTCTATAAGAGGTGTAAGTTTGGGGGTTTGTGTATAATTTTTATAGATTTTCATAAATTAACAGTTATATTGGATAAGGACAGATGGATTTCTTTCTGTTCATTTTACTTTAAACTTAGGAGAAACAATGATTCACATTTTCTAATAAGAGCACTAGAGATTTAGAGTAACAAAGGGGAGACTGCAGGCAATAGTTTAGAATAGCAGGTACCCATATTGAGGCTGTCAGAGAATAATCTTTAAACCCCAATGCATTACCCTCCTTTCCTTTTCTTTTTCTGACTAATCCTACATGTCATCTAGTCTCATCTTTCCTTCTGTAACTTATGCTTGTCTTTTTATCAATAAAAATGCATGTGTAGTTTCATCTCTATAGTTTATATTGTATTTGTTTTAAGGCTTTCCAGGTATGTGGCCCTACAGTCAAGCTTGGTTGTTAGTGGATTTCTACTGTAAGCCTCTAGTTTGGGGGTGGGAGTAGCTTAGCAGAATTTGTAAGAGCAAAACTTTACTAATAGGCATAAGTAGTGGTCTGGTGTTTTCTATTCATCTGTAGCTGGATTTATCCTGACTCCAGGAAGTGTTGTAAATGAAGCATCAGATTTTATATCTTACAATATTCTTTCTTTATTGCAATACCTAGAACTGTTTTTAATATGCTGGTTTTCAGTGTAATTTCTAACTATTCTAAACACTTATCCTTATATCCACAGATAAATGTACCTTTTACCCTTCATAAAGGAAGCTTTTTTTTAAAAAAAAAGATAGAGACCATTACAGAAAACCACAACTTAAAAAAAAAAAAAAAGAGGACAAGTGGTAATGGAGTGCCCAGACACAAAGAATATATCTATAACACAACTCCTGCACCTAAGGCTCAGGGAACAACATGGAAGAAGAGGCAGGAAGACTGTACAAGCCAAAGGACAAAGAATTCTCCTCTAAGACTGTATCTCCTAGTAATGACATAGTTGTCTAAACAAGACCTGAACAAAGGTAACATGTTCACATGGAGTAGGGAAAAGTGAAGAGGACCCATTCATAGACAAAAACACTACAAACAACTAAGGAATGCTGAGAGTGGAAGAGAGAGTCTTCTCCAGGGATAACCTCCCACCCCCGAATTGGTTGTCTAATACCAAGTAGTCAGCTCTGAAATAATATACATATAAGTAATACTAAACACTTAGCAGGCTGAATTTACATTTTTTGGTGTGTATGTGTGTGTGTGTAAAAGTTATGATTTCAAGAGGAACAAGGAAGGTAAGTGGGAGGGATTAGAAGGAGTAAATGGAAAATGATGTAATGCTTAATTAAAAAAAAAACAAATACTTGTGTGGGGTGTGGGTGTGTAAAGAAAGAAGTAATCAAAATGTGTAGCTGCTTACACATGGTTAAGTAGAAAAATAAAATGAAATGTAGGTTTTACTTTTTCCTCTTCTCTTAAATCAAACTTGCTTATTTGACATTTTTATACATGTAAACAGTGCATTCTGATTACTTAACTTTCCACTTTCCTACACAGCCCTTGTCTCCCTCCCACCTTTATAAACCCCTTCTCCTCCCTGGTAATTCCTTTTGCATATTCATGTGTTTTTTATTTGTTTTGAATCCCGGTGGGTTTAACCGGACCATCTGTGTGACTATAAGTGTGGAATGTTCTGCTGAAACTCCCTGAGCTCAGCAGGGGTCAGTCAGCTGATGGTAGTGACTACCCACTTCCAGGAATCTATTAGTGACAGCTACTTCAGTGCGAGTAAGACTTCCTGAGCCCCTCCCCCACCCATGGTTGACTGTTGAAAGACCTATTCTTGTGCAGGCTCAATGCAGGCAAACAATGATACCTTCAGAAGATAGCATTCATGACCTGCAGCAGCATTTCCAGGCTCCCTTGCCTTTTTTCCCTCATGCCCTTTAACTAGTCCCCCACTTTAATTGATAGCTTCTGTTGTAGTCTATGAAAATCAAAACAATCTAGACTTACCAATCTAGATTGGTTTTATTTAAAGCTACACAACAGTTTGGGCAATTCCACGGTGATTTTCATCAAAATAAGAGAATTTAAAAAAATAATTCCTGTCTATAAATGTAGGAATGTCAGTTTTCTGTGAAAAAAACAGATTTATCAGGACAACTGGGAGGGATGGTAAAAAACAGTGTGGCCAGTGAAGAGGACATAGAGATGCTGAATCAGTGGCATTAGCCCATGCTCACTCTTCCCGTTTCAGTCTTCCTATCTTGAGCTTGGTTAGCTTAGGTATGTGGAGTTGGGAAACACTGGCCAGCAGGTAGGCCAGTGTCCACACCTATAAAGCCATATCTGTATATATATATATATATATATATACAGTGTGTGTGTGTGTGTGTATACGTAAAATGTAAGTGGAAATGAAAAATATGCACTAAATAACTGCTTCCCATAAATGTGATGAAGATTCTTGAAAAGTGGACTCAGGTCCTTGGCATTCTGTTTTTAAAGTGATAATGTCCTTTGAGAAAACTTTTGGAGAATTTTGAGAGAAATTAAAGTGGCTAAAATAAGACATACATCTAGGTGACTATTTGTATTGTATCACGTTAATTATGTCTAATAAATTTCTAGATAAATCGAAAAAAGAAAGATGCTCAGATAAAAAATGCTCAGTAATGTTTTATAATTATCAGGTTTTCTAAAAAAAAAATAAGAAAAAAAATTTCACCACAGTACAAAGGTAAGAAGGAAACAAAATAGTGGAGAACTCACTTCTTAAATACCATCAAGTCTTCTAATCAATGAATATTAATGGTATGTCTTCATGTCAATAGTATGTCTTCATTTTAGACACTTGATTTCTATCATTAGCGTTTTATAGTTTTCAGTACATAGATTCTTCACATAGTTTAGTAGATTTGAACCGAAGTATTAATATTTCAATATTTGGTACTGTTTTTCCATATTTTAATTTTCATTACACAAAGTTAAATGTGTACGCACAAACACAATTAACTTTGTATCTGAAAAAGTGACACACTCATCCAATCTATGAACTTTTTTTGTAGACTGGGACTTACAAACAACAAAGTCTTTTAAAAATGAAGATAATTAAAAAGAAACAAAAAAAAATTTAAAAAAAATGAGCATAAAAATGAAGATAATTTTCTTTCTTTCTAATTTTATGGTCTCATATCTATTAACTCTTCATCTGAACTTATACACTGGGTGGGATTTCTTATGCCGTTGAACAAAAGTTAGCACAACAGATATTCTTGTCTCCTTCCTTATTTACTATTGTGAACTGTAAAAGCCTAGTTTCTAGTTGTGGAATAGCTCAGCCTTATGGAATAGCTCAGCCTTAACATACTCCTTTAATCCAAGAACTTTCTATTTATTATAAACAGGTGGTTACAGTGTGATTAAGCCCTAGCACACACATTTGATCCAAGAACTTTCTGTACATAGAATTGAAGTTAACCCTAGGTCAAGAAACAAAGCAAGAGACCAGCTAACAGGGAGAAAACAGAAAGGTGGGGCATTATGTTGAAGAGTATTTAAGACTGTGGAGAAGAAGAAGGGCCATTTGCTTTTTTCTTCTGGGATGTGAACTGAGTAGGAAGGCTTTTCCTTCTGGGATGTCTACTGGGTAGGAAGGTCAGCAGGTGCTTTCTCTCTCTCTCTAAGCTAGCAAGTTTTCACTCCAGCATCTGGCTCATGAGTTCTTATTGGTAAAAATTGAATAACTGAGATTTTGTTTTTAAAAGAACAGGAACTATTGTTTCATTAGTAAATATAATGCTGGCTATAAGTAACTCCTTTCAGTAATGGATATTACTTTCTATACCTAGCATGCTGCTATATCTTAGAAATATCACATTCTTTTAAATAACTTTTATCAGTCTATTGAAATAATAGCTTTACTTCAGTTTGTAGTATTATTAATTGTAGTGAATGTTTTTTTTTTCTTGTTGAATTATCTTACCTTTCTGGGGGTAAACTCATAGTCATGATAGACAGTCCTTATTCTACATTGCTGAAGACAATTTGGCAACATTCAATAGCTCAGTCATCATCAGAGAAACTTCCTTCCACAATAGATGGTGACAAATTCAGAGACCCACAGCTGCACAATGTGCAATCAGTCCTAAATGGAATGGCTCTATCAAATCCCTCCCCAAAGGGAACTCTGTTGAAGAAAAGGCAGAAAGATTGTGAGAGTCAGTGGGGATGGGGGATACCAAGGAAATGAGGCCAAAGGCCCTTTGAACACAGTAGTACTGATATGCATATAACCTAAGGAGACTGTGGAAGCATACACAGGATCTGCACAGGTTAACCCAGATGGACCCTCACTGCTGAAAAGAGGCAGTAGTCCCACCCACACCCTCATCCCTAACTCAGAGCTTATCTCCAGTTGGCAACTGGTTGCAAAGGAAAAAATAGTTTTCTACAATGGAGTCTCATTAGGCATATAAATCACACTTAATAGTAGGTCCATGCCCAGAAGTAGATGGCCAACACAAAGCAAACTTAATGGTATTTCTGGAAGGTTTTTGTCTGGCAATGCTTTGTCTGTGTCATTTTTTTTTTTTTTTTGTAATCTCACAGATCTTTTGCTTATACATTGTGGATTTCAATTTTTATGGGTTTTCTTATGTGCAAATATATGTATATCAGTGTATGTATATTTTTGTGCTTTTTCTTTGGCTGTTTTCTCTTAAATTATGTTTGCTCATTTATTTTTACTATTTTGGTTTGTTTTTATTTTATTTTATAGCTTTTTTTGATGCCTGCTTTTATTATAACAAGAGAAAGGATACAGATTCAAGTGGATGGGGACATGAGGAGTATCTGGAAGGAATTAGTGGAGAGGAAAACTTAATCAGAATACACTGTATGAAAATATTTTTTTCAGTAAAACAGACATTGATAATAAACTCAAATTCAGTTAATTTTTTCCTTCAAAAGTGGGAGATCCAAGATGGCGCTGACCAGCATGCACTGTATCTGAGGTACAATTAGCGGCATATAGAGAGGGAATGAACAGCAACAACAAAAAATAGATACCATCAAGAAAAGACAGGAGTCCACATTCAAACATGAAAACAGAATTAGAATCAATAAAGAAAACACAAACAGAAAAAAACCTGGAGCTGGAGAACTTAGAGAAAAGATCAAGAACTACAAACATAAGCATTACCAATATAATACAAGAGATGGAAGAGAGAATCACAGGTGCTGAAGATACACTTGTAGAAATTGATATATCTCTCAAAGAAGTAATATCGGAAAAGTTCCAAACACAAAATACCTAAGAAATCAAGGATGCCATGAAAAGAGAATTTTTTTTTAATTTTATATTTTCTTATAAGTTACATTTTATTAACTCTGTATCCCAGCCGTGTCCCGCTCCTTCATTCCCTCCAAGTCCCTCCCTCCCTCCCTCATCTCCACTGTGCCCCTTTCCAAGTCCACTGATGGGGGGGACCTCCTCCCCATTCATCTGATCCTGTTTTATCAGGTATCTTCAGGACTGGCTGAAAAGCCCTCCTCTGTGGCCTAACAGGACTGCTCCTCCCTTGGGGGGTGGGGAGGCCAAAGAGCCAGTCATTGAGTTCCTGTTAGAAATAGTCCTTGTTCCCCTCACTTTGGGAAACCAATTGGTTACTGAGCTACCGCAGGCTACATCTGATCAGAAGTTCTAGGTTATATCCATACATGGTCCTTGGTTAAATGTCAGTCTCAGAAAAGACCCTGTGCCCAGATATATTTGGTCCTTGTGGAGCTCCTATCCTTTCCCCATCAGACTAACTCCCCTTCTTTCTTATGATTCCCTGTACTCTGCCAAAGGTTTGGTCATGAGTCTTTGCTTTGAACACTGCTAGTTAGAGTCTTTCAGATGTGCTCAGTAGACTCCTGTCATACGTTCAATGCACATCCCATCTGTCTTCCTAAAAGAGGATTGATCATCTTACCCCATGTCCGCTCTCTTGATTATCTTTTTTAGGTGTATAGATTTCATTATGTTTATCATATCTTATAGGTCTATATAAGTGAGTATATACCGTGTTTGTCTTTCTCCTTCTGGGATATTTTACTCAGAATGATCTTTTCTAGATCCCACCATTTGCCTGCAAATTTCATGATTTCCTCCTTTTTGATTGCTGAGCAGTATTCCATTGTGTAAAAACACCACATTTTCTGTACCCATTCCTCCGTTGATGGACATCTGGGTTGTTTCCAGGTTCTGGCTATTACAAACAAAGCTGCTATAAACATGGTTGAGCAAGTATCCCTTTTGTGTACTTGAGCAAACTTTGGGTATATACCTAGGAGTGGTATAGCTGGGCCTTGAGGAAGCACTATTCGTAATTGTCTTAGAAAGCGCCAGATAGATTTTCAGAGTGGTTGTACCAGTTTACATTGCCACCAGCAATGGAGGAGGGTTCCCCTTTCTCCACAACCTCTCCAGCATGTGTTGTCGTTTGAGTTTTTCATCTTGGCCATTCTGATGGGTGTAAGGTGATATCTCAGGGTCGTTTTGATTTGCATTTCCCTGATGGCTAATGAGGTTGAGCATTTCTTTAAGTGCTTTTCTGCCATTCGATATTCCTCTGTCGAGAATTCTCTGTTTAGCTCTGTTCCCCATTTTTTAATTGGATTACTTGGTTTGCTGAAAAAGACAGAATTTAAGAATAATAGGGATAGATGAAAAAATAACATTCCAGGCTCCAAGGTCCAGAAAATATTTTAAGAAAATCATAGAAGAAAATTTTCCCAACTTAAAGAAAGAGATGGCCATAAACATACAAGAGGCCTACAGAACACCAAATAGACTAGACCAAGAAAGAAATTACTCACATAATAGTCAAAACACTAAATCTACAGAACAAAGAAAAATATTAAAAGCAGCAAAGAAAAAAGGCCAAATAATATACAAAGGTAGACCTATCAGAATCACACCAAACTTCTCAACAGAAACTATTAAAGCCAGAAGGGCCTGGGCAGATGACATGCAGACACAATGGGACCACAGATGCCAACACAGATTACTATACCAAGCAAAGGTTTCAATCAACATAGATGGAGAAAACAAAATATTCCATGACAAAACAAAACCTAAGCAATATCTACAAAGCAACCCAGCCCTACAATAGATTCTGGAAGGAAAACTCCAATCCAACGAAAACAACTGCACCCTAGAAAACACAGGATACAGATAACTTCACAACAAAAAATTAAAGGAAAACAAACATTGAAACACAGTAACACCACAAACTCCATAATAAAAGGAAAGAACATTCATTGGTCACTATTATCTATCAACATCAATGGACTCAACTCTCCAATAAAAAGACACAGGCTAACAGAATGGTTGCAAAAACAGGATCCAACATTCTGCTGCATCCAAGAAACACACTCATGCAACAAAGGTAAACACTACCTCAGAGTAAAGGGCTGGAAAAAGGTTTTTCAAGCAAATGGACCCAGAAAACAAGCTGGGGTAGCTATCCTAATATCTAATAAAACAGATTTTCAACCAAAATTAATCAAAAAAGTTGAGGAGGGGCACTACAGTCTCATCAAAGGAAAAACACACCAGGAGGACATCACAATTTTGAACATCGATGACCCAAATACATTTGTAAAACAAACATTATTAAAATTTAAATCACACATTCATCCCAACACATTAATAGTGGGAAACTTGAACACTCCCTTCTCACCAACTGACAGATCATTTAGACAGAAGCTAAATAGGGAAATAATGGCACAGAGGTCCTAACTCAAATGGACCTAATAAGTCTACAGAATTATTCACTCAAACTCAAAAGAGTATATCTTCTTTTCAGCATCTCATGGAACCTTCTCCAAAATAGACCATATAGTTGGCCACAAAGTAAGCCTCAACAGATACAAGAAGACTGAAATAATACCCTGTATTCTATCCGACCACAACTTCCTGAACAGAACACAAACAGCACAGGCTCTCAGATCAATAATCAATAAATGGGACCTCATGAAACTGAAAAGCTTCTGTAAAGCAAAGGACACTGTCATCAGAACAAAACGACAGCCTATAGGTTGGGAAAGTTTCTTCAACAACCCTTATTTGACAGAGGGCTAATATCCAGAATATGTAAAGAACTCAAAAAGTTAAAAATTAACAAAATAAGTAATCAAATTAAAAGATGGAATACAGAGCCAAACAGAATTATCTGTAGAGGAATATCAAATAGCAGAGAAACACTTAAAGAAATGTTCAACGTCCTTAGTTATCAAGGAATTGCAAATCAAAATGACCCTGATATTTCACCTTACACCCATCTAATGGCCAGGATCAAAAACTCAAGTGACATTACATACTGGTGAGGATGTGGAGAAAGGGGAACCCTCCTCCTTTGCTGGTGGAATGTAAACATGTACAACCACTTTGGAAATCAATCTGGCACTTTCTCAGACAATTGGGAATAGTGCTTCCTCAAGATCCAGCTATATAACTCCTAGGCATATATCCAAAATATGGTCAAGTATACAACAAGGACACTTGCTCAAACATATTCATAGCAGCTTTATTCATAATAGGCAGAACCTGGAAACAACACAGATGTCCCTCAATGGAGGAATGGATACAGAAATTGTGTCACATTTACACAATGGAATACTTCTTAGCAATTAAAAACAACGAATCATGAAATTTGAGGGCAAATGGTGGGACTTCTCCCAGAAGCAGAAAGACACATGGTATATACTCACTTATAAGTGGATATTAGACTTATAATATTGGATAAACCTACTAAAATCTGTACACCTAAAGAAGCTAAGCAAGAAGGAGGACCCTTGGTAAGATGATCAATTCTCACTCAGAAAGACAAATGGGTTGGACATCAGAAGAGGCATAAAACAGGGAACAGGACATAAGCCTACCACAGAGGGCCTCTGAAAGACTGTACCAGCAGTGTATCAAAGCAGATGCTGAAATTCATAAACAAACTTTGGACAGAGTGCAGGGGATCTTATGAAAGAAGAGGGAGATTGAAAGACCAGGGAACAGGAGCTCCACAAGGAGAGCAACGGAACCAAAATATCTGGGCCCAGGGGTCTTTCCTGAGTCTGATACTCCAACCAAGGACCATTTGTGGATGTAACCTAGAATCTCTGCACAGATGTAGCTTATGGCAGCACAGTTATCAAGTAGTTTCCCTAGTAAGGGAACAGGGACTGTCTCTGACATGAACTCATTGGCTGGCTCTTTGATCACCCCTTCACCCCCCCCCCCCCCGATAAGGGAACAGCCTTACCAGGCTACAGAGGAAGACAATACAGTCAGTCCTGATGAGACTGATAGGCTAGGGTCATATGGAGGTGGAGGAGAACTTCCGCTCTCAGTGGACTTGGAGAAGGACATAGGAGCAGATGAGGGAGGGAGGGTGGGATTGGGAGGAAATGAGGGAGGAGGCTACAGCTACAGCTGGGATACAAAGTGAATAAACTGTAAATAATATAAAAAATAAGATAAAAGGTAAATTTTTAAAGTCTTACCTGCCTAAAAACTATTCATATAGCAGTCACATTTGAGAAACTATATGTAGAATTAAAACTAGAAATAGATTTTCTGTGTTATTTTTAAAAATTATTTTTTGTTAATTATAGTTTATTCTCTTTGTTTCCTAGCTGTAGGCCCCTCCCTTGTCCCCTCCAAAACCCATCCTCCTTCCCTCATCTTCTCCCATGCCCCTCTCCAAGTCCTCTGATAGGGGAGGTCCTCCTCCCTTTCCCTCTTAACCTAGCCTATCAGGTATCTTCAGGAGTGGCTGCCTTGTCTTCCTCTGTGGACTGGTAAGGCTCCTCCCCCCTCATGGGCAGGTGATCAAAGAGCCAGCCATTGAGTTCATGTCAGAGACAGTCCCTGTTCTCCTTACTAGGGAACCCATTTAGATACTGAGCTACTATGGACTACATCTGTGCAAGCAACAAGTTTTTAATTCTCTTATCTTTTCTTTATTATTTCACATGTTTTACTTTTCTACTGTTTCTTATATATGTTTCTTTCATTATAAAAGCAGATTTTACTGTTTGGGCATTTTAATTAATTACACATGATATTAGAATCACCATAGTATTCACAATATTCAAGTACCTTATTAAACAAATACATTATATGTTTATAAAGATTGTCTAGTGTTGTCTTATTTTTCAGGTATTGCTTTGACATTTATCTGAGAAATTTATTGTTTTGCATTTTATAGTTAAATTTGTACCAAATTATTCATAAAATGAATTCCTGGATGCACTGGCACACACTTGCAATACCAAATACTCTGGAGGCTATGAAGGGAGGGTTATTTGAAGACAGGAGTTTGAAATCAACAGGACCTTTTATCAGAAGCAAACTCAAAGAGTATAAAAGTGAATGGAATGATATGAGCACAACTTACTTGAACATTAAACTGTCTAGTCACTGGAGTGAAACTGGGACATGACATTTTGTGGTAATTCTCAGTTCAATCAAAAAATACCTTCTTCGATTTTTGGATCATCCCAGATTTCTGTTATCATGCTTCTGTTATCCGTACCTATTTCCTTATATTAGTTGCTATTTTGCTTCACAGGAAAGAACACAGTTTTCAGCTTCCCCTACTTTTGGAAGACACACTTTTTAAAGTCAGTTTGTGAACAAAATATTCAATGCTCATTATTGTAGTGAATCAATACTTTGATTATTTTTTTTTTGCACAAGGTTAATTAGGATCACTTCTTTACGTTCTTATAATAAAAGTTCATATTTGTTTTCTCAAATTCGAAAGAAACATGAGTGCATTTTATCATCATCCTTAAACAACTCTCAATCAAAGTAATGGTATTTTAAATAGACTAAAAGTCTCATGGCATAATAAGATACTTAACTGTTCATATTTCTCATATGTTAATGGAATGGTGACAATGTTAGCCCTCCAGATTAATTTTAGCATTCACAGGGATACTTAGGACTGGTGTATAAATACAAAATAATTATCAAAATATTGTCTCATCAAGATGAAATACATTGTAGTTTATATTTAATCAAACAAATTGAGAAGAATTCCTAGGGAATATTTTTGTGAAGACTAAAGTTATCCTTCTTTCTGTGTCTAGTCATGCTCTACCCAGACCATGAAATTCAAGAGATGACTTGAGGAAACATAGTTTCAGCAGCATGATGAAAGAGCAAAGCTTTTACTTAAGGACCTATCATTATAAAGACCTATAATCATCTTTCTAAATCAGCACCTCACAGTAATTATCAGGGAGTCAAAAAGAACCAAGAACACCTGGACCCTCCATGAATGTGCATGATCTGAGACAAGCTCAGCTTCATTGGCATATGATGTGCATCATTGTACAAGGTTAAAGATTCAGAAGGACCCTACATTTTCCTCAATCTTCTTTTGCCACTTTCTTGAAATACTTAATAATTTGAGACAGAGAAATAAAAGAATTGTATTTTGCTCAGAACCCTGAAATTGTATAGCCAGTGCTGACCCAGGAGCAACTGGGAAAGTAATATTTGAATGAGACATCTGGACAGTAGGAAAGAATCATGCTAGCGTCCTTGCAAGTAGGGCCCACTGAGAAGACTAGAGAGAACAAAAAAGACTCAGTTTGAAATGAATTTTTCAATTAGCTGTCAAGGGCACTATTATCCAAACCTTTGTAATTTCTCCTTTCTGTCATTATAGAAAGCAAATAAACATGCATCCCCACTATACAGTGTTTCTAGTCATTAAAAAGGTTCCAATTAATACTGTATTACTATAAAATTGTTATTTTTCATTAATTTCCATTAGAATTATAGTCTGAGTAAAATGAGAGACATGTGCAATTTAAAAGTGTTTTTATTATTTTAAAGATTCTTTGACAATGAGACAAGTCATTTCCTGGCAGCACCCTGTCTACCTGAAAGAAGATAATGAGCAGCGAAGAACCTCCATGTGGAGATGGCTTCAAATGTGGCAAACAAGCCACTCGGGTAAAGAAAATACCCTTGCTTCACAACAGACAAATTCTTCCAAAAATGGGCAAGCTTAAATGTGCAATTTTAAAATTTTTATTAGATAATAACCTAAAATGAAATATTAATTTAATTGTAGTAATTGTTTTATTAAAGCAATATTTTAAAATATTATTTCAACCAGACGTTAATGAAAAAATATATCACATTATATATTTTTTTTCTTTGAAATCTGGTACATACTTTGAAATCCTCACTATATCAGTTCATACTAAACACAAATTAACCATGTTTGGTTAGTGACTACTGCTTTCAATAATAATTTTTGTGTGTTTTATACTATATAAATTACAGGTGAGAATAAAAGCCAACTTCCAAGTCCCAATATCTTAATGTCCTATATCCTAATAGATGCCACTGAGTCTCTTCTCTGGTATGTAGATCTCACACTGAAAATTATGATTTACAACTATGATTAGATTTGCCGTTTGCCATGGTTCTCAGAGTGTAAATTCTAAAAGATCAATGTGTTATATTTTTTATAATATTACTATTGACACACACACATTTATTGTTAGAGAAAGGGACATAAACTCTACCTACTGGTAGGAAGATAATATTTTTAACATTTAAGAATAATATATGAAAACAAAAGAATAATATATAAGATATATTCTTTGGGAAAATCACAGTCAGCCACGTTTTTTGTTTGTTTTTACTGTTATGTGTGGCTGAAGTTTTAGCAAACTACTGCTCTGACACCTCTAGCACAGTGTCTTATAATTATGGACACATGCACATTCTTCCTTGAGCAACTCAGAAAGAATGCAAGAAAAGTGGAACAGTAGCTAGAATCCACTAAGTTTAGAGAAAGCTTTTATTTTGAAATACTGCAGAGCTCAATTAGATTTTTTTTTTTCAAATCAGAAACAGAAAGTGGTCAAAATTGGCTTTTAAGAACATTCTTTTGACTGGTGAGGATGGATTTAAGAGGCCAAGAAAGGGTGTAGGGCAAGCAGAAAACAATCTACCGTATTAAAACAATGATCTCAGCTTGCTCACCAAGTCTCATCAGCTACGCATACTTGCTTATTAAGATGTTTTGCTTAGGAAACATATCAAGTGATATTTTAAAAACAGTAAGTTTGGAAGAAGTAGAAAAGCTTGTAATGAACATTTATGTGTTTGAATCTTGACTTTATTTGAACCTATAGTTAATAGTGTCCTGCCATATTCCCTTCTTCCCACTGCCCTTCTTTCCCACAAGTCAATTTACATTTCATTAATTAACTTAATTATTATCTTAAATCAGTTAATTTATCTTAAATCAAAGATAAATCCTAGATGGAGACATCTTCAGATGTTTGTATGACTGTTTACCCTCAGTGGTTAGGGAGTTGGCTAAATTAAGATAATTCATAGACATTCCACACTTCAGTTGTTCAATAGTTTTAAAATCCTATACTGAAAGAGGCAAAAATATGTACATATTATAGAAACAAATAATTAATGTTTATTTGTGTTAAAGTATACTTTAAAAGATGTAATGACCAAATGCAATCCTGCATAAGATCGGAGACTGAAAAATAAAAACTTTACAATAATGAATATTATTGGAACCATTGGGTAAATTTATTTATGGACTATATGTTAGACAATCATTTTATATCAGTGTTACCTTTATTAAGCCAAGCATGGTTTCCCACACTTGTTATCTTAACAGTTAAGAGGCTGAGTCAATAGAATCACTTAATTTTGAGGGAAGCCTGGGCTACATACACACTGATTCTATCTTAAATAAAATCCTTAAATTTCTGAATTCAATCATTTACATTTCGTTTTATTGAAAAACTATACTTACTTTTCAGGAGTATATTCTGAAACATTTCAGGGTAAAGTGTCAGGATATTTGCAACTTCAACTTACTTTCCATGTTTCAGAAAAATAATTGAAATGTGCACATATGTGTATTAATAAATTATGTAGAGAAATATAAAGTAAAAATATCGCTAATGTTAGCAGATGACTTGATAAAGAAGCACAGCTCTTCATTTTACTACTTGTCTTAGTTAAGGATTGGTGTGGTGAAATACCATGACCAAAAATACATTGAGGAGGAAAGGGTTGAGTTTTCACTTATACTGCCACGTCACAGTTCTTCATCAAAAGCAGTGATGGCAGAAACCTGGCCACAGAGAAGAGCTTTCTCCTCAAGGCTTTGCCCAGCCTGAATTTTATAGCACCCAAGACCGCCAGCACAGGGGTGGCACACACCACAATGGATTGAGATGTGGGTTTTCCACCTCGGTCACTAATTAAGAAAATGCTCTGCAGGCTTGCTGATAGCCAATCTTATAGAGGCAGTTTCTCAGTTGAGGCCCCTTCCTCTCAGTTGACTCTGGCTTGTGTAAAATTAGCAAAAAAAAAAAAAAGAAGAAGAAGAAGAAGAAGAAAGAAAGAAAAGAAAAAAAACTAGCCAGCACAACTGACCCCTCCTCTTATCAACTTGACACATAAACACATCACTATTCAATGATAATGTTCCCTTTCTTATTTTTCTTATTTGTTTCCAAAATGTCATATCAATATCACGCTATATAACTTAATATAACTTGTCTCAGAGTTGGTTAAAGATTCAAATAATTCAAAAGTTCAGTCTTCTTTGAAACATCCAAAGTTTTTTTTTCTTTTTTTTTAAATGTGGGTACCTCCAAAAAAAAAATCTATATACACAGTGTCAAAAGTTCAGTGTTTGACATCTGGGACCTACTCAGGATTCTCTGGATTCCAAGGCTCCATTTCCTCAGCTGTGCTATTTGCAGTACACAATAGCTTGTCTTCTAGGTTTAGGCTGGCTCCATTCCACAGCTGTTGCTGTCCTTGGCAGTCAGCCCATGGTATTGACATCCCCCAAATTTGGGGGTGAGCTTTGCAACTGGATTGTACCCTCACCAAGAGGCTTTCTCAGGCTCTCTTCAGCAACTTCCACCCTGCCACAATCTGGCCAAACCTCAGATTTTCTTCTTGACCCTTTCAGTCCTGGGGCTTCTATTTCAATTGAGGCTGCACCTTCACTTTTGGCCTCTCCTGGCCTCTCAAAGTGTCAGACCTCAGCTGCATTCCATGACTTCTTCATGCCTTCAAATTCAGTGCCATCTGGAAAATTCTTAGATATTACCAAGTCCAGCTCCCAGTGAAACTCTTAGATTTTGCGAAGTTGAGCTGCTACAACAAGCTACGACCTTAGCCACCTCTGGAATACAGGTTCTGTGTGCTGACTTTGTAGAAATACTTCTAGATTTCATCTCAATGATGCTGTTCTCTTCTTTTTTATTAATTATTTTTTATTCACTTTGCTGTCCTCGTTTTAACAACTGATAATTTCCCAACTCTATCTGACCAATGTGAATTATCTCAGCAAAACAAAAGCTTCATTTTAGTGGTTCTTGTCTCCCACTAATCACAGATTATTGTTTAGCCCAGAACCACAGATTCTTAATTCAACATATCACAAATGGCCTAGGCAGAGTCTTTGCTTCCCTCTGAAACTTCACAAGCCAGGAATCCATTGTCTGACTTTCTTTCAAGATTTTATCTTCTAAGCTTCAACCTAACAGCCTATTAAACTATGAGGACTCAATGGCTTTTTCCAGACCAACTTCAAAGTCCACTACAAACCTCCCAAACACACATGGTCAGATATGTCACAAAAAATACTCCATGCCTGCTACCAATTTGTCTTATTTACTTTTCTGTCACTGCGGTAAAACATTATTACCAACATTAACTTGGAGCAGAGAGTTCTACAGGGAACTCAAGGCAGGAACTCAAGGCCAGAAGCTGCCAGCAGAAACTTGCGCAGAGGTTGTGGAGGGGTCTATTCTTATACCGGTTTTTGAAGACTTGGATTATCTTCAGTAATATGATCTGTAGCACTCAACTGAGACTCAGGAAATGTAAAGAAAGAAAGGGCAGAAAGAATATGAAAGCCGGAAGGGTTGGAGAGTTGTGTTATGCTGACTGCCAACATGGCATGGATAGTACTAACAGGCATTGCCTACAGTCCTGGGATCTGCATATATTTCTCATTGATTTGAATATTGCCTTGCAGTGATCATGGTCTTTGCTAATGCCAGCCAGCAAGTTAGTTGAGGTGAGGGTTAGCCTCTATACTGCCCCACTGGTTTGATAGATTTTAGTGGAATAGGAAAATATTAGGTTGTTATTCCTGAAAAAAAAAATCCCAATCCATAAACCTAGATAAGCATTAAGAAGGGTCCAAATGCCAGAAAGGCTACTTCTGCACCTCCCTATTTAGTATGGAATGCTTTAGCTGTTCTTGCTCCTTCTTGCTTTATCCATTTTCCCAGCTTCCATTCATTAGTCTAGTATTTCTTCTTTAAATTTTTAAAACACATCTTTGACCTTTCTATTATTATTAAGTGTATAGCCAATCCATGAAATATATTTTTACTGCATTTATATGCTTGGTTTGTTTTGTGATGCTATTCTTAGTATAGTTTGTTTGTCTCATCTCTCAGCTGTTTTGGTTGTTTGGGAGCATTTAATCTTCAAGAGAATGCTGCTCACTAAGAAGATCTTTATTTGAAAATCAATGTTTGAAAGGGGAGGGGGTCCTCCCCTATCATTGGACTTGGAAAGGGACAGGGAGGAGATGAAGGAGAGAGGGTGGGTTTGGAAGGAAAAGAGGGAGGGGGCTACAGCTGGGATACAAGGCTAACAAGCTGTAACTAATATTAAAAAAATAAAAATTAAAAAAGAAAACAACAACAACAACAACAACAAAATCAAGGTTATACCTGTGAAAATTGTAACAAAGAAACACAAGAAATATGAAATAGCAAAGCATTATAAAATCCTTAAGTTCACAATTCTTCAGTAATGTAAACCAAATATCAAAATGGATTAAGGAATTAACAAAATGAACAAAGAATTAAGATTTTAATTTTCAAATGACTGTTGACTTCAAAGAGAATATAAATAAATAACTAAATGAAGTATAAATGTAAGGTAAAATTTATTAAAAAAATTCCGCAGAGATAGAAATCACGAAAAAATAGGAGTCATGGGACTTAATACTCCAATAATTCAAATGAAAAAATTAGCAAGGAGTATCATCAATAGATTATATACCATGGAATAAAGAATATCAAAGCTTGTATAGTTTATATATTACATATTAAGATAATAATAATGACGAATATAAAAATATTATGACAAAATTCAATGTGTCTAAGAGTTACTTTTGAGAGACTTAAATTTATGAATTTGTAGTATAGACAGGAGTGCTGAAATTCAGACTAAACTAATGCAAAGAATAAGTGGGACAATAGATGAATATCTCCAAAATATAGCGGTAAATATGGTAACAGAATAGCGTTTTGAGTCTCATATATTACATAAACACAGAAAAACCTTTATACTACATATTGTAGTTTAAATGCAAAGAATGGGGAAGAAAGTAAGAATATTGAAAATTGCAACAGAGAAGTGTGAAATCACTTACAAAGATAAAATCATGAGACTATCAGGAGAATAGAGAATGATATATGTCAAGCTCTGAAAGAAAATTACTGCTAGATAAGATTACAATATCCAGTAAGAGCATCCCATAAAATCAATGGATATTATCCAAGGTACACAGAAAATAAAGCAATTCAAGATCATTTTGACAACATCACAGATGATACATTCAGGAATCCCACACAGAAATTCAAAAGCATTCAATCATGAGTGGTCAGGAAAGAATAAATCTCATTAGAAGAGTAAAAAAGAAAGTAATATTAGAGAAGAATCAATTATTATTGTGTAAGAGAGAAAATGTGAGCATAGAGAGATTATTTAAAAGAAAAAAAAAAGAAAGGAAGGAAGAACACAAATATAGAAACTAATTCAAACCTCTCAGTTATAATCCTGAACGTAAATGGGTTAATTTGGCAATTTATAGATTCACTAATTGAGTTGAAAAAACAAGAGCCACTAACTTTAAAAAATTTTTAATTTATTATTATTATTATTTATTAGAATTTATTCAGTTTGTATCCCAGATGTAGCCCTCTCCCTTATCTCTCTCTGGTCCCAACCTCTCTCCCTCCTCCCCTCCCCCCGCCTGTGTCCCTCCCCTAGTCCACTGATAAGGGAGGTCCTCCTCCCCTACTATTTGACCCTAGCCTATCAGGTCTCATTAGGACTGTCTGGATCCTCTTTCTCGGTGGCCTACTTAGGGACCTCGCCAAGGGGGAGGTGATCAAAGAGCAGGCCACTGAGTTCATGTCAGAGACAGCTCCTGCTCTCCTTACTAGGGAGCCCACTTGGAGACCGATCTGGCCATGGGCTACATCTGAGCAGGGAGGGGCCCTACGTCCTCTCCATGCATGGTCCTTGGAAGAGCCACTGATTTGGTGTCTGCAAGAAACTTACAAACCCTGCAAAGAAACATAGATAAAAAATAAACAGATGAAAATCTGCATTCCATGTAAAAGGGATCTCAAATTAAGCTACAGTAACTCTACTTATATTTGACAAAACATTCTTTAAGCCAAAAGTAGTAGAAAAGATTTTTTAAAAATGATCATCACATATCAATATGGTAGCAATATATCAAGTAGATATTTATAAATAATTATAAATACTAAATGACAGAACAGATAACTTCATAAAATAAAAACTATTGGATACAGATGAACAAACAGATGGGTCCAGATATAATAATAATGGATATGTTCAATTGTGTGAATTTTGGTTTCTTTACAAACATAAAAATTTTATGTATGTTTTTGTTTTAATTTCAGGTGCGGGATATGGGGCTGCTTTAGGTCGACCACATCAGCTAACTATGATTTGTCTCATGCTCTTGCAGGGCATGCTTTTGACAGCTGAAGATAGGTTACATTCGGAATCCCTAGGGACTCTTGAGAGGGTATAAATGCCAGAGCATTGAGGGGGCCTACTGTGGCTGCTGCTCCCTCTCCTACCACTGCCCCTGTTTGTGTTTGCTCCTGCTGCTGCGGCTGCTTGTTGCTTGTTCCTGCTGCTGTTGCTGATCTAGGCACCTGCTGCTGTTGTTGGTTGCTGGTTCCTGGATTGCTGGTTTCTGGTTGGAGATATCCTGACAAACAAAGACCAAATTCATTCCAAGAAACTCGACACCACTAATTAGCAAGAAGTAGTCTAAATGACTATTTTTGGTTAATCATGGACACCCCATTTCTCTTCTAACCTTCTTTCTCTCTTATCTAGTGTTGGGGGGTTGAAAAGGATAAGGGTAGAGAAGAGTGGAAGAAGAAAAGAACCCAATAAAGTAGCCAAAAGTCTAGCTACATTCCATACCACATTTTCATCTGTTGATATAATCTAGCTAATATGTAACAGAGAAACATTAGATTTAAATGGTAGTATGTATCTGACATCTGTAGAAAAGTCCACTCTACAGTTGCAGAATGAAAATTCTTCTCAACAGTACTTGACAATTACTAGGAGGAAAGAGAAAAAAAAGGAACAGAATTAAAAATAATGCCTTCAAAGTAAATTAAGTACAAGTTAAGTACATGTTTCATGTCACACTTTGATTTAGTGGAACCCAGGATAAGATATATAGCCTTCAGACTATTACCAGGTAGACAAAGTTTGATATTTTCTATTAAGTAGAATTAAGGGAAAATGCCATCATTTAAAAATACTTTGCACAAAATAATGTAAGTATCTTAGCTTATATTATAGGAGTCTTAACATTTTATGTTTTAGAATTTATAGTTATTATATAAATTATGTTATCTAGTGCTTTAATATAAGTGTAGTATATTGATAAATGTTCTCAATAGGCTCAGGTATTTGAACACTGGCTTCCCAGCTAGTGGCACTGTTTGGAGAGGTTTAGAAGGTGTGCTTGCTAGATCAAGTATGTTACTGGGGTTCTGCTTTGAGAGCATAAAGCCTCACCCTACCTCTAGTTCAGTCTCTCTGCTTTGTAGCAAAAAGATATGATCTTGCACAACTTCCTGTTCCTGCTACAATGTCTGCCACTTGGTACTATCCTTCTCTGACATAATGGATTCTCATACCTCTGGAACCATAAGCCAAAATAAAGTGTTCAATAAGCTTCCTTGGTTATATTGTTTTATCATAGGAACAACAAAGTAACTAGTATAGTAAGATATTTACATTAATTAATTTTAATCTCAATTTTTTATGCAAACAATGAAACACACAAGTAAAATTCAGTTTCCATTCTTTCTTTTGGGGTCTTCCCCTGGGAAATGTTTTGGAGGTTGTGTTCTATTACTAGAACTAATAACTCATATCAATTTATTTTAAATTTTGTAAGTTATAGTTTTAAGAAAATTTGCATATGTAAATTTATAATACACAACAATGATTAAACTCTAGAATATCATGCTGGTTCTTTTTTGTCAACTTGATACAAGTTAGAGCCATCAGAAAGTACGTACCCTTGGTTCAGGTGATACCTCTATCACACTGACCTATAGGCATATTTGTAAAGTATTTTCTTGATTATTGATTGATGTGGGAAGTTCTGGTCAACTGTGAGCAGTGCCACTCTTTGGCAATGCTCCAAAGAATTATAAGAAAGACAGCTGAATTTAAGCCTAAGAGCAATACAGTAAACAACACTTCTTTATAGTCTCTGTTTCAATTCCTACATCCATGTTCCCATCATAAGTTCCTACCTTGGCTTCCCAAATAATGATCTGTAATGAAAACATGTACATTAAATATGCCCTTTCCTCTCTAAGTTTGTTTTGGTGATGGTGTTTTATCACAATAATAGGGAGAAAATTCTGAAGGATGACTATTATCCCAGGGACCCAGAAATGTGATGGTGGAATATTTTTAGACATTAGTAGTTCAATGATTATATTCACTTGGTTTTTCTTAGATTGTCTTAGTCCCTGTTCTATTGCTGTGAAGAGACACCATGACCAAGACAACTCTTGTAAAAGAAAGCGTTTAACTGGATACTTGCTTACAGTTTTAGTTTAGTCTAATATCCTGGCGAGAAACATGGAAGCACACAGGCAGACATCTATTTACTGATCTGTAGGCTTAAAGATAAACACTGGGCTTAGTATGGGTTTTTGCTACCTCAAAGCTCACTCCCAGTGACACACTTCCTCCATCAAGGCCACTCCTCGAAAGCATTCTAATTCTTTCAGTAGTGTCAGTTCTTGGTGACAAAGCATTTGAATATATGAACCTATATAGGCCATTTTCAGTCAAACCAGCACATAGATCTTCTCTGTCTTTCTTTCAGTATGAACTCATACTCACATGTAAATATGTTAGGTTTTCACTTTTATAACAAGCTCATGAGATAATCAACTTACAAAGGAAAAGAGAAAAAAAACTATTTTGGTTTGCCATTTTGAAAGGTCTAGTTCATGACTGGCTGAGTACATTGTTTCTGAACTTATGAAAAAGCAACATGTCATGCAGGAAAGCCTCAAGGTTACTACCTTTAGTTTCTATCTTTTTTTTTTATAGACTACAACTCTAAGATATATAAAGCCCTTTACTTCCCAAGTTGTTTTTGGTCATGATGTTTTGCCATAGCAATAGAAAACTCAACTAAACCAAGAGTATATTCATACTCTTATATCCCTTTATTTACATGCACAGAAATATTAAAATCTAGGATCCGCATATGTGAGGCAATATGTGATATTTGTCTTTTTTCATCTTTTTCACTTTAATGATGCTACAATTGCTTTTTTTTTTTCCTTTGAAGTTTTCAATACTATTCTATTTGTTCTGTATTCTTAGTGCTTTAACTATGATATGCCATAGGGATTTTCTTTTCTGGACTTTTCTATTTGATATTCTGTGTGCTTGTTGTATCTGTATAGGTGTTTCTTCCCTTAGTTTGGGGAAGTTTTCTTCTATGGGCTTGTTGAAGATTTGGTGCATGCCATTAACTTGAGATCCCTTCCCTTCATTTATGCTTATAATTCAAAGTATTTTCTCCCATGGTGTCCCAAGTATCCTGTGTGTTCATTTCCTATGTTTTTTTTTTTTTTAAGTTCACATTCCTTGCTTATTTAGTGTAAATATTCTACTTTATCTTTGAGTCCTGATATTCTGTCTTCTGTTTCATTCATTCTACAAGGCCTTCCTTTGAGTCTTCTAGTTTGGTTACCGTGCTTTTCGATTCCATCTCCATTTTTAGCTTTAGTGTTCTTCAGTATTTCTGTCTCTTTACTGAATTCTGCTTTCAAGTCCCAGATTGCTTTTTCCATTTCCATCAACCTTATGTTTGTCCCCCTCCCTTGGGGATCACTCAGGTATTTATTATCCTTAAGTTCTTTCTCCTTACTTTCAGTTAGCTGTTTCTTTGTGTCTTCTTTTAATTCCTTAAATTCTTTGATGAAGTTTGTGATTACTGTTTTAAATTATATGTCCTCAGTTTCATCTAGATCATTCTTATTAGCAAACACTTCTAGTGGACTGGTAGGTTTGGAGGGGGAGATATTGGCTTGATATCATTCATATTTTTGTGATGTTATCTCAACATGCATACTTCTTTTGTTTGTTCTATATCTGATATAGACAGAGCAAGTTGAGGCAGAAGAAAGGATGTATAGGCAGGTTGAGCCTCATGGTTAGAAAAGTTGTAAGTCAAATGAAGTCAAGTGGATAGAGTGGACTAGACTGACGTGCAAGATGTGTGTCCTGATCCAAGCCTAGAGTGTAGCGGTAGATTGGGTTGGGTAAAAATGTTGGATGTAGATACACTTTATAAAGCTGATATCAAAGAACATATCTCTTGCTCTATTTTTTTGCCTTTCTAATTGGTTGAGGCTATAGGTAACCCCAAAATTTATTGTGTTGGTATTCCATTATACATAGACCAAAATAAACAAAAAAAATTAAGTGTAGTAAAAACATTTTCTTAACATTTTGTCTCAATTTTTATTAAATTGGTCATTTGAAAATCTAAAAGTAATCTTTGATTAAATTATAGTTTGTTTTAACATTATTCTGTTGGTTTCAGTATTTTATCTCAGACAACAAAAGTGTCCCATTTAAAAACATTACTTTTATTACTATCTTTTTTCAAAGCTGCTATGATCCAATGATTTTATAATTTCTATCCCACAATATTAGAGTCACTAAAGAAAATAAATTTAGAGCAAGTCGTTTTTTTTTTTTATTCATACTTAACCACCATGAATTCATGAAAAATAATCACTAATATTCATTTGGGAGCTTCAATTCAGTGGAAATAATTGTTGTTAATACTGAGAAAGAAATCCAGTGCTATTTTAATTTTATGTTTTGTTCCATAAAACATGGTATTAATCAAATTAATCCTTACTTCAAGTACACATAGATATCTTTTCCTATTAAAATTGCGAAGAATGCTAAGTTACAAATATATTACTTAAAATGGAAGCATATTTAAAATATGAAAAACATTTATAGGTAAAATATTTAAACAAGTGAACAACTACTTCTTCAGAAAAATACATTTAAAAGCTCATGAATAATAAAAAAAGTGTCCAGTGATTCTTCCATGAAATTGGTCACAAATAATTCTTTGGGTCATGATAAAAACAAATTGCTAAACACTCAGAGATTTTTCTAAGCAAACTTTAAATTTGGGGCATTTGACTCTTACTTTGTTAGATTGTTCAGTGCCCTCCTTCGTTTCTCAGCATGAGATTATTCTCCGGACCAGCTTCAAGGTCCTTGAGAGTTAATCCTCATCACATCATTGCCAAATGGGGCTTAAAAGTTGAAAGGCTATGATGTAATGAATGCTGCCAGGGAAATAATCAAGTTGATGAGAAAATAATTTTGGGTAGAACTGAAAATCTTTGATTTACAGAACCACAACACTATAGTATGCCAATATTTTAGGGTTGGATACAGACTTTTTTTTCTTCAAAATTCCTATCAATTGTTCCTGAAATGGTATCTGTCCCTAACACTACCAAAATATACATTTATCTGTGTAAACATTCAATAAGACTTCCATATCATACCTATGTCTACCTTTGCACTCTTAAAAATCTCATTTGTATGTATAAATAATTTATTTTTCTGGTAGAACATACATCAGAAATAATTAATCATAAAATTACCAAACAAAACTCACTATGTATCATTTGAAAACCACTAAAATAGGTATGTGCCATTTGAAATCCAGTAAAGATATTACCTAAAAGAACAGAGTTAGACAGTTTATGTTTGAGAACTTCAATTCTGAAATCATTTTCTTTAAGGTTAGATACTTTCTTCTATTTGATTTTACAATAAATATGCAAGAAGAGGAATAAATAATCTAGTAGTTATATCTGAACTCTGTAACTAGAGGCAATTGTTGATGACATCCACATCTGATTCTTGAATGGCTGAAACCGAGATTATAGAAATTCCAAAGTAATTCAAGATATCTGTCCTCATTATTATTAAGGAGCAAACTAAGTTCCATAAATCATACATTAAAAGGATTTTCAAAATATCACAAGAACTCTTTTTTGCCATGTGACATAGACAACATAATGATAGTTGATAAGACTTGGAAATATTCTATTTAATATTATTACTTTGCCTTTTAGCCTCATAGATTTCTTTTTGTTTCTTTTCTTTTTCAACAATATTTGGCTTTTTTTGTCTGTGAAAATACTTAATGCTTCATCAAGATGCCTTTGAGAAAAAGTGAATGTCTCATCACCGATACTCAAAAACTTTTAATAATACAAGAAGTCACTGAAAATTAAGATAGCATAAAAGATCATTGCTTTTCATCTGTATTTCAGCTAAAATGACTTTCAATTCATGATTTGGGATTTTCTATATCAAATTTACATTCTTTCTTCACACATTTATATGATTCCTGTGCTTCCTATGATAATAGTGATGATAATTTAAATCAAGAGAATAAATGTCAGTTCTCATGGTACCACCTGCTTAAAATATTTGTGAGGGACTACAATGTATATTACACTGGTAAATTTTCATGTATGTTTAAGCTTACAGAAAAGCTGACTGGGAATAAAGAGGATTCTCTTGTCTCAAGTATCCTCCAAAACTTTCTGTCCTAGGGTAAGCTGACCCTCTAACACTGTGGCAGGGAGAAAAGAAAACTGCCAAAGTAAAATGATATGGCCTTGAGAAAAAAAATAAAAGGTAAATCATTTCTAACAGAGCTTGTTATTTTTCCCACAGTATAAAAATGCCTGCAGTGGAAAAGCCTGAAGCTCAGTTTGCTCTGCTTTGCTGAGGTTGGTAAACTCTCAGTCAGAAGCACCAGTGGGACTATTTTAGCCCAGCTTCCTCAGTCCTTTTGGTTGGATTTTGTAAGCACACAAACTGATAATGGTATTGATCAACTGTTTGCTGTCTGTTTTGTCTTGTTTATTTTGCCTGCTGTCTCAATCAGATTACGCTAAGTTTCTTGGAGGTGGGGTATTACACATTGTAAATGTCTGGTTGGATGTTCTGATACTTAACTTCTTGGTCATTTATTTAAAAAAATAGTCTTCTCTACAGTACATCCTGACCCCAGCCTCCCCTTCTGGTACTCTTCCCAGTTCCCTGCTCCCACCTGCCTTCTTCCCCAGATCTACTGCTCCTCCATTTTCCTTCAGAAAAAGGGCAGGCCTCCCAGGGAAATCAACCCAACATGACAAAGAAGATGCAATAAAGACTAGGCACAAACCCTCATTTCCACTTTTGCTTGCTACATGCTTAATGAATTTACTTGTTCTAAACTGAAAGTATAGCTATTGTAGATGATTCTTTATGAACAGGGTCCCACCTTCACCATTTTCCGGAGAAACAAGTTCACAACAGAAAAAAAAGTTATTAAATTCTCACTCGTTAGTCATTGTCTTGCGAATAGCAAATTACTCAAAATTTAATGTTTTAAAACATTTGTTACCTCATCATTTCTATAAGTATGGAATGTGGGCATAGTTTAGCAGGTCTTCTGGTCCACAGATTCTCATCAAGCTGCAAATAAGACGATAGTAAAGACTGTGTCACTTTAAGCTCAACTAAGGAAGCAGAGGCTCCCACATTCACTCAAAGAGTCCAGCAACCGAATTCATTTTCTAATGGGCCAGCGGACAGTTCTCAGTTTCTTATCGGCTCTTTGCCAAGAGCTTCTTTCAGCTACATGTGATGACTGTCCTTGGTGATTAACTTGACTACATTTGGAGTTTAACTAAAAGTAAAGCAGGTGGGCTCACCTGTGAGTTGCTCCCTACAAGCCTAATCAGATGAAAAAATAAATACTTTACATCAGGAAGTAAGAGTAAAAGTTTAATGCAGAACAATACATTATCTTTCCATTCAGACGTCTTAATGGTTCCATTTCATCTCTGCCTCTACATACCCATTGCCTTTTATGGTCTCTCTTCAGGAATAGGTAAGGCTAAATGATTTGCTTCTTATAAATACAATATATGTGTATACTTTGTAACCAGATAACATCCAACTCTGGTGACTTCCATCATTACATGGACATATGTGTGAAACACAATATCGTCAGTTTAGGTGGAAGATGACAGAACAGACTGTTGGAAGGGTAAGGGATCCTTTCAGAGGTATTTTATGGAGGAGGGACATTTGACTAATTTTTTAACCTTCTGAGTCTATATTGTTCTTTCTCATTCTGTATTGTCTTTCTGGAGACAGAGAGGTCCTTGGGAATTTAGCACTGACCTACAAATGACAAAAACCAAGCTTGGTACCCAACTTTTCTGTCTGTGTGACTTCATTTAAGACCATCCCTGCATGGTACACTGGCCTTAACTCTGGAAAAAAGATAATAAATAGTGCTATGTTCAAAAAAAATAAATAAATATAATATATGAAAGAATGGGTTGTCATAACTGACATAAGTGTCATAGATTTTTGTCTTTCCTTTCAGCCTTTTCCTCATTCCTTTGTTTGCTTGCTTGCTTTGAGGGAAGATTGCTGCCATGTTGTGAGCTGCTCTATTGAGTGATTCACTTGGTATACTAGTTAGAGTTCTCCAGGGGAACAGAACTCATAGAATGAATTCCGTGGCTTACAGGGTGTGGTCTGGCTAGTCCAACAGTATTCGTCTCCTGACAAAAAGTCCAAAAATCAGTTCATGAGGGTGGATGTCTCAGTTGGTCTTCAGTATATATTAGATTCCTGAAGAAATGGGCTCAAATACCAGTGAAGAAATGTCTCAGCAGAAGGATGTATGAACATTACCAGCCAGATTAATGAATGAGGGAAAATCCAAACACTTCCTTCTTCCATGTCTTTTTATATATAGTCTGCTGCCAGAAGGTATGATCCAGATTTAGGGTGGGTTTTCTGACGTCAAATTATCTAATCGAGAAAAAGCCTTCACAGGTGTAATATAAATTTTAAGTTTATACCTGTGTCTGTAGGATTAAAATTGAAACTGCTTTTAAGTATAAACTGCATGTGCATGGTTAACAATAAAACATTAAAGTATATTGTGGTTCTAATTAGGCCATAAACTAGTCCAAATAAGATTTCAAATAAGAGTCCTGGAAATGAGACATCAGTGCCACACTCTAGGATTCCTGTGGTAAAGTTGTCCTTTCTACTCTAAATACTATGATAAAGTTGTCCTTTCTACTTTAAATACTTCACCTCATCTAGTAGTCTGGCTTCAGAGTTAGAGGGACTGTGTAGATGTTGCTTCCTATCAAACCTGTACATCAATTCCTCAGCTATTATGAATATTGGCTGCTAATGGTGGATCTCTGATCTGTCTATGGAAGTAACTGACCTTGCAGAGGGAATTGCCTTGCCTATGAGTTCAGAACTCAACCCCAAGTTGTAGAAAACAAGTGTTATCCAATTACTGACTGAAGTTAGGGTACCAGCCTTGGCCATCTTGTTTGAAGGTGAAATTCAAGTTTTGGAATTCTTTATGGGATTAAGACTGGAACAACACTGCAGTAGACACTACATATGTACTTACACTCCCCCTGCTTTGTTGTGAATTCCTTCGACTATTCAATTGGGTTCTTTTGAAGCCACTTTTTAAAAATATTTCATTTCCAGAAGTACTTATTTTAGGTTCGTGGAGAGGCCTGTTTTCATGTAGTTTCAGCTGTTCTCAAACTTTCCTTGTAGCCAAGTTAGCTTAGAATTCCCGATTTCCTGGGTTTCTATCACTCAAGAGCTGGCAGTATTCTTACTCTGTTCTTTACTCTTGGTATTTTTTAACTATAATGGGATATGAACAGTTTCTTTTCTGGTCAGGGATATCTGTGATTCTAAATGTCTCCTGTTCTTGGATATGGACAACTTTCAATACATTTAGATTTTTTTCTCCTATAGATATGGACATCTTTCATTACATTTAGATTTTTTCTCCTATAGCCTCATTGAATAAGATTTTTAAGATACTTAATTTGTTTCTCTATTCTTCTGAAAACATTCTTAATTTGATCTCCCTATAATTTCTGTAGTTTTTTAAAGTTCTGGTCACCTTTGAAGATTTGGAACTAGAACTCTTTGAGGTCATCAATTATTTTTTAAAATAAGTTTCTGATCTTTCAACTGTTTAAATTTTATAACAATATTGAAGAACGATAAGCTTGTGAGGAGTCATAACACCTTTTCTCATATCTATAATGCCATCACTTTGGGATTCTTGTAGTTGTTAGGATAGATAGTTCTGCAAATTTTATGTTTACATTCCTATAGAATAGTTCTTTTGAGGCCTCATTTACCACTACTGCTCAGACAGAAGAAAACAAATGGAAATAATCATAATTAATAAACAACAAAGACACTTCAACATACCTTTTAAAATAATTGGAAATAACAAGCACATTCCCAATAAGGTTAGAAAAAGAAGAGCTGGTATACTTATGGTATAAGATACAAGTTTTTAAAATAGTAAAAAGTAAACACCTTAATTTATAAAAAGGGGTGGAAAAGAGAAGTAGAAAGAATAAGAGGGAAAGTATAGGGAATCAGGTATAAAAAATAAGAGTGAGAAAAAAAACAAAATAAAATGAATTATGGGAAGATAGAACAAGAAGAAGGGAAGAAAGGAAGAAAGAAAGAAGAAAAAGAAAGAAGGAAAGGCCAGTGAGTGTTTCTTTCTTAGTGAAGAGATGGACAATATAGATCCTTCAATTTGTTACCTCAGTCTATAATTTTGTAGCTCACTTGGTGGAGCAAACAAGGAGGTCATATTCTGTCTGAAAGATAAGCATGCTAGACCAGACAAGATTATTTGTAGATGAGGCCTTAACTTGTGTTTCCTGTAAGGGCATGTTCCTATGATCCTGCTGATCATGAGTTCCTGCCAGTGGTCTCCAAATGCAGGCCTGGTAATATGCCAAGCATAGGATCTTTCCTCAAGCTGCTTCTGCCAATTGAACTCACAGACTACCTGGTTAGATGCTCCCTGGAATTAGGGTCACTCTACAAGTTCATATATTACCTTGAACACAGGATTCACATCACTTAAATGTCTTTAGAGGTCTGAGGAGGAACAGCAAAACAAAGCCTTTTGCAATAAATGGCAAGTTGGTAGATCAGTTGTGCCCTGGCCGCAAAGATCTTTGTCCTAGACCTTTGTTAATATTTACATTCACTTTGTCTCATTCCAAATGTTTCCAAATGTTACTATCTCTTCAGTGAATCCAGAAATTCCCAACATCTACTCCTGCATTTTTGGATTTGTATCCAAGCTACAAATAATTTTCTGGGGCCCACAGTAATTTTTAAGGAGGCCTGTTGCTTTGCCCAGGAAGAGGGGAATCATTTGTGTTAGGATTGTGCAACAAAGTTACATGGCAGGTTCACAAATCACACCTTGCAACTGGTTCCACATGGGAGGTTTATTAAGGGAAGAGGGACCGTCTCTGGGAAGGGAAGGAGAGGAAAAAAGAGAGAGAGAGAGAGAGAGAGAGGGGAGGGGTTTTGAGTTATCTTATAAGGTGACCCAGGACATGCACAGGTGGTTTCAGGTGGTCCATAGGTGGCTTCACAGATACCCAGTATCCGGTTTGTCAGGTCCCTTGGGGCTGACCATAGAGATGCCTGCTTACGGATCCCAAAAAATTTTAAATATAGACATGCTGGCCTTTTTTTTCCTTTTGTTAAAAATGATTGATTGTAGGAACTTTCTTAAGATGGTTCCATTTCAATATGTGTGGTTAATATTCCCAGTGAGATGCCAACTGGTGAGAACTAACTTTTTGTTTGTAGGTAGATGTCAACTGGAGATAGCTTTTTGGTTGGGGATGGGAGTTGTGTCCACTACTTGACACCAGCATTGGGATGCTTTAAGACTTAAACCTGTGCAGTGCTTGAGCATGCTGCCATATGTATTCATATGTGCATCAAAACAACTGTGTACCAACAACTTTGTTCCCCAGTTTTCTGTGCTGGCATACATATACATATATGCACATGTATATTTACTCAGGAAGAGGGGAATCATTTGTGTTAGGATTGTGCAACATAGTTACAGGGCAGGTTCAAAGATCACGCCATGCAACTGGTTCCACCGGGGAGGTTTATTAAGGGAAGAGGGAAAGGGTCACAGAGACCATCTCTGGGAAGGGCATACATACATTAGAATATATATGTGGGGGAAATCCAAGATGGTAGCACCAAGAGGACACTGTGTCTGATGAGCAGGACAGCAGTGATTGCACAGTGACCAACAGAACGAACTCTGGGCCCCAAAACACCAACGATTGTGTTTTCCCAGCTGAGAGGAAACCCCACAGTGTGGGAGGCAATCAGGTCCATAAGTAAACCAGGAAGAGTTTCTGTGTCCCGGCAGGCACTCAGTCACCAGCTCAGAGCCACACCCCTGCATGCTCTGATCATCATCCCAAAACCAGAGACTGGGATTTCCTGTAGAGAGAAAACCCCACGGTAAAGGAAGCAATCAGGACCAATCTCAGGTCACCCAGACAAACCCTGGAAAAGGTCCTGGGCTCTGGCAGGTGCTCAGCCACCAGCCCAGAGACCTGCCTGCATGCCCGACTCACCTTCCCAGACAGAAGTGTGGGCGGCAGACCACCAGAGAATGGGTTTCTCTGTTGGGAGGAAACCTCATGGTGAGAAAAACATCAAATCTGACCTCGGAGCACTCAGCTGAACCATCCCCAACCCCTGGGAAAGTTCTCAGGAAAGGCTCCCAGGTTCCTGCAGGCTTTCAGCAGCCAGCTTGGAGCCACTGCTTGCACCTGGATGCTCTACTCACCATCCCAAACTGAACTGTGGACCCCTAAACACCACAGACTGGGTTTCCCTGTTGGGAGGAAACCCCCACGGTGAGTGGAAACATTAGGTCCTACCTCAGGACACGCAGCTCTACAAAAGTTTCTGTGCTCCAACAGGCTCCAGGCTCTAGCCTCCTGCTTCGTGTATGAGTGCTGCACTCACTTCCCACTGATTACCGCTTGAGTAGTAGGTCACAGAGCTCCAACCTCAGACCCAGAGGAGCCTAGGATAAGCCCTGAACACTGTAACAAGACACAACCTGTCTCCCTAGCTAAAATGACCAAACCATGGGGCTCCCTGCTTCTTCAAGAGGGCTATGCCCACCAAACACAGAATAAAAAAAGCATCAGACTACTAAAGTAAGAGCGAGAAACTCAGCAGCAGGGCAGCTATCTCCAGAACTTCTCCCGGTAAGAGGAGAGCCTCTCTGACTACCAACAACCACCACACAGGTCCATACACCTGAGGTGAGCTGTGGTAATTCTTGAGAAGCACTGGCCATTCGGTGAAAATACCCAAAAGGCTGGGGAGACTTCCTTAGGGAACAACCATCATCCTGCCTAGGGGGTTATCCCATACCAGGATTCCAAGAGGTACCAGAAACTAACAGCCAACACCTGAGACAGCAAGATGGGTAGAAGCCAGTAAAGCACAACCAACCAAAGCCAAAGCAATATGGCATCTCTAGAACCCAGTTATCCAGGGGCAAGCAGCTCTCGACATTCTATCAAGAAGATGACTTTATATCTATGCTTATGAAGAGGATAATGGAGGACACAAATAAAATGTATAAAGAAGTAGAGGAAGATAAAGTAAAAAATATTATGGCCATTCTTAAAGAAATACAGGAAGATGCAGCCAAATAGTTTGAGGCCTTCAGAGAGGAAATAATTAAGTCACTAAAAGAAATAAAAGAAGCAAGAATGTTCAAACAAACAGCTGAAGGGACTGAAGGAAAAACAGGAAAATACAGTCAGACAGGTGAAGGAAATCAACAAAACAGTTCAAGGTCTGAAGATAAAACTGAAAAAACTTAAAGAAAACACAAAGGAAGGATATCATAGAGAGGAAGAACTTAGGGAAGAAAACAGGAATTACAGAGGTAAGCAGAACCAATAGACTGCAAGAAATGAAAGAAAGAATCTCAGGTGTAGAATATACAATAGAAAAAAAATCGATGTATCCATAAAAGAAAATGTTAAACCTAAAAAGTTCCTGACATAAACCTTTCAAGAAATCCAAGCCAACATGAAAAGACACAATCTAAGAATAATAGGAATAGAGAAAAAGGAAGATTCCCATCTCCAAGACCAAGAAAATATTTTCAACAAAATCATAGAAGAAAATTCCCCCAACTTAAAGGAGAGATCTATAAGCATACAAGAGGCTTACACAAGACCTAATAAATTATACCAGAAAAGAAAATCTTCCCAGCACATAATAATCAAAACAGTAAGTGTACAAAACAAAGAAAAAATACTAAAAGGCCAACTAATATAAAATGGCAAACTCATCAGAATCACACTTGACTTTTCAACAGAGACTATGAAAGCCAGAAGAGCATGGATGGATATCATGGAGACCCTAAGAGAATACAGATGTCAGCCCAGGCTACTATACCCAGCAAAACTCTCAGTCCTCATAGATGGAGAAAACAAAATATCCAATGACAAAAACAAATTTAAGCAATACCTACCCACAAATCCAGCATTACAGAAGATACTAGAAGGAAAAATACAATCCAGGAGAGCTAGCTACAGTCAGGAAAACACAGGAAATAAATAACCTCACTAGAGCAAAGCTAAAAGTAGCCAAGCACACAAACACACTAATATAACTAACAGCAAAATCAAAAAATCTAACAGCCACTGGTCATTAATTTCCACATCAGCAGACTCAGCTCTCCAATAAAAAGTCACAGAGACCAACAGAATGGAAACATAAACAAGACCCAACAATCTGTTGTATACAAGAAACACACCTAAGTCACAAAGATAGACATTACCTGAGAGCAGAGGGCTGGAAGATGGTTTCCCAAGCATATAGACCCAAGAAAAAAGCAGGAGTAGCCATTCTAATACCTAATAAAATAAATTTTCAACCAAAATTAATCAAAAGAGATGGGGAAGTTCGCCTTATATTCGTGAAAGGAAAATTCCACCAAGAAGACATCATAATTCTGAACATTTATGTCCCAAATATAAGGGCACCACATTTGTAAAAGAAATACATATAAAACTTAAACCACACATAAATCCACACACATTAATAGTGGGAGACTTTAACACCTCACTCTCAACAAAGGACAGATCAACAAAACAGAAATTAAACAAAGAAACAATGAATCTAACACAGGTCATGAATCAAATGGACCTAACATCTACAGAACCTTTCACCCAAATACAAAAGAATTTACCTTCTTCTCAGCACCTCATGGAAACTTCTCCAAAATATATCACATACTTGGTCACAAAGCAAGCCTTAACAGATACAAGAAGATTGAAATAATCTCTTGTATCCTATTTGACCACCATGGACTAAAGCTGGATCTCAACAACAGAAATAGCAAAAAACCTACACTCATATGGAAACTGAACAACTCACTACTCAATGACAGCTGTCTCAGGGAAGACATAAAGAAAGAAATTAAAGACTTCTTAGAATTCAATGAAAACAAAAGCACAACATACCCAAAATTATGGGACACAACGAAAGCAATGCTAAGAGGAAAGTTCATAGCAGTAACTGCCTTCAAGAAGAAATTCGAAACATCTCATACAAGGTTTGCCTGAAATCCCTAGGAAAAAAAAACAAAAACAAAAACAGACACACCCAAGAGGAGTAGACTGCTGGAAATAAATTCAGGGCTGAAATCAATAAATTAAAAACAAATAAAACAATTCAAAGAATCAATGAGACCAAGAGCTGGTTCTTTGACAAAATCATCGAGATAGACAAACTCTTTTTTTTTTTTTTTTCAATGCAGTTTATTCAGGAACATTGAACAATCCTCGGACCCCGGGGAAAGCCAGCCCACAGCTTAAATAGCCTCTGGGTAGCCAACCCAGGCGTGCCACGGGGGCAATGCAGATAGGTCCACCTACATGGAAGCAAGCCAGATCCTCGGCCTTAGCCAAATGTGGAGTTGTTCGTGACAGAGAGCACTCACCATCGGGAAGGTGGAAGGCGGAAACCAGCTCCATCTTTAAGGCATAGCATTCCGCAGCTCTCTACAGTTCCCCCTTTTTGTTTTAGACGCATCAGGCAAGAGTAGATAGACAAACTCTTAACCAAATTAACTAAAAGGCAGAAAGTCTCTATCCAAATCAGAAATCAGAAATCAAATCAGAAATCAAAAGGGGACATAACAACGACACTGAGGAAATACAAACAATTATTAGGTCTTACTTCAAAAGATCATACACTACAAAATATGAAAATCTAATTGAAATAGATGATTTTCTTGAGTGATTCCACTTATGAAAGCTGAATCAAGACCCGGTAAATCAATTAAATAGTCCTTTATCCCCTAAGGAAAGAGAAGCTGCCGTCAAAAAGCTCCCATCCAAAAAACAGCCCAGGACCAGATGGTTTCAGCATAGAATTCTAACTGACCTTCAGAGAAGAGTTAACATCAATACTCTTCAAACTATTCCACAAAATAGAAACAAAAGGAACATTACCAAACTCATTCTATGAACCCACAGTCACCTTGATACCTAACCCTCACAAAGACCCAACCAAGAAAGAGAATTTCAGTCCAATCTCCCTTATGAACATTGAAGCAAAAATACTCAACAAAATACTAAAAAACTGAATCCAAGAACACATCAAAGATATCATTCACTATGACCAAGTAGGCTTCACCCCAGGTATGCAGGGGTGGTTCAATATATGGAAATCCATCAATGTAATCCACCATATAAACAAACGAAAAGAAAAAAAGTGATAATCTTCTTAGATTGTGAAAAAGCATTTGATAAAATCCAATATTTGTTTATGTTTAAAGCCCTGGAGAGGTCATGGATACAAGGCACTTACCTAAAAAAGTAAAGACAATATCCAACAAACCTTTAGCCAATATCAAAGTAAAGGGAGATAAATTTAAATCAATCCCACTGAAATCAGGGGGATCATATCCCAACTGTCGCCCCCACCCTCATGCCCTCCCAATCCCAGCCTTCCTCCCTCCCTTCCCCAGTCCACTGATACGGGAGGACCTCCTCACCTTCCATCTGACCCTGGTCTATCAAGTCTCATCAGGAGCGGATGCATTGTTTTCCTCCATGGCTTGATAAGGCTGCCTGCCCCCTGACCTGGGGGGAGGGCTGATCTAACAGACAGCCACTGAATTCATGTCAGAGACAACCCCTGTTTCCCTTACTAGGGAGCCCATTTGGAGACTGAGCTGCCATAGAATACACAATGTTTGGTTTGAGAGAGGACATTTCTCTCCTTAACAAGACAAAGAACACAGAGTCCTAAGAACCAAGGATCTCTCATCCTGCTGTACTTCTTAAACTAATAAATTAAAATGGGAATTGAACCCTGATGGCCAGAGTTGTCTCAGTTTTGCCTTCCAACCTGTTTACAACTTTCTTCTTTCGGCAAGTACAAAAGAAAGCGTGCCAATAGGAATGAGGAACAATAATTGTTAGCAAGTCCGAGAATGTGTAAGCTCCTCCACTCTGCTGAGAGGCTTTTCTTTACATTGACTGAAATGTTCAGGGCCAGACTTCAGAGAAAAAGGATTGTTCATCAAAATCACACCTCACTGATGCTTCATCTGTCAAGAGTGCAAGCACTGGACAGGGAAGATATAATTCAATAAAAACACAGTGATTTATCTGCCAATAAAAACAGTGATTTTTAAACTGAAAAACAAAACAAAAACTGCTGTGTAGGATTGGAAATAGGGGGAGAAGGAGACATCTCAGCATCTTCTCACTGCTCATCAGATTGAAGAATTTCAAGGTACCATATTATAGTCTACTGAGCTCACTGAGGTTTTCCTTTTCTTTTTTATGAAAAAATCCACCAAGTAAGATTTTATAGTATCAGCACATAGTTACTTAGTATCCAATGTTTGTATTAATTGTTTCTTTTACTAATATAAAGTTGTTCTCAGTCTACCATTTCCTGTGATTTTCTAGGCTGCTCAGCTTCTCCTTGCAGCCATATATCTTTTTGTTTGTTTCAGTATGAAAATAATACCAGGAAGTACTAAGTATATCTAATATGTTGTCTTGTGAATACTCAAGATCTCAAACTATTAATGCTTACTTTTCCTTTGTTTGAAAGGTAATTTAAAAAAAATATTTTGGGTCATGAAAACTATATAGCATGTAATAAAGACGGGGCTTGAGAAACAGAGATACATGAATTTGTACACCAGTTTTGCATTTTCCATGGACAAGTGATTCAACCCCTGAATCCATTTTTTTTATCAATGACCTCTCAAGTTCATTATAAAGGTTAGATGATAAAACTTACACAAAGCAGCCAATTAGAAGTAAGCACAAATTTGTATTTCTTTTCTCTGTCACAGAAATAGCATCTTATAGAAGAATTACATGAACGTGGGTACCAGTCAGTTCACTGAGTCTACATACTTTATACTGGGCCAAAGAAACAGCATTGATATTCCAATATCATTAGCTATAACAGTAGATGTGAATTTTATTAACTCATTATATAAAATCTTGTTTTACATTTTCTATTGAAGAAAATAGACTGTGATTGGTTTCATTATATATTGTTATAAATAATGTATATGTCTTTTCTCCTTGAATTCATCTATTAAAAACAAAAACTATGACAAAATTATCTTTCGATAGAGTTAAACATTGAAATTTTACAGATTTGTTTGTACTCCATTTAGCCTGAAGTAACTGCAGAAACCAAGAAAGTAAAAATGGGTCCACTGCTGAGAAAGGTGGGGGTAATGAGCATTAAAAAGTGGAATAGCAGGGTACAAGTGATCTGATTAGGAAAAGGCGAAAGGGGGCATCTTTAGGGAGGAGGAGGGAGATAAATACATAAAAAGGATAGAAGAAGGTAAAATAACAATAAGAACATCTTAAAAAGAAACAAGGAATCGTACCTTTTATATAAATCTGAAATATAAGCACATAATTATATATATATATATATTTTATTTAAGCTGATGGTATAACAACCAAAGACTAGTTAACAACAACAACAAAACCCCCAAATACCAGAGATAAGAAACTTTCTTTAGAGTTGTTGGATCAGGGCTATCTTAGAGTCTCCCAAAACATATAGCATACTGCTGTTGCTCTTGGTTACTTCCCATATGTGAATGGGAAGTCCCCTTCCCTGAAGACACAATGAATTCCAGAATCATGGTCCAGAGATCTCTGAGCTGAGACTTATCTGAATGCTTCCTTCCTGAGGATTAGCTTCCATGGTACCAGAAGTAGCCATATAAGCTTTCAAAGGAGGGAAGCAACCTACCAAGCTATAAAGCCTATTAATCATTTCATGCTAACCAACACAGCATGATAACTCTAAGGGTGCAATAGTGGTACACATACCTTGAAAGTAACAGTTTTCTGACTGAGAGATATTGTAAGATCCAATAAACAAGAGGAGAATAATGCCTGGTACTGGAAACTTAATCAACTACTCAGTGCTAGTGAAGTCATGGATATCAGAGGAGAAGTTACATCTACTACTGTATTAAACGAGCATAATTCTTAACAACAATCTAAACATTTTTCTTTGTAACCATAGCTAAGTGTAGTCTTCACTCTTCATCAAGGAAATTTCCCTTTGCAACAGAGGAGTCCACTAAGAAAACTAGGAGCAAACAAAATACAAAGTTGTGGAGCCCAGTCCCAATGGAAACATCTACAAAACACAACTGCATGTAAGGCTCAGGAGACACTGGAAAATATGAGGTCAAAAGATCAGGGAGTTTCCTGGAATATTGTGTCTCCTAGTAATATTAGGAGCTGCATGCATAGGGTCTCACCAACATGACTGTCCTTAGGTAAGCTGAACTAAAAGGAAATCAATGAACATGGCAAAATGAACTGTGAAAAGCACACCTTGCTTCAAGCCTAAGCAAAATCTACTACAGGAAACTAAGGAATGCTGAGACAGGGAGAAGGAGTATTTCCCAAAGGACAGCACAGCAATTGTTTATTCAATATCAAATGGTCAGTCTTAAAAACATACATACAAATAATGTACAGGGTGAACAAGTTATATTTAGAAATGCACATGTTTGTGTGTGTATACAATTGTGTAAACAACAACTAATGAAAAGAAAGCCCATGGATTTGTAGAAGGCAAGGAGTATATATGGAAGGGTTTGAAGGGAGAAAAAGGAAGGGAGAAATGTGAATATAGCCTAACTTTGGGCAGAGTGCATGGAATTTTATGAAAGAAGAGAGAGATAAAAAGACATGGAGGGGACAGGAGCTCCAAAAGGAGAATAATAGAGCCAAAAACTGTGCCCTGGGGGTCCTGCAGAGACTGATACCCCAACCAAGGTCCATGCATGGAGAGGACCTAAAACCCCTGTTCAGATGTAGCCCACAGACTCAGTCTCCAAGTAGGTTCTCTAGTAAGGGGAACAGGGACTGTCTCTGGCATGAACTCAGTGGCAGTGTCTCTGATCATCTCCCCCTTGGGGATGCAGCTTTGCCAGCCCACAAAGGAAGACAATGCAGATAGTCTTGATGAGACCTGATAGGTTAGGGTCAGATTGAAGGGGAGGAGGACCTCCCCTATCAGTGGACTAGAGGAGGGGCATAAGAGGAGAAGAGGAAGGGATGGAGAGATTGGGAGGAGACAAAGGAGGGGGCCACAGTCAGGATACAAAGTGTATAAATTGTAACATATAATTAATTGAAAATTTAAAAAAATATTTAAAAAAGAATTTATTTCAACTCAAATCATAATTAGGCTATAGCATTCACCTTAAACCATTTACCTATTTAGCCTTATTCTCCTGCTTGCAAAAACGCTGTAGGAGAGTCTGTCATTGTATATTAAGAGTGAAACAATATTATCCTTCTGGTTATGCCTGCATAAATGACAGTCTCCTAGAAAAGGAGATTCACATCTGGAATAAGAATTCATAAAGACAAGCCAAGGAAATTAAAAACAAAATGAAAAGACTCAGGATATCAATCATGTTTGCCAGTACTTGTTCCTGGAGTACTGAATTAAAATATTTCTCCATGTTGAGAAATAAAATGAAGATCAACAGTATGATTTTAGATCATTTTATTTTCTTCATCTGAAAGCAAATAAAAAGTCATGATCATAGAATGAAGAGAATGAGATAAAACAAGAATTCATTATTTGGTGACTAATGCATTCCAGGGACTTATATTATTATCTAAATACCCTTGTGTATTAGGGACATGTAGTCTTACAGAACTCAATATCTTTTTTTCTTTTTTAAAAATGTATTATTTATTATTTATTACAATTTATTTACCCTGTATCCCAGCAGTTGCCCCCTCCTACATCTCCTCACCATCCCTCCCTACATCCCTTAATTAAGAACATACAAAATGGACCTAGTCCACAGGCCTAGTTCTATTTCTAACTCATGAATATTATCAGCCACCTCCTGTGATTTTAAAAACAATGTGAGGAAAAACTGTCAGAATTTTGAGAGTGCTTCATGCTCTTCCAGAAATCCCAAGTTTGCTTCATAATACCCACATCAGATGGCTCACAGCCACCTCTGATACCAGCGCTAGGGGATCCAGCACTCTCTTCTAGCCTCCAAGGCACCGGCACATATATGATGTGCACTCTTACAGAAACATACTTCTACATGAATAAAAAGAAATTAAAATGCTTCAAAAGAATGTTGTTGGGTAGCACCCCTCAGAGGACAACTCTGACAGGCTCCTTTCTGCAAGTTTAGCAGAGTATTGTTCATAGTTTCAGGGGTTGGCCCTTTTCGATAGGGTGGGTCTTGGGTTGGGCCAAGCATTAGCTGGGCATTCCCTCCATATCCACTCTATCTGCTCTTTATTTATCCCGGTATATTGTGTAGGCAAGGTAAATTTTGGCTCGAAGGTTTTGTGTGTTGGTTGGTGTTTCTTTCCCTCTGCTAGGGAAGTAGACTAGTTAGTGGGTATCGTCTTCAGTTTCTATGGCCTCTGTTTTTAAAAGTACCACTCATATACTCCCGGGAACATACCCTGACTTATATCTCCAGGTTGTCACAGAGATAACCCCACCCTCAGCTTTTGTTTTCTCTACAGGTCTTCTGTTCTCTTGTACTCGCTCTGCCCAGGTCTATTTTCCACCCTCTTAACTCTCTGTGCCCCCTCTCCTACCTTGTTTCCTCTCTTCAGCTACTACTCCTGTCTATTCTATCTCCCCATCCGAGTGAGATTTATGCATCCTCCCTTGAATCCTCTGTGTTATTGATCTTCTTTGGGTCTGTGCCTTGTAATATGTTTATCACATACTACATGGCTGAAATCCACTTATAAGTGAGTATATACCCTGCGTGTCTTTCTGTTTCTGGGTTACCTCACTCAGAATGATCTTCTCTAGTTCCCAGCATTTGCCTGCAAATTTCATAATTTCCTTGTTTTTAATAGCTGAGTAATATTCCATTATGCAAATGTGCCACAGTTTATTAGTTCTTCTGTTGAGGGACATCTAGGTTGTTTGCACACTCTGGATATAGTAAATAAAGCTGCAATGAACATAGCTCAGCAAGTGTCCTTGTTGTATGGTGGAGCATCTTTTGGGTATATGTCCGGTAGTGGTATAAACTGGGTCCTGAGGTAAAGCTAGTCCTAATTTTCAGAGAAACTGCTAGATTGATTTCTAAGTAGTTGTGCAATTGGTGGAGTGGTCCCCCTTCTCCACACCCTCTCCAGAATGTGCTGTCATTTGAAATGATCTTAGCCCTTCTGACTGGTGTGAGATGGAATTTCATAGTCATTTTGATTTGTATTTTCCTGATGATTAGGAAAGTTTGGCATTTTATTTTCTATGGCTTAAATTGTATTTTATTCTTTTTTTCTATGTTTTTTTTTTCAATTTATTCACTATATATCCAGATTGAAAACTCCTCCTTCTCACGGGCCCACCTTCCCTTCTTATTTCCCCCTACCTCCTTCCCCTAGTCCACTAAAAGGGGGAGTTCTCCTCCTCTCCCATCCGCCCATCGCTTATCAAGTTTCATCAGGACTGCCTGGATCATCTTCCTCTGTAGCCTGGTAAGTTCTCATTGTCAGGAGCAAGTGATCAAAGAGCAGGCAGTCAAGCTCATGACAGAGGAATCCCTGCTCCCCTTACTCAGGGACCCATGTGGACAATGAGCTGCCGATTGGTTACATCTGAGCAGCAGGTCTAGGTCCTTTCCATGTGTAGTCTGAGGTTGATGCATCAGTTTCTGCACCATTCAACAAGGACATTTGCTCAACTATGTTCATAACAAGTTTATTCATAATAGCCAGAACCTAGAAAATACCTAGATTTCCATCAGTGGATGAATGAATACAGAAATTATGGCACATTTATACAACGGAATAGTACTCAGCTATTAAAAAACAAGGATATCATAAAATTTTCAGGCAAATGGGTGGAATTAGAGAAGATAATCCTGAGTGAGGTATCCCAAAAATAGAAAGACAGGCATGGTATACACTCACTTATAAGCTAATATTAGCCATATAATATAGGATAGCCATACTAAAATCTATAGACCTAAAGAAGCTAAACAACATGGAGTACCCTAGAGAAGATGCTTACATCTACTTCATAGTGGCAAACAGGATAGACACCAGAAGCCGTGGACCTATATGTATGATCTAGACCTAGGCCCCCTAAAAAGATGTAACAAATAGTCAGCTTAGACTTCATGTGGGTTTTCTAGTAAGGGAAGTAGGGACTGCATTGGACACAGACTCATTTGACAGTGTTTTCATTACTTCCTGCTGGCAAGACTGCCTTGGCAAGCCACAGGGGAAGAGCACATGCTCAGTCTTAAATCAACTTGAGCTAGGCTACATAGGAAAGGAAGCTCCTTTTCTTAGGCAAAGCGGGGGGGAGTTGTGTAGAGGGAAGGAAGAGAGGGTAAAATTGGGAAGGGAGGAGGGATAGGACTACAATCAAGATGGAAAGCAAATTAAAAAAATTAAAAACAAAACTGAAAAAAAAATAGAAACAGCTGTGTTAACCTTCCATTTCTGTGATGAAATATGAGGTTAAAGAGAGAAACTATTAATCTGTGTCTTTTTATTAGAAAGTTGAGTCTATTGATGTAGATAGATATTATTGACCAATGAATGTTAGTTTTTTTATTTTATTTTATTTTTTATTGTGGAGTTGGTGACAGCACATACTGGAGAGGATGTGGAGTAAGTGGAAACTCCATCCATTGTGGGTGGGAATGTAAACTTATAAAACCAACTTTGGAAATCAATTTGGTACTTTCACAGACAAATAGGAATAGTGCTACTTCAAGACTCAGCTATACCACTCCTGGGCATATATCCAAAAAATGCTCAAGTATACAACAAGGACATTTGCTCAACCATGTTTGTAGCAGCTTTATTTGTTATAGCTAGAATCTCAAAATAACCCAGGTGTCCCTCAACCGAGGAATGGGAACAGAAATTGTGGTACATTTACACAATAGAATACTACTCAGCTATTAAAAACAAGGAAATCATGAAATTTGCAGGCAAATGTATGGAACTAGAAAAGATCATCCTGAGTGAGGTAACCCAGAAACAGAAAGACACACATGGTATATACTCACTTATAAGCAGTTATTAGCCATATAATATAACAAGGAGGACCCTGGGGAAAATGCTTAATTCTCATTGAGAAGACGAAACAGGATAGACACTGGAAGAAGTAGAAGAGAAGGAACAGGAGTGGAGCCTACTAGAGAGGGTCCTCTGATAGACTCTATCCACCAGGGGATCAAAGGCAAACTTTGGACAGAGTTCAGGAAGTCTGATGGAAGAAGAGGATATGAAAGGACTGGGAGGGGACAGGCGCCACACAAGGAGACCATCAAAAAAAAAAAAAAGACCCAGAAGTGATTGCAGAGACTGATGAACCAACTAAATAACATGCATACAGAGGACTAGACCCCCTGCTCAGATGTAGCCCATAGACTGCTCAGTCTCATGCGGGTCCCCTAGTAAGGGGAGAAGAGACAGTCTCTGACATCAGCTTGGTTGCCTGCTTCTTGATCACTTTTTCTTGGTGGGGTGACCTAACCAGCCCACAGAGGAAGAGGATTCAGGCAGTCCTGATGAGACCTGATAGGCTGGGGTCAGACAGTAAGGGAAGAGGACTTGGGAAGTGGACTAAGGAAGAGGGATAGGGGAGGTAGAGAGAAGGATGGTGGGGCATGGAGGAGATGAGGAAGGGAGCTACAACTGGGATACAAAGTGAATAAATTGTAAATAATAATAATAAAAGGAAAAAAAAGAATAAAGCTGTGTGGCCAGAATTTTGATTGCTAGTGTGGAAATTCCAGAAAAACAGAACAACAGTCTTGAGACCTCAACCCTTCAAAGCACGTTCTTGGAATGTAGTTTTGTGCTCCTAGGTGAGTAAATAAAAATGTGTTTGCTTCAGATTACCCACTGACATTTGTTACTGTAACTCAGACATTCTCGGCTTGTCCTTTTGACTGTATACAACTTGAATTCAAGTCAGGTTTGCTCATATGACCTTGTCTGATACTCTAAATGAAATTTACTATTTCCTGAAAAAAAAATAGGAACTATTTAATTGGCTTCTAATTTCAAAGGCGTTAATTCCAGTTTGGTTGTTTCCATTGCTTCTGTTCATGTGGTGAGATAGCATATTGCAAGAGAAAAGCATGTTGGAAAAAGCTGCTCACTCCTGATGGCAAGGCACTGGGGATGAGTTAGAGAGTTTTGGGGACATAATATTAAAGTTCACTTGACTCACAAGACTATTTAAAGCTGTTCCCCTCACAACTAACTTCTTCCAACACCAGCTATTAATAACCCTTTCAGCTATCAACTCATCAATGAGTTAATTAATTATTGAAGTTAAAAAAAATTGTGACCCTATGCATTTCAATAGTGTTACTGACAGAGAGCAACTTTTCAGCATCTGTGAGTCCTTTAGGGAGTGGTTCATGTCCTAACCACAACAGAGCATCAATTAGAAGAATACTTAAAACTGAAATCAGTACCCAAATGCCACTTGCTAAAGGATAGTTTGCAAAATGACCATTTCACCAAAGTGATAATTTGCTGGATTAAGCAATTTACCAAAACCTATAGTTTGTGTTTAAAGGAAAAATATTTTAAATGAATATATACATACATATATTCATTATATAAATATTATATATATATATATAGTATGCATCCATTTGAGAATATGGTTAAGGTTTGTAGACATTTTCATATACATTTCTTATGAATGATAAAAATGATTGGACTCAAAAGGGTTATGTTTATCTATGTTCCTTAGATTTTGACTTAACGGTTCTTAAAATGTTGCTAAGAGGAATATATAGTACATATTAATTGGATACACTTAAGACTGTTCCTTAAGACGTACTTATGGCATCAATGGAATTACAGAATTTCAAAAAGTGATCCTGCAAGTTTTCATGTGACTAGAAACCACTCAGAATAGTAACATGAACCTTTATGTGCACCGTTTAAGATCAAGTTAAGATGCAGATTCTGCACCTACAGCTTTGTATAGAACTTCAGACTGTGCATTTCTAACAAGCTCCAAGTCACGGATTTTCTATCAGATCACATTGTGAATAGATTTAAGTGAAAGTAGCTTTCAGTGGGTTGATATGTTGTTAACCAAATTAAAATCACACATATGTGACATATTTTACCCTCTCAATTAAACTGACCTTTGTTTTAGAAATTCTGTATAAAGAAGATTTACCTTAGCTATTAATACAACTAATGTTTAAACAGATATAGCTTTGGATAAGAAGACAAAAGCAAAAAAGATACTTTATTTTGTCACTAAACTAAACAGTCTGAGGAAAGCAGTGATACCAGCTGCTGTACTGTCTAAGCCTGCCTGAGCTCTCAGAATAAAATATGTTCATACAATTTTTAGCAGTTAGAAACATGCATACTTTTAGTTATTGCATAATGATGGAGCTTTAGCAATTCACTGACAACTTGAAGTACCTGTTTTTATTGCATTTGATTAAATATGTTCATGGTAGAGTTTTTGAAAACTGGGATAGAGATGTGTTATTCATTATAATTTTGACCTAATTTATCTTGATAAAATTTACCACTGCTATCAGAAAAAAATGCACATTATCATCTACGGCTGTGAAAAATAGAAAATACTGATAATATTAAATTTCACTTGTAGAAAAGTGGTTTTCTTTTTTTTAGAGTATATATATTTTTTTATTTTATTTTATTAATTACACTTTATTCATTTTGTCTCCCCCCATAAGCCCCTCCTTCCTCCCCTCCTGATCCCACCCTCCCTCCCCTTTCTGCATGCATGTCACTCCCCAAGTCCACTGATAGGGGAGGTTCTCCTCTCCTTTCTGATCTTAGTCTATCAGTTCACATCAAAAGTGGCTGCATTGTCCTCTACTGTGGCCTGGTAAGGCTGCTCTCCCCTCAGGGGGAGGTGATCAAAGAGCAGGGTAATCAGATTATGTCAGAGGCAGTCCCTCTTCCCATTTCTAGGTAACCCACCTGGACACCGACCTGCCGTGGGCTACATCTGTGCAGGGGTTCTAGGTTATCTCCATGAATAGTCCTTGGTTGGAGTATGAGTCTCTGGGAAGTTCCCTGTGTTCAAATTTTCTGGTTCTGTTGCTCTCCTTGTGGAGACCCTGTCTTCTCCAACTCTTACTATTTCCCACTTCTTACATAAAATTCCATTCACTCTGCCTGAGAGTTGACCATCAGGCTCAGCATCTGCTTTGATAGTCTGTAGGGCAGAGGTTTCAGAGGCCCTCTGTGGTAGGTTCCTAGCTTGTTTCCTGTTTTCTTCTTCTGGCTTTCAGAAGCCCTCTGGAGAAGGTTCCTAGGTTGTTTCCTGTTTTCTTTTTTTCTGATGTCCATCCTCTTTGCCTTTCAGGATGGGGATTGACCGTTTTAGTTAGGGTCCTCTCTCTTGCTTAGTTTCTTTAGATGCACAGGTTTTAGTGGGTTTGTCCTATGCTGTATGTCTATATGAGTGAGTATATACCATGTGTGTCTTTTTGCTTCTGGGACAACTCACTCAGGATGATCCTTTCCAGGTCCCACCATTTACCTGCAAATTTCATGATTTCCTTATTTTTCATTGCTGAGTAATACTCCATTGTGTAGATGTACCACAATTTCTGCATCCATTCTTCAGTTGAGGGGCATCTGGGTTGTTTCCAGCTTCTGGCTATTACAAATAAAGCTGCTACAAACATGGTTGAGCAAATGTCCTTTTTGTGTACTTGAGCCTCTTTTGGATATATGCCCAGGAGTGGTATGGCTGGATCTTGGGGAAGCACTATTCCTACTTGTCTGAGAAAGCGCCAGATTGATTTCCAGAGTGGTTATACAAGTTTACATTCCCACCAGCAGTGGAGAAGGGTTCCCCTTTCTCCACAACCTCTCCAACATGTGTTGTCACTTGAGTTTTTGATCTTGGCCATTCTCATGGGTGTAAGGTGAAATCTCAGGGTTGTTTTGATTTGCATTTCCCTAATGGCTAATGAGGTTGAGCATTTCTTTAAGTGCTTCTCTGCCATTCGATATTCCTCTACAGAGAATTCTCTGTTTAGCTCTGTTCCCCATTTTTTAAGTGGATTACTTGGTTTGCTGCTTTTCAGCTTTTTTAGTTCTTTATACATACTGGATATGAGTCCTCTATCAGATAAAGGGTTGGTGAAGATTCTTTCCAAATCTGTAGGCAGTTGCTTTGTTTTGATGACGGTGTCCTTTGCTTTGCAGAAGCTTTTCCGTTTCATGAGGTCCCATTTATTGATTGTTGCTCTTAGAGCCTGTGCTGTTGGTGTTCTGTTCAGGAAGTTTTCTCCTGTACCAATGAGTTCTAGGGTATTCCCCACTAGAAAAGTGGTTTTCAAGACACATGTGCTATATACTAAGTTATAAGTGGATATCACCCATATAATATAGGATAAACATATTAAAATCCTATAGTCCTAAATATACTAAACAAGGAAGAGGCTGAAACCTTATTCAGGAGTGCAAACAGGATAGACATCAGAGGCGGAAAAGACAATGAGCAGGACAGGAGCCTTCTGCAGAGGTCCTCTGAAAGACTCTACCCATCAGGGTATTAAAGGAGATACTAAGACTCATAGCTGAACTTTAGGCAGACTGTCAGAAACCTTATGGAAGAAGAGGGAGCTAGAAAGCCCTGGAGGGGACAGGAGCTTCACAAGGAGAGGAACAGAGCCAAAATCTCTGGGCCCAGAGGGCCAGCAGAGATGGATATTCTCTGAATATGGATATTCAACAAAGGACCATTCATAGAAAAGACCTAGAACCCCTGCTCAGATGAAGACCATTGGCTGTTCAGTTTCCAAGTGGGTTCCCTAGTAAGAGAATCACAGGTTATTCTCTGACATGAACTCAGTGGCCGACTGTCTGCTGACCTCTCCTTGGGACATGCAGCCTTATCAGGCCATGAAGGAAGATGATGCAGCCAGCCTTGATGAGCCTGGATAAGCTAGGGTCAGATAGAAGTGGGGAGGTCCTCTTTTGTCAATGGACTAGGAGAGGGGCATAAGGGGAGAAGTTGGATGGTGGGTTAGACTCAGAAGAGAAAAGGGGGAGCTGCATCTGGATGCAAAGTGAATAAGTTGTAATAATAAATAAATAAATAAATAAATATTAAATAGATGTTGGATGCAAGAAACACACTTCTGCAACAAAGATAAAAACTACCTCAGAGTAATGGACTGGAAAAATGTTTTTCAAGCAAATGGACCCAGGAAACAAGCTGGGGTTGCTATCCTAATATCTAATAAAATAAATTTTCAACCAAAATTACTAAAAAAAAGATGAGGAGGGGCACTTCATTCTCATCAAAGGAAAAATCCACTAGGAGGACATCACAATCCTAAACATCTATGCTCCAAATACAAGAGCACCTGCATTTGTAAATGAAACATTATTAAAACTTAAATCACACATGGATCCCAATATCTTCATAGTGGGAAACTTCAACATTCCACTCTCAAAAATAACAGATCATCTAGACAGAGGTTAAATAGGGAAATAATGGCACCTACAGAGGTCCTAAATCAAATAGACCTAATAGATGTCTACAGAACTTTTTACCCAAACTCGAAAGAGTATACCTTGTTTTCAGCACCTCATGGAACATTCTTAAAAATAAAAAGCTAAAATGATACGCTCAGGATGCGAGGCTAAGCACTGCACTCAGGGTCAGCCGCTTTGGACCCAGAGAAGAGCATGTCTGATTGCATGCGGGTTGATGCCCCAGGTCCCGCCTCTGAGAAAAAGGTATTGGACGGGTCTGATGCTCTTTGGGTGGATGACACCTAAATGAACATCTGTACAAAGTCCCAATTTATTTCTAATATCAGAGATCAGACCTCTACTCTTGCCTGATGCGTCTAAAACAAAAAGGGGGAACTGTAGAGAGCTGCGGAATGCTATGCCTTAAAGATGGAGCTGGTTTCCGCCTTCCACCTTCCCGATGGTGAGTGCTCTCTGTCACGAACAACTCCACATTTGGCTAAGGCCGAGGATCTGGCTTGCTTCCATGTATGTGGACCTATCTGCATTGCCCCCGTGGCACGCCTGGGTTGGCTACCCAGAGGCTATTTAAGCTGTGGGCTGGCTTTCCCCGGGGTCCGAGGATTGTTCAATGTTCCTGAATAAACTGCATTGAAAAAAAAAAATGATCATACAGTAGGGAACAAAGCAAACCTCAACAGATACAAGAAGATCAAAATAATCCCTTATATTATTCCAGATCACCATGGCCTAAAACTAGACCTCAACAACAACAGAAATAACAAAAAGCCTACATATGCATAGAAACTAAATAACTCTACTGAATGACAGTTTTGTCAGGGAAGACATGAAAAGAAAAGTTAGAGATTTCCTAAAATTTAATGAAAACGAAGGTACAACTTACCCAAACTCATGGGACACAATGAAAGAATTGCTAAGAGGAAAGTTCATAGCATTAAGTGCCTCCAGAAAGAAATTTGAGACATCTCACACAAGCAACTTAATGGCACACCTAAAAGTCCTAGGAAATAAAGAAGCAGACACACCAAAAAGGAGTAGACATTTGGAAATAATCAAAATCAGAGTTGAAATCAATTAATTAGAAACAAAGAAAACAATTCAAAGAATAAATGAGACCAAGAGCCTGTTCTTTGAGAAAATCAACAAGATAGACAAACCCTTAGCCAAACTAACTAAAAAGCAGAGAGAAACTATCCAAATCAGAAAAATCAGAAGTGAAAAGAGGGTCATAATCACAGACACTGAGGAAATCCAAACAATTAGGTCTTACTGCAAAAGCTTTACATGCCACAAAATTTGAAAATCTAAACGAAATGGAAAATTTTCTTGATAGATTTCATATACCAAAATTAAATCAAGATCAGGTAAATAGATTAAATAGTCCTATATTTCTCAAGTAAATAGAAGCAGCCTCTGAAAGATTCTACCTAGCAGTGTACCAAAGCAGATCTGAGAATCATAATCAAACCTTTGGCAGGGTGCAGGGATTCATATGAAAGAAGGGGGAGTTAGTATGACCTGGATAAGACAGGAGCTCCACAAGGACCAAATATATCTGGGCACAGAGGTCTTTTCTGAGACTGTTTCTCCATGGTAGCTCAGTATCCAAGTGGGTTCTCTAGTAAGGGGAACAGGGACTATTTCTGACATGAGCTGAATGGCTGGCTCTTTGACCTCCTCCCCTCCGAGGGAGGAGCAGCCCTGCTAGGCCACAGAGGAGGACATGGCAGCCAGTCCTGAAGATACCTGATAAACCAGGGCCAGATGAAAGGGGAGGAGGACCTCCCCTATCAGTGGACTTAGAAAGGGGCAAGGAGGAGATGAGGGAAGGAGGGTGGGATTGGGAGGGAATGAGGGAGGGGGATACAGCTGGGATACAAAGTTAATAAACTGTAGCTAATATTAAAAAAATAAAATAAAAATAAAAATAAAAATAAAAGAAGCAGTCATCAAAATTCTCCCTTCCAAAAAAGCCCAGGGCCAGACAGTTTCAGTGCAGAATTCTACCAGACCTTCAAAGAACAGTTAACTCCAATTCTCTTCAAACCATTCTACAAAATAGAAACAGAAGGGACATTACCAAACTTATTCAATGAAGCCACAATCACCTTTATACGTAAACAACAAAGACCCCAAAAAATAAAGAGAATTTCAAACCTATCACTCTTATGAACATTGGTGCAAAAATACTCAATAAAATACTTGCAAACCGAATCCATGAATACATAAAAGATAGCATCCTCCATGACCAAGTAAGCTTCATCCCAGGCATGCAGGGGTGGTTCAGTATATGGAAATCCATCAATGTAACCCACAATATAAACAAACTAATGGAGAAAAACCACATGATCAGCTCCTTAGATGCCAAGAAAGAATTTGACAAAATCCAGCACCCATTCATATTTAGAGTCTAGGAGAGATAAGGAATACAAGGCACATACCTAAACATAGTAAAGACAATATACAGCAAGCCTATAGCCAACATCAAACTCAGTGGAGAGAAATGTAAATCAATTGCCCTGAAATCAGGGACAAGGCAAGGTTGCCCACTCCATATCTCTTCAACATAGTACTTGATGTCCTAGCTAGAGCAATAAGACAATTATAGGAGATCAAAGAGATACAAATCAGAAAGGAAGAAGTCAAAGTATCACTACTGCAGATGATATGATAGTATGCCTGAGTGACTCAAAAAAATTCTATCAGAGAACTCTTTCAGCTGAGAAACACCTTCAGCAAAGTGGCTGAATACAAAGTTAACTCAAAAAAATCAGTAGCCTTCTTGTATACAAAAGACAAAAGGGCTGAGAAAGAAATTAGGAAAACAGCACCCTTCACAATAGCCACTAATAATATAAAGTATCTTGGTGTGACTAACCAAGCAAGTGGAAGACCTTATCAGAAAAAACAAACAAACAAAATACAAAAAAAAAAAAAAAACTTCAAGTCTCTGAAGAAAGAATTAGAAGAAGATATCAGAAGATGGAAAGATCTCCCATGCTCATGGCTTGGCAGGATTAACATAGTAAAAATGGCCATCTTACCAAAAGCAATCTACAGATTCAATGCAATTCCCATCAAAACACCAACACAATTCTTTACAGACCTAGAAAGAAAAATTCTCAGCTTCATATGGAAAAACAAAAAAGCCCAGAATTGCTAAAACAATCTTGTATAACAACAGATCATCTGGAGGTATCTCCATCCCTGATCTCAAGCTGTACTGCAGAGCAATAGTAATAAAAACTGCATGGTACTGGCATAGAAACAGAATGGTTGATCAATGGAATTGAATAGAAGACTCAGAAATAAACCCACACACTTACGGATATTTGATATTTGAAAAAGAAGGCAAAACCCTACAATGGAAAAAAGACAGCATCTTCAACAAAAGGCGCTGGACTAACTGGAGGCCTACATGTAGATAAATGCAAATAGATCCATATTTATCACCCTGCACAAAACTAAAGTCCAAGTGGATCAAAGACCTCAACATGAAACCAGACACACTAAACCTGTTGGAAGAAAAGTGGGGAAAAGTCTTGAAAACTCTTAGAAAAAAAAAAAAGTTAGGGAGAAAACTTTCTGAACAGCACACCAAGAGAACAGGCTCTAAGGGATAATGCTTCCTCAAGATGCAGCTATAACACTCGTAGGCATACATCCAAAATATGCTTATATTAAACACAGACATTTGTTCATCCATACTCGTAATACCCAGAAGCTGTAAAGAACCCAGATGTCCCTCAGCTGAAGAATGGATACAGAAATTGTGGTACATTTTCACAAAGGAATAGTACTCAGCAATTAAAAACAAGGAAATCATGAAATTTGCAAGCAAATGGTAGGAACTAGAAGCCAAGAAGCAACATGACACACATAGTATATACTCACTTATAAGTGGATATTCGACCTGTGCTGCCTCCAGGACCTGAGGGTCACCACACACGTAACAAATGTTTCTGATACAAACAGATGTGCGAATAAAGGTGATGACCAGGTGATGACATACGTTATCAAGCTATATATAATGTAGGATAAACATATTAAAATCTTTTCACCTAAAAGAAGCTAAGAAAGGAGGAGGACCCTGGGTTAGATGATCAATCCTCACTCAAAAAGGCAAATGGAACAGACATCGAAAGAGGGAGAAAACAGGCATCGGGACAGGATCCTACCACAGAGGGCCTCTGAAAGACTCTACCCAGCAAGGTATCAAAGCAGATGCTGAGACTCATAGCCAAATTCTGGGCAGAGTGCAGGGAATCTTATGAAAGAAGGGGGACATGAAAGACCTGGAAGGCAAAAGAACTCCACAAGCAGAGCAACAGAACCAAAAAATCTGGGCACAGGGGTCTTTTCTGAGACTGATACTCCAACCAAGGACCATTCATGGAGATAACCTAGAAATCCTGCTCAGATGTAGCCCATGGCACCTCAGTCTCCAAGTGGGTTCCCTAGTAAGGTGAACAAGGACTGTCTGTGACATGAACTCAGTGGCTTGCTCTTTCCCCCTGGTAGGGGAGCATCCTTACCAAGCCACAGAGGAAGACAATGCAACCATCCTAATGAGACCTGATAGGCTAGGGTCAGAGGGAAGGGGAGGAGGACCTCTCCTATCAGTGGACTTGGGGAAGGGCATGGGAGGAGATGAGAGAGGAAGGATGGGATTGGGAGGGAATGAGGAAGGGGGCTACATCTGGGATACAAAGTGAATAAACTGTAATTCATAAAAAATAAGTAAATATAAAAAATAATTATAAAGAAAACTATTGTCATTTATAGTAAGTATTCAGTTAAATATTTCAAAAATACAGCTAAACTTTATTTATTTATGTACCTATCTACCTATTTCTTTAGCTATCTATCTATTTATTTATTTGTTTATGTATTTATTTTAGTGTTGTGCCATAACCTTGTCAATATCTCTTAAACACTGGAAGAGCTTCAGATAGTCCAAATACTTAAGTTACATCATAAGGTAAGAAAATCTGAATAACCGTGTACAGTTTTCAGCACTGTGTAGATGCGCTAGTGTTTAGAAAGAGTTATTTCTTTTTCCTGAATATGCCCTTATACAGGAACATAAGTGATGTATGCATTTCTAATTCTTCCTGTTCTTTTGCTTACTTACATGTAGAAGCATCTGTTAAATTGGCATAAATTTTGCATTTAAATTAGAGTAAGGCATACATTCTAAATACATTAAAACCTGAGTACTAGTTTTAAACCATTATTTATCTTAGAACAAAATTGAGATCTTTCCAGACAACAGTTATCTGAACCTTATGTATTTGAACTGGTTTCACATAAATCATTGAACAGGAAATAAATGTGTAAGTTATGGCAATTTAAACTAAATTTATAATCAGTTCAATTCATTCTACTTGACTCTATGGTTATAGTATATAGTTCTATAGTTCTATTTAAAACTGTTGGGATTAGACACAAGACACTTCATGTTTTTTTAAATTTAATTTTATTTATATATTTATTTATTTTAAGTTCAGCTTTCTATTTTTAATGGTCATACTAATTTTCTAAATCCAAATTATACAGAGATAGCAAAAAGTTGAAAAGTTGAACAAGAAACCCATTTGCTGATATATGTGCTTTTAATGTGTGTGCTTATTATATAATGTATGTATATGATACATAAGTAAACATCCCCGGGAAAATAAGCATCATGAGAGCACTCATGCAAATTCTAATCTGTATCCTTCCAGTGAGACATTTGACCTCATATATTAATAAATATATATATATATATATATATATATATATATATATATATATATAATGTTTGGGGTAAACTCATATAGAATCAATCTAAGAGAATAAAACACCATTTTCCCTGTGTGTTTATTCTGGAAATAGAACTCAGGGTATTTTGGATACAGGCAAGTGTTCTGCTACTGGGTTACATCTTCTGACCTCAAGGGAATTATCTTAATTCAGAGCCCAACAAAAAACAAATATCTAGTAAAAGAATGAAAGAAAGAAGGAAAGAAAGAAAGGAAGGAAGAAAGAAGACAAGATCAAAATAGGAAAATAAAGTTAAGGAAATCATTCAATAACAGATAAGTAGAAAGCCTAAAGCCCATAAACCAGACCTGGTTAGATCTAAGTCTGTTAAATGCTCATATTACCATAGAATGAGTTTGTGTTGGAACACATACATATTATCTCTTTCTATTTTTTCTGAAAAAATTAATTTAAATACAGTAATTGAGAAAGATAATAACATAGGAATGACAAAACAAGTGAAAATTAGTAAGGTCAAAAAGCACTTAAAAAAACTTTTGTTTTATTATTTTATGTGTATTTTTGTTTTCCTTGTGGAGCTCCTGTCCCTTCCAGGTCTTACTGTCTTCCCCCTTCTTTCATAAGGTTCCCTACACTCTGCCCAAAGTTTGGTTATGAGTCTCAGCCCTCTGTGCTAGGCTCCTGTCTTGTTTCCTGTTTTCTCCTTCTTCTAATGTCTGTTCCATTTGCCTTTCTGAGTGAGGATTGATCATCTTAGCCAGGGTCCTCCTTCTTGATTAGCTTCTTTAGGTGTACAGATTTTAGTATGTTTATCCTATATTATATGTTTAATACAAACTTATGAGTGAGTATATACCATGTGTGTCTTTCTGCTTCTAGGATACCTCACTCAGGATGATCTTTTCTAGATCCTGCCATTTGCCTGCAAATTTCACGATTACCTTGTTTTTAATTGCTGAGTAGTATTCCATTGTGAAAATATACCACAATTTCTGTATCCATTCCTCAGGAGAGGGACATCTGGGATTTTTAATCCAGAGTTTCTATTCAGTTTGCATCACTTTAGAGAAAAACAGAAAAGAAATAACCAATGGAATAGAGAACGGTTCTCAAAACTATGAAAGTCAGTTTTCTTTTTGTAAGAACTTTGCGAAATTCTATCTACTACCTTGAAGCATGAGTCATATGTAATATACTAGTCATAGATATGTTTAAAAAAAAGAATAACATACTTAAATTGCAATTCAAAGAAAAAATAAATATAACATGCTTTATAATAACCATGTCTTGATATAGGTAAAAACATTTAATGTCTTGTAAGAATATGTTTTGACATATGTAACAAGTTATGTACACAGGTAACTTATAACACAATGAAATAATTGTTTAGGTGTGATATCATTTTACAACTTAGTGAATTAACACCATAGAATACATGTGTGTATTTATTATTCTAACCAGTAAGGATATTGGTGGTTGCAGGCCGACACAGATGAGCTTATCTCTTACTCAAACACACATGCATCAATGCTTTTGAGATGTGATATTCTTGAAAGGTAAGTGCTTGGTAAATTTCCAAAGGGGACCACCAATCAAAATATGATCTCCTTTGATTTTTTTCTGTATACAAGTTTTAATTAATTAATTTGTTCATTTATTATTATTTATTAAAATTTATTCACTTCATTCCCCACTGAAGCCACCTCCTTCATCTCCTCCCAGTCCCACTAAACCTATTCTCCTCTTATGCCCCTCCTCAAGTCCACTGTTAAGGGAGGTCCTCCTCCCCTTCCATCTGATCCTAATATATCAGGTCTTATCAGGACTGGCTGCATTGTCTTCCTCTGTGGCCTGGTAAGGCTGATCCTCCCTCAGGGGGAGGTGATCAAAGAGCCAGCCACTGAGTTCATGCCAGAGACAACCCTTGATCCCTTTACTATGGAACCCACTTGGAAACTGAGCAGTCTATAGGTTTCATCTGAGCAGGGGGTCTAGGTCCTGTCCATGCGTGGTCCTTGGTTGGAGTATCTGTCTCTGCAGGCACTGCTGGACCCATTGATTTTGGCTCTGTTGGTCTCCTTGTGAAGCTTCTGTCCCCTCCAGGTCCTTTAATCTCTCCCTTCTTCCATAAGTTTCCCTGCACTCTGCCCAAAGTTTGGCTATGAGACTCAGCATCTCCTCTGATACCTTTATGGGTAGAATCTTTCAGAAGCACCTGGTGGAAAGTTCCTCTCCTATTTCCAGTCCTCTCCTACTTCTATGTTATCCTGTATGCCCTTCTGAATGAGGTTTCAGCCTCTTCCATAGGGTCCTCCTTGTTGTTTAGCTTATTTTGGCCTATAGATTTTGGTATGTATATCCTATATTATAAGGCTAATATCTACTTATAAGTGTGTATATGCCATATATGTCTTTCTACTTATGGGTTACTTCACACAGGATGATCTTTTCCAGTTTCCACATTTACCTGCACATTTCATGATTCCTTGTTTTTAAATGCTGAGTAGTTTTATGTTGTATAAATGTACCACAATTTCTGTATCCATTCTGCAGTTAAGGTACATTTGGGTTGTTTCTAGATTCTGGCTATTATGAATGAATTAAGCTTCTATGAACCTAGCTGAGTAAAGGTCCTTGTTGTTAAACATCTTTCAGATATATGCTCAAGAGTGTTGTAGCTGGATCTTGAAGTAGCACTATTCTTAATTTACTGAAAAAGAGACAGATTGAGAAATGAGACCAAGCGTCATAAATGGGTCAAACAAAAGAGGAGGATCCCTTATACTAACCCCTCCAGACCACCTGCTGAGCACCTGGAACCACCTGCGCATGCCCTGGACCACCCTATAAGAGAACTGGGGCCCCTCCCCTTGCGCTGCTTCTTCTTCTCTCTCTCTGTCTGTCTCTCTCTCTCTCCCTCTCTCTGTCTCTATCTCTATCTACCTCCCTCTCAGTAATCCCCCCCTTCCCTAATAAACCTCCCGCGTGGAACCGAAAAAAAAAAGAGACAGATTGATTCCCAAAGAAGTTGTACAAGGTAACATTCCCACCAGCAATGGAGGAGGGGCTGCTTACTCTCTCTTTATGTCTTCAACGTAGTTCTTGAGGTCCTAGCTAGAGCAATAAGACAAGTAAAGGAGACCAAGGGGATACAAATCAGAAAAGAAGTCAAAGTATCACTATTTGCAGATGATATGATACTATATATGAGTAACACCAAAAATTCTACCAAAGAACTTCTAGAGCTGATAAACATCTTCAGCAAAATGGCTGGATACAAATTAACTTAAAAAAATCTGTAGCCCTTCTGTATACAAAAGACAAATGGGTTGAGAAAGAAATTAGGGAAACAACACACCACACAATAAATAGCCACAAAGGACATAAAGTTCCTTGGTGTGACTCTAACCAAGCAAGTGAAAAACCCATATGAAAAAAAATTCAAGTCTCTGAAGGAAGAAATAGAAGAAGATATCAGAAGATGAAAAGATCTCCCATGCTCATGGATCTGTAAGATAAACATAGTAAAAATGGCCATCCTATCAAAAGCAATCTACAGATTCAATGCAATTGCCATCAAATTACCAACACAATTCTATACAGACCTTGAAAGAACAATTCTCAATTTCATATGGAAAAACAAAAAACCCAGAATTGATAGAACAATCCTCCACAATAAAAGTTCTTCTGGAGGTTTCTTCATCCCTGATCTCAAAATGTGTTATAGAGTAAGCATAATAAAAACTGCATGGTACTAGCATAGAAACAGACTGGTGGACCATTGGAATCAAATAGAAGTCCCAGAAATAAACCAACACATCTACCAATACTTGATTTATAACAAAGATACCAAAAACCATACAATGGAAAAAGGATAGCATCTTCAACAAATAATACTGGTATGACTGGACGATTACATGTAGAAACATTAAATAGATCCATATTTATCACCCTGCACTAAAATAAAGTCAGTGTGGATCAAAGACCTCAACACAAAACCAGATACACTAAATCTGTTAGAAGAAAGATTGGGGAAAGGCCTTGAAATAATTGGCACAGGGGACAACTTCCTGAACAGAACACCAACAGCACAGGCTCTAAGATCAACAGTCAATAAATGGGACCTCATGTAATTGAAAAGCTTCTGTAAAACAAAGGACACTGTTATCAGAACAAAATGATAGCCTACAGATTGGGAAAAGATTTTCACTAACCCTACATCTGACAGAAGGCTAATATCCAGAATATGTAGAGAACTCAAGAAGTTAAACATCAACAAACCAAGTAATCCAATTGAAAAATGGGGTACAGGGCTAAACACAGAATTCTCAACAGAGGAATATCAAATGGCAGAAGGACACTTAAAGAAATGCTCAATGTCCTTAGTTGTGAGGAAAATGCAGATCAAAACTACCCTGAAATTCCACCTCACACCCCTCAGAATAGCTAAGATCAAAAACTCAAAGGATGACACATGCTAGAGGAGAGGTTGTGGAGAAAGGGGAACTCTTCTCCTTTACTGGTGCGAATGTAACTTTGTATAAATGATTTTTTATAAATATTTTACTTCTAGAAAATTTAGTACAAATCTAATGTCTTACAGAGGTTACTTTTTTAGTAAGGAGTAAGTTTCAGGTATAAATACTTATAAGGAGGATTTTTGTCTGCATGACTGTGCATCAAGACATTAAAATTCATGAGATATAAACCTTTTTTTTCTTTTTTTGCATTTCAGTTCCCTGTTCATTTTAGGATATCTATTGTATTTGCCCCAACAAGTGCAAGTATCATTGTGGATATTAGAAATTCTCTCTCAAGTTTTGAAAGTGATTCTTAGTGGCTAACCTGATCAGTGTTGTGTATCAACCACCAAAAAGGGGAATTATTATTGTTTGTGATACTTCCACAGCCAATAATCTCTACATTTGTTAAAAGATAGAAACCCAGTTTGGAGCTGCTTTTCATTTTAAGGTGTAAGGAGGCTGGAGAGGGTATCAGTCATACAGGAGCTTAAGGACATCTTACTTAGCTGTCAATTCTTTATTGACATTATTCTGGGGTTCAGACATCTCTGATTATAAGAATTTCCATTTATGCAATGTAACATTTTCATTTTCATGTGACTCTTACATAGTAAAGTCACATGATCATTGTTAATATCAAGGCAAGAAAAACTAGTTCTCAGCTCCATATACTAAGTACCCATCTCATGATCGAACACTTAAATACACTTACTAACTCTCTAAGCAAGAGAATTTCTTTTCTCACTTTATAGCTTTAAAGCATTGGAATATCAGCACAAGCCATTTGATGAGACTCTCTGGTTCTACTTAGGGAGAAATAATGGAAATCATTAGAACTAGGAATGCAGTTTCATGATTCTCTCTGACAGGAAGGCAAAATTATTAATGCCTTTAGCTTCTATCGGTGAAGTGCTAATTCCATTTACCTTTTTCTCTTTATATTAGCAAGCATACATAATAAGTGAAATTATTTATTTATAACTGTTCCTTTTTTCTCCCTGCCATTGCTGTGAATTCTCAATGTACTCCCAGTCCAAACTGATGTCATACGGTTTGCTTTGGTGCAAGAATTGTGGTAAAAATTCTGATTATAAGAATTTTAAATTATAAGCCTCACAAAACTATAAAAAGTTTCAAGTGATATTTGTGAAGACATACTCTCTATCTGAAGAAGAAAATTAACTGTTGGACAGCTATTGATGTCAGAATGAAGAGATGTCTGAGGCAGATATGTTAGGAACTGTAGCTAGAAGCTAAGTCAGGTAAACCCAGTCTAATTAATTTAACAACTGTGCCTTTAAATCTATGAGAGAAAAAAAAGAAATATTTGTGTCTTTAAGTTGCTGAAAATTGGTGGGAAAGTGTTTGGAGGGGCCATTGTTATGTATTGTGTTAATTTAAAACATATAAATAATATACTGTAATAGACTGAATATCAAGTGTCCTGATATAAAGCACAGCAGATCAAGTCCTGATTAATAATTAGATGTTACACTTGGGAAAGAGGTTCTGACTTTGAAACCAGTAAGGATGCTTAGAGTTGGAACAGGGTGAGAACTCAGGTGGTCTGAGGTGATGAGAACCATAGAGAATTTTCCTAAGTATGAAAAAAAATCAAATGAACTCTAATAAAACAAGCATCAAATGGGGAAACAGATGCACTATATCAATCATGAGTCTTATTTCAAGAACAGAGAGATCTAAACTCTAGGAGGATGTTGCACAAGTTTCCTTCCCCAAAATTATCAGCTAAGATGTTTCAAAGGAATTATATAACTGATGCCCTGCCCAAAGTAGCCACTCTTTACAATTTATTCTAAAAGTATAACCACTAAAAAACAGGAAATAAAAACAACTAGAAAGAGCAGTAACAACGATATCCCATGTGTCTTAAAGATTGAGAAATAGCTGCAGCAGATAGAAGCAGTTTGGTATGAATTGTAATGGAGCCCATATTGTATTGCTGCTTTAAAGTTAATTAGCACTTACAAAGTTGGTAATGAAACCTGAATAGTCATGCTGGAATGGGGGGGGGGGGCATCATTTACACAGCTGAAGGGATTGCTTGGTTGCCAAATGAAGTCACCATGGAGAACCTTATTAAATTAAGTCTAATGAAGGCATGTAATGAAAGTCCATCAACTATATTTTTAAGATGGAAAGTACTCTGGGATTTGATATACACCTTTCATTTTTCCCCACAAACTGAGATATATAAAGATAAAATTATCCTGCATAAACTTGCACAGTAGCAAATTTGGTTGTAGAGTACAGGATCCCAAGATCCTTCTCTCTCTCTCTCTCTCTCTCTCTCTCTCTCTCTCTCTCTCTCTCTCTCTCCACTTGTTTCCTTTTTCTATATTTTCATCATTCTGTGAAGCTACCTTTCAGAATGTTTTTATTCCTTAATTTCCTACCTAATCATTTACTTGAAAGTTTTATATTTTGTTAAGTAATGGGTAGTAGATTTAGTCCATTAATTTATCCATAACCTTCGAATCTATCAAAAGATTTGAACATTTTTTCTTTTATTACTATTATTTTGTATTTATTATACTTTTTTATTAATTACACTTTATTAATTTTGTATCCCCCCATAAGCTTCTCCCTCCTCCCCTCCCGATCCCACCCTCCCTCCCCTTTCTGCATGCATGCCCCTCCCCAAGTCCACTGATAAGGGAGGTTCTCCTCTCCTTTCTGATCTTAGTCTATCAGTTCTCATCAAAAGTGGCTGCATCCTCTTCTGTGGCCTGGTAGGGCTGCTCCCCCCTCAGGGGGAGGTGATCAAAGAGCAGGGTAATCAGATTATGTCAGAGGCAGTCCCTCTTCCCATTACTAGGTAACCCACCTGGACACCGACCTGCCGTGGGCTACATCTGCGCAGGGGTTCCAGGTCATCTCCATGAATAGTCCTTGGTTGGAGTATGAGTCTCTGGGAAGTTCCCTGTGTTCAAATTTTTTGGTTCTGTTGCTCTCCTTGTGGAGACCCCGTCCTCTCCAGCTCCCACTATTTCCCACTTCCTACACAAAATTCCATTCACTCTGCCTGAGAGTTGGCCATCAGGCTCAGCATCTGCTTTGATAGTCTGCAGGGCAGAGGCTTTCAGAGGCCCTCTGTGGTAGGTTCCTAGTTTGTTTCCTGATTTCTTCTTCTGGCTTTCAGAGGCCCTCTGTAGCAGGTTTCTAGGTTGTTTCCTATTTTCTTCTTCCTCTGATGTCCATCCTCCCCGCCCCTCAGGATGGGGATCGAAAACTCTAGCCAGGGTCCTCTCTCCTGCTCGGCCTTTCTAGATGCACAGATTCCGGTGGGTCCGTCCTACGTTGCATGTCTATATGAGTGAGCATATACCGTGTGTGTCTTTTTGCTTCTGGGACAACTCACTCAGGATGATCCTTTCCAGGTCCCACCATTTACCTGCAAATTTCATGATTTCCTTGTTTTTCATTGCTGAGTAGTATTCCATTGTATAGATGTACCACAATTTCTGCATCCATTCTTCAGTTGAGGGGCATCTGGGTTGTTTCCAACTTCTGGAAACAGAAAAACAGTTTGTAGCAGCTTTATTTATTACAAATAAAGCTATGGTTGAGCAAATGTCCTTTTTGTGTACTTGAGCCTCTTTTGGATATATGCCTAGGAGTGGTATGGCTGGATCTTGAGGAAGCACTATTCCTAGTTGTCTGAGAAAGCACTAGATTGGTTTCCAAAGTGTTCTGTTCAGGAAGTTGTCTCCTGTACCAATGAGTTCAAGGTTCTTTTCCATTTTTTCTTCTAACAGATTTAGTGTGTCTGGTTTTATGTTGATATCTTTGATCCACTTGGACTTCAGTTTTGTGCAGGGTGATAAGTATGGATCTATTTGCATTTTTCTAATGTAGATATCCAGTTAGACCAGCACCATTTGTTGAAGATGCTTTCTTTTTTTTCCTTTGTTTGGTTTTGGTATCTTTGTCAAAGATCAGGTGTCCATAAGTGTGTGGGTTTATTTCTGGGTCTTTTATTCGATTCCATTGATCCACCAGCCAGTTTCTATGCCAGTACCATGCAGTTTTTATTATGGTTGCTCTATAGTACAGCTTGAGATTAGGGATGGAAATACCTCCAGAAGAGGTTTTAGCAATTCTGCGTTTCTTATTATTCCATACAAAGTTGAGAATTTTTCCTTCTAGATCTGAAAAGAATTGCGTTGGTATTTTGATAGGAATTGCATTAAATGTGTAAATTGCTTTTGGTAACATGGCTATTTTTACTATGTTAATCCTGCCAAGCCATGAGCATTGGAGATCTTTTCATCTTTGGATATATTCTTCTATTTCTTTCTTCGGAGACTTGAAGGTTTTATTTTTTGTTGTTTTAATACAAGTCTTTGACTTGCTTGGTTAGAGTCACACCAAGGTACTTTATGTCCTTTGTGGCTATTGTGAAGGGTATTGTTTCCCTAATTTCTTTCTCAGCCCACTTGTCTTTTGTATACAAGAGGGCTATTGATTTTTTTTTTTAGTTAATTTTGTATCCAGCCACTTTGCTGAAGGTGTTTATCAGCTGTAGGAGTACCTTAGTAGAATTTTTGGTGTTACTCATATATAGTATCATATCATCTGCAAATAGAGATATTTTGACTTCTTCCTTTCTGAACAGAATCCCCTTAATATCCTTTAATTGTCTTATTCTTCTAGCTAGGACTTAAAGAACTGTGTTGAAGAGATATGGAGTGAGTGGGCAGCCTTGCCTTCTCCCTGATTTCAGTGGGATTGATTTAAGTTTCTCTCTGTTTAGTTTGATGTTGACTATAGGCTTGCTGTATATTGCCTTTCTTTTTTTTTAGGTAAGTGCCTTGTATTCCTGATCTCTCCTGGCTTTAAACATAAATGAATGTTGGATTTTATTAAATGGTTTTTCAGCATCTAAGGAGATTATCATATAGTTTTTTTTCTTTCCATTTGTTTATATGGTAGATTATACTGATTTCCTTATATAATGCATACCTGGGATAAAGGCTACTTGGTCATGATGGATAATATTTTTGATGTGTTCTTGGTTTCGGTTTGAGACCATTTTGTTGAGTATTTTTGCATCAATATTCATAAGGGAGATTGTCCTGAAATTCTCTTTCTTGGCTGGGTCTTTGTGAGGTTTGGGTATCAAGGTGACTTTGGCTTCATAGAATAAGTTCAGTAATGTTCCTTCTGTTTCTATTTTGTGGAACAGTTTGAAGAGAATTGAAGTTAGCGCTTCTTTGAAGGTCTGGTAGAATTCGGCACTGAAACCATCTGGCCTTGGGTTCTTTTTTGGATGGGAGATTTTGATAACAGCTTCTGTTTCCTTAGGGAATATAGGACTATTTAATTGATTTACCTGGTCTTGATTCAGCTTTTGTAAGTGGAATCGATCAAGAAAATTGTCCATTTAATTTAGATTTTCAAATTTTGTGGCATATAGGCTTTTGTAGTAAGACCTAATGATTGTTTGGATTTCCTCAGTGTCTGTGACATCCCCTTGTTCATTTCTGATTTTGTTGATTTGGATAGTGTCTTTCTGCCTTTTAGTTAACTTGGCTAAGGGTTTGTCCATCTTGTTGATTTTCTCAAAGAACCAGCTTTTGGTTTCACTGATTATTTGAATTGTTTTATTTATTTGTAATTTATTAATTTCAGGTCTGAGTTTGATTATTTCCATCTGTCTACTTCTCTTGGGCGTGTCTGCTTCTTTTTTCCGTAGGGTTTTCAGGTGAGCTATTAATTTGCTTGAATGAGGTGTTTTGAATTTCTTCTTGAAGGCATTTAGTTGAATGTTCCTTTTAGCACTGCTTTCATTTTGTCCCATAAATTTGGGTATATTGGACCAGCACTGTTTCTTAAATGTGCTCTTTTTTTTCTACTGTGTATTTTGGTTTCTTTATAAAAAAATTGATGCCCATAGGTGTGTGAATTTATGACTTGGTCTTTAGTTCAGTTGCATTGACGGATGTGTCTGTTTTGTACCAATGCCATGCTTTTATTTTGTTCTTGTTGTAATTATAATTATTATTATTATTATTATACTATTAGTATTACTGCTATAACTCTGTAGTACAATTGGAGGTCCAGGATAATGATACCCCCAGTAGTTCTTTTATTGTTAAAGATTGTTTTAGCTATCCTATTTGTGTGTATGTTTCCATATGAAGATGAAAATTGTCCTTTCAAGACAATTAAGAAGAATTATGTTGGAATTTTGATGGGGAGTGCCTTGAATTTGTAGATTGCTATTGATAGGATGGCTTTTTTCACTATCTTAGTTCTACTGATCCATGAGCATAGAAGATGTGGTATCTGCTTTAATTTCACTCTTCAATGTCGTAACGTTTTTATCATACAAGTTAAGAGTTTTTTTTTTTTTTGTATCTGGTATTCTTTTTAAAAATTAATTAATTAAGTTAGTTATTCACTTTAATCCCTGTCATAGCCTCCTCCCTCTTCTTCTCCCCATCCCACCTTCACTCCTGCACCTCCCTTGGCCTGTTTCCTCAGAAAAGGGGAGCCCCCGGACCCACTCACTCCAGCTCATCTAGTCACATTAGGACTGAGTTCATATTCTTCCTTTGTGGCCTGTTAAGGCAGTCACTTCAGGGGAAGAGACCAAAAAGCAGGCAACAGATCTGTGTCAGAGACAGCCCTACTCCTCTTACTAGTGGATTCATATGAAGCCTGAGCTGCCCATTGGCTATATATATTCATGGTCCTTGGTTGGTGCTTTAGGACCACAGGCTCCTCTGGGCCCTTGTTTGGCTACATTGGTATTCTTGTGGAGCTCTTGTCACTTCTTTGTCCTTTTATCCCCTACCCCCACTGCCTTTTCCACTAGACTCCCTAAGTTTCACCAGATGTTTGGATGAGTCTCAGCATCTGTTTTGAACCATTTCTGGTTGGAGAGTTGTCTCAGAAGACAACTCTGATAAGCTCCTGTCTGCAAGGTTTTCAGAGTATCATTAATAGTGTCATTAATAGGAGTTGGCTTTATTCCATGGAGTGGGTCTTGGGTTGGGCCAGGCATTGGTTGGACATTTCCTCAATCTCTGCTCTTTCTGTTCTATCTTTGTTCCTGCAGGTCTTGTATGAAGAATAAGTTCTGGACTGAAGTTTTTGTGGGTGGGTTAGTGTTTTCCTCCCTCCACTATGAGTCTTATCTACTTAGAGGGTATTCTCTTCAGTCTCCAGGGGCCCTGCGACTAGGGGTCTCGGCTAGAATCCCCCTCATAGGCATATTCTGACTTAGGTCTCCAGCCTGTCCTAGAGATGTTCCCACCCACAATTTGTCCTTTCTCTGCAGGCAATCTGTCATCCTGCTCCTGCTCTCCCCAGGCATGATCTCCATCCTTATTTCTCTCTATGCTTCTTTTCCTACCTTGTGCCCTCTCTTAAACCTCTGTCTATTCTATTTTCCTTTCCGAGTGAGATTTAAGGACCTTCCCTTGAGTTCTCCTTGTTATTTATCTTCTTGAGGTCTGTGCATTGTAGTATGTTTATCCTGTACTATGTGCTAAAATCCGCTTATAAGAGGCTTACATTGCAGTCATTCCTGAAGATACCTGATAAGCTAGGGTCAGATGGAAGGGGAGGAGGACCTCCCCTATCAGTGGACCTGGAAAGGGGTAGGGAAGAGATGAGGGAGGAAGGGTGGAATTGGCAGGGAATGAGGGAGGGGGCTATGGCTGGGATACAAAGTAAATAACCTGTGATTAATATAAAAAAATAAGAATTATTTAAAAATAAAAAAATAAACTGTTTGCTTAAAAAAAAAAGAAAGTGCTACAAAACAAGTTATGAGATTGCCACAGAGGGCCTCTGAAAGGCTCTGACCTGCAGACTATCAAAGCAGATGTTAAGACTTATGGCCAGACTTTGGGCAGAATGCAGGGAATCCTATGAAAGAAGTGGGAAATAGTAAGATCTGGAGAAGACAGGAACTCCACAAGGAGAGCAACAGAACCAAAAAATCTAAGCACAGGGGTCTTCACTGAGACTGATACTCCAAACAAGTAGGATGCATGGAGATAACCTAAAACCCCTGCACAGATATAGCCCATGGCAGTTCAGTCTCCAAGTGGGTGCCATTGTAATAGGAACAGGGACTGTCTCTGACATGAACTGATTGGCCTGCTCTTTAATCACCTCCCCCTGAGGGGGAAGCAGCCTTACCAGGCCACAGAAGATGACAATGCAGCCACTCCTGATGAGACCTAATAGACTAGGATCAGAAGGAAGGAAAAGAAGACCTCCCCTATCAGTGGACTTGGGGAGGGGAATGTGTGGAGAAGGGGGAGGAAGGGTGGGATTGGGAGGGGAGGAGGGAGGAAACTGCAATGTCCTCCACTGTGGCCTAGCAAGGCTGCTCCTCCTTCGGGGTCGGGGGAGGTCAAAGAGCCAGCCACTGAGTTCATGTCAGAGACAGACCCTGTTCCCCTTACAAGGAACTTACCACTTGGATACTGAGCTATCATGGGCTATGTCTGAGCAGGGTTGTAAGTTATATCTATGCATGGTCCCTGGTTGAAGAATCAGTCTCAGAAAAGACCCCTGTGCCCAGATATATTTGGTCCTTGTGGCACTCCCGTCCTCTCCAGGTCTTAGTAACTCCCCCTTCTTTCATATGATTCCCTGCACTCTGCCCAAGATTTAGTTATGAGTCTCACCATCTGCTTTGATACATTGCTGGGTAAAGTTTTTCAGAGACCCTCTGTGGTAGGCTCCTGTCCTGTCCCCTGTTTTCTCCCTCTTCCGATGTCCTTCCCATTTGCCTTTCTAAATGAGGACTGAACAACTTACACATGGTCCTCCTTCTTGCTTAGCCTCTTTAGGTGTACAGATTTTAGTATGTTTACCCTATATTATATGTCTAAAATCCACTTATAAGTGAGTATATACCATGTGTCTCTTTCTGCTTCTGGGACACCTCACTCACTATGATCTTTTCTAGTTCCCACCATTTGCCTGCAAATTTCATGATTTCCTTCTTTTAATTGCTGAGTAGTATTCCATTGTGTAAATGTACCACAATTTCTGTATCTATTCCTCAAATGAGGGATATCTGGGTTGTTTCCTGCTTCTGTCTATTAAAAATAAAACTGCTACTAACATGGTTGAGCAAATGTCCTTGTTATGTACTTGAGCATGTTTTGGATATATGCCTAGGAGTGGTATGGCTGGATCTTGAGGAAGCACTAATCCTAATTGTCTGAGATGGAGCCAGATTGATTTCCAAAGTGGTTGTACAAGTTTACATTCCCACCAGCAATGGAGAAGTGTTCCCCTTTCTTCACAACCTCCCCAGCATGTGTTGTCACTTGAGTTTTTGATCTTAGCCATTCTGGTGGGTATCAGGTGAAATCTCAGGGTCATTTTGATTTGCATCTCCCTGATGGCGAAGGATGTTGAGCATTTCTTTAAGTGTTTCTCTGCCATTCGATATTCCCCTATTGAGAATTCTGTTTAGCTCTGTACCCCATTTTTTAATTGGATTACTTGATTTGTTGCTGTTTAGCTTCTTGAGTTCTTCATATATTCTGTCAGATGTAGGGTTGGTGAAGATCTGTTCTAGTCTATAGGATCTTGTTTTGTTTTGACAACAGTGTCTTTTGCTTTACAGAAGCTTTTCAGTTTCATGAGGTCCCATTTATTGTTGATCTTAGAGCCTGTGCTGTTGATGCTCTGTTCAGGAAGTTTTCTCCTGTGCCAATGAGTTCTAGGCTCTTCCCCACTTTTTCTTCTAATCGATTTAATGTGTCCGGTTTTATGTTGAAGTCTTTCATCCACTTGAACTTCAGTTTTGTGCAGGGTGATAAATATGGATCTATCTGCATTTTTCTGCATGTAGACATCCAGTTGGACCAGCACCGCTTGTTGAAGATGCAGTGTTTTTTCCATGATGACATCTATTCCTCTCTATATGCCACCACTTGTGCCTCTATATGTGCCTATATTTGTTTGGCTGTGGTCTCTGTATGTTTTTGTTTGTTTGTTTGTTTTTTGAGAGCTTTGTTCATTTCCTATTTATGTCCCTTAACAACTGGATAAGCATAACTTTAAAGTCATTTTCCTGTGTTTCTGATAAATTAAAATATCCATTGATTTTGGGAGGTTGTTTGTGATACCACGATGTCCTGGGTTTTGTTGGCTGTGTTCTTACAGCGACCTCTAGATTTTGCTTATCCATAGCCTTCGTTATTTGTTCATGGAGTCTGTACTTCAGACTGGGCCCATCTGTCTCTGGTGCCTGGAGTATTCTTCAGGAACATGAATGAGGTCTGCTAGTTTGAGAGTGGACATTAGTGTTTCATCTGTAGCTAAGGGAGGAAGGTCGTGGGCTTATGTGTGCAAGTGCAGGTATGTGCATGGAAGTGTGCCTTGAGGGACAGGGTACTAAAGCATGTAGATGCCTGGCAGGGTGGAGTTTAAACCCAGGAGTGGGTGCTGGCTCTGTTCGTGGGCACAATGCCCATGTGCAGGTGTCCTGAATACCTCAGTGGCCTACAGGCCTGTTGTACGGTCATCCTAGTATTTAGATACATCTGGGCTCTAGGAATTGTTTGCCTGGACTCCACTGGCAGGCTCACAGAACAGGGGCTTCAGTGTTGAGAATGCTATCCCAATGATTCCTCCTATCTTGCTCACAGTGGGTGGGAGGGATCAGATGTCTGGCTGCTAGCATAGAGGGATCCTAGATCTGGGGCTCTGCAAGCACTCACTTCAGGGCACACTCACTTGCTAACATGTCTAATCATAAAGCAAGCATAGGGGTTTCCCCTGTTCTCTACTCTCAGATTTGGGCTTACATGGGCAAATGTGAGTACAGGAAAGCCTTCAGCTCATTTGTGTCCACTGTTTTTCGGCTGGGAGACAAGTACTTGGGTTAACCATGTCTGCAGTCTCACTCACCTAGCATGGAGGTTCCTGCTAGGGCTAAATGCCACTCTGCAGCCTTAGCAGGCCTGGTTGGCTGGTACAGCTGCCTGCTGGGAGGCCCTGAGAGGCCTGTGCTGCTGCCCACAGACCTGGGAGGTGCGTACAGTGGCCTGCTAACACAGCAGACCTGGGAGGTCTTTACAGTCACGCTGGGAGGCCCTGAGAAATCCTTATAGCTGCCTGCTGCCTCCGCTGCCTGTTCGGCCGCTGAACTTTGGAAGCCTGCTTCCGAGCACATAGGCTCATGCTTGGGGCAAGGGAAAGTGCAGGGCGTGTTGCATATTTGCCACTCTCAGTCCCTGGAGATGGCAATGGGTGAGCTGGATCCAAAGGGTCTCAGCTCATGGGTTGCCCCCTCTCTCCCAGAAAGCCTCAATGTGGATGTTCTGTCTTTAGCTTCCCCTCCACTCAACAATTTCTCAGTTTCAGATATGGTGCGTGCTGGTCATTGACATTTTGAACTGCGATTATGTTTCTTTTTGTTAATCATTTTTATAATATTTTTGAGGCATTCATATGTGAGCACTCTGTCTACATTACTCTTGCTTTTCTCTCTAAGCACCGCCAATAATCCATCCCAAATTCACAATATCTCCATTAGTTATTGTTGTTAAACATATTTACATATATAACCTATATGCAAATATTTATATACAAGCTATTGAGTTTGTTTAGCATTGTTCTTTTGTATATGTGTCCAGAATTAGCCATTTGATGTTGGACAACCTCTGAGGGAGCTAGTTTCTGGAGGAAATGGATTCTCCAATTGACCACCTGTAGCTCTTCATCCAGGGTAGGACCATGCGGAATTTTCCCAGGTCATTAACTATTTTCTATATCATCTTCATTCTACAAGGTGATTTTTAAAAATTTTTCTCACTGTGATTCTCAAAAATGTTTTATTCTGGGAATTTATGTTTTTATAACTGTTTCTTCCTTCATTATCTACATTTTTCATGAGAATTTATAATTGGTTTTTGACACATTTTCTATGGGAGATGATTTAACATCTTTCTGTAATAATTCCTGCATGTCACTTACCTCCATGGTGGTGTGAACTGATGCTCTTTTGTCATTATATTGTAATTTTCCTGTTTCTTACAAGCTTTTCTTTATAAACTAGATACTTTGATGTTTTGTTAGGATTCTCTGCATCCTCTTTGAATCCTATTGGATTTTAGCAAGTAGTCACCATGTTTGTTCACTAGTACCACATAGGTGCTGGTCTATTTCGGTATACTCTTATTTCTAATTTAATTTTCAAGTTAATTTTCAGGGATTTTAAGTAATTCCCTCCTCTTTACTATCTAGTGCTTCTGGAGCTCCAACTGGCCCCTAGTTAGTTTTGCCTGAAGGAACATAAAGAGATTTCTCAGATGGGAGTGCCTGCATTTTCTTGATAGGAAGAGGAAATCAGCCTCGGGTTTAGAAGTTTAGAGTCACCCTAAGTTACAGTGCTTTTGTCAGAAAAATCTCTCTTGTAGGTTGTTATAGTTAGCTTCAGCTGTCAACTTGACATAAACTTAGAGTCCTCTTCGAATAGGAAACTTCAACTAAGGAAATGCCTTCTTCAGTTTGGTCTGTGGGCATGTCAGTGTGTGGATTTTCTTAACTGCTAATTGATCTAAGAGGGAACAGCCTACTATGGGCACTGCCATCCCCAAACAATTGTATGTGAACCAAATAAGCAAGGTAGCAGAGCAAGCCAGAAGGAGCAAGCCTCACAGCCTGAGGAAGCAAACTAAGGGAGGAACTGGTACTGTCATGGTATCCTGATACCCAGTCTTTTCAATTTGCTTAATTTTGTCACTTAATGTATTACTTTGTTCACTTATTCAGCAAGAAAATACTTATAGACCATTTAGCAATAAAATAGTCTTGGTGATTTTCCAGGAATGGTTGGGATATAAGTACTGGGTCAGTACTGAGAATAGAGGACCTAAATTAATTCTAGTCAGATTCAAATTTAGCCAAAGTTCAGAAAGAGTATTTACTTTAGTGGTCTAATTAAGTACAAAATGTTACTAGGGGAAGAAGACTTGACTTAGAACTATTATTCTATTGTGTGTTTTAAATTTATTTACACTGTCAATCTAAATTTTGATTTGATTGTCCATTACTGTAGAAATTTTCTACTCATCTTTCCAGACTGTAGTCTGTCTTTTCTGATTCTAACTGTGTTTGATCTTTTTTCCCAAGTAGACGTATATATAATGTATATACATTCGTACACACATACCTTTATTCATGTGCTGTTCAAAATTTTTAAAAATGTACACATCTATCATAAAATGGTAATGAAGACTGGACAAATGTTTCACTTGTCCCAGAAAGATGAAGCTCAGCAGCAACAGCTCTGGAAGCCACCAGAGACTGTGGTAAGTCTTCTGCAGAGTCATGTTCTTGCAAGATCTTTTATTTATTTATTTATTTATTTATTTATTTATTTATTTATTTTTTAATGAGTTTGATACTCTGGTAATATTTGTGCCTTCTATATTGTTATTTTGAAGCTGCTCCCATCAAGAAGTGGAGTGCATAACTTTACGATTATCATTTGTCTTGTGACTTGCTCTTGTCAATAGGTTTCACTGGAAGTGTTAGTGAGTTGGCGTAAAGCTTAAGAGTTTGAGAAACCATATGTACTTCTTTTTCTTTTCTTTTCTAGGCTACTTCGGGAAGGCAGACAGAGAACAGTGATTTCCATTAAGCTTTCCTAGACCGTTCACCTTGTCAATTGATTGTATGTCTATACCATCCTGTACACATGAGCATTCGAAAGGTCAGAGATGCTTACTTTCATTTCCTTTGAGTGTTAGAAACTGTCAAGTGTGCGACAAGCAGATATCGAGAACTAATCAAAATGAAAAGCAGGCAATGAACATTGATGAAATGAAGCTCAAAGGAGGCATAAACAAATGTGATGTTATAAACCACAACTTGTTGCAAGTATATATGATTAAATTTTGAATAAAATAATGCTAAATGTGATTAACATATGAGAATATTTAAAATAAAAAATGATTTTCAAGTAGATTGAATAGGAATATGGCTCACTGGAAAGACTTAATTAAAGTTAAGCAATGACCATTTATTTCTCTAAATATTTTATTACTTTTCTTAAACAATATCTAGAAAACAGCAGTAATGAGTGTAAGAGAATTGTTATATAGTTTTGATTTAATGAAAAAGCTTGGTGGATCAATGGAATTGAATTGAAGACCCAGAAATAAGCACACACACTTATGGATACCTGATTTTTGACAATGAAGCCAAAACCATACAATGGAAAAAAGATAGCACCTTCAACAAATGGTACTAGTCTAACTGGATGTCAACATGTATAGGAAAATGCAAATAGATCCATACTTATCACCACGCACAAAACTCAAAACCAAGTCAGTCAAAGACCTCAAAATAAAACCAGATACCTTAAATCTGTTAGAAGAAAAAAATGGGGAAGAGCTTTGAATTCATGAAAAACATTTGATTGAAAAACTTATTTTAGCATTGATATTGTACTTTCTGAGTTATTTTTCAAATGTCCACTAATTAGCTAATCTTAACAATAGCCTTGTGAACTGTTTAAAACTACTACCTACTTTGCACACTCTGTAAGGTGTGTAAGCACAAATAAGAACTCTCAGAAATACAAACAGTTCTTACAAAAGAAGACCTTGATGACTTGCCGTGGTATAGAAAAGATGAAAAGTGGGGTCAAATCTATTTCTTTCTTCTCTGAAAACTGTCAGTAGACACTTTCTTCCCACTATATTTTTGTTATGACAGGACTTAATTTACTACTGGCTTTTCTCTGGCACATTTCTAGGTCATTTCAGGAGCAGAGGATTATAATTTGGTGGGTGGCTGCAGAGGCCTTTTTTTACTGCAGTGAAAGGAAAAGGGTAATAAGAGTCAGAACATAAGAGTCAGAACTTACTAATGAAGGGTTTTAATAATATGCAAGAGATGGAAAAGCTGGAGAGAAAATCTTTATTCATCATATCTTCTTTCCATAAGCTTCATGACCTCCATATTTATTGTGTTCTCTGAAATGTAGTGCTACATGTGTAATTAAGAATGGGTTCTATGTGTGTTCTTTACTTGCAAACATGTGGTTGCTACCATGGCAACAGCAAAGGAACCAGCAGAAGAGTCACTCTCTGATTAATGTAATTACACAGAAAGCTGTATAATACCCTTAAACACCATTTATTTCTGCATGAAGAAGACATTAAAATGGGTATTAAGTTCAGCAAGTTAACATCTCTAAATTCTTTAGGAACACATGATTTTTTTTCATCTCTCTATGATCTCTTTAGGCAACAAGCTATCAAGAAAATTTGATAACTATAATGTATAAAGTACAACCAGAGAGAATAACATGGCAGGGATTTATAGCCCTTAACCATATATATATATTTTAATTTTTAAATTTAATTTTATTTATATATTTACTTATTACAATTTAGTCACTTTGTATCCCCATTGCAGCAGGTGATTTTTATGGCATGATTAAGATAATGTTTATCTTGTTCATTCAAGATCATAGCTTAGGAATAGCCTTGTTATGTTTTGGCTCAATTCAATTCCTCAGAATAATTATTGAGTGATAACTCTGGAGCAAGAGGCATTCAGGCCTGCAAGTGTCACAACAATATGCATGGTATGATCTTAGCTTTTGAGAACTTGAGAGTCTAGAGGACTTAGATTATTAGCCACTAAGTATATTTTAAAGGTGTAGAATATTTCAACAGACTAGAAAAACGTAAAAAAAGATGGCATTCTCGGAATTTATAATCTGCAGAACACATAATGAAGGCACGGTTTCCCACATATGGGAAGGGCATAGGGACCATAAGGTTAGGAAGCACCCCAAAGAAATAGCCACAGTAAGATGCCTTCACCATTGAAGAAACAAGGGAAGTACAATAACTGGAACCTGGAACAAAAGAGATTAGTTGATTTTCAGTTGAGGACATTCCCATCATAGTGATTCAACAAGGATACTCAAAAGAATAAATGTTCTTATCTTTTTGTTGTTGCACTCTTATATTATGCTTATATTCTTCTCATTGTCTGAATTCAATAGGATGTCAAAGGTTGAGGAAACCCATTGATACAGTTGTTATGTTTCAGTTTTTTAATTAATTTATTCATTTTACATCCTGATGGTAGCCTCCTTACTCATCTTCTCCCAGTCACACCCTCCCTCTTCTTCCCTTTATCTCTGTCCCCTAGTCCTCGGAAAGGGAGAGCCTTCCTCCCTTACCAAATGAACCCACACTATCAAATCTCTTCGGGAATGCCTGTATCATCTTCCTCTGTGGCCTAGCAAGGCCTCCTAGCTTGAGGAAGGTGATCAAAGAGCAGGCAACAGAGCTCATGTAAGAGACAGCCCTTGGTCTCTTTACTAGGTGACCTACATGGAGACTGAGCTGCCTATAGGCTACATCTGAGCAGATGGCCTGGGTCTTTTCCATGCATGGTCCTTGGTTGGTGCATCAGTCTCTGCAGGCTTCCCTGGGCCCAGATTTGTTGGCTCTGTTGGTCTCCTTGTAGAGCTCCTGTCCTCTCTGGCTCTTTCTATCCCTCCACTCTTCTGTAAGATTCCCTGCGTTCTGCCCAAAGTTTGGCAGTGAATCTCAGCATCTGTTTCAAACTCTGCTGGGTTGAGTCTTTCAGAGGATATGTATGGAAGGCTTCCATCCTGTTTCTTCTCTTCAATCACATCCGGTGTCTATTCTATTCACCCTTCTGAATGAGAATTAAGCTCAGCCTACATATGCATACAATAACAATTATCACATGTCAGTTTTCTGTATCCTCTGAGGATTCCGGGGATAGAATTCAAGTATATAATCAAGCATTCATAACAAGCTCTTTTATATGCATAGCCATCTCACCCTCCCAAATTTGGTTTTAAAGTGAATAAACATTTATATTTTTAAGTTCAAACTCTAATATATGTTTACTGTAGGAAAAATATGAAAGATAAAGAATGGCATAAACAAGTAAAATATAATCTTACTATCCTCTTGTTATTTCTTTCAATGAACATATGTAATTGAAAAAAACTATTATTTTATATACAGAGTTCTATTTAACAAATACATTATGTAAATTTACTCTTAATAAAGATTATTTAATACTATTTTAATGGCCTCAGAAGTGGCAGAACATTGATTTGAAATATTATATTGTCTTAGGCTTTGTTGTGTAAATGAATTTTTTAAACAACAATACAGTATTGTTATTTAATTACCCTATTTGATATTACAAGTGACTGACAGCACTACAGAGGATTAAAAGATAATACAAATGGAACGTGTGAAAAGCCATAAAAGTGACTCTCAAAATGTTTTTGTAAATGAATCAGGAAAGTAGATATACGAAAGACAAGAAAGACAAAGAGGAATAAAGCTCTAAATTAAGTGAAGTTTTAGAAATAGGGAGTTCTCTGCAACATCCTTTAAGTAAGAATGAGCACAAAATGCATTTTCTTAGATAGTTTTAGCTTTATACTTTTTGTCTTGTTGACTATCCATTAGTGGTCAAAATGTCAAAAGTTTCAGTATCTCAAAGTGCTTGTCATACTTTCATTTTTTAGCAGAAAGCAACATATACACTAGTGGATCTTAACATTAGGATTAGAAAATAACTTCATATAGGCATGAAGTAGTCTGTAGCCCACTGTGCTTCTGTCTTCCTTGGCATATTATAAGATCTATTTAAAGTTGAAATGTTGTGGCTAGGGATATGCCTCAGTCAATCATTTGCCACATAAACTTGAGGACCAGAGTTGGATCCCCAGAACAGAATCCAACTACAAGTTGATCAGGCATGACAGTTTGTGTGTGATAACATTGTGTGGAGGTAATCTGGAATACCTATCTGGAATAGATGATCTCTTGCTTCATCAAGAGCCCTGCCTTAATATATAAGGTAGAGAATAAGGAAGACCCATGATGTTACAAAACATTGTAGAGGGCAGTCTTTAAAAAAAAAAATTCATACAACTCAGAGGTTTAGGTTCTTTTTTCCCCATGCTCTAAAATTAGAACTTTATTCTGTTTACATCCAACCTCAGCATACATTTTCATTAACTTCTTTATTTACTTTTTGAGGCTTATGTTCTTTACCTCTCTTCTTTGATATTTTTTCTTTTCTGATTCCCTTGTAAGAATATTTTCAGATTGCTCTTATGCCCTTTCAAAATATTATCATGCATCACCTCTTGCAGTGAATATTAGGTACTATCTTTTTACTTGCTAAGATTTAGAGAGTGAGAGGTGAACTTTTATTCAGATTGACAATGAAACACAAGGTGTTTGTGGAAACAATGAAGTGATAAATTGGACATAATTCATAATCAGATTGACTGCCCCAGTGATTCAAAAGGTTGAATTTCTTGAAGAAGCATACTGAGAAAAAGTTATGTCAGAAGTTTATTGAGGTGTTTTCAGAAAATCATTACCACAGCCTAAGGAAAGGAAGTAGGACCAGGCAGGGGCTATCTATGTCTTTACGCTTTTTCATAATGCTTATTGGCTACAGTTTGCCCTTGGGAAAGACACATAGCCTTAAACAAAGCAGCTATCTGCAAGTGAGGAAAATTTATGTGGGAGGCTAACAGCTAAAGACCTTCTCATGGCTACATTCCCAGAAGCTGGAGGAATGAGTCCTTTGGTCCTAAAGATGGATCTGGATGGCGTAACACAGAATCTACTATACTTAGAATGAATTCACAGGCCTGTTCTAAAGTTTGTAACAGAGCTATAGTTGAAACATTTGACTTGACGTAGCAAATGCTTAGAAAGGAAAGGGGAAGCAAGAGATACTTAAATGACCCTATGTTGTACCATGTGACCTAATAATACCCCGGATACCACAGATAAGACTAGAGGAAACACTTATCTCTAAAGCAGCAGCACTATGTATCCCTAGTTGTTCAGGAACTAGGTAGTCTGTGTTTGAACATTATGTATCAGGAATGGTAATGATGGATTGAACCCATTTGATATCTTTCTGATACACATGAAAAAACCCAAAATGAAAGAGGAGAGAATTTGTTTTTCTCTTTAAAAAAATAATCTTTTTTTCCTTTTTGGAATAGAATTTTATTTTTTCCTTTTGTTATGGTTAATTATTATTATTATTACTATTATTATTTACAGTTTATTCACTTTGTATCCAGGTTGCAGCTCCTCCATTATCTCCTCCATGTTCCACCCTTCCTCCGTCTTCCTCCCCTATCCCTCTTTCCTAGTCCACTGATAGGGGAAGTTCTCCTCCACAACTGTCTGACAGCAGCCTATCAGGTCCCATCAGGACTGCCTGAATCTTCTTCCTCTGTGGGCTGTCTAGGTCTCCCCACCAGGGAGAAGTGATCAAGAAACAGGCAACCAAATTCATGTCAGAGACTGTCTCTTTTTCCCACACTAGGGAACCTATATGGAGACTGAGCAGTCTATGGGCTACATCTGAGCAGGGGGTTTAGTTCCTCTCTATATACACTCTTTTGTTGATGCATCAATCTCTGCATCCCTGTCCCTGTGGCCCTGTTTTTCTTTTTCTTTTTTTTTTTTTAACATTGTTTATTTCCTTGTGGGGCTCCTGTCCCATCCGAGTCCTTTTATATCTCCCTTCTACCATAAGACTCCCTGTCAAAGTTTGGCTGTGAGTCTCTGCATCTGCTTCCATCACCTGCTGGGTGGAGTCTTTTAGAGGAGATCTGTGGTAGGATCCAGTCTTGTTCCCTCTCTTCTACCACTTTCAGTGTCTATTCTGATTTCCTTTCTCAATGAGAATTAAGCATCTTCCCTAAGGTCCTCCTTGATGTTTAGCTTCTTTAGGTCTGTAGATTTTAGTATGTTTATCCTATATATAATATGGCTATTATCCACTTATAAGTGAATATATACCATGTGTGTCTTTCTGCTTCTGGGATATCTCACTCATGATGATCACCTCTGGTTCCCACCATTTGCCTGCAAATTTTATGATTTCCTTGTTTTTAATTGCTGAGTAGAATTCCATTGTGTAAATGTACCATAATTTCTGTATCCATTCCTTTGTTGAGGGACATCTAGTTTATTTCCACATTCTTGCTATTACGAATAAAGCTTCTATGAACATAGCTGAGCAAATGTCCTTGTATGGTTAAGCATCTTTAGGATATATGCCCAGGAGTGGTATAGCTGAGTCTTGAGGTAGCACTATTCCCACTTTTCTGAGAAATCACAAGATTGATTTCCAAACTGGTTATACAAGTTTACATTCCCACCAGCAGTGGAGGAGGGTTCCTCTTTCTCCATATCCTCCCTAGCAGGTGTTGTCACTTGAGTTTCTGAACTTATCCATTTGAATGGGTGTGAGATGGAATCTCAGGGTCATTTTGATTTGCATTTCCTGAATGGCTAAGGACATTTAGCATTTCTTTAAGTGTTTCCCCCGCCATTTGATATTTCTCTATTCAGAATTCTCTGTTTAGCTCTGTACCTCATTTTTAAACTGGATTGCTTGGTTTGTTTGTGCTTAATTTCTTGATTTCTTTATGTATTTTGGATATTAGCCCTCTGTTTTATGTAGGGCTGGTGAAGATCTCTTCCCAGTCTGTAGGCTGTTGTTTTGTTCTGTTGACGGTGTCCTTCGCTTTATAGAAGCTTTTCAGTTTCATGAAGTCCCATTTATTGATTGTTGCTCTTAGAGCCTGTGCTGTTGGTCTTCTGTTCAGGAAGTTGTCTCCTGTGCCAATGAGTTCAAGGCTCTTCCCCAATTTTTCTTCTAACAGATTTAGTATGTTTTGTTTTATGTTGAGGTCTTTGATCCAATTGGACTTTAGTTTTGTGCAGGGTGATAAGTATGGATCTATTTGCATTTTTCTACATGTAGACATCCACTTAGACCACCATTTTTCGAAGATGCTATCTTTTTTCCATTGTATAGTGTTGGCTTCTTTGTCAAAAATCAAGGGCTTATAGGTGTATGGATTTATCTCTGAGTCTTTGATTCGATTCCATTGATCCTCCAGTCTGTTACTATGTTAGGACCGTGTCTTTCTTATTACTGTTTTAAAGAGAAAAAAAATTAAAGCAATAAAAATCAAAAGGTGTAGAAAGAAAAGACTGATAGTGAAGTCCCTGAAGTAAACTGGACTACAGAATCCAAGCACAAGAAGTTGGAAAACAGAGAAGGTGAGGCCAGTATAATTATCAATGCCAGACATAAGCTCACACTTTTAGTGATGAATAAAGCATAAGTTAGAACAATTACTTAGACCTTTTCTGCCTCAATAAAAAATAGTTTTAGCTATTCCACACTGCCCTCCAAATCTCCCAGATTTCAGAATCGACTGAAGAACTTTTAGAAAAACAGCCCGTTGATCTGCAGGCTGAAAATTCTGTTTCTGTAATTCTGATCAGAGACATTGTCTATATTTTTGACAAGCTATGTAGGTAATCATGATATAGGAGATCAACACATTTGTCTTTGAGAATCACATCTAACTGGGTGTCTGCATGTAGAAAAATGAAAATACACCTGTATTTATCACCCTGCAGAAAACCCAAGTCCAAGTGGATCAAAGACCTTGACAGAAAAGACAGACTCTAAATTGATTAAAAGACAAAGTGGGAAGATGTCTGGAACTCATTGACATAAGATATATCTTCCTGAACAGAACACCAACAGCACAGGTTCTGAGATCAAAATTAATAAATGGGACCTTCATGAAGCTGAGAAGCTTTTGTAAGTCAAAGGACCCTTTCAATAGAACAAAATGGTATCCTACAGACTGGGCAAAGATCTTTCCTAACCCTACACCAGACAGAGGGCTAATATCCAAAATATACAAAGAATTTAAGAAATTAAGCACCAACAAATCAAATAATCCAATTAAAATGGGGTACAGAATAAGCTGGGTGGGGTGGTCCACGCCTGTAATCCCAGAACTCAGGGATGATGAGGCAGATGGATCTCTGTCAATTCGAGGTCAGCTGGTTTACAAAGTGAGTCCAGAACAGCCAAAGCTACACAGAGAAACCCTGTCTCTAAACCCAAAAGGGGTGTCGGGGGTTATAGCACTAAACAGAGAATTCTCAACAGAGTAATCTGGAATGGCAGAGAAGCAGTTAAAGAAATACTCAATGTCCTTAGTCAGAGAAATGCAAATCAAAATGACTCTAAGATTCCATCTTATACCAGTAAGAATGGCTAAGATAAAAAACTCAAGTGACAACACATGCTGGTGAGGTTGTGGAGAAGAGGAAACATGCCTCCATTGCTGGTGGGAATGTAAACTTGTACAGATTCTCTGGAAATCAATCTGGCATTTTCTCAGAAAATTGGAAATAGTTCTACATCAACACAAAGCTATACCACTCCTGGGCATATACCCAAAAGTTGTTCCACGATACAACAAGAACATTTATTCAACTATATTCACAGCAGCTTTATTTGTTATAGCCAGAATCTGGAAACAACCCAGATGTCCCTCAACTGAGGAACGGATACAGAAATTGTGGTACATCTACACAATGGAATACTACTCAGCAATTAAAAACAAGGAAATCATGAAATTTGCAGGCAAATGGTGGTAACTAGAAAGAACCATTCTGAGTAAGGTAACCTAGAGCCAGAAAGACACACAGGGTATGTGCTCACTTATAAGTGGATATTAGACCTATAGTGCAGGATAAACTTACTACAAGCCACTGGCCCGAAAAAACTAAGTTAACAAGTAGGGCCCAGAGGAGGGTGCTGGAAAGTTACACAGAAGGGGAAATAGAATAGGCAGCAGAAGTGGATGAAGGGAGGGGACTGGGCAGTGTATGGAATGGGGAGGGATACAAAGGTGGGAATCAGATGTGGAGAGAATGAGGGTGGGAGGTGAGAGGGCTGGGAATAAGATAGGAACCTGAGGGGAGCCATCTCTTTGACAAGTTAAAGGCCTGCGACAGGGTAGATTCCACATACCAAAAGCTGTTATTCATTTCAAATTCAGGTTCAGTAAGAAATCATTGTTACTATGGAACTGCCCAACGTTAGCCCATTTTGTCCTAGTTTTAACTAACTTTACTCAGCTACCCCAAGCCTCGGCTGTCCACATCCTGCTGAGCAGAATATTCTCGCGAGGCTGCAGCCGCCCTTGGAGAAGTCTATTGTTTTACAACATAAAACAAATGACCGGAACTGAAACTTGACCCTTCTGCTTCTCGGACTGCCTCACTTATCATGTAATTGGGGTTTTTCCGTTTTATCAACCTAACCTTACTTCATTCTAGGCTGGGGTGGAAAGCTCTTTCTGTCATGAGCCTGCTATTGACTTCCTGCAAATAAAAGACTTTTAATTTGACCTTCATTAATTGGCATCCCCCTGTGTCCCGCATGGGTACAACACTATGGTGACCAAGCAGGCATTAATAGGAATATCTGTATTTCTAAGACTGGAAATTAAGGGAATTGCATTACTGCTGCAGTAATTACTTTTTTTTTTTTTTAATTGGCATCAGACCTAGAAGCTCCTATTTAGGAAACAGTCCATGCATTTCTTTTGTTAACTCATTAGCAAAGCAACTAAGGTTTCATTGCATTTTTGTGATTTTTTTTTGACATCTTTTCTAAAGATACCTGTACACAGAAAAAAATAGATATTTTGCCTGGCATGGTAGTGCACACCTTTAATTCCAGCTCTTGGGAGGCAGAGGCAGGTTAGTCTCTGTGAGTTTGAAGTCAGACTAGTGGTCAACATAGGGAGGTCTAGGACAGCCATGACGACACAAAAAATTCTGTCTCAAAACAACAACAACAATATGCATCTAAATGACTTGTAGCCATTTCTAGGGTCACACAGTCCATAACCAGTCATAAATGCATTTGTGGAATTAAATTTCTGAGGGAAGTTTTAGAAATAAAAATGTCAAATATGTCCTTCTAGTGAGGAGTAACAATAAGAAGAGCATTAGCATGGTTGGCTACCATAAAAAGCTAAAATGTTACACTCAGGATGCGAGGCTAAGCACTGAACTCAGGGTCAGCCGCTTTTGACCCAGAGAAGAGCATGTCTGATTGCATGCGGGTTGATGCCCCAGGTCCCGCCTCTGAGAAAAAGGTATAGGATGGGTCTGATGCTCTTTGGGTGGATGACACCTAAATGAACATCGGTACAAAGTCCCAATTTATTTCTAATATCAGAGATCAGACCTCTACTCTTGCCTGACGTGTCTAAAACAAAAAGGGGGAACTGTAGAGAGCTGCGTAATGCCAGGCCTTAAAGATGGAGCTGGTTTCCGCCTTCCACCTTCCCGATGGTGAGTGCTCTCTGTCACAAACAACTCCATATTTGGCTAAGGCTGAGGATCTGGCTTGCTTCCATGTATGTGGACCTATCTGCATTGCCCACGTGGCACGCTGGGGTTGGCTACACAGAGGATATTTTAAACTGTGGGCTGGCTTTCCTCAGGGTCAGAAGATTGTTCAAGGTTCCTGAATAAACTGCATTGAGAAGAACAAAAAAAAAAATCAGAAAGAAGGAGAGGAGGACCTCCCCTATCAGTGGACTTGGGTTGGGGAGAGGCATGCATGCAGAAAGGGGGGGAGGGTGGGACCGGGAGGGGAGGAGGGAGGGGCCTATGGGGGGATACAAAAGGAATAAAGTTTAATTAATAAAAGTTAAATAAAAAATTAAAAAAAAAAGAAAATGCTTTTCTACACTTAAACTTTTAGTCTGTTCTCTGTCTCTCTCTCTCTCTCTCTCTCTCTCTGTGTGTGTGTGTGTGTGTGTGTGTCTGTGCATGTGCACATGTGTCTGTGTGTGCCTGTGTGTGTGCAAGCATGCATACTACCACATGCATGCAAATGTCAGGGAACAGCTAGCAGGAGTCATTTCTCTCATTTCACCATGTGGGTCCCAAGAATTGAACTCAGGTCACCTTTACCTTTACCTGCTGAGCCATCTTGCCAGCACTGAAAGTAATTTTAATAGCTCTACAAAACCCTGGCCTTTTAGCTAGGTTCTCAGCTTTTCCCAAGTGCACAAAGAGATTGCTGCAAGCAGTTTTCGTGGTAGATTGACAGAACGAATCTTTCAGGAGACCTGCCTTTCTAGCTGGCCACTAAAGACATCCTGGGTAAAGTCACATTAGCAGCCACATGTTCTGTTTGAGGGGTCCTGGAAGAATTAGTACTGTTCAGAGGAATTTAAAGAATTTAATAATATGAATAAGATTTCAAGGGATAGCTAGACTTTTTCTTGATGAAGGCTTGTATTAGTTACTTTGTTTTATTTTGGCTCATGGTTCCAGATATCATGTTCTACTATGGCTGGCTTTGTTGCTTCTGACACCTGTAAGATAAAGCATCGTATGGAGGAAGAAACTCTTTGCTAAATAGTGTTCAGAAATTGGAATGAGGAAGGGAGGAGCAGGGCCAAGATACCACTGCCAAGGACACACTTCTTCATCTAGCTTGGCCACACCTTCTAAACTCTTCAGAAATTCCCAAAATAGTACCACCAGCATCACTATAAGAGCCTTTAGAGCAAACATTTTATGCTCAGACCACAATAAGAGTCCTCATTGGTCATCTTAGAAGAAGTGAGAATCAAGCGACACTAATAAAAGTGATATTATAGAAGTAGAAAACTAACTGAATAGTTCAAAATGTTAGTCTCTCAGAGACACCTCAAAAATAGATGAGAATGAACAGTTTTCTAGAAGTTAATGAATCTAAATAGTATGACTTAGTTGAACATGCTGGATACAACAGGCAAGAAATAAAAAAGTCAAGATAGTGCTTAAGGTAATTTCTATTAGGAAATTATCTCCATGACCTACAGCTGAATGATTATTTTTTTCAATTAGGGGCATTTGTTCATATTCAGAACTAAACTAGTTCTATTAATGTGAATAATGCATTAATTAAAGTATAGTTACTAGGTATATATGTAAATGTTGAGGAAGTAAATCAGAAATACAAACATGAATTACAAATATAGCACATATAATTATGTCTCTCAAATTGTCAAAATGTCAACTCAGAGCTTGATGTTACTCTCTTACAGAATATTTTACTTTATTCATATTCTGCACATTATTGGGAAATATCTGTAATCTACTGAACCACTGAATTTCTGGAATGCTCAATTTTCAATTAATCATGCAGTGATGCAAGTTAACTATTTATAACATAGAACATTGACTTAATTTTGAGTGAATTTGAATTATTCTATTGTATGACATATACTATATATTTTTGTCCTTCATGATGTAGCATAAACAATTCTTGTCATTATTTTAGAGTGATATTAAAAAAAAACATCTGACAATGTTTTAGGGCTTCTAGGCCGAATGTCTCACATAACAAATTTATTTCCCATCTCCCTAAGTGATTTTGCCTGATGCCCTGTGTCAGAAAAGGCTCAACTGTACAGACACCATTAACAACTCCATTGCTCATTGGCTTCTGTTGTATCAGTGCAGAGCGTTTGCAGTAATAAGGAGCTGGATAGAATAAGAAGTATATCCACTGTTTCTTTCTCTGCATGGGCACCAGAGGTTATTTGAAGGCCTTGGTTGTTATATATTTACCATATTAGCATCCGGTAGGGGCATCTTTTTCTTTTTTCAGGATTTAGACTTCTTGATGTTGCTAACTCTGAGGTATTACAATCTTTCTTTCCCTAAAAATGTCCCATGCCATTGTAAATGGTCCAAATTTTAAATTCTCCTCAGAGTGATTATGCTTTCTATTCTGTGGAACCCATACTAAAACTACTTTGCAGTAAACTCTGATATTGTGTCAGATCACTGATCTTTTAATATGTATAGTATTACATATACATTAACTTTTTTTTATTAATTACAGTTTATTCACTTTGTATCCTCCCATAAGCCTCTCCCTCCTCACCTCCCAGTCCCACCCTCCCTCACCCTTCTTCACGCATGACCCTCCCCAAGTCCACTGATAGGGGAGGTCCTCCTCTCCTTCCTTCTGATATTAGTCTATCAGATCACATCGGGAATGGCTGCATTGTCATCATCTATGGGCTGGTAAGGCTGCTCCCCCCTCAGGGGGAGGTGATCAAAGAGCAGGCCAATCAGATTATGTCAGAGGCAGTCCCTCTTCCCATTACTATGTAACCCACTTGGACACTACACTGCCATGGACTACATCTGTGCAGGGGTTCTAGATTATCTCCATCAATGGTCCTTGGTTGGAGTATGAGTCTCTGGGAAGACCCATGTGTTCAAATATTCTGGTTCTGTTGCTCTCCTTGTGGGATTCCTGTCCTCTCCAGATCTTACTATTTCCTACTTCTTACATAAGATTCCCTGCGCTCTGCCCAACAGTTGGCCATAAGTCTCAGCATCTGCTTTGATAGTCTGCAGGGCAGAGCTTTTCAGAGGCCCTCCGAGGTGGGTTCCTAGGTTGTTTCCTGTTTTCTTATTCTTCTGATGTCCATCCTCTTTGCTTTTGAGATGGGGATTGACCATTTTAGTCAGTGTCCTCTCTCTTAAATATACGTTAACTTTATAAAAAGGTATTTTTAAATTTCTTTTTACCTTTTATTGAAAATAAATATTTTCTCATATAATATAACCTAATTATGGTTTCCTCTCTACTTCCAGTTTATCCTCACTTCCTCTGCCATCTTGATCTACCCGCTTTCTGTCTTCATTTAGAAAATAAATGGGCTTCTAATGGGATATAATATGATATGATGATATGATATGACATGATATGATATGGTGTGATGTGATTTGATGTGATGTGATATGATAAAACAAAAAGCACATCAGAAAGTACCCAAGAAATGGCACAGGAAACTCATATAGACACAGAGGTACACTCCTTTGCACACTCAGGAATCCTACAAAAACCTTAAACTGCATGAACTCAGTGGTAGGCTCCCTGACCACCTCCCCAGTGCAGCCTTGCCAGGACACAGAGGAGGAAAATGCAGCCAGTCCTGATGAAACCTGATAGGCTAGGGTCAGATGGAAGGCTAGGACCTCCTCTATCAATGGACTTGGGGAGGGCATAGGAAGAGATGAGGGAGGGAGGAAGGGTGGGATTGGGAGGGAATGAGGGCAGGGACTATAGCTGGGATACAAAGGGAATAAACTGTAATTAATGTGAAAAAATTAAAAACAAGGAAACCATGAAAATTCACATGTAAATGTATGGAGCTAGAAAAAAAGCATCCTGAGTGAGATAACCCAGACTATGAAAGACATATATAGTACATATTCACTTATATCTGGATATTAGCTGTTCAGTTAATGATAACCAAGTTACAATCTAGAGAATCATAGAAGTTAGATATAGAGAAAGGCACTATGTGTATGTGGTGGGGGCAGATTTCTCTAGGAAAGGGAAATAGAATAGATTGCTGTAAATGGATGGGGATGGACTTGGAACAGAATGATAAAGTGAGGAAGGGAGATAGGGATTAAGGGAGGAACCATGGGGAGAGACAGCTAGAACTGAGGTGCACTTGAGAAGTAGTATGGAAACGTAATACAGTAGAAGCTTCCTGAAACATATATATATGTTTATATATAAACACAAATATATGTGTATATGTGTTCACACACACACACACACACACACATATATATACACACACATACATACACGCAAATATATTTATATAAAGGTGATCTAAATGAAATTGCCAAAAAAAAAAAAAAAACGGGAGAGAGTACCAGTTGGCCATCTCTTGAGCCCAAACGAAGCTTGCAATGCTGGGAATGGGTTGTATCTCATTGAGTTGCTAGTCAAAGGGGCCCCTTGGTGACTCCCAACAACTCAGGCTGTTGCCAGAACTATAGTTGTTCATCACAAACTGATGCCAAGGTCCTATTGCTGAAGACAACACCTACTATCCAAGGAGAAATGTAACCACCAATTCAGCTACAAATCCTTTGTTTTTACCATCTTGTGCTCTGTAAAGGATATGCTAGTACAACGGTGACACAAAGCTCGTGGGAATGACAAAAAAATTGCTGATTTGATTTAGGGCCTAATCCACAGATGGAACCCATATTTGACACTGCTTGGGTGACCAAGAGGCTAAGACTAGATAGCCCAGAGACTTAGGATAAAACCAAATAGTACTGCTCTACTAATAGAGCATTTAAAAAAAAAAACTTTCTAAGTCATCAGTAAATGACTTATTTGTAACCCACCTAGGAAAGTTGGAATCCTTTGCAAAGATGTAATTATTTCAGTGTGGAATACAATTACATTCCATGTAAATCAAATTGACTTCTATTAACTTGGAAGAAGAGCTATTGGTAATATAAACCTTTTACTTTCAATTTGAGGCGAGCAGAATAAACAATGGACATTTCCAAAGTTACCGACACCAGCAACAAAATTGTACCTCAATGAGCTCTGCTTTTATTTCTAAGAACAGTCACAAAATTAATTTCCTGTGGAGACAAAATGTTCTTTGTTACTTTCCTCTAACCAGAACTAATAACATAAAATATATCAAATAGACTTAAAAGTGCCTCAAGCCTTGTGTAGATTTAAATATCAATTTGTATGTCTATCTATCAATGAATACTTTTTAATTATAAAAAGTATAGGTAGAGTGCTCCTTGATTTTGCATATATAAACAGTTCCAAAGGAAGCATACAAGTGATAATTTACATTTGACAAGTTATCCGTAGAATGTGTGCATGTAACCACTTAACACTGACTTCTTGAGACCCAAAAATAATAAACAATAAATTTCAGAGCAACAGCAACAGAAAATTGTCATCATTGCACTTTTGGAAATCCTTTACCTCAGCTTTGCTCTTTGGAACTAGAAGACTTTGGGTCATCTCCTCATTTTTTTTCTTTTTTAAGAGGTGACCAGATTAACCTGAAACTAGCTTCCTAATTCATTCTGTGTCAAAAATTTTATTCCTCTTTTTCATTCCAAAAGAAAATTAAATGCAAAGGCTGCCCCATACACAGTTAAGGCTGTGCTTTGTTAACATCTTCTAGACATCTTATTTAGAGAGCTTTATAAAAAGGGGGTAGGGCTTGGCACAGGTGAAAGCAGAGCCACTGGACAAATGTACTTACTCATATTGAAATTTCTCTGCAGCTGTATTTGTCAACATAAGGGAAATGGCTCAGTAATTACTTACAAAGAGTTCATGAAGACCAGATATTCAGGTCAGGATTGTGGAAATTTCCACAGTGCTAAATACATTCCATATTTGAAATATAGACAGAAGAAATGAAGTCCTTATCCACTACACACACACACACACACACACACAGTTGCCACAACAGGGCCCAAGTCACTGTGGATGCTTGAATTTAATTGAAGTGAATAATAATCGAATCATTGAATTTCCAAAAATTACAGGAATGTTATTGACATATGATGATTTTTTTTTCCCCTTCAGACTACAAGTGAAATATAGATTCAAAATCTAGTCATTTTTTCCCTCCTGGCAGCTCCATCTGGCATTCATGGAAAGAGGGATGCAATGCAACCTTAGGTTTTGTAGTGATAGCAAATCTGGCACTGGCTTCCATGGGAGGTTAGTCAGGGGAGAAGTTCCCCGAGTAGATTTACATGGCTACAGTGGCAAAGAGCTTTTGCTATATTTTTTTTTTTCTCATTGGGTTTGGATTTTAGAATTACGGGACCAAACCGCGACTTGTCATGCAATAGACATAATAATAGTTATTTTATCTCAGGCTGTTTGTAGATTTCAGATTCTTCTGTGGAGTGTGAGAGTTAGAACAAAAGACAGGTTCCATAACAGAGGGAAGTAAAGTGTAGATTGGCTGATGGAGTAGTATTTGGAGTTTTCATTGGTACAAGTTGGACGTTTACTGTGTAAAGAAAAGCAAGAGGGCCTTTTAATTAATTTCATTTTTTTTTCAGTTTTGGCTGGAGTTTCCCACTGAAACAACTGCACTGCCAGAGCTTTTTTTCTTACAAGACAAGAAGTATTTATATACATGTACACACCCTACCTGTCTATCTGTCTGTCTATCTCTGGTATATTTCTGATTCAAAATTTGCCCTGTTGACTTGTATTTAACATGAAAATACTGGATGCTTCTTAAGCATGTTTATAGTCAGGCAAATCTTACTACATGTATCAAAATGTGTCACATCCCCTAACAACTTGATTCTTGATTATTCCATTGATGCATTTAATGTCCTCATCACTTATCAATCCCTACACTCTTATTGCATACAAAAAGTTTAGAAACCTAAATTATTCTTATCTAGATTTGTAAATAGTTAAAATATCATTTTTGAACCAAATTTGAAGCAAGCTTTATTAAATACTGGAGAGGATAATGGGCACTGATCAGGTCCACACCCAGAATTGTCAGAGAATAACCATATTATTTTCTTAAAAGTAAAAGGGAAGCATTTTAATTCGTTCAGTTGTCTATTCATAAAATCAGTTGGCAAAACCTCTGTTATGGAAATGACAAGGCATATTTAGTCCACAACCTAACCATCGTGATGAAAAATTATAGTATTAGTGACATACCAAGGCCTCTGAAAATGACTCAGAGTGTCCATAAAGGCTGGTTTATAGACACAGGCATATAGCTATTCAAAAGACTAAGAACTGATTTCACACTGAGACAGTTTATCCGGAGGGAATTAGAACTGAAGTGACCCTATTTTTTTAATTAAATTTTTATTTTTTAATATTAATTACAGGTTATTCACTTTGTATCCCAGCTGTAGCCCCCTCCCTCATTCCCCCCCCCCAAGCCTACCCTTCCTCCCTCATCTCCTCCTATGCCCCTCTCCAAGTCCACTGATAGGGGAAGTCCTCCTCCCCTTCTATCTGATTCTAGCTTATCAGGTCTCATCAGAACTGACTGCATTGTCCTCCTCTGTGGTCTACCAAGGCTGCTCTTCCCTTGGGAGGGGGGTGTCAAAGAGGCAGCCACTGAGTTCATGTCAAAGACAGTCCCTGTTCCCCTTCCTAGGAAACCCACTTGGACGCTGAGCTGCCATGGGCTACATCTGAGCAGGGGTTCTAGGTTATATCCATGAATGGTCGTTGGTTGGAGAATCAGTCTCAAAAAAGACCCCTGAGCCCATATATTTTGGTTCTGTTGTTCTCTTTGTGGAACTCCTGTCCTCTCCAGGTCTTACTATCTTCCCCTTCTTTCCTAAAATTCCCTGCACTCTGCCCAAAGTTTGTTTATGAGTTTCAGTATCTGTTTTGATACACTGCTGGGTAGAGTCTTTCAGAGGCCCTTTGTGGTAGGCTCCTGTCCTGTTCCCTGTTTTCTCCTTCTTCCAATATCCGTCCTGTTTGCCTTTCTGAGTGAAAACTGATCATCTTACCCAGGGTTCTCCTTCTAGCTCAGCTTCTTTAGGTGTTCAGATTTTTGTAGGTTACTATATTATAGGTCTAGTATCCAGTTATAAATGAGTATATACCATGTGTGTCTTTCTGCTTCTGGAATACCTCACTCAGGATGATCTTTTCTAGATCCCACCATTTACCTGCAAATTTCATGATTTTCTTGTTTTTAATTGCTGAGTAGTATTCCATTGTGTAAATGTACTACAATTTCTGTATCCATTCCTTCGTTGAGGGGCATCTGGGTTTTTTTCCAGCTTCTGGCTATTACAAATAAACAATGGGTATCTGAGTCATAACTTTTCACCTTCTTCATTTGTGGGAGAAAATGTTTCTTTTTCTTGTTTGTTTTTTTTTTTGGGGGGGGGGAATATTTTTCAAAGCATGTTTATGAAGAAAAAAAGTAAACCCTCCATATCAGTCATCCATAAAAATTTGACATCAAGAACCAAGATGACACTACCCCCAAAATTTCTTTTTATTGTAGAAAGATATATACTATGCAATGATTCAGGTCTACACTGAACATATGAAATCTTCATGAAAATTCAATTTATTTTTTGCCTGGAAATTGTATTTAGTTCTTTTTCCAATCTGTGCCTATAAGTCAATGAAAAATCACTAGAAAATATACAAAAATTTAATTCAAGAACTTTAATGTTGATACATGTTGAAACTTAAATAAACAAGTATTATAAAATTAGTACTATAAGTAAATTATATAGATCATAAATCCTTAGGTATATATATATCCTTAGGTATATATATGTAGATAGATAGATAGATAGATAGATAGATAGATATAAAGATGAGTCCCCAGGCATTTTCTAAATATCTCTAAATCAAGATGTCCCTAAGTGTATGACATGATGGTTAATGCTTATAATCCTAGAACATCAGAGACCAAGACAGCAAAATCATTACTTTGAGTTCAGCCTGGATTACATAAGTGAGATCTGGTCTCAAAGAAAAGTCACAAAGTAAACTCAATACCCTATGTGTCTGCGACACAAATTTATACTCCCTAAACTAATTCATTCTCCTAGGTAGTATGTTGGGAAATAGTAAAAAATCCTTTCTCTCAATAATGCCTAAATTTCTACCCGTTTTCCAAAACCCAGTTTCTCTTCCTTCTAGATACAGAGATAGGCAGCGTCGCCTGGCTTCCACCAGTAAATGTGGACATGATAGTAAATACTACTATATGTAGTATACGTAGGAATGCTTTGGATATTTTCCTCACCAATGCTTTTAAAATGAGGAACTACTCCATAAACATTGCCTCCTTCCTGGGACCATCAAGAAGTTCTAATGGATAGAATTGTAAATTGTAGGGATGTAAAATTCTTGAAACACCAAATAAAAGAAAGCTTCTAGCTGACAAGGAACATTTTACTTTGATAGGTATGTGAGCAAGAAATAAACATTTTATGTTGGTCAATCTGTTATATATTTTTGGATATGTTCTATATTGCAGCTTATTATACCTGAGAAATACACTGGTATTTCTAAGTTGACCAATTCTGTCTTACAGGCAGCTTTCAGATTTTTTTTTCCCCACAACCTTTAAGACAAGCTTCTCTTTCATTTGTCCAGATTTTCATCCTTCTTAAAGCGAGGCCCTTAAATAGTCTCTACCTTACTCTAGTGGTTTGCCTTTGGCCTTGCTTCGCTCAAAAGCATAATCACAATATTTCAGTAAATAACTTTTCTCAATGTTAAACAATAATAGAATACTAACCAAATCACTATCACCTATATAAAATTTATTTTCTGAGTGCTTAAAGGTCTTCATGCTTTATTCCCAGACTCCTCATTAGGTTCCACTTCTTGTGTACCATCACCCTAAACCCAGTGACCTACTGATTTGTTTCAAGGTCCAACCTTTCTTATTATTCACTTCTGCTTCTTGAGTTTGAGGCATCTCATATGTCATTTCACTGCCTTTACTCATTTTCTTTTTTTTTTTAAACTTTTTTTTAAGATTTATTTATTTATTTATTATGTATACACCAGATCTTATTATGCACCAGAACTCATTATAGATGGCTGTGAGCCACCATGTGGTTGCTGGGAATTGAACTCAGGACCTTCGGAAGAGCAGTCAGTGCCTTAACCTCTGAGCCATCTCTCCAGTCCTCTTTACTCATTTTCTAGTTTGTTTCTCTGTTGCTGTGATAAAATACTAACTGAAAGTAACCTGGAGATTAAGCTACATTCCATCATCAAGGGAAGTCAGGGCAGAAACTCAAGGCAGGAACTTGAATGAAGGAACCAATGCAAAGGGCATGGAGGAGTGATACTTACTGGCTTGTTATTCTTGGCTCACTCATCTTCCTTTCTTACACAACCCAGAGCCACCTGCTCAAGGATGGTACCATGTATACTGGGATGAGCCTCCAAAAACAATCATTAATCAAGACAGTGCCTCTAGACAAGACCACAGGCCAATCTGATGGAGTCAGCTCCTCAATTGAATTTCCTCTTTCCAAGGACTCTATGACTGGAATTGTTTCGTTTTGACAAAATTAACCAGCACAACTCCAAAGGAGGAAGAACATTGCTATTGACAGGCATACAGCTTTCCCTTGGTGAGCTCTTCCTAATGGAAACTCTGTTCATACAAAAATTATTAACAATGAATATTATTAATATTAATATTTGTAGGGAAGATTTTTTTCTATAAATACTGCAGAAATTGAAAACACACTATAATTGATGATTTTCTTTAGGCACTACAACAGTCAGGAGGTTCATGTCCCAGGTTATTTTCTTTAGGAAATCATAAAATATATTATCATTTAATATACAGTGTTCCTCCTCTGATGAAACTTGAACAATCTGTGATTTATTTCTACCAGAGGTGCAGAAATGGAACCCCCTTAATAATACCATTTTTCTCAACAATGTTGTTCTTATACCACCTGCTAATCAGATAAAATGTTTTCCCACATAATTCGTATATGTTGCTCAATTTGAAGGATGCAAACTGAGAAATGTATTATAGAATGGAATTTGAGTGGGAGAATATAAATTGAGCACTATTGGGATAACCACTCTTGTTTTACTTCCTTGAAAGAACATTAAGAGCAATCCCATAATCTTTCTCATTTCTTCTAGTGACATTTTGCTATAGATTCTATTACTAGTATCTTGGTGTTAATAAGAATTAAGGCTCAATAAGCTCCTACAAGTGTGATATATATTTTTTTTCTGGGGCATAGTTGTATAGTATAAACTTCTTCATTATTATCTTCCATGAATTTGACATTTCTTTCCTTTTGTCAGATTACTTTATTCTTACCATTCGGAAAAAAAACAATCAATTATATAAAAGAGAATTCTAATATGAGTTCTGCCTTTGAACATATACACAAAGGATGTTTCATCCTACCATAATGACACTTGCTCAACCATGTTTATTGCTACTCTATTGATAATAGCCAGAAACAGGATGCAAAATATGGATATCCCTCAACAGAAGTACAGGGGAAAATGTAGTACATTTACAAAATGGAATATTACTCAGGTGTTAAAGAAAGAACATCATGAATTTTGAAGACAAATGAATGGCCCTAGAAAAAAATTCATCCAAGACCCAGAAAGATAAATGTGGTACATATTCACTTATATGTGGATATTAGTTATTAAATAAATGATATCCAAAGACCAAGAGAAGATAGGTATAGAGAAAGGGACTAGAGGAGGGAACACATAGATCTCCCTGGGAGGTAGGGGAAATAGAATAGATTTTATTGGTGGACTGCTGCAGGGTGGAGGGATCAGGAGATTCAGATGGAGAGTGGGAGAAGAGATAGGAATGAGGGTTGTAACATATCGAGAAACAGATAGAATTAGAGTATTTGAAGGGTGGTATAGAACCCAGTGCAGCAGAAACTTCCTAAAATATATTAAGGTGATTCTAATAAAGTTTCCAAATAATGAAGGAGACAGAGTCTCAACTGGCCATCCCTTGCCAAAGCTTTTAGTACCAAGACTGGGTTATATCCAATTGAGTTGTTGGCCAAAAAGGTTTCATGGAAATCCCCAAACAATCCATGTTGTTGCCAAAAAAAAAAAAAAAAAAAAAAAAAAAAAAAAAGGTTGCTCTCCTCAAACTGACAGCAAGGCTCTGTTGCTAAAGAACACACCCACATAACTCATTGAACATGAAGAGGTCAGGCTGGTGCCTACATGAAGCCTTTGCTCATAACTGTGAGTGTCGTTGGTGTAGAAAGGTACTCTGTATGCTACCAACAAGGAAATGTAAACACCAACCCAGCTATAAATTCTGCCATCTACAATGGTGTCCTGTCTACAAGATATGCTAGTGCAATGGTGACACAAAGATTGTGGGAATAACCAACCAATATCTGATTTGAGTTAAGGACCATCCATGAGATGGAACCCTTTTCTGACACTTCCTGAGTGAGCAAGAACCAGAGACTAGGTAGCTCAGAGACCTAGGGTAAAACCAAATACTACTGGTCTTTAAAAAGTAACAATAAAAGGACTCTTAATGATGTTTTGTTATACTTGTAGACAGTAGACAGTATGTTATTCAGCCATCATCAGCATCATCAAAGAACATTCTCCATGCAGCAGATGGGCACAAATACACAGAGCCTAGCCAGACATTACACACACACACACACACAGGGGTGGGGAGCTTGGAACACACAGCTTCAAATGGAATGTCTCTATTAAATCCCTTCCTTCAGAGCTCTCAGTGAACCCCTACTGAAGAGAAGGAGAAAAGAGTGTAAGAACTAGACGGGATGTAGGACACCAGGATAACAAGGCCCTCTAAATCAACCGAGCAAAGACCATATGAACTCATAGAGACTAAAGCAGCAATCAGAGGGCATACACAGATCTATACCAGGTCCTCTGCATATATATTACAGCTTTCAGTTTAGAACTTTTATGCGACTCCTGGGGAATGAACGAGTTGGTCATTGTTTCTTGTGCCTGCTTATGAGGTTCTTTTCCATTTGTAGATTTTTCTTGTCCAACTTTGATGAGGTAGTTTTTGCTTCATCTTATATTTTATTTTGTACTCTTTGGTTGTTATCTCTTAGAATCCTGTTCTTTTCTTATGAATACGGGAAGGGAAAGGATCTGGATGAGAGGGGGTTAGGGAGGAACTTGGAGGGGCAGAAGGAGGAGGAAACTGTAATAAGGATATATTGTGTGAAAAATTCTTGACATTTCTGCTTGGGAGAAATAGCCAATATGGTGAATGAATAACCTAAAAATTTTGCCACAACATAATAATTTGAAATTATGGGTAAGTTATTACACGTATCTCTATTGAAGTCACAACTCTGTTTGCAAGCAAGTTAAGGAGCTCTTTGACATTGAAATATGGAATAGAAGACCAGAGTATTCATGAGAGTAGCCAAGTATAATCTTATATGTTCTGTCAGAATTTCTCAGTAGGAATATGATGGGTCATTTATGGCTGTAATTTGCTTAGTAATGGTCTTTTTATTTGTTCAACCTCCTTTCCTATCTTCCCTTTCCAACTGTAGCTTCCTGAATTACTTCTCAAATAAACTGTTTATTTGTTTTCAAATAAACTACCTTTGTATTTGTTGTCAAATAAATTACTTTTAAATACTTTACTCAGGGATTCATTTTGAAAGAATCCAAGCTAAGATATGCTTTTACTTGTCTGTACATTTTCTGCCTATTGTCATATTCTCTACTTTGTAATATGAGTATAACATCTTCTATAATGTGGAAGTACAAGCAGAATAGTTCACATAAAAATAACAAATCATATAAAATTTTATACAAGGAACTAATAGTTACAAAAATAATGTAATCACAAATAAATAATTGAAGTAGAAGTGTTTTATTAATTAAACACAGTAGCAATCTACTTACCTGTGGCTGGGAGATAATCGCATATATTTATATGATAGATATTTTGAAATATAGATATATAACCACATGATCTGATGATAACCCATAACTTAGGCATATAATATACCTTAAGATATTATCTAATGATAGGGTGAGTTGGTGAAGATTGATATAACTGGGCTAAGTTAACCTAAGTTAGGTTAAGAAGTTGTGCTAAACAAAACTAAAAGATCTGAGCCCAGGGGGTCCTGCAGAGAATGATGCACCAATGGAGGACCATGCATGAGAGGACCTAGACCCCCTGTTTAGAAGTGGTTGATCAGAAACTCTGTCTCCATGAGGATTTCTGAGTGAAGGAAGCAGGGGTTGCCTCTATCATGAACACAGTTGACTGCTCTTTGATCAATTACCCCTGGTGACATGGTATGTGGCCAAGCCATGGAAGAAGAATATTCAGGCAATCTTGATGAGACTTAATACTATGGGCAAATGGCAATACTGGAGAACTCCTACTTTCAGTTGGCTTGTGGAAGGGGATAGGTGGAAGAGGAAGAGACAGTGGGACTGGAGATAATTGAGGGAGGGGACTTCAATTGGGATATATAATGAATAAATTGTGAAGAAAAACAAATAAAAACAAAAATTTAAAAAAGCAGTGCTGTGTTACTCATTGTATAATACATAGTGTACTATATACTTCAAAAAGCCAAAAAGAAACCGATTTGAAAATCTGGGTCCAAGGGGGCCTGCAGAGACTGATACTCCAACCAAGGACAATGCATGGAGAGGACCTAGACTCCCTGCACAAATATAACCATGGCAACTCAGTGTCCAAGTGGGTACCTTAGTAAGGGGAACAGGGACTGTTTCTGACATGACCTCAGTGCCTGGCTCTTTGATCACCTTCCCTTGTGGGGTGCAGCCTTGCCAGGTCACAAAGGAAGATGATGCATCCGTCCCTGATGAGACCTATTAAGCTATGGTCAGATACAAAGGGAGGAAGTCCTCCCCTATCAGTGGACTAGGGGAGGAGCATAGGAAGCGAATAGGGAGGTTGGGTGTGACTTGGAGGAGATGGGGGTGTAGAACCAGTATAGAAAGTCAATAAATTGTAACAAAGATAAATAAATAAATACAATTTAAAAATTATATAAAAGGTAAATTTAAAACAAACACAACACACACAGCAATTAACCAGCCTAAGGGCTATACAATACAGTGAACTTCTATGCAGTTGAAATAGCCAATCAGAATGGAAGCTGTGAAACTTCATGTTGGATTTTATATTTTCACTATCAAATATATTCTTATGTACTTCCCCATTATCTCTAACAAAATACCATGGCCAAGAACAAATAAAAGAATGTTGTAACTGGTGCTCATTATCTGCATTCAGTTCTTCCCCATTCTCTAGCATATAGCCTCTCTTGTTCTTTTTTCCTACATGTTATACTGTGCCCACATGTATGTTTGTCTTCATATGTACACCTATTATTTGCTAGTTTCCATACATGAAGATGAATGTGAGTTTTTTCTAAACTTGTATGATTTTGCTTAATATTATACATTCTAAGTTCACCCATTTTCCTGAAATTTTTTTCTTATATTTCTTTAGAGTTTAAATAGTATTCGTAGACATATATCAAATTTTCAGATTTTCATTATTTAGTCATCTGTTAATGGAAAACTAGGTTCAAACCCATTTTTTTCTTCTATAGTGAATAAAGCTAAAATAAACATCAGATTTCAAGTACCTTTAGAATAAGGTATCAGGTATTTTGGGTTTATGCCGGAGTTTGTAGAGTTAGCATCTAGAATTCATGATTCCTGTAGTGACAACCTAATGACCATAGAGGCTGCCAGGATATCTGAAATAACATCAAAATAGCCCAGTCCACATTCAGTTGTATCTTGAAATCTAGAAAAAACATGGAACGTAACTGGGTATGGCATCAGGTGAAGCATGAACTTTTTCTATTTTATTTTATCTTTAGACACTACTTTCTGTTTGTGATGCTCAGGAAACATGTCACTCTGGGTGGATATATTTGGTTGGCTTCATGTCAACTTAATGTTCATCTGCCTTCTGGCACAAAGTGAAGAGTGGTTCAGTGTGTCCTTGAGCTGACACAAAGAGGAGTCACTAAGACCATTAAATTTGTGACATTTTCTTGTCTTACCAATATCGTGTGAACTGAGGACATTCTTCTTTAGTGGTTTTTAGCATTCATACAAAAGCTAATACATATGAATACTCTACCCAATATTATATAAAGTCTTATGGATGGATCTATCTGACGCAACAAACAGAAATGTTTACGTAGAATTAAGTAAGGTCATGATCTGGGAAGTGATTCAAGTGATTTAGTTTGTATTTTTTTTTTAAAGCAGTGACTGTGACCTATTTTTCATTTTGAGAAGATACAATAGATTTGAGTTCCAATTTTTTCATCTGAATTACAAAACTAATGACATCTACTTTGAAATTTGATTGTGAGAATTCTATTAGTCATTATCTGTAATGTACTTGGTACTATGCCTCACAGATACCCTAAGCAACCAATATTAATAAAATAAGAAGAATTAGTGTTTAACAGCTTTTATCATAACTATTAAAAATAGTATTCATATTATGATTTTGTAAAGTAGAAATATTTGTCCAATAATTTTTAGTATATACACACTTAATATTTTAAATAAATATGACATAGCAATAATATGACATAGCAAAATCTAGTTATGATGCTCTTTAAGTAATAATTATAGTGGAAAGAGTAGAGAGGAAGACATATGTTATTCTAATATGACAAGAGCCATTCATAGATGATCCAAGCATTCCCTAGAATGCTTATAAACATAAGAAATGACCAATTTGTGAGAACATTGTGTAAGATACTGAACTATAATTGACTGCCAAGTTCTCTTCCAGCTATGAAGCTTATATTCCCATTTTCATTAATCCTGTGATCATTCTTCATCATTTATCAAGAACACAGGAAGGTTGGGAAAATTCATTTTTAAAGCTTCCCTGGGAAGAGCTAGAACAACAACAACAACAACAGCCACAAGACTCATTTTTTTTTTTCAAATTGGTGATAGGCAGCCTCCTCTGGGTGCCTTCAGCGCCAAATATAACTTGATTTGTTCTCTTTCTATAGAAAATTAGTTGTCTTTACTTCATTTTACAAGCTAAAGCTTTTTAAGCCTCAATAATTGGATGACATATGGTTCTAGTGCTCTGAGAAAAATGAGACAAAAACCCACACAATAATCATTCCTTTTCTGCTCTGGTTGAAATTGGTTGAGAGACAAAATAGCAAAATATTGAGCTAGGAAATTTTCAAGGCTAAGCAACCATGAGGTTGTTATCCTTCCTCATTTTACCAGAAAGAGAATGGCTAATGAAATGTTAATTTGCAGTTTATTAAGAAGTGCAGAAATGCATAAAAATGTTATCATGAAGTTAATTAACACTTAAATGGTTTATAATTTCAGAGAAAGGCATAATTTTAATTTTCATCATAAGCAAAACATTCAGTTATAATTTTAGCTAACTTTATCCCCACCTTTGTAGGCCATTTATTACAACAATATTTTCAGAGCAAGTTTATATTTATTGAATCATTTTGTGGGTATGGAGTTCAAATAGATAATATGTGACACTGGTCCTCTAAGCCTGAAAGTGGTCTAGTACTTAAGAATTGAGACATTGCATTCTTTGGTTTTAGTCTTAATAGTGCTGCATAGTTTCAATGAAACTCTGAATAATACTTTCATATTACCTAAGTCTCAGTTATTTCATATTCAAAATGGGGAAACAACATCTGTTTAAGAATACTGTTTTAAGTATGTAAAGATGAGTTTATGTAAAGTCCAACATGTATAATTTTAAGTACTTCTTCAGTGATTCATGGGCAAATTATTTCACATTCTCAGCCTCTGTTCTTTTTATACAGTATATAGTGGTGATAATGTTGCCATCTACACAAGTCACCATAATGAATATAAACACACACACACACACACACACACACACACACAGAGAGAGAGAGACAGAGAGAGAGAGAGAGAGAGAGAGAGAAACAGTATCTCACTAAAAAGGATTAAAGGATTATCTAATAAAAGTTTGGTTTCTAGCTGGTGATTCTACTTTAAAAGGTTGTGGAATATTATTAGGCAGAGACTAGCCAGAGGAAAGAATTTACTGTAAGTCATCTTGGGAAAAACAATCTTGTCCCTATATTCTTTCTATCTTTCTCTCTGTTCCATATTGACTGGGAAGTGAGCAGCATTTGTCACATGAAACTGCTTTCATGATGTTCTGCCTAACCATGTGCGAGAATCAATAGAGCTTCTGAAGCCTCTGGAATTATGAAAGTAATCATTTCTCCCTTAAGCTGTTTGAATCAATTATTTTGTCAAAAGTTTGACAAACACACCACTTATATCATAGAGGCTGAGCAACAACTTTCCCAGAATGGTCACCAAGTAGAGTTGAGATGTTTCTTTTTGAATGACAGGAAATTTTGTTGTATGTTGAAAGGAGAAAATGATGGAAGGGAAGTGAATTAAAATCCCAAACTATAAGTAAACATAATTTCTTTGGGAAGCAGCCTGGTCAAAGACATCAAGATGTTTTAGTAATAACCGGTGCCAGGCCATTAAGCTGGTGCTGAATTCTGGAGGACTCAATAAGTCAGACAAAGGAATTCAGGCTTAATCTTTATAAACTATCCCTTTGTAAAAGAGATATAAAACCTCCACTCCCTCTCTGTTTTTTTTGAGACAGGGTTTCTCTGTGTAGCCCTGGCTGTCCTGGAACTCACTTTGCAGACCAGGTTGACTGCAAACTCAATAGATTTGCCGGCCTCTGCCTCCCAAGTGCTGGGATTAAAGGTGTACACCACCACCACCCAGCTGCAGAGGCCCTTTTTTAAACCACTGTATTCTGAGGTAAGTTTGCAGAATGAATACAAGACAGCACCCAAAATCTGCAATTCCTCTGCTAATACTTCTTAGCCCTCAAATGACTTGTAGGAATCTAACACTATGTTAGTTTAAGAGACATTCAATTCTAATGGTTACAAGAATTCAAGAATCTTAAACTGACTCAAGCAGTTAGGGAGTTTTCTGAAAGGACACAACGGGCTTCTCATTAACTGCAAGGTTGCAAGGTTGAGGGACAAATAAGAGCAGAACCACTCCATGGGAACAAGAACCTGAAAACTGTAGATCAAATTATTGTCCATATCTCTTCCAAAGCCGTGTGTGTGTGTGTGTGTGTGTGTGTGTGTGTGTGTGTGTGTGTGTTTCCTTTGGATAGTCCCTCCTTTTTCATGCTTCTGTATATAGACCAGCAGTCATGATTTTTGGCTGCTCTTAAGCACCAGCTTGAATTTGATTATAGCTTAATTACTAAGATGTTGAGTCTAGCTTTGATTTTGGGTGTCATTTTTGTTCAAATGCCCATCATTACTAATTGAATTCAGCACTCAATTTTCATGGTCAAGAAAATATTACACTGATTGGCTCTAGATGAGAAATCTGCCTGTGGTCAGATGGTATTACTGTAATGGGCTTATGGAATTTTAGAACTCTAGAAATCTTGTGAGCTGCCACTATAGTACAACAAAGAGATCCAGTGGTATAGTTCTGTCAGAGTTCAAGGGTCGAAAACACAGAAAATTGATGAAACAACTCTGAGTTCAAGGACAAAGGCCTCAGAATTGGGTAGGAGAATACACCCGTCCCAGCTCAAAAAGAGAAAATTTGCTCTTCCTCTGCCTTTTGTTCCCATAGCAGATGAGATGATGTCTGCCCAAATAAGTAAGAGCAGATCATCCTTCTCACCCTATTAATGAAAAGATCACTGTCTTTCAGACCCATTGCTACAGTCACATTGAGAAACAATGCTTTCCCAGCTATTTGTTTATCCTCCCTATCAAAGCTTACACACACACACACACACACACACACACACACACACACACAAACACACACACAACTAACCATCAGTCATACAATTGTTTACTGCACTGACCGGACAGTTTAAAAGATAGGTTTTCTCTAGAAGTCTCCATCTCTTTACTATACTTCATGACATAGGTTCAACCAAATGCCCAAGACAAGTCTATAAATTATTTACAATTGATTGTTTGAAGGGAGTGGATGATATGGTTTAGAAGGTTCAACTTTTTAATTCTTTTTGGTCCAAAAAGTATGCCCACAGCTAAGATTTTTTTTTTTAATATATAAAAGAATTAAACCTTAAGGATAGTCTTTTTATTAAACAAAAAGAAAATCATTTAATTATTTATCTATTTTGTACAGTTTCCCCGACAATTGACCTATGGTAGAAATAGTTTTTTAATTTTTATTAATTACAGTTTATTCACTTTGTATCCCCCCTGTACCTCCCTCCCTACTCCCCTCCGAATCCCATCCTCCCTCTTCCCCTTCTGCGTCCATCTCCCAGTCCACTGAAAAGGGAGGTCCTCCTCCCCTTCCCTCTGATCCTAGTCTATTAGGTCTCATCAGTAGTGGCTGCACTGTCTTCTTCTGTGACCTCGTAAGGCTGCTCCCCCCTCGGAGGGAGGTGATCAAAGAGCAGGCCAATCAGTTCATGTTAGACACATCTCCTGTCCCCATTAGTATGGAGGCCACTTGGATACTGAACTCCTGTAGGCTACCTCTGTGCAGGGGTTCCAGGCCATCTCCATGAGTGGTCCTTGGCTGGAGTATCAGTTTCAGAAAAGACCCCTGTGCCCAGATTTTTTTAGTTCTGTCGCTGTCCTTGTGGAACTCCTGTCCTCTCCAGGTCTTACTATCTCCCACTTCTTTCTTAAGATTCCCTGTGCTCTGCCCAAAGTTTGGCTATGAGTCTCAACATCTGCCTCGATACCCTGCAGGGTAGTCTTTCAGAGGCCCTCTGTGGTAGGCTCCTGCCCTATTCCCTGTTTTCTCCGTCCTCCAATGTCCATCTTCTTTGCCTTTCTGAATGGGGGTTGAGCATCTTAGGCAGAGTCTTCCTTCTTGATTAGCTCCCTTAGGTATACATATTTTGCTATGTTTATCCTATATTGTATGTCTAGTATCCACTTATGAGTGAATATGTACCCTGTGTGTCTTTCTGCTTCTGGGATACCTCACTCAGGATGATCTTTTTCAGTTCCCTCCATTTACCTGCAAATTACATGATTTCCTTATTTGTCATTGCTGAGTAATATTCCATTGTGTAGATGTACCACAATTTCTGTATCCATTCCTCAACTGAGGGGCATCTGGGCTGCTTCCAGCTTCTGGCTATTACAAATAAAGCTGCTACAATCATGGCTGAGCAGATGTCCTTGTTGTTTACTTGAGCCTCTTTTGGATATATGCCTAGGAGTGGTATAGCTGGATCTTGAGGAAGCACTATTCCTAATTGTCTGAGAAAGCACCAGATTGTTTTCCAGAGTGGTTGTACAAGATTACATTTCCACCAGCAGTGGAGGAGGGTTCCCCTTTCTCCACATCCTTTCCAGCATGTGCTGTCACTTGAGTTATTCATCTTAGCCATTCTGATAGGTGTAAGGTGAAATCTCAGGATGGTTTTGATTTGCATTTCTGTGATGACTAAGGACGTTGAACATTTCTTTAAGTGTTTCTCTGCCATTCGATATTCTTCTATTGAGAAGTCTCTGTTTATTTCTGTACCCCATTTTTTAATTGGATTACTTGATTTGTTGCTGTTTAACTTCTTGAGTTCTCTCTATATACTAAATATTAGCCTTCTGTCAGATTTTATGGGCAAGAAAAGTCATGACTATTTTATTCATTAATGCATTCTCTAGAATTATTTAACAAAATTATTACTAATATTAGATCATCTTAAAATTAAAAACCAAAATTTAAATGATTTAAATATTAAATGATTTATTGTTTTTCTGTCTTCTGTAGATTTTGTACAACTTGTAATTCAACATTTTTTACAATGTTGGTACTATAGACCCTCTATAATAAAATATATAGTGACCTTTAGAATAATTGTAGATATGAAAAAAATCAAGTTATCATTAACTTCATCTAAAGACAAGGGGATAACACAAGCCATGATCTTTAAAGCTCAGTTCATTTTTATATCTTCAAGATTTAATTTGTATTTCTTGAGTTCATCACTTTTTACTCACATAGGTCCTGTCACCTTATTAAGATTTAGAAAACATTTTTTCTTGTTTTATCCTCACATGTGACATACCCACTCATTTTTCCTATAAAAGTTGGTACTATTTTCAGTCTTAAGAACAGACAAAAAATATCTGGGCCCTGGTGTCTTTTCTGATACTGATACTCCAACCAAGGACCATGTATGGAGATAACCTAGAACTCCTGCACAGATGTAGCTCTTGGCAGTTCAGTGTCCAAGTGGATTCCATTGTGATAGGAACAGGGACTGTCTCTTACATGAACTGATTGGCCTGCTCTTTAATCACCTCCCCCTGAGGGGGAGCAGCATTACCAGGCCATAGAAGAAGGCAATGCAGCTACTCCTGATGAGACCTAATTGACTAGGATCAGAGAAGAAGAACTAAAGCCCTGTCTCTGAGCTACAAACAACCAAATCTAGTGTGGAATCCCAAATTTGATACTTATTTTAGGTTTTATTCGATTCATTAAACAAGTTACTAAGCCCAGATTTCTTCATTGATAAGCATAGAATTGGAAAGGACTTGTCTACGAGACTTTGTGAGAATTAAGTGAAATACTCTACCTAATTCCTTTAAAGTCTAAAAGGCAGTAAATCCTTGAAATGATGTTGGTCATGATGAAGAAAGAAATTAATCTCCTTCCTCTTCTCCCTAAAACTATTACTTAGTTCAGGCAGAAGGCAGAAATGGAGAGCTCTTTTTGTTGCATTCTTGAGTAGTGGGTAAATACTTTGTCTCAGAATCTGTCTTCATGAATATTTATTCTGTAACTCATCATTAAGAATTTCAATTTTTGTTTGTGTTTTGACAAGGTCTCATTCTGTTGCCTAGACTAGTTGGTAACTCAGTATGTAGCTCAGGCTGAGCAAGTAGAGGTCAGAGGACAAACTGCAGGAGTCAATTCTTTTATTTTACCATGTGGGTCATGAAGACAGAACTCAGAGTCTCAGGCATGACTGCAAGCACCTAATCATTGAACCATTTCACTTCTTGACTATTACTTTCTAAAAGATAAAATTGAGCTTCAGCTATGAGAAACCAGACCTACTCATTCGTGTGCAATATTTGTGTACATCTTAACCCAACAAAAATGGTTCATTTATTTCACTTTATATGAGAATAATGAAGTCAATTAGTGATAAAGACCTTATACTCATGGATTTGTGTTGTTTGGGGAGTAGTCATAGAATCAGTGGTGGAGGTTTCAGGGAGGAGCCTTTTAGTGTTTATCAAATGGAGTACTTTACAACTGTAGTAATCTTTCAAAATGAATCTGGGAACTGTAGCTTCATGCTTGGGACTATTAGGGCATGGGTTTGAAGTTCACACATCAGTTTTGGGGGTATAAATTTAAATTTACATCTATTTATGCCTATGGGAAACAGTATGACATTTTCTATTTTCATAGATTCTCTCTCTCTCTCTCTCTCTCTCTCTGTATATATATATATATATATATATACACACGTTTATATAGTGTAGCTTTATCAACTTGTATTCATCTTAAACATGTATCATTTATTTGTGATGAGAATATTTAAAATCATCTATTTTGGCCATTTTGAATTATATGTGATAGTATTAACTATAATCATCCTCTGTACAATAAGAAAAATTAACTTTTTCCTCCTACGTAGTTGTGACTTTTTTACCTCCCTTTAATTGGCCTTTATGCCTCCTGTTAACTACCATTATACTCTAAACTTTGAGTTCAACCTTTTTAGATTACACATATATGTGATATCATGCAGTATTTAGTCTTTCTACACTTGACTTGTTTTACTTATGTGATCTCAAATACAGGAATTTGCCTTTCATTTGCTAAATGATACAGATCATATAATATATACCACATTCTCTGTTTCCATTTCTCTGCCAATGTATATTTCAGTTGATTCTGTACCTTGGAGATTGTGAATAGTGCTGCAATAAACATGAGACTGTACCTCTATGTGATCTCATTAGCAATCTTAAAGTTGAGTTCTTTTCCCCAATACTTAATCAACCTTTGTGATCTCTGGCTGTGTGTAAACTCTATTACATATTTTCTGACTTATGCATAAATTCTTTAGCAATGTTTCAGAAAGTCATGTAACACTGATGATTCATTATACTGAAAATTATTTTGATGCAATGTTTGGTTGTTTGGGGTCTTTTATTCAATTTCCTATTCTCAGTTGCACAGTGCCATCATTTTACTTTCCTACTGTCTAGTTTAATTCCATTTCCAATATTTAAAAAAAAAAAAACTTTTTGTCTTTTTACCCTCCAATTCTCACTTTCTGTGGACCCTTTTGTCCAAGTCTACAAATATTTCCCATAACTTTAACCTTCCCAAAGCATTTTTTGAACTATGTTATTACTGATTATCAGACTCCCCTCACCTCTCTAGTTACTATAAGAGCCTATTGTTGTTTTTTTCCCTCTGTCTACTTCCAACTCACTTTCAACCCACCTCAAATTCCTATTCTTCAAATCTATTCCTCTTCACTATTCAGTTCACTAACAAGAGCACTTCACTCAACTCTTGTTGCCTCTGTATCCAAATTCCCCACTCACTCTTCAAATCATTTCACTTCTATGCTGAAATATCAAACCTATCATGGTGATTTTCATTTACCACTATGCACTGGAAATACCTAGGAAGCTCTTTAAAAGTTCCAAACCCAAAGTTTCTCCTCAGACCAATTTTAACAGAATGGGCAGGGGGGTGTTGGTTCCCATATCTCTCAAGATGATTATAAATTATGACCAGAGTTGAGACCATTTTTGTATTATGGGTCTTAGTTTTAAAATCAAACAAATGTTGTTTTGCATCCTGGTCATACCACTTATTAGTTATTACTTTTAGAATCCACCAATGACCCTCATATTCTTTATCAAAAAGTCAGAATAGCATAACCCAATTCACTTTTTGTAAATATTAAATGATTAACATGTATGTATATTTTATTACTCTCTGATTTCTATTTTCCTTTTCTTAAAAATGATAAGTGTAATGGCCTGTTTAATGTTAACTTGACACAAGCTAGAGGAATCAAAGGGGGGGGGCTCAATCGAGAAAATTCCTCTATAAGATTGGGCTGTAAGTAAGAATGTAGGGCATTTTTAAAAATTACTGACCAATGGCAGAGGGCTCAAACAATTGTCCCTATTGTGTGTTAATGGTCCTGGGGTTTATGAGAGAGCAAGCTGAGTAAGCCATGAAGAGGAAGACAGTAAACAGCATCCCTCTATGGCATCTATATCAGTCCCTGCCTCCAGGTTTCTGCCCTGTGTTTCTGTCCTGACTTGCTTTGAAGATGAACTGTGATTTGGAAGCATAAGCCAAATAAACCTTTTCCTCCCCAACTTGCTTTTGGTCACAGTGTTTCATTGCCACAATAATAACCCTAACTATGACACTAAGTTTCTTGTTTCAGCCTTTTGACAAATGATGACAATTTCTTCTTCTAGTCTCTGCTTATTTCTATATCTGTTTTTCTCTCTCAGCATTAGTTTTATCAGCTGGATGAATAATGAAACGGTGGCATATATACACAATGAATTTGACTTAGCTGTAAATGAGAACAAAATTATGAAAATTTCAGGAAAACTGGGTGGATCAAAAATTATTTTAAGTGACTAAGAAACGGGAAGATAAAAATTACACATTCATTTTTATATGCAGATTCTAACTTTTACTATTATATGTATGTAAATAAGGGTTATAATGTGGATATAGATTTTGAAGCCTGGATAAAAGACAGGGAGAAAGTGGGGAACAAGAGGTAAGAATGAGGGATGGCAAAAGAACACATTACATGAAAGCATAAAGAAAGCTACTGGACGTAAAATGGTAAAAAGAGAAAGATAGAGGATGGAGAAGAAAGTTGAAAAAGAAACAACAAAAAGCAAATTTTCTTTGAAAAATGTGATAATGAAACCATACAGTTCATATTCTAATATAAAATAAGTAAATAAAACAATAAAGAAAACAATTATCAAATGACCCAGCTTTATCAATCCTGAACAAAAACTTGAAGAAAACAAGGTTAGAAAAAATAAGGATACATTCATGCACATGTTCATTGACACACATAGCCCTTATGAAATCACCTATGTGCTCATTAACAGATGAATGGATAAAGAAAATTTTACAGACACAAAGGCATACATTATTACCACACAATGGATTATTATTATCCAGCCATAAAGAAGGGTAAAACTCTTATACTTGTAAGGAAAAGTGGAAAATAGAACTGAAGATCATGATGTACGTAAAATATGCAGGCTCAGAAAGACAAATATTGTCTATATTCTCTTATGTGCATTATCTAAGTGTAAAAGACTAAAAGACATTGAAGCAGAAAGAATCTTATTTGCAGGAAAGAGAGGACCAGCAGGAGGAGGTAGGGGCATAAAGGAGGGTAAAAGACATGAATATTATCAAAGTACATTGTATGTACTTTGAAAGTATCATAATAAATTTTGTTATTTATGGAAATAATATCTGCTACTGTTTTAATACATCCATAGACATAAAGTACAGTCATGATTGCTAGGAATTATGATTGATTGTTGATGAGTTCAACATTTCTTTGGGGGATAATGATATATAATGAAATTTTTGTTATATGAATTTTATCTGAGAAAATTATGAAGTATGAAAGAATGCCATTGGCCATCTTTCAAAACCCAGGTTCAAGAAGGCAAAAAAGCTAAAAAATCATCCAGTACCAAAAGAATGGGGATGCTGTTATTTGCAATAATTGTTGAAGACTATAGTTTCAATCAGATACTGGAATATACAGCTTCCCTTCTCCATCACAACTCTCTACTCATCTTTTGTTTTTTAAATAATGTTCACTTTGAAACAGTAAGATCTGGAGAGGATAGGAATTCCACAAGGAGAGCAACAGAACCAAAAAATCTGAGCACAGGGGTCTTTCCTGAGACTGATACTCCAACCAAGGACCATTCATAGAGATAACCTAAGACCCCTGCACAGATGTAGCCCAAGGCAGCTCAGTATCCAAGTGGGTTCCATAGTAATGGGAACAGGGACTGTCTCTGACATGAACTGATTGGCCTGCTCTTTGATCACCTCCCCCTGAGGGGGGAGCAGCATTACCAGGCCACAGAAGAAGGCAATGCAGCCACTCCTGATGAGACCTAATTGACTAGGATCAGAAGGAAGGAAAAGAAGTCGTCCCCTATCAGTGGACTTGGGGAGGGGCATGCATGCAGAGGGTGGAGGAAGGGAGGGATTGGGAATGGAGGAGGGAGGGAACCACAGGGGGGATACACAGTGACTAAAGTGTAATTAATAAAGAAAAAATAATAATGTTCACTTTTTTAGTGCTTATCCATTTGATACATGTCTTCCTTGTTTTCAGAAAGATTTTCTTTTAAAAGTATATTTATTTTATTTATGTGTATGTATATGTATGTGTGTAAGTATATTTCACATGTGTATAGGTGCTCAACAGACAGCAAAAAAGCATTCAATCCACCGGTGCTGGAGTTACAGGCAGGGGTAAACCAGCCAGTAGATATGGGTGCTGAGAGCCAAACTCACTTAACTGTTGCATCTTCTCTCCATGCACCATAAAGATTTTATTTAAGTATTGTTGGTATTTATAGTATTATGCTATTTCTTAGGTAATTAATGGTTTTTGACCTAAAATTTTGGAGGCTACATTTAAGTTTCATGAGCCCACTCTCACATAAATGAGAAGGATGTTTACCTCGTTTGTTTTGGGGGGGGGTGGGAGGAGTTTTTTCCTATCTTTTCTGAGATGTTATTTTGTAAGGAGCTTAGGAAACAACTATGGGATCCTGACTTTTGATATGAAGTGTCAGACAGCCATGATGAAGGAAGGGGAGTGTCTATATTTAAATGGCCAGATATAAAAACTCCTTGGATGGGCAGGTATCCTGGGAGAAATCACCACACCAAGAAATCCGCTTAGTTTAGGCTGCTCTTGATCTTGACTCTGACTGACTAAATTTCACACAGACGATAAATGCTACACACATATTTCAGTGCAATATGTTAAGAACACTGAAATAGCAAAAAGATGAATGAATGGTAATATATTCATTAACATTTTTAATTTATCCTATTACTTTATTGTGGTTTTGCTTCAAAATTATGAGTAAACGGAAATATTTTCCATGTAATAGTTTCTTTTTTCCATTACCATCAGCATAATCTATTCCACAAATGCCTTTTTTCTGTGTAAATAAAACAACAATTTGCCCAGAGTTCTGCTTCCCCAGAGGTGGGGAGAGGGAATTCATCAAACTTGTGTCCATTCTATCTCCCATCACTCCCACACTGATATTTAAAATAACTGTGGAGTCATTGTACCAGAGGCTTCCTCAGCCAGCATGATTTCATAACAGTCCATGTGAAGAACAGGCTTTTCTGGGTGCAAATGAAGATTCGCTGCTTATATTTTGCTTAACCACAGCCATTTTGTCATTTAAAGACTCTGAAGCCAATGGGCTTCCTTTGAACAGGGGACAGGGGTTCTACGTCTTCTCCATGCATGATCCTTTGTTGGAGTATCGCTCTCTGCAGGCCCTCCTGGACCCAGGGTGTTTTTTTTTTTTTTTTTTTTTTTTTTGTCTCTGTTTTTCTCTTTTTGGAGTTCCTGTCCCCTCCAGTTCTTTTAATTCTCCCTTCTTCCACAAGGATTCTGACACTCTGCCCAAAGTTTGGCTATGAGTCTCAGTATCTCCTTCAATACCCTGCTGGGTAGAGTCTTTCAGAGTTCCTCTGTAGAAGGCTCCTGTCCTGTTCCTTGTCTTCTCCTACTTCTGGTGTCTATGCTGTTTGCGTTTCTGAATGAGGATTAAGCATCTTCCGTAGGGTCCTCCTTGTCGTTTAGCTTCTTTAGGGCTATAGATTTTAGTATGTTTATCCTATATTATATGGGCTACTCGGTTTCCAGGTGGGTTCTCTAGTAGGGGTACAGGGGCTGTCTCTGACATGAACTCAGTGGCTGGCTCTTTGATCAGTTTCTCCTGAGGGGGGAGCAGCTTTGCCAGGCCACAGAGGAAGATGATGCAGCTAGGTTTGATGAAACCTGATAGGCTAGAGGAATAAGATGCAGCCAGCCTTGATGAGACCTGAGGAGAAGAGGGAGGGTGGGTGAGACTGGGAGGAGATGAGGGAGGCCTGCCGCAAGGATATAAAGTGAATGCATTGTAATAATAATAATAATAATAATAATAATAATAATAATAATAAAGAACCTGAGGCTACTCAGGTTAGTATACTGGAAGGTTTTTATGAATATGTTCAGGAAATACATTAGCAAAAGGTTTTGTAGCCAAAACACCATATAAGTTTTGGGAAGAAAAGAAAGCATTTTATAAAAAGAAAAGGTCGAGGGTGTATTTCATTATTTAAATTTAACTGTAAAAATCTGAGCACTCAGATTAATATCTATTTTGCCTGATCTTTCTTTCAGGAGAAAAAACAAAAAACAAAAAAACACCGAGAGGCTCTCTTGCACACTGCTCACAATCAGCTTTGACTAGGGTAATAGTTGTTGACATCTGCTTAAATTTGGGAGTAATTTGCTCCTTATATAACAGAGCATTTCAGAAAGCACCGGAGTAAGAAGGGAAAGAGTATGTTTCCCCCAAAGAAGGCTTTTAGTGTGTGAATAAATTATTTAAACGCGTTGCCTTCTGATGCCCTGAGGGGAAAGCTAAGGCAATGGAGGCCTAGGGAGTGAATGAAATCGGCTAGAGATTTTTAAATCCCTGGGTCTCAATTAGAAAACACTGTGGGCACATTCTGCTATTTTGGTCCTATTAAATTCTGATTTATGGTTAACCTATAAAATTTGTACTATCAGTCCTGTAAGTGTAATATTTTCAAAGAAATTAATTACATCAGTGTTTCCTTCAAAGTAGCCCAAGAGCAGCAGCATCAGGTGACTTCACCCTGGAACTTAGAAATGCAAAGGCTCTCAACCCAAACCTGATTAACTAGAAAATCTAGTTTGGAGATGGGTCCAAGAGATTTGTGGTTTTATAAGAAGTGTGTATGTGTGTGTGTGTGAGAGAGAGAGAGAGATAAAATTTGAAAGAGACCAGGAGAGGAGGGGAAAATACCTTCCAGAAATGTAGGTAAGAAGAAGAGGGAGTAATATGTGTGTCAACGAAAGTAGAAAGAGAAACTATTTGGAGGGAGAAGAGAACCAGCAATAGGGATATAAAGAACTATGGGGAGGATAGCTTAAGAAGAGGATGAATAAGAACCTTACATGTCTTTCAGAGGCCATCTGTGGTAGGCTCCTGTCCTGTACCCTGTCTTCTCCTGCTTCCAATGTCTATCACATTTTTGTCCTTCGGGATGAGGTTTGAGCATCTTCCCTAGGGTCCTCCTTGTTTTTTTAGCTTCTTTAGGAGTATAGGTGGAGCAGGGGTTGTCTCTGGCATGAATTCAGTGGCAAGCTATCTGGTAACCTCTTCATGGGTGTGGGGGGGTGGATCCTTTCCAGGCTGCAGAGGAAGATGTTGCAGCCAGTTCTGATGAGACATGATAGACTAGAATCAGAGGGAAAGGGAAGAGGACCTCCCCTATCAGTGGACTTAGGAAGGGGCATGGGAGGAGATGGGGGAGGCAGGATGGGATCAGGAGGAGACGACGGTGAGGGCCACAGCTGGGATACAAAGTGAATAAATTGTAGTAAATAATAAAGAAAGAAACAAGTAATTATGCAAAAATTAAAATTAAATTTTAACTAAGTAAAAAAAAAAAGAACTGTATGTGTATTCATATTTCACAATGAAACCCATTGGTTCGTATGGTAACTTAAAACATTCGTTTAAAGATTATGTCCTTAGAAAGAAAAACATAAAGATAGCTTCTGGGTAATTCTGGTGTACCACTGCTTGGATAGTTTTTCTAAAGGCTGCATCATTTCTCCATAACATTTATTCTTTGAAATCTCTGTAAATTACTTTCTTGTTTATAATCATCACATATATTCTCAAACAAGTAAACAAGTATCTTTGTAGAGTAATCAACTAAAACATTTAAAGCAATCCATATATAATGACAGTAGTAGGCCTACTTAATGTTTCATTTTGTATTGTTCATATCACAATAATTATGGAATCTTGAGTCAAGCAAACCAATTACAGCCCTAAACATCCCTAGAGGATGAAGGCTCTTCTTTTCTGAAGTTCACTCTTCAGGCTCTGTGCCTTTGTATGTACTGGGAGTACAGATTAGGACTTAATAAAATACAAATAAATAAGTGAATTAAAAGGAATTTTTTCTAATAGACAACTTGTCAGTGCCTAGGAAAAAAATTGAAATCTTACCTCTGCTGTCAATAACATATTTTGCCTTCTCCTTTAGCTTTTGATCATTAAAGAATGAGGCAGTCCAGAGATTACATCAGCAATGCACTGTGGTTTAGACACTGTATTCAACAGACATGATGGGGGATTAATATATGTCTAAGGGAGTTAGTTTCAAATGACTATTCTTTCATTCCAGAAATGTCACATGCCCTGTTGTTTCGTTCTATAGAACGGCATTCATCTCCATTAGGTTAAATATGTACGCCAGGAAGGTTTTACAGTTTTACACAGTAAGCAAGGTAATGAATGTTTCAAAAGGAAGTCGAAGGCAGTAATAGATTCCCATTACCTCATAAGGTGCTTGAATAGATGAATGATTAATACTGATTTTTTGCAAGCTAAATAGCATGAGGAAAAGCTCAGTAGACTAATAGAAACAAAATTAAAGGGATAGGCACAATTAAATGAGATGAAATCAAGAAATACTGAAAATGAATGTAAAGGGCGAGGTGTCTCTGGCTGTAATAATATTCACTGACTAAATGAGAAAATTTTGCACGTTGAACACATAGAAATAAATTACCCACAACACAATGTTGAATCCCCCACCCCACCCCACTCCTGCTCTATCTCTCTCTCTCTCTCCCTCCCTCTCTCTTTCTCTGTCTGTCTCTCCAAATGATTGTGAATTGAAAAAAAATGGACATTTTCTGAGAATGCTGTGCATAAATACTAATGGGCAGGAGGAATTGGCAGTGCTATCTTAGAAAAACTTGCTGTTAAGTTTAAAGCCAGATTTACAATGTTGTCCACTATGGTTTTTCTTTTGTTTGTTTGTTTGTTTTTCTGAAAGAATAGTGTTGGATTAAAAACTCAGTTGCAAATGGAGACAGTCTGGGTAACACAGTGCTAGCACTCACACAGAATGAAACTACCAGATTTTAGTATTTCCAGCACTTTACTGCCAATATTATGGACATTTATTCTTGCTAGTGTTGTATACAGATATGAGACATGTTTGTGGGTGATAAAAGGAAACAAATAGAGAAAGAGATGCTTATATTTAGGGAAGGAGAAAGAATGTATGAATGCATACTGTGAAATATAAGTCCTATATTATAAAGTTGAAGAGCAGTTCAGCCACTTAATTTTATCATGTAAGATACCATGCAGAGAAACTTGTTCAGTTATTTAATAGCCAGGTTTTTTACCCAATCCCCACCAAAAGGCATAAGAATTTACCTGCTTTCACCAAACATGGAAAAGACACTGTAAGTAGAATACTGTCGACTAACTTAGAACTATTTCAAGGAAGAACATTTCACTAAATGGGAATATCCAACCTAGCCAAGGAGTATTAGTTCTAGATGGAGTTCATTTACAGGTAACTTATTCGCCACTATCATCTTTTTTCTCTGTTACTTGTGTCACTCCTCCTGGTAAACTGGAATAGAAAGCTGCCCATGAAAATAGGTTAATGTGTTCTGCAATGTTATCTTCCTGGGTCTTGACTATAGATATAGATATATCAAAAAGTTGAAAGTTGTAAAGTTAACACACAGTTTTTTTTCCCCCAAACTCTAATAAAATATCTGGGAACCTACACAATTTTTGATATAGGCAGTTTGAATTTGACTACTTAATTGTAATAAAGATGTGACAGAATATGAGTTTAGGAGAATGACATTTGATTTAGGTTTGATTGCTCTAAATGCATGTTCTCAACCAAAACTTCCAATCAGTCACTTGTAGAAGAAAAGACTTACTTATACTTTTTGTAAAATCAATTGATCTTATTATATAGAACTTAATCACAATAAAACATGGAAACTCAATGACTTTACAGAAGTTAAAATTTAATGTATTCCATGGTCTAACCTGCCTAGAATACTACACGTGGTTTTTCTTTGTCAGGTTCATTTCTTCAGATGTTTTGAGTTTAATTGGGGTCCTCCATAAACCATGGACAGCTTTAGAAAATGTGTCTGTTATTTATAGAACATCACAAGCCTACACTGTACTTTTAATAGAGTTTAAATTGGATTGAATTTCTAATGCTATCATCCCAGGATTCTTTTTGAAGGAAGGGTAAAAGACTCTCTGTAATCCCCTTCTCCAGCATGTATAATATTGGAAAGTGGAAGGAAGCTCTAAAATGCATTCTGAGTTAATGAAAGTTGTGGGAGAGAAAAACAAAGAAAACAAGGCAGAGTAATGGATTTCTTTTCCTCTATGAAATTGAAGTATGACTAAATTATACAGTACAAGATTATTACAAGTTTCTATATGAGTTGTTTGCAGGAAAAACTGAAAATTAGTGTATCGAAACACAGAACTATGCATTTTGTTTTTCTTTTTCCTCCTCTTCTTCTTCTTCTTCTATAATTCTGAAGGCTAAGGGGAAAAGCTTAGTTATATAGAGATGTGAGCTATATTTGTTGGGGTGTATGAAGAACAAAGAAACATAACTGCCATTTTCTGACATAATGAGTTTGTCAGGAAAATAAGACACAGTAGAAGAAGTGGGTCAAGAAGAAACAACCAAAGGAAAATGTGGGCAAGGAAAGGAGGGAAGGATAAAGCCTATCTACAGAGTACATTTTAAAAGCCACATAATAATAAGTATAAGGGAACATTGTCATTGAGATAAGAGATGAGATAGCATGCATATCATATACACAAACAGGACTTTTATCATGAGAGATCTCTAATTACAATATTTTAGTCATACACTTCCATGTATACAGGTAGACTTTCAGACAGGAATAAAGCTAAAGCCTAAGACCTCTTATAGAAAAGTTTTCTTAATCTCCACTCAAAATATTTTACATGCTCCTACATATTTCCAAGTGCATCTGGAATGTACCTTAACAAAAGTTCTTTTTAAATTTTTTTATATTTTTTCTTCACAATTTATTCATTATATATCCTGATTAATACCCCCTCCCTCATCCCCCCCCCCAGTTCCATCCTCCCTCTCTCTTTCCCTAGTCCACTGAAAGGGGGAGTTCTCCATTATTGCCATCTGCCCATAGCTTGTTATGTCTCATCAGGACTGCCTGGATCCTCTTCCTCCATGGCCTGGCAAGGGTACATCATCAGGGGCAAGTGATCAGAGAGCAGTCAACTGAGTTCATGATAGAGGCAGCCCCTTCTCCCCTCCCTCAGAGATCCACATGGAGACTGAGCTGCCAATTGGCTACATCTGAGCAGGGGGTCTAGGTCTGCTCCATGCATGGTCCTTGGTGCCTCATTCTCTGCAGGAACCCCTGGGCTAAGATCTTTTAGTTTTGTTTGTCTTTTTGTGGGACTCCTGTCCCCTCCATGTCCCTCTAATTCCACCCTTCTCTTCCTCCATAAGACTCCCTGTGCTCTGCCCAAAGTTTATCCCTGAGTCTCAGCATCTGCTTCGATCCCCTGGTGGGTGAATCCTTTCAGAGGACCCTATATAGTAGGCTCCCATCCTGTTTTCTCTCTTCCACAAAAGTTCTATAACTAATACATGAGATTTGATACTCCAGAGAAACTTCAGCCAATATATGTCTGGTAGAGAATAAAAACTAAAACCTGTGCTCATGAACTTAATTAAATGTTATATTAAAGTGATGAATTCTAATAAATATGGACCACTGGGCTTGTAATCATAACCATCTTGGGGAAATATTTTTTACTTTGCTTCATCTGAAGCAGGATGATTAGCATATAGTTCTCTGATCCCTCTTCCACATCTCAATAGGAACACTAGTTATAAGGTTGTACATGAACGGGACTCTAGTTTAACACAAATATTTGTCTATACTCGTTTCTTGTTCTTCATCCACCTCCCTACCTTCCTCCTTTTCTTCCTAGATTTCACTTGCTAGACTTACATACTCAGAATCTTCATGTGTGTATCCCAGATTTTGCAGTTTTTAACACCACCATGATCCTAATGCATACAAACCATATCAACAGGATCTGTTTTGGTGACTGAGTAATCATAGGTCACTCTTTAAGAACAATGGAAAGAGCACTTCTGCCTCCAAATGTCTACCATGTTTTCAGATTGGTCTTTGCAGGGGACAAGCCTCAGCCAATTGTGGGTCTGAAGATCAGGAGGCAGCCTTACCAGGTCACAGAGGAAGACAATGCAGACAGTCCTGATGAGACCTGATTGGTTAAGGTCAGATGGAAGGACAGGAGAACTGGGGAAGGGGCAAGGGAGGGGGGATTTGGACTGGACTAGGGAGGGGGCTACAGCTGGGATACAAAGTGAATAAATTGTAATAAATAAAAAAAATAAAAGTAATATCAGGAAGAATGGATTGGCACAAGAGAAAATCATTTCACATGTGGGGGCAGGTTCAAGCTGACAGATGACTCATTTCAAGAGACTGTTCTCCGGAGGCAGGCTCTCTGGTGTCTGCTCATGTTCTCTTATTTTTTTCTGCTCTTTCTTTTTTCTCTCCTTTTTTTCCTTTTCTCTTAGAGAAGAGAGTCAATCCTATTCTTTTACAGTTAAATCGTTTTCTTATTTATTTTTCTGCATGATCAAAACCTTTTTTTGTCGTTCCCCAAAATATTGGCTTTTCCCCAAGACCCACAGAGGAGAACAAACAATATAGCAAGCTTTACTCTACATACATGGTACAGTGACTGTACCCAAGAACTCACAGAACAGAATATAGCAAGCTGTCCTCTACATACATGGTACAATGATTACATTGTAAGCAAGCAAGCATACTTAATCATTAACTTAGTGTTTTTCTTAGACAAACCTTCACATCTTAGGTCATCTGAGCAAAATCTTGTAGTTACAATTACTGGCATAAGAACAAAGAGCTGCTAAACAAATTAGACTATTCTTAATTTTTAGCTGCTGTTTGTGGCTGAGAAAGTTCATTCTGAGCTGTTTCTAAGCATCTTTTGTAATAGGAGTGATCCTTCAGAGGGTCCCTAGCCCCTTCCTTATAAACTATACAAAGCTCCTATAATCTTCTTTTCTTATCCCAAGGAGTCATGTCCATGTGACCAAGTCTTTCTAGAAAAGGAAATTAGTATGAGTCCAGTAGCTTCTCTAGACTCTAATTACTTTCTGATTGCAACAATCTGGGGCCTGAGTGTGGAAATTAAAACAATTCCTGATATCATTTAATATCCATGAGCTGACTAAAGTTTTTCAGGAAGCAATTAGCACAAAAAGCCTGTATAAATTCAATTTCTTTTTCAGATAATTCAGATTCAGCCAAGTGGAATGTTTCCTCCATAATGGTTGTTTCTTGAGCCAGTTCTTCTCTCCCAGTCCCCCTAGAAATCTTACCACTTGCACTAACTGGAGTTGAGTTAGAGAAAAAAGATGGAGTCACAATAAAAAACAAAGCAGGCAGACATATAGGACAAAGCAATGCCATTCTGGACTGGTAATCCAGAAATGTTTTATCCAGGGCAATGGTGCTCCAGCAGCTGGAACTGTGACAAGCAGCTGCTTCTGCAACCATGTGGTTCCTGACAACTCCCCTTTTTGTTTTAATTCAAGGATCCTTACTTCCACTCTCAAGGCTTTTCTGAGCTGTTGGATGATGACTGGAAGAAGGATGATTATGAGTAAGAACAACCCAAATGCAATGGCACCATTTAACCTGGAATGAAAAGAGGATGTAAAGAGAAGGTTATCCATGGCTGTAGAAAAGGCTGTGGCAACGTCCTATAAAGAGGCCGAACCCATGTGATTTTTTTGAGACAAGGTTTCTCTGTGTAGCCTTGTTTATCCTGGACTCACTTTTTCTAGACCACCTCAAACTCACAGGTATCTGCCTGTTCCTGCCTCCCCAAAATGCTGGGATTATAAACCTGAACCATGGCTAGCTGTACATTTTTTATATTTTCCTATTCTCTCTCACTACAGATCTGATCAAGTAGCCTTGCCTATAATCCCAGCACTTGGCGAAGACAAACAAGGCTACACAGAGAAACCCTATCTCAAAAAAATCAAAGAAGAAGAAAGAAAGAAAGAAAGAAAGAAAGAAAGAAAGAAAGAACAGAAAAAGAAACAAAGACAAAGAAATGTGTGGCTAGGCATAGACAAAAAACATGAGCAAGTTTAAATTGTGGATAAATACAATGCAGATAAGACATTGTAATTTTTAAAGAGATTAGCAGCAACCACTGTATCATGGAGCAATTAGGTTATCCTGAGAGTAAAATTCTACCCACCAAAGGCTCCATCTTATAAAGCTACTAACGTGTTTGAAGGAAAAGAAACTGAAACAAGAATTCCACAATGGAGGCCCAAAAGATGTTGGAGATGTTTGGACTGTGGAATGTCTGTAGAGGAAAGCTGGTCCACTTAAGAGGCTATGGGTGCTCCAAGGACTATCGAAGTCTGTTTACAGCAAAGATAATGTTGTCAAAAGGCCAACATTCTCAACATGAAGCTGCAACAGTTGGAGTTTGCCCTGCTGGGCTTCAGTCTTGCTTTAGTCCAATTTGTCCTTGCTATGTTTACTTTATTTACATTTTCAATGGAAATTTTTTTATATTATATACTGGATTTATATAACTCAATTTTTACTTTATAAAGACTCAGAGTTAAGAGGTTCCCTTAAGTCTCAGAAGAGAGTTTGGACTTTTGAGCATGTAGACCCAAGTTCAGATACCAGGACCCACATTTTGTTTGTTGGTTGGTTAGTCTGTTTTTCAAGACACTGTTTCTCTGTGTAGCCCTGGGTACTGGAACTGGAACTCAGTACAAGTTTTTTTTTTTTTTTTTTTTTTTTTTTTTTTTTTTTTTTTTTTTTTTCAATGCAGTTTATTCAGGAACATTGAACAATCCTCGGACCCCGGGGAAAGCCAGCCCACAGCTTAAATAGCCTCTGGGTAGCCAATACCAGCGTGCCACGGGGGCAATGCAGATAGGTCCACATACATGGAAGCAAGCCAGATCCTCGGCCTTAGCCAAATGTGGAGTTGTTCGTGACAGAGAGCACTCACCATTGGGAAGGTGGAAGGCAGAAACCAGCTCCATCTTTAAGGCATAGCATTCCGCAGCTCTCTACAGTTCCCCCTTTTTGTTTTAGTACAAGTTTAAGGATGGCCTTAAATTTATAGAGCCAACTGCCTCTGCCTCCAGAGCGCTGGAATGGAAGGCATATGATATGACACCAGTGCTTGATTGAGACTTTGGACTTTTGAACAGTGTTGAAATGTTAAGACTTGGGATCTTTGAGAGAAGGACTTAATGATTTTTGCCTTCTGAGTATTAAGCTTTGGGGGCTATGGGTGGAATATCATGACTTAAAATGATGTGTTTGGGTGTGGACAAGAGATGGATGTGTGATCGTTAATTTTGTTGTTAACTTAATTTGGAATCCCCTAAGATTCACATCTTTATGTCTGTCCATGTGTGTGTGTTTGTAGGGGTGGCTAGAGATTTTCCTGTGAGATAGTAAATACTCCAATATCCCTAAAGAGGTATAGCCATTTGAAGTGGAATGCTATTAATTTGTGTCTTAATTATGGTTACAATTGCTGTGATGAAACCCCATGCACCATGACCAAAGCAACTTAGGAAGGAAAGGGTTTATTTACTCAAAGTTCCGTACAACAGTTTGTCATCAAGAGCAGTGAAGGCAGGAGCTCACAAAGAACCTAGTGAAAGGACCAGGTCTGAAGCTCTCCCCCAAAAGTCATCAGTCCCAGGAACTATGCCATAGGTCACCAATTCCAGGAATAAAAACAAAAACAAAACTATAAAATTCCCTACCCAATGAATGGCCCGAGGATAACCACAAGAACAGGAAGGTATCTTATCTCAAAGTGGGGCATCTGTGCTGAGCAGCCCTGACCTAACTGACCTAACATTCCTGAGGTCTATAGATAGCTCGCTCAATGTTAGTTATGTTAGTTAGCCAATCACTTTGTAACAAGCTTGCCCTTGCCGAATATCATCCAATTGTGTAACTGCTAAGCTGGGAATTTTGGGTTCTTGCTCAAACCTCCCAAAAAAACCCTGCCATGCAGTTGCTTGGGATTCTCCTTTCTGATCCACTGCATTGGTGATGGTGGAGAGACCGAGCTTAAGCCCAAATAAAGTTTATTGCTCTTGCATATGTGGTCCATCTCCTGGTGGTCTTTGGGGACCTTAAGATCTGGACTTAACACTAGAAGCAGAAGCTGATGGAGAGGCCACAGAGAGGTATTACTTATTGGCTTGCTCAGCCTGCTTCTTTTAGAAACTAGGAGCACCAACTAAGAGGACCCACCCACAATGGGCTTGGCCTTTCCCCATCAATCACTAATTAAGAAAATGGGCAGAGTGAATGGAATTTTATGTAAAAAGTGGGAAATAGTAAGAGCTGGAGAAGACAGGAACTCCACAAGGAGAGCAACAGAACAAGAAAATTTGAATACAGGGAACTTCCCAGAGACTCATACTCCAACCAAGGACTATTTATGGAGATAACCTAGAACCCTGACAATGCAGCCACTTCTGATGAGAACTGATAGACTAAGATCAGAGAGAAGGAGAGGAGGACCTCTCCTATCAGTGGACTTGGGGAGGGGCATGCATGCAGAAAGGGGGGAGGGTGGGACCGGGAGGGGAGGAGGGAGGGGCTTATGGGGGGATACAAAATGAATAAAGTGTAATTAATAAAAGTTAAATAAAAAAAATTAAAAAAAAGAAAATGCCTTGTAGGCCTGTCTACAACTTGATCTTATAGAGGCATTTTCTTAATTGAGGTTAATTCCTCTCAGATGACTTTAGTTAGTGTCAAGTTGACATAAACTTAGCCAGGACAATTTACCCCTTGTCAACTTGACACACAAACAAATCACTGTTAGGATACAACCTTTTCTTTGTTGTTCATCCCCAAGATTACACATTCATATCGATATCACAATATAAAATACTTTCAAAATTAAATGTCTCACAATCTGATAAATTCAAACACTTTAAAATGCATCTTTTAAAAAAATATTCAGTCTCCTTTACAGTATCCTGTGTGCTTCTATAAAATCAATAATAAGTCAAATACTCTTTTACTTCATGAGCAAATAACCAGTGTATAGTCAACCAAACCAAACTCCAACTCCAATTGTAAAAATTCACTATCCAGTGTGTGGGATCCACTCATGATCTTCTGGGCTCCTCCAAAGGGCTTGTGTCATTTCTTCAGGTCCTCTCTCTGTAGCACATACAGTTTGTCTTCTAGGCTCCAGTTAGCTTAGCTCTGCTGCTGTCCTTGGTGGTAATCCACGGTACTGGCATCTCCAAAATGCCAGGGTCTGCACTTTCTGATGCAACTGGGCTGTGCTTTCACCAATAACCTCCCATAGGTTCTCTTCATGGTGTCAAGCCTTAACTTCTCTGCTGATCCCTTCACTCTTGGGCCTTCAACTGCTATTGAGACAGCACCTTTATGGATGAACTCTCTTGTCTCTCACAATGCCTAGCCTCAGCTGCCATCCATGACCCCTTCACACCTTCAGAACCAGCACTTACCTGGGTGACTCTTACCCTAGCAAGTTCAGCTTCCAGCACAGAGTACAACCTTGGCCACCTCTGGAACACAGTTTCTGTGTACTGACTCTCAGGAAACACTTCCCAGAAGATTCCATGTTAATGATGCTGGTCTCTTGTGAGTCACTGCTAATTTCTCAGCTCCAGATAAACAGCATCGAGTATCCCAGCAAAGCAAAGGTTTCATTTTAGTAGTTCAAGATATCTTGTTAATCACAGCTGATTCTTCAACCAAAACTACAGATTCTTCACACTAAAAGCCCAAGCCAGGTCATTCTACTTTTGTCAACATTCTTCTAATCACACCTACATAAGAGTTCACTGGACTCTCAACACTCAATGACTTTTCTAGCCCAAAGTCACAAAGTCCTTCCACAATCCTGCCCAAAAACAACATGGCCAGGTCTGCCACAGCAATACCCCCTTATCCTGGTACCAAGTTGTCTTAGTTAGGTTTATGATGATGATGATGAAATGCCATGATTAAAGCAACTTAGGGAGGACAGGTTTATTCTACTAAGCTCCCAGATCACAATTTATCATTAAAGGAAGTCGTGAGAGGAACTCATGCAGGGCAGGAACCTGGAGGCAGAATCTGATGCAGAAGCCATGGAGGGGTTCTACTCACTGGCTTTCTCAGCTTACTTTATTATAAAACCAGGAACATCAGCCCAGGGGTGGCAAGACCAACAATGGGCTCGTCCCTCTCCCATCAATCACTCATTAAGAAAATGCCTTACATGCCTTCCTACAACTCAGTCTTATGGAGGCATTTTCTTAATTGAGGTTCTCTCCTCTCAGATGACTTTTGCATATGTCGAGTTGACATAAAACTATCCAGCACAGTGTGGCATGACAGTTGTTCAGTGTGCACGATGATCTCTACCGTAGATGTGGAATAGTAGCTATACAGTTAGACTTATTAGGCCTTGGTTCTTCTTTCTTTTTACACTACGCATTTGGAAAATTATGTAGTCTATTTAGTTCTGCTTTTTATATTCATTTAACGGTGCATGTATATGTGTGTCATGGAGCATGTATGAAAGTTATGGGACAACTGGTGGGAGTTGGTCTTTCCTTTCACCATGTAGGTTCCAGAGATCAAATGCAGGTCAACGGGCTTGGGATTCATTATCATAACCTACTGAGCTATCTCACATGCCTTCTGTTTCTTTCTTTTTTCATTAATTATTTTATTTACTTTACATCTATATCAGAACTTCCCCTCCCTCCTTTCCTCCCAGCTTCTCCCTCTCACCTCTCCTTCCCCTATATCCTCATTTCTTTCTCCTCAGAGAAAGGGAGACCTACCATGGAAAAGGTATGATGAATATGGAAGAATTACCAAGAAGTTTATGGGGCAGGTATCCTGGATAACACAGAATAGTAGTGGAATCAATGAGAGAGGTGTAGCTTCAACCAAAAGGAAGGCCAGAACTGACTTCTGAAAGTTGTCCTTTGACCTCCTAACATAGCTGTGCAATATTTGTGCCTACTCTGTCTCTGTTTCAGTCTCAGTCTCTATTTCTGTCTTTCTGTGTCTTCTCCTGTCTCTATCACACAAATAAAATAAATAAATATAAAAATATAACAGACTTTTAATATTTTAATATAAATATTGTTGCTCAAATATCAACGAAACTCAATTCAAAAGTTAGTGAGATATTAAAACCCTAAATGGTATTAAAAGACTTTTTAAAAATAATTTATTTTTAAATTTTATTTTATGTTTGAAGGTGTCAGATCCCTTGGAATTGGTGGTACAGACAGTTGTGAGCTGCCATGTAGATGCTGGGAATTGAACCCGGATCCTTTTGAAGATCAGACAATACTCTTAAACATGGAACCATCTCTCCAGCATCAGTAAAAGACTTTAAAAATTATTTGAATACTGAAGAAAAATTTAAATTATCATAAAATTTATTCAGACACAAAGTCTGTCAACATCAATGATATTCAAATACTTGAGTACTGGTTAAATATTTGTTCCAAATGAAACAAGCTAAAATAAAATACAGATAATATAATGTTCTCATCAATGAATTAGAACTAAGCAACTTCTCTAAAAGATTGAGGTACATTGCTTTTATGTGTTACTAACCTTCACTGATGTTTGTTTTGCTCTTTTCTCAAGTACTCTATGCAATCATTTTAAATATAATTTTATTTAAGTCCTGAGATGATTATGTCTATTCATGAATACCTCTAAATTCATGTAGTTTCTGAATACTTTAGTTATTATGAATAAAGTTAAATCATTCTGACAACATTTTGTTTTCAAATAAGCATTTTCGGCATTTAGTAAAGTTCGGTGTGCTTGTTAAGAAAAAGCACAGGTTTTCCCAACATAGAAAGCTTAATGATTTAAAAAAATATGCCAAAAATCATAAAGGAAAAGACAGATTTGACTGCACAAAATTTCTAATTTCTATACAGTGATCACAATAAAATGCACTAGACGTGAGAATGAATGATGAAGTATTAGTTGGGAAAAAGCAACAAAAGACTAATATTTTGATATATAACGATACTGATAAATCTAAGGAAAATGTCTGTCTAATAGAACAAAGTATAGTTATAGACAAAAGACAGAAGAGAGAAAACAACACTATGTACGCATAAATATGGAACTATATTCTGCATCAACTAAAAGAATCATAAGGTAATAGCAGCTTTGACCATGAAATTAAAAATAAAATTAAGAATAACAATACTGGCCTCTCTAACAATTCTTTGGAAAAAATAATTTGGCAAGTATAATAAGAATTTTAAATATGCCTCAACCCTTTTATTGAGTATTCTCTTTGTAAGAAACTATCATATGAAAATAGTTAAATATACAGGTTAAGTTCAGGTTCCTCCGATGTCTACTATTAGTTTCTCATGAGGTCAGGCTTTGGAAGCCCCTCCAAAACTTATAATTTGTCTCAGCTTAGATTGAATAGTTACGGTGCCTGAAGCCTCTCACAGGCTTAGCATGATCTATTTCAGGAAATTCCATGGAAACATCATTCAAGTTCTGATGTTGCTTATTCCATAATATTTCCAAATAGGATTGCATTCTGCTGCAAAGGCTACTGTTGGGTATCCTTTAGAGCACTGGCAACTGAAGACAAAGAATATAGGTGTTGGGAACTGGTTTTCTTGGTTGGCAGCTTTCATTTCTCCTTTGGGAACTTATTAAAAGTATGACAATGGCTGAAAGTCTCATTTAACAGAGTCACACTAACAGATGAAAAAACTCTGAAATCTCTTTCCCCAATGCTCATTCACCTAGAAAGGTCTTATAAGTATCTACAACATAAGCTCCTTTCATTGATATGGATTGTCTTAATTGTCATTCTTTTAAGAATGATTTATTATTAGTGTGGGGCACATAGGGCATGCCAGCAGAGGAACTGGCTTGAAATGGGTGTGGGGGAACATTTTCTAACCCTGGAAATCTCAGACTTGAGATCTGCAGGAGTAAGAACCATTTTCTCCCTGTTCTGAGTCTATAGTCACAGGTAGTTACATAGCTAGCACCTGGATGCAAATAGAGCATCACCAGCATCCCAGCCATAGCCAATGAAATGCATTTACTCCTTTCTCATTTCCCAAAGTTCATATAGTACTTGTTCACCATGGAATAAACAGACATAAGCTGTTTCACTCAGATGTATGCATAACCTATTTCACTAAATATCATCTAAAAGTTGCTGTTTCATTGGGATAGCTCTGAGCTCAGAGAGCTAAAATCCTTGGAGAAAACTTCCTCCCACTGGCACCCCTAGCTGGATTGGAATTCTGCAGACCCCACCCATTCCAGACTCTGCTTCACCTTTTCTAGCCTGGTGGCCTGTGGAGCCTGGACACGCTGAAAGACGAAGTAGACATGGAATGACATATTAGATCTCTTTAGAGGCTGGCTATTACACAAAAGTAAGCATTGAGATCAAGAAAATGGCTGAAGTCACACATACTGGATACAGGGTTTGAGACAAAAAAAAACAGGTTTCACAAGTATGATATTCTGTCAGCAATAATGCCAACTTATATTTGAGAATTCACGATGAGCCAGTGATTTAACTGAAAAGATTACATATGTTCTCTTAATAATTCCTAACCATCCACAGAAAAAAAGAGTCACCAATGTCACAAAAGACAAAGTTTGAACTCTAGTGAATCAGTTCCTGAGCAATGCTTGAAATCATGAAGAGTGATATAAGATGGAGAATGTAGATTTGGGGATTACCAATCCAAGTTCTAAAATATTACAATCCAGTATCCAGAATCTTTCTAGGAAAACATCATTTCGATTCATAGATCAGAACAAGGTTTCTCATTCTCACTGGCAGGGAAAAAAGTCATGTTTAAAACACTGAAACGATTGTCAGGACCTGCTGCATCTCCCCCACATGTCATAAATAGTTCTTGTATCTTATCTGAATGTATCATATTCAGCAAGGCAGAAGAAGATTCAAACAGTCATAAAGGAAAATCTTTTTGTCATCACCCCATTCCTTCTAATACAAAACAAAACTATCTTTCCCCTCTTTAAATTTGTAAGTAACCCTGGAATTCCATGTGTATTTAAAAATTAATGTATGAACATTTCTGCATTAAACGTTGTTAAGCTAGTTGTGCTTGAGAGTTTTCAGTTGCATGCTTCAAAGGTTCAGAAATTATTTTGATAATAATAGTAGCCCTTTCCCCACACCTTATCTGTTTTTATATGTGTTCTAAGGCCTTAAATTGCAGCTAGTATTGAAAAAAAAATGTTTGTTTCTTTGTGGGTTAAAACAAGAACTACTAAGTTAGGCACAGAAACAGATTGACCATCTATAAAGATTGCCATTGAAAGTAGGGAGGGATTTACTGCTGTGGTCACAGCTGCAGTAAGTATTGTGAGGGCTTTTTCTAGTAACCTTTTTATCCCCTCAACTCCTACTCTTGTTCTCACGAGATCTGAAGTGGAGTTTCCCATTTTTAGTGCAGGAAAAGTTGGTCTACATAATTAAAACCGTCTTTTGAGGTTGCTTACTGTGATTCACTGTCTCAGAGGCTCCTTTCTTTTTTTTTCATATTTTTTTTATTTTTCATTTTTATTATTAGTTACATTGTATTAACTCTGTATCCCAGCTTTATCCTGCTCCCTCATTCCCTCCCACTCCCACCCTCCCTCCCTCATCTCCTTCCTCCCCTTTCCAAGTCCACTGATTGGGGAGGACCTCCTCCCCTTTCATCTGACCCTGTTTTATCAGGTATCTTCAGGACTGGCTGCAAAGTCCACTCGCTTACATAGACCTATAAGACATGATCAACTACTGAAATATATCCACCTAAGAGGTCCCTTTCTTGTCCCTTACTCTGGGCTCCAGGGTCTCAATACTGCAAGGTCTCCCGAGTCTCTCTGGGTCTCCAGCAGAACTTGAAGAACTGAATCTTCCTCTGGAGGTGATTCCAGGCAAATTTCTCCTCTGTGGCTTTTTGTGAGATGTCTCCTCTCCTTTGCCAGATATCCTCTTCTTTTGCAACATTTATGGGCTTTTTTCTTCCTCAGTCACATGGGTTTTCTCATCAACTATGTTGAGTGCCATATGTAAAAGTAACTTTTGTTTGCCTGTTTCAGTTGTTGTCTGGGAGGATTGCTGCCTCTGTTAATTTAGGCCTAAACCTGGAAGCTTCTAGCCTCCTTACAATCTAACCTAGGCCCGAATGTTTTCAGTTTCCTGAGACTGACTAAATGAAAAAGCTCTTCCTTTCTTGTTCTTTCTGATCTCATGGCTGGCTGGTCATAATTGCAATAAATACCTCAATGGCTTTTTCAAGTAATGTTGAAAAATAGCTGAACAACAAGAAAATTTAGCTATGATAATGCAATATCTTGAGACGAGAAACAGAGGAACTAAGAGAACAGAAAATGCTGAATTGTGAACCTATGCTACTTAAGGAAATTGAGGATCAAGATAGCTAGCCCACTGATAATAAGTAAGAAGCCTGGCTTGCTGGAAGGGATCCCAGATCACTGGCATGGAGCTGGGCATTAAATAAGAGTGTGTAAATGTCTAGTTTATATGTGGAGTCATAAAGATCTAACTGTATCTTGACAAACAGAAAGGGGGAATAAGATAGTAGGGGAGGAGGACCTCCATTGTCTGTGGACTAAGGGAGGGGCATAGGGAAGAAAGGGGAGGAAAGGTGGGATTGGAAGGAGATTAGGGAGGGGGCTACAGCCAGGATGCAAAGTGAATAAATTGTAATAATAATAATAACACACAATAATAACAAAGGGTAATTTAAAAAAAAAGAAAAATAACACTGGATTATAAAATGGGTGTGGTGGTACAGGCCTTTAATCCCAGCACTCAAGGAGGCAGAGACAGGAGGACCACTGTGAGTTTGAAGGCAGCCTGATCTATGAATCGAGTCCAGGACAGCCAAGGCTACACAGAGAAACCTTAGAAACCTTGTCTCGGAAAAAAAAAAAAAAAAAAAAAGACACCGTATTGTAAAAACAAGCTACTGTATTAGATCAGCCAGTACACTTTAAAGATGTTTTAACAGACTAGAACTCAGGGAATATGTTTGATTTTTGTTTTGTTTTGTTTTTTTGCCTACATTTCAATAGGTGATGAAAGAGTATGGGTTCTATAAAAATTGATAAATATCCAATCTGATTAAGAGATACTTTCATGTGAAAGGCAGACTCAAGGAAGAGACTCAGAAAGACAGCAATGCAGACAATGATGAAAGCAGATCCTCCTGCATGGAGACAGCTTAACAAACCAGCTGAAGAGGGACAGATAGTTCATCAGCACTGGAAAACCTTGATGCTGAAATGGACTGTTGCTAAAAGACAGATGACCAGAACTGAAATTATGGAGGATCAATGGCCGAGTGGATCTTCATAAAGACATTCAGACAGATAAGTTTGTGAGATTGTTAACTATTTCTATTCTTTTTTTAATTATTTTTTAATTTATTTTCTATTTTATGTGCATTGATGTGAGGATTTCAAATCCCTTAGAATTGGAGTTACAAACAGTTGTGAGCTGCCATGTGGGTGCTGGGAATTGAACCCGGGTCCTTTGGAAGAGCAGACAGTGCCCTTAACCACTGAGCCATCTCTGTAGCCCCCAACTATTTCTATTCTAAAAGTTAAACTATGTACAATTTTTAGCTTAAACAGCAAAGGGGAAAGTTGTAGAAGAATTTTAATTCAGAACATGGCTGTTTTGGCAAGAGATCATATTCAAAGACCTTCTTGATCTGCGTGATTTGTCTGGAATACAAACACACCTTTAATTCAGGAGACATCAGCAAGCAGATCTGAGTTCAAGGCTAGCCTGGTGTGGAATAAGTATCAGGTGAAGAAAAGTGTAGGTTCAGGCCTGGTGGTACATGCCTTTATTCCCAAAGAATGAAGGTAAAGTTAGTGAAAGGAAGCACCCAAGTTTAAAAGTGATGTCTAGTTGAGCGGCAACAAAAGAAAAATGATGAGCCAGAGAAAATTTGACATAATAGGATACCCAACTCTCATGAGAAGAGAGAGTAAAGGGAAGCTTACTTAAGGGTGCAAAACAGAGAATAAGGTTAAAAAAAAAAGGAGGTAGTTTTACTGGGAGAGTTACAAAGAGAGGTTGAATGAGAGAACAAACTAGACACAGGTGCTGACAGAATGAGCCAGAGAATGAGGATCCAGAAATTAGAAAAGATTGTTGGAGTTAGTTTGAAGCCCAGCAGAGACACTCAGAGGCTGAGAGAAAAATCAGGTTGAAAAAGTCACCTGGGAAAGGAGTTTGAGCCAGAACACCTGAATTGAACCAGCCAGCCCAGAGTTCAGTAAGAACAAGAGAGCGTGAGCTTATTCATCATTAAGTCTCTGAGACTGAAAATTTTCTAGGCCTAGGTTAGACTGTACTGAGGCTAGAAGCTTTCAGGACTAGGCCTAGGTTAGCAGACAGAGAGAGTAAGTCTCAGAGAGGACAATTGAAGCAGGCGAATGAAAGTTCTTTTTACAGATAGTAGAAAAAGATAGCTAGTATGACAATCCACAATAATAAAATTTATTTAAATATGCTCTTTCTCTAAAAAAAAACCAAAAAACATGTTGTTCTATACATCTAAGCTACCTTAACATAGAATTTTTGTTCCTTTTCATAAGTTAAGAACTTTTATGTTTTCACGTAAAACAACCACTTTATAAGTTCTCTTTGACATGTCCAAATTTCCAGCCAGCATCACTACTTTTGAACTTTGGGGGCCTTAATCAATAAAAATTATTGGAGCTGTACAAGCAATGCAATAGAGAAACTGATCACCAAAATGGCTACTAACTGATTCTGAAGGAAGATAGCTTACATTGATACACTAGCCTGGATACACTAGAAAAGAAAGGATTTGTTTTCTGCTTGCTATAAAGTAGGATGATACAAGGTTCTGCCATGAAAAGCAGAATACCATGCAACATAAGACTTATGAATAAATTGTTTGTGGAATTGTCCAATTAATATTTTCAGACCTTATTTGAACGTGGGTAAAGAAAATATCTAGAGTGAAATTGTGAATTAAGGGAAGCAACTGCAATGATAACCACAATTTATCAGCTAACTTGGTATTGCCCAGCAGATGCATCAATAAGTGCTTACACTTAATCCTGAAGACAGCTCTACTAAAAAGATGTGATTATTCTAGATTCAATACCTAGGGGTCTGAGACTCAGGGCAAATCTCTTGCCTAAGTTTTCAATATCTAGTAAACTTGTACTTATGTCTCTTTGATTTTAAAACCTCTATTTCAAACAACTGTAACTGTAGCCAGTTTCCTCAGACTTTAATGTTTCAACAAATTATTTAGTAATCCTATTAAAATGGAGATTCCTTTTGGTTAAATGCAGAGTGGGTCTTGGGATTCTGCCCTTTAAAAAAGTTCTTGGCTATGGCTAATGCTTCTAGATCATGGTTTGAATAACAAGGTTTTACAGATTTTCTATAAGAGTGAAAAACAGGCTTTGGGAAGTTTAATATTCCAGGTTAAAGATCAGAAGGGAACCTTTCCTAATTTGTCTTTATGATTAAAAATACATTTAATATAAAATAAGAAAAGTTAAGTCAAACATTGCTGTAAACACTTTGCATGCCATATCTAATTAAGTCTACATGATGACTTCTAGAGGTAAATAGATAATGTTATTGCTCCCCTTTATAAATAAGGAAAGATCACATGGCAATCATTGCACAGGTCCTCATCTTGTTCCCTTTCTGCACGCATACTTTTCAATGTCTGAAATCCCATAATTAGAGATTCAGTCTCTTGTTTCTATTTTAGTGGCCATGTATCCCTGTGGGAAGTAATATACTGCTGTATCATTTATTTATACCTTAGTTTCTCCCTTATAATGAAGAAGGAGGAAGGAGATAAGGTATAAAACACAGTAGATTGGATTCCTAGAGAAAGGAATAAAAGAAATAGTAAAGAGAGTAAGTCTCTAATGAAGTTAGGTACTATCTGCTTCACAAATTGCTGTATAAACCCCAGTAGCTTTTCCTCTGTGTGTATTGTAAAGCTAAAGCCAGAGGTAATTTCAAGATAAGAAATAAACTAACTTGTGGATTTATTAGCTATGCAGGGATCACCATAGAGACAACCAGAAGAAATCTCACCACGGAGACCTCTCTTTAGCCTCATTCTGCCTAAAATTATCAGCACAGACATGGAAATAAATTGAGGTGGGGCAAATTACAAAGCAAGTAGGCAAGAGCTTCAGAAGGACTGGTGATGGAGTGACTTTTCAATCCAGAGGGAATTGCTAAGGTTGATTTTTTTCCAAAGCCACATATTTCTAGATATCACATAGTTGGGAATAAAGAGAGAGTTCCCCAACATAGAAATAAAGTCAACGTGACAACCATTTCACTGACTGTAACCCTGTTGTACAGGATAAAATAAAACTTACAGGAGACACTTTTCACTACAGAAAATTATTTCTGGCAATGTGAGTCCCAGACTACTTCTCTGGGCCACTGACACAATAATGAAATAAAATAGTATTAGAAACCAGTAACCTTGGCAACATGAATTTTTGTCAAGCAGCTCTGACCCAGTAGAAGTATCCTTTCAGAGAGGAGACTTCACAAAATGCAGCAATTTATCCTCATTGGGTACTTACAATTTTTTCCTATTTTATATAAAATGAGCATTGAAATAATTTTACATAAATTGAGCTCACAAAAAGCAGACTAAGATGAAGTTTAGCATGTAAATTACTTATTACAAAGTAACTTTGAAGGATCTGGAGAGATGGCTCAATGGTTAAGAGCACTGGCTGATCTTTCCAAGGACTCAGATTCAATTCTCAGTACCTACATGACAGTCTGTAATTCCAGTCTCAGGGTATCTGATGCTCTCATCTAGCCTCTATAAGCACCAGATATACATGCAAAAACACATACACACAAGTAAACAAACAAATAAACAAAACAAAGTGTCCTTGAAATATGAGGCGAAGAAAGCAGAATTTGGAATGAGGGACAAATTGAAGTAAAAAGGCAAGCCCAACCATAGCTATGGGTGGCTCTAGAGATAGCACTGAAATTAAGTGGTTTTTTTTTTTTTTTTTTTTTCAAATTGTGTCAAGATTTCAGGTCTTCTATTCTTGTGTTGAATAGGGTGTGGGTCTCTGAGCAAGAGATGTGACATTAGGTCAGTTTAAGAAACTAAGAAGAGAGTTGATAGTTGAAAGCAGTGTAATGATAGTGCTATAAGCAGCTTAGGCAAGAAGTCCTTTACTGAAGAGGGATCCACAGAATTCAACACAAGTAAGCGGGTTTCCAAATCCTAAAACTTTCAATGTTAGATAACATTCAAAAAAGTGAAAAAAAATATTAGTTAAAATCAACTTAAAGCAAATATGTAAGATATTCTGTTAAGTATGAGAAGCCATTTCAGTGCTGTTGATAGTCCTCAGACTGATAAAAATGCATTTCATTATTTATTCTAATAAAAACAAATGTATTAGTGACTCTAGTTTTACAGTACATATGTGTGTTTAAATGTCAGTGTATATTTTTTTTCCTGTCTGCTTAGTGAGTCAGGAAAAAGGTGAAAAGGACTTTAAATAATGAACTGCCATCTGTGTAACATATCTATCCTCTAGCAAATATTTATCAAGCATGTGTTACGTCACAATACTTTGCTAGCCAGTAGGTCTTCAAAATTAGAAATATTGCAGCACTTGATGAAATAATTGTATTAAAACAAGATCCAAGAGAATGAAATAGTATCAAGAAGAGGGGAATTGAATAGAATCATTAGCTTTGTTTTCTTTCAACTGTTTATAACCCTTTTGTCATTTTGCTTACTTATTTATGACATCCGGCTATGTAGGGGTAATTGACTTGACTAGGGTTTTGCATTGCCTATGGAATGTGCTTCCATAATTATTAAACATGGATCTACCCATAAATTATCCAACAACTACTTTAGTTTTCAAATACCACATAATACGTGCACATACATATGTTATAACATGATGTCATGGTACAAGTATAGATTTGTTAGTATAGAATGTTCAAATCAAGAAAACTTGTATATATGTCTTCTCAAATATGTATCATTCCTTTATTGCAGTAAGGCAAATAATTCTCTCTTCTAAATATTTAATATATAAAAGTATTTTTTTTAATTTTAACTAGAGTCATCCTACCAGAATTTATTTGATGAACAGTTATTACTTCACTGGATGATTTCTGGGAAGATGGGAGTATGAAGTCATCAGAGACTGAAGAAAAGTACATCTCTCAGAGTTTATTAACAATTTTGAAACACTAAATATGCTTATCTTCATCAAACTATGAACTGAATAAAAAGAAATTACAAAATTAAGAAACAAGGAAAGGACCATCAAGATTTTTGGATTTAAAATCTGGAAAGCACTGATGTCATAGGTTATAAAACAAACAAATAAACAAACTATATATATATATATATATATATATATATATATATATATATCCAGGTATGAAATCCCACCCTTTGAGGTGTTAGTCAGAGGGGTTCCATAGACGCCCCCCAAACAAAATAGGCTATTGCCAGCAATCTTGTTTACCTATCAGATCTATATGGTAAGACACTATTGCTGAAGACACCACACACTTGAATTGTAGAACATGGAGAAATAAAGCTGATAGTGACTTGGAAAATGTATCATGATCAAGTAGGCTTCATCCCTGGGATACAGGGATGGTTCAACATATGGAAATCCATCAATGTAATCCACCATATAAACTGAAAGAAAAAAAAAAAACATGATCATCTCTTAGATACTGAAAAAGTATTTGACATAATCCAGCACACGATCGTGCTAAAAGTCTTGAAGAGATCATGGATACAAGGCACACACCTAAACATGTAAAGCCTATAGCAAGCCTATAACCAACATCAACCTAAATGAGGGAAACTTTAATAATTCCCACTGAAATCAGGGACAAGGCAAGGCTACATACTATTACCATATCTCTTCCACATAGTTCTTGAGGTCCTAGCTGGAGCAATGTGACAACTAAAGGAGATCAAGGGGATTCAAATCTGAAAGGAAGAAGTCAAAGTATCATTATTTGCAGATGATATGATAATGTATATAAGTGACCCAAAAAATTTGACCAGGGACCTCCCACAGCTGACAAACCCCTTCAGCAAAGTGGCTGGATACAAAATTAACTCAAAAAAGTAAGTAGCCCTCCTTTATACAAATGATAAATGGAGCCAATAAAAAATTAGGGAAAAAACACCCTTCACAATAGCTAAAAACAATATAAATTATCTTGGTGTAACTAACAGAGCAAATGAAAGGAATGTATGAAAAAAATATCTGAAGAGATATTGCAAAAGATATCAGAAGATGGAAAGATCTCCCACACTCATGGATCAATAGGATTAACATAATAAAAAATATCATCTTGCCAAAATCAATCTACAGATTCAATGCAATTCCCATCAAAATTCCGACACAATTCTTTATAGAACTTGAAAGAGCAATCCTCTACTTCATATGAAAAATTAAAAACCCAGAATAGCTAAAACAATTTTTTACTATAAAAGAACTTCCGGAGGTATCACCTTCCCTGATTTCAAGTTGTACTACAAAGCAATAATAATAATAATAATAATAATAATAATAATAATAATAATGTACATGGTATTGGCATATAGACAGGCTTATCAATGTAATCGAATTGAAGATGCAGCCATGAACTCACACACCTGTGAACACTTGATTTTGTCAAAGAAGCCAAAACCAAAAAATCGAAAAAAGACAGCATCGTCAACAAATGGTAAAGATATAACTGGATATATTCTTGTAGAAGTATGCAAACAGAGCCACATTTATCATGCTTCACAAAACTCAAGGCCAAGTGGATCAAGGACATCAACATAAAACTGGATACACTAAACCTAACAGAAGAAATAGGTGGGGGATAGCCTTGAAATCAGTGGTACACCTGCCAATTTCCTAAACAGAATACCCTACTAAAGATTTTCATGACATTAAAAATCTTCTGTAAGGCAAATGACATTGTCAATAGAACAAAATGGCAGCCTACATATTGGAAAAAGATCTTCACCAAGCCTATATTCAACAGAGAGCTAATATCCAAAATATGTAAAGAACTCAAAAAATTAAACACCAACAAACCCAATAATACAATAAGAAAATGGAGTACAGAGCTAAACAGAATTCTCAACAGAGGAATCTCTAATGACCAAGAAGCACTTAAAGAAATGTTCAATGTCCTTAGTCATCAAAGAAATGCAAATCAAAATGACCCTGAGATTCCATCTTTTATCTATCAGAATGGCTATGATCCAAAACTCAAATAACAGCATTTGATGGAGAGGTGTGGAGCAAGGGTACTCCTTCATTGCTGTTAGGAGTACAAACTTGTACAACCTCTGTGGATTTCAATCTGGAGGATTCTCAGAAAACTGGGAATAGTTTTACCTCAAGACCCAGCTATACCTAGGAAGGACCCCTGACTCCACAGGCAGAAGTCTTAGCACTGGCCTTTAAGGTGTACCATGGGAGAGATGAGAAAGCCAGCAAGAAAAAATACCAAATGCTGACCAAGGCCATCTGACCAGTGTCAGTGACTCCCAGGCTCCCTTGCTCCTAAGGCAAGAATGCCACTGGGTCCCTGTTTCAAACATGGTCAAGAAGGTCACTGGGCCTGGTTTTGTCCTAACTCCTCCATGCCACTGGGGCCATGTCCAAAATGCTACCAAGAGGGACATTGGGGTGTTGACTGCCACCATTTCTCCCATGATATGGGGCATCACTCCCAGATTGTCCTTGGGCTGATATCCTAGGTCTGGCTACAGATGTCTGAAGGTATCCAGGTTCCCTTGACCCAACTACTGCCATCACTAGCAGGGAACCATGGGTAATTGCCATGGTATCAGGGTGGCCCATCTCTTTCTTTGTGAAGACCAGAGCTACTTACTTAGTCCTGAAGGAGTCTGGGGACCAATCTCTCCTTCTAGTACCTCTATTGTAGGAGATAGGGGGACAACCTTGCCAGCCTTGCTGGACTCTACTACTCTACTATTTTCAGGGGTGTTCAGGGGTGTTCAGGGGTGTTCCCTTGACTCGTTCCTTTTTAGTGATGCCAACCTGTCCAGTCCCCTTACTGGAAAGGGACATTTTAGCCAAAGTGGGAGCCTCTATATCCTTTACTTCACCCATTCTCTTTATCCCAAGCTAACCACTTCCACTTGAGAATCTCAGGGGACTTACGCCTATTATTGCTGACCTTCTAAGAAAAAATAAAAACTCCTTTGCCCTACTTCCTCTCCTTCTAACACCCCTTTACTTGCAGTTACAAAGCCCAATGGAACCTGTCACCTGGTTCAGGACCTCCAGCTTCTGAATTCTGCAGTTGTTCCCTTCAATCCTGTTGTAGTTAACCCCTATACTCTCCTCTCCACTATCCCCTCAGGTTACCTCCAATTTCTCAGTACCTCTAGTCTAGTACCTCTGGTCTTGGTAGACACATTCTCAGGATGGGTGGAAGCATTCCTCACTACTAACAAAAGAGATCAGATGGTTTCTGATCTCCTTCCCGGTGAGATTATCCCACGTTTTGGAATCCCTACCTCCCTCTAGTCAGACAATGGTCCTGAAGAATGTTGGGGTCCATAAGCAGGCATCTCTATGGCCAGCCCCAAGGAACCTGACAAACGGGATATCAGGCATCTGTGAAACCACCTATGGACCACCTGAAAACACCTGTGCATGCTCTGGGTCACCTTATAAGAGAACTCACACCACCTGTGCGCTCTCTCTCTCTCTCTCTCTCTCTCTCTCTCTCTCTCTCTCTCTTTATCTTTTCTTTCTCTTTCTCTCTCTCTCTCCTCTGTCCAGAAACTGTCTCAGTGACCGCCCCCTTCCCTTTATAAAACCTCCCATGTGGAACCAGTTACTTGGAGTGATTTATGGACCTGCTGTGTAAGTTCGCTGCACAGTCCTAACAAGGTAGAGGATTAAGTAACCATAAATAAAGCAGGTTTAACAAACAAAGCCTATAGTAGATGGGGGGAGGGAACTGGGTGCAGATGGGGTGGTGATCATATGTTTGGAGAGTGGCTGGGGGGGGAGCACCAGGAAAGAGAACAGAAATTGGTGTGGGGGGGCATCTCTAAGACAAGCGAGCCTCCTGGGAGTCCATGGGGATTACCTTACCTGAAACTTCTAGAAAATAGGTTTAAGGAGGCTTAAGTGGACCTCCTCCTATAGCCAGGTGGGATGTCCAGTGGAGAAAGTGGGACACCACCCATAAAACCTTAGACCCCAAGTTTGTGTTGCCTACAAGAGGAGTAAGGGGGAAAAGGGAACAAAGATTGAGGGAATGGCAAACCCAATGATTGGCTAACTTGAGACCCATCCCATGGGAGAGAGCCAAAACCTGTCACTATTAATGATACCCTGCTATGTGGGCATACAGGAGCCTAGCATAGCTGTTCAGCACTGGATGGAAACATGCAGAGACTCACAGCCAAATAGGCTGAGCTCTGGGCATACTGTAGAAGAGTGGGAGGAATGATAGAGGGAGCCAGAGGAGACAAGGACACCACAGGAAAACCTAGAGTCAACTAACCTGGGCCCATGGGTGCTCACAGAGTATGCATGGGTCTCCTAACAATGGGAGTAAGGGCTGTCTATGGATGGGTTGCTTGCCACTGGATCCCTTCCCCCTAGCTGGGTTGCCTTGTCAAGCTCCTGAGGGGAAGGATGTGCTTAGTCCTGCTGCGAGTTGATGTACCTGGATTGGTTGATACCCCTTGGATGACTTATTTTCTTTAAGAAAAGGAGAGGAGAGAATGGGGGAAGGTACATCTGAGGGCAGGACTAGAAGGAGGGAAGGAAGGGAGTGGGCTGGGAGCAGGCTATAAGTAGATAAAGTTAATAAATAAATGGAAATATGTTTTAAAAATTATTTTAAGCTAATTCTTTTTATCTTAGCATTAAGATATTCTGAGAATATGTTCCAAATGCAGAATCTTAGGCCTTACTCCTGAATTCCTGAGTCAAATATTTTAGTGAGTAATATGGCTATTAAAGTCTATGAAGTAAATATGAATACTTCCATGAAAAGTATGGGTGTACATGCGACTTTATAGTACACTAACATGATTTCTTCACAGTCATACCCATGAGCAGGATGGGAACTTTCACACTGATTTCCACATCTTATATTCTTATCCATATTGTGTAAGACTTTCTTTTTCCTCGTCTTCATCAGTGTGTTTTTTTTTAATTTCTTAAAATTTATTTTTTATTAATTACAGTTTATTCAATTTGTATCCCAACTGTAGCCCCCTGCTTCATCTCCTACCAATCCCACCCTCCATCCCTCATCTCCTCCCATGCCCCTCTCCAAGGCCACTGATAAGGGAGGTCCTCCTTCCCTTCTCTCTGATCATAGCCTATCATATCTCATCAAGACTGGCTGCATTGTCTTTCTCTGAGGCCTGGTAAGGCTGCTCTACCTTTAGGGGGAGGTGATCAAAGAGGCAGCTACTGAGTTCTTGTCAGAGATAGTCCCTCTTTCCATTACTAGGGAACCCACTTGGAGACTGAGCTTGCATGGGCTACATCTGTGCAGTTTTCTAGGTTATCTCCATGCATTGTCCTTGGTTAGAGTATAAGTATGAGAAAAGACCCCTGGGCCTTTTTTGGTTTTGTTGCTCTCCTTATGGAACTCCTGTCACCTCCAGGAATTTCTATCTCTCCCTTCTTCTTTAAGATTCCCTGCACTCTGCCCAAAGTTTGGCTATGAGTCTCAGCATCTGCTTTGATACCTAGCAGGGTGGAGTCTTTCAGAGTCCCTCTGTGGTAGGCGCCTGTCCTGTTTCCTCTTTTCTCCCTTTTCTGATGTTAGTCTCCTTTGCCTTTATGAATGAAGGTTGAGCATCTTACCCTGGGTCCTCCTTCTTGATTAGCTTCTTTAGGTGTACAAATTTTTAGTGTGTTAATCCTATATTATATGTATAATATCCACTTATAATTGAGTATATATCATTTGTGTCTTTCAATAAATTGGACCTCATGAAACTGAAAACCTTCTGTAAAGCAAAGGACACTGTTATCAGAACAAAATGACAGCCTGCAGATTGGGAAAGAATCTTCACCAACCCTATATCTGATAGAGGGCTAATATCCAGTATATATAAGGAACTCAAAAAGTTAAACAGCAACAAATCAAGTAATCCAATTAAAAATGAGGTACAGAGCTGAACAGAGAATTCTTAATACAGGAATATTGAATGGCAGAAAAACACTTAAAGAAATGCTCAACTTCCTTAGTCATTAGGGAAATGCAAATCAAAATGGCCCTAAGATTTCTCCTCACACCCATTAGAATGGCTAATATCAAAAACTCAAGTGATAATACATGCTGGAGAAGTTGTGGAGAGAAAGGAGAACCCTCCTCCATTGCTGATGGGAATGTAAACTTGAACAACCACTTTGGAAATCAATCTGGTGCTTTCTCAGACAATTAGGAATAGCACTTCCTCAAGATCCAGCTATACCACTCCTAGGCATATATCCAAAGATGCTCAAATACACAACAAGGACATTTGCTCAACTGTGTTCATAGCAGCTTTTTTTGAAATAGCCAGAATCTGGAAACAACCCAGATGTTCTTCAACTGAGGAATGGATACAGCAATTGTGGTACATTTACACAATAGAATACTACTCAGCAATTAAAAACAAGGAAATCATGAAATTTGCAGGCAAATAGTGGGAAGTAGAAAAGATCATCCTGAGTGAGGTATCCCAGGAGCAGAAAGAAACACATGGTATATACCCACTTATAAATGGATACTAGACTTATAAGATAGGATAAACATACTAAAATCTGTACACTTAAAGAAGCTAAACAAGAAGGAGGTCCCAGGGTAAGATGATTAACCCTAACTTAGAAAGACAAATGGAATGGCCATTGGAATTAGGAGAAAACAGGAAACAGGGCAGGAACCTACCATAGTGGGCCTCTGAATGACTCTACCTAGCAGTGTATCAAAGTAGATGCTGAGACTCATAACCAAACTTTGGGCAGAGTGCAGGGAATCATATAAAAGAAGCGGGAGTTAGCAAGACCTGGAGAGGACAGGAATGCCACAAGGACCAAATGTATCTGGGCACATGGGTCTTTTCTGAGACTGATTCTCCAACCAAGTACCACATATGGATATAACCTAAAACCTCTGTTCAGACATAGTCCATGGCAGCTCAGTCTCCAAGTGGGTTTTCCTAGTAAGGGGAACAGGGACTGTCTCTGACATGAACTCAGTGGCTGGCTCTTTGACCTCCCCCATCCCCTGCTGAAGGAAGAGCAGCCTTGCTAGGCCACAGTGTAGGACATTGCAGCCAGTCCTGATAAGACCTCATAAACTAGGGTCAGATGGAAGGGGAGGAGGATCTCCCCTATCAATTAACTTAGAGATGGGCAGGAAGGAAATGAGGGAGGGAAGGTGAGATGGGAAGGAATGAGAGAGGGGGCTACAGCTGGGATACAAAGTAAATAAACTGTAATTAATGTAAAAATATAAAAATTTATTAAAATTTTTATTATTAAAAATACAAAACTATTTTTTAAAAAGATCTAGCTATACCACTCCTAGGCACATATCCAAATGATGCTCAAGTATACAACAAGGACATTTGCTCAACTATGTTCACAGCAGCTTTATTCCTAATAACCAGAATCTGGAAACAACCCAGATGTCCTTTAACCGAAGAATGGATACAAAAATTGTGGTGCATTTACACAATGAAATACTATTCATCAATTAAAAACAAGGAAATCATGAAATTTGCAGGCAAATCGTAGGAACTAGACAAGATCATCTTGAGTGAGATATCCCAGGAGCAAAAAGAAACACATGGTAGGTTTTTGTTGTTGTTGTTTTGTTTTTTGTTTTTCGTGTTTTTTTTTTTGGTTTTAAATGATAGTTTGCCTGGGGTAAGATGTTCTCTTGATATTTGATTCTTTGAGTTTGTTATACACTGGATATTAATGTCCTATTGGAGAAATATCTGGCAAAGATTAAAGTGACTGTTCTCAAAAGAACAAAGCGATAAACAAATACATTTAAAGTGTTTTTCATCCATAGTCACCAACATTTTTCAAACAAAATCTATACTGTTATTCCATCACTCCTCAGTCTGAATGTCTATCATTAAGATAATAAACAGTAAAAAATGCTGATGAGGATTCAGGAAAAAAGGAAACCCACACACATTCTAGTAAGTATATAATTTAATCCAGCCAGTGTGGAAATGAATACAGAGGTTCTTCAGAAAACTGAAATTAGAGCTACAGTGCCCTGGATGGCCTGGAATTCAATCTGTAAACCACACTGGTATTAAACATACAAATATCTGCCTGCCTCTGCCTCCTAAGTGTTGGAGTTAAAGAAATATAACACAGCACCTGGCCTGGTGGTTAGTTTTAATTGTTAGATTAACGCAATCTAAAATCACTCAGGAAGGAAGTCTCAATGAGGAGCTGACAAGATTGGACTGGACAATGAGCATGTCTGGGGGGAGGCAGTATTTTGATCAAGTTAACTGAGCAGGAAGACCCACCTACTTTGGGTAGTATAGTTGCCTATGTAGAGAATTTTAAACTTTACAAGGAGTGAAGAAAGCAAGCTGAGTGCAAGGAAATATGCATTAATCTATTGTTCTCTAGTCTTGACAGTGGACGAAATGTGAGCAGTTCTGTCAGGTTCCTGCTAGCTGTGACTTCTCTGCTATGAGGGACTGTAACCTAAACCTGTGAGTCAAAAGAGTCCTTTCACCCTTCAGTTGCTTTTGTCAGACTATTCTATTACAGCAGTGAGAAAAACATGATTGTCAGCACACTACAGAAATACCTGCACACCCAAGGTTTTTTTTTTTTTTGTGTGTGTGTGACATTGTTCATAATAGCCAAGTTATAAAATCATTCGAAATGTTTGCCAAAAGATCATGGATAAAAAAAAAAAAAAAAAAACAAACAAACAAACAAAAAAAAACAGGCTTTTATCCAGACGTAGAGAATGAAACTAAATTGTCTGCATAAAAAAATGATATAACTAGAGATTGTTATGTTATATTTTATATTAAATAAACCCATACTGGCTAGTTTTATGTCACTTTGACACACGCTAGAATCATCAGAAAAGAGGATGCTTCAATCAACAAAATGTCTCCACAAGATTTGGTGTAGGGTAGTTTCTTAACTAGTGATTGAAAGGGGAGGGCCTAGTCCTTTGTGAGTGGTGCCATCCTTGGGCTGGTGGTCCTAGATTCTATAAGAAACAGGCTGAGCAAGCTGTGGGGAACAAGCCAGCAAGCAATATCTCTCCATTAGTACTGAATCAGTTCCTGTGTCCAGGTTCCTCCCCCATTTGAGTCCCTGTCCTGACTTCCAATGAACAGTGATGTGGAAGTATAAATCAAATAAAGCTTATCTTTCACAAGTTTCTTTGGTCATGGTGTTTCATCACAGCAATAGGAACCCTAACCAAAACATAATCAGACTCAGAAAGACAGATATTACATTTTCTTCCATTTTCAGAAACTAAAAACAAGACAGAAAACAAAAAGCGAAATAGATCTGAAAGTAAAAGAGGGACTAATAGTAAAAGATGAAGTAACCATGGAAAAGGTAAAAGTGAGAAATAGTGGGTAATGGAAAAGTGAGTTTGATCATATCTATGGAAGATACTTGAAGGAATCATACACACTGAAGAGAAAGATAAATATGAATTTCATGAAATCATGGTCTAGGATAAACTATGCTATAACACTAGGTAAGTAAAGGATGATAAGGAAATATACAACATTACAAAAAATATATAATGAAAAAACTTAATATATACCTTTTAATAATAACTCTGAATATTAATAGTTTCAATTCTACAATCTAAATATACGGACTAAGCAGAGATGATTAAAACGGGAGCCATCTAGTTGTTGCCTGCAACAAGCACACCTCACTGGCAAAGAAAAGCACAGCCTTCAGATAGAAGAATGGAAAAAAACATTCCAACCAACTGAAATGATAAATCCAAAGCAGGCGTCAATATACTAACAATTGGCAGAAGAGACGTTAAATGAAACTTTGTCAGAAAAGTTGAAGTTCACAATGACCAAGACAAGAAAAGATATAATACCAGAGTTAGTGACTTTATGAACGGGTCAATCTACCAGAAGAATCTCATAACCCCTACGTACCTAATAATACTTTTGCAAAAAATGCATAAAATAAAATAGAAAGAACTGAATTGAGAGAATCAAATTCCCCTCCCAAAATGGTTAGATGGCTTAACAGCCATCTCAGTAACTTAAAGAATACTTGTATAACACATAAAATGTATATAGGTTGTCTACAGAAGTAATTCAATAAATATTATATTGCCCTCGCAAACAAGAAATTTGAAGACAAAATATCATTCATAATCTGTTAAATTTATCAGTCCTCAATTAATCCAAATATTAATAGAGTTTTTCTTACTATATATAATATGGATTATTAAATCAATGTAAGAAAGCATAAAGAATAAGGCATGGCAGTGTATGAATGCAATCCTACCGCAGGGGAGGCAGAAGCATGAGAATTGCCAGAAATGCAAGGTCAGCCAGGGTCTCATAATGAAACCCTGTCTCAGAGAGAAAAATAAAATCATGAGGTATAGTTACAATTTGTATGTAATTCAGAAAGTGTAAAGCATAGTACCTTTTGTATATCATTTTTGAGCATATTTAAAACTTGTTATTTGCCTCCAATTATTTTGTTTTTAATTGAGAAATTTTATTCTTCAGGTGAGAGTACCATAGTTATCAGAAGTTGTTCAGCCTGTCAGATTGACTCATAAATATGGCTCACAGAGCTGGAGGAGGCCATCTTGAAATGAAGTAAAAGTTATGGAAAAGCTGAAATGGAACTTTTCATTCATTTCCCTTTCAAAGAGTATAATTGGAGAAAAATATCTAAGAAATATATTACACATGCAAAAATCTTCAAAACAGAACCAGAAAAAAAAAAAGACATTTTGGAAATGGTTTTAAAATGAGTCTGATAAAATGCACAAAACTCGAACTGTTTCCCCATGAAAAGAACACAGCTGGAGGCAGGATTTACAGCTGGCAGGGAGGTTTAGCTGTCAGGGCAAACTCGCCCAGTTTCACATCAATTATTATTATATTACAGCATTTAGAAAAAAAAACATTAAATGTTCCTTTTAGTAATTCTTTTTTGCCATCTTTTCAAATATGAAAGGCCGTTTTATCTATTTACCACAATATGAAATAACAGTCGTGAAATGTACTGTGAAAGTTGTTCATTAGCAGCTGACCAAACAAGTTTTGCTGAAGTGCTTGAGTCTCCTGTCTTTATCCTGAACTCAAGAATTCAATAGGTAATTAGAAGTTATGGTAAATGGCTACTAAAAGAGCCCATAAGTCCAAAGCAGAGAATTCCAGTAGTATGTCCTTGTTATAAAGCAGCAGAGAAGGCCTACTGTGACTCCCAATTAAAAACAAAATAATTGGAGACGAATAAGACACAGTAAGAGCCAGTTTTTTCTGGATCCTACAATGAGGTGGAATGAAGGAACTATCATATCACTAAAAAGAATCCTATGTAGGTAGGATCAGAGCATCCTGGCATCTCTGCCTCTGCTTTGTATCTATACCCTTTAGACATCTTACTAGTTGCTTTTACAAATGACCTGTTTCAGAAAGCCTCCACCAAGCACCTAAATGTTTCTAGCCATTTTTTAAACTCAAAGTCACCTTGGGTTCCAGGAACAAGACTGAGTGATAGACATACTTACAGAAAGGAACCAAAACAACTCCCAAACAATAGAGAGCTTAAACAGACCAGACCTCAGAGGAGGACACTTAACTGTGATGGTGAAGCTGATTTGGAGAAGTCATCAAATAGGAACCCACTGTTTTCTTGAAGCAATAAACACTTCTGTTAACCACCTTGTAGAACCAGAACCAAGAAATTCTCAGCCAGACTGCACCTTGACTCAAGCTTCTTAGTTGGGCATACTTCATGCTCCTGCCTCAAGCATTCCTTTATTAAAACCTAAAGGTCATTGTCAATGCCTTGAAGATGGACTTGGGAGTCACTGAAACCATTTATCTGGACTTTTGTGTGTGACTTGGGAATAAAGCACAACAGTGTTAATTAAAATTTTAAAAATTAATACAAAGAACCTTGATAAATTTGCCAGGAGAGCTTTTGAGGAGTTTAATAACTTTAAACAAGTACTGGAATGTCTGTGAGAATAATGACTGATCTTTTGAAAAGTTGTAATGGGAGTTTTGGTTTCTTTAAAAACTCAGTTCTGTTGTATAAATATGTTTTTGTTTTAAAAAAAAAAAAGAATCCTGCGTAGAAATAAAAGCACTATAAATACAGCTGAATTAGAACATAAGGTTCTAAAATAGAGCATTCTATTCTAAAGAATCATACTTTCTAATTGCAAATTATTCTCACTCTGCTCCCTAGCAAATTGGACAGAATTGTTATTTTTATTTTCTAGAAAAGAGAAAAAAAAACTTAAATGGCTTAGCTGCATTTGTACTGCGTATCAGCAAGAACAACAGAATGTTGAATTTTAGCTTTTCAGCTTCCTAACCGTTTCACTGATATGCTTTTAACATACTCATTCAACAATTAAAACAGCCTACTCTATTTTACATCACTTACTAATCATTCCAAATGTGTCTGTCTTACTGGAGAGCAAACACCTTGTGGAGAGTGTCCTGGGTGTATTTGTATTTGTTTTCTTGCAACTGTTTCTAAACAGCTAGAATGCTTTCGTAGCTTCCAAAGCCTCTAGAGATTTGTTTTTCAAATCATAGGCATTTAATGTCTGCTGTTTTAATTGAATAATAAAATAATATATAGGAATATAAATCAAAGATGTGTGGTGATCAGTTTTAGGGACTGAAAAATTTGAAGCATAATTTCCATGATTACTGAAAACTTCACAGAAAGGAAAATTTGCTGTATTTATTGCAAATACAGTGCAAGACTTAAGGATTACTATGTTCAGGGGCTGGAGAGAAGATTCAGTGGTTAAGAGCACTGCTTTCTCTTTTAGAGGACCCAGGTTCAATTCCCAGAATCCACATGGAAGCTCACGATTATCTGTAACTCCAATTCCAAAGTGATCAGATGCTGTCTTCTGGCTTCTTCAAGCACCAGGAATCCATAAATTTGCAGGTAATACATACAGAAAAAAAATTACTATTTTCAAATAAAAATAAATATTTTCAGTGAAAAATTTTCAGTGAGATATTTTAGATATGGTTACTTAAAGATCCACACAGTGTTCTATTTCTTTTTTTTTTTTATCAGTTACATTTTATTAACTCTGTATCCCAGCCGTGTCCCGATCCCTCATTCCCTCCCAGTCCCTCCCTCCCTCCCTCATCTCCACCATGCCCCTTTCCAAGTCCACTGATAGGGGGGACCTCCTCCCCATTCATCTGATCCTGTTTTATCAGGTATCTTCAGGACTGGCTGCAAAGCCCTCCTCTGTGGCCTAACAGGACTGCTCCTCCCTTCGGGGGTGGGGAGACCAAAGAGCCAGTCATTGAGTTCCTGTTAGAAATAGTCCCTGTTCCCCTCACTTTGGGAAACCAATTGGTTACTGAGCTACCACAGGCTACATCTGAGTGGAGGTTCTAGGTTATATCTATACATGGTCCTTGGTTGAATGTCAGTCTCAGAAAAGCCCCTGTGCCCAGATATATTCATTCTTAAAAAAAAGAAAAACTTTCATAATTAGTCAATACATAAAACACACTAAATGGCATTAAATGCTATTTGCAGTATTGTATATTTCACAGAGCTCAAAGGAGTCTCAGAATAAGTGGTGATTTAATCTTTGCACTTATTTCTTGGCAGACAAGTCCCCAGATCTTTATAATCAACAGACATGCAAGTTGTTTAATATGACAGTGAGTTAACTGGTGGCTGATAGCAACACTATAGCTTAAGGCTGGAAATTAGTACCGTGGGAGAAAAATAATTATAAATTGGAGCTTTTAGTCCCATCTCCAACATACAGTAATGGCAGGTGGGCTGAAGGTTTAGTTGATCACCAAATAACAATGATATAATCAAGCATGCCTCAGTAATGAAGCTACCATAAAGAAGAGTTTGGAAGAGATTTCAGATAGCTAAACACAGGTAGATTCCTGGAGGGTGACAGTGACATGTGCTCAGAGAGAGCACTGATTCCCCACATCTCTTTTTCTATAATTTGTTTCATGACTCTCTTTATTGGTATCTTTTGGAATATACCTTTACAATAAGCCAATAAACATAAATGAATTGTTGCCCCAAGTCCTGTGACCTGTTCTTGCATGCTATTTGCACTTGATGAGGGAATAGTAGAACCCTCAATTTATAGCTGATCAGTAGTATATATGACATTCTATTACTTAAAATTTGATTCAAATGTGAAAGCAATCTTTTGGAACTACTGAGTTTTTAAACTGTGTGTTCCTACATTATCTCCAGATAGATTATGACAGAATCTAATTTAATTAGAGGACATATGACTTGTGCCTAGCACAGGACTGCTTGCTTTCTTGCTTGGTATGTAGGAAGTCTATTGCTCTCACATGTCATCTCAAAAGTGTTTTATGAGAGCACAGAAAGAGAAATTGAGTTCATTCTTTCCTAGATTCCTACAATAACTTTTGTACTTAAGTAATTATCTATTCTGCATTGATGGATCATGCAAGAAACATACATGTGAACATGGTAGTCTCTCCTGTTAATTTTGTTGTTAAAATTAAAATCTTCAACTTTTCCCTTACTCACAGAAATCAGAACATTGTGAGGATAACCAGAACATGGTTTAACATATATACATGTATCTTGACAAATATTCTTTTTAAGATTCTTTTCTGTATATTAACTTCCGTATATTGAAATCAAATGGAAGGCTGGATCTATGTATTTTGTATTCCCCTAGTACAGCTAGGTGTTTCTTTATAACTGAATTACATACAGTTTAGTATTATTAGCAGAGGTGACTCATGTGCTATTGGCCAAGTTGTTATGGCTAATTAGCAGCAGTACATGAAAGCCCCGACCACCCACAGTCACTATTGTAGCAACAGGAATTTTAATTGGCTGCATGAAACCTTAGTTAAATACATCTGTGTCAATTCATGTTTTAGTTTCAAAGCTCTCCTCTTAAGTGTTGTGTTGGCGCTTCTATTATCCAATAGTAGTAATTATGACTCCTTGGTCTTTTACCACCTTCTTTTCTCCTGCTACCATTTCTCTGTGCTCATTGTCCTTTGTAGACTCTGAGATTGATCATAAAAAGTCTGATAAGAAAACTAAAGATTTTCAGTTTCTGGCTGTCCCAAGCATGCCAATTTTGTCTCATATGAATTTCTTTAGTTTTCCCCCACCTGTTCGACTGTCTTTTCCAATGGAGTTTTTAAGGAAGGACCATTTAGTTGTCAACTTGGATTTCAACCTGTAGGCTATCAACTACAATTCTGACTTCAATGTAAAATTTCTAATGCTTTCACGGGACACACACATTGATCAAAAGAATGCTCTTGAAATGACTCAGAGGACTGGCATTCGAGGGAGGGGACTGCAGCGGGGATACAAAGTGAATAAATTGTTTCATATATATTGTTATATAGTTATACATACATAGATACACACACACACACACATATATATATATATTTAAGGGAAAGGTCTTTGTGTGTGTGTGTATATATCTCTTAAATATATATACACTTAAATATCTGACTGCTCAGAAATATACCCAAGCTGAGATGGATCCATTTATGGGTGAATAATGAAACTAAAACATTTAAAATAGAGTAAGGTCTGGCTTGAGCTTAAGGTGAAGGAGTTAATCATGCGCCTGATTAAATTAGCATCGCACAGAAGTAGAACCAGAAGGGGGTAGAGCGTAACAGCTCTCTTCCCTCTGGGGTGATTTTTCCATCTGCACAGTACAGGACTGCTACCAGAGAATAAATGGTGAGAGGTCCCAAAATGACAGGTGGCAGGAGAATACAGAAAATTTTTATTAGCCAACACTTACAATACATATTCTGGAAGCTGCTTAGGCTTTTTTTTTTTTTTAAGAGTACCCACTAGCAAAAATTAAATATAGAGATAAACTTCTCTCCTCCATGATGCCCTTTAGGGAAATGTTGCATCCAAATATTCATGGGAAGAAAGAAATGAAGTACGGTTGCAGATGCTAAGGCTATTTATTCTTCCCATATGTAAAGTTTCTGGGTATTCTGTCTCCTGTTTACATCCCATGAAACCGAGGGCAGAACCGGGAAGGAGATCATGGCTGAGATTAACCTAATTAGTATATTACATTTTTCAGGACACAGTGATTTGTTCAGTGATGATCCTACAATCTTATACAAGTCTATTAAACATGGAAAGGATTTTTACAAGGTCTCTGGGGAAATGATAGCTTTTCCTGCTTTGCTTGAATGTGAGAATCTGGCTAGTGCATGAAGGCAGAGACAGAAAAAAATAAAGTAAGTTGCCAGAGATCAGTGACAGAGAGAAACCAAGTCGTGATGACATCTTTTGAACATTGAATCCAACTGTGCCTATAGTAAGCCCTTCCTTTAGAGTTTTTATTCATGTAAATCATTAAGTTCATTTAATTCTCTTTGCTTATATAAGTTTGGCTCATGCGCATTTTGCAAATTCAATCATTCAATAATCAATAAAGAGTAAGAGCAGTTTTCAGGAGAGTTTTTTAATGGCCCAGAATTTTAAACTAGCCCATAGACAAAGCTGCTGGATGCCCTCACCTACTATTTGATATGTAAGTAATTAAAACATGGCCTGAACCCTGTCTTTTACTTCATGTGTCTATCCTGTTTGCCCTTCTGAATGAGATTTCAGCCTTTTCCCTAGGTTCTTTCTTGTTTACCTTCTTTAGGACTATAGGTTTTCGTATGTTTATCCTATATTATATGGCTAATATCCAGGGGCCTCTGAAACACTCTACCCATCAAGGTATTGAAGGAGATGCTGAGACTCATAGCCAAACTTTGGGTGCTGGAATCCTTATGGAAGAAGGGGGAGACAGAAAGACCTGGAGAGGACAGGAGCTCCACATGGAGGCCTGCAAAGACTGATACGCCAATCAGATAACAAGCATGGAACAGACCTAGACCCCCTGCTCAGATGAAGCCCATAAGCTGCTCATTTTCCAAGTGGGTTTCCTAATAAGGGAATCAGGAGCTGTCTCTGACATGAACTCAGTGGCAGGCTTTCTGATGACCACCCCATAGGGGGCACAGCCTTGCCAGGCCACAAAGGAAGATGATGCAGCCAGCCCTGATGAGACCTGATAAGGTAGGATCAGATAGAAAGGAAGGAGGTCCTCCTCTATCAGTGGACTAGGGGAGGACCATAGGAAAGAATAGGCAGGGTGGGTGGGACTGGAAGGAGAAGGAGGGGGGCTACAACTGGGATACAAAATGAATAAACTGTAATAAATAACTAAATAAACAAATTTTAAAAACTGGCCTGAAATCATTACCAAATTCCCAAGATTATTTCTAGTGTTTGAATAAACATTATTCATGGGGGTTTTATTATATATTTTTTCTTAAAAAAAAAAAAAGAAGCAGCATTATGACCTTTGTGTGATACTGAATAAAAGCAATCATAAGAAATATCAGATTCCCCTAAAAGTTAACTGAAATCTCAAGTATGTTACCTAAGGATGTAACTGTTTAAGGGACATGGTATTCTTAAACAATTTGACACTACAATATTTTCTGAAAAAGTAGTTGCTAGAGGTTGTAGTGAGGAAATATAAGGATGAATTGATACTACACAGAGGATTTTCCCCAAAGTAAATATATTCTGTATGACAGATATAATTCATAATATTTTATACACCACCAACAGTGAGCACTGATGTAGAATATAGAATCTTGATGATCATTCTGTGTCCATGCAGATTTGTCAATTTTAACAAATATGGAAATTCAGGCTTTTTGGCTTGTGGACAGTAGGGTATGTTGTACCAATGTGGAGACAGGGGTTTATGAGAAATCTTTACCTTCTCTTCTTTTCTTTTACATGTGTATAATATAATTTAACCTCATCCACCCCATCCCTCCATTTCAACTCACTCAGAGACCGTCTAAAAGTTGTCCCCCTCCCAACTTTATCTCTTTTTCCTCTTCTTTCTCCCAACTGGGTGAATTACTGAACTCAATCAAAATGTTCGAATATGAGGCCTTCTACCAGAACATGGGCAACTTAATTAGTGGGCACACCTCCAAAGGTAAATGGTTCTTCCTTCCTCCATAGCTATCAATTACCAATAACTTTCCAGCTAGAATATTGGGGCCTTGTGAGCAATCCCCCTCTCATCTACACTGGAGTTTTGATTTGTGTAGGTCTTATGCAGGTAACCGCAGCTAAATTTCATGAATACAAGGACTATGTTATGTACAAAAAACAGTGTTTCGTTCCAATCAAATGAGGTAGTTGAGAATTTCAACTCTCCTGGGTGAACAGCTATGCATAGTTATTTTTATTGATGTACATTAATCTTCTTCTATCTTAGATTTTTTTAAATTATAAATTTGGCCCAATAAATGGTAGGTGCTAACATGCATGTTTTACATGTTATAATAATTATATTTATGATTTGTAAAGTTTTTCTCTGTGTTATATATTACAATAAGCAAAAATATACACATAAACCCACTTATCCTCAGAAACACTGTGAGATAGGTATGCTTAAAACCTACTTTTAATAGATGAAAATAATAAGACTCAAATAAAAATTCTGTATCTCAGGATTATGTGACATGGGTAAGACGAAACTGAGATATGTACAAAAAACTAATTCTCAGCCTTCCTAATGGTGCGACCTCTTAATAAGTTCCTCATGTTATGATGACCTAAAGCCATAAAATTACTTTTTACTACTTTTCAAATGTAATTTTGCTACTGTTACGAATTGTAATATAAATATCTGATGATATGCAGGATATCTGATATGTTACCCATAAGGAGTTGTGACTCACAGGTGGAGAACCATTGTCATAGACAGTATTTCCAACCCATTATACAGGATTATTCCATAAATGAAATAACCATTATAACTTTTATTAAAAAGAAAGAAGCAATTGTGAACACATGTTTTGACTTAATCATATTAAGTCCATAGTTTTAGGAGTGTTTGCTTATTTTGCCAAAGTCCTAAATGGCTTAAAAATGTGTAAAAATAAATTTTGTGCAAAAGCTACAAAGTACATTAATTTGGGGCTGTAACTGAGATAGATTTTGTAGTTGTGAAAATGGAAACAACAGAGTATAGGTATGACAGAGAAATGAACTGAAAAGTACTTTAAGACATGACCATGATTACTCAGCAGACCACAGAACAAATTTCTACTCACTACAGAAAACCAAGGTCAGAAATCACACCAAAATCTGTTGTTATAGAAACATTTCTATGACCCTGAGCTTCAGGCAACCACAGATGGGGTTGGAATATAATACAAAACTTGGGTTAATAGATCTACATATGACATGAAACTCTGATCATTTAGTATATTACATTAACTCTGGTGCAAATTTGAGCTGATTTCAACAGTTCTAGAATTTTAGAAGTGGATCATAAATTCATGTTGAATAATGAATGTCAGAATTCAGTTTTAAAAGGGAATTAATATGGGTTTTGGTTACAAGATTACACCTTTGAAACATATATTTGTAATTTTTATTACTTTATGTTGTTACCCACAGACTTTCAGTAAAATTTGGTTTAAAGCACTGACCTAACTAGCCTATGCATTTTTTAGTGAAGAGAAGTAGGTGTTGATGTAGAGTTAACATCAAAATAGCCCACATGATTGATTCTATAAAAGTGTATTAAAGATAGTAATGGCAAAAACATTGAAAGTTAGTTCTTCACATAGAGTTCTATAAATTAAACAAAATTTTATTCTTGGCAGCCTAATTACTAATCCAGAAGTAGCTTTCAAATCTATTCTGAATCCTGTTAAATATTTGGCTATAAGAATTTTATTATTATTATTATTAAAAGGCTCTTCCTGCTGGAATTCTTCCTATCCTCATTTTCTGCCAAGTCCCTTTCAGACTCTTTCATGAGCTCCTTTTCTTATGCCTGGTGTTTAAATATTGATTTTTATCCCACAATTCTCCATGCATTGGCCACTTGGGATTTATTTATACACATTATACATGCCAAACCAGAGCTATTCCATTGCCAAGATCATAATCATTTAATTACATAAAACTGTGTATTATTGTGAGAAAGATATATGCCACTGAATATTGACATACGGATACAGTTTTACTCTATTTTCTCATACAAGAGAGAAGAATGTATTCTCTACACATATCTAAAATTTTTCTGTTGACACTAAACATGTACCAAATGTGTACAAAGGGATTACTCACATAGTCATGCTGGACAGTTTTATGTCAACTTGATACAAACTATAGTCGTTTGAGAGGAGGGAATCTCAATTAAAAAAATGCTTCCATAAGATAAGGCTGTAGGCAGGCCTGTAGGGCATTTTCTTAATTAGTGACAGAGGAGGGCCCTGACCATTGTGCATAGTTATGGGTTTTATAAGAAGAAAGAAGGCTGAACGAGCCATGGGGAGCAAACCAGTAAGCAGCATCCCTTCATGGCCTCTGCATAAGCTCCTGCCTCTAGATTTCTCCCCTGTTTGAGTTCCTGTCCTGACTTCCTTTGATGATGAACTGTGATATAGAAGTATAAGCCAAATAAACCCTTTCCTCCCCAACTTGCTTTTTGGTCACAGTGTTTTATTACAGCAATAAAAACTCTAAATAAAACAATAGTAAAATTGTTTAGGGGAAACAATACAGGCTTTTAGGTGATGAAGCAAGCATTAGGATCTCCTTGCATGGGTAGGCTTTGTCTTCAAGGAGCTGAACTTCCTTCTGGTATTTTTCCTATCAATTTCCACTGATTTAGTTAAAAAGAAGGTGATAAGGCTTACAAGCTTTCATCAATCAAAGAACAAAAGTAGAGTTGAGCTCTTTATTAGAGACTTGCTTCTTAAATCATATTGATTTAAACTTAACCACTACTATATATATAAATCTTGAAATCTATAGCATTAGCTTGCCGTCTATGACCTCTAAATGATAAAATTTTCAGATTGATAGTTCTACTTGAATGTTTGGTAAGCCCAACTTATTCAAAACTGAATTCTCATTCCAACTTAGTGACCTCTCAATCTACCCACTGTTCTAAATTAGAAACGTGGGAGGTATCCTGAAGGTATTTCTCTTCTCAGCCTCTCCATGTACTTTCATGTTAGTGATAAAAATCTTTGCTGATCCTTTATAAGTTGCCATTGGACTACATCATGTCAGTGTCCCATTGTCTCCTTTTGTTTTTCCATAATTAAAACGTTATTGAAAAGCTGACAGCAAAATAGGAGGTCACCGTTGTAAACTTTATAAAATCAAATGTAATTACATTGTCTTGGTAGAGCAGCTGAACTTGATAAGGCTTTCCGTGAAAAACACAGATTCAGGAACTTGTATAGCCGATTAGTGCTGCTCTCTTCTAAAGGAACAGCCCTCTGTGGGCCTGGCTTTTCCTCCTGTGGGGAGGCGCAGCACTGTTGAACAGCCTACGCAAAGAACCACTGTCTGAGCATGGCTGAAAACTGTAGTAATCTTATAGCGTCCTGGACATTTCCCATCCATGAAGTAAGAATTTGGGCTCTGAACCAACCACTTCTTTTTATGTTTTTTTTTTTTTTTTTTCTCTTCCTCTTCCAAGGAAGGGTGTAACAGATCTTTAGCCAGAGGCATGGCGACGGCTCTGCAAGTGAGGCTTCTCCAGATCTCTGAGGTGAGGTACTCACGAGTTCCTGTTAACTTGTTGACCATATTCTAATGTCTACTATATAACTTTTCATGCCTATTATAATTGCTGCCTTAATACAAACTGAAATGTGGTCTCTCAATTTCATGTGTAAAAGTGATTATTCTTTTAAACATAAATAAATTCTGTTATTATTGATCAAAAAAAGTCAAGCATCAAGTACCTTAGAAGAGAACAGAAAAGCATTTGTATTTAGCTAGCAACTTGTTTCTTTTTTTTCTTTTTTTTTTAATCTAACTACTCCTGTGTATTGCCTGTCATTCTCCCATGTTTACTTTAGGTTTAACCACAGCAAACTATTTCTGATTTTTTAATTAAATTTTTATTTTTATATTAATCACAGTTTATTCACTTTGTATCACAGCTGTAGCCCCCTCCGTATTTCCATCCCACTCCGACCCTCCCTCCCTCAACTCCTCCCAAGCCCCTCTCCAAGTCCACTGATGGGAGAGGTCCTCCTCCCCTTCCATCTGACCCTAGCTTATCAGGTCTCATCAGGACCAGCTGTAATGTTCTCCTCTGTGTCCTAGCAAGGCTGCTCTTCCCCCTGAGGGAGGTGGTCAAAGAGCCAGCCACTGAGTTCGTGTCAGAGATAGTCCCTGTTCTCCTTACTAGGGTACCCACTTGAAGACTGAGCTGCCATTGTCTACATCTGGGCAGGGGTTCTAGGTTATATACATGAATGGTCCTTGGCTAGAGTATCAGAGTATCAGTCTCAGAAAAGACCCCTGTGCCCAGAGGTTTTTTGTTTGTTTGTTTGTTTTTTTTAATATGTTGATCTAATAAAATGAGATATTTTGGTCAAAGTTAATATAATACAAGCCATTTCAATTTTTTTTCTTTTTTTTAATTTTATTTTTATTAGTTACATTTTGTTAACTCTGTATCCCAGCTGTATCCTGCTCCCTCATTCCATCCCTAATCCCACCCTCCCTCCTTCATCTTCTCCCTGCCCCTTTCCAAGTCCACTGATAGGGGAAGACCTCCTCCCCTTTCATATGACTGTTTTGTCAGGTATCTTCAGGACTGGCTGCAAAGTCCTCCTCTGTGGCCTAACAGTACTGCTCCTCCCTTGGGAGGTGGGGAGGTCAAAGAGCCTGCCATTCAGTTCCTGTTAGAAAGAGTCCTTGTTCCTCTTACTATAGGAAACCAATTGGTTACTGAGCTATCATAGGTCACATCCGAGCAGAGGTTCTAAGTTATATCCACTCATGGTCTTCGGTTGAGTGTCCATCTCAGAAAAGACCCTATGCCCAGATATGTTTGGTCCTTGTGGAGCTCCTATCCTTTCCACATCAAACTCCCCTTCTTTCATATGATTTCCTGTACTCTGCCAAAGGTTTGGTCATGAGTCTTAGTATCTACTTTGAAACACTGCTAGGTAGAGTCTTTCAGATGCCTTCTGCAGTAGACTCCTGTCATACGTTCAATGCATATCCCATTTGTCTCTCTAAATGAGGATTGATCATCTTACCCCGTGTCCGCTTTCTTGATTATCTTCTTTAGGTGTATAGATTTCATTATGTTTATCGTATCTTCTAGGTCTATATAAGCAAGTATATTCCATGTTTGTCGTTCTCCTTCTGGGATACTTCACTCAGAATGATCTTTCCTAGATCCCACCATTTGCCTGTAAATTTCATGATTTCCTCTTTTTTGATTGCTCAGTAGTATTCCATTGTGTAAAAATACCATAATTTCTGTATCCATTCCTCTGTTGATGGACATCTGGGTTGTTTCCAGGTTCTGGCTATTAAAATTAAAGCTGCTACAAACATGGTTGAGCAAATGTCCTTGTTGTGTACTTGAGCAAATTTTGGGTATATACCTAGCAGTGGTATAGCTGGTGCCCAGAGTTTTTAATTCTGTTTCTTTCCTTGTGGAGCTTCTGACCCCTTCAGGTCTCATTATCTCACCCTTCTTTCATTAGATTCCCTGCACTGTGCCCAAAGTTTGGTTATGAGTCTCAGCATCTGCTTTGATACACTGCTTGATAGTCTTTCAGAGGTGCTTTGTGCTAGGCTCCTGTCCTATTTTCTATTTTTTTCCTTCTTCCAATGCCCATCCCCTCTGTCTTTCTGTGTGAGGATTGGTCATCTTAACCAGGGTCCTCTTTCTTGTTTAGCTTCTTTAGGTGTACAGATTTTAGTAGGTTTATCCTATATTATATATCTGGTATCCACTTATAAGTGAGTATATACCATGTGTGTCTTTCTCCTTCTGGAATACCTCACTCAAGATGATCTTTTCTAGTTCCCACCATTTGCCTGCAAATTTCATGATTTTCTTGCTTATAAATGACCAAATGCTACTATTTGTCCTCATTCCCCCCCTTTTATTTTATTTTGGTACTCTGTTTATTCAAGATCTTTTGTGCCTCTGTCTTCTAGATAATCCTCTTTATTTATCTAGACAATGCCAATAACATTTCCTCTGTGAGTATTTCTCTTTTTTTTCAGACCACATAATTAATGTAGCACTCCATGTATAATGAGTATAGTAAGTATAGCATCATTTATTCTGTACTTAAACTGTTATGTTTCTTACATACACTATCTTCGGGAATTTAGTACTATGGAATGCTCAGTCCTAATGAGACATTTGTATAACACACCTTTCTCCCATGGCTCAAAGATCATTGTACAATAGGAGGCCAGAAAGATTGGAAGAGCCCAGAGGCAGTGGATGATTAAAAAGAAAATCTGTTTTCTGAACAAAATAGTGAAGTTATACATATGAACTTAAAGCAGTTGTGGCAGTATGGACAAGACCTCCCAAGCTCAAGTCAGATAAAATGCTAACATAGAAGGCAAAGGTGAGCATGAAGTTCCAGCTTTCACTTAAAAACTATTGGCATTTGAAAGTTACTGGAAGATCAGTCATTTTTCTTTGACTTCATGGTACCTGGTAGGTAACACATTCCATTGGTCAGCTATACACTTAAGAGTATATACACAGCAGTATTTGGACTTGAGGGATTTTTAAAGGTGTGTGTGTGTGTGTGTGTGTGTGTGTGAGTATTTGTGTGTGTGTGTGTGTGTGTGTGTGTGTGTATGCGCTGAAGAGACTAGGACCTATGAAACCAACCCTGAGCAAATGCCAAAGTATATTATAAGATGGGCATTATAATTGTGTTCCAAAGTTAAATCAAACAATTATATTTAAAATCTGCAATAAAGATAAAAATTCACTATTGAAATCCAAGATCACAGCGACCAGCTGCTCACTGTATCTGAGGGGCAATTTCAGAGTCTCAGACTCTGAAATTGGTGAGTGGAGGGGCAGCTGAACCCAAAACAACGACATCGAGGCTTCCAGGGTGAAAGGGGACAAACCCTGAACTGAGACCAATAGGATGCAGGTCAATGGTGGATTTCACTGTGGAATTCTCCTGGGGACTCAGTTCCTAGGCACTTCCCCTTTAATGGGTGGAGACAGTGGTAGAGGCACAGCAGACAGCAACAGAGGCAGCTGAGGCAGCCCGCAGTGGCAGTGTATGCAGCGTCTAGCACAGAACACAGTGCTGGCTGCTCCAAGCACAGAATTCCCTGCTTGAGATTTGAGAGAAAGAATACTCAATCCCCTGGCATTTCCCCACTGCAGGCTTTCATTCTCCCTCCTTGGCGGAGGCAGAGGCTGCAGAGGCGGCCCACAGTGTCCACCACAGAGCTCAGAGTTTGGCCCGCAGTGCCCAACAGCTCCTAGCACAGAGAACAGTGCCAGCAGCTCCACCAGACAAACCAGGCCCGTGGCTCCCCAGGGCCTTCCAGAAGGCATCTGTGCCAGAGGCCTCCTAGTCATGCCACGGTGGCTGCACTCCCGGTGGACCGCAACACCAAGCCCCAGGTTCTGCGGCAACATAGGGATTCTTGGGACAGCATTATCAACATTGAAGCCCCTGATCTGCAGGTCTACCAGTGAAGTCAAGGCAAACAACTCCTGGAACCCAGAAAGATATGAATACCAGAACGACAGTATGACAGGACTGTAGACCACTGAGGTATTCAGGAAATTGGCACAGGTGCATTGCACCTGCAAATTGTGCTCACTAACAGCGCTAGCATCTGCACCCTCAGCGACTGATCCCCCCACATACATTCCAAGTATCTATACTCCCTAGCACTGTCTCCTTCAAGACACACTTCCATGCACACACTTGCTCTCAAGCAATTTTGATTCTGCGTAGCAGCTTTTCTTCTCTTACGTATTGCTGGAACACCAATGCACACCCTCAAACCAGTGGACCTCTCTTAATCTTTCCTGAAGAATACTCCAGACACCAGAGAAAGACAGACCCAGCCTGAAGTAAAGACTCCAAGAACAAACATATAAGCAGATGGCAAGAGGTTGGTGTTAGAACACACCCATCAACAGGATATTATGGCTTCACCAGAAACCCCCCATATCAGTAGATATTTTAACTAATTGGAAACACAGGATAATGACTTTAAAGTTATGCTTATCCAGTTATTAAACACACATAAAGAGGAAATGAACAAATCTCTCAGAAAAATAGCCACACAAGTGGAATCATATAAAGAGGAAATGAACAAAGCTGTCAAAGAAATACAATCAAATAAAGCCTCACAAGTAGAGGCACAATTAGTGACATAAAGAGGAAACAAACAAAAAAATAGAAGCCATCATAGAGAGACAAAAATCCACATTCAAACAGATGAAGGAAATGGTGCAAGGCATGAAAATAAAATTAGAATCAATAAAGAAAACACAAACAGATAAAACCCTGGAGCTGGAGAACTTAGAAAAAAGATCAGGAACCACAAAGGTAAGCATCACCAATAGAATACAAAAGATGGAAGAGAGAATCTCAGGTGCTGAAGATACACTTATTGAAATTGATACTTCTATCAAAGAAAAAGTAAAATCAGAAAAGTCCCAAACACAAACATCCAAGAAATCAAGGATGCCATGAAAAGACAAAATCTAAGAATAATAGGAATACAAGAAAATGAAGATTCCAGGCTCCAAGGTGCAGAAAATATTTTTAAGAAAATCATAGAAGAAAATTTTCCCAACTAAAAGAAAGAGCTGTCCATAAATGTACAAGAGGCCTACAGAACACCAAATAGAGTAGACCAGAAAAGAAACTCCTCTTGCCACATAATAGTCAAAACACTAAACCTACAGAACAAAGGAAAAATATTAAAGGCAGCAAGGGAAAAAGGCCAAGTAACATATGAAGATAGACCTATCAGAAGCACACCAGACTTCTCATCAGAAACTATGAAAACCAGAAGGGCCTGGGCAGATGACATGCAGACCTTAACGGTCCACACATGGCAACTCAGACTACTCTACCCAGCAAAGCTTTCAATCAACATGAGTAGAGAAAGCAAAATATTCCATGACAAAACTAAATTTAAACAATATCCACACAGCAACCCAGCCCTACAGAAGATACTAGAAGGAAAACTCCAATACATTAAAACAACTACACCCAAGAAAACATAGGTTACAGATAACATTCACAACAAAAATTAATAGAAAATAAGCAATGAATCACAGCAACACCACCAACCCACAATAAAAGGAAAGAACATTCATTGGTCACTAACATCTATCAACATCAATGGACTCAACTCTCCAATAAAAAGACACAGACTAACAGAATGGTTGCAGAAACAGGATCCAACATTCTGCTGCATCCAAGAAACACACCTCTGCAACAAAGATAAACACTACCTCAAAGTAAAGGTCTGGAAAAAGGTTTTTCAAGCAAATGGACCCAGAAAGCAAGCTAGAGTAGCTATCCTAATATCTAATAAAATAGACATTCAACCAAAATTAATCAAAAAGATGAAGAGGGGCACTTCATTCTCATCAAAGGAAAAATCCACCAGGATGACATCACAATCCTGGACATCTATGCCCCAAATACAAGAGAACCTACATTTGTAAATGAAACAGTATTAAAACTTAAATCACACATGGATCCTAATACCTTAATAGTGGGAGATTTCAACACTCCACTCTCACCAAGGGACAGATCATCTAGATAGAACCTAAATAGTGAAATAAAGGCACTTACAGAGGTCCTAAAACAAATAGACCTATTAGATGTCTACAGAACATTTCACCCACACTCAAAGATTATATTTTCTTTTCAGCACCTCGTGGAACCTTCTCCAAAATAGACCATATAGTTGGTCACAGAGCAAGCCTCAGCAGATACAAAAAGATTGGAATAATCCCTTGTGTTCTATTTGTCCACCATGGACTAAAGCTGGACCTCAACAATAGAAATAGCAAAAAGGTTACACTCACATGGAAACTGAATAACTCACTCCTCAATGAGAGCTGGGTTAGGGAAGAAATAAAGAAAGAAATCAAAAACTTCCTAGAATTCAATGAAAATGAAGGCACAACATACCCCAACATACCCAAATTTATGGACACAATGAAAGAAGTGCAAAGAGGAAAATTCATAGAACTAAGTGCCTTCAAAAAGAAATTCAAAACATCTCATAAAGCAACTTAATGGTCCACCTGAAAGCCCTGGGGGGGGGGGGTTGGCAGAAGAAGCAGACATACCCGAGAGGAATAGACAGCTGGAAATAATCAAACTCAGAGCTGAAATCAAGAAGTTAGAATCAAATAAAACTATTCAAAGAATCAATGCAACCAAGAGCTGGTTCTTTGAGAAAATCAACAAGATAGACAAACCCTTAGCCAAACTAACTAAAAGGCAGATGTACACTGTCCAAATCAGCAAAATGAGAAAAGTTTGGGGGGCATAATGACATACATTGAGGAAATCCAAACAATCATTAGGTTTTACTTCAAAAACCTATATTCCACAAAATTTGAAAATCTAAATGAAATGGAGGGGGAGATGGTAAGACCTGGAGAGGACAGGAGCTCCACAAAGAGAATAATAGAACCAAAAAATCTAGGCACAGGTGTCTTTTCTGAGACTGAATCTCCAACCAAGATTCTTTCATGGAGATAAGCTACAACCCCTGCTCAGATGTAGCCCATGGCAGCTCAGTCTCCAAGTGGGTTTTCCTACTAAGGGGAACAAGGACTGTCTCTGATCTGAACTCAGTGCCTAGCTCTTTGACTGCCTCTCCTGGATGGGGGAGCAGCCTTGCCAAGCCACAGAGGAGGACAATGCAGCCAGTTCAGATAAGAATGAATTAGCTAGGCTCAGATGAAACGAGGAGAAGGACTTTCCCTATCCTAGGACCTGGAGAGGGGTATAGGAAGAGATGAGGGAAGGTGGGTGGGATTGGGAGGGGAGAAGAGAAGGGGCTACAGCTGCGATCCAAAGTGAATAAACTATAATTAATGTAAAAAATAAAAAAATAATTAAAAATAGATATAAAAATGTATTATTTAAATACATACATGAGGAATGGTTATTGCTTCTTAAAAACAACGAATCAACATTGAAATGAAATTAGCATAAAAGATCTGTAACCTTTCTATTCCACAGCATCCAGGTCCGTCGCTTACATCTTGACTGGTCTATAAAGAGAAATGACTGGATTCTGCCATCTGTTCCTTGCATCAAGAATAAATATCACGGAAAGCACTGAGAATGTGTTTTATTCCAAAACTGTCACACAAAGAGCAGACATTTTTCCTACAATTGTCATTCTCAAAGTGAGCTGAACAATAGCCAAAGATGAAGAAATTCTAATACCTTGCTGGTCATGGAAAGGAAAATGGGAAGATGAATCTTGCTGTTTAGATAACATTCAAAGATAAGTCATAAAGAGCATACAACCTAGTTGCAGCTCCATTGTCAGTTTAGAAGTGTTTTTTTTGTTTGTTTGTTTGTTTTGTTTTTTTGTACTCCATTCTACTCACCTGGGTTTCTCCTTCCTATGAATCCTTCTCAACTTTTATGACATAGTTCAAATCTTACCTATTTTGTTAAGTGTCCCCCAAGAAATCTACTCTTGTTGCTTACAAAGGGCCATATTTCTATATCAGTTTAGCACATTTTAGCTAGAATCAGGGCCAGGTGTGACCTGCTTTGGAGCAGAGAAACATTTTCTTTTTTCTTTCTTTTTTCCCCAGCCAACTACACAGTGCAAGGCTGAACTTATGTTAGGCTCTTGTTGAAAACTTTCTGAGTTGAAATAAATCAGTAGAGTTGAAGAAATGACTCAAATATAAATATTTTCTTACCCAAAAATGACTTGTTCCTCTAAGGACAAGTTTTACAGCATCAATAAGTCTCAAATAGTTTCCTCTGAGATCTTTGTACTTTTTTTTTTTTTGTAGAAATTTTAGCCCCAAATTGCACTCTTCGCTAGTAAAGAGGGAAAGCTCAGATGTTATCCAATTTTGGCTGAGTCATGCTTTATTATCCTTCACATCTCCCAATAGTCAACCTTGATTCTCTGTGTTTGGTGTTCAGGAAAGTTACTGAAACATTGCCTACTGCTACCATCGTTACTTATATTGACCATGCCATGTTTGCTACAGCTAGCAAGATTCTCTTTGCAAGTAACAGGATGGACACCAGAAGTAGAAGACAAGGAACAGGACAGGAGCCTTTCACTGGGGACCTCTGAAAGACTCTACCCAACACGGTATCGAAGGAGACACTGAGACTCATAGCCAAACTTTGGCCAGAGTACAGGGAGTGTTATGAAAGAAGGGGGAGATAGAAAGACCTGGAAGGAACAGGAAATCCACAAGGAGAGCACCAGAGCCAAAAAACCTGCACCCAGAGGAACCTGCAGAGACCGATACTCCAACTAGGGACCTTCCATGGAGAGGACCTAACCCCTTGCTCAGAGGAAGTTCATTGGCTGCTCAGTATCCAATCGGGTGTCCTAGTAAGGAGTACAGGGGTTGTCTCTGACATAATCTGATTGGCCTGCTCTTTGATCACCTCCCCCTGGGGGGTGCAGTCTTACCAGGCCACAGAGGAAGAAAATGCAGCCACTCCTGATGAGACCTGATAGACTAAGATCAGATAAAATGGGAGGAGATCCTTCCTCATCAGGGGACTAGGGAAAGGGCATAGAGGGAGAAGTGGTAGGGTATATGGGATTGGGAGGAGACGAGGGAGGGGGCTGCAGAGAGGATACAAACTGAAGTAATAAATAAATAAATGAAAATTTAAAAACCCTGGAGATAAAGTAGTCTAGGAGTGAACCTAAAATTCAGTTACGTGGGAGAAACGAAAAAGACATTTGAACGAGAAAAAATAATAAGAGCAGTAAAACTCGTGGTGAGAGAAAGAAATTTCTCACTATCTTAAAAGTTTGCATCTGTACAAAGTCCCAATTTATTTATAATATCAGAGATCAGACCTCTACTCTTTCCTGATGTGTCTAAAACAAAAAGGGGGAACTGCAGAGAGCTACGTAATGCCGAGCCTTAAAGATGGAGCTGGTTTCCGCCTTCCACCTTCCCGAAGGTGAGTGCTCTCTGTCACGAACAACTCCACATTTGGCTTAAGGCTGAGGATCTGGCTTGCTTCCATGTATGTGGACCTATCTGCATTGCCCACGTGGCACGCTGGGGTTGGCTACCCAGAGGCTATTTAAGCTGTGGGCTGGCTTTCCCCAGGGTCAGAAGATTGTTCAAGGTTCCTGAATAAACTGCATTGAAAAAAAAAAAAAGTTTGCAAACTTTGTACATTAGCTTGTCCATTTTATACACATACATAGGTATTTTTCAGGCAATTTTGAAAAACAGAAGAAAACGAGAAGTAGTGTTATTGTGTTATAAGTTCACAGAAATCATGAAAGCCAGCATCAGTTTTCCGTTATGAGCTACATCTTCATTTCCATTTGAACGGCAAAAAAATCAACAGGACTTAAACAACAGTATATTTATTAATAGCCATAACATTCGGAGGGGAAATCCTTCATTTCTTTTTGCAATTTTTTTAAAATTAGGGAACTAGGTTTTTTAATGTTCTGTAAACTGACTGTAGTAGTTTTACCATGAATATGTGTATATTTAAAATAACTAAAAGTTATATCTGTAATTGTTTATCAAAATATAAATAAGCAGTTGAATTTAAAGTACTCATGAAATCCCTGTAGTTATATACCACAAAGCCTTCAAACTTTGGAAATTAGTTTCCATTAACTTCTGAAATAAAATAGCTTTATTCATGCCCTATAGTTTGGAAATCCTAGCATTTCCTCATAATCATCAAATGTCAAATGTAAAACAATGAAAATGTACTAATTAGTGATGAGAATGAAGGTTCACTCATTCAATTATGTGTTTGAGAATGGTTATTACTTATGACTAGAATGTCAGAAGAATCACCATCAAGTCTCCCCCAGTTTTACATATTAGGTATATGAGTAATGGGCAAACTAATTCACACTGAAAAGAAGTCAAACCAGAGTTTTGTTGAAGCAATGCCACTCAATCTTTTACTATCTTATATGAGTTCAACGCTAAAAGGTACAGGTAAGTTATCATTAAGAAATACTTTTACTGATACATCTACCAACAACTTGATTAAGTACTCAGTTAATTTTGCTGAAAGTACAATAAGTGGAGTTATGACTTGTCAAAGGATTTGTTATATCATCATTAGAACCACGCACTATTACAGCGCAGTTTTAAATTGCTCCCTTGTTTGGTATCATGAAGTTTTTATATTCAGAGAAATTCAGGTCCACTAGTCAGGTTCAAGGTGGTTGACAAATATGCTTTTTATTTATTTTTTTTAAAGCAAGAAAGTGTGATTAAGCAGTGACAGGGACGACAAGGTTGCAGAAGCAGCTGCTTGACACAGTTCTGGCTGCTGGAGCACCGTCTCCCTGGAGAAAAAAAAAAATCTCTGAATTACCAGTCCACCAATGGCATTTCTTTGTCCTATATGTCTGCCTGCTTTGTTTTTTACTGTGACTCCATCTTTTCCTCTAATTCAACCTAGTCAATGCAATTGGTAAGACTTCTAGGGGAACTGGGAAAGAAGAAAATGGCTCAGAAACAACCTCTATGGAGGAAACATTCTTCCTGACTGTAGGCAGTGAACCCTAAACTATTTGAACAAGAAATTGAATTTATAGAGGCGTTTTGTGCTAATTGTTCCCTGAAAGATATTAGTCAGTTCATGGATATCAAATGATATTAGGAATTGTTTGAGTTTCCACAAAAAAAACCCAGATTGCTGCAGTCGAAAGGAATTAGACGCTAGAAAAGCTACTTCCTTTTCTAGAAAGACTTGGTCACATGGACATAACTCCTTGGGATAAGAAAAGAAGATTACAGGAGCTTTGTATAGTTTATGAGACAGGGCTAGGGACCCTCTGAAGGATCACTCCTATTACAAGAGATGCTTAGAAACAGCTCAGAACAAACTTTCTCAGCCACAAACAGCAGCTAAAATTAAGAATAGTCTAGTTTCTTTAGCAGCTCTTTGTTCTTATGCCAGTTATCGTAACCACAAGATTTTGCCCTGATGACCTAAGATGTGTCAGTTTGTCGGAGAAAAGCACTGAGTTAATGATTTAATATGCTAGCTTGTTTGCAGTGTAATCACTGTACCGTGTATGTAGAATACAGCTTGCTATATTGTCTGTGGGTCTTTGGGGAAAAGCCAATATTTTGGGGAAAGACAAAAAAGGTTTTGATCATGTAGAAAAAAATGAATAAGGAAATGAGTTAACAATAAAAAAACTGGGATTGACTGTCTGCTCTAAGAGAAGAGAAAAAAGAAGGAGGGAAAGAGAGAGCAGAAAAAAAGAGAACATGAGCAGACACCAGAGGGCCTGCCTCCTGAGAACAGTCTCTTGAACCTGCCCCCATGTGTGAGGTGATTTTCTCTTGTGCCAATCCATTCCTCACAATCTCTAGACCCACCATTAGCTGACACTGGTCTCCTTCAAGCACTCAGAGGTATGAAAAGAAAAATAAATCACATTTTTGTCAGATAAAATTTAAAAATTAATGATCTAGAAATTGATTATTCAAAGATAGCTATCTCTACCTTCTCTTGAGGTAGCATTAAATAAATTATTTATTTTTTTTTATAAATTTCAACACAAGTTTTGAGTCCACATCATTTTACCCATACAACTCTTTCTATGACTCTCCTCAAATTCATGACCTCTTCTTTTAAAATTATTATTCATATCTATACATATGTTTGCATATATACAGCCTTTTGAGTTCATTTAGTATTGCTAGTCAATATAAGGATTTAAAGCTGACCACTTTGGTTTAATGTCCTATCAGGAAACTCATCCCTAGAGAAAACACTTTCTTCCTTTTTCTGAAGTCATCGATTACCTGTAGCGCTTCATCTAGGGGTGTTACCTTGGGAAGGTTCTACCATATTACATGAAGTGTTTTACGAAGTCCCACAGCTAAAATTTCCCTAAAGTGTAGCACTAGAGAACCATTCTACAATTCCCTACTGGCCCCTGTCCTCCATGTAGGACTCACCTTCTATTATCCCATTAAATTTATCCATTCATGATGTTACAGTTCTCATGGTCTAACCACAGCGGAAGGTTCTGACATTGCACACTGCTGTATGGGGAGCAAATTTTCAATATGTGAATAGTTGCAGGACATAACATAGTAAAACCATAGCACACCATTTTCCCTTTGGAATGTATGTCTATTATAAGCAGATGTGGAGTACAAAGTGTTTTCTGCACTTATTTCTTAATTGCCTTAAACTCAGAATAATCCTTCTTCTAAAATAATGTTTTGGGAGCTTTGCTCATTTCCTCTTTATGTGCTTCTAATATTTGAATAAGCATAGACATGAAATCATTTTCTTGTGTTTCTGATGAGTTAAAATATCCATTGATTTGAAGGTTTGCTGCCATGATGTCCTGATTTTTGTTAAATGTGTTCTCATGCCAGCCTCTAGCCATATGATGGTCCATAGCCTTCACTGTTTGTTCCTGGAACCTGTACTGCAGACTGGGTCCTTCTGTCTCTGGAGTCTAGAGTATTCTTCAGGAAGATGAAAGAGGTCCTCTGGTTTGAGAGTGGGTGTTGGTGTTTCAGATGCAGCTAAGGGAGAAAGGTCTGGCTTGTTTTCTTTTTAATTAAATTTTAATTTTTATATATGAATTACAGCTTATTCATTTTGTATCCCAGCTGTAGCCTCTCCTTCATTCCCTCCCCATCCCACCTTTCTATCCTCTTCTTCTCCTATGCCCCTTTCCAAGTCCACTGATAGGGGGAGGTCCATCTGACTCTAGCTTATCAGGTCTGATCAGGACTGGTTGCATTGTGTTCCTCTGTGGCCTGGCAAGGCTGCTCCCTCGTCAGGGGTAGATGATCAAAGAGCCAATGGCTTGTTTTTTGACAGTCTGTGACTGAAGAATTCTTTCTTTTTTTTTTTTTTTTTTTAAATCAACTTTAGTCTCTATCTCTTATTCCTTTGGAGGCTACTTTTGAAAATTTACCAGGCATTTTAAACAACCTAAGCTCCATATTTCTGAGCTTTAAGTGAGGTAGAAGATGCCTAAATTGATAGACTTTCTTCTCCTTTTATTTCATCCGGGAACCAACCTGATGAATGGTGCTGCACACACTCAGAGCAAGTTTCCCCATCTTTATGTAATACTCTCTGAAGATGTCCTCAAATAAACACTCAGAAACTTGCTTTACTAAAATCTTTTCTGGCACATTTCACTATTTCTCCTTTTGAATGATAAATAGAACTTTGAAAGTTTGATTCAACCATATCCCTCCTAATCTAATTGCTATTGTTTTCTGAGGAGTTTAGCTTTGTAATGTTTTTCAATTCATCAAATTGTACATGATCGCGATTATTTTATAACAGAATTTTTATTACATATACTTATGTATTCATACTTGTTATTACTCTTTACTTTTTAAACATTCCTTATAGCATTATTTTCTTCTCCCTGAAGTATATTTTTGGCATAGATTTGATGTGGTACACTTCCTTAATTTCTGTTTTTGACAGTATTTTATACAATGGATAGATACAACTAGCAGTTTTAGTGAAACAAGCCTTTGTTATGCCAGACTGTCTTCATATTGCTAGATACTTAACACACTTTCCTGTTCCTGCAAAGTCTATTGCTTACACAAATAAATGCTTTAAAGGATAAGGAAGCTCTTCATTTTTGATATCATGTATGTGTATGCAAATACAATTGTTTTTTCCATTTTTCTTAAAATAGAGTTTTGGAGCACAGTTATTTCTAACTTGACAGTTTTGACATCAAAAAGTAAAAAACTTCTACTCTGTAAAAGCCCCTTTAAAGGAAGTATAAAAAGAAGCTTCAGCCTGGGAAAAACATTTCAACTTATTTATCCCAAAATGACTCATATGTAGGTTAGATTAAAGAACACTCAAAAATCAACCTTAAAAAGATGCAAATGCCGTTTGATAAAATGGCAGCACTAGATATATACTTTACACTAATATTGATTATTTCCCCTCTGTGTGAGTGTGTTCGTGCATGAGAGAGAAAGCGAGTGAGTGAGAGAGAGATTTGCTGGGAATTGAATTTACCATCTTGACTGTGTTAGGCATTGTTCTGCCGCTGACCTATGGTCTCAACAATGTAGGTGCCTTGATTTTGGCATTGTATCATAATTATGAGATATAACTTTGGTATGAACTCCTGTGAAATGGTCATAGAACCTACTTATACTACCTTTGTAACTGTCTGTGATTCTACAATGATTTAAAATGTAAAGTTTAAAAATCTATATTACTGGTTTTTAGATGGTCTACTTGATTATCTTCATCTGTGTTCTCATTTGTCTTTTAAAGAATTCTGAAAGCTTGCTTTCTTAGGATTTAGTATAAAATTTTAATTATGTATATGTATGCCAGGAGTTTCCAATTTTGCCTGTGAATGCCAACAGTGTCAGATTTCTCTGGTGCTGAAGTTATAGGTAATTGACCACTTTGTTTTAAGGACCTACCAGGCAATTTGCCCTAGAGAAAATTCTTCCTCTTTCTGAAGTAATTAATTACCTGTATCACTTCAATCATGTTTGCTAAAAACTAAACTCAAGTCCTCTGAAAGATAAGTATATGCTTTTATCCACTGCTCCCTGTAACTTTCTCGTGGCTTGTTATATTTTTTTTCATACCTGATACTTGTAATGACTTCGGTTTGTGCATTTGTTCTATGACCTATTAGTTTTCAATTTCTTATTCATTATGCTTTGTTACTGGCATATTATAATTTTAAATACAGATGATATTTTTATACGTTTTACATTTTATTTTTTCTTTAATTATTTTTATTTTATTAATTACAGTTTACTCAATTTGTATCCCCCTTGTACCTCCTTCCCTCTTCCCCAACAAATCCCACCCTCTCTTCCCCACCTGTTTCCCTCTCCCAGTCCACTGATAAGGGAGGTCTTCCTCCCCTTCCCTCTGATTCTAGTCTATCAGGACTCATCAGGAGTGGCTGCATTGTCTTCCTCTGTGGCCTGGTAAGACTACTCTCCACTCAGGTGCTGGTGATCAAAGAGCAGGTCAATCAGTTCCTGTCAGAGACAGTCCCTGTCCTCATTACTTTGGAACCCACTTGGACACTGCACTGCCATAGGCTACCTCTGTGCATGGGTTCCAGGCCATCTTCATGAGTGGTCTTTGGCTGGAATATCAGTCTCAGAAAAGACCACTGTGCCCAGACTTTTTGGATCTGTTGCTGTCTTTGTGGAGCTCCTGTCCTCTCCAGGTCTTACCATCTCCCACTTCTTTCTTAAGATTCTCTGCACTCTGCCCAAAGTTTGGCTATGAGTCTCAACATCTTCCTCGATACTCTGCAGGGTAGAGCATTCCAGAAAACCTCAGTGGTAGCCTCCTGTTCTGTTCCCTGTTTTCTCCCTCCTCCAATGTCCATCCTTCTCATACTTCTCATCGTTCATGCCCATCAAATATTGGGGTATTGACAGAAGGGGCTACCCTTCAAGTGGGTGGGCCTAAACCTTCTTCATGGTAGTGAAGACACCAGTAGACTCCACAACACACTTGGGACCAGCACCGCCCCTCCCCATTTGATGTTAGAGGGATCTCACTTCTAGAAGATAGCGATGGGCTTGCCATTGATGACAAGCTTCCTATTCTAAGCCTTGACTGTGCTGTTGAACTTGCCATGGGTAGAGTTGTACTGGAACATGTAGACCATGTCGTTGAGGCCAATGAAGTAGTCATTGATGGCAACAATTTCCTCTTTGCCAGAGATTCAGGCAGCCCTGGTAACCAGGCATCCAAAATGACCTGGCCAAATCTGTTCACTCTGACGCTCACCATTATGTCTAAGGGACAAGGCTGGTACTGCATGAAAAGATTCAGCTGTCTCTGGAACAAGGAGGAGCAGAGAGCTCATTTATTCTACCTCACGAGTGTGGTGGGTATGGACCTTTAGATCCTCCCATAAAAAGAAAGAGCAAGGGAGAAGAATGACCTATTGCAAACTCCATTTAGACTGGGTGCAGTCCTATTCTCTACACCATGTACACATTTGAGAGAATGTCAGCTACTTCAGGGCTTGACAAAACCCCAATGTTCAAAGGTGCATTTGGCACTTGACACATTCCTCCTCTTTCCAGAATTCTTGATTTGACTTTTCTTTAAAACAAATTTTGGTTCCACTCAGTCTCTACTTGCATGTGCACCCAACAATGATGATGCCCTTTCTGTTTTATCCAGCAGTTTAGTGTTTCAATAGAAAAGGTAATTCGTTCTATATCCTAACATATAGCCCAAATGGAAGCTTGCCATTTTGTTTTCTCATGTAAGTTTTTATGGACTCAGTATTTTGTAATCCTTAGCCTTCCAGAAAACACTGCACCCATAAATGCCACCTCCTATAACTCCATGAGTCACAAACAGAGCCTTTCTTCTACTAAGTTTCCCTATAAAGACTAGAGTTTATTAAAATTTTTACCCCTAAAAACTTAAGCTGGATGGTGTCATTTGAAGATGAGAGGGGCATCCATGAGCAACACATAAAATATGACAGTCACCATTTTAAATTATTTTTTAAAATAATTATTATAATTATTATTTTTTTATTATTTTTTTCATAAACAGAGTCTTGATGACAGAAAAATATGAATGGAAAAATCTTTGCTAGCTTTAAACAAGGTTCAAAGAGGACACATGCACAGTCATTAGGCAAACAGGAATCCCTGGCTTCAGAGTGCCTAGAGATGTAAATACCGACCCAAATGTCGTCACTAATACCTCTATGAGAAAATTATGCTTGCCATTTTCCCAAAAGGTTAATGTTGAATGAGATTTCTACCAGAAGAATCCAGCAAATACATTTGCTTCTCAAACTGATTTTTTAGTGTGAGCCTCTGTCTGTGGCCTACAGTGAATAATGAAGTTGGATTTAATTGATGGTAAAACAAATTCTCATTAAACCAAGGGGAAGCAGCTTCTTAAATAAGTTCCTGCCTTTTTTGCTTTACAAGAGTTAGTGGTTTGATTAAATTCCTTTTTTCTCCTGTACAAATCTCTGATAGCAAATATCAGAAGTCACTGTCTAATATTTGTCCATCTTCTCTCCTTTTGACAAAATTACCACTATCCCAGTAATGGATAATGATAACAAAACTGTACTGAGGTTTTACAAATATTAGAGTGTAACTCAGAAATGTATCTGCATGTACAGACGCTTAAAAACAGTAAATGGTGATAGAAGTGCTATTTACAATTCCAGACAACAACTTTAATGGGAATGAAAAGCTAAACTGAGAGATACTAAAAGGAGAACATAGAAAGATTCATGAGCAATTATGCAATGTAGTTAGAATTGCATCCAGAAATAAATCCAAAAACGATTCTTTAAATACATAAGCAATAACTTAAGCATGGTTTGTAAGAATAACATTAAAATGACTACAAATACCAAGTTCTTTACAATTTTCAGATAATTTATTTCATGGGTCAACTTGTTCAAGACCCCTGTAAGGTAAAATGTCCATAATATAACTATTTAGAAAACCTGGCAGAATCCAAAAATAAAACAAATTGAAAAGGCTAATAAGTTAAATGTGTGGAAATTACCATAAAGAGATGATATGTTTTCTAGTGAAGTCATAACACGTGTCAAATTGTTTCAGACAAAATAGTGTGAAGACCCTCTAGTACCAAAAGGGTTAGGCTATAAGTCCTTTGTGAGAAAGTGAATATGCCTGCTTTTAGCCAGCCATTTTAGTCTTGATTCCAAAACACTCCTTTCATCTTATGAACTTAATATCCAGATAAATTACTCCTAACCAATTAATCAAAGAACAGATCATGCATTTTTCTGTTAATGTGTTAAAGCTTTCATTATAAAAAATTAACCTTGCCTTGAAAAATTAACTTTCTATAGGAGAAATATATAGTATGAAAACGTAACACTGTTTAAGGTCTGATATCTGAACCCAATAAGTTATCACAGAATACTTCCAGCTGTAAAATGTTTTGAGATGTTTTTAAAAATAGTCACTATATATATATATATAATATGTAAAAAATAAAAATATATTATAAACTATATATGATACATAAGATATACAGTGTTTTGCATTTCTCCATGTATCTATACATATAATCCTGAAAATTTGATATATGACGTTTTGATGCCAGATGTATTTTATTTTTTACAACTTTTAATCATCCTCCCTCATTATAAAGGGAGCAGTTTTATTTCTTTAGGATTCAACTGATGGTGGGAACAAAAATTTTTGCATTATGTATCATCCATCAAGCTAATGACAATAACATTTCTTTATCTTTTTTATTTTATTTTTACTAATTAAAGTTTCTTCACTTTGTATCCCCCCTGTACCTACCTCCCTCCTCTCCTCCCAAACCCACTCTCCCTCCCTCTTCCCCACTCATGCCCTTCCCTCAATCCACTGAAAAGGGAGGTCCTCCTCCCCTTCCCTCTGATCCTAGTCTATCAGGTCTCAATAGGAGTGGCTGCATTTTCTTCCTCTGTGGCCTGGTAAGGCTGCTCTCCCCTCAGGGGGAGGTGATCAAAGAGCAGCCCAATCAGTTCATGTCAGAGACATCCCCTGTTCCCATTAGTATGGAATCCACTTGGACAATGAACTGCCATGAGCTACATCTGTGCAGGGGTTCTGGGCCATCTCCATGAGTGGTCTTTGGCTGGAGTATCAGTCTCAGAAAAGATCCCTGGGCCCAGATTTTTTGGTTCTGTTGCTCTCCTTGTGGAGCTCCTGTCCTCTCCAGATCTTACTATCTCCCACTTCTTTCATAAGATTCCCTGCATTCTGCCCAAAGTTTGGCTATGAGTCTCAGCATCTGCATCAATACCTTACAGGGTAGAGAAATCCAGAATCCCTCAGGGTAGGCTCCTGTCCTGTTCCATGTTTTCTCCCTCCTCCAATGTCCATCCTCTTTGCCTTTCTGAATAGGGATTGAGCATCTTAGCCAGAGTCCTCCTTCCTGATTACCCTCTTTAGGTGTACAGATTTTAGTATGTTTATCCTATATTATGTGTCTAATATCCACTTATGAGTGAGTATATATCTTGTGAGTTTTTCTGCTTTTTGGATACCTCACTCAAGATGATCTTTTCCAGTTCCCACCATTTACCTGCAAATTTCACGATATCCTTGTTTTTCATTGCTGAGTAATATTCCATTGTGTAGATGTACCACAATTTCTGTATCCATTCCTTAACTGAGGGGCATCTGAGCTGCTTCCAGCTTCTGGCTATTACAAATAAAGCTGCTACAAACATGGTTGAACAGAAGTCTTTGTTGTTTACTTGAGTGTCTTTAGGGTATATGCCTAGGAGTGGTATAGCTAGATCTTGAGGAAGCGCTATTCCTAATTATCTGAGAAAGCGCTAGATTGATTTCCAGAGTGGTCGTACAAGTTTACATTCCCACCAGCAGTGGAAGAGGTTTCCCCTTTCTCCACATCCTCTCCAGCATGTGTTGTCACTTGAATTATTCATTTTACCCATTCTGATGGGTGTGAGGTGAAATCTCAGGGTTGGTTTGATTTGCATTTCCCTGATGACTAAGGACATTGAGCATTTCTTTAAGTGTTTCTCTGGCATTCGATATTCCTTTATTGAGAATTTTCTGTTTAGCTGTGTTCCCCATTTTTTAATTGGATTACTTGATATGTTGCTGTTTAACTTCATGAGTTCCATATATGTACTGGATATTAGCCCTCTGTCAGATATAGGGTTGGTGAAGATCCTTTCCCAGTCTGTAAGCAGTCATTTTGTTTTGACAACAGTGTCCTTTGTTTTACAGAAGCTTTTCAGTTTCATGATGTCCCATTTATTGATTGTTGCTATTTAGAGCCTGTACTGTTGGTGTTCTGTTCAGGAAGTTGTCTCCTATGCCAATGAGTTCAAGGCTTTTCCCCACTTTTTCTTCTAACAGGTTTAGTGTGTCTGGTTTTATGTTGAGGTCTTTGATCCACTTGGGCTTTAGTTTTGTGCAGGGTGATAACTATGAATCTATTTGCATTTTTCTATATGTAGACTTCCAGTTAGACCAGCACCATTTGTTGAAGATACTACATTTTTTCCATTGTATGGTTTTGGAATCTTTGTCAAAAATCAAGTGTCCATAAGTGTGAGGGATTATTTCTGGGTCTTCTATTCTATTCAATTGATCCATCATTCTGTTTCTATGCAAGTATGATGCAGTTTTTTATTACTGTTGTTCTATAGTACAGCTTGAGATCAGGGACGGAGATACCTCCAGAAGATCTTTTGTTGTAGAGGATTGTTTTAGCAATTCTGGGTTTCTTGTTATTCTGTATGAAGTTGAGAATTTTTCTTTAAAAGTCTGTAAAGAATTGTGTTGGTAATTTGATAGGAATTGCATTGAATCTATAGATTGCTTTTGGCAAGATAGCCATTTTTACTATGTTAATCCTGCTGAGCCATGAGGATGGGAGATCTTTCTATCTTCTGATGTCTTCTAATTCTTTCTTCAGAGACTGGACATTTTTTTCATACAAGTCTTTGACTTGCTTGGTTAGGGTCACACCAAGGTACTTTATGTTCTTTGTGGCTATTGTGAAGGGTTTAGTTTCCCTAATTTCTTTCTCAACCCTTTTGTCTTCTGTATACAGGAGGGCTACTGATTTTTTGAGTTAATTTTGTATCCAGCCACTTTGCTGAAGGTGTTTATCAACTGTAGGAGTTCGCTGGTAGAATTTTTGGGGTCAGTCAGGTGTACTATCATATAATCTGCAAATAGTGATAATTTGACTTCTTCCTTTTCAATTTGTATCCCCTTGATCTCCTTCAACTGTCTTATTGCTCTAGCAAGGACTTCCAGAACTATGTTGAAGAGATATGGAGAGAGTGGGCAGCCTTGTCTTGTCCCTGATTTCAGTGGGATTGCTTTAAGTTTCTCTCCGTTCAGTTTGATGCTGGCTATAGGCTAGCCTTTGCGTGTTTAGGTGTGTGCCTTGTATTTTAAACATGAATGGATGTTGGCTTTTTTTGGCATCTAAGGAGATTATCATGTGTTTTTTGTTTTTTGTTTTTTTTTCTTTCAGTTTGTTTATATGGTGGATCACATTGATGGATTTCCATATATTGAACCACCCCTGCATATCTGGGATGAGACCTATTTAGTCATAGTCGATGATATCTTTGATGTGGTTTTGTATTTGGTTTGGAAGTATTTTGTTGAGTATTTTTGCATCAATGTTCATAAGGGAGATTGGCCTGAAATTCTCTTTCTTTGTTGAGTCTTTGTGAGGTTTAGGTACCAAGGTGACTGTAGCTTCATAGAATGAGTATAGTAGTGTTCCTTCTGTTTCTATTTTGTGGAACAGTTTGAAGAGAATTGCTGTCAGCTCTTCTTTGAAGGTCTTGTAGAATTCTGTACTGAAACCATCTGGCCTTGGGCTTTTTTTTTTTTTTTTTTTTGGAAGGGAGACTTTTGATGACCACTTTTATTTCCTTAGGGGATATAGGACTATTTAATTGATTTCCCTGGTCTTGATTCAGCTTTGGTAAGTGGATTCTATCATGAAAATTGTCTATTTCATTTAGATTTTCAAATTTTGTGGCATATAGACTTTTGAAGTAAGTCCTAATGATTGTTTGGCTTTCCTTAGTTGGAACCAATATTTTCCCCAAGTCTGTGGTGTTTTGGGGTCTGCAGGTCCATCTGGGATGTTGAATAAAGCAAGCAGGCACAGGCACGTGGCTCCTCCTTGCTGGTGACTAGGTGACTGGGTACCTGGGTGTCTGGGCACTTGCAGCAACCGGGGACTTTTCCTGAGAACTTTTTATTTTATTTTATTTTATTTTTTTTGGGGGGATGTTGGCTGAGTGCTCTGAGGTCAGACCAGCTCTTCTCCTCACTGTGGACTTACACCCAACAGAGAAACTCAGTTTCTGGTGCTCTGGGGCCCTCAGGTCTATCTGGGATGGTGAGTCAGGTTCGTGGGCAGGACTCTGTGCTGGCAGCTAAGGACACCACTTTGGGCTGGCACCTGGGGGCCCACCAGACCTGGGTCTTTTTCCAGGGATTGTCTGGGTGACCTAAGGACAGTCCCAATCACTTCCTTCACTGTGGGGGTTTTCTCTTGACTGGAAATTGCAGTCTCTGGTGTTGTGGGACCACAGTTCAGTCTGGGACAGTGATCAGAGCATGCAGGCATGTGGTTCTGGGCTTGTGACTGAGACACTGGCAGGACTGGGAACTGTTCTGTGGTTTAGCTGGGTGGCCTGAAGCTTATTGAGTCTCACACTATGGGGTTTCCTCTCACCTGGGAAACATAATCACTGGTGTTTTAGGGCCCAGGGTTCTGTCTGCTGGTCACTGTGCAGATCCTGTTATGCTGCTGGTCAGAAAGAACGTCCACCGCCCCCACCTACCCCTGTGATATATGACTTTTATGCTGCTATGTTAAGCTGATCTTATCACAGTGTTGGATCTGAAAGAAATGCAAATTTAGCTTTCAACTCTGATATATAATTTTGTTGAGCAGACAGTGAGAATATTAATTAGTTTTTATATTCTCTGTGTAGATAAACACAGAAAGAAAGAGAATGAATTTTCCAAAACCTCATCTTTAAACACTTTGTTCCTCATTTATCAACTGTCTATCTATGTATCTATCTATGTTTCTATCTATTTACATATCTACCTATGTATCTATGTATCTATATATCTGTCTACCAACCTACCAACCTACCTACCTACTTATCTTCACTTCTAGCTCAATGTGTGTGAAAAATAAATACAAGTCACTCACTTCTTTCTTTCTCCAGGTAGTTCCACACTCCTAACTCTGTTTAATGTGAATGAAATGACAGTCTTTAAATTTCCTTTAGTATTTCCACCTCTCACCTGTAAACAAAATTATAAGTGCCCAGAATTTAACATAAATAAATAAATGTTATCCTCGAAAGGGTAGATTATGTGGGAGAGTAGATAATGAATTAGATACTTATATTTGCTGTAGGTTAAAGTGTAAGTAGTTATGAGGGGAATCATAAACTTATTCTATATAATATACCTTTTGTTTTACTTATTTTTGTGAGTCAAGGTTTCATATAGCCCAGGCTGGTCATATATTTTCGGTTATTTTTCTTCAGTCCTCCAAGTGCCAGGACTATAGGTATGTACAACAATACAGTTTCTATTTTGTAACTTTATATACTATTTTCTCATCTATTATTTTATACTTTACTTGAAAACATATCTAATACATTCACCTCATTTCTTGAAAGTATTAGATACTTGACATATTACCATTGTAAATACATAATTATAAACCTTTACTAGCAGTTATGTGGGTCCTTTGCATTTCATTTTTCACAATTAGTAATAATGCTACTCCACCAAATATTTTCTACTGTCTTTTCCTTTGTAACACTATTTTATTTGATAATTTTATCTGACTAGTACTAATATGTGCTACTGACTGAATTTCCAATAAAGTTTTAAACTTAAGGGTATCAAAAATTAATCATCCCCACATTATATGACCATAACCAAATTTCTGCCAGTTACCCTCTCAGGGTATAATAAGTAGACACTTCAACACCTTCATCCTCACAGAAAGCTTTACTTCACAGAAAACTTACTGTACTAATGTGATCCATGAGGGAGGATGATTGCAGGATTTTAGTAGATTTTTTTTTTAACCAGGTGATTTATAGGACATTTTTACATTGTTGCATACAGGACTGTTTTCAGGTCCTAATATAGGTTACCCATTAGTTAAATGCATCTTCTGAAGTCTGGCTCCCAGAAGTAGCCTTCAAATAACAGTTCTCTGCTATTTATGTAAAGCACCTCAGCTCCCTGAAAGCCCAAGGGGAAGAACTACAGGGGCTTCTGAGTCTTCTGAGCCTCAGTTGCCTACTTATATAGGATTCTTAACTATCTTTCCCTTTCTCACTCCCTCACTCCCCTTCCAATGTATCCTGGTTTATAATACCGCCACAATTTATTTAGGAAATATTCTCTTTTATGAGTCTTTCCTTCACAGTAAGTAGCTTGTTTCATTTACTTTTAAGTAATTCATGGGGAAGAAACATAAATAAGAGTGCTTAAGAAAGACTTGTCACTGCCTTTTCTGCTGAGATATTCAATCATCTTTCGAATTGACATTTATTTTAAATTTTACTGGTACTCCTGTACTATATTACTTCTTTTCGCATTATCTTATTTATTTATTTATTTATTTATTTATCTATTTATTTATTTATTTGAGACAGGGTTTCTCTGTATAACTGTGGCTGACCTGGACTTGCTTTGTAGACCAAGCTGGCCTCTGCCTCCCTGAGTGCTGGGATTAAAGGCATGCACCACACGTCTGGAGGCCTTGTAATTTTAATACTCTTCACCACTACATAGAATATTTCACAGCATTATTACACATAGGAACCCCAAGTTTCCGTAACACTTCTGCAGAGTTGAATTGATTAGGACGTTGATTTGGTTTCCTTCAGCCTAGCCTAGGGAATCATCACCTGCAGCTGCTCTACTCAAGTGGATCCTAACCTGACCTACAGGTTTTCTAACTTTTCAGACCATTTGCTGTACAATCCAAATGTTGCTCTTCCTACCATCATTTTCACACTCCCAGGATGCTCAAAGCGAGTTAGTAGAATCCTCCTCACCTTTCCAATTGCCTCATCTTCTTTTTGCACAAATTCAAATTGTATAGATAATGTTAGTCATAGTGTCAGTTGAAGAAAGAAGAATATGGAGTTATGGTAATGACAGAATTTGAATTTAAACTATTAGTAAGCTAGACTTGGCAAGAAAAGAGAGCTAGACCTATTTCCTGAGGATCATGACCCTCAATTAAGTCTAGGATGTGGTTCTTTCATGAATACATTGAAGGTTATCTTAACCATAAAGCAAGCTCTGAGAGAAGAGTAAGACTAAAGCTAAATCAATGATTTATGTGTATACATGGATTCTAGTAGGGAAAGACAAAACAAACCAGCATTTGTTACCACTCAGCTAGGAGTAAGTTTTACACCTGGCCTTCCTAGTTGCTCTGCCTGATACAACCTTCACTTCCTCTCTAACAGGAATGGCCTGCCAGGTACTGACTTTGGAACTTGTTCCCAACTTAGCATGACACAAGCCAGATAGCTTATCATGACAAACAACTTGACCCTGAGGGAAGGTCAAGCATAACAGTGCTGAGGCCAGTACAGTTTCCAGGGCTGGTTCAATACAAACAGGGACTTTTGCTTTTTAGCTAAACGGGATGCCATCTTTCTGGAAGCTTCTGGTGTTTCCCTGATTTTATTTCCCTAATATCACTAAAGCACAGAAATGTGCTATCTCTAACCACCTCTACTAGAGGTTTAGCTCTTGGGCCTAGAAAACTGCTTGTTATATATAAATACAGACAAATTCAATAAAACATTTTCAGAAGTTCAGTTTAAGTCAAAAAAGTAATTATAAAATGAAGCATGTTACATGAATGATCAGATATTTTTGCCAGTCTTACTAAACAGACCAAAACTCAAATGTTTGTTGCATCAAGATAGTGCATTTTCATATGATTCTTTATCCATGTATTATTAAAAGAAAACCTTTATAACTCAGAGCATTGCTATTAACCAGTGTTAAAAATCTTTTTCGGTATTTCAAACTATGATTTTATATGCTCTCTTTAGAAAACTGCTAACATGCATGTCCTATAACTCATCAAGTTCACTCTTTGCCATAAGCAAGAAAAATGTGTTCACATAGGTTAAGTCTGAATCACCACATGGAGACCACCACTCACATATGCATTTGGCAAGAGTGTTTTATTTTGCAAAAGCCTGCATGCAAGGGTCAAACCATTGTACAAAATGGCAACCCTGGACAAAGGCGCACAGGCCATTAATAGGAAACTAGGAGAATTACAGAAATGGCTAGGTGATCTAAAACCTCATTGGTGGGTGCTGGGGAAGTTACAAGGGTCGATTCCCAATTGGCTTGTGTCTAGGTGGTCGGTGAGCTGAATTCTTGTGCCATAAACGTTTAACTACAGGATGAAGTACTGCATTCTTGTTCCATGAACATTTAACTACAGGATGAGATAAGGATGCCCAGCATATGCTTCTTCTTGAGATAATATATTTTTCCATTCTTGTGGTTATCTCCAGGCTATTTCTTGGGTAGAGGATTTTATGGTCTTATTCCTAGATTTGGTGACCTATGGCCTAATTGCTGGGACTAATGACTTTTATTTTAAAGTCGGAACTGGTCCTAAAATGGAAACCAAATGACCTTTATGTTGTCCTCTGACATGTCCAATCAAACAAAAGAATAATCACTATAACTTTATTCATAAAAACTAAATTCTAGAAAAATGACAAATGCTGAGCAGGAGAAGAATGAGTAATTAAATGGTGATATATTCATACAATGAAAACTATATAGCTATAAAAACAATAAGCTGTTCATACACAAAACTGGAGGAATGCTACATAACACATGGAGTAAATGAAACCAGATACCAAAAAAAAATGCATATGTGTGATTCTAATGACACCAATTTCAGGAAGATATGCTGATGAACTAACTAGATGATAAAGTCAGGAAACAAAATATTGATTATCTAAGACTTAATATATATATACATATATATGAGTATATACTAAGAAACTAAAGGAATAAATTTCAGAGGGTATTGGAAATATTCTATATCTTGACTTGATTAGAGGCTTTAGGAGAAGGGAGTTTGCAGAGGTACTTATATGTTAAAAATTACCAGACTTCACAATTAATGTTTGTGTACTTTAAGAGTTTAATTTATGTCTATTATGTCTGAAAGAAAACTAACCCCAATATAGATGGACATAAAAACATAGCAACAATTTTCTTTAGTCATTTAAATTCAAATAGCTAGAGCCAGATGTGCTTAAGTGTTCAACACATGTATATGTCTAAAATGATCAGCCCCTATACATCTGATTGGTTGGCATAATAAAAATGGTTGGCAAATACACAGTCACTTTTTGTTCTTTTTGTTCAATTTGTTCAAAAGCTTTACAGACGAAGCTCATGATGTGAGCATTTATAAACAAGGTAAGTCTAAATTATAAGAACCCATACCTTGCATCCTAAGAATGTTATTCCTAAGAAAAAGAAAATTTCAGGATTTAAACTCTGAATGCAGATTCCTGTTTTTGTTCATTTTGTTCTGCACAGCATAAGTGCCACAAGAAATTTTTAAAAAATCTTGAAAGGCAATATAGCCTGTCATTAATATATTCTTTAATTTCCTTCAAATATGACCTTGGGCAATGGACTTTATTTAGGAATAATAGTTCCAAGGACTGAACATATCAGTATGTTTACATGGTTTAAAATAGTTTCTAGCACGTATAATGTGCTAATACAAGTTAACATTTTTGTAAATCATATGACAGGTATAGAATATATTTGACTAGTAAGATATCTACATTCTATTACAAAAAGTCAATTTTATTTTTCTGGAAAGTTTATATTATTTTTCAGAATGGTGATACTAATTTACATTGCTATCAAGAGTGTATAAGGGTAACCTTTCTCTAGCACATCATCAGCATTTTTTCATTTTTCCTTCCTCCTTTTAAAAATTTAATTTATAAAAATTTGCATACATAAGTACTATATTTATATCATTTCCTTCCACCAATTTCTTCCATGCCTCCTACTGGTTTCTTTAGGTGTATAGATTAGCATAGGTTTATCCTATATTATATGTCTAGTATCCACTTATAAGTGAGTATATAACATGTATGGTTTTCTGCTTCTGGGATACTTCACTCAGGATGATCTTTTAGATCCCACCATTTTTTCTGCAAATTTCATGATTTCCTTGTTTTTAATTGCTGAGTAGTATTCCATTGTGCAAATGTACCACAATTTCTGTATCCATTCCTCAGTTGAGGGACATCTGGCTTGTTTCCAGGTTCTGGTTATTACAAGGAGAGAAACAGTACCAAAATATCTGGGCACAGGGGTCTTTTCTGAAACTAATACTCCAACCAAGTACCATTCATGGATATTTACCTAGAACCCCTGCATAGATGTAGACAATGGCAGCTCAGTATCCAAGTGAGTTCCCTAGTAATGGGAACAGGGACTGTCTCTGACATGAATTCAGTGACTGGCTCTTTGACCACCTCCACCTGAAGGGGGAGCAGCCTTGCTAGGCCACAGAGGAGGACAATGCAGCTAGTCCTGATGAGACCTGATAAGCTAGGGTTAGATGGAAGGGGAGGAGGACCTCCCCTCTCAGTGGACTTGGGTAGGGGCATAGGAGGAGATGAGGGATGAAGGGTAGGATTGGGAGGGAATGAGGGAGATGGCTACAGCTGAGATACAAAGTGAATAAAGTGTAATTAATATAAAAATAGATTTTAAAAAATCTCATTCAGAATGGCAAACAGGATAGACACCAGAAGTAGTAGAAGACAGGAAACAGGATGGGAGTCTATTATAGAGGGTCCTCTGATAGGATTAACCCAACAGGTGATCGAAGCAGATGCTTTGACTCAAGGCCAAACATTGGACAGAGCACAGGGAGTCTTATGAAGGAAGAGAAGGGTGGGATTAGAGGGACATGGGGTAGACAGGAGCCCCACAAGGACACCAACAAAATTAAAAGATATGAGCTCCGGAGGTCCTGTAGAGACTGAGGCAACCACCAAGGACCATGCATGGAGAGGACCTAGATCCCTTGCTCAGATGTGGCTGAGTGGCAGCTCAGTCTCCATTTGGATCTCTGAATGAGGCAAGCAAGGGCTGTCTCTATCATGAACTCAGTTGACTGTTCTCTGATCACTTGCCCCTGATGATGCAGCCTTTCAGGCCAAGGAGGAAGAAGATCTAAGCAGTCCTGATGAGAGTTAGCAAGCTATGGGCCTACGGCAATAGTGGAGAAATCCCCTTTTCAGTTGACTTGAAGAAGGGGATGAGGGAAAGAGGGAGGGAGGGTAGGACTGGAGGAGTTGAGGGAAGGGCCTTCAATGGGGATATATAATGAATAATTTGTGAAGAAATTAAAAAAAGATAGTACTGTGCCTCAGTGGTTGGGGCTCAAAAGAGCTAGCAGATTTTAGATATATGGCTAGCAGTGGTATAGCTAGATCTTGAGGAAGCACTATTCCTAATTGTCTTAGAAAGCTCCAGATAGATTTCCAGAGTGGTTGTACAAGTCTACAGTCCCACCAGCAATGGAGGAGGGCTCCCTTTTCTTCATAGTCTCCCCAGCATGTATTGTCACTTGAGTTTTTGATCTTAGCCATTCTGATGGGTGTAAGGTGAAATTTCAGGGTCATTTTGCTTTGCATCTCCCTGATGACTAGGACACAGAACATTTCTTTAAGTGTTTCTCTGCAATTCTATATTCCTCTATTAATAATTCTCTGTTTAGCTCTGTACCCCATTTTGTAATAGGATTACTTGGTTTGTTGCTGTTTAAGTTCTTGAGTTCTTTACATATTCTGGATATTAGCCCTCTGTCAGATATAGGGTTGGTGAAGATCCTTTCCCAGTCTGTAGGCTGTCGTTTTGTTTTGATGACAGTGTCCTTTGCTTTACAGAAGCTTTTCAGTTTCATGAGGTCCCATTTACTGATTGTTGATCTTAGAGCATGTGCTATTGGTATTCTGTTCAGGAACATGTCTCCTGTGCTAATGAGGTTGAGGCTCTTCCCCAATATTTCTTATAACAGATTTAGTGTGTCTGGTTTTATGTTGAGGTCTTTGATCCACTTGGACTTTAGTTTTGTGCAGAGCGATAAATATAGACCTATTTGCACTTTTCGGCATGTAGACTTCCAGTTAGACCAGCACCATTTGTTGAAGATGCTGTCTTTTTTTCCACTGAAGGGTTTTGCCTTCTTTGTGAAAAATCAAATATATGTATGTGTGTAGGTTTATTTCTGGGTCTTCTGTCTGATTCCATTGATCCACTATTCTGTTTCTATGCCAGCACAGCACAGTTTTTCTTACTATTGCTCTGTAATACAGCTTGAGATCAGGAATGGGGATATCTCTAGATGATCTGTTGTTGTACAAGATCATTTTGGCAATTCTGGGTTTTCTGTTTTTCTATATAAAGTTGAGGTTTTTTTCTTTCAAGGTCTGTACAGAATTGTGTTGGTATTTTGATGGGAACTGCATTGAATCTGTCGAATTGCATTGAAAATGGCAGGATGGCCATTTTCACTACGTTAATCCTACTGATCGGTAAGCATGGGAGATCTTTCTTTCTTCAAAGACTTGAAGATTTTTTTTTTTTTTCAAACAGGTCTTTCACTCCCTTGGTTAGAGTCACACTAAGGTACTTTATGTTATTAGTGGCTATTGTGAAGGGTGTTGTTTCCCTAATTTCTTTTTCAACCCATTTGTCTTTCGTATACAGGAGGGTTACTGTTGTTTTGTTTGTTTCTTTTGTTTTGTTTTCATTCTACAACCATGTTCATAGCAGCTTTATTCATAATAGCCAGAAACTGGAAACCCAGATGTCCCTCAACTGAGGAATGGATAAAGAAATTGTGTTATATTTATACAATGGAATACTCCTCAGCAATTAAAAAGAAGGAACTCATGAAATTTGCAGGCATATTGTGGGATCTAGAAAAGATCATCCTGAGTGAGGTATCCCAGAAGCAGAAAGACACATACTGTATATATTCACTTATAAGTGGATATTAGACATATAATGTAGTGTAAACATACTAAAATTTTGCACTTAAAGAAGCTAAGCAAGAAGGAGGACCCTGGGTAAGATGATCAATCCTCACTCAGAAAGGCAAACTGGATGGACATTGGAAGAGGAAGGAAACAGGAAACAGGATAGCAGCCTACCAGAGAGGGCCTCTGAAAGACTCTACCTAGCAGTGTATCAAAACAGATACTGAAACTGATAAACAAACTTTGGGCAGAGTGCTGGGAATCTTATGAGAGAAGGGGGAGATAGAAAAACCTTGAAGGGAAAAGAGCTTCACAAGGAGAGCAACAGAAGCAAAAATTCTGGGCCCAGGGGTCCTTTCTGAGTCTGATACCCCAACTAAAGACCATTCATAGAGATAACCTAGAACCCCTGCTCAGATGTAGCCCATGGCAGCTCTATTTCCCAGTGGGTTCCCTAATAAGTGAAACAGAGATTGTTTCTAACATGAACTTAGTGGCTGGCTCCTTGATCCCCTCCCCCTGAGGCAGGAGCAGCCCTACCAGATCACAGAGGAGGACAATGCAGTCAGTCCTGATGAGACCTGATAGGATAGGGTCAGAAAGAAGGGGAGGAGAACCTTCCCTATCAGTGGACTAGGAGAGGGGCATCGGAGGAGATGGAAGGGGGAGGATGGAATACAAGGGAAGGAGACAAGGTGCTACAGCAGGGATACAAAGTGAATAACCTGTAATTAATATAAAAATAAAAATTAAATAAAAGAGCTATCAGAATCCAAAAACTTTCCAGTCTCTCTGATGAAGATGATGACTGCCAGTATGTTTTCAGAATGTGCTTAAATAAAAGAAAGTAAGAAAGCTAGTTAGTACCAGAGGATCTATTATTCAATATCATGTTATTCCAAACATCTTGTAAAGAAAAGATGAGCTATTGCTCTGATGAAACAACACAGTAAGAAAAATAAGAAAGAGGCTCCTAAATATGATTAACTTTTATCAAAGAGAATGAAACCAAAGAAAAATGCCAAAAACATATTGCCAAGTGATATGGGTTGTACTTGCTGAGAGTGTCTACTTTAAGTCTGGGTCCACTGAAAAATAAATCTTCATGAGTAACAAATATATTATCAAACCTTGAAAAAGACAAATACTATCACTTTTAGAAAAGTTTCTTGGTTCCTATTCTTGAGTAGTGTTCCTGGAAAGCCCATTGTAAACATAGAAAATAGAGAGACCAAAAACCTGATAAGACATAGTTAGGGCCTGATGGCACATACCTTTAATCCCAGCCCTTAAGGAAGTGGAAGCAGGAGGATCAGAAACTTAAGGACACCTTTAGCTACGTAAGACCTTGTTTCAGAAACCCAAACTAAAATAAGACCAACCAACCAAATAAGAATACCTTGCATTAAATAAGTAATTTATATAAACTAATAACAAATTTAAGATATTTATTTCATACACCTAGCTAAGAACAACTCCCAAGCACCTATCACATTGTCTTCTTGCAAAATTTGTATACATACTTGGTGTCAATTCATCTTTATTGAAAGTTCTGTTCTCATTGGATAATTGGCCTTGGAAAACAAAATAAAAAAATGTTGTTCTATGAGATTCTGAGCAGGGCATGGTGGTGCACTTTTGTAATGCCAGCGCTCAGGGAAGCAGAGACAGATGGATCTCTGTGAGTTAGAGGACAGCATGGTCTACATAGTGAGTTCCAGGACAGCCAAGGCTACATAGAAAAACCCTGTCTTGAAAAACAAAAAACAACACAACAAAACAAGAAGACGTTGAACATGTCTTAGTACATGTGGCTCTTGGTGGTTATTTTTTCAGTTGTTTAAAGGCCATTGCATAAGCAGGTGAAGGCATAAGAAGGTGTAGTGATGGGACATTAAACTTCATCTTATTAATATAACCAAAGAATATCTGATAATGAGTAATCACTGACTATATCCGTATGACCATATGAGAAGACTAAATAGTCATCTGTATTCTACCACTTTACTGGTAGAAAGTGATACTGGAGTGGTATCGGTTATTCCATAATGTTGACGTTATATAGATCAATGCTGATCTTTTTAGGAAACAATTTGGACTCAAAGCTCTCTTTGGATTTGGGGTTCCAAGATGGCAGTGAACACAGCGCACAGTTTTGGAGAGGCAGAGGACATGAATCTCTGAAATTGGTGAGTGGAGAGACAATCGAAACTAGAATTTGGATTTTGAGCTTTCTAAAAGAAAGGGGACACCACAGAAGCGTGACGTGCTTATAGAGTTAGATCAGGTGCAGACTTCTCTGGGAATGAAGTGGGGCGCTTCACTTGTCCGGCCTCCCGCGTGGGGAAGCCTGCACACAGCACCAGGTAGCTGAGCGCAAAGCTCACAGCCTGGTGACTAAGACAGCAGAGACAGTGCTCCAGGCCCCTTAGTGCAGCGGGCAGCTGTAACCACCAGCTACACAACACCCCTCAGACACACGTCCAAGGAGTCCACACCCCTGGACCCACCTAGGATCCTCTTGCTGAGCTCCAGACCCACAGTGTCCCCTCCCCCCACCTTCCAACATTCTGTTGCATCCAAGAAACACACCTATGGAACAAAAATAAACACTACTTCAGAGTAAAAGGTTGGAAAATGGTTTTTCAAGCAAATGGACCCAAAGAACAAGCAGGAGTGGCTATCCTAATATCTAATAAAACAGACTTTCAACCAAAACTAATCATGAAAGACGTAGAGGGGCACGACATTCTCATCAAAGGAAAAATCAACCAAGAAGACATCACAATTCTGAACATCTATGCCCCAAATACAAGAGCACCTACATTCATAAATGAAACATTATTAAAGCTTAAATCACACATCTACCCCAACACCTTAATAGTGGGTGACTTCAACACCCCACTATCACCAAGGGACAGATCATCTAGACAGAAGACAAACAGGGAAATAAAGGCACTTACAAATGTCCTAATTCAAATGGACCTAATAGATGTCTACAGGACTTTTCACCAAAACTCAAGAGAGTATACATTCTTTTCAGCACCTCATGGAATGTTCTCCAAAACAGACCTTATAGTTGGTCACAAAGCAAGCCTCAACAGATAGAAAAAGATTGAAATAATCCCCTGTATACTGCCTGACCACCATGGACTGAAGCAGGACCTCAACAACAATGGAAATAGCAAAAAGCCTACACGCACATGGAAACTTAACAACTTACTTCTCAATGACAGCTGGGTTAAGGATGAAGTAAAGAAAGAAATTAAAGACTTCCTAGAATTCAATGAAAATGAAGGCACAACATACCCAAATTTATGGGACACAATGAAAGCAGTACTTAGAGGAAAACTCATAGCACTAAGTGCCTTTAAGAAGAAATTTGTAACATCTCATACAAACAACTTAATGGCACAACTGAAAGCCTTAGGGGGGAAAAAAAAGAAGAAGCAGAAACACCCAAGAGGAGCAGACGGCTGGAAATAATCAAACTATGAAATCAACCAATTAGAAACAAATAAAACAATTCAAAGAATCAATGAAACCAAGAGCTGGTTCTTTGAGAAAATTAACAAGATAGACAAACCCTTAGCCAAACTAACTAAAAGGCAGAGAGAAACTATCCAAATCAGCAAAATCAGAAATGAAAACAGGGACATAATGACAGACACTGAGGAAATCCAAACAATCATTGGGTCATACTACAAGCCTATATGCCACAAAGTTCAAAAATCTAAAAGAAATGGACAATTTTCTTGATAGATTCCATCTACCAAAATTAAGTCAAGACCAGGTAGAAAGACTGAACAGCCCTATATCCCCCAAGGAAATTGAAGCAGCCATCAACAGCCTCCCTTCCAAAAAAAATCCCAGGGCCAGATGGTTTCAGTGCAGAATTCTATCATACCTTCAAAAAAGTGCTAACTCCAATTCTCTCCAAGTTATTCCACAAAATAGAAACAGAAGGAACATTATCAAACTCATTCTATGAAGCCACAGTCACCTTAATACCTAAACCACACAAAGATCCAACAAAAAAGAGAACTTCAGACCAATCTCTCTTATGAACATTGATGCAAAGATATTCAATATAATACTTGCAAACCGAATCCAAGAACACATCAAAGATATCATCCACCATGACCAAGTAGGCTTTATCCCAGGTATTCAAGGGTGGTTCAATATATGGAAATCCATCAATGGGATCCACCATATAAACAGGCTGAAAGAAAGAAAGAAAGAAGGAAAGAAAGAAAGAAAGAAAGAAAGAAAGAAAGAAAAGATTATCTCCTTAGATGCCGAAAAAGTATTTGAAAAATCCAACATCCATTTATGTTTAAAGTCTTGGAGACATCAAGAATACAAGGAACACACCTAAACATGTAAAGGCAATATACAACAACCCTATAGCCAGTATCAAACTAAATGGAGAGAAACTTAAATCAATCCCACTGAAATCAGGGACAAGGCAAGGCTGTCCATTGTCTCCATATTGCTTCAACATATTACTTGAAGTCCTAGCTAGAGCAATAAGACAAGTAAGGGAGATTAATGGAATACAAATAAGAAAGGAAGAAGTACACTACACCTTCTTATGCCTTCACTATTTGCAGATGATATGATAGTATACATGAGTGACCCCAAAAACTCAACCAGAGAACTCCTGCAGCTGATAAACACCTTCAGTAAAGTGGCTGGATACAAAATTAACTCAAAAAAATCAGAAGCCCTCCTATACACCCAAGAAAATAGGGCCGAGAAAGAAATCAGGGAAACAATACCCTTCACAGTAGCCACTAATAACATAAAGTACCTTGGGGTGACTTTAACCAAGCAGGTGAAAGACCTGTTTGAAAAAAAACTTCAAGTTTCTGAAGAAAGAAATTGAAGAAGACATCAGAAGATGGAAAGATCTCCCATCCTCATGGATTAACATAGTGAAAATGGCCATCCTGCCAAAAGAAATCTACAGATTCAATGAAATCTACAGATTCAATACAGATTCACGTCAAAATACCAACACAATTCTTTACATACCTTGAAAGAAAAATTCTCAACTTCATATGGAGAAACAAAAAACCCAGAATTTCCAAAACAATCCTTTACAACAACAGATCCTCTGGAGGTATCTCCATCCCTGATTTCAAGTTGTACTACAGAGCAATAATAATAAAAACTGCTTGGTACTGGCAAAGAAACAGAAAGGTGGAACTATGGAACCAAATAGAAGACCCAGAAATAAACCCACACAGCTATGAATACTTGATTTTTGACAAAGAAGCCAAAACCATGCAATGGAAAAAAGACAGCATCTTCAACAAATAGTGCTGGTCCAACTGGATGTCTACATGCAGAAAAATGAAAATAGATCCATATTTATCACCCTGCACAAAACTGAAGTCCAAGAGGATCAAAGATCTCAATATAAAACTAGATACTCTAAATCGGTTAGAAGAAAAAGTGGGGAAGACCCTAGAACTTATTGGTACAGGAGAAAACTTCCTGAACAGAACACCAACAGCACAGGCTCTAAGAGCAACAATCAATAAATGGGACCTCATGAAACTGAAAAGCTTCTGTAAAGCAAAAGACACTGTCATTAGAACAAAACGACAGCCTACAGATTGGGAAAGGATCTTCACCAACCCAACATCTGACAGAGGACTGATATCTTAAATATATAAAGAACTAAAGAATTTAAAAGGCAATAATTCAAGTAATTCAGTTTAAAAATGGGGTATGGAGCTAAAGAGAGAATTCTCTGTAGAAGAATATAGAATGGCAGAGAAACACATAAGGAGATGTTCAACATCCCTAGCCATCAGAGAGATGCAAATCAAAATAACCCTGAGATTTCACCTTACACCCATCAGAATGGCTAAGATCAAAAACTCAAGAGACAACACATGCTGGAGAGGCTGTGGAAAAAGGGGAACCCTCCTCCAGTGCTGTTCGGAATGTCAACTGCTACAGCCACTACGGAAATCAATCTGGCACTTTCTCAGACAATTAGGAATAGTGCTACCTTAAGATCCACCTATACCACTCCTAGGCATATATCCAAAAGATGTTCAAGTACACAACAAGGGCATTTGTTCAACCATGTTTGTAGCAGCCTTATTCGTAATAGCCAGAACCTGGAAACAACCCTGATGTCCATCAATGGAGGAATGGATACAGAAATTGTGGTACATTTACACAATGGAATACTACTCAGCAATTAAAAACAATGAAATCATGAAATTTTCTGGCAAATGGTGGGATCTAGAAAAGATCATCCTGAGTGTGCTATCCTAGAAGCAGAAAGACACACATGGTATTTGCTCACTTATATAGACCTATAAGATAGAATAACCATACTAAAGTATGTACACCTAAAGAAGATAAACAAGAGAGATGTTCAGGGGTAAGATGATCAATCCTCATCTAGAAAGACAAAGGGGATGGACATTGGAAACAGGAGAAGACAGGTAACAGGAAAGTAGCCTACCACAGAGGGCACCTGAGGGACTCTGCCTAGCAGTGTATCAAAGCAGATGCTAAGACCCACAACTAAGCCTTCGCCAGAGTGCAGGGAATCATATGAAGAAAGGAACAATTAGTATATAATAGAGGGGACAGGAAGCCCCACAAGGTCCAAATATATCTGGACACAGGGGTCTTCTATGAGACTGTTTATCCAACCAAGGACCATGCACGGATATAACCTACAACCCCTGCTCAGACATAGTCCATGGTAGCTCAGTAACCAAGTGGGTTCCCTAGTAAGGAGGTCAGGAATTGTTTCTGACATGAACTCAGGAGCTTCCCCTCCTCCCTGAGGGAGGAGCAGCCTTGCTAGGCCACAGATAAGGAACATTGCAACCATCCTGAAGATACCTGATAAGCTAGGGCCAGATGGAAGGAGAGGAGGACACCCCTTCTCAGTGGACTCGGAAGGGGGCAGGGAGGAGATGAGGGAGGGAGGGGAGGATTGGGAGGAAAAGAGGGATAGGGCTACAGCTGGGATATAAGTGAATGTATAAAATTATTTAAAAATAAAAACATTTAAAACAATTTAAAAAGCTATCTTTGGTACTTCCTTCTACTAAAGTATTATATAAAGGTGCTACAACACCAAGTTAATTATTTTTAAAATCTAAGTATGTTGTATTTTTAAAATCTAAGTATGTTTTATTTCATTTGCCAAGAGTCTGCTAAATTTCAGTTTCCTAATGTGACAGGCCAAGACAGTACAGAAGTTCTTCCATCTTGTATTATTGTTGAGGCCATTTTAGGTTTAACTAGAATTGGAACTCTTTGATGGAGAATCCTGTGGGAATGGGAATTTACCCAATTCTGTTCAAGGAATCCAAGGTCAAGATGGCCCAGCTAGCTTACCTTAGCTACTGTTCAACTGCTTATTTGCACATACACACAACACACACACACACACACACACACACACACATACCTGCCTGCAACAAGTATCAAGTTATGGTTTTTGTCTTTAAAAAAAAATTGCTTACCTAAAACATTCAATGCGACAACTGTGTCCCAAACACCTGTGTATAGTCCCACCAAGCTGGAATAAAGACTTTCAACTGGTCATAAACTGTGTCTGAGTGGTCAACTCTGGTGGGTTTCCATAACAGTAACTGGCAACGAAATTTAGTGTTGGTTTCAATATATATAGTATGAAGCCCAAATCAATACTTTTTATAGAAAAGACAGAGGACAGTTTATCCACTTAATAAATGTAGTTGTTCAAATTGCCTTGTCTATGAGGTTTCAAATCATTTCTATTATTTTATATTGCAGTCTAGCCTTTGCTGACACTTTGATATTGCCATATAGCATTTAAGCTTTAACTTTATTCTAAATGTCATTGAATCTAGAATTCTTGATATTTAAATTTGTATTGTACTGTTATGAGAATGGAAGAAAACTGTGAACCAATTTTTGACTTGAAATCTCTATTTATCTATCTATTTTATAGATATATTTAAATACAAGTATTCTGTAGATGTGAACTCTTAGTGCAGAGGCATGTATTTTGTCAGACTGAGGCTGATGGAGCTCATGAAAAGCTTTGATACCACCTCAAACTTGTTTCTGGATCTTTGTTACTTTAGTTAATCAACTCAACTGTATTTTTTCTATCAGATCTAACCCAAGCTTTTGTTAGGTGATATGAGTGTTAGCACAAAATAATCCCTTTATTATGGAAGAAGGGGGAGATAAAAAGATCTGGAGGGAACAGGAACACCACAAGGAAACCAACAGAGCCCAAAATCCTGGGCCCAGGGGGCCCTGCAGAGAGCCATATTCCAACCAAGGACCATGCATAGGGAGGATCTAGGACACCCCCCCTTAGTCTCTAAGTGGGTTCCCTAGTAAGGGGAACAGGGACTGTCTCTGACATTAACTCAGTGGCCTGCTCTTTGATCACCTCCCCCTGAGCGGGGGTGGGGGTAGGGGGGAGAAGCCTTGCCAGGCCACAGAGGAAGATGATACAGCCAGCCTTGATGAAACCTGATAGACTAGGATCAGAGGAAAAGGGAGGAGGACATCCCCTATCAGTGGTTTAGAGAAGGGGCATAGGGGAAGAAGAGGGAAGAAGGGTGGGATTTGGAGGAGATGGTTGAGGCTACAGCAAGGATATAAAGTGAATAAATTCTAAGAAAGAAATAAAGAAAGAAAGAAAGAAAAGAAGGAAGGAAAGAAGGAAGGAAGGAAGAAAGGAAGGAAGGAAGGAAGGAAGGAAGGAAGGAAGGAAGGAAGGAAGGAAGGAAGGAATCTCATTTTGCCTAGCATGTTTTTACTGTAAAATATTCTTTTTAATTTTTTTCTTTTTTTTGAAATTAAAATATAATTACTAAAGATTGAACTGAGCCCTTTCTGTGTAGAAGGCAAGCACTTTACCAACTAACTAAGCCGACTCTCTGTCATTTTTAAACTATTATTGTTGTGTAATATCTGTAAAAGTGTATAAACTCATGCATTGCAGATTTAGGATTCATAAGAACATGTTCCTTAGGGTGAGGAACATATTATGTAAAACCAGACATGATCTTAGTGAAGAGAGGAGAGGAACAAAGGATGTGTTGCTGTGGTTTTTATGTCCCCTAAGGATTTTTTCCCTTTTCTGAGGCTTTCCTCAGGTGTTGCCCTTTTAGTCCCAGTGGTTTCCCTAAGCAGCTTTATAATGAGCACAGGGTCTAAGCAGAGACTCTCTGAAAATGTGCTTTTGACTGGTTAAAAATGGAGGCAGGTGGGGCTGGGAGGAAGGCTTTACCTTTTAGCTTTAACCCTAGGGTAGCCTTCCCTTCCCCTTTGTAGCATTTTCCTAGCATCTCTATTTCATATGTTGATTGGTAGAAGTCATTGACTGTTAATAGAAACTCTTTCCTCTAGAATGCAGGATTAGAATTGATTTTTAAATGCTTCCTTCAAACTTAATGATTCTCTTAAAGCAGCTTCAAGGGGAGAAGGGAAAATACAACAGGACCTCTGAACTCTCATCCTACATCTCTCTTCCAGTGACCACCTTACTGAGGAGAGCAGTCCCCTGTTTGCCTTTCTCACAGTTCTTCTGTAGTTGATTTGTACTCTTTACTATTACTCTCCCACATGAATATAAATTGCCCCAGGGCAGAGATTTTTATATTTTGCTCACAGCTGTATTCTTGGTGCTTAGAATACTTATTGAACACATCGAAAACATCTAGACAATATTTACTTGTTGCAATTGGTCTGATTGTTCAGCTAGGAAATGCTGCAGGTCCCATTCCCCATTCTACATTCTAGGACCCAACTCCTGAGAGCACAGCAGCTTAACCTCACCCTGCCAATGATGGCATCTCTTTGCCTAAGGGACTTCTCTGACTACTACTGCAGCCTATTCTGGACTGTAACACCTGACAGGCCAGAAGGCCAAAGAATTAGCACTCTCCTGGAGGAACCCTCAATTCATGGCTGACTGACAGGAGCTGGTAGACTAAAGCTTTTGCTTTTCCTTCTCATTTTGGTTTTACCTCTGAGGTGAACATTCTACACTAACTTCCTCAGTGAAATTAAGCTATAGTGGCCCAATGTGCCGCTTTCTTGAAACACTTATCTGGTATTAGCTACCTTCTTTCCAGTCTCATTTCCTCACTTTCCTGGGATTGCCTCCCAAATAAACCATTTGCATGCAAATTCTTGTCTCAAGGACTATTCACAGGGATCTCAAATTAAGATAGGAAGTGTTCAAAAATGTTTAAACTAATTAATGATTATAGTCTCTTACTGCTTTTTTGCATATTAAAGTAAACAGCAAACTGGCAGTCTGTGGTTCAGTTTTGCTTGAAAATGTGTGTGTATGAGGGGTTTTAAAGGATGACACGAATATTTTAATACATTCATATGTGTAGCATACATTTCACTTTCACATATTTTTTCCAGAGTTCTTCCACCAACTAGTGTATTATCCCTACTGATTAAAAAGGTTTTATTACCTAGTTGGGTCTATAGACTAGAATGTTTTTTTAAAAGAAAATACCGGACAGAAAATATTTTAGGTGTTATAAATTCTGTGCTGTCATAACTACTCAATTCTGCCATTATGGTGTGAAAGCAGTTATAGAATATGAAAATAGACAATCATAGCTGTAGTCCAAAAATGTTTGTTTATGGAAACTATAATTTGAATATCATATAATAGTCTTGTTTTATAAAATATGATTTTTGATCATTTTCCACCATTTAAAACTGAAAAAATATTCTTAGCTCTTGAGCTATACAACATAGGCACAATGTAGATATAGGCGATTGTCCTACAAAGTTGGTCTATACCTTATATAGGTGTTCACATTGAAATTATGACTTTGGAGAGAGCATTCCTTATTTTCTCCAACCTCAGAATGCATCTCAGTCTTTACTTGAGGTAGTTATCTGTACCTTTATTCCTGAAGAGTCTGGCACATTTATTCATAAAGAATCTGGGTCATTTATCATCCTGCTTGAATTGAATTGTTGTAGTTTTCCAATTAATCACAAGATGTGGAAACTTAGAGGTGACACTCTAACAGGTCCTTCATTACGTCATTGTGGAATAGTAGTAAAATTTTTTCCCTGGAAGCCTAGACCAATGATTTCTGATAACACTGCTGCATTTGTTAGACTGTTCAGTCAATAGTACCAGGTCAGCCTTAGTGAGAAGAAGCCCATGCATAACCTCCATTCTTTCTAGGATTGCCCCTTTGTTCATAGGTTCACCAGACAATGACAGGAAAGAAGCTGGCTACCGTTCACAGAATAGATCACCCTATTACTTGATTATCCTCCTCTGCTAAGTAACCTTTTGGCAAGCATTTGTGTGAAATACTTTCCTTGTTAGTTTTGAAAAATCTTAACTACATACTCCTTCCACAATTGTCTTTTCAACCAATTTCCAAGCATATTTCTTCAATTTCTGCAATCATCCAGCCAAAACATTGGCTATAGCTTGTTAGTTAGCATGTAATCACATGTCTGGTCATATTTCCTTAGAAGTAAAATGTATGATCATGGGCTCTGTCTGAAATTATGCCCACTGCAAAGGTTTCTTTTTACCATTGTCCTTCAGTGTGGTCCCAGAAAGGGATCATAATACTGAAGCTATCCACTCTATCTGTGAATGCATAGATTGCAAAAACCATCTGCAAACCAAGCCCCAGTGTTCTGTTTTTTTGTTTTTGTTTTTGTTTTTGTTTTTGTTTTAAGCAAACCATCATAATGCATTACTCAATGGCTTATGCTTGCAGGTAGAAGGTATTGCAGCAGTAGTTTGGAACCATAGATGTTTAGGCTAGGAAAATGCTACAAAGGGGAAGGGAAGGCTACCCTAGGGTTAAAGCTAAAAGGTAAAGCCTTCCGCCCAGCCCCACCTGCCTTCATTGTATGTTTTTGGCTTCTTTGTCAAAAATCAAGTATTTGTAGGTGTGTGGGTATATTTCTGGGTCCTTGATTCAATTCCATTGATCCAACAGTCTGTTTCCTTGCTAGTACCATGCTGTTTTTATTACTGTTGCTCTAGAGTACACCTTGAGATCTGGGATAGATATATAATAAAAGATCTTGAGATCTTTTATTGTAGGGGATTGTTTTAGCAATTCTTGGTTTTGTTTTTTCCATATGAAATTGAGAATTGTTCTTTCAAGTTCTGTTTTGGTATTTTGAAGGGAATTAGCTTAAATGTGAAAATTACTTTTAGTAGGATAGCCATTTTCACTATGTTAATTCTATCGATCTATGGGCATGGGAGATCTTTCCATCTTTCAATTTCTTTCTTCAGAGACTTGAAGCTTTTTCCATACAGGTCTTCCACTTGCTTGGTTAGAGTCATACCAAGGTACTTTACATTATTTTTGGCTATTGTGAAGGGTGTTGCTTCCCTAATTTCTTTCCCAGCCCTTTTGTCTTTTGTATATAGGAGGGCTACTGATTTTTTAAAAATTAATTTTGTATCTTGCCACTTTGCTGAAGGTGTTTATCAGGTGAAAGTTTTCTCTGGTAGAATTTTTGGGGTCACTCATGTATACATCATATTATCAGTAAATAGTAAGATTTTGACTTCTTTTCTGATTTGTATCCCCTTGATCTCCTTTAGTTGTCTTATTGCTCTAGCTAGGACATCAAGAACTAAGTTGAAGAGATAAGAAGACAGTGGGCAGCCTTGCCTTGTCCCTGATTTCACAGGGATTGATTGAAGTTTTTCTCCATTTATTTTGGTTGGCTATAGGCTTGCTGTATATTGCTGTATCATTGACCTCTCTAAAACTTGAAACATTGACGGGTATTGTATTTTGCTAAATGTTTTTTCAGCATCCAAGGAAATGATCATGTATGCTTTTTTTTTCTCTTTCAGTTTGTTAACCTGGTGGCTTACATTTGATTGATTTTTGTATATTGAACCACCCCTGCATGCCTGGGATGAAACCTCCTTGGTTTTGTAGATGTTATTTTTTATGTGTTCTTGGATTCTATTTGCAAGTATTTTATTGAATATTTTTGTGTCAATGTTTATTAGCAATCTTGGTATGAAGTTCTCTTTGTTGCATCTTTGCGTGGTTTAGCTATCAAGGTAACTACGGTTTCATGGGAAGAAGTTTGAGATATTTCATAAAAGCAACTTAATGACACACCTGAAAGCCCTAAGGGGGCGGGAAGAAGCAGACACACCCAATAGGAGTAGACAATTGGAAAAAATCCAAATCAAAGCTGAAATCAATTAATTAGAAACAAAGAAAACAATTCAAAGAATCAATGAGACCAAGAGCTGGTTCTTTGAGAAAATCAACAAGATAGACAAACCCTTAGCCAAACTAACTAAAAATCAGAGAGAAACTATGCAAATCAGCAAAATCAGACATGAAAAGGGCATCATAAACCCAGACACTGAGGAAATCCAAACAATCATTACATCTTACTACAAAAACATATATGACACTGAATTTGAAAATCTAAATGAAATGGACAATTTTCTTGATAGATCCCACTTACCAAAATTAAATCAAGATCAGATAAATAGATTACATAGTCCCATTATCCTCCAAAGAAACAGAAGCAGTCATCAAGAGTCTCCCTTCTCAGAAAAGCCCAGGGATAGACAGTTTCAGGGCACAATTCTACCAGACGATCAAAGAAGAACCAACTCCAATTCTCTACAAACTGTTTCACAAAATAGAAACAGAAGGAACATTACTAAACTCATTCTGTGAAGCCACAGTCACCTCGATACCTAAACTGCACAAAGACCCAACAAAGAAAGAGAACTTCAGATCTATCTCTCTTCTGAACCTGAATGCAAAAATGCTCAATAAAATACTTGCCAACCACATCCAAGAATACATAAAAGATATCCTCCACCATGACCAAGAAGGCTTTATCTGAGGTGTGCAGGGGTGGTTTGATATACAGAAACCCATCAATGTAATCCTCCATATAAATAAACTGAAGGTGAAAAAAACAAAAGATCATCTCTTTAGATGCTGATAAGCATTTGACAAAATCCAACATCCATTCATGTTTAAAGTCTTGGAGAGATCAGGGATACAAGGCACATACCTAAACATAGTAAAGACAATATATAGCAAGCCTATAGCCAATATCAAATTAAACATAGTGAAACTTAAATCAATCCCTCTGAAATCAGGGACAAGGCATGGCTGCCCAATCTCTCTGTGTATCTTTGACATAGTACTTGAAGTCCTAGCTAGAGCAATAAGACTACTAAAGGAGATCAAGGGGATACAAATCAGAAAGCAAGAAGTCAAAGTATTATTTGCAGATGATATGATAGTATTCATGATTGACCCCCAAAATTCAACCAGAGAACTCCTTCAGCGATAAATGCCTTCAGCAAAGTGGCTAGATATAAAATCAACTAAAAAAAATAGTATCCCTCCTGTATATGAAAGACAAAAGTGCTGAGAAAGAAATTAGGTAAACTAAACCTTTCACAATGCCACAAATAACATACTGTATCTTGGTGTGACTCTAACCAAGCAAGTGAAAGACATGTTGGAAAAAAACAAAACAAAACTTCAAGCTTCTGAAGAAAGGAAATGAAGACGATAGGAGAAGATAGAAAGATCTTCCACTCATGGATTAGTAGGATAAACATAGTGAAAAAAGTCTATCATGTCAAATGCAATCTGCTTATTCAATGCAATTACCATCAAAATACCAATACAATTCTTTGCAAAAGTTGAAAGAATTCTCAATTTCAAATGGAAAACAAATAATCCACAATTGCTAAAACAACCTGTACTATAACAAATCATTGAAGGTATCTCCATCCCTGCTCTCAGGCTGTACTACAGAGCAATAGTAACAAAAATTGCATGGTACTGGCACAGAAACAAAATGGTGGATCAACGGAATCTAATAGAAGACCCAGAAATGAACTAACACGCTTGTGGATACTTTATTTTTGACAAAGAAGCCAAAACCATACAATGGAAAATAGATAGTCTTAAGCTGGTCTAACTGGATATCTACATGTTGCAAAATGCAGATGCACCCATATTTATCACCCAGAACAAAACTAAATCCAAGTGGATCAAAGACCTCAACATAAAACCAGACACACTAAGTCTGTCAGAAGAAAAACTGGGGAAGAGCCTTAGACTCATTGACACAGGAGACTACTTCATGAACAGAACACCAACAGCCACAGGCTCTAAGATTAACAATCAATAAATGGAACCTCATGAAACTGAAAAGTATCTGTAAATCAAATTACACTGTTGTCAGAACAAAACAACAGCCTATAGACTGGGAAAGGATCTTCACCAACCCTATATCAAACAGAAGACTAATATCCAGTATATGTATAGAACTCAAGAATTTAAAAAGCAACATATCAAGTAATCCAATTAAAAATAGAGTACAGAGCTAAACAGAGAATTCTCAATAGAGGAACATCAAATAGCAGAAAAACACTGAAAGATATGTTCAATGTCCTTAGTAATCAGGGAAATGTAAATCAAAACGACCCTGAGATTTCACCTTACACACATCAGAATGGCTAAGATGAAAAATGAAGTGACAACAAATGCTGGACAGGATGTGGAGAAAGGTGGGATGGGGAGCATACGATGGAGGTGGCTACAGCTGAGATACAAAATGAATAAAGTACAATAAATAAAAAGGTCATTCAATTAAATACTCCTATATCACCTAAGGAAATAGAAGTGGTCATCAAAAGTCTCCAATGCAAAAAAAGCCAAGGGCCAGATGGTTTCAGCGCAGAATTCTACCAGAGCTTCAAAGAAGAGCTAACAGCAATAATCTTCAAACTATTCCATAAAAGAGAAACAGAAGAAACACTACTATACTCATTCTATGAAGCCATAGATACCTTGGTACCTAAACCTCACAAAGACCCAACAAAGAAAGAGAATTTCAGGCCAATCTCCCTTATGAACATCGATGAAAAATACTCAACAAAATACTTGCAAACTGAATACAAGAACACATCAAAGTTATCATCCCCTATTACTAAGTAAGCTTCATACCAGGTATGCAGGGGTGGTTCAATATACGGAAATCCATCAATGTGATCCACCATATAAACAAGCTGAGAGAAAAAAAATTGATAATCGCCTTAGATGCTGAAAAAGCATTTGAAAAAAATCCAACATCCATTCATGTTTAAAGTCTTGGAGAGATCAAGAATACAAGGCACACACCTAAACATGTAAAGGCAATATACAGCAAGCCTATAGCCAACATCAAACTAAAAGGAGAGAAACTTAAATCAATCCCACTGAAATCAGAGACAAGTCAAGGCTGCCCACTCTCTCCATATCTCCTCAACATAGTTCTTGAAGTCCTTGCTAGAGCAATAAGACAATGGAAGGAGATCAAGGGGATACAAATTAGAAAGGAAGAAGTCAAAGTATCACTATTTGCAGATGATATGATAATATACCTGAATGACCCCAAAAATTCTACTGGGGAACTCCTACAGCTGATGAACACCTTCAGCAAAGTGGATAGATAAAAAATTAACTGAAAAAAAAAATCAGTAGCCCTCTTGTATACAGAATACAAAAAGGCTGAGAAATAAATTAGAGAAACTAAACCCTTCACAATAGCCACAAAGGACATAAAGTACCTTGGTGTGACCCTAACCAAACAAGTCAAAGACTTGTCTGAAAAAAATTTCCAGTTTCTGAAAAAAGAATTCAAAGAAGATATCAGAAGATAAAAAGTTTTCCAATGCTCATTGCTTGGCAGGATTAACATAGTAAAAATGGCCATCTTACTAAAAGCAATCTACAGATTCAATGCAATTCCCATCAAATTACCAACACAATTCTTTTCAGACTTTTAAAGAAAAATTCTCAACTTCATATGGAGTAACAGGAAACTCAGAAGTGTTAAAAAAATTCTCTACAATAAAAGCTCTTCTGGAAGTATCTCCATCCCTGATCTCAAGCTGTACTATAGAGCAATAGTGATAAAAACTGCATAGTACTGTCATAGAAACTGACTGGTGGATCAATGGAATAGAATAGAAGACCCTGAAATAAACCCACACACTTATGGACACCTGACTTTTGACAATGATGCCAAAACCACACAATGGAAAAAAGATAGCATCTTCAACAAATGGTGCTGGTCTAACTAGATTTTTATATATAGAAAAAATGCAAATAGATCCATACTTATCACCCTGCACAAAACTAAAGTCCAAGTGGATCAAAAACCTCAATATAAAACCAGACACACTAAAACTGTTAGGAGAAAAAGTGGGGAAGACCCTTGAACTCATTGGCACAGGAGACAGCTTCCTGAACACAACGCCAACTGCACAGGCTCTAAGAGCATCAATCAATAAATGGAACCTCATGAAACTGAAAATCTTCTGTAAAGCAAAGGACACTGTCATCAAAACAATATGACTGCCTACAGATTGAGAAAGGATCTTCCCCAACCCTATATGTGACAGAGGGCCAATGTCCAGAATATATAAAGAACTCGAGTTAAACAGCAACAAACCAAGTAATCCAAATTTAAAAAAATGGGGTACAGAGCTAAACAGAGAATTCTCAATAGAGGAAGATAGAATGGCAGAGAAACACTTAAAGAAATGTTCATCGTCCTTAGTAATCAGGGAAATGCAAATCAAAATAATCCTGAGATTTCACCTTACACCCATCAGAATGGCCAAGATCAAAAACTCAAGTGACAACACATGCTGGAGAGGATGTGAAGAAAGGGGAACCCTTCTCCACTGCTGGTGGGAATGTAAACTTGTACAACCACTCTGGAAATCAATCTGGCACTTTCTCAGACAATTAGGAATAGTGCTTCCTCAAGATCCAGCTATACCACTCATAGGCATATGTCCAAATTATGCTCAAGTATACAACAAGGACATTGGCTCAACCATGTTTGTAGCAGCCTTATTTGTAATAGCCAGAAGTTGGAAACAACCCAGATGTCCCTCAATGGAGCAATGGATACAGAAATTGTGGTACATCTACACAATGGAATATTACTCAGCAATAAAAAACAAGTAAATCATGAAATTTGCAGGTACATGGTGGTAACTGGAAAAGATCATCCTGAGTGAGGTATTCCAGAAGCAGAAAGACACCAAGGGTATATACTCACTTATAAGTGGATATTAGACACATAATTCAGCCAATCCTGATGAGACTTGATAGATTAGGATCTGAAGGAAGGGGAGGAGGAGTGCCCCTGTCAGAGGACTGAGTAAGGGTTAGGGGTGAAGAAGGAAGAGGAAAGGAGGGTTTGGGAGGGGGGAGGAGGAAGCTACAGGGGGAATATAAAATGAATACACTGTAATTAATAATAATAATAATAATAATAATAATAATAAAAAGTATAAAAAATGAAGAATAAAAGAAAGAAAAAGTATTCAGAAAAAAATCCAATCAGTAATAATTTAAGCTTTAAAGTTCCTTAAAGTCCAGTCTTCTTTCACCTCTTATTTTAGGGTCACAATTAGCTGATTACAATAGGAAATGAAAAGTAGACATCATTTTATCACTTTTTCTGTAAAGCCTTTCTAATTACCCTCTGTTGTTTTTTTTTTTTTTTTTAATTATAAGGTAGTGACTCTCAACCTCCTCAATGCTGTGATCCTTTAATACAGTTCTTCATGTTGTATTGACTCCCAACCATAAAATTATTTTTGTTTCTAATTCATTATTTTTATTTTGCTATTGTTAGGAATTGCAATGTACATATCTGATATGAGACCTACTAATGAGTCAAGACCCATTGGTTGAGAACTGCTGTATAAGGGTTTCAGAAATGAACCAAAGGGGACAGGTGAGGAAAAGTAAGGTACATTCCTTTTGCATACTCCTGCTCTGAATCAGCATCAACTTTGTCTGAGCCTTTAAATATTTTAAAATCAATTTATGTTCTTATGGTGTACTTTTTTGGGCAGAAAGGGACCACTGTGTTTTCATATTTCCCAAGAATTGTAACAAATCAGTATTACTGTATCTTGTTAGTTCTGGTTTGCATTTAAGTGGTTCCTGTCAAATTCATTTCTCTACAATTACAGTCAACTAAGAAGATTTCAAACTAAAAAAATGTCTCTCCAAGTCTTCAGCTCTTTTTTGGAGTCTTTTTTTAGTTCCTCTACTTGTTTTAGAAGTAGTGCTTGCTGGTCAGCTAACAGTTACAAAATCAGTTTGTAATACGTCTTTCAAAAGACCAATGTGGTTTCACACCTCCCACTGAAATGTGGTGTTTATTACCTTGGGGCCTCACCCAAAGTAAAAACTGAAATCCATTGTAAAATCGTCTTTCAGAAGGTTAGTCTACTGATGTCAATTCTATTAGTGTCATTCAACATAATAAACAAAGAAGAAAAATGCATTTCTATTAAAGTGGAAACAGGATAATGATTTGATAAAATTCAAAACCTATAACAAAATTTCTGGTAAGCTAGCAGCAGAAAATTTTTAATATTATTAAGAAACTTATCAGAGTCTGGTGTGGTGGTACACACCTTTAATCCCAGAACTCAAGAGGTAGAGGCCTGCAGGTCTACAGAATAGCCTGGCCTACAGAATGAGTTCTAAGACATAAGAGCTACATTGAGAAATCGTGTCTTAAAAACAAACAGATCAATACACTAAACCAAGAATCTATCAGAAGTTTCTATAGCAAACATCATATTTAGTGGAGAATCATAACAGTTTTTATTACTTTTTCAGTGTAATATATGAACCAATCATTGACCAGAAGGAATTTTGTACCCGTACATTTAAGAAAAAGGTTAAAGAATGTGTATATATATATATATATATATATATATATATATATATATTTCAAGTTAAAATGAAACATTGATAAATTATTTCATATTTGAGTCACTAGTATAGCTTTTTCTTCCCAACCTTTTGTTTTTATTACTTCATATTTATTCATAACAGGAATATTAATAATACCCTATCAGCAATTTCCAAGCATACAATAAGTTGTTATTAACTATAGTCACCGTGTTCTGCAATCTTCTTTCTTTTTGAAATTCTCTTTTTTTTTTGAAGATTTATTTTATGCATTTATTTGTGTGTGTGTCCTTGTTAGTGTAGATATGTGTGTACAGATGCACAGAGAGAAGAAGAGGGTGTTGGAGCCACTGGTGCTGGGGTTGCAGGTATTTATGGATGCTCAGATTGTTATATGGGTGCTCAGGCCTCTAGTCCTCTGAACAAGAAGAAGGGCCTCTTAACCACTGAGTCATCTCCTCAGCCTCCAAACTTTTTTTTTTTTTTTTTTACTTAAAATTTTATAATCTTTGACAAATCATCTTCACAATTCTCCCCCAAACCTTTGGTAGCCACTATTATATTCTTTTTTTAAAATTCTTTATTAATTACACTTTATTCACTTTGTATCCCCCCTGTGGTTCCCTTCCTCCTCCCATCCCAATCCCTCCCTTCTTCTGCATGCATGCCCCTCCCCAAGTCCACTGATAGGGGAGGTCTTCTTTTCCTTCCTTCTGATCCTAGTCAATTAGGTCTCATCAGGAGTGGCTGCATTGTCTTCCTCTGTGGCCTGGTAAGGCTGCTTCCCCCTCACGTATTAAAGAGTAGGCTTCCACCTTCCCGATGGTGAGTGCTCTCTGTCACATTTGGCTAAGGCTGAGGATCTGGCTTGCTTCCATGTATGTGGACCTATCTGCATTGCCCACGTGGCATGCTGGGGTTGGCTACCCAGAGGCTATTTAAGCTGTGGGCTGGCTTTCCCCAGGGTCAGATGATTGTTCAAGGTTCCTGAATAAACTGCATTGAAAAAAAAAAAAAGAAAAGAAAAAAGCAAAAAAAAAAAAAAAAGAGTAGGCCAATCAGTTCATGTCAGAGACAGTCCCTGTTCCTATTACTATGGAACCCACTTGGATACTGAACTGCCATGGACTACATTTGTGCAGAGGTCTTAGGTTATCTCCATGCATGGTCCTTGGTTGGAGTATCAGTCTCAGAAAAGACCCTTGGGTCCAGATTTTCTTGTTCTGTTGCTGTCCTTGTGGAGCTCCTGTCCTTTCCAGATCTTACTATTTCCCACTTCTTACACAAGATTCCCTGCACTTTGCCCTAGGGTTGCCCACTGTTATATTCTAAGCTCAGCATTTTTAGATTCTGCATATAAGTGATACCATGTAGTATTTGCATATGTGTGTGTGTGCTCACACACACGTGCATGTATGTGTGTATCATTTCATTTGGCATGATGTACACTGAGTGTACCCATGCTCCAAATGATGTAGGATTTTCAGGTTTAAAAACTCTCAACACAGGCCAATCAGATTACATCAGTGGCAGTCCCTGTTCCCATTACTATGTAACCCACTTGGACACTAAACTGCCAAGGGCTACCTACTGTGCAGGGGTTCTAGGTTATCGCCATGCATGGTACTTGGTTAGAGTATCAGTCTCTGGGAAGACCCCTGTGTCCAGATTTTCTGGTTCTGTTGCTCTTGATCACCTCCCCCTGAGGGGGGGAGCAGCCTTACCAGGCCACAGAAGATGACAATGCAGCCACTCCTGATGAGACCTGATAGGCTAGGGTCAGATGGAAGGGGAGGAGGACCTCCCTATCAGTGGACTTGGGAGGGGCATGCATGAAGAAGGGGGAGGAAAAGTGGGGCTGCGATGGGAGGAGGGAGGAGCTTATGGGGGGATACAAAGTGAATAAAGTGTAATTAATAAAATAAAATAAAATTTAAAAAACTCTCAATGCATTTTTTTTTTACATAAACAACTTTCATCTATTCATTTGTTGATAAGTACTTAGACTGATTCCATGTCTTAGCTATTGAGAATAGCTAAGTTCATGTTGCAATGAACTTAAAAGGGTATCTCACAGATTAATTTTGTTTCCTTCAGATATGTATGTAATCAGTGGTAGTAGCATCACTGGATCATGACAAGAATAGTTCTAAATTTATTTATTTTTATTATTTTAATTGTGTGTATGTATATAACTGTGTGTAAGTTTGTAAACATTAGTTCAGCTGTCCATGGAGGCCAAAGGCACTTGATCTCTGAATCTGCAGTCATAGGCAGTTGTGAACCATTTGAGAATGGACACTGGAAACTGAACTCAGGTCCTCTTTAAGAGCAGCAAGTGCTCTTAACCACTGGTTCGTCTCTCCAAAGATGTACTTTTAAAGGTTTTAGCAAGCTACTGAGAGACCAAAAAAAAAAAAAAAAATTAAAAATTAGCAGCTATTATTAAGGCCTGAACTAGGTGGTGGAGAAGTCCAGTAATGCCCTGAGGGGAAGGACCACCTTACTGCATTCTTTCCCCACCCACTAGAGTTAACAGTTGCTAGGAAACTGGCCCATCCCCCTAGGGAGGGACACCAGGTCATTATGATCTGGGGACCTTCCTATAGCCAATCAATTAAAAATGTAGCATTTTGACCAACAGATGCTTGCCAGGCAGGAATCGCCCCTGCCTTGGGCATGCTGGGAGGGACCAGAACCTTTAAATCACCCAACTAACCTGGGCACAGAGCGCTCAGCTCCCACCGCTTAGGCGGTGGGTGTTGTGGGTCCAAGCTGCAGCTTGTAATTTACAATAAAAAGACCCTCATGTGTTTTGCAACAATGTCGATTCCTGTAGATCTTTTGGGGGCTCTCGAACTGGGTATAACAGTACCTAGTGTTTTCCACCATGTAATATGTACCCACCAGCATTATACAAGCCTCCCCAAATCTCCACACTGTTGGTATAATATTCTTGTGGAATGTACCCCTGTTCATTCAATGGCTGATTTCTCTACCCCACTATCTGGTTTCAGTCTAGACATTGCATTGTGATGCTTATTCTCAAACATGCCAGCTTTTGTTCTCTCTATTGTCAATTAAATATCTGTTCTCTGTATTGTCAATTAAACATCCAGCCAGTGCTGTGCAATGGAGAGGATAGGGTGGGACATCCTCCTCCAGAGGGGAGACTAAGGAAGCCAAAGGGAAGAGAGAGAAGCAGAGTTCTGCAGGAGAGGTCTTGGAACCATGAAGGAGATGAACCGGACCTAAGATATGACTAAAAGCAAGCAGAATGGGTGAACTCTGAATGGGAGGAAACTATACAGGCTTGGAGGTTTAGGATGGGGGAATCATTGCCCAGCATTTTGCTCTAGGTTAATTAAGTAAATCCTAGTCTCTGTGTGATGATTTGGGTATATAGCTGGTTTAGGATTAACCGCTGTTTAACTAAAAGATAAATCAATAGTACATGTTATAACCCACAAGACCACACCTTCACTAACGACTGATCTTTTTTTACACCTTACAAATTTCTATTGTAATAGGCAAAAGGTTATGTCTCAATGTTATTTTATTTTTCATTTCCTTGAAGATTCATGATTTTAAGTGTTTTTTATATGTATTTTGGTCATATGTTTGACATCTTTGAAGAAATGTCTGTGTTGGTCTTTTGCCCAATTTTAAACTCAAGTTCATTATTTATTAAGTTGCTTGAATTCTTGTACATTTTGGATACTAGCTCCTTATCATATATACTACTTTCAAATATTTTCTCCCATTCCTAAGTTGTTGCATCAGTTTGTTTCTTCACTTTCTATACAGAAACCCTTAAGTTTTCAATGGTACTACTTACCTACTTTTCCTTTGTTGCCTATGTTTTTAGAGTCATAATCCACCCATCCTACCACCCTAAAAAATGTAAAAGAAAAAAAAAATTGTTGCCTAGATGATTGTCATAAAGTTTACCTCCAAGTGTTCACTTGGTAGTTTTGTAGATTCTGGTTTCGTGCTTAAGTCTCTCTTCTTTTCAAATTGATTTTTATGTGCTGTGAACTAAAGGCTCAGTTTCATTCCTTTGCCATGTGGATACCCAGGGTCTCTGACACAATTTACAGAAGAACTGTAATTTCCCCATTATGTTTTCTTGGCAACTTTGTCAGAAATCAATTGAGCATAAAGGCATGAATTTATTTCTGGGCTGCTTACTCTTTTTCTTTGATGTCTATGTCTGTTTATATGCTAGTGTTGTGAAGTTTAATTAGCAGAGTTTTGCAGTGCATTTGAAGCCAGGTAGTATGTGGTTTTCATCTTTGTGCTTGTTGCTTCTGATTGTCTTAGCTATATAGCAATGAAACAACTCCTAATGACCCATCTCTATAAAGCATAGATCAGCACAATGTTCAACCCTATTTTAAAAGTTTCTTCATACAGTAGATGGTAATTGATTTACATTCATAAATGGACAATACGCTCAGAGTAAGATATTTTGGACTTCTATCCCTGAATGTGATGTCTTTACTACATCTTTTCCCTCAGGGATCAGGTTTCTATGTGGAAGAGAAGAAGGAAAGATTATAAGAGTCAGAAGTTGTAGACAATTTTAAAGAAATAGAATTTTCCAGACACAACAAGGCATATACATATATGAACTCATAAAACTATGACAGCATGTACAAGACCACACAAGCTCAAGCCCAACAAAATCCTAGCACAGAGAAATGTCAGTAAACACGAAGTCCCACTCCTATCCAATTGATAGCTAGTGCAGAGGGAAAACTGGTTTTCTCCAATTGTCTCTGTATATCAACCTTAAACCAGGGAAGATTCGCTGCTCAAGAGCAGTTGACCCAAACAAAAGGAGCTCCATGTCTTTTTAAATTTTCTTTTTGGAGAGAGAAAAATAGTTGAGTTAGGTGAGTAGAGAGGGCGAGGATGTGGGAGAGTTGGGGAATGGGAAGAAATATGATAAAAAATATATTTTATGAAATTCTAAAATAATTTTAAAAAATATTGCCATAGCTTTGGTGGGTCTTTTTTGCTTTGCTTTGTACCATAAAAATTTTCCCTATTTCTACAAATATTTCATTGAAATTTTTACAAATATGAAATTGGATCTGTATATCATTTTATGATATATGGACACTTTAATATTATTTAATCCATAAATACAAAATATTTTCTATTTGTGTTCTTCAATTATTTTCACTAGTGTTTTATATTTTTAAAGTAGAAATATTCATGTTATTGGTTTTATTTCTAAAAGTTTTATTTTTTGGAGCTACTGTAATTAGGGTGAATTATGTAATTTATTGTCTAAAGGTTTATTCTTGGGGTATAGATGTGTTACTGATATTTTAGTTGCTGATTTCGTATCCTGTAAATTTATTGAAGTTATTTATTAATTTTAATAGTTTATTTTGAGTCTTTATTATTTTTTAGTTAAAAAATTATGCTGTTTAAACACGATCTTTAATGTAGCATTTTACTGGTGATCTTACTCAGCATGCTAAGAATGAAAGAAAATAGAGTAGAATTTATTAAAATAGCAAAGTAAGTAATGAAATTAGTAACACTAAGAGAATGTACAAATGTCTACCAGGTATGCAAAATATTTTGACATGGCTACATGACATTATATACAAAGTTTATTTTATATGGTTCTTGAGCATGAGTCTTACTGTAACTTTTTAAAAATGTTTTATTAATTACACTTTATTCATTTTGTATCCCCCATAAGCCCCTCCCTCCTCTCCTCCTGATCCCACCCTCCCTCCCCTTTCTGCATGCATTCCCCTCCCCAAGTCCACTGATAGGGGAGGTTCTCCTCTCCTTTCTGATCTTAGTTTATCAGTTCTCATCAAAAGTGGCTGCATTGTCCTCTACTGTGGCCTGGTAAGGCTGCTCCCCCTTCAGGGGGAGGTGATCAAAGAGCAGGCCAATCAGATTATGTCAAAGGCAGTCCCTCTTCCCATTACTATGTAACCCACTTGGACACTGAACTGCCATGGGCTACATCTGTGCAGGGGTTCTAGGTTATCTCCATGAACAGTCCTTGGTTGGAGTATGAGTCTCTGGGAAGTTCCCTGTGTTCAAGTTTTCTTGTTCTGTTGCTCTCTTTGTGGAGCTCCTGTCCTCTCCAGCTCTTACTATTTTCTACTTCTTACATAAAATTCCATTCACTCTGCTCAACAGTTGGCCATCAGGCTCAGCATCTGCTTTGATAGTCTTCAGGGCAGAGGCTTTCAGAGGCCCTCTGTGGTAGGTTCCTAGTTTGTTTCCTGTTTTCTTCTTCTGGCTTTCAGAGGCCCTCTGTAGCAGGTTCTAGGTTGTTTCCTGTTTTCTTCTTCTTCTGATGTCCATCTTCTTTGCCTTTAAGGATGGGGATTGAGTGTTTTAGTTAGGGTCCTCTCTCTTGCTTAGTTTCTTTAGATGCACAGATTTTAGTAGGTAATTTTTAATGCCAAGTTTGATTCATATTCCTGGGACACCTGCTCTTTTCAGAAGAGAAATGCAGGAGAAATGGATCTGAGGAAGAGCAGAAGTGTGTGTGTGTGTGTGTGTGTGTGTGTGTGTGTTAGGTGGGGATTAGGAAGAAGGGAAGAAGGGGAAACTGCAGCCAGGATGTAAAGTATGAAAGAAGAATAATTATTTTAAAAAAGAAAAAGATTTGCTTAATTTAAGTAAGTGTGATTTTGTGTTGGGCTACAGGATGATAAAACCTGGTTCTATAGAAAAAATATTCACAAAAGCATTCACAAAATATACTAAATATGGGACTTATTCGCATAGGAACTTTGTGTGAAAGTCTATCATATTTTTATATATCTGTATCAAATGTAGAAAATGCAGAAATTTAAAAATATGTCATCTTCAATAACAATTTAAAAAGATGCCTATAAATAAATGTCTAACAAAAGATGTATTCAACCTTTATGGAGAAAAATGTAAACTTTTATTATAAGAATTTGAAGAACCCCAAAAGAAAGAAAGTATGAAAAGTACTGTTTATGCCTTGTCTTGTGGCTGATTTTAGTGGGATTGCTTTGAGTTTCTCTCCATTTGATTTTATCTTGGCAACTGGCTTGCTGTATATAGCCTTTATTATGTTTAGGTATGAACCTTGTATCTATAATCTCTCCAATACTTTTATCATAAGGAGGTGCTGGATTTTGTCAAAGGCTTTTTTCTGTATCTAATGAGATGATCATGGTTTTTTTTGTTTGTTTGTTTGTTTATATGGTGGATTACTTTGATGGATTTTCTTATGTTGAACCATCCCTGCATCCCTGGGATGAAGCCTACTTGACCATGGTGGATGATATATTTGATGTGTTCTTGAATTTGGTTTGTTAGTGTTTTATTAAATATCTTCAAATTGATGTTCATGGGTGAAATTGGTCTAAAATTCTCTTTTATTGTTGAGTCTTTGTGTGGTTTAGGTATCAGAGTGATCCATGGCTTTGTAGAATGAGTTTGGCAATGTTCCTTCAGTTTCTATTTTATGGAATAGTTTGAAGAGTATTGGTATTAGCTCTTCTTTGAATGTCTGATAGAATTCTGCACTGAAAACATCTGGACCTTGGGAGATTTTGGTGACCGCTTCTATTTTCTTAAAGGTTATAAGACTGTTTAAACTGTTTACCTGGTCTTGATTTAACTTTGGTAAGTAAAATATATCCAGAAAATTGGCCATTTGCTTTAGAGTTTAGAGTTTTGTGGAATACAGGCTTTTGAAGGAAGAACTAATGATTTTTAAACTTCTTCAGTGTCTGTTGTTATGTCCCCCTTTTTGTTTCTGATTTTGGATATTCTCCCTCTGCCTTTTAGTTAGTTTGGCTAAGGGCTTGTCTATCTTGTTGATTTTCTCAAAGAACCAGCTTTTGGTTTCATTGATTCTTTGTACTGTTTTCTTTGCTTCCAATTTATTGATTTGAGCCCTGAGCTTAAGTATTTTCTGTTGTCTACGTCTCTTTGGTGTGTTTGCTTGCTTCCATTCTAGAGATTTCAGATATGCTGCTAAGTAAATAGTGTGGGATGCCTCCACATTATTGCATTCTTTATGAATGCACTCAATGCTATGAACTATCCTCTTAGCACTGCTTTTATTGTGTCTGTTAAGTTTGGTTATGTTGTGCCTTCATTTTCATGGACTACTAGAAAGTCTTTAATTTCTTTCTTTCTTTCCTCCCTGACCCAGTGGTCATCAAGTATAGAGTTGTTCAGTTGTAATGAGTCTGTAGGCTTCTGTTTTTGAAGTCTAGCGTTAATCCATGGTGGTGTGATGGACTACAAGGCGTTATTCAATTTTCTTGTAATTGTTGAGGCTTGCTTTGTGTCCAAGTATGTTGTGAATTTTGGAGAGGGTTCCATGAGGTGATGAGAATGTATATTCTTTTGTGTTTGAATGGAATGTTCTGTAGATATCTGGTAGGTCCAATTGACTTATAAGGTCAATTAGTTTTGTTATTTTTCTGTTTAGTTTCTGTCTCTATGATCTGTCTATTTCTGAGAGAGGTATACTGAAGTCTCTTACTATTAACAGGTGGAGTTTGATGTGTGATTTAAGCTTCAGTAATGTTTTTGTTTTGTTTTGTTTTCAAATGTGGGTGCCCTTGCATTTGAGGCATTTATGTCCAGAAATGTGACATCATCACCATGGTTTTTTACTTTGATGGGTATGAAGTGATGTTTTCCATCTCTTTTGATTAAGTTTGGTTAAAAGTTTATTTTAATAGATATTAGAATAGCTACTCCAGCTTGCTTTTTGGGTTTGTTTGCTTGTAATTTTTTTCCAAACCTTTATTCTGAGATAATCCCTATTATTGTTGCTAGGGTGTGTTTCTTGTATGCAATAGAATGATGGGTCCTGTTTACACATCCATCCTGTTAGCCTGTGTCATTTTACTGGGGAGTTGAGGCCATTGAGGTTGAGAGATATTAATAACTAATGGTTGTTAATTCCTGTTGCTTTGATATTGGTGGTGGTAGTGTGTGTGTAGGGGAGGAATGTGCCTCCACTCTTTTGCTTTTGCTGTTGTGGAGTTATCTATTTCCTGTGTTTTCCTGGGTGTTATTAGCCTCTTAGGTTTGGAGTTTTTTCTCTAATATCTTCTGTAAGGCTCAATTTGGATAGGTATTGTTTAAATGTGTTTTTGTCATAGAATAACTTGTTTTCTCCATCTATTGTGATTAAAAGTTTTGCTGGGTATAGTAGTCGGGGCTGACATCTGTGGTCTCTTAGTTTCTGTAAGATATCTGTCCAAACCTTCTTGCTTTTAGAGTTTCTGGTGTGAAGTCAGTTGTAATTCTAATAGGTCTGTCTTTATATGTGACTTGCCTTTTTTTTCCTTTGCAGCTTTTAATATTTTTTCTTGGTTTTTGTACATTTAATGGTTTATTTTGGTTAATTTTTATTATTTTTGTATTAATTACAGTTTATTCACTTTGTATCCCAGCTGTAGGTTCATCTCTTATTCCCTCCCAATTCCATCCTCCCTCCCTCATCTCCTCCCATGCCCCTCTCCAAGTCCACTGATAGGAGAGGTCCTCCTCTCCTTCCATCTGACCCTAGCCTATCAGATCTCATCAGGACCGGCTGCATTGTCTTCCTTTGTGGCCTAGTAAGGCTGCTCCCCCCTCAGGGGGATGTGGTCAAAGAGCCAGCCACTGAGTTCATGTTAGTGTTTTGATTATTATGTAAAAGGAGGATTTTCTTTTGTGATCCAATCTATTTGGTGTTCTGTTGGCTTCTTCTATTTTTATAAGCATCGTTTTCTTTAGGTTGGCAAAGTTTTCTTCTATGATTTTGCTGAAAATACTTTCTGGGCCTTGGAGTTTTGAGTCTTCTTTTAGTCTTATTATTCTTAGGTGTTTTTTTTTTTTTTTTTTGTTTGTTTGTTTTGTTTTGTTTTGTTTCCATATGGTCCCAGATTTCATGGATGTTTGTGTCAGGAACTTTCAGATTTAACATTTTCTTTGACAGATATATCGATTTCTTCAGTTGTATCTTCTACACCAGAGGTATTCTTTTCTATTTCTTGTATCCTGTTGGCAATACTTTTGTCTGTAGCTCCTATCCTCTTCTGTAGGCTTTCCATTTCAAGGATTGCCTCACATTGTGTTTTCATTATTCCTTTCATTTTCATTTTTAGATCTAGGACTGTTTTATTCATTTCCTTTTCCCATTTGGTTATATTTTCCTGTATTTCTTTAAGGGATCTATTCAGTTCCTTCACCTCTTTGATTGTATTTTCTTGTATTTTTTTCAGGGTTTTATTGAATTATTTTACCTGTTTAATTGTATTTTCCTGCATTTCTTTGAGGGATTTATTTTCTTCTTTTAAGGCCTCTTTCATTTTTATAACCATAGATTTAAGAATGATTTCTCATGCTTCTGGTGTGATAGTATACTCAGAGCTTGCTGTGGTAGGATAGGTGGGGTTTGGTGATGTCATATGGCTCTCTGTATTTTGCTTTTGTTCTTGAGCTGACCTCTAGCCATTTGGTTGACTCTGGTATTAGCAAGGTTGGTGGTCTCTTATGGTTGTAGGTCTCTGGCATTGTAGGTAGAGATTGTGGTCCCAGATGGCCTCAGTCCTCTGGTTTTTCTGCTGCTCCCTGATCTGTGCTGGTCTTCAGGGCAACAGATTGGGGTGGGTCCAGAGAAATGGTGTGGGCATGGAAACTGGGGTGTGGGAATGCACAAGGGAAATGGAGAACAGAGAACACTGGATAGACCTAGCCCCTGTTGTTGGCAGGCTGCAATAGGCCAGTAGATGGGGAGGGTCCTCACCTGCTGCTCACTGATCTGTGCTGGTCTCTTGGGTTGCAGATTAGAGAGGGCCTTGAGACCATTTATATTAAGAGTTATTATTGAAACAAGTATTAATTCTTGTCCTTTTTCTGTTTTGTCATGTTTTCTTAAATCTTTTTTAATTAAATAAATGATCAACATCCTTAGCCATCAGAGAGATGCAAATCAAAGTGACCCTGAGATTTCGCCTTACAGACATCAAAATGACTAAGATCAAAAACTTAAGTGACAACACATGGTGGAGAGGATGTGGAGAAAGATGAACCCCCCTCCCTTGCTGGTGGGAATGTAAACTAGTACAACCACTCTGGAAATCAATCTGGTGCTTTCTCGGACAATTAGGAATAGCGCTTCCTCAAGATCCAGCTATATCACTCTTACGCATATATCCAAAAAAAATGCTCAAGATCACAACAAGGACATTTATTTCACTATGTTCATAGCAGCTTTATTCATTATAGCCAGAACATGGAAACAGCCTAGATGTCCCTCATTGGAGGAATGGATGCTGAAATTGTGGTAACATTTACACAATGGAATACTATTCAGCAAATAGAAACAAGGAAACCATGAAATTTGCAGGCAAATGGTGAGATCTAGAAAAGATCATCCTGACTGAGGTATCCCAGAAGTAGAAAGACACACATGGTATATACTCACTTATAAGTGGATAATAGACCCACCCATAAGATAGGATAAACATGCTAAAATCTGTGTACCTAAAGAAGCTAAGCAAGAAGGAGGTCCCTGGGTAAGATGATCAATCCTCACTTAGAAAGACAAATGGGATGGACATTGGAAGTAGGAGAAAACAAGTAACAAGACAGGTGCCTTCTACGGAGGGCCTCTGAAAGACTCTACCTAGCAGTGTATCAAAGCAGATGCTGAGACTCATAACCAAACTTTGGGCAGAGTGCAGGGATTCATATGAAAGAAGAGGGAGTTAGTAAGACCTGGAGAGGACACGAGTGCCACAAGGACCAAATACATCTGGGCACAGGGACCTTTTTTGAGACTGATTCTCCAACAAAGAGCCACATATGGATATAACCTAAAACCCACGCTTGGATGTAGCCCATGGCAGCTCAGTATCAAAGTGGGTTCCCTAGTAAGGCGAATAGGGACTGTCTTTGACATGAACTCAGTGGCTGGCTCTTTGACCTCCCCACCTCCCATGGGAGGAGCAGCCTAGCTAGGCCACAAAGGAGGACATTGCAACCAGTCCTGATGAGATCTGATAAGCTAGGGTTAGATGGATGGAGAGGAGGATGTTAAGCCTCCCTTAACAGTGGATTTAGAGAGAGGCAGGGAGGAGATGAGGGAGGGAGGCTGGGACTGGGAGGGGATGAGGGAGTGGGCTACAGCTGAGATACAAAGTAAATAAACTGTAATTAATATCTAAAGAAAATAAAAAATTAACAACAAAACATCTTTTTAATTAAGTATTCTGGAACTTTTTACTAATTCCTTGTGTCTTCTTTATCTTTGTATTCAGACCAAAATATCTCTTCCAGTATTCTATGTAAAATTGGCTTCTTGTTCATAAACTTCTTCATTATGTTTTTCTTTTAATCAAGAAAAGTTCTTTTTAATTTATCTTTCTTTCTTTTTTACCAGTGACAATAATTTTATTTTATTAACACAATTATAATTTAGTTGTTAATGATAATTACACAAAAGTGTAACATTACAAATATTATATTAATGCGGCAGAATGCTACATTATATGTAAAATATACATAAAAGTGTGGAAAAGTTATAAAAGCTTACTATACTTTCAAACACATACAGAGGGCTGAAAAGATGACTCAGCAATTAAGAGCACTTGTTGCTCTTGCAATAACCCAGGTTTGATTCACAACATGCATAACTCCAGCTCCAGGAGATCTGACACCCTCTTTTGGCCTCTCCAGACACTGATTATGCATGTGGCACACACACATACAGGCAAAACACTCACACATAAAAGAAAATGAATAAATCTAACAAAGTTTTAAACATACAATTATAACAGATACTTTTGCTGTGTATAATTATCTGTATTGACATTTGTGGTTTTGGGAATACTTCCAGACCCTTCTGCCTTTAAAAAGTAATGAGGTATTATTCCAATGGGTTTGTCTTCAGAATTGATGTGACTTTTCTCTTTTGTTGTTCTTGTTTTTAACATTTTAACAATATGTTATGGAGAGTTTCTTTTCTGTTCTTGTCTTATCTGTAAGTCTCTTGTACCTGAATGGGAAACTCTTTCTATAAGCCTGAGGAAGTGTTAATCTCTGATTTTATTGAAAAGAATCCCTATGCCTTCATCATAATATTCTTCTTTTCTATGCTCATGTTCATGTTCATGTTCCAGTGGTTATGTACTTTCCTTGAGCTGTCCATATATATGTATGTATGTATGTATAACCTTTATTGAATTAGTCAACTTTCTAACCCATCTTTAGTTTGTGATTCTCTATTTTCTACATTTAGGTGAAGATTTCCACTAAGGTTTTTATTTGGCTTATAGAATTTGTCATTTGTAGCATCATTTCAGTTTGGCTATTCTTTAGCAATTCTATCATTTTGTCAAAGTCTATTTTTATATCTTAGATATGTTTTCTTATTTAATTCATTTATTTGTTCTTTTGGAGTATATCAATGTCTTCTTCAAGTTGTTTAAACAAATTTTGTTTAGAAGTTCTTCCAAACAACACCACATATTAGGCAATCAAAGAAAATAAAAAGCAGAACTAGAATTAAGGAAAAATATTAAAATTTAATAAAATATAACATTAGTTCTTTGAAAATATCAATAAGCTTAAGAAACCTTTAGTTGAATTAACCAAAAAGGTAGAATATATGTAAATTAATTAAAAAATTCAGATACAAAGGAGACATTACAACAGACAAGTGATAAAATTCAGAGAATTATAAGGACATACTTTTAACATTTACAGAGCACTACACTGAATAATCCAAAAGACATGAATGAATTTGTAGTTGTATCCAACCCAATGAAGTTAAGTCAAGATGCAGTATATATCTATCAGGATTCTCTGGAGTAACAGAATTTACAGAATGAATTTCTCTCTACATATATAGAAAGCATATTTATTAGAATAACTTAAAGGCTACAATCTCTCTAATCCAACCATGGCTGGCTTTAAATGGAAAGAACCCAGAGGGTGCTCATTCTACAAGGCTGGTTATCTCAGCTGATCTGTAGTATATGTTGAAATCCTGAAGAAGTAGGCTCTATTGCAGTGAAAGAATGGACTTTCTACCAAGGCAAGGGCAAACAGGCAAAGAGCAAAAGTTTTCTTCTTCCATGCCCTTAGATAGGATACCAGCAGAAGGTGTCGTCCAGGTTAAAGGTATGTATTCTTTCCTCATGATCTTTATTAGAAGTTGATCTACCTAGTTCAAGTGAAGCAAAAAATAACAACAAACAAACAAAAAACAAAACAAAACAAAAAACCCTCACAAGTGTGCATTCCATGTTTGGATTTTAGTTAATTCCAGATATAGTCAAGTTGACAATCATAAATAGCCATCACACTATTGAATTTAAATAAACTTATAAAGACTATTGTGATAGATATAAAAATTTAAAGTCTTCTAATTTGAAAAATCCCAGGGACAAATGGATTCAGCATATAATTCTATTAAACTTTCAAAGAAGAATATTAATATTCCTCAAATTAATCTATAAAGTAGAAAAAGAAGGTACACTTTAAAATTATTTTTGAGTTCAGCATTACTATGATACCAAAAAGCAATCAATACCTCAAAAAGGACAAACTATAATATACTCTCACTGATGAGCATAGACACAAAATTTCTCAGTAAAGCATTTCCAAACCAAATTCAAGAACATGTAAGAAAGATTTTCTACTGTAAACATTGACTCAGCTTCAAAACAGAGAGATATGGTTGGCTCAAAATATGTAAATCAATTGCACGTAATCTACTATATAAATGGACTCAATGACAGAAACTATAGGACCATCTCATTTGATGCAGAAAAAGTCTTTGACAATGCTCCGCATTCCTTTATAATAAAAGTCCTAGAGATTGGAGGGATACAGAGGATATGTTTCAACATAATGAAGTATGCAACAAGCCTATAATTAGCATCATGCTAAATGGAGAAAAACTCAAAGCAATTCCACTAAAGCAGTGCTTCTCAACCTGTAGGTCATGACCGTCTTGGAGTTGTGCATCAGATATTTGCGTTATGTAGCAGACTACAGTTATGAATGAAAGCAATTCTAGGGTTGGAGGTTACCAAAACATCAGAAACTGTATTAAAGGGCTGCAACATGAGGAAGATTGAGAACCACTGCACTAAAATCAGAAATACCAGGATGTCCAGTCCTTCTCTGTTTAATATAGTGCTTGGAGTCTTATACCAAAATGATGAGATAAAGGGACACAAATAGGAAAGAAATAAATCAAGATATGCTTATTTGCAGAAGAGATGATTCTATATATAAAAGATACATCAAAAAAGCAACTATATTTGGCAAGATAGCGGGATACAAACTTAATCAGTATCCTTCCTATGCCCCAATCATGATAATACCAAACAACATTAGTAGATCAATACCATTTACTTTAGTCTCAGATAAACATTGGAATAAATAAATAAAGAAAAGAAAAATTTATACAATGAAAATTAAAGACACTGAAAAAGAAACTGAAGAAGATGCCGGAAGACTGAGAGACCTCTTGTGCTTATAGGATAATAAGATTAATATTATGAAAATAGCTATCCTACCAAAAGCAATCTAAAGAGTCAATGCAATCTCCATCACATCACAATTCCAATGCAATTTTTATATAAATTGAAAAATAATCTTAAATTTCATTTCATTTGGAAACACCAAACACACACACACATACACACACACACACACACACACACACACACACTATAGCCAACACACACTATAGCCAAAACAATCCTGAAGGTCTCAGCATCTCTTATTTCAACTAATATTCAAAAGCTATAGTAATAAAAACAGCATGGAACTGACACAAAAACAGATATATTGATAAATGGAACAGAACTGAGGACTGGATATAAGTCCATAAGGATACAATCACTTGATTTTTTTTTTCCTTTTTTTTTATTTTTTTTTATCAGTTACATTTTATTAACTCTGTATCCCAGCCGTGTCCCGATCCCTCATTCCCTCCCAGTCCCTCCCTCCCTCCCTCCCTCATCTCCACCGTGCCCCTTTCCAAGTCCACTGATGGGGGGGACCTCCTCCCCATTCATCTGATCCTGTTTTATCAGGTATCTTTAGGACTGGCTGCAAAGCCCTCCTCTGTGGCCTAACAGGACTGCTCCTCCCTTCGGGGGTGGGGAGACCAAAGAGCCAGTCATCGAGTTCCTGTTAGAAATAGTCCCTGTTCCCCTCACTTTGGGAAACCAATTGGTTACTGAGCTACCACAGGCTACATCTGAGTGGAGGTTCTAGGTTATATCCATACATGGTCCTTGGTTGAATGTCAGTCTCAGAAAAGACCCTGTGCCCAGATATATTTGGTCCTTGTGGAGCTCCTATCTTTTCCCCATCAGACTAACTCCCCTTCTTTCTTATGATTCCCTGTACTCTGCCAAAGGTTTGGTCATGAGTCTTTGCTTTGAAAACACTGCTAGTTAGAGTCTTTCAGATGCGCTCAGTAGACTCCTGTCATACGTTCAATGCACATCCCATCTGTCTTTCTAAACGAGGATTGATCATCTTACCCCATGTCCGCTCAATTGATTATCTTTTTTAGGTGTATAGATTTCATTATGTTTATCATATCTTATAGGTCTATATAAGTGAGTATATCCCATGTTTGTCTTTCTCCTTCTGGGATATTTCACTCAGAATGATCTTTTCTAGATCCCACCATTTGCCTGCAAATTTCATGATTTCCTCCTTTTTGATTCAATCACTTGATTTTTGACAAAGAAACAAAAAATAATCATTGGAGAAAGCATACCATCTTCAATAAATAACTTACAATCAGAGGAAACTAGCCACTTCTTTAGCTGAAAGTTTTGCAGGATACTTGACCACACTGTGAACCTTGAGATTGTGTTGCTTACTGATAAAAATGTTTCTAACTGTGGTGTGGCTCAGCCCTAGCTCACACCTTTAATCCAAGAGCTTTCTGCTTGAATGGGATTAAATAATATCAACCCTAGGTCAAAAGGCAGAGCAAGAAACCAGTTGATAGGAAGTGAACAGATGAAACAAACATAGAGAGTAAGAGGAAGTCAGGAGGACAGATAGAGAGATGTATAGGAAGCAGAATGAAGGGACATTCTGGTTAAGTCTTTTTGAGATGGCTTGGGGAAGGAAGCGTCCTACTTTTGTAATGTCAGCTGAAGAGTAAGGTCAACTGGATTCTTTCTCTGCCACTCTGAGTTAGCAGGCTTCACCTTAGCTTCTGGGACCCAAGTTTTTATCGGTAAAATCGAATGATTGAGATTTTTGTTTAAAAAAGAAAAACATCCAAGCATAAAAGAAAAACATCCAAGTACCATGCAAGGAGATAACCTAGAACCCCGGCACAGATGTAATCCATGGCAGTTTAGTGTCCAAGTGGGTTACATAGTAATGGGAAGAGGGACTGCCTCTGACATAATCTGATAGGCCTGTTCTTTGATCACCTCCCCCTGAGGGGAGAGCAGTCTTACCAGGCCACAGAAGATGACAATGCAGCCACTTTTGATGTGATCTGATAGACTAAGATCAGAAGGAAGGAGAGGAGGACCTCCCCTATCAGCGGACTTGGGGAGGGGCATGCTCGAAGAAGGGGGAGGGAGGGTGGGACCAGGAGGGGAGAAGGGAGAGGCTTATGGGGGGATACAAAGTGAATAAACTGTAATTAATAAAAAACAAAATAAAAAAAGAAAAACATATCCAAGTAGATCAAAGCCTTCAAAATAATACTTGATACCCAGACTCTGTTAACAGAGAAAGTACAGATAAGCTTTAACTTATAGGCACAAGAAAATACTTTCTGAACAGAACCCTCTAGAGTACAGGCATTAAGACTATGAATTAACATGAATTAATAAATGGGACCTAATGAAATTAAAAAGCTTCTGAATAGCAAAGAAACTCCATTATTTGAATGAAAAGACAGCTTACCTAATGGGAAAAGAAAATCTTTAACCAGACATCCATCTGACAGAGGGTCTGTGTCTATATTAACAAATAGTCAACAATAATTCATTTTAAAACACTAAAATGCAGCAGATGCAGGATGCAGTGGATTGTTGGATCCTATGTTGACAGCCATTCTGTTAGTCTGTGTCTTTTTATTGGAGAATCAAGTCTATTGATGTTGATAGATAATAGTGACCAATGAATGCTAGTTCATTAGTTGGTGGTGGGATAATGTGTTTGTGTGCTTGTTTTCTTTTAATTTTTTCTTGTAATGTTATCTATATCCTGTGTTTTCTTGGGTTTAGTAGATTTTGTTAGATTGGAGTTTTCCTTCTAGCATCTTCTCTAGGGCTGGGTTGCTGTGTTGATATTGTTTAGGTTTAGTTTTGTCATGGAATATTTTGTTTTCTCCATCTATGTTGATTGACAGTTTTGCGTGGTAGAGTAGTCTGTGTTGGCATCTTAAAGTCTTCATGACATCCGCCCAGGCCCTTTTGGCTTTTATGGTTTCTGTTGAGAAGTCTGGTGTGATTCTGGTAGGTCTACCTTTCTATGTTACTTCACTTTTTTCCTTGCTGCTTTTAATATTTTTTCTTTGTTGTGTAGATTTAGTGTTTTGACTATTATGTGCTATGAGGAGTTTCTTTTTTGGTCTAGTCTATTTGGTGTTCTGTAGTCCTCTTGTATGTTTAAGGACATCTCTTTAAGTTGGGAAAATTTTCTTCTATCATATTCTTGAAAGTATTTTCTGGACCTTGGATCCTGGAATCTTCTATTTCATCTATTTCTAATATTGTTAGGTTTTGTCATTTCATGATGTCCTTGATTTCTTGGATGTTTTGTGTCAGGACCTTTTCTGATTTTATGTCTTTTTTGAGAGAAGTATTGATTCATCAATTGTGTCTTCAGGGCCTGAGATTATTTTCTTCATATCTTGAATTATGTTGGTGATGCTTACCTCTGTTTTTTCTGATCTCTTCTCTAGGTTTTCCATTTTCAGCAGTTTCTCAGTGTGTGTTTTCTTTATTGATTCTAATTCTATTTTCATGTCTTCCACCATTATTTTTTCTGTATTTGGATTCGTTTCTGTCCATGATGGCCTCTATATTTTTTTAGTTTGTTTTCTGTTTATGTGCTTCTAATAACTGGGTAAGCATAGATTTAAGATAATTTTCCTGTGCTTTTGATGATCTAAAATATCCACTGATATTTGGGATTTCTCGTGATGTCCTGATTTTTGTTTGTTGTGTTCTTACACATGCCTTTAGATATCTGATTAACTGTAGCTTTAGCTGTTTGTTACTATAGCCTCTACTGAAGACTGTGTCTGTTTTTCTCTAGAGTCTGCAATATTCTTTAGGCAGATGAGAGAGGTCCACCAGTTTAAAAATGGAATTTGATGTTTCAGATGCAGCTACGGAAGGAAGGAAGGTCTTAGGTGCATGTGCACAAGTGCAGGAGCACGCAATGGAAGTGTGCCTTGAAGGACCGGGTGAAAGGGAGTGTAGATTCCTGGAAGGGTGGAGAGTAAGCAAAGGTGGGGGTGCTGGCGAGGTTCGCAGGCACAGTGTGTTTGTGCAGGCCCCCCGAATGGCTCAGTGGCCCACAGGCCTGTTCTTCTGTCCTTCAGGCACTCATCTCTGTCTGGGCTACACCATCTTGGCTCCAGGAATTGTTTGCCAACTCCACTGGGAGACGCACAGAACAGGGGATTCAACGTTGAGAAAGCTGTCCCAGTGATCTCAGTGTTGTCCACAGTGGGGTCATGAGTGGGAGGGATCCAATGTCTTACTGCTAGCACAGGGGATCCCAGGGCTCTGCATGCACTCACTCAGAGGCACACTCTCTTGCAGGCATGTGCAGAAAGCCCAGGGGGCCCACAGTTGGTTCTCTACTCTCAGGTTTGGGCCTGCAGTGTTTAGACTGTTTGTCAGCCAGAGCAGGGAGCCAGTACCTGGGGCAGCTGCTGCAACTGCAGCCTCTGCTACCACCAGGGCACAGGCAAGTGCAGGGGGTGGGCAGTTCCCCACTCTGAAGACATCCATGGAGGGCCTGGATCCAATCTGTCCCAGCTCATGGGTTGTCCCCTCTAGCCCAGAAAATATCAAGGTTGACATTCTGGCTGCAGCTGCCCAACCACTCGCCAGTTTCGGAGCTTTGGATCCTCTGCCCTCTGATACAGTGTACACTGGTTGCTGCCATTTTGGAGCCACATCCCCTTTTTTCCTTTCCTTTTCTTTTTTTTTTTTTTTTGACTTTTTGAAAATTTATTTATATTTTTATAAATGACAGTTTATTCACTTTGTGTCCCAGTTGTAGCTCCCTCCCGCATGCCCTCCCAATCCCACCCTCCTTCCATCATCTCCTCCTATGCCCCTCCTCAAGTCCACTGATAGAGGAGATCCTCCTCCCCTTCTATCTGACCCTAGCCTGTCAAGTCTCATCAGGACTGGCTGTATTGTTTTCCTCTGTGGCCTAGCAAGTCTGCTCCCCCATTAGGGGGAGGAGGAGGTGATCAAAGAGCCAGCCACTGAGTTCATGCCAGAGACAATTTCTGTTCCCATTACTAGGGAAACTTTTTGGAGACTGAGGTGCTGTGGGCTACATCTGTGCAGGGGTTCTAGGGTTTCTAGGTTATCTCTATGAATGGTACTTGGTTGGAGTATCAGTCTCAGAAAAGACCCCTGGACCCAGAAATTTTTGATCTGTTGCTCTCCTTTTGGAGCTCCTGTCCCCTCCAGGTCTTCGTATCTCTCCCTTCTTTCATAAGATTCCCTGCACTCTGCCCAAAGTTTGGCTATGAGTCTCAACATCTGCTTCCATACTTTCCTTGGTAAAGTCTTTCAACGGCCTTCTGTGGTGGGCTCCTGTTCTATTGCCTGTTTTCTCCTTCTCCCAATGCCCATCCCCTTTGCCTTTCTGCATGAGGATTGATCATCTTACACAGGGACCTTCTTATTGCTTAGCTTCTTTGGGTGTACAGATTTTAGTATGTTTATCCTATATTATATGTCTAATATCCACATATATGTGAGTACATATCATGTGTGTCTTTCTGCTTCTGGGATACCTCACTCAGGATGATCTTTTCTAGATCCCACCATTTGACTGCAAATTTCATGATTTCTTTGTTTTTAATTGCTGAATAGTATTCCATTGTGTAAATGTACCACAATTTTTTTATTCATTCCTCAATTGAGGCACATCTGGGTTATTTCTAGATTCTGGCTATTCCAAATAAAGCTGCTATGTAAATGATTGAGCAAATGTCTTTGGTGTATACTTGAGCATGTTTTGGATATATGCCTAGGAGAGCTGTAGCAGGATTTTAAGGAAACAGTATTACTATTTGTCCAAGAAAGCTCCAGATTATTTTCCAAAGTGGTTGTATAAGTTTACATTTCCACCAGCAATGGAGGGAGGGTCCCCTTTCTCCATTTCCTCTCCAGCATGTGTTTTTACTTGAGTTTTTGATCTTAGCCATTCTGATGGGTGTAAGATGAAATCTCAGGGTCATTTTGAATTGCATTTCCCTGATGACTAGGGATGTTGAGCATTTTCTAAGTATTTCTCTGCCATTCGATATTTCTCTATTTAAAATTCTCTATTTAGCAGGATCTTTTTTTTTTCTTGAATAGATTGAAAAGAACTGAAGAGGAAAAAAAAGAAAAAGAAAAGAACTGAGGAATTTTATGATGATGATGATGACTTAAAGATAGTTGGAATGTGCCTCTCAGGTTGACAATGTTGTGGGATAATCGATCCTTTAAGTGGTGAGGCTTAGTGAGTGGTCACAAGACAGGCTCTTTGCTGTGGTTGCTTGTCTCACCATGTGTTCTCTCCCTTTCATGTGTCCTCTTTCAATCATAGTGCCTTCCACCATGAGATACAACTAAGAGAGCCTTCACCTGAGTTAGTATTTTTCTGTTTGAAATTTCAGTTTCCCATCTCCAAAATGATCCTGTACAACAACAGATCATCTGGAGGTATCTCCATCCCTGATCTCAAGCTGTACTACAGGGCAACAGTAATAAAAACTGCATGGTATTGGCATAGAAACAGAAAGGAGGATCAATGGAACCGCATAGAAGACCCAGAAATAAATCCACACACCTATGAATATTCAACCAAGGACCATGTATGGATATAACCTAGAACCTCCACTCAGATGTAGCCTGTAGTAGCTCAGTAACCAATTGGTTTCCCAAAGTGAGGGGAACAAGGACTATTTCTAACAGGAACTCAATGACTAGCTCTTTGGTCTCCCCACCCCCGAAGGGAGGAGAAGTCCTGTTAGGCCACAGAGGAGGGCTTTGCAGTCAGTCCTGAAGATACCTGATAAAACAGGATCAGATGAATGGGGAGGAGGTCTCCCCTATCAGTGGACTTGGAAAGGGGCACGGTGGAGATGAGGGAGGGAGGGAGTGACTGGGAGGGAATGAGGGATTGGGACACGGCTGGGATACAGAGTTAATAAAATGTAACTGATAAAAAAAATAATAATAAAATAAAAAAAAAGAAATTTCAGTTTCCCCAAATGTGAGCTATGTAAACCTACCTTATTTATAAGTTCCTTGCCTTGCATATGAAGAAGGTTTGACTACAACAGTGATGATTTATTTACTGTGCATGTTAACAAAATCACTCACATCATGATGTGGAGTATACACTGTTACAGGAAAGGGTATACATAAAGAAATTATTTTGGATATTATACATTAAATATACATGAAAGTTTTTATGGCTCTATCCAGAGTGGTATGCATAGGAAATAGCACCAGTTTTCGAATGTGAGTATATTTTGAAAAAGTCAGATCCAGCAGGTTTCATTGAGGACTTGGGTAAGATGTATATGCATTACTGTACTTGATACATTCAGCAGTCAGATTGGAGATAAGGAGAGGTGGGTTATTCATAATGTATAAAGTTCATGGAGTTTCATGATATACACACTCCCATCATAGCTAACTTCAATCTACCATTGTAACACCACTGAACACACAGTTGGAAAGATGAGCACAATTAACTCTCATGTGTCAGTATGAACTAGCTCTAGGACGCCAGGAAAAGAATGGTAAACTATGGTGTCAAGGTGTTCCCTCTTGGTACTTGGAGAGATGGTATAATTATTAAATAAACTTTGAAACACTGTGAATAGATTGAATTTAGATGAGATTTAATCCCAGAATCTCATTTTGGACAGTCTCAGAGCCATCCATTTGGAATTATACACTAGGGAGCATGGTATTTGCTTTTAAAGTTCAGATGAGGCATGCTGCATAGAAACACGAATAGGAAAATTAAAAACCTATAAATAATTTTTAAATCTGTAACACTAAATAAAAGTAGGAAAGAAGTGAAAGCAAGCAACACAGTCTATGTGCTGGGTGCTCTAAGGTTTGGATGTCTCTAAGTTGAAGAACAGCGAATATGAGAGTCAGAGAAAGACCAGTCAGGACTTAAGAGCAAAGCTAGGTGAAATCAAATAAAGGAAGTGTTTTAGGTAGAAATATTGTTCAATTTTTTTCAAATGCTACTGCTATATCAGGAGAGATGATTGAAGATCAGCTGACACGAAAACTCACTGAGATTAGAGGTTGGAACAGTTTTAAACTACTGCTTGGAAAGCTAATGACTCTCTTATATGAACGTCTTGATGGAGTCTACTTTGTGGGAGTTATTGATTTTTTTTCATTTGTGGTTATATTCAATACTATCATTAAACCTGGACATCTGATACCCTGCAGTAGGCTTCCAGCCCAGAGACCCAGTGCTTTTGAATTCTCTCTCTCACACACTCTCTCTTCCCCTCCCTTCCTCCATCTCTGCCTCCCCTGTCTCTGTCTCTCTCAATCTGTGTGTGTGTGTGTGTGTGTGTGTGTGTGTGTGTGTGTGGTGGGGGTGTCTCTTCCTGTGTCCATGGCAAGCACTTTACTATCTGAGCCATTTTACTTCCAACCTTATAAACTTTCTAAAATGCCCCCAGGTAGGTAGTATTCTGGTAATGCCAACTCTGCGGCGGATTAAGAACCAGATATTTTTTCTGTTCTTCTTACTCTACTGGAGTATCTTTGTAGCAATTACAGAATGAAGGATTCAAGGAAAAAGATGTTTGAAATATTAATTGTTCTACAAGTATACATTTCTGAAATAGGAGTGTGTTATATCCAGAAAATAAATTATCATTAATATTTAACTAAATACTCTGGCAGCATTTGCATGTATGGACATCATTGCCGAAGCTTGATAACAATCTTAGAGGGAACCGTTGGAAGTAATTTTTCAATGACAGCACAATGAAGGTACAGGAACATGAGTAATGTCATAACCACCATTAGGTAAATAGTCTTAGGAATCTATAGTTAATAAGCTCAGAAACATTTTAATAAAATTGATGAATAGCCATTGAATTTTGAGAAAATAATGTTTATTAATGTTTTCTAGTTAGAGGTACAAAGTTATCCAGGAATGACACATTTGATTGTAAAGAATATGAAAATATGATTGTTATACTTACCTTGAAATAGATGGTACAAGATACTACAAAAAACCTTTCATGTTTTGTTTAGGCAACAAATCATAATTTCTAGACATCAGTCTCTAGTGATGTTATTGAGGAACTGCCACCTTCGTCTTTGAGATGAGGCCTCACTGGCCTGGAGCTGGCTAGTTAAGCTGGGCTATGTGTCCAGCAAGCTACTGGGATCCATCTGTCTCTACCTCCTTGACATGAGGCTGTGTTTTGTTGTTGTGGTGGTGGTGAGTTCTGCAGATTTAACTAAATTCTTCATGCTTCTGTTGGTAGTGTTTTACCAACTGAACTTCCAACCCTTAGTCATATATTTCTTAAAAAAACTATTTATATATTTAGATTATATAAATAATCTATTTAGAACCCTGGGGGGGAACATTTGCTCAGAGTCCTCTATATGCTAATGAAGACCCTAACTCTGTTTGTGACCCTGCATTTGCTCTTCCAACCCCATTCCTTGAGACCATATTGAAATTTTCAGTCCTTATATCTGCCAATGCCAAATAAGCTTAAAAAACACTGACTTTAACTGTCTTAAATTGGAAAATGCTATGACTCATAGCATAAATTTTACAGTTTCATATCTAGTCAGTTCTCTTGCATATTGTAAGCTAGTAGCAGCTACCCCATCTACTTACTTCCTCATCTTTATTTCATTTATTAAGGCAGCCCTAATTATTGAAAGGCTTTTTTTTTTTTTTTTTTTTTTTTACCATTAAGTTCTATTTTTATCAGACCTTTCAAAATCAAAGCATCTTTACAAGATGCTATGTGTGTTAACAATTAACACAAATTCTCTTTTGGAAATGAGTAGATAGATTGATAGACTACAATATATAGTAATTTCTATAGGTTCTATAAAATGAAAGCATCTATCACGGTCTAACAATACTAACTAAATGTAACTATAGGTTAAATGTTAAACTTATTCATTTGATAAACTATTATGCAACATTTTTTAAAATGGGAGTTGTGTTATGAGACTTCTGAAGATAGATCACAACATGTTATACAGATCTCACCCACTTACTAGTAGGGGACATCTATACTTGGAAATTCAGTTATCACATTTTGGGAAAGTCCAGGCCACCAGAAAAAGTCACACGCAATGTTTCTGTTAACAGCCTAAACTGGAGTCTCAGCCAACAATCAGCATGGATCAGGACCCATGTGAATGAGAAAGCCATCAGATGATTCCAGCCTCCAGCCATTGAAGTGCCCCAGTTAGTGCTGAGAGGAACAGAGTCCAGCTGTCCCTGACAAGTCCTGCCAAAAATACAGACTGTTAAACAAAATTAATCTTCTTGGTTTCAAGTCACTAAATTTGGGGGTGACTTGCTATGAAGCATTAGATTAACTGAAGACTATATAAAAACAAGGAAAATAGAGCTAAGGGTATCAAAAATACAAAGCTTAGAATTGACATGTAATAATTTTATCTAACTGATTTCATGCATTCTTCAGAGACAAAAAGAAAATATCCCAATGCTTATGGAGTTTGCATAAATGTGACAATATCTTCAGATAGTTTTTCTTATTAGTTTCCTAAACTTTCACATACATTCGTGGAGAAGAAAAGCGGTTGTTATCTTTAAATGATTTTTTTTTTTTTTTTTTTTTACTTTCTGATAATATTTATGAAATCATTAAACCAGTGGATCTTCTTGCTATGGGCTGACTCAGTCTCTCATTATGTACCAAAACATTCCCAGATGCTCTTATTGTTGATCAGCCAAGCAGACATTGAATGAAAGACAGACATGATTGAAATGTATTCATTTATCATAAATTAAAGATCTTAATTGGAAACAGACACCCAATGCAGACATCTCCTATTTGCTGTTGGTAATGTTAACATTAAAAATGTCAGTATGGTAAACTCATTAATTACATTTTCTGGGATCTGATAAACCATTAACTTACATCTGAAAGGGCTCAGTCAACTCATATTCTGACTATAAGACAAGAGGGGGCTAATCACATTGACAGATGACCCTGGGAATTTTTAAAGAATAGAATGATATGCAAGCAAGATATATTTTCACATGCTCATTTACCTTATTTAAATCATTAGGGGTTCTCTTTCAAGACTATCCAAATTTGGAACAAGGAACAAATTCAGAAATCACTTCAATAAGACTCCAAGGCTCTTTACTATAAAACTCATGAATCTCCATGCCCTCGCTGTGAAAACAAAACTAGCTTCAGTAATAATTAAGCCTGGATGTTGATCTTTTCTTTGAAATCCTGTTAGAACTTTAAATAGGTTCTACACAAAGCATGGCCCCTTGACATTGGTACAATCTATGTCATAAGCTCATTAGAAATGCAGAATTTCCTTTCCATTCTCCAAAGAGAATGAGAATTAGGATTTTTACAATGAGGCCAAGGTATTCACTCATTTACAGTTTCAATGGGTGATGCTAATGTTCACTGATGTTTGGGAAATACTGGCATAGCTTACCTCCATTGTCATCCCCCCCAATTTTGTACCTGAAGATACCACCAAGAGATGTGCTTCCATGTTTTGATAGCTTTATCCTTCTTCACTTGTCCATAAAAGATAAAGTGATATCCTTGGGTATAGCCAAACAGTAATGATAAACAGAGTGTAGTTTGTTAAAAGATACAGTTCTGTAATGGGTTGAATATGCTTTTGCTTTTCTCTCCCCCTTTCTTCTTGTTCCTTTATGCTCATATTGCTTCTATCTTATCTTCCAGATTTATTCCTTCTGTTATCAGTTCTCTAATGACTCCTAGGTTTTTCTCTAGGTCTCTGTCATGCAAGGAAACACTCAATTCTGTCTAAATCCTGACAAAATAAACTTTTAAATTCTTATATTAATGCCCTGCTAACTTCCTAGTAGTAGCTGATTTTAAATAAAACCGGCTGAACATTCCAAAAAGTTTTATGTTCAATATATTTTATTGGGGATTAGCTTTTATTCAATTAAATGTGCCAGTTCTAATATTGAGTTCAATGAAAGTGGACATCATGTAACCCATATTATTTTTATTTATTTATTTATTTATTTATTTATTTATTTATTTATTTTATCAGTTACATTTTATTAACTCTGTATCCCAGCCGTGTCCCGATCCGTAACCCATATTATACTTAAGATATTATATCAGAGTTTTCTCTCACGCCTCTTTACAATTATTCTTCCTCAGGGCTCTAGGCAAAACTTATGTGTTTCTATTATAGATTAGATAGATCCTCCTTTTCTAGAATTTTGTGTGAATAGGAAAACAGCATATAGCCTTTGATATCTAAATTATTTCACTTAAAACAATGTTTTTGGCATTCATTCTTGATGTATTATTTCATTCTGTGGTAGTTTATTGCATGTGTAGACCTTGATTTATGTAGTCATTTGGTGATGGATATTTGGGTCACTTAAAGCTTTTTTTTTTTGCCATCATGAGAACATTCTCATATTCATAGTGTCTGGTATTTTCTAGTATGAATTAAAGTATACTAAGGCTGACATCTGAAATATACCCTATATTTTCCAGTGGTGAATGCTACAAAAATGATGAGAGGAGTGGGCCATGCAAGTTTAAAGATAGGAATTGAAGGGATGAATTTGGTGCATGCAGAGATCCATGTGTTTTCATGACAACCAACTCCTTTTTTGTACACTGAAGTACACAAATATACATAGCTTCCTCAGCATCCCCGATTTACTAAGACAGAGCAGAGGAGAGTTCTTATACTTTATCTTCCCAGTGCATTGCATCTACGTTTGCATAATGTGATGTTCAAATATTAATGCAGCTCCAGTGACAAATATACATGAGTTCAAATGAAATGCCAAAGGTTACTAATGACTGTTAACAAACCTTGCTTAAGTGGGCCTGTTCATTTGTTTTTTTAAAAAAAAATCACCTCCTCCTTCTTGCGCTATTCAATTGTTTATTTTGTGAATGTACACAGTTAGCCTGCAAGGTATCCTTTTTATTTGTCAAACCTGAGTCATAAAGATGTCATTTGGCAAAGGCTTAGAGAACATTAGTTAAATATTACTGTATTAAAATTGTAGGCTTAAATGTTTAAAAGTTGAAATTGTATACTCCCAGACAATACTGTGTGAGCTTTGGAAAGAAAGTCTGTAACATTTTTAGGGTTTTTTTGTTTGTTTGTTTGTTTTTGGTTTTATTTTTTATAAGAGACATCAGAGATTAAGGGAAATGAAGGTCTTAGGAAAACTTTATAAAACTCAAGAATTTGGGAATCTATGGAGTGATCAATCAGAATTCATTACTAGACTTATATTTCTTTATTGATCTACCCTTAGGAGGATGTCTCAGTTTGTGATCCTTCCAGAAAACAAAACAAAACAAAACAAAACAAAAACCTTTGTATCAATTGTTCGTGGTCAGGAGGTGTGAAAGAACAATGAGAAGCCATAGTAGGAGAGTGGAAGTTGAAACAGAAGAAGGAGGGCAGTACACGCATCGTGCTTGCGTCGTGCATGCATCGTACTTTACCAAATATTTTGTAATTAGAGAACTCTGGGGTTCACTTCCCCTGAGGCACTCCTTGAGCCAATGGAGAATAATCCTCAGAGCTGCCCACTCTCTGCTTATTCCATAGGACAAAGAATCTGGGTCCTTTCCTGGTTCTTGTTTGTCACTGACCAGGTCTTGACACTCATAGAAAAGTATGTACTAAACGCTGGTAGACTAAACACTAATCACATTGGTTATAGAGCTCATTTGCTGTTGTATAAATTCTTTTCCGCTTCAAAATGAGTAATGTAGAAGAGTCACCCTCTAAGTGTTTTTATCCATATTCCCAAGTGTCATCTGCCAGTCATGCTGTATTGATCTTGTGAAATAGGTATATAATTATTTTCCGTTTTGAGAATTACATAATTCAAAATGATTCCCTTTAAGACCATAATACAAAAACAAACACCACAAGAGTAACTGAACATTTCTTTTGTTTCTGCCTTGAAGAAACAATATGTATTCTAAATTACTTCCTTTGTGACTAATCAGCTATTTTGAATTCTGTTTGTAAACAAAGGAATAAATCACTATTCTTTAGAACAAAGGTCTTGCTTAAGCTCTTGAATCTACATCAGGAAAATAACTTTAAAGTAAACATTCTTGCAATTTTAAGTAAAAGTGCCATAAATATATTAGGATGATAATTATTACATAACTGCATATAGTTTAACTTAAAGCTTTTAAGTCAACATAAAGAGACAACTTTTATCTTCAACCTATTCTATTTTTAACACTGATTGTTTGAACTATGTAAGGAAAGGATTTATGAAAGAAGTATTTGTGAGAGTGAATGAGGCTGTGAGATCAGCAATTCGTAAGAAGTGAAAAATTCTCAGCCTACTTCATATTTAGGAAAGTTAGATATCTGGGTAAAAACAAAACCATAAACAATAGCACAAATGCCCTGCAATTTGATGTTTTCCTTTTCCTCACCCTTAATGCAAGATGTCATGGAGTCAGAATGACTGCTGGAATTTCCAGCAAAGACCCTTTGCTGCAGTTGTTTTACTGTAGTTCATGATCCCTCTCTATCTTTCTTTCTTTCTCTCTGTTTCTTCTCTTTTTCTTTCTCTCTCTGTGTTTTTTAATGATACTATTAAGGTCTCTATGAACAGTTTTCCCTTTCAGTTATTTTTAGTTTGATTTCTCCCTAAAATTATTTATTTTTCCATCAATGTTCCCAACAGGTTTGTAAATCCTTATGTCTCAATACCATCAAAGAACAAATACAGAACTACTCAAATACTTGTGAAGCCATGTCACTCAATTTAAGACACAAACAATAAAATAACAGTAAAATGTCACAATCTAAATTTATTTTTAAAATTTTAAATACTTATTATTTTTGTGTACAGATGTTTTGCCTGCATGTTTGTTTGTGCACCACTTGCATGCAGATTCCTCTAGGACTGGATTTTTAGAGTGTTGTGAACCATCATGTGGGTGCTCGGAATTGAACTCCAGTCCTTTCGAAGAGTAGTCATTGTTCTCCAGCCTCCACAATATCGATTTAAATTTTATTAATGTTTTGTTATAAAAGCATCACAAAGACTGATAGACAGAAATGCATCAAATTGTAAAACTTCTGTATAGCAGAGGAAATATTCAGCAAAGTAAAGCTGTCAGGAGAAAATCTTGCCAGCTTTTCATTGGACATGGAATTAATGTCCAGACTATATAACAATATAAAGAATTAAATACTAAATGAACAAAAACTCCTACCAATAATTGGGGAAATAAAATGAACATACAGTTGTCAAAAGCTAAAAGAGAAATGGCCAATAAATACATGAAAAGAGTTTTAACATATTTGGCAGTTACTGAAATTTAATTCAAATATACATTGAAATTCTATGCCAGCCTCCCAGCCTAAAAAGCTATCATGAAGAAGACAATAACAAACTCTGTCAAGGCTAAGGAGGAACCTTTATGCACTGTTGGTGAGAATATAAATTTGTCTAATAACTATGAAAATCAGATCATCATGGAGGTTCTAATAAAAGTAAAAGTAGGACTGGAGAAATAGCACAGTATGTGAAAAAGCTTACTTCTCCCAGAGACCCCCAGTAGCCACTTTCAGGCATCTCACAACTGCCTGTAACTTCAGGTCTGATGTCTTTTTCCTCCACAGGCACTGCCCTCACATGCACATATCCACACACAGATGCACATACATGGTTCAAAATAAAAATATTTAAACCCAAGAACTAGATTATCTAAACAGCTTTCTAAGTATATGCATACATGTGTTCAGTATTGGATATAGTATCATATTATCTGTGACACTCAGTAACATGGCTGTTTCATGAGATGAGGATTTTCTTTGCTCATAAATCCAAATTTACAAAACCATCATATAGTACTTTCTTATGTAAATCATAACTATACTGTGAGTAGGCTGCACTCATTCCCTTAGATCCCTGTAACTTCCTATATATTTTGCGTCCAATGGCTTGACCCTGTATTCTTTAGGAGGACATCGATTGAGATACTGGAATTACTTCACCAATGGAACGGAGAGCTAGAAATACCCAGGTTTTTCCATATTCTTCGATTTCTCCATAGTAAAGAACTGATTGATAAACAGAAAGAGCTGAAAGCCTGGCCACCTTTGCCTCAAGGTGGGACAAACTCTGAGATGTAAAGGTCTCTGTGTGATCATGCAGAGACTGAGCTTCACTTGAACAATTCCTCTGCTTGACTGCCTCAGGTTTCTATCCTTCTCTTTCTACTTTTTTTTTTTTTCTAGAAAGGCTTCTTTAGTAAATCATTTGCATACAGATCTTTGGCCTAAGCTTTCGTTCTCAAGTAGTACTATCTCTAGAAATAAAAGACAAGCCATGAAACATGAGCCATATATGTGATTTAAACCCTTCTGTTGGTCACAACAAACGGTAGAAGAAAGTCCGCAGGAGTGGCTCACTGCATAAAATTCTTGTGCAGTATGAAGACCTGAGTTCAGATCCCTAGCACCCGTGTAAAAAGCAGGGCTGAGAAATCTATTCCTGTAACCCCAGTGTTGGGAGGTAGACACGGAAGGACCCCAAGGGATGACTGGCCAAGCAGTATAGTCACGTCAGCAAGCTCCAACCAACTTCAGGGAGAAAATCTGTCTTGAAACGTAAGTTGGAGAGTGACAGAAGAAGAGATACAGTATCGTCCTCTGGACTCCTCAAATACACTCAAAGGCACCTGCACCTACATGCCGAGAAACACATACATGTTCACACACACACACACACACACACACACACACCTGTAAAGCTAAAAGACATCAACACACTTTCTTTATGATATCTTCAAAATGAGATATGTATGGCCACATAAGGATGGAGAAAATAGGATATAGAGCCATAGTTCATTGTTTGCTAGCTATAAGTGGTCAGTGGCCACTATTGTATGCAGCATAGATTTGGAGGATTCAACTTAGAAATAAGTTATCATATTTAATCTAACTAGTATCTTATTGATTTGCTGAATATTTGGGTCTTGTTATGCTTATAGGCAAAACCCTCAAGACTGTTTGCATATATCAAATTGCCATTTAGGGCAATTATCAGTTTTTCTTTACTCTTGGAACAATGAATGTCTTAGTTACTGTTTCATTACTGAGATGAGACACCATTACCTGGCAACTTGTAAAAGGGGGCTTGATTACAGGTTCAGAAGGGGAGTTTACAAACATCAAGGCTAGAAGCATGGCAACAGGCAGACAGGCATGGTGTTGGGGCAGTAGCTGAGAGCTTAAAATCCTGATCTGCAGGAAGAAGGCAGAGAAACAGAGAGAAGGAGAGGAAAAAAAGAAAGAAAGAAAGAAAGAAAGAAAGAAAGAAAGGAAGGAAGGAAGGAAGGAAGGAAGGAAGGAAGTAAAGAAAGAGAGAGAATGCAGAGAGACACACAGACAGAGACAAAGGAAAACAGAGACAAGGAAAGACAGAGACAGAGACAGAGACACAGAGACAGACTGGCCATAGAATAGGGTTTTGAAACTTCAAAGCCCACCAGCAGTGACAAATCTCCTTCAGCAAGGCAACACCTCGTAATCCTTCCTAACAGTTTCAGCAACTTTGGGTTCCATTCCCATTCAAATCTGATAATGAAAGTTTAAACTTTAAATATCTGCTTCACCTTAAGCAAACACAGAATCAGGTTTCCCTTTCTTTTCTCCTTCTCATTAACCTTGAAGGTAGTAGATTAACAGGAACTTCCTACCTCTGTTCTTATCTGAGGTACAAAAGAGTCCTGCACATACATAAATATTTAATATTATAGCACATAAGATCTAATTCTACATTGTACCCTCATCCTCTATTAAATTACATTAGAGAATAATCTAAAAATAGTCTGCAGGAGATTTTCATTGATCCTCCAACCTAGCATACCTGTAAATGTCTGATTGTCAAAGCGAACATTAAGGAACCTAGAGGCAGTTGCAATTTAACAAAAAATTGAAGCCATAGTAAAAAAAAAAAATCTATTGTGAAATACATTACAAACACACCAATTTCATGGCCTATTTGCCAATATTACCTGTTTGGGAAGGAAAGTCATCTCAATGTCCGTATAGATAATGATGTTGAAATAAGGAAGATAGCCAAATGAACTTAAAAACCTTCTCCTGGGTTCTAGGCTGTTTATGAATCATTTTGTAGTAAAAGTGAAATCGTTTATCATGACTCAGAATTGATAGTTTCTGAGGCCCAGTGATGAGTAAAAACATCCTATTCCTTATGTAAAGGATACCATTTACTACAGTCTCAAGGAAACTGCTGTGGGTATGTCTAAATATTTAAATCTTTAATTGGAAAAAAAAATCTAACCACTGGATCGGTACATCTTGTTCTTTGGGAACTATTTTGGAACTATATTTGTCATCTAGGACCACATGAGTGTAGTTTGTTTTGTTGTGGTTCTGTTTGGTTCGGTTTAGTAGCCTAACCTGGCCTAGAATTTACTAGGGATTAAATTGGATAAACTCCCAGAGAACCTCTTGGAGAATGGGCACCAACCACCACACCTAGCAATGAATATAGTAATTAAAACCAGATATTTCATTGATTCATGATGGAAAAGTTGATCAATCTACCTTTCTACAGTTAAAAGGCATGTAGGCTAAAGAGACTTATTTAATGTGATAGAATTGCAGATCACATGGCTTCAAATAAGGACTTTCATGCCATAGTAGTATATGTTCTTATTTTTTGTTGTTTTTTTTTTGAAATTAAATTTTTACTTTTTACATTAATTACAGTTTATTTACTTTGTATCCCAGCTGAAGTCCCCTCCCTCATTCCTTCCCAAACCCACCCTTTCTCCCTCATCCCCTCCCTGCCCCTTTCTAAGTACACTGATAGGGGAGGTCTTTCTCCCCTTCCATCTGACCCTAGCTTATCAGGTCTCATCAGGACCAGCTGCAATGTCCTCCTCTGTGGCCTGGCAAAGCTGTACCCCCCTCAGAGGAGGGGAGGTCAAAGAACCAGCCAATGAGTTCATGTCAGAGACAGTTCCTGTTCCCCTTACTAGGGTATCTACTTGGATACTGAGCTCCCATGGGCTCCATATGAGCAGGGGTTCTAGGTTATATCCAAACATGGTCCTTGGTTGGAGAATCAGTTCTCAGAAAAGACCCAGATATATTTGGTCCTTGTGGAGTTCCTGTCTTCTCCAGGTCTTTATAAGTTCCTCTTTTTTCATATGATTCCCTGCACTCTGCCCAAGGTTTGGTTATATGTCTCAGCATCTGCTTTGATGCACTTCTGGGTAGAGTCTTTCAGAGGCTCTCTATGGTAGGCTCCTGTCCTGTTTCTTGTTTTCTCCTACTTCCAATGCTTTTGTATACCTCTTGCACCTTGTGTTTGAAATATAGGGATCAGTGTTTTTCTCTATTAAAATGGGAATAAAGAGAACTCCTTAAGTTTCTAAAAATCCCTCCAAATGCTATAATTTTTCACCTAAGAAACTGGCTCTGTAGTTTAAGAAAAAAAAAATTGAAAGACCAAGCATTTATGGATTGTTTTAATGCAGCATAAACTAAATGCCCATTCAAAATATTTAACATAATAATATACACACCTCTAATCTATGGCATTATATGTGTGTCCGAATTTTATCATTACAACTAGCACTAGATTTTACTACAAAATATGTCTGTGTAATGAATAACTAGGTTCATGGCTCACTCATTTTTCCCTGAGAAGGAGGAATATTTAATTCTGTTCAAACCTGAGATTTCTTTTTGAGGATATATTTCATGAGGCAGCTCCCATGTGAAGATTTGTAACAGACAATCTTATGAAAAAATACAAACAATACTAGACATTTCAAAGGAAAAAAAATTCAATTTGGAGTTTTTTCCACGAAATTGACCAATATGTAAGGAAAGATACAAGAGAAAGTGAGCTAACTCGGAGGTTACTTACTGTATAATGCTAGAATTAGTGGAGGCTACAATAGGTGGTACTACCGGAGTCAGGAGTCAATAGGAAGCCCGTGGAAACTGTAAATAGGTTACCCATGATCAGGGAATCTGGCACCAGAGAGAGAGAAACTTCCTGAAAGGACCTGAAACCATGGAAAAAAAAAAAAAAAACATAGCTGCTGCCAAAGGCAATGACCAAACTAGAAAAAGAAAGAGAGCCATCCTCCCTCCTTTATAACACAAGCCTTCACCAGTACCCCCAGTTAGCTTCTCATGTAGGAAAGCAATTGGCAAGAAAGTCTGGAACATGTGTAGAGAGAAATGGGGGGAAAAGGTGGAGCCAAAGGTGAGTAGACAAATAGCGTATGTGCCAGCCTCTGGCATCTTGAATGGTTTTGCAAACCCCACAGTCATTTCCTGGAATGGTATCTGTGTGATTACATGGGGGCAGTATATAGAAAACTCAACTATAAACACCATTAGGTAAAAAAAAAACCATGTGGCTCCTGTGTTTTGAGACTAAACCACCCTTTATTTGTTTCATGTTTTAAAGGAATTAATATATAGAAAGAATAAAACAAACTGCATTGAAAAGCAGAAATGAATTTCAATTTCTAGAACACCCTTTTTTTTTTTGTTTGTAAAAGATTATTAGGCTTTCACAATCATTTCTCTACATATGGTACCTACACAATTATATTATGTAGCACCAGGTATACAAAAGCATTTTCGTACATTTCTTTCAGGTGAGAGCTTCCTATTTTGCTGATGATTTTCACCAAGAAATTTGTTTCCTGGTATATTGGTTTTCTCCAAGCATTATGGAGACTTGTTCCATGGGAATTCATGAAACTGAAAATATTCTGCCAGGCAAAGGACACCATCAGTTGGACAAAATAGAAAGGGATTTTTTTTTTTTTTACCAACTTCACATCTCATAGAGGACTAATATCTAAAACAGAAAGAACTTAAACTAGATATTAAGAAAATCCAAACAATACAATTAAAATGTACAAAATAAAAATGGGGTACAAATATAAACAAAATTTTCAATAGAGGAAACTCAAGTGGCTGAAAAACACTTAAAGAAATGATCAACATTCTTAGCAATCAGGGAAATACAAATTACTTTGAGATTCTATTGGCTGAGGTCAATAACACAAGTGACAGCTCATGCTGGCAAGGATGTGGAGCAAGGGAAACACTCCTTCATTGTCAATAAAAGTGAAAACTCCTGTAGTGACTATAGAAATCATTATGGCAATTTCTCAGAAAGTTGGGAATCAATCCACCTCAAGATTGAGCTATATCACTCATAGGCATGTTCTATCCTACCACAAGGACACTTGTTCAACCATGTTGCTTTATGCTTTATTCATAATAGACAGAAACTAGAAACAACCTAGGTTTTCCTCAAAAAAAGAATGGATAAAGAATAAGTGGTACATTTACACAATAGAAGATTATTCAGCTGTTTTATTTTTAATGACATGAAATTTGCAGCCAAATGGATGGAACTAGTGCAAAACAAAACAAAACAAAACAAAACAACAACAAAAACACCCCTGAATGAAGTCACCCAGACTCAGATGATTCTCTTCTATCTGGATATGATTCAGTAAGCAAATGATTACCAACTACATTCAGTAGAGCCAAAGAGGTTAGGTAGAGAAGAAGGGTCAATGGGCACATATTAGTCTCCACGGCAGAACAAGAGGGAATAAAATAGATTTATGAGTGGACTGGGAGAAGGTGGGGACAGGAGTGGGAGGATCAGATGTGGGTAGAGATGGGGTGGAGGGAGAGATTGTGAGGAGAAACAGCTGGAGTTGGGGGCAACTAGCGAGTGGTATGGGAATCTAGTACAGTAGAAACTTCCTGGAATGTTTGAAAGTGATCCTAATGAGGACTTCTACTAATGGGGGATACAGAACCTCAACTGGCCATCTCTTGCCACCAGGCAAGGCTTCCAGTAGTAGGGCTGGATTGTACAAAATTGAGTGATTGGCTAAGGCGTTCCATGGAAATTCCCCAACAGTCCCAGGATATTGCTAAGACAAAGGGTTGTTCTCTGCAAACTGACAGTGGGGTTCCATTGCTGAGAACAATACCTACACAACTTACTGAACAAAGAAATGGAACTGGTGCCTATAGAGGGCCTTCACTCCTATGTTTTATTCTTTGATCTATAATTTGCTCTGTCTTCAAAAGATGTTGTTGAAATGATGGTACAGAACTTGTGGGGGTAGCCAACCAATATCTAGTTTGACTTAAGGACCACACCACAAGAAAGAATACATATTTGACACTGCTTGGGCAACCAAGAACCAGAGACATAGATAGATCAGAAACCTAAGGTAAAACAAAAAAACTACAGGTCTAAAAGAAGTATCAATAAAATGACGGCTAATGATAGTCGTCTGCTATACTTGTAGATCAATGGCTTATCCAGTCATCATCAGAGATGCTTCCTGCAACAGCAGATGAGAACAGAGATGCAGAGACCCACAGCTAGACATTACAAAGAGAAAGATAGTGTGTGTGTTCAAGGGATATCTCCATGAAATTCTTCCCGTCAGATCTCAGGGAATCCCTCAGAAGAAGAGGAGGAAATATTCTAAATACAAGACGGGATGGAGGACACCAGGAGAACAAGGCCTTCTGAATCAGCTAAGCAAAGTACATGTTGGTTAACAAAAACTGAAGCAGCATGCATAGGGCTTACAAAAGTCAGCACAAGGGCCTCTGTATATATATTATATACGCAGATTATTGGTTGTGAGAAAGAGTGTCTCTCTGACACTTGTGAGTGATTTTGGGACTCTTTTTCTCATGTTGTGTTGGTATGTCCATCTTCAATATGATAGTTTTTGCTTAATATTACGAAGTCTTGTTTGGTTGTTATCTCTTGGAAGCTTGTTCTTTTTTCTGTTTTGTTTTGTTTTGTTTTTTTTCAATGCTGTTTATTCAGGAACATTGAACAATCCTCGGACCCCGGGGAAAGCCAGCCCACAGCTTAAATAGCCTCTGGGTAGCCAACCCAGGCGTGCCACGGGGGCAATGCAGATAGGTCCACATACATGGAAGCAAGCCAGATCCTCGGCCTTAGCCAAATGTGGAGTTGTTCGTGACAGAGAGCACTCACCATCGGGAAGGTGGAAGGCGGAAACCAGCTCCATCTTTAAGGCATAGCATTCCGAAGCTTGTTCTTTTTAAATGAAAGAAAAAAAGTGGATCTTGGGTGGAGAGATGGGGTAGTAGGGAGGAACTAAGATGGGGAGAACAATAATCAGAATGTATAATCAGAATCTATTTTCTTTTTTATTGGGCTCTTTAATACATTTTATTTTTTTAATTTTTAAAAATTTATTACAATTTATTCACTTTGTATCCCATCTGTAGCCTCTTCACTAATCCCCTACCAAAATGCCTTCCATCCCTCTTTTCCTCCCTTGCCCCTTCCCCAGTCCACTAATAGTAGACTAATAGTCCTCCCCTTCCATCTGACCCTACTCTCTCAGGTCTCATCAGGATTGGCTGCATTGTCTTCTGTGGCCTGGTAGAGCTACACTCCCCCCAGGTGATCAAAGAGCCAGCCACTGTGTTCATGTCAGAGATAGACACTGTTTCCCTTACTAGGGAGACTATTGGGAAGACTGAAATGCCATGGGCTATATCTGTGAAGGGGTTCTAGGTTATCTTGATAAATGGTCCTTGGTTGGAGTATCAGTCTCAGAAAAGCCCCTGAGCCCAGAATTTTTGGTTCTGTTGCTCTCCTTGTGGAGCTCCTGTCCCCTCCAGGTATTTCAATTTCCCCCTTCTGTCTTAAGAATCCCTGCACTCTGCCTAAAGTTTGGTTATGAGTCACAGCATCTGCTTTAATAACGTGCTGGACAGAGTCTTTCAGAGTCTCTCTGTGGTAAGCTCCTGTCTTGCTCCTTGTTTTCACCCTCTTCCAACATCTATCCTGTTTGCCTTTCTAGATGCAGATTCATCATCTTACCCAGAATCCTCCTTGTTTAGCTTTTTTAGGTACACAGATTCACAGATTTTAGTATGAATATCTTATATGTTTAATATCCCCTTATAAGAAAGAATATACCATGTGTGTCTTTCTGCTTCTGGGATACCTCAATCAGGATGATCTTTTCTAATTCCTGCCATTTGCCTTCAAATCTCATGATTTCCTTGTTTTTAATTGCTGAGTAGTAGTCCATTGTGTAAATGTACCACAATTTTTGCATCCATTCCTCAGTTGAGGGACATTAGGGTTGTTTCCAGTTTCTGGCTATTACGAATAAAGCTGCCATGAAGATGGATGAACAAATGTCCTTGTTGTTTATTTGAGTATCTTTTGGATATATGGCCAGTAGCAGTATAGCTGGATCCTGAGGTAGCACTATTCCTAATTTTCTGAGAAAGCGCCAGATTGATTTCCAAAGTGGTTGTACAAGTTTATATTCCCACCAGCAATGGAGAAGGGTTCCCAATTCTCCACATCCTCTCCAGCATGTGTTGTCACCTAAGTTTTTGATCTTAGCCATTCTGATGGGTGTTAGGTGAAATCTCAGGGTCGTTTTGATTTCCATTTCCCTGATAGTAAGGAGGTTGAACATTTCTTTAAGTGTTTCTCTGCCATTCGATGTTCCTCTGTTGAGAATTCTCTGTTTAGCTCTGTATCCCATTTTTTTTTTAAATTGGATTACTGTATTTGTTGTTTAACTTCTTGAGTTCTTTATATTTTCTGGATTTTAGCCTTCTGTCACATATAGGGTTGGTAAAAATCTTTTCCCAATCCGTAGGCTGTTGTTTTGTTCTGACCACAGTGTCCTTTGCTTTACAGAAGTTTTTCAGCTTCATGAGGTCACATTTATTGATTGTTGATCTTAGATCCTGTGCTGTTGGTGTTCTGTTCAGGAAGTTGTCTTCTGTGCCAATGAGTTCAATTCTTTACAGACATTGAAAGAAAAATTCTCAACTACATATGGAATAATAAGAAGCCCAGAATCACTAAAACAATCCTCTCCATTAAAATATCTTGTGGAGATACCTTCCATCTCTGATCTTTCAGCTGTACTATAGAGCAACAGTAATAAAAACTGCATGGTATTGGCATAGAAACAGGCTAGTGAATCAAGGCAATTGAATAGAAGACCCAGAAATAAACCCACACACTTATGGAAACCTGATTTTTTACAAAGATACCAAAACTATACAAGGGAAAAAAATAATATCTTCAACAAATGGTGCTGGTCTAACCTGATATAAATCGATCCATACTTATCACCCTGTACAAAGTAAGATTCAAATGGATCAAAGGCCTCAACATAAAACCATACACATTAAACCTGTTAGAAGAAAAAGTGGGGAAGAGCCTTGAAAATAATCTATTTTCAATAATAGGAAGAAAAAAAAAAAGAAATGTGGCCCAGAAAAAGAATTGTACACTTTCTGGGAAATACCAGCTTTTAAAAAACTGCCTGAAAGATAATCAGGAACTAATGGAGAAAGCTGTTTTAGACAAAAAGTGTGTTTCAAATGAATTTAACAACACATCCGAAAGTTATATCATGTAAAAGGCATGGTAACTAAAGTTCTAAGGAGAGTATCTAAGATGTTATAAGGTTAAGAGAAGGAGTTAGGAAATGATCAAACGTACAAGGTGTTGCAGGCTATGCAAAGGGGTTTCTTTTTTATTCGAATAATACCATAATCTAAAATATATTTCTGAAAGATTTTAATAAGGAAAGGATAGGAGCTCCACAAGGACCAAATATATCTGGGCACAGGGTCTTTTCTGAGACTGACATTCAACCAAGGACCATGTATGGATATAACCTAGAACCTCCACTCAGATGTAGCCTGTGATAGCTCAGTAACCAATTGGTTTCCCAAAGTGAGGGGAACAGGGACTATTTCTAACAGGAACTCAATGACTGGCTCTTTGGTCTCCCCACCCCCGAAGGGAGGAGCAGTCCTGTTAGGCCACAGAGGAGGGCTTTGCAGCCAGTCCTGAAGATACCTGATAAAACAGGATCAGATGAATGGGGAGGAGGTCCCCCCTATCAGTGGACTTGGAAAGGGGCACGGTGGAGATGAGGGAGGGAGGGAGGGAGGGACTGGGAGGGAATGAGGGATCGGGACACGGCTGGGATACAGAGTTAATAAAATGTAACTGGTAAGAAAAAAATAAAATAAAAAAAGAACAAATAGGATAAAAAAAGAATGTCAGACATATTATTTAATAAGAGTATTTAATAAATAAGTAAGAAAGTCAGAATAGAAATCGGTTTTAAGGATAAAGAATAGATTGTATGAGTTCAAGGTATATAGCGAGGTCTTAGAAAATTTGTACCATAATCCAGTTAAGAGATGAAAACAGCCTGTACTTGGTTGATTGAAGAATAGATGGAAAGAAGTAAAACAATTGAGCAGATATGAAAACATCGAATTCACAGAATATGAGATTGAGGACTAAATTAAGTCAGGATCTAAGTGTCTAGGATATCAGTTTTTGATGATTGCTGAAGGTTTACTGTGATATTCACTAGAATAAGGAGCATAGCAAGAGGCCATTTGATTATAGGAGATTAAGGATTTGGTCTCTGGCATGTTGAATTTTACAGGCCTATGGTCATGTTGCTTTAGGTAATTGGATGCTCATAAGACATACCTGATTTAGAGATAGAGTTGTTTGCTCACAGACAGTGAGAGCATGGGTATGAGATATATTATATTCATCATGTGTTTACATGGAATTTTTGGCTACTTGAGATATGGAAGAAGCTTTCTTTATTGCTTTTCACTTCTGTTCCAAGTGACTCCTGAAAGATATCTAGAAACACATGGGTCGTGAGTTTTAAAATGTGTTCAATTTCAGTCTTCTTTATTTTTATCTGAACTGAGCAAAGAGCTATAGTGATAGTATTAGCTGAGATGAAACTTGAACCTTCAACCATACATTCCTCAACACATCCAAAGAGTTACTGAAGGCCTAACTTGTTATCCTGTATTAGAAAGAAAAGCTTAGTTGCCTTGACTATCTGAGGCTTCATAGAAAGAAATAACCCCTACTTTTTTTTTTAAAAAGAAACTGTTGAAATTAAATTTACAAATGGACCTAGAAGGGTAAACGTTCATAATACGTTCATTCAAAACAATGATTGAACAATAGTCTCTTTCAGATTCAGATATATGCACTTTGAAAAGAATTCTTTCTTGGTAATAGTAAGAACTTATCTTTCCACCCTTTATTAATATCTGAGACAGACATAAGTATCTGGATGTTTTAATTTCAGTTTTACTTTAACAAAAAGTGCTGACCTGAGTCATGTTTGTCTCCAAAGATTGTTGGCTTTTATCTATTAAATTTTCATGTCCCAATTCCATCCATATTGACTAGAAGTTTTTTTTTAATTTTTTATTTATCTTTTATTAATTAAACTTTGGTCATTTTGTATCCCCCATAAGCCCCTCCCTCTCCCCTCCCGATCCCACCCTCCCTCCCCTTTCTGCATGTATGCCCCTCCCCAAGTCCACTGATAGGGGAGGTCCTTCTCTCCTTCTTTCTGATCTTAGTCTATCAGTTCTCATCAGAAGTGGCTGCATTGTCATCTTCTGTAGCCTGGAAAGGCTGCTCCCCCCTCAGGGGGAGGTGATCAAAGAGCAGGCCAATCAGATTATGTCAGAGGCAGTCCCTCTTCCCATTACTATGTAACCCACTTGGACACTGAACTGCCATGGGCTACATCTGTGCAGGTGTTCTCGGTTATCTCCATGAATAGTCCTTGGTTGGAGTATGAGTCTCTGGGAAGTTCCCTGTGTTCAAATTTTCTGGTTCTGTTGCTCTCTTTGTGGAGTTTCTATCCTCTCCAGCTCTTACTATTTCCCACTTCTTACATAAAATTCCATTCACTCTGCCTGACAGTTGGCCATCAGGCTCAGCATCTGCTTTGATAGTCTGCAGGGCAGAGGCTTTTAGAGGCCCTCTGTGGCAGGATCTTAGGTTGTTTCCTGTTTTCTTCTTCTGGCTTTCAGAGGCCCTCTGTAGCAGGTTCCTAGGTTGTTTCCTGTTTTCTTCTTCTTCTGATGTCCATCCTCTCTACCTTTCAGGAATGGGGATTAAGCATTTTAGTTAGGCTCCTCTCTTTTGCTTAGTATGTTTAGATGTACAGATTTTAGCGGGTTTATCCTATGTTGTATGTTTATATGAGTGAGTATATACCATGTGTGTGTTTTTGCTTCTGGGACAACTCACTCAGGATGATCCTTTCCAGGTCCCACCATTTACCTGCAAATTTCATGATTTCCTTATTTTTCATTGCTGAGTAATACTCCATTGTATAGATGTACCACAATTTCTGCATCCATTCTTCAGTTGAGGGGCATCTGGGTTGTTTCCAGCTTCTGGCTATTACAAATAAAGCTGCTACAAACATGGTTGAACAAATGTCCTTTCTGTGTACTTGAGCCTCTTTTGGATATATGCCTAGGAGTGGTATGGCTGGATCTTGAGGAAGCTCTATTCCTAGTTGTCTGAGAAAGCGCCAGATTGCTTTCCAGAGTGGTTGTACAAGTTTACATTCACACCAGCAGTGGAGGAGGGTTCCCCTTTCTCCACAACCTCTCCAGCATGTGTTGTCACTTGAGATTTTCATCTTGGCCATTCTGATGGGTGTAAGGTGAAGTCTCAGGGTTGTTTTGATTTGCATTTCCCTAATGGCTAATGAGGTTGAGCATTTCTTTAAATGCTTCTCTGCCATTCGATATTCCTCTACAGAGAGTTCTCTGTTTAGCTCTGTTCCCCATTTTTTAACTGGATTACTTGGTTTGCTGCTTTTCAGCTTCTTTAGTTCTTTACATATACTGGATATGAGTCCTCTGTCAGATAAAGAGTTGGTGAAGATTCTTTCCCAATCTGTAGGCAGTCGTTTTGTTTTGATGACGGTGTCCTTTGCTTTACAGAAGCTTTTCAGTTTCATGAAGTCCCATTTATTGATTGTTGTTCTTAGAGCCTGTGCTGTTGGTGTTCTGTTCAGGAAGTTTTCCCCTGTACCAATGAGTTCTAGGGTAATCCCCCCCTTTTTTTTCTAGCCGATTTAATGTGTCTAGTTTTATGTTGAGGTCTTTGATCCACGTGGACTTCAATTTTGTGCAGGGTGATAAGTATGGATCTATTTTCATTTTTCTACATGTAGACATCCAGTTGGACCAGCACCATTTGTTGAAGATGCTATCATTTTTCCATTGTATGATTTTGGCATCTTTGTTAAAAACCAGGTGCCTGTAAGTGTGTCAGTTTATTTCTGGGTCTTCTGTTCTGTTCCACTGGTCCACCATTCTGTTACTATGCCAGTACCATGCACTTTTTATAACTGTTGCTCTATAGTACAGCTTGAGATCAGGGATGGAGATCTTTTATTGTAGAGGATTGTTTTAGCAATTCTGGGTTTCTTGTTATTCCATATGAAGTTGAGAATTTTTCTTTCCAGGTCTGTAAGAATTGTGTTGGCAATTTGATGGGAATTGCATTAAATCTGTAGCTTGCTTTTGGTAAGATGGCCATTTTTACTATGTTAATCCTGCCAAGCCATGAGCATGGGGGATCTTTCCATCTTCTCATATCTTTTTCTAATTTTTTCTTCAGAGACTTGAAATTTTTTTCATACAAGCCTTTGATTTGCTGGATTAGGGTTACACCAAGGTACTTTATGTCATTTGTGGGTATTGTGAAGGGTGTTGTTTCCCTAATTTCTTTCTCAGCCCTTTTGTCTTTTGTATACAGGAGTGCTACTGAATTTTTTTGAGTTTATTTTGTATCCAGCCACTTTGCTGAAGGTGTTTATCAGCTGTAGGAGTTCCCTGGTAGAGTTTTTGGAGTCACTCATGTATACTATCATATCATCTGCAAATAGTGATAATTTGACTTCTTCCTTTCCAAACTGTATCCCCTTGATCTCCTTCAACTGTTTTATTGCTCTAGCAAGGACTTCCAGCACTATGTTGAAGAGATATGGAGAAAGTGGGCAGCCTTGTCTTGTCCCTGATTTCAGTGGGATTGCTTTAAGTTTCTCTCCATTCAATTTGATGTTAGCTATAGGCTTACTGTATATCGCCTTTACTATGTTTAGATATGTGTCTTGTATCCCTGATCTCTCCACTACTTTAAACATGAATGGATGTTGGATTTTGTCAAATGCTTTTTTAGGATCTAGGGAGATTATCATGTGATTTTTTTCTTTCAGTTTGTTTATATGGTGGATCACATTGATGGATTTCTGTATATTGAACCACCCCTGCAAAACCTGGGATGAAGTGGATAATATCTTTGATGTGGTCTTGTATTCGGTTTGCAAGTATTTCCTTAAGTATTTTTGCATCAATGTTCATAAGGGAGATTGGCCTGAAATTCTCTTTCTTTGTTGAGTCTTTGTGAGGCTTAAGTACCAAGGTGACTGTGGCTTCATAGAATGAGTTTGGTAATGTTCCTTCTGTTTCTATTTTGTGGAATAGTTTGAAGAGAATTGGAGTTAGCTCTTCTTTGAAGGTCTGGTAGAATTTTGCGCTGAAGCCATCTGGTCCTGGGCTTTTTTTGGATGGGAGACTTTTGATGACCGCTTCTATTTCTTTGGGGGATATAGGTCTATTTAGTTGATTTACCTGGTCCTGATTCAACTTTGGTAAGTCAAACTGATCAAAAAAATTGTCCATTTCAGTTAGATTTTCAAATTTTATGGCATATAGACTTTTGAAGTAAGTCCTAATGATTGTTTGGATTTCCTCAGTGTCTGTAGTTATGTCCCCCTTTTCATTTCTGATTTTGTTGATTTGGGTGGTGTCTCTCTGCCTTTTAGTTAGCGTGGCTAAGGGTTTGTTGATCTTGTTGATTTTCTCAAAGAACCAGCTCTTGGTTTCATTGATTCTTTGAATTGGTTTATTTGTTTCTAATTGATTGATTTCAGTCAATTAGAGTTTGATTATTTCCAGCCGTCTACTCCTTTTTGGTGTGTCTGCTTCTTCTTTTTCTAGGGTTTTTAAGTGAGCCATTAAGTTGCTTGAATGCGCTGTCTCAAATTTCTTCTTGAAGGCACTTAGTGCTATGAACTTTCCTCTTAGCACTGCTTTCATTGTGTCCCACAAGTTTGGGTATGTTGTGTATTCATTTTCATTGAGTTCTAGGAAGACTTTAATTTCTTTCTTTATTTCTTCCCTGACCCAGCTGTCATTTAGTAACAAGTTGTTCAGTTTCCATGTGTGTGTAGGCTTTTTGCTATTTCTGTTGTTGTTGAGGTCCAGCTTTATTCCATGGTGATCAGAGAAGATACAAGGGATTATTTCAATCTTCTTGTATCTTTTGAGGCTTGCTTTGTGACCAACTATATGGTCTATTTTGGAGAAGGTTGCATGAGGTGCTGAGAAGAAGGTAAATTCTTTTGTGTTTGGGTGTCAATTTCTGTAAATGTCTGTTAGGTCCATTTGATTCATGACCTCTGTTAGAGACATTGTTTCTTTGTTTAATTACTGTTTTGTTGACCTTTGTTGAGAGTGGGGTGTTGAAGTCTCCCACTATTAATGTGTGGGGATCTATATATGGTTTAAATTTTATCAATGTTTCTTTAACAAATGTGGGTGCTCTTGTATTTGGGGCATAGATGTTCAGGATTGTGATGTCTTCCTGGTGGAATTTTCCCTTGATGAGTATGAAGTGTCCTTCCCCATCTATTTTGATTACGTTTGGTTGAAAGTCTATTTTATCAGATATTAGAATGGCTACTCCTGCTTGCTTCTTGGGTCCATTTGCTTGGAAAGTCGTCTTCCAACCTTTTACCCTCAGGTAATGTCTATCTTTGTGACTTAGGTGTGTTTCTTTTATGCAACAGATTACTGGGTTTTGTTTACACATCCATTCTGTTAATCTGTGTCTTTTTACTGGAGAGTTGAGTCCATTGATGCTGACAGAGATTAATGACCTGTGGCTGTTAGATCCTTTGATTTTGATGTTGGCTGTGGTCATAAGGTTGTGTGCTTGGTTGCTTTTTGTTTTACTGTAGTAAGGTTAATTATTTCCTGTGTTTTCTTGAAAGAAGCTAATTTTCTTCGGTTGTATTTTCTCTTCCAGTGTCTTCTGTAATCCTGGATTTGTGTGTAGGTATTGTTGAAATTTGTTTTTGTCATTGAATATCTTGTTTTCTCCGTCTGTGAGGACTGAGAGCTTTGCAGGATATAGTAGCCTGGGCTGACATCTGCGTTTTCTTAGGGTCTGCATGATATCTGTCCAGGCCCTTCTGGCTTTCATAGTCTCTGTTGAAAAGTCAGGTGTGATTCTAATGAAATGAGTTTGCCATTATATGTTACTTGGCCTTTTTCCCTTGCAGCTTTTAGTATTTTTTCTTTGTTCTGTATACTTACTGTTTTGATTATTATGTGGCGGGAGGATTTTCTTTTCTGGCCAAATTTGTTGGGTGTTCTGTTGGCCTCATGTATTCTTATTGGCCTCTCCTTTAACTTGGGGAAATTTTCTTCAATGATTTTGTTGAAAATATTTTCTGGGCCTTGGAGAAGGGAGTCTTCTTTTTCCTTTATACCTATTATTCTTAGGTTTTGTCTTTTCATATTGTCTTGGATTTCTTGGACGGTCTTTGTTAGGAATTTTTTGGATTTAACATTTTCTTTGACAGATACATCTATTTCTTCCATTGTATCTTCCACACCTGAGATTCTTTCTTCCATCTCTTGTAGTCTATTAGTTATGCTAACCTCTGTAGTTCCTGCTTTCTTCCCTAAGTTCTTTCTCTCTGCAATTTCCTCCATTTGTTTTCTTTAATTTTTCCAATTCTATCTTCAGATCTTGAGCCATTTTGTTGATTTCCTTCACCTGTCTGACTGTATTTTCCTGTTTTTCCATCATTTCTTTCAGCTGTTTGTTTGAACTAACCTCTGTTTCTTTATTTCATTCAGTGCCTTAAGCATTTCCTTTTTAAAGGCCACAAACTGTTTGGCTGCAACTTCCTCTATTTCTTTACGGATGGCAATATTGTGTTTGAGTTTATCTTCCTCTATGTCTTTACGTATCTCATTTGTTTCCTCTGTTATCATCTTCATGAGCATACTTGTTAGGTCATCTTCTTGGATTTCAGTTATGCTGGGGTATCCAGGGCTACTTGCCCCTGGGTAACTGGGTTCTGGAGATGCCATATTGCTTTGTCTTTTGTTGCTTGAGCTTTTACGCTCGCCTCTACCCATTGAGCTATCTTAGGTGTTTGGGGTTTTTTTCTGGTGGTTCCTGAGGATCCTGTGGTGGAGAGAATCCCCTTGGCAGAAAGCTGGTTTTTCTTGAAGGAAGTCTTCTCAGCTTTTTGGGTATAGTCCCTGGATGGCTGGCGTTTTTTCAGGTGTTGCTGCTGCTCACCTCAGGGATAGAGACCTGAGTGGTAACTGTGGTCTTTGTTAGTCGAGAGGGTTCTCCTCTCACCCAGGGAAGTCCTGAAGACAACTGCACTATTTCTGGGTTTCTTGCTGTAAATTTAATGATCAGCTGCTGTGACCCAGTTGGACATCTGACACGCAGCAACTGTTTGTGCCTGTGTCTGGAGCACAGCTCAGTGATGGCGGCTTGGCCCCGCTGGTCTGTGAGACTTTTTCCAGGGAAGGACTGGGTGATTTAAGTCAGTACAGCTTCCTTCCTTCCCTGTGGTTTCTCTCGAGACAGGGACTCCCAGTCTCTGGTGTTTTTGTGCTCACCGATCAGCCTGGGAAGGTGATCAGGACACACAGGCGTGTGGCTCTGGTCTGGGGACCTAGTGCCTGTGGGACCCGGGATCTCTTCTGGGTTCTGGCTGGGGGACCTGATAGTGGTACAGACTGATTCCCATGCCGTGAGGGTTTCCTCTCACCTGAAAAACATGATCACTGTTGTTTTAGGGCCCAGGGTTCAGTCTCTTGGTCGCTGTACAGGAAATGTTTTCCGGCTCCTCAGACACCCTTTTCTCCCAGCGCAGCCATCTTGTCCCCTGACTAGAAGTTTTTAATTGAAGAATGTGTATTTTACCTTTTAGCTTTGTGTCACAGCTCAATTCATGACCAAGCTTTCTTTAGCCTTAGAATGTGTTTTCAGAATCAAAGAGTATAACATGTTGTTGGTTCTCAATGATTGGTACCATGATTACTGGTAATTAAAGGATCCTTGTAATCCTCCAATGGGAATGTTTTATAACTTAACTAGAGCCATAGTTTTATTTCGTTTCCTTAAAAAAAAATCAGATTCCTTAGTGGAAAAAATCATGTGACAGCTACTATTCTTACCAATGTACATAGAGGCCATGAGTATTTTGACTACTAATGAATTCAGTCTTAGAGAATCCAGTAAAATATTTCTAGAGTACTAATTTATACTGTTTTCCTTGTTTAATTTACTTTGAACTTCAGTTTGAACCCAGAGATTTACATTAATTAGAGGAGTGCTCTACCACTGAACCACATCCCTAGCCCTGTGCTACTTTAATTATTACTAGTTCTTTTCTTAGTGTCATAAATCTCATCCCACATTAGATGATATTTAACTATGTATCACTAATTGACTGTCTGCTCAAAAACTGAATATAGTTGATTTTTTGCTCTCTCCAATTAGAATGGAAAATAAAATTAGGCTTCTATGATTAACAGTGAGACTGAAAAATTCATGAAGGAGAGAGAAGTAGAAGGGTCATGATAGACCAGGGATGAATCAACCTTATGAGTAATTCAAATTTATGAATTAGTAGAATTTCTGAATCTGAGTCAAGATCTACAAACTAGGTTATGAGGAATTACCATAATTTTGAGGAACTAGAAGAAGCTCACAGGGAAAACCTTTGTGTAATGGAAAATCATGGTGAACACTTATGAGATTCTGCCACCAAACTCATTTACTGTGATATGAAGTCTCATTCTGGTATACATGCTCATGGACTATGAACATGACATAGTCCTTATCGCTTCTGTCTTATGAATTATTCTGTATGAATTCCCCCATCAGAGAAGAACTAGGGATATAGATTTGCATGAAAGCGAATTATTTGGGAGACGACGCCAGCACATACTGGTAAAGGAGTGGAGAAATGAGAGAAGGACCATAAGCCAATGTCTCAGTGTTAGCATATTCCTGATGTGGGTAAGCGTTCATTCATAGTGGGAACTCCGGCGATAGACGATGAAGGACAGCTCAGAGTCATCTACTCCAGAAGAAAGAAAGCTAAGACGTTTATTCACCACTTCCAATTGGTGAAGATTAGGAATGTTAACTATTTGGCACTTTCTGCGCACCCTATAAAAGAGATGAGTATACTCCTGTCATTTGGGAGAAGTCATTTAGCAGACAATCTCATATACTTGCAGCAAGACATTTTTATTGTGAATACTGAATACAAAAGGGATACAAATGGACACTAAATAGAACCTACTATGTAGATGGCGTTTCAGGTGCTCTGTGGGTGTCTATTTGGTATGAAGGAAATAAATGGGTCACTTTAATAAAGGCATTTGGCTTCAAAATAGTGACCTCTAAATTTATAAATGGTAAGAACAAATATACTGACATGAACCACAATGCAATGTTATTGAATCATTTTCAGATATCCAGCATACCACAGAATCATAAAGTTGAAAATTTTCCTTGAAAATTATCTAATATAATCTCTCCCTAGTGTAAGTTTCTTAAACAAGTGTCCTTGTAGTATGGTGGAGCGTCTTTTGGGTCGACACGATGCCTAGGTGTGGTATAGCTAAGTCCTGGGGTAGATCTATTTCAATTTTCTGAGAAACCTCCAGATTGAGTTCCACAGTGGTTGTACAAGTTTGTTTTCCCACCAACAATGGAGGAGGGCTCCCCTTGCTCCACATCCTCACCATCATGAGGTTATGCTTTAGTTTTTGATCTTAGCCATTTTGAAGAGTATAAGCTGGAATCTCAGAATCATTTTGATTTGCATTTCCCTGATGGCTAAGGCTAAGGATGTTGAACATTTCTTTAATTGCTTCTCAGGCATTAAAGACTCCTCTGTTGAGAATTCTGTTTAGTTCTGTACCCAATTTTTAAATTGAGATATTTGGTTTGTTGATGTCTACTATTTTGAGTTCTTTATATATTTTGGATATTAATCCTCTGTCAGATGCAGAGTTGGTGAAAATCTTTTCCCATTCTGTAGGTGGCTGTTTTGTCCTTTTGATGATGTCCTTTGCCTTACAGAAGCTTCTTAGTTTCATGAGGTCTCATTTACTAATTATTTATCTTAGTGCCTGAGTTGTTGGTGTTCTGTTCAGGTGTTTTGTTGTCTCATGTGTCAATGTGTTCAAAGCTCTTCCTTACTTTCTCTTCTATCAGATTTAATGTATCCAGTTTTACATTGGGTCTTTGATCCACTTGGACTTGAGTTTTGTGCAGGGTGATACACATGGCTCTATTTTCATTCTTCTACATGCGGACATGCAGTTAGACTAGAACTATTAGTTGAAGAGACTTTCTTGTTTTTTTTTTTTTTAACATTGTATGCTTTTGACTTCTTTGTAAAAAACCAAGTGTCTGTAGGCATATGGATTCACTTTTGATTCTTTGATTTGATTCCATTGATCCACCAGTCTGTTTCATGCCAGTATGATGCCATTTTTATTACTGTTTCTCTATAGTACAGCTTGAAATCTGGGATGGAGATATCTCCAGAAGATCTTTTATTGTAGGGAATTGTTTCAGCTATCCTGGGTTTTTTTGTTTTTCCAAATGACGTTGAGTATTGTTCTTTCAAGGTTTATAAAGAAGTGTTCATTTTCTGATATCTTCTTCAATTTTTTCAAATATGTGAAGTTCTTGTCATACATATCTTTCACTAGCTTGGATAAAGTTACACCAAGATATGTTATATTATTTGTGGCTATTGTGAAGGGTTTTGTTTCACTAATTCTTTTCTCCATTTATCACTTATATAAAGGAATGCTAACTAATTTTTTGAGTCAGTTTTTAAAATTAATTTATTTTTATTAATTATAGCTTATTCACTTTGTATCCCAACAATAGCCCCCTCCCTCAGCCCCTCCCAGGCCCACCCTGACTCCCTCTTCACTACCCATGCCCCTCCCCCAGTCCATTGATAGAAGATATCCTCCTCCCCTTCCATCTGATCCTAGCCTATCAGGACTCATCAGGAGTGGCTGCTGTGTCTTCCTCTGTGGCCTGGTAAGGCAGCACAACGCTCAGGGGGAGGTGATCAAAGAGTACAACACTGAGTTCATGTCAGAGACAGTCCCTGTTCCCCTTAATAGGGAACCCACTGGGACACTGAGATGCCATGGGCTACATCTGTGCAGGGGTTCTAGGTTATATCCATGAATGGTCCTTGGTTGCAGTATCAATCTCAGAAAAGATCCCTGGGCCCAAATTTTTCTCTCTTCTTGTAAGTTCCTGTCCCCTCCAGATCTTTCTGTCTTCCCACTTTTCATAAGATTCCCTACACTCTGCCCAAAGTTTGGCTATGAGTCTCAGCCTCTATTTTGATACCATGCAGGGTAGAGTCTTTCAGAGTCCCTCTGTGGTAGGCTCCTATACTGTTCCCTGTTTACTCCCTCTTCTGATGTCCATCCCATTTGCCTTTCTGAATGAGTATTGATCATCTTACAGAGGGTCCTCCTTGATTAGCTTCTTTAGGTGTACAGATTTTAGTAAGATTATCTTATGTTTTATGTGTAATATCCCCTTATAAGTAATAAATACCACTTATATCTTTCTGCTTCTGGGATACCTCATTCAGAATGATCTTTTCTAGTTCCCACCATTTGCCTGCAAATTTCATGATTTCCTTGTTTTTAATTGCTGAGTAGTATTTCATTGTGGAAATGTACCACAATTTCTTTATCCATACCGCCGTTAAGAGACATCTGGGCTATTTTAAGATTCTGGTTATTACGAATAAAGCTGCTACGAACATGGTTGAGCAAATGTTCTTGTATACTTGAGCATATTTCAGATAAATGCTTAGGAGTGATATAGCTGGATCTTGAGGAAGCACTATTACTAATTGTCTGAGAAAGCACCAGATTGATTTCCAAAGTGGTTGTACAAGTTTACATTCCCACCAGCAACGGAGGAGGGTTCCCCTTCCTCCACATTCTCTCCAGCATGTGTTGTCATTTGAGTTATTGATCTTAGCCATCCTAATCGGAGTAAGGTGAAATCTCAGGTTAATTTTGATTTGCATTTCTCCAATAGCTAAGGATTTTGAGCATTTCTTTAAGTGTTTCTCTTCCATTAGATATTCTTCTGTTTAGAATTTTCTGTTTAGCTCTGTTCCCCATTTTTTAATTGGATTACTTGAGTTGTTGCTGTTTAACTTCTTTAGTTCTCTATGTATTCTGGATATTAGTCTTCTCCCAGTTATTGGGATGGTGAAGATCCTCTCCCAATCTGTAGGCTGTTGTTTTGTTCTGATGACAGTGTCCTTTGCTTTATAGAAGTTTTTCAGTTTCATGAGGTCCCATTTATTGATTGCTGATCTTAGAGCTGTGCTGTTGGTGTTTTGTTCAGGAAGTTGTCTCCTGTGCCAATGAGTTCAAGGCTCTTCCCCACTTTTTCTTTTAAGTGGTTTAGTGTGTCTGTTTTTATATTGAGGTCTTTGATCCACTTGGACTTTAGTTTTCTGTAGAGTGATAAATATGGATTCATTTGCATTTTTCTACATGTAGATATGCAGTTAAAATAGCACCATTTGTAGAAAATGCAATCTTTTTTCCATTGTGTGGTTTTGGCATCTTTGTGAAAAATTAGGTATCCAGAAGTGTATGAGTTTATTTCTGGGTCTTCTATTCGATTCCATTGATCCACCAGCCCGTTTCTATGCCTGTACCATGCAGTTTTTACTACTGTTGTTCTATAGTACAGCTTGAGATCAGGGATGGAGATACCTGAAGAAGATTGGTTGTTGTACAGTATTGTTTTGGCAATTCTGTTTTTTGGTTGTTGGTTCGTTTGTTTTTCAATACAAAGTTTAGAATTGTTCTTTTAAGTTCTGTAAAGAATTGTGTTGGTAATTTGATGGGACTTGCATTGAATCTGTAGATTGCTTTTGGTAAGATGGCCATTTTTATTATGTTAATCCTGCCAAGCCATGAGCATAGGAGATCTTTCCATTTTCTGATATCTTCTTCTTTTTTTTTTTTGTCAGAGACTTGAAATTTTTTTTCATTCTTTGACTTACTTGGTTAGAGTCACACCAAGGTACTTTATGTCCTTTGTCACTATTGTGAAGGGTGTTGTTTCTCTAATTTCTTTCTCAGCACACTTATCTCTTGTATACAGGAAAGCTACTGATTTTTATTTTTAGTTAATATTGAATCTAGTCACTTTATTGAAGGTGTTTATCAGCTGTAGGAGTTCCCTGGTAGAGTTTTTGGAGTCATTCAGGTATATTATCATATCATCTGAAAATAGTGGTACTTTGACTTCTTCCTTTCCATTTTGTATCCCCTTGATCTCTTTTAATTCTCTTATTGCTCTATCAAGGACTTCAAGAACTATGTTGAAGAGATATGAAGAGAGTGGGCAGCCCTGCCTTTTCCCTGATTTCAGTGGGATTGATTTAAGTTTCTTTCTGTTTATTTTGATGTGGGCCATAGGCTTGCTGTACCTTGGCTTTACTATGTTTAGGTATGTGCCTTGTATATCCCTGATCTCTCTAAGACTTTAAATATGAATGAGTGTTGAATTTTATGAAATGATTTTTTGGCATCTAAGAGCATTTTCATACATTTTTTTCTTTCAGTTTGTTTATATGGTGGATTACATTGATGGGTGTCCGTATATTGAACCACCCCTACATATCTTGGATGAAACCTATTTGGTCATAGAGGATATCTTTGATGTGTTCTTTTATTCGGTTTGCAAGTATTTTGTTAAGTATTTTTGCATCAATGTTCAGAAGGGAGATTGGCCTGAAATTCTCTTTCACTGTTGGGTCTTTGTGAGCTTTAGTTACCAAGGTGACTGTGACCTCATAGAATGAGTTTGGTAGTGTTCTTCTGTTTCTCTTTTGTGGAATAGTTTGAAGAGTATTGGTGTTAGGTCTTCTTTGAAGGACTGGTAGAATTCTGCATTGAAACCATCTGGCCCTGGGCTTTTTTTGGATGGGAGTCTTTTGATGACAGCTTCTATTTCCTAAGGGGATATAGGACTATTTAATTGTTTTACCAGGTCTTCATTCAGCTTTGGTAAGTTGAATTGATCAAGAAAATTGTCCATTTCATTTAGATTTTAAAATGATTGTTTGGATTTTCCCAGTGTCTGTCGTTATCTCCCTCTTTCCATTTCATATTTTGTTGATGTGGGTAGTGTCTTTCTGCCTTTTATTTAGTTTGACTAAGGGTTTGTCTATTGTTGATTTTCTCAAAGAACCAGCTCTTTGTTTCACTGATTAATTGAATTGTTTTATTTCTTTCTAATTTATTGATGTCAGCCCTGATTTTGATTATTTCCAGCCATCTACTCCTCTTGGGTGTTTCTGATTTTTTTTTCCCTAGGGCTTTCAGAGGAGCCATTAAGTTGCTTGAATGAGATGTTTCAAATTTCTTCTTCAAGGCACTTTGTGCTATAAACTTTCCTGTTAGCACTGCTTTCATTGTGTCCCATAAGTTTGGGTATGTTGAACCTTCATTTTCATTGAATTCTAGGAAGACTTTAATTTCTTTATTTCTTCCTTGATCCAGCTGTCATTGAGTAACAAGTTGTTCAGTTTCCACTTGTGTGTAGGCTTTTTGTTATTTCTGTCGTTGCTGAGGTTCAGATTTAATCCATGGTGGTCAGATAGGATACAGGGGATTATTTCAATCTTCTTTTATCTGTTGAGGCTTGCTTTGTGACCAACTATATGGTCTATTTTGGAGAAGGTTCCATGAGGTGCTGAAAAGAAGGTAAATTCTTTTGTGTTTGGGTAAAAGGTTCTGAAAATGTATGTTAGGTCCCTTTGATTCATGACCTCTGTTAGAATCAGTGTTTCTTTGTTTAATTTCTGTTTTGTTGACCTATCCTTTGTTGAGAGTGGGGTATTGAAACTTCCTACTACTAATATGTGGGGATCTATGTGTGCTTTAAATTTTATTAATGTTTCTTGTCCAAATGTGGGTGCCCTTGTATTTGGGGCATAGATGTTCAGGATTTTTATGTCTACTTGGTGGAATTTCCCTTTGATGAATATGACATGTTCCTCCCCATTTCTTTTGATTAATTTTGGTTGAAAGTCTTTTTTATTTTATATTTGAATGGATACTCCTGCCTCCTTCTTGGGTCCATTTGTTTGGAAAACTGTCTTCCAGCCCCTTATTCTCAGATAATGTCTATCTTTGTGACTTAAATGTGTTTCTTGTATGCAACAGATTGTTGGGTCTTGTTTACACATCAATTTTGTTAGTCTGTGTCTTTTTATTGGAGAATTGAGTCAATTGATATTGAGAGCTATTAATACCCAGTGGCTGTTAGGTCCTTTGATTTTACTGTCACTTGTGGTAGTGTGTTTGTGTGCTTGGCTACTTTAATTTTGCTGTAGTGAGCTAATTTATTTCCTGTGTTTAATAGAATGCAGTTAGTTTTCCTGGGTTGTATGTTTCTTTCTAGTATCTTCTGTAATGCTAGATTTGTGTGTAGTTATTGTCTAAATTAGTTTTTGTTGTTGAATATCTTTTTTTTTTTCCATCTATGATGACTGAGAGTTTTGCTGGGTATAGTAACCTGGGCTGACATCTGTGTTCTCTTAGGGTCTGCATGATATCTGTCCAGGCCCTTCTGGTTTTCATAGTCTGTGTTGAGAAGTCAGGTGTGATTCTAATGGGTTTGCCATTATATGTTACTTGGCCTTTTTCCTTTGCAGCTTTTAGTACTTTTTCTTTGTTCTCTATACTTACTGTTTTGATTATTATGTGGTGGGAGGATTTTCTTTTCTGGTCTAATTTATTAGGTGTTTTGTAGGCCTCTCCTTTAAATTGGGTTAATTTTCTTCTATAATTTTGTTGAAAATATTTTCTGGGCCTTGGAAATGAGAATCTTCCTTTTCCTCTATTCCTATTATTCTTAGGTTTTGTGTTTTCATATTTTCTTGGATTTCTTGAATGGTTTCTGTCAGGAACATTTTAGATTTATGATTTTCTTTGACGGAAACATAGATTTCTAATACTGTGTCTTCCACACCTGAGATTCTTTCTTCCATCTCTTGTAGTCTGTTGATTATTCTTACCTCTGTAGTTCCGGTTTTATTTCCTAAGTTCTTCATCCATGATTTCCTCCATTTGTGTTTTCTTTAATCTTTCCAATTCTATCTTCAAATATAGGATCACTTTGTTGATTTCCTTCACTTCCTGACTGTATTTTCCTGTTTTTCCTTCTATTCCATCACCTGTTAGTTTGAACATTCCTCTGTTTCTTTTATTTCTTTCAGTGATTAAATTACTTCCTCTCTGAAGGCCACAAATTGCCTCTTCCTGCATTTCTTTATGGATGGCCGTACTCTCTTCCTCTAGTTCTTTATGCATTTTATTTGTTTCCTCCATTATCCTCTTCATAAGCATAGATGTAAGGTCATGTTCTTGAATTTCACTTATGTTAGGGTGTTTAGGGGTACTTGCCCCTGGATAACTGAGTTCTGGAGATGCCATATTGCTCTGGCTTTTGTTGGTTGTGCTTTCATGCTGGCTGCAACCTGTCTTGTTGTCTCAGGTGTTGACTGTTTGTTTCTGGTGCCTGCTGTATCCCTGTCATGGGGAGAATCCCCTTGTCAGGATTCAGAAGGAGGGCTCCTCTGTTTTTGGGTATGGTCACTGAATGGAGGTGCTTCTCAGGAATTGCCACAGCTCACCTCAGGTATATATATGGACCTGTGTGGTAACTGTGGTCATTGGTAGTCATGGGGTCTGTCCTTTCACCAGGAGAAGTCCTGGAGATAGCTGCCCTGCCACTGGGTTTCTTGCTCTGAATTTAGTGTGCTGCTGCTGCTGCTCTTACACTGTGTTTGCTGGGTTCAGCCCTCTTGAATCACCAGGAGCCCCACAGATTGTACAGTTTAGCTAGAGATAACTGGTCGCACCTTGGAGCAGTATTTTGGGCTGATCCAGTGGCTCTCAGGCTTCTGTAGGTATGAGGTTGGATCTCTGTGACCCTGTACCTAAGAGGTTATCAGTGGCAGGTGGCCACATTAATCATGTATGCAGGAGGAAGCTAGATCCTGTAGCCTGAGGGAACCCAGAAACTTTTCTGGAGCTGGGTGTCCTGATGTTTCCCCCACTGTGGGGTTTCCTCCAGACAGGGAATCCCAGTCTGTGGTGTTTTGGGGTCCACAGTTCCATCTGGGATGGTGAGTATAGCATGCAGGCACAGGCAAGTGGCTCAGCGCTGGCGACAGGGTGCCTGTATAAACCTGGGAACTTTTCCAGAGAACTTTTGGGGGTGAGTGAATGCAGGGTCAGCTCAGTGTCCTGAGGTCAGACCTGATATTTCCCTCACTGTGGAGTTTCCTCCCGACTGGGAAACCCAGTTTCTAGTGCCCTGGGGCCTACAGTTCTGTGTGGGGTGGTGACTTGCGTGCATAGGCAGGTGTATGGGCTGGTGGCTGAGCACCTGCAGGACCCCAGGACCTTTTCCAGGGATTGTCTGTGTGACCTGAGGTCAGTCCCTATTGCTTTCTTCACTATGGGGTTTTCTCTTGACTGGCAATCTCAGTCTCTGGTGTGGTGGTGTCCATAGTTCACACAGTTCAGTCTGGGATGGTGATCAGAGCATGCAGGTGTGTGGCTCTGGGCTGGCCACTGAGTGCCTGCTGGACCTAGAAACTCATCCAGGGTTTAGCTAGGTGACCTGAGAGTGGACCCGATTGCTTTCCACACCATGAGGTTTTCTCTCACCTGGAAACACAGTCAGTGGTGTTTTTAGGGCCCAGAGTTCATTCTGTTGGTCACTGTGCAGTCTCTGCTGTCCTGTTCATCAGACACAGTGTCCTCCTGGTGCAGCCATCTTGGATCCCTGATATTTTTTTTTCTCAGAAGTAGATAAGCTGACATTTATTATAGTGACATACTTTGGTTAGGGATGAGATTTGTGTAATTCTTAGTGAAGCTATTAAAATACATTCATATAGCCAATTTTGATCACATTTTCCCCACCACAGATTTTTAATCTCACATTTCAAAATAATGTCACTATATAAGAAGTAAATTAGAAAAGTAGTCATGCATCTTGTTCTTTTTCAATTTATTAATTTTTTACAATTATTTATTATATATCCCCATTGAAGCCTCTTTCATCATCTCCTCCCAGTCCCATCCTTCCTCCCTCTTCTCCCCCTCCCCTTCCCCTAGTCTAATGAAAGGTGAGGGGGTTCTCCTTCCCTGCCATCTGAAGTCTTGTCGGGACTGCCTGGATACTCTTCCTCTGTGGCCTGACAAGGCTGCATCACCAGGGACTAGTTTGTCATGAAGTCAGTTGCATCTTGTTTTCTTAACTAGAATGGCTCAGTCCTTTTTAAGACAATCAACATTTAGGAATAGTTGACCATTTCAATTCAAACTTCTTTTTAGAACAAACTTTGCTACATGATTGATGATCTAGAGCGATAACCATTTACCATTATCATTAAAATCAGTGGTGAACAGCACTTGTTACTCTGGCAGAGGACCTGAGTATGATTCCTTGCTCCCACACAGTCACTCACAATCATCCTTACCTCAAATTACAGGCGATCTGACACCCTCTTCTGACCATCTCTGGCACCAGGCATGCATGCGGTGCATATACATGCATGCAGGCAAATACCCAAACACATAAAATAAAACAAAACAGTCTTTTAAAATGCTTCAAAACTATTTTAATCATAATATAATATAATATAATATAATATAATATAATATAATATAATATAATATAATGTAATATAATGTAATATATAATGATATGTGATATAATATAATGATATAATGTGATATAATATAATATAATCTACTATACTATAATATAATATTTTGGAAGTATATAAGTAAAAAGAATTCCAGCAGGTGATTAAAATGACTAAATTTTGACCAGCTGTGGCTTTCTATGATGGTCAAAGAGAAGCTTCAAGGGGTGAGCCTCCTGATTGATGATTAAATGCCAATGGTCAGCCCTGAAATCATATATATGCAAGTAACAGTAAACATTAAACTCACTCAGCTGGTTGATGTGTATTTATGTATTTATATATGTTTATATGTATATGTATGTATGTATATATGTATATTATTATATTATTCAACAATGATAATTGAGGAAAAAAGAGGCCATAAATTTAAGAAGGGACAGGAGGGGTCTGAAGGAAGGAGAGGAAGGAAGAATAAGATGTATTTATATTTTAATTCTTAAAAACTGTCAAAGACCCAAGCTATTAGGGTTTTCTTCCCACAGGCATACTCTAAGTATACCTTTTCTCTCTAAGTCCTAGAGATAAAACTCAGGGCTTTGAATATTTTAGTCAAGTGATCTACCACTGAACTATATCCCCACTCCCTGCTTCTTCTAATCATGGTAAAATGTACATAAGATCAGTTTTCCTGCTTTCACCATTTAAGGGTACAATTGAGCAGTGTTTAAGTACCATCGCATCACTATGCGACTGTTATCATCCGCCCACAGAACTTCTTCTTAATCTTCCAAAACTGCAATCCTGCACCTATTAAACAATCACTTCTTATTGAATCATCCCACCCCAGTGCCTGACAACTACCATTCTGATTCCTTCTCTAGAAAAACTCACTACTTCAGGGACCTCAAAGAAGGATGAGCCTATAGTATTTGTCCTGTTGTGGCTGGCTGGTTTTGAAATTGGGCATCACTGTGTTTTCCAAAGTCAATGAAATTAATACAGGATGTGAGATACTGCTGCTTTTAACTGAGATCAAGCCGTAGTGAAAATACCCATATGCCTAAGTGCTCAGTTCACTGGTGGTTAGAAAACAAGAACATGCAAATCACACCCCGTGGCCATAACACATCATTTCATTGTCCTTGTAAGAAGATTCACAGAAGGTCCATCCAGGTGCTTTATATAAAAATAACAGTTCCCTCCAGCTACCTAACCTAGATTTAGGTTATATAAAATGATTTGCTTGGAAGGAAAATGTTGAATAAACACATTGTAGGATTGTGGTGATATAGTTACCCTGAATTATTTAGGGTACATCCATCTTCCAGTGGGTTCAGGAGCAGATACTAAATGGAATCTGAAATCTCAAATATCTCATTTCCTTTCCAGTGTCTGGTTTGGAGAGAAATGTGAACATCAGCTCTGGCCAGTAACTAAGGAAAGGTTGGCCAGATGGCTTCTGAGGAAGGGTGTCTGGCTCTTAAAAAAGATCCACATGAGAAGTGTATTTTTTTTCTTCTGTAGGATATTTTCATTCCAACACGTGATGCTATCGTGTGACTATGAAAAGTACCAAGATCAGTCACAAAGCCACCATGCTGAGGATGGCAGAGCAGAAAGAGAAAAGCAGTGAGAATCTGAGGCTGAACTTGTCCTAAAGGTTTCCTTCCTTTGCCCTTTATGGAATGCAAGAATAAAATAGGCCTTTGTCTAAGCTGCTGAGATGCATGAAGTCTTCTCTAACTTGCAGACAGTTAACTGATGTCAGAGACTATGTCAGGTCACAGATTATCCTTGGAGGCAGGTATTGGGAAGGAGTTTGGTTCACAAGAGGCTTCTTAAGTATCATGTGGAAGACAGAGGAAAGAAGCAAATTCGTGTAGAAGGGAAACTGTAAACTAAACAATGTGAAAACCGTGGGTCAAAAGTTGGGCTAAAGCAACAAGGCTTTTATGACTTCATCTGTTTTAGTCATTAGAATGCATGTCTTTGGGGAAAACATGACCTTGAGAAGCATAGTCAAACCAGAGGGGTCAATTGACAGGTGTCTACACTGTCAACACTCTCAGCAACTGAGGCAAGGATTTCTTCATGAAGAAGAAACTAGACGGTATATTACAGTGTCTATTACACATGGTTACTGGAACTATTCAAAGATCAGATGCATGACCTCGACCCATAAAAAGTACAACTGGGAGACAGAAAATACCTGCACAACTTCTGGTACTGTAGCTTATACTAGTGATTTCATTCACACATTTTTGCTATGTTTGCTTTTATTTAAATTCCCTTTGTTGATTGCTGAAGCTTAATAACTGAATTGTTTTAAATACCCATATATTATTACTAAGCTGTTATGTCTCTGGGTTTAATTGCCAACAGGCTGGTTTGGTTTTACTTAAATGAGAAGCTGAACTTCCCAGACTTTCTGACTTTTGAAACTCCTCTTGTCTTCTCACTCACCATTGTTTTTTGTGTCAGTCCCCTTTTCCATCATTTTGCTCACTCTTAGTCTTTAGTCACAGGTATTCTCTACAGCAGCATCCTTCACACCAACTTGACTATCTTATTAAAGGTTTGTGTGTTTAGTATGCTCTGCCATGTTCCTACTTTTTTTCCAAGCTCACCAGATTCTCAAACCACTTCTTGTACTGGTATTTAAACCAAACATCAGTTCTTTATTTTCCAGAACATCTCAGAATTTTTTTAGAGGACTTAACCACTTACAATTTAAGACCATCCAGAAATAGTTCATTATCATTGTTTATGAAACAAACTCACTTCCAACTCACATTTTTTTATTCTATTACCCTTCAGTTGCCTTTGTTCAAAAATTTGGATTCACATTTGGTTGCCCGCTATTAAAGATAAGACACATTTATTGATTTATTTAAATTGACTGGTTAGTCATTTAAAGAATACATTGATCATGTTTAATAGCATTTTCAGAACTTCATATTTGTAGACACTAGACTTTTCATCAACTAGAAATATTTGCTAAATCATATTCTGAGGAACCAAAAAACATCAGTAATCTGTCTATAAGAATTCAGGTATAGAAATAAATGTATGCCATGTTACTTCATGTGAAGAGCAAATAGTTAAGTTTATACTGCCTGTCAGACAAATTATATAGTAGAGGCAGACACTTAAGATATTTTGACTACTTTGGGATGGCTAATACATTTGTTTTTGCAATTGCAAGGCTTAAGATACTAGAAGTACCTGTAACTATTCAGAACAAATTGTAATAAGCTCTTTGGTATCAAGAAGTTTCACAAAGGTAAGGTTTGGTTTCCTCTTGACCTTGGATATCCCAAGGAATGAGTATTCTCTCCCCACATTCATCTTATTAGTAAGCCACCATTGACTAAGTTTCTCAACTAATACCTGACACATTGATTTTCATATCCCTCACCTCTGAACCCAGACATTCAGCAAATACATGAGTTAGTCCTATCATTTTTATCTACAAATATTTCCTGGATATATTTAGTTGCCTATGTGCCCAACCATTTTTAATGGTTGATCTTGAAAGTATTTTTAAAGTGCTATTTATGTTTTTCAGTTGATTTATTTTTTTTCTGGGTATTTACCATTATTTTGTTAGTATTCTATTATATCTGTGTATGTATGTATGTATCTATGTATGAAACTTTCTGTCCCCCTCTCTCTCTCTTTATCTATCTATCTATCTATCTATCTATCTATCTATCTATCTATCTATCTATCTCTGTGTATGGCAGTGATGCCCATGACACATCATTCATGCCACAATGTATATGTGTGAAGAGTTCAGAGATCTATGTGAGGGGTCAGGTCTCTCCTTTAACCATGTGAGTTCAGGGATCAAACACAGCTCATCAGGTTTGGCAAGAAGTAATTTATTCACTGAGACATCTCACTGGCCCATTTGGTTTTAGTCTAGCTACATCTCTGTAATAATGTTTTCAATACTACATTCTAAACAGGAACTATATCATTCTTCTAGACTTACAGTGCTTAGAATATCTGTCTATCTTATCTATCTATCTATCTATCTATCTATCTATCTATCTATCGTCTATCTATATATCTATCTGTATGTTACCATAAGGTGCATGCTCAATAAATAATTTGGAACCAATGAATAATAATTTATCCCATTCTTAGATGGTTTTGTCATCTTTGTAGGTGCTAGGAATGTCTGACATCCAAACTCTTCCATCCCTTTCTTATATCATCTGTAGCAAGAGAGGGAATCATACTATTGCTACCACATTACAGTTCAGATGCTCTGAGCTCTTACAAGCCTTACTGCCGCTGAGCTTTTTCTTAAGCTTTCAGAAATAGCTCATCTGAAGGGGTTTTGCAGCTTCAGTATGTGAGAGTGTCAATAAGCCTGTGGGGTAGATGAAACCTTTTCCTCTGTCTTTTTATGTTTTGCACACAAGGCCCTGTAATTTCAGCAGACAAAAGACAGATTAACTGAAGAAAAGGCACATTTTATTTGATGTTAATATTTTTACATGGCATAGAGATCTCATAGAAAAGGAAGTGAAAACCACAAAGAGGCAGTCAAACATACCAGCTTAAATACAATTTTAACAAAAGGCAATGAGTTTGAGGAGCAGTCACAAAACAAAGGAAGAGGACTTGAGTATCTAGGCATGCTAAATTGCAAGAAGACAAATATAGAGGCTCTCAGAAGATAAAGGTTATTTACTAAGGTTTGTTTTGCATTTGTTTTTGAGCTGATAAGAGCCCTTGGTTGTCTTGGTGATTAACAATCTTGTGATTAAGAGTCTTTCTTCCTGCTAGGGGAGAGGGGAGGAGAAACACCTTCAAAATGGGGTATTTATGCTCTGGTTTTAGCCAAACAGAGAAGAGGGAAGAGATCTTTCCTGTACATGGACTGTTTTTCAATTATATTAAACTCCTAAATTGGAATGGCATATTATAATACCCTTTAGTCTCCTTCCCAGGAACAACAATTAAGTGGTAGAGGGCTGGAAGCTTTAGGATAAATGGTTGTTGGGTTAGTATTTATTTAAAAATGATGCCACACACACAACAGATATTATATAAAAGAGATTTGTTAGATGGAGGTAGAGAGATAGAGAGGAAAAGGAGAGAGAGACATAGTGAGGGGGCAGGAAAGAAAGGCAGGTGGAGAGAGCAAGAGAGGAGAGTAGCAGAGAGACGAAGTGGCAGGTTGGTCCTTTTCTTTATTTTTTCTTTATTATTATTATTATTCATTACAATTTATTCACTTTGCATGTCCATATAGCCCCCGCCCTCATGGCCTCTTTGTCCCACCCTCCTTCCCTCTTCTCCTTCATGTTCCTCCCCTAGTCCACTGAAAAGGGAAGTCCTCCTTCCCTACTATCTGACCCTTGCCTATCAGGTCTCATCAGGACTATCTGGATCCTCTCTCTCTGGCTTACTTAGACTACCTAGCTAGGGGGAGGTGATCAAAGAGCCATCCCCTGAGTCCATGTCAGAGAAAGCCCCTGTTCTACTTACCAGGGCATCCACATGGAAACTGACTTGCCCAAGAGCTACACCTGAGCTGGGGGTCTAGGTCCTCTCCATGCATAGTCCTTGGTTGATTCATCAGCCTCTGCAGGGCTCCCTGAACACAGAGTTATGGGCTCTGTTGGTCTCCTTGTGGAGCTCCTGTTCCCTCCAGGCTTTTCTATCTCCCCTTTCTTCCATAACATTCCCTGTATGTACTCTGTCCAAAGTTGGGCTATGAGTCTCAGCATCTGCTTCGATACCCTGATGAATAGTATCTTTCCGAGTCCCCCATGGAAGAAATACTACTCAGCAATTATAAACAAGAAAATCATGAAATTTGCAGGCAAATGGTGGGAATTAAAAAGATCATCCTGAGTGAGGTAACCCAGAAGCAGAAAGATATTCATGGTATATACTCACTTATAAGTGGATATTAGCCATATAATATAGGACAAACATACTAGAGTCTATAGTCCTAAAGAAGATAAACAACAAGGAGGATGCTAGGGAAGATGCTTAATCCTCTATCAGAAGGGCAAAAAGGATAGACATTGTAAGTGGGACAAGACAAGATGTTGGTCCTTTAATAGCTGTGCATGCGCAGCTGAAGCATATCTGCCACATATCTGGTGGGCAACACATGATGACATCATAGGTTACTAGGCAACCAAGAAACAGACTTATAAGCTAACACCTTCCCTTCCTTCTAGCAGGTATGGTATAGGCTTGACAGTGAAACTAGTGGCTCTCAATTTCTTCCTTTCCTCTCCAAACTGTTGACCTCACACCCTACAGAAATTGCTGCTTGGCCACCCACCTACCTTTCTTCCCTCCTTCCCATCCACCCTCTCTCCCTCCACTCCTTTCGTTCTCCTTCTTTTCTTTACTTTGTCTTGAAATAAGGCCTCATATGATCCCAGCTGGTCTTGAGCTCCTAATTTAGTCGAGGTTAGTCTTGAATTGCTGATCTGCTTGTATCTACTTCACAACTGTTGGGGTTATAAGTATGTGCCACCATACAGACAGATAACCGCCTTAAAAATAGTCATTTCATAGGTTCTGTTTTCTAGGGAATCCCGTGCTATAGTAGCCATCATGCTTTTGTCTTTACAGTCCCACATCACTACAATAAAGACTAAGAAATTTTCTCAAGCTATTGCTTTCATATACCATTTTCTATACTTCTCAGAAATCCCTTCCTATTAAGGCATTAATGTATCCTGCACCACCCCAAATCCACATATTAAACTCAATCACTGATGTTATAAGTATTAAGTAGAACCTGGGGAAAATCAGTAAACCATGGGTTCAGAGCCATCATACATGACATTAAAAAGAACTACGGGGGGTTTGTTCACTCCTTCTACCATATGGGAACACAATAAAATACATCATCTTGAAATCACAGACTGTGGTCACTAGATGTTGAACCTCCTATCACCTTGGTTGTGGCCATCGGAGACTACACATTTATGAACAATAATTTGTGCTGTTTATAAATTACTTTATATTTTTTCTAGTAACAATACAAATGAGGCCATGATGTTCTCCAATTATTGAGGTTTTAAAATACAGTTAATAAAAATAGAAAATACCCACTGACATATAAGCTTCAAATACCTTATTAGCATAAAAATATGTCTCCAGTAATATTTGGAACATGTTTATACAATCTTTTATTTACATGAAATTTGAATTTAACTAGGCATCCTATTATATTCAGCAAGTCTGTCAGTGCTCCTTTATCTTTAAGAATGCATCAAAACACACATCATATCACTTCCAATGATTCTCACAATAAAGCTTGTAGTACTCTTGCTAAAGGAAGCACTTTCAACTAGAATTTGAAAACAAGAGGGACTATTATCATCACCATTACCACCATTACTTCTGATGAACTTCAAGTTTTCAAAGCACTTGCCTGTGTGTTATCTTACTAGTTTCCCCATTCCTGTAATATAGCCTTTATAAGAATTTTGTTTTAGCATCCCTGTGATATAGTCTGGGTGAGAATTTTAATTACAGTTTGTAAAATACGAGACTCTTAAGAGGGCTTGCCTGAGTCAATGAATAATTCTTGGAGAACGGTACTTAAACCTAGGATATCAATGCATAAGTTAAGTGTTCTTTCACAATATTATGGACCTAGCTTTCATATAGAGTGATGCTATAAGAAGTCAAGTGAGGAAGGTATGAGGCAGTCCTAATTCCTCAGTATTTGCTTAATACCCAACGTATGATTTACTATGAGTGGAATTTTATTTCCTTTTCAATAATGTGAAACTCTCAAAGTACAAACTCTCTATTTTCTCTTGAGTTTTTCATGTTATATAGCTTTCCTAGGATCTTGCAGATAAGCAAGAGAGCATAGGATGAAGTACAGCTCACTGAGAACTTTTCAGGTTCAGGATCAGTTCTGTTTTCAGATAGTTTTCCTGTTACATCTGGTATTAGCCCAGCCTTCATAAGGAGTTAAAGTATTCTTTGTCCTTATGGATAAAATGTTCTGTTCTCTGAACTTAAATTAAAAACTGGGCAAATTGAGTGTTTTGTACTATAATGGAAACCATACTAAATTAAGTAGCTGTTGGTTCTTGATAACTTTTCTTTCCTTGCCCCTTCACATAGGGGGAAAAACAGATACTCAGTCTAGGGTAAAGAAAGAATATTTATCTGAAAATCAAATATTCATTATAAATTATGATTATTAAATATTGATTTTGTTTTTCAATAAGTTAATACTTTTTGTAGACCAATTATTAAAATTTATTTTTATATTCTGATGCTAAACTCGTGAATGGCTTAGAACAATTTTTAAATTCTATAATAGCAAAGCAAAAACACCTTATACTTTTGTTCCACTATGAATTTGGGTTCCACTATAAACTTTGCTATGTCTTCTTTTCTTGATATTTAAAGGCTGATAAGAAAACACTAGAAGCTTTTCAGCATGAATCCATGCACTTACGGGTTTAATTGTAAACCTGAGCTGGTCACCATGAAGAAGTTACTCTATCTCCAGAAACTTGAGTTTGTTTGTTTGTTTTTTTTTCCTCCCTCTTGAGACTTGTTCTGAAAATCAGATGAAATACCACAAAAGCAGTCTGTAGTGTAAGGAGTCAACTTGTTTCACATTTCACAATAGTCTTACTAAACTGTACTCACTCACTGACGTGGGTGACTAATTTTTCTCAATTGCTTAGTTTACCTCTTATCGAAGAGACAAGTTGCAAGGACTTCTTTTTTTATCATTATGTACTTAGCATTGAGTATCCTCTACCCCTGTATGTGGAAAAATACAACAGAGTATCCATGGTTCTATTTTTTTCCATAATTTTATTTTTCTCATTAGTTACATTTTGTTAATTCTGTATCCCAGCTGTATCCCTCATTCCCTCCCCAATCCCACCCTCCCTCCCTCATCTCCTCCCTGCCCCTTTCCAATTCCACTGATAGGGGAGGACCTCCTCCCCTTTCATATGACTCCGTTTTGTCAGGTTTTTTCAGGACTGGCTGCAAAGTCCTCCTCTGTGGCCTAACAGTACTGCTCCTTCCTTGGGAGGTGGGGAGGTCAAAGAGCCAGTCATTGAGTTCTGAAAACCAAGTTTTACATGTCTTAAAAAAATGTACCATACGAATTGCCATTCAAAGAAGTTTTGGTGCTTTCATAGTCTGTCAGTCCCCTGCCATGTGCTGTTCTTAGAGCATCCTTGTAAGCAAGCAATGCTGCTAGGCTGCCTATTTGAGGTATTCCTACAAGAATCTTCACAAACGTATGAAGGTTGATACTTTCCTTCAGTGGTTGTTCATTTTCTCCCAAGTGCATGGCCATTTTCCCCTTCCTCTTCCCCTAGAGGAGATACTGAGATAACCATCCCACAGAATCACTATGAACAAGTATTACACAAATTACATTCCTGTCTCTTCAGAATATACTTTTAGTTTCATTTCTGAGAGAGAATCTCACACCACACACTCTTATACACCCCTCCCTTTTGGTAACTTTCTACACCTGACAAAGATCAAATTCCTGAATATAGAAGTCAGAGTTACTCCTGAAAAGACAAAGCAAAACAAAACAAAACAATAACAACAACAAAAAATAGCCAACCACTACAAAGAACTAAATGCCTCACCTATCTGGATGATACAGTGTGTGGTATCCAAATCTTAGGTTTTCTGATTTACAATGTCAAAATCAACAGGACTCCAATTTTCTAGAACTATGATTTCATACATTTGTGCTAGAATCTGTTTTATAATGTCTTTCCCAAGAAACCATTCATTTTCTGAGTATCTCTGATTCCCCTTTCTCTTATCTATTAAATAGAGTTGATTAATATTGTGACTGTTATTTAGTAAATGGATTAAACAAGCAGATTTCCCAAGGGCAACTTTTTCTTACACCAAGCCACTTTTCAATTGCAAGGGGTAAGAAAAAAAAATCTTTCATCTGCTTCTCCTGGATTCATGGCTGAGGTCTCTATAACAAAAGACAGAACAACGATAGAAAATCTAAAATTTTATGAATATGAACTTCTGTGACTTAGGAAACTTTATAAAGAAATGGAGATTGAAAGAAACAGTAAAATTATGTTTTTTTCTAGTGGGTTTGATGTTGTGGACATATATATCCAGGGTAAGAGCAGGATGATTGATAGATAGACTGGGAAAAATTAGGAAGACCTCTTTGTTCAGACTCTTCTTCCATGGCCACCCTTATTATTATTATTTTTTTTAGTTATAATTTCATCTTCTTTTTTTTTAGTTTTTTGTTTATTACAGTCTATTTACTTTGTATCCCAGCTGTAGCCTCCTCCTTTGTCCCCTCCTAAGCCTACCCTCCCTTCCTCTTCTTTTCCCATGACCCTCCCCCAGTCTACTGATAGGGGAAATCCTCCTTCCCTTCCATCTGTTCCTAGCCTAACAGATCTCATCAGGACAGACTATTCTCTGTGGCCTGGTATGGCTGCACTCCCCCCAGGGGGATGTGATCAAAGAGCCAAACAGTGAGTTCACATTAGAGACAGCCCCTGTTCATCTTACTAGGGTACCCACTTGGAGGCTGAGGTGCCATGGGCTACATCATGTTTTCCTGTGAGTGTAAGAGGGCCACATATCACAAGAATGTCTTCTGACTTACTTAGGGAAAAGCCTGAAAACCTCTCCTGGGCATTATGACTTATTTCAGAGAATGACAAGCATCAGAGGAAACTCCTATGTTTTTAACCAGTTCTTTCAGTTTAAACTAGTCATTATGGCAAGGTGAAACTCTTTATGGTGACAGTACCTGAATCCTATCACAATGTCAATTGTCCCAGGATATTAATCAACAATATTGGAGTTTCTATTATTCAAAGTTTTCTTTGCATGTGCCAAGGATGTGGACATTTGTGAATCTCAATAATGCCATGAGAAAAATAATAAATCTGTTGAGGAATATCTTCACTTGTTTGAGAGAACACTGTATGAAATAAAAAAAAATTACAAATTGAAACTGATCTTTGTTCAGGCTTCTAAATAGTTATACCTAATAGAAAAAAAAAAGCAGCCATCAAGTCTCTTAATAAATAAGAAAAAGGTAAACATTCCTCCCTTTGAAAGTCATGTTACATCTGATTGAGAAAATCATGATTTTTGGAAGAAAATGAAAGAATATATTCTCTTCAGCTAATGGCCATCACACATCAAGTGATGGATCATTTTGTCTAAACGTAATTTACTTTTTGAGAGGAAGCAAGCAGCACTGTGGTCCAGATTGCTTTTTCTCCCCTCTTCTAATGATTTGGCCTTGCGCGTCTCTGAATAGTCAACTTCTATGAGAACATTTCTGAATCTATAGCTAACACAATATGATGTACAATGATTTGCTTTTTATAATTTTTTTCTCAATTGCATGGTCAATAAACATATGCAAATGTTAGCTAAAGGTGTACAAAAGTTCCATGACTGTTGAGGAATCAGAGTGCCATCATAGAACTGCAGAACATAAAATAGATAAAGAAAATTTCTCCAGAGCTTAAAACTGGCAGGTGAGGGAGACAAACAAGACACAGACAGGGGTACAGCCCATTCTCTAGATAATGATCATGTCCAGAAGACATTTAGGATTCCTTTAGAACATAATTTGAAAATTAATGGCATAGTGTAAAACAGATGGGCTGAAGCAATTGATGAAGTCTTGTACTAATCGTGGCTCTGAAATGTTGGCTGTATGAATCAGCACAAATCACTAGGACTCTCTGAGCCTTGTTAGCATTTGGGGACTTAAGATGTTGTTAAGAGTTGAAGTAAGTGAGATAATGTCTATAATGAGTCATGTCGACATGCCTGGCAAAGAATCGTTGTGCAGTAAATGACAAGTATTGTTATTACTGAAGGAAACATTTGCAGTTTCAAGTGTTGCTATGAAATTTTAATGTTCTGGAAGTTTGTAAAGGCTCACACTGTTGATATCTATGGCTTATTTTATGTGCAATAATGACCACAAAACTACAAAAACAAAATAAAACCTCTATTTCCCTTCTGAATTCAAGTGCTGTCAAGATCCTTGTTTGTTTGCTTACGCTGGTGATCAAGTCTAAGAGCTCATATATACTAAGATACTAAGCAAGCTGCATCCCCGGGGCTCTAGTTTTAACAAACAAAACCTGCTTTTTGCTTCTGTTAACTCTAGAAGCTACACAAACATGGAAGGAAAGACAATCAACAATACTGCAATTTGAGGGCAAGCGTGGTTCAAAGTAACAAGATACTTTTACTACCAAGGGATACCTTTTGACCCTGCTAAGTGCCTAGGTCCTCTTTCCTTTGAGCTAAAAGTATTATCAAACCCTAGAATCAGCACTGGGAAGGAACTTATAAATCAATTGATTCAAGCTTTTCAATCGTACTACACAACAAACAGCAGGGAGGAGGAAAGGTGGGTGGGAGAATGGAGACATAGAGGTGATTTTCGAAATATAAATGCTTGTGGTAAGATTGGCATACTAAGTCATTAGTCCCATCTTGTAAACTCTGTTGGTGTTTTCAGCATAGAGTTGGGGAAGGTTAGAGTGGTACGGAGTTAACTACTATGAAGTGGGTCCTTAGGTATTTAGATGGCCAGGCCCAGTCTTGCTCCTTCACATCAAAGAAGTAAAAAATGAAAAGGTCTATCAGAGAATAAAACCCTGTAAAGTTATGGTTATTGTTGTTCCCAGCTGGTTAAGATGAATATACTGAGGACATCATCAAACCTGAAGGAGCCTCCTGATTTCATATACCATTTCTTCCTGAATCTTTCAAATCAGCTACGCTGTGGCGTTAAGGAATGGAAAGAGCTCAGCCTCATCATGCCCCCCATCTTAAGAATGGGAGAATTTGGAGGTTGGAGATAAAAATAAGGTTCACACATTGAAAGTGAAGCAGGATTCTGAAAGTTTAGGATATTGCTACTAAAATGCAAAATTCAGAGATTTTCTCTTTCATGCTTTTACTGTGTATTAACTCTCCAAACAGGGCAAAAGTGATATAGGTTAGGACCATGAGATAAATAAACTCTATAAGGATGGGGTCATGTAATTTAAGAACTAAGCAAACTGTTAGTGAAGAAAGCTTTTATTTGTCCTTGAAATACCCATGTGTTATCAAGAGTGAAAGATCTCCATAGTTGAGAAGACTAACAAAACTAGAAGCTCAGTGGAGGGGAAAACCACTCTCTGACTCTGGATGTTGAGCTACAGTAGAGAAAAACTTGTCCATCATTTACCAGGCAGAGGGTTTGATTTCAGCATCAAAAAAAACCAAAACAAGGGCTAGAGAGATGGCTCAGAGGTTAAGAACACTGGCTGTTCTTCCAAAGGTCCTGAGTTCAATTCCCAGCAACCACATGGTGGCTCATAACCATCTATAGTGAGATCTGGTGCCCTCTTCTGTCATGCAGTCAGAACACTGTATAAATAATAAATAAATCTTAAAAAACAAACACAAAAACAAAACAAAACAAAACACAACAAAAAAGCAAGTTATCTCCCGGTCGTATCCTAAAAACTACCTGAGATGATGGCAATATTGTATCTAAGTATTCTCTGCTATCTAATCTGGTAGTCACATATGGCTATAGAAAACGGAATATAAAAATCCTGATTAAAGAAATGAATTTTAACTCGATTTTTAAGTTATTGAAAATGTAAAGTGTGTGTGTGTGAGTGTGTGTGTGTGTGTGTGTGTGTAGACAGCTGCTACTGTGCTTTCTAATCTTGCAGCCTTAGTGGGTCACCACTCTCCCAAGTCTTTGATGCCTATCAAGATGATGTGATTATTTCACTGATGTCAATTTTGCAAAGTTGAAAAGCTATTTCCAGGAAGCTTAAATTGCCAACAAGAAGTTTGTTTATGTTATAAATAGGTGACGTTGAACATATCACATAAATGTCATATTCAAAATTAGTAAGATGTTTATCTGTAACTTATTATCCTCAGTAGACCTTGGATTCCTCTGCAGTTTATACTAAGTGAACTCAAGAAAGGATGTGTCTTGAAATGGCAATTATACTGCTATAAAGATTATGAAGTATATGCTTGCAAAAAGCAAATTGTGAGGGCTGGGAAGGCAATTCACCAGGTAAAGTGCTTGTTGTGCAAGTAGAAAGACCTGAGCTTAGATTCCAGCACCTATGTAAAAACTCAGCATGCCACCTGCAGCTATAACTCTAGGGTGGAGAAGCAAAGATAGGAGGAGGCTCTGGAACTTACTGGCCTACCAGCCTTACTGATGCGGTAAGGTCTAAGTTCAATGGAGAGACTGTCTCAAAAATAAGGTGGGAAGCAATTCAGAAAGATACCTGTCAACAATATCTGGCATCCATAAACATACACAGATATGAGCACCAGCACACACCTACCTATGAGTACATGTGCATATGACATACAATAAGAAAATAAAAAAAACAATATGGAGAAAACTAGTATTTCTAGTGAGGGAATTGCAAAGTTAGTAACACATGAATTTGATAGAATTATCAAACCATAATATGCTCTTGTATATAATAAAAAGTTATAAAAAACATAAAAAAGTAAAATTATATATATATATATATTCTCAGCTTGATGCAAAATCTCTAAGAACAACTGCTTACAGTTCTCATTGTCTATTATGCAAAAAGTACATGCCTATTTCTCAATTCTAAAATAGTTCATGAGTTTAACTTATACTTTGATGTAAATACTGAAAAACATGCTATTTAATTTTGTTTACATGTCCCACAATTAAAAAAACAATTTAGAGCAGCAGTTCTCAATCTGTGGCTTGTGACTCTTTTGGGGTCAAATTAACTTTCACAGAGGTCTCATAAGACCATCGAGAACCACAGATATTTACATTATGATTCATAACAGTAGCAAAATTATAGATACCAAGTAGCAACAAAAATAATTTTATGGTTCAAAATGATTTTTTAATTTTTTATTAATTTATTTATTACAATTTATTTACTTTGTATCCCGGCGGGGGGCACCTCCTTCTTCTCCTCTCAATCCCTCCCTCTGTCCATCCCTCTTGTGCTCCTATGCCCTTTCCCAAGTCCTCTGATAGGGGCGGTCTTCCTAACCTTCCTTCTGACCCTAGCCTATTAGGTTTCACCAGGAGTGGCTGCATTGTCTTCCTCTGTGGCCTGGTAAGGCTGCTCTCCTCTCAGGGGGAGGTGATCAGAGAGCCTGGCACTGAGTTAAGACTCTACTGATCAAGGTATGAGATATCGAAGCAGAGGCTGAGACTCATAGCTAAATTTTGGGCAGAGTGCAGGGAATCTTATGAAAGAAGGGGGAGATACTGCACAAAACTGAAGTCCAAGTGGATCAAAGACCTTAACATAAAACCAGACACATTAAATCGGCTTGAAAAAAAAGTGGGAAATACCCTAGAACTCATTGGTACAGGGGGAAACTTCCTGAACAGAACACCAACAGCACAGGCTCTAAGAGCAACAACCAATAAATGGGACCTCATGAAATTGAAAAGCTTCTGTAAAGCAAAGGACACCGTCATCAAAACAAAGCGACCACCTACAGATTGGGAAAGAATCTTCACCAACCCTTTATCTGACAGAGGACTCATATCCAGTATATATAAAGAACTAAAGAAGCTGAAAAGCAGCAAACCAAGTAATCCACTTAAAAAATGGGGAACAGAGCTAAACAGAGAATTCTCTGTAGAGGAATACCGAATGGCAGAGAAGCACTTAAAGAAATGCTCAACCTCATTAGCCATTAGGGAAATGCAAATCAAAACAACCCTGAGATTTCACCTTACACCCATGAGAATGGCCAAAATCAAAAACTCAAGTGACAACACATGCTGGAGAGGTTGTGGAGAAAGGGGAACCCTTCTCCACTGCTGGTGGGAATGTAAACTTGTACAACCACTCTGGAAATCAATCTGGCGGTTTCTCAGACAACTAGGAATAGCGCTTCCTCAAGATCCAGCCATACCACTACTGGGCATATATCCAAAAGAGGCTCAAGTACACAAAAAGGACATTTGCTCAACCATGTTTGTAGCAGCTTTATTTGTAATAGCCAGAAGCTGGAAACAACCCAGATGCCCCTCAACTGAAGAATGGATGCAGAAATTGTGGTACATCTACACAATGGAATATTACTCAGCAATGAAAAATAAGGAAATCATGAAATTTGCAGGTAAATGGTGGGATCTGGAAAGGATCATCCTGAGTGAGTTGTCTCAGAAGCAAAAAGACACACATGGTATATACTCACTCATATAGACATACAACATAGGACAAACCCACTAAAACCTGTGCATCTAAAGAAACTAAGCAAGAGAGAGGACCCTAACTAAAACGTCCAAACCCCATCCAGAAAGGCAAAGAGGATGGACATCAGAAGAAGAAGAAAACAGGAAACAACCTAGGAACCTACCACAGAGGGCCTCTGAAAGCCTCTGCCCTTCAGACTATCAAAGCAGATGCTGAGCCTGATGGGCAACTGCTGGGCAGAGTGAACGGAATTTTAGGTAAGAACTGGGAAATAGTAAGAGCTGGAGAGGACAGGGTCTCCACAAGGAGAGCAACAGAACAAGAAAATTTGAACATAGGGAACTTCCCAGAGACTCATACTCCAACCAAGGACTATTCATGGAGATAACCTAGAACCCCTGCACAGATGTAGCCCAGGGCAGTTCAGAGTCCAATTGGGTTACATAGTAATGTGAAGAGGGACTGCCTCTGACATAATCTGATTGGCCTGCTCTTTGATCACCTCCCTCTGGGGGGGGGGAGCAGCCTTACCAGGCCACAGTAGAGGACAATACAGCCACTTTTGATGTGAACTGACAGACTAAGATCAGAAAGGAGAGGAGAACCTCCCCTATTAGTGGACTTGGGGAGTGGCATGCAAGCAGAGGGAGGAGGGAGGGTAGGATTGGGATGGGAGGAGGGAGGGGCTTATGGGGGGATGCAGAATGAATAAAGTGTAATTGATGAAAAATTTAAGAAAAAAAGGGAAAAAAGTAATTTAAGAACCTTAAATGACTTTCAAAATTGGAGGAAAACATGGAGTTAGTCAATTGGCATGGAGCACGTCTCGCCCCTGGGGGCAATGGTCTCCTGAACCTACTCAGACCTCGGACACTACCACTGCTAGTTCTAGAACTGATGCAGGATGTTCCAACGAGGGGTTAAGGCTTCTCATAATATTTCCTATAAGCCCACACTTGTTTGTCTATATCCCCCATTTTTATTCATTATTAGCCAGATAGAGCCAAGTAATTGTGGTAATGATACTTGCTTTTTTGCCCAATGCTGGAATGCTAGTAAAGTTAGGTATGCCCTGGTTACTCGCATGCCTCACTGGGTGCCTATGCCCATTGATGCCCCTCACGCTATGACTCTCTTCAGACAGAAAAGGGATCTTGGAACTACAGCCACCATTGTTACTACCATCTCATTGACGGCTGTTGGAGCTACCACCAGGGCATTAGCCATGAGTCATACTGGGCAGACTGCTCAAACCCTGAATAATCATTTAGCCAATGTAGCTCATGCCTTAGTTGTACATAAAGGAATTAATGCTCAACTAAAAGGAAGCTTGATGGTGTTCAATCAGAGGATTGACCTCTTGCAGGAGCAAATTGATACCCTATGGCAAATCGCTCAACCTTGCTGTCAATGAAAGTATGCTGGACTTTTGTGTCACTAGCATACAACATGAGAATTTTTCCTGCGCTGCAAATCTGTCTAAACAATTGTCGAGCTATATTTTAGGTAATTGGACTGGAGAATTCGATACTACGATGGAGCAGCTGAGAGTGGCCATTGTCACAGTAAATTCTACCAGAGTGGACGCAGGACTAGCCAGAGGATTATCAACATGGATTGCTGCAGCCATGAATCATCTGAAGGAATGGGCGGGCATGGGAATGTTAGCAGGCCTTCTGGTGTTGGTCTCCTTGGTTTGCCTGTGGTATATATGCAAGATTAGAGTCTCACAACAGTGTGATGCAGCCATGATCATTCAGGCCTTTACAGCCATTGAAGCAGGACATTCTCCCCAAGCATGGTTGGATACCATAAAAAGCTAAAATGATACGCTCAGGATGCGAGGCTAAGCACTGCACTCAGGGTCAGCCGCTTTGGACCCAGAGAAGAGCATGTCTGATTGCATGCGGGTTGATGCCCCAGGTCCCGCCTCTGAGAAAAAGGTATCGGACGGGTCTGATGCTCTCTGGGTGGATGACACCTAAATGAACATCTGTACAAAGTCCCAATTTATTTCTAATATCAGAGATCAGACCTCTACTCTTGCCTGATGCGTCTAAAACAAAAAGGGGGAACTGTAGAGAGCTGCGGAATGCTATGCCTTAAAGATGGAGCTGGTTTCCGCCTTCCACCTTCCCGATGGTGAGTGCTCTCTGTCACGAACAACTCCACATTTGGCTAAGGCCAAGGATCTGGCTTGCTTCCATGTATGTGGACCTATCTGCATTGCCCCCGTGGCACGCCTGGGTTGGCTACCCAGAGGCTATTTAAGCTGTGGGCTGGCTTTCCCCGGGGTCCGAGGATTGTTCAAATGTTCCTGAATAAACTGCATTGAAAAAAAAAAAAAAAAAAAAAAACATAATAAATAAATTATCTTAATTAAAAGAAGAAAAAAAAAAAAAAAAAAAAAAAGAAGGGGGAGATAGGAAGACCTGGAGGGGACAGGAGCTCCAAAAGGAGAACAACAGAGACAAGACAAAAGAAAAAAAAAAAAAAAACTGGGCCCTGGGGGCCCTGCAGGCCCTGCAGAGTCTTATAACCCAACCAAGGACCAGGCGTGGAGTGGACCTAAAACCCATGCTCAGATATAGCCTATAGACACAATTAATTTTTGAATCCCATTCTAAAATAAGAATTGATAATCAGAGAAGTTATTTCCAGAGAAAGTCATTTTCAGAAAAATATTTCTTTAAACTCAGCTCTGGGGAACAGACACACTAGCTGTACTGTTTTAAAAACCATAGCTGTTGGTTCAGGAAGATGGCTCAGGGTAAAAGCCCTAGCTATAAAAGCCTGAAGACCTAAGTTCAATCCTCAATCCCCAGAACCTCCATTAAAGACTTGATGCAGTGGTGTGGATCTGTAATCCCAGAACTTCTACGAGGAAATGGGAATTGGAGAAAGAAATATTGCTGAGAAACTGCTAGCCTGGAGTACAGAGAGCAACAGAAACAAGACATATTATGGCTCATCAAGGTGGAAGGCAAGAAACGACTCTTGGAAGTTGTTCCTTCACACATGCTGTGGATGAAATAAATAAAAAAAAATTAATGGCAATTACCTAGGGATTCTGAAGAGTTTTCATACATTTATCTGAAAAAAAAAATATTGGGAGAATGTGTGGTGATACCTGTCACAATCTACAGGAACCCCATTGCAGAAGACAGATGTCTTGAATGTTCCAGACTGGTAAGCCCCTCCCATGGGGTTTTCACACCTCAGTGCCCCTTGCTGATGTCTAAGAATAGATTGGTTTGTTCACTGTTCTGACTTCTCCCTTTTCAATTACCAGTTCCTTCTGACTAATCTTATACAATGTCATGAAACAGAAATTTGTCACCAATGACTAGAGTCTTTTCTCCCAGAAGTCATAACTTTAAATTCACAAATTGTTTTTTTTTACTTTCAATCTTGCTTAGAATCAATTTATCTACAATTAAAAATGGACTTCTTAAATTATATGAAAGTTACCACAACAATTAAGGACTAAGATTTCTAGTGTAACCAATCGGAATTTGAATTTACTAGTGTATAACTTTTACAAGTTACTTAATGTTTGTGTATTGCTCTTCCCTATTTTCAGTAAAAATGAAGAGCAAAAGCAGCCTCATACTTTTAAACCTAGCCATCATTACAAATATAATTCTACAAATTCCACTGAAATACAGCATATGAAAATGAAATAATAAACATCTAATACTTTTTTGAATTATTTTGCCATAATCTGGCCTTAGGAATTATTTATGTCTCTGGTAGCTGATACAATGAAAGCACTATATAATAGCAGGCTATTGTACATCTCTTCCTTGTTTTACCATGCGTGTAAAGTCAAATTAGTAGTTGGAATTCAACCAAGGCAAAAATATTTACACCATGGAGATCAGAAAACACAAGTAAGGACATTTTACCTTCTAAAATGGTTGTGTATAAAGCATTGACTAGCACACCCCTGCTTGTGTTGGTGGTATACAAATAAAGTGAAATAATGTATGGGTGAAATGTGTTAAATGTGTGACTCATAATATGTATTCAATAAATAGTGGTGGTATTATTATCATCTGGTCAAATGGGCTCACTATTGTCCACTTCAATGCACTTAAATATTTCTTAGAGTATATGAAAATTTAGTAGTATTATGGATTTCTATTTTTAAAAAAATTGAATTCAAATTTTTAGTTGTAAATTTAATTTTATTTATATATTTATTTATTATATTTTATTCACTTTGTATCCCAGCTGCAGCTCTCTCCCTCATCTACTCCCAGTCCTACCCACCCTCTTTCTTCTCCCTTTATGCCCTTTCCTTAGTATCCTGGTAAGGGAGGACATCCTCCCCTTCTGTCTGACCCAAGCTTATCAGGTCTCATCAAGGCTGGCTTCATCATCTTCCTCTGTGGCCTGGCAAGGTTGCAACCCCTAGGGGGAAGTGATCAAAGAGCCAGTAACTGAGTTCATGTCAGAGACAGAAATCCACTTGGAAACTGAGCAGCCAATGGACTTTCTTTTAACAGGGGTTCTGGGTCTTCTCTATGCATCATTCTTGGTTGGAGTATTGGTCTTTGAAGGCCCCCCTGGGCCCAGCTATTTTGGGTCTGATTTTCTCTTTGTGGAGTTCCTGTCCCCTCCAGGTCTTTCTATAAGCCTCTTCTTCTCTAAGGATTCCAGCAATGGAGGAGAGTTCCCCTTTCTCCACATCCTCTCCAACATGTGTTCTCAACTGAGTTTTTGATCTTAGCCATTCTGGTAGATGTAAGGTGAAATTTCAGGGTGCTATGGATTTGCATTTCCCTGATGACTAAGGATGTTGACCATTTCTTTAAGTGTTTCTCTGTCATTCGATATTTCTCTATTGTGAATTCTCTGTTTAGCTCTGTACCAATTTTTTTTAATTGGGTTAATTGATTTGTTGCTTTTTAACTTCTTGAGTTCTTTATATATTCTGGATACTAGCCCTCTGTCAGATATAGGGTTGGTGAAGACCCTTTTCCAATCTGTAGACTGTCGTTTTGTTCTTATGACAGACAGTGTCTTTGCTTTACAGAAGCTTTTCAGTTTCATGAGGTCCCATTTATTGATTGTTGCTCTTAGAGCCTGTGCTCTTGGTGTTCTGTTCATGAAGTTGTCTCCTGTACCAATTGAGTTTAAGGCTTTTCCCCACTTTTTCTTCTAACAGGTTTAGTGTGTCTGGTTTGATGTGGAAATCTTTGATCCACTTGGACTTTAATTTTGTGCAGAGTGATAAACATGGATCTATTTGCATTGTTCTACATGTAGACATCCAGTTACACCAGCACCATTCGTTGAAGATTTTTTTTTTTCCATTTTATGGTTTTGGCTTCTTTGTCAAAAATCAAGTATCCATAGGTGTGTCTGTTTATTTCTGGGTCTTATATTCGATTCCATTGATCCACCATTCTGTTTCCATGCCAGTACTATGTAGTTTTATTATTATTGCTCTATAGTACAGCTTGAGATTAGTGATGTAGATACCTCCAGATAATATGTTACTGTACAGGATTGTTTCAGCAATTCTGGTTTTTATTGTTTTTCCATATGAAATTGAGAATTGTTCTTTAAAGGTCTGTAAAGAATTGTGTTGGTAATTTGATGGGACTTGCATTGATTCTGTTGATTGCTTTTGGCAGGATGGCCATTTTCACTATATAAATCCTACTGATCCATGAGCATGGGAGATCTTTCCATCTTCTGATATCTTTTTCAATTTCTTGCATCAGAGACTTGAAGATTTTTTTTTTCCCAAAGAGGTCTTTCACTTGCTTGGTTAGAGTCATACCAAGGTACTTTATGTTATTAGTGGCTACAACACAGGCTGGAGAGGATGTGAAGAAAGTGGAACTTTCTTCCATTGCTGGTGGGAATGTAAACATGCACAACCACTTTGGAAATCAGTCTGGCACTTTCTCAGACAATTAGGAATAGTTTAGGAATTAGGAATAGCTTCCTCAAGATTCAGCTATACCACTCCTAAGCATATATCCAAAAGATGTTCAAGTACACAACAAGGAAATTTGCTCAACCATATTTGTAGCAGCTTTATTTGTAATAGCCAGAACCTGGGAACACCCCAGATGTCCCTCAACTGAAGAATGGATACAAAGATTGCATTACATTTACACAATGGAAAGGCAAATGGGATAGACATCGGAAGAGGGAGAAAACAGGGAACAGAGCCAGATCATACCACAGTGGGCCTTTGAAATTTTCTACCCAGCAAGATATCAAAGCAGATGCTGAGACTCATATCCAAACTTTGGGCAGAGTGCAGGGAATCTTATGAAGGAAGCAAAGATAGAACAACCTGGAGGGGACAGGAGCTCCACAAGGAGAGCAGCAGAACCAAAAAATCTGGGCCCCGGGGTCTTTTCAGAGACAGACACTCCAATCCAGGACCATGCATGGAGATAACCTAGAACCCCTGCAGAGATGTAGCTCATGGCAGCTCAGTCTCTAAGTGTGTTCCCTAATAAGGCGAGGGAACTGTCTCTGACTGTCTGACTGTCTCTGACATGAACTCAATGGCAGGCTCTTTGATCTCCTCCCCTTGATGGGGGAGCAGCCTTACCTGGACACAGAGGATGAAGATGCATCTAGTTTTGATGAGACCTGTTAGGCTAGGCTCAGATGGAAGGGAAGCAGGACTTCCCCTATCAGTGGACTGGAGGAGAGGCATGGGAGGAGATGAGGGAGAGAGGGTGGAATTAGGAGGGGATGAGGGAGGGTGCTACAGCTGGGATACAAAGCGAATAATGTGTAATATTAAAAAAAAAGTATTCTAGCACTCTGCCCAAAGTTTGGCTATGAGCCTTAGTATCTCCTTCAATACCCTGGTGGGTAGAGATAATCGGATATTAGCCATAAAATAAAGAATAAACATACTAAAAGCTACAGTCCTAAAAAAGCTAAACAAAAAAGAGGACCCTAAGGCAGATGCTTAATCCTGTATTTTTTTCCACACCAAACAATATTCTATTTTGGCAAGGTAGTACAAACAAAATGAAAACAAACACACAAAACCTTAATGTTGACTTAAACAAAAGTTCCTATGTCAAACAATAACAGAAAAAGTATACTGAAAATCATTAATTTAGGGGCAAGTATCACTCTGCAAATAATGTTGAAAATTAAACTTAAAAGCTGGGCATGATGGCCCATACCTGTAATCCCAGCACTCAAGGAACACAGAAACAGTCTGACCTCTGTGAATTTGTAGACAGCATCATCTACAAAAGTGATCCCAGGACAGCCAACTCTAAACAGAGAAACCCTGTCTTAGAGGAAAAAAAAAGAAAGAAAATTAAACTTAAAGTCCTAAAGTAATTATTTTCTGAATAGCTTATGAATGACATAAAAATAATTATTTTTTTAAAAAAGCTGAATGTGATGTTCATAGTGATAATGTCTTCGAAAGACCTTAAAGCTAATTAATTTATGCAGGCCCAGTTAATAAAAGCAAAGAGAAAAATCAGCTCTTCCATAGCTGGAACTACATATGCTGCCTTGTTTTGGAGAAATTCGTAAAACTTAATTTTGAAAATGGTGAAAAAAAATGTGAAATGAAAACCTACATGAAAATTTCAAATACCAGCCAATAAACACAATGTGAAACAAGAGACACTTTCCAGCAAATGTTAACTTGACATAATGCCTTTAAAGTTACGTATCAAGATTAAATTGAAAAAGCTTCACAATTAGCAGATGGACCCTGTGAAACGTATAGGATAATGGAAGGTGCTACATAAGCCTCAGTTATATCTAACTATAGCTGGAAATTTCAGTTTTTCCATCGTAAGAAGACAGCCAGTGTGGGCAAATATTTTGATATTCCCCTGAGTTTCAACATACTGGACAAAGGAGCACCAACTAAAAAAATATATATCTGCAATGCCAGCACAGCAGTTTGGAGTCACTTATATTGATGGTCCACGGGTCTCTCCTAAGAGCACTTTAGAACATGATTAAAAAGATGCAAATGCCTTTTGCTATTTCCCTGTTGTGGAGCCAACCACAGAATGCACTGACAATGTCTGTCCACTCAGTTTTTCCACCGGTATCTAGTGCTTGTTGTTGTTTTCTATGCTGCTGCCACGGTGTGTCTGGATGAAATGTCAGGATGCTTCCTGGCTCACAGTCCTTTTTGACTGGAAAGCCTGGTAAGCATCATGTCACGTCAGTCTAGAGCATCATCCCTTGCAGGTCCTCTTGCAATGCTAGGATAATGGAATCTATACGTGTCCTTAACTTCTCCGTAGTGTAAGGTTTCACGGGTAAATTCTCTTGGTCAATCTGCAACAACTTATTTTTCAGTTTCAATACAAGATCTACTGTTTCTACTTCTGTGGGTTTATGAATCCAGAGAAGGAGGTCCTCTTCTAAAAGAGCTTCTAGATGAAGTGCATCCAATTTTTGTGTCATTTGTTTCCATCAGGTCTTGAACTAGCTATCAAAAATTCGGAGATTTTGGAAACTGCTGGTAAGGCCCAATCCTATTGCCTTTTATTCCAGATGTGAGCTGAGGCCTCATTTTCTCATGTGTTTTCATAAATTCTTTTGGGCAGAACTGTCTTAACTGGGATGGAAACTTCCATAGAGAAATACTTTTCTGTAAAGGCATCAAACTTGTCATGACGTGTGGGAATGCGTACCTTCATTACTACTCCCATGATAGGCAGATGCAGTGTTTTCCCTTGCATTAGGGCTGGCCATTGGTCAACATCATTATAAGCTGCTTCCAAGTAAGGTTCATTTTTTTTTTCAAAATACTCTGGTGCTATCTGTTTGAGTATGGTGTGAAAAAAAATGAATATAAGGTAATTTGCTGATGAAAACCAATGATTTCTAAAAGTAGCCTCTTTTAAAAGTCTTATTTCCAACTTGTTGAAAATATATGTATAGATCCTTGTTGGTATAATGTTCTTTTGAAATGTACACAATTTACCCTTGTTCATTCAAATGCTGATTTCTCTCTCCTACTCTCTGGTTTCAATCCGGACATTGCATTGTGATACTTTATCTAAGCATCACCTGTCTCAACTTTGTGTAAACATGACAAAATAGAACAAACAGCCACAATGTTGAGCAATAGAGAGGAAGGAGTAGGCAGGAGAGGGGAGGAGCCAGAGGACAGGAAAGAGTGAAAGGCAAAGGGCAGAAGGAGCTGGGAACAGAGGCAGGATCTTGGAATGATGTGGAGAGATAGACAGGACCTAATATATCACTAAAAGCAAATATAATGTGGGAAATCTAAATGTTAGTAAACTATGAGGGCTTGGAGCTTTAGGATGGAACAACTATTGCCCAGCATTGTGTTCTAGGTTAATTAAATAAATCCCAGTATCTGTGTGGTGATTTGGTTATAAAGCTGTTTAGGATTAACAGCAGCTTCACCAGAAGATATATCAATAGTAAATATGAATAGTCACCTACAATAGATCCATAAAAATATGCAGGATCTTTCTTTACATAAACTGGTAAATCTTTGTCGGATTGAATAAGAAGTCTCCTCCCAGAAGACTGGCAGAATCTAAAACAAAACAAGACAACCTGAATTTAGGTCTGCAAAAGACAAATAGCAAATATTATTATTTTTTCTTTATCAGTAAGTTTGGAGTACTGAGGATAAATTACATCCACCGCCTGCCCAGTTCCAGGTTGAAGCCCACCACACAAACGCAATGTAGCCAGGCTGAGAAGCCATCCCATTGGAGCTGGCCCTGGCGGCCATCATCCTCTTCATAGTCCTCCAGCAGGACTCCTGCTGCCACTGTAAGGGCCATCTTCTTATGCCCCTGGGACCTGGCCTTGTCCAACTACAGGAACCGGCCGAAAGAGAACTAGGCACTCTCTGTCCTGTCAAGCTGCCTCCAGAATTTGTCCCAGAAGGAAAAACAGAGTTAGTTAAAGATATTGGCATAAGTAGTAAAACTAATAAAAGCATGTCAACTATGTAATGGATAAAGTTTCCTGGCACCTTTCATGTATGGTTTGATTTAGGAGGATTTCATTGTGTTACTATTTCTTTTTTAACTAGCCATTACTTTTTATTAGGACATGTTACTTGTATGAAGTAAAGAATTTCAGGGCCTCTGAAACACTCTACTTAGCAGTGTATCAAAGCAGATGCTGAGACTCATAACCAAACTTTGGGCAGAGTGTAGGGAATCTTATGAAAGAAGGGGGAGTTATTAAGACCTGGAGAGGACAGGAGCTCCATAAGGACCAAATATATCTGGACACAGGGGTCTTTTCTGAGACTGACACTCCACCAAGGACCATGCATGGATATAACCTAGAACCCCTGCTCGGATGTAGCCCATGGCAGCGAGAGCATCCAAGTGGGTTTTTCTAGTAAGGGGAACAGGGACTATCTCTGACATGAACTCAGTGGCTGGCTCTTTGACCTGAAGAGACCTGAGAAGCTAAGGAACGGGAGGAGGACCTCCCCTATCAGTGGACTTAGAGAGGGACAAGGAGGAGATGGGAAGGTGGGATTGGGAAGGAATGAGGGAGGAGGCTACAGCTGGGATACAAAGTAAATAAACTGTAATTAATATAAAAATTAAAAGAATTTCATTACAACATACAACTAACATACTTTGACTGTGTTCATTACCTCAATTACTGTTTCTTATTAAACTTTTTTTTCCCTCCCTTCTTTGCCCTTCCACATGCCTACAATTTCATCTTTAACTAAGTAAAAAAGAAATCAAATATTGGCAATTTCTGTTTTGACCTATTGTCATTTTACCCTTATATTTAATCTGATATTCAATCTGATATGATCTTTACTTTTCAAATTTTACATTCTTCATTTATTTGCTTTGATTCATATTAGAATTTTTATATTTTCTTTTATTCTATTTTTATTTTTTTTGAAAATAGATTTCTTCATGATATTTACTTTTCTTCATTATTCCAGTAGTGCAAACATAATTTAATTAAGATAAGCTCAATTGTTTGTATGTATGAGTTCCAGGGAGCTTAAATGAAGGTGTATAACATTTGGCCATAATAGTTTTATGCCTAAACATATTACAAAACAAAAGAATTTTCCATGGGCTTTGAGATGAAAAAGGACAGAATAAGTAGTTGATGTTTGCATAGATTTTGTATCATTTTCTGGTTCCGATTTAAGACCAAAGAATTATATTTATTACCCTAAGCTTTAAAAACACTCAGTACATAAGCATTAGCTTAGAAAACCCTAAATTGCTTTTTAAAATGGTCAAGCTAAAATAGAAGAGAAAACACAGTTTTGTGCCCAATGTACAATTACACAATTACAGAACTTATATGCTTGCAGTTGGATTTACAAAAACTCCTTAATGTACTAAAGTATGGTCTAATTGCTCACTAGTAAAAGGGGGAAACACTCTCTAATTAGATAAATACCTTTTATAGCAATCTTAGTAAACACACTCTATTTACAAATGGGTAGTAAAGAGTTGGGAATGTGTGATCAATGCTTATTTTCACCCTGTTGTTCCTATGGGGCAGGGTCAACTTGGAATGTAGGATTCTTGCCCAGAGCTGCCCAGCATTCCAGACTAAGAGCTCTAATCACTTCTTTAGTCAACAGCATTCAAGAGATGAAAGGAGGCAATGGTTTCAATTTTTCCCCAGCTAATTGAAGTCAAAATAGTAATTGACTCTTATTTGCTTTCCCAACACATCCTCTGGGAATAACCTCAGGGTCAAAATAGTTCTCAGAGTCCCTAAATCTTTCTCCAAAACAGAACCTGTTTTTATTAGTTGAAGCTGAAGATCTTGTAAGGCCTCTTATTCTAAAACACTTAAAGCAGCTGCCGTCTCTTTAGTTGAGTTGCAGGTGCTAGAAATTGTTGCTATGGTGTCACTAAGGTCTGAGTTCTAGTTCCTAGTATCTGACTAATCCATTATGAAATCTTGATTGTATCATGGAATTTCTGAGTTATCTCCATGTTCCCACCTGTAAATTAAGATGTTGGGTTAAAAATGTTCTCTTAACTTCTCATAATTCTATATTAGCTATAAAGTAGACTCCCATAAAGCATGCCATGACGCACCTTGTTTCTAATTTTACAAAGAAGCCTTTCTGATTCCCCAGAAGAACTTTAAGCTCTACAATTTTCTTATCGTGGATATATCCTTAATCTATATCGAGTAGCTTTTTATTATGAACCTTTAGAAAAAGGGCTATAATTTACTCGTATCTGTTAGGTAAAAACAACAAAAACTCCATTTCCATTTCTAGTAGAAGTTGGGGCGGACAAATTCCAAATTCCAATGAAGTATGACAAAGTGATGAGACTAAAGAGCTGGGAAGTGGGTTATTTTGTAAAGCCTAAGGACATGAGTTCTAACTCCCAGAATCATGTAAAACTGAGCATGCTAGTGTTTATTTTCCATCCTAGTGCTCCTAGGGAAGCATAGATGGCAGAATACCAGAAGCTTGTAGGCCCTCGGGTCTCGAGTTCATAGCAGTGAAAAGAGACAGATTCAAACAAGGTGAATATCAAGAAGAAAAACTTGCGGTTGTTCCCTGATTTCATCTGCAATCCTTCTCACCCATGTTCCCACCCTCGCACAAGAACATGCACATACTTATCATTAAGGAGATGGAAAGAGAAGAGAAAGGGGAGGGGAAAGAATGGGATACATATAAATCTACACTGGGTTCATGACTCAAGACTATCCATAACTCCATAACTCCTGGTCCAGGGCATCTGACTCTCTTCTGGACTCCATGGGCAACCACAAGCACATGCCCACATGTACATGCTCACGCACACATTTACTGGTTTTAAGAAAAAAAAAATTCTAGTTTGGGCCCGCTGAATTGTGCTTACCAGAGAGATGAAATAAATGGTAAGAAATAGAGGCAAGTCATTGTAAATCAAGGGAATGTAAAAGTCAAGGACTAAAAAGCTAATGGTAAAAATAAAGGTTACTGTGAGAAACCGAAATGGTTAAAGATGGAGTGAGTTTTGTGTTCCTGCTATCACCCCTAGAGTGAAGTAGTTGTAAGTACGCTTAGATGGGAAGACTTTCAAATAAACTAGTTTCTAGGGTTTGGATTCTTCTGTGTCTTTTCTGTGATATCTGTGTGCCTTGGTAGAGGCCTCAGGAGATTCATCACATCTGCAGCTTAGTCTCAGATAAAACTCCGTATGTACATGTTTGAATCTGATTTATTCTGCCTGAACTTAACTAAATTTATCTCACTTTTTTTAAATCTCATATGAGAAAGGTAATGTGTTCTTAAAACCCTAAACAAAAAGCAGAAAAACCAAAAACTACAATTATTAAAAAAAAAATCATGCATGTTAACTGTAGAAAATTTGGACAATAAAATAATAAGATTATAACTATAGTTTACCACCATTACTTTTCTGTGTTTTTGCTGAAACATTGTTGTATAGTTAAGATTATGCTGAATTTGCAGAAAAAAATATTTAAGCCTGTAAACATAATATTCTTTTTTTTCTCATCTATTTATTTTATTCACTTTACATCTTTGTAGCACATTCCTTCCTCCTCTTCCAATCCTACCCTCTCTGTCTCCCCCCTCCCCTTTTCCTCGAAAAGAGGAGCTCTCTTTCCCATCCAACCCAGTTCATCAAGTTGTACCAGGACTGAACATTTTCTCTTCCACTGCCTGTGGCCTGTCAAGGCAGTCCTGCCAGGGGAAAGTGATCTAAAAGCTGGCAAGTGAGTCTGTGTCCAATGCAGTCCCCACTTCCTTTACTAGAGGACTCACGTGAAGCCTAAGCTGCCCATCTGCTACATCTTTGTAGGGGCCTAGCTCTAGTTCTTGTATGGCTCTTGGTTGATGCTTCAGTCTCAGCAAGCCCCTCTGGGCCCTGGTTAGTTGGCTCTGTTGTTTTTCTTGTGGAGCTCCTGTCACCTCCACTAGTCTTCTAGTAAAGGGAAGGGACCACCAACCCATCCACAAAACTTTGACCAAAAATTTACCATGCAAAAAATTATATATCTTAATTTTTCTTTTACTGAAAATGGTACATTCTAAAAAGTTTTATGTGTGCACTATAGTTTACCTAACAATGATTTAAACATCCTAGCTTTCTTATATTATGAATATTTCCATGGTGACTATTAGTATGTAATAAATTGTTTTTCCTATCTTTGCTTATGTATTTGAGAAACTTCTCAATGAAACAGTTCTAGGAATAAAATTATTAACATTTTAAGAATAAAATTTAAATACTTATAAATATATATCCTCAAATCAGTTCCTTCCAAAATAATATCAATTTCTTATAAAAAGCCCTATAAGGCACTTCAAAATAATATCCTTTAATATTGCAATGATCAATCACCACAGTTAACTGCATTATCTCAGCTCTTATTGTAGAAGGCTTTTTGTGTGGGCAAAAGTCACTGCTTAAGAATATCTAAATGACTATTAATGATGTAATTTGTCCATAATCATCTTTCTAAAACTTGCAGCCTCAGACGACTTCAGGTACTTTTCTAATTACTCAGATGCAATCCCTGTCCTTAAGGATTTTATAATCTAGTAGGGGCATAGGGAACTAAATAGGTAATTTTAGTATGATGGTACATTATAATACCTGGAGACAAACAAAAAAAGAGAAAAATATCAATGACAGGTGAAACAGCATTATTAAAGGCATGGAGATCAAAGGTATAAACCAAGTCCAATGGTGCACGGCTGTAATCCCAGCACTCAATTATTTTTTTTTAATTTTTTTAATTTCTTTTTTTTTATTTATTTTATTTTTTTTATCAGATACATTTTATTAACTCTGTATCCCAGCCGTGTCCCGATCCCTCATTCCCTCCCAGTCCCTCCCTCCCTCCCTCCCTCATCTCCACCGTGCCCCTTTCCAAGTCCACTGATGGGGGGGACCTCCTCCCCATTCATCTGATCCTGTTTTATCAGGTATCTTCAGGACTGGCTGCAAAGCCCTCCTCTGTGGCCTAACAGGACTGCTCCTCCCTTCGGGGGTGGGGAGACCAAAGAGCCAGTCATCGAGTTCCTGTTAGAAATAGTCACTGTTCCCCTCACTTTGGGAAACCAATTGGTTACTGAGCTACCACAGGCTACATCTGAGTGGAGGTTCTAGGTTATATCCATACATGGTCCTTGGTTGAATATCAGTCTCAGAAAAGACCCTGTGACCAGATATATTTTGGTCCTCATGGAGCTCCTATCCTTTCCCCATCATACTAACTCCCCTTCTTTCATATGATTCCCTGTACTCTGCCGAAAGTTTGGTCATGAGTCTTTGTATCTGCTTTGAAAACACTGCTTGTTAGAGTTTTTCAGATGCCCTCAGTAGACTCCTGTCATACGTTCAATGCACATCCCATCTGTCTTTCTAAACGAGGATTGATCATATTACCCCATGTCCGCTCTCTTGATTATCTTTCAGAAACAGGATCCAACATTCTGTTGCATCCAAGAAACACACCTATGCAACAAAGATAAACACTACCTCAGAGTAAAGGGCTGGAAAAATGTTTTTCAAGCAAATGGTTCCAGAAAACAAGCTGGAGTAGCCACCCTAATATCTAATAAAATAGACTTTCAACCCAAGTTAATAAAAAAAGATAAGGAGGGCCACTATATTCTCATCAAAGGAAAAATCCACCAAGAGGACATCACAATTTTGAATATCTATGCCCCAAATACAAGAGCACCTACATTTGTAAATGAAACAATATTAAAGCTTAAATCACACATTGATACTAATACCTTAATAGTGGGAGACTTCAACACTCCACTCTCACCAAGGGACAGATCAACTAGACAGACACCAAATAGGGAAATAAAAACACTTACAGAGTCCCTAAATCAAATGGACCTAATAGACGTCTACAGATCTTTTCATCCAAACTCAAAAGAGTATACCTTCTTTTCAGCACCGCATGGAACCTTCTCCAAAATAGACCATATAGTTGGTCATAAAGCAAGCCTCAACAGATACAAAAAGATTGAAATAATCCCTTGTATTCTATCTGACCACCATGGACTAAAGCTGGACCTCAACAACAACAGAAATAACAAAAAGCCAACACCCACATGGAAACTGAACAACTTGTTACTCAATGACAGCTGGTTTAAGGAAGAAATAAATAAAGAAATTAAAGACTTCCTAGAATTCAATGAAAATGAAGGCACAACATACCCAAATTTATGGGACACATTAAAAGCAGTGCTCAGAGGAAAATTTATAGCATTAAGTGCCTTCAAGAAGAAATTTGTAACATCACATACAAGCACCTTAATGACCCAACTGAAAACCCTAGAAAAAAAAGAAGCAGATACACCCAAGAGAAGCAGACAGCTGGAAATAATCAAACTCTGGGCTGAAATCAATCAATTAGAAACAAATAAAACTATTCAAAGAATCAATGAAATCTATACACCTAAAAAAGATTTTTTCTTTTCTTTTCCTTTCTTCCAATTCTTTTCTTTCTTTCTTTGAAAAGCATATGAACTTGGAAATGGTGGAGGGTTTTATGCCAGGCAAGGCTTGGATCATAGAGGGCTTTAGATGCCATACTCAGAAGCTCACCTTATTCTCCAGGCAAAGGGAGATACTTGAGATTTTAGTTAGCCCTTATAATAATTCTTTCGAGTGTGGTGGAAGGATAAGTGTATTTTCAGTGCAGCAATACTGGAAGCTAGAAGACAGTCTTAAGACTTGTAATCTCTATCTGAGAAACAGTAAACATTGAAATCAGGGAAGCAGCAATATACAAGTGTGGGGGGGGAAGAAAAGAAAAGACAGATGCTGATGCCAACATAGCAGTAATTGATAACTGAATATGGGGGCAAATGTTGAAAGAATAATTTTATTGTCATAACGACAGTAAGAGTTATGAAGAGTCTGTATTGATCAGGATAACTGCAGAAGAGAGATACTGAGGGATGGGTTGAAAGTAACAGAGTATAAACACTGGATACTCAAAAGTTCAGCAAAAACTAATACAGCCTTCACACAGAGAATTTCACTTCACTCGAAGTTTAAAAGTGAAGGAACTCAAGCTGCTTTGATAAGTTCAATGAAGCTTTTCTATGTTTGGAGGAGCACAAACTTGTATTTGGAGGCAGTAAGTCTTCTTCAAGAGCATAGAAGAAACACAGATTACTAGAGAAGAAACCAAAATTACATAAAAGGAAAGAAAATTAATGGAAGGAAACAGTTCAGAGTAGATGTGAAGAAGCTGTTGAGTCTGAATGAAAAGAGTAGACTCTCCTGAACTGCAAATTTCATGATAAGAGTCCATAAATGATCTATTCCTAATGCCAACTGCAAGTTTGGATGTTTCCTAAAAGCATCCTAGAGGTTTAAATATTCAGTTGAAAGCTGACAAAACTCACAGACACCTATTATATTTGGTTATGGCTCATTATCTAGAAAGAATTTAAATTAAGAAAAACCAAAGACACACACACCTGGCAGAGTAAGGGAAAGGCAATTTCCAATCATAAAGTTACAACTGCTTTAGGTATGTTACCTTCCCAGCATTTGTGTGTAAAAATATTCAGAGTATTGCCCACCTGGGAAGCTAAACAAGCTCAGAGTTTGTATTGGTGCTTTGTTACAGAGGGAGGCATGATTTGTTGATTGATTGCCCACAAGTTTGAAATCATTTCCAGTTTCCCCCTCCCTGGAAGTTGTTTCCAGGGACCTACCTTGTACAGCAAAGGCATTCCTACCACTCCAGAAATTCCAATGGCTTAGCGCTTACCTCCCAGAAAGGCAGGGACAAAGGCCAGGCTTCTGTATTAAAAGGCCAAATACCAAGCAGTGGGACTGAGATACCGTTTTTGTTTTGTATTGAGATGTCCTTTGGTTTTGTATTTATTTATCTTTGAATGATTTAGGCTTAAGCATGCTTGCATGACAAATGGTAAAGGAAAGCTTCAAGTCTGGAGAAAGAAGACAAAGTTAAGACGGCAAGATTCTTGAGAAGGTCAGAAAGGATGAATCTGCACAGAAGGACAACAAAACTGACAGTCTCCTTCAGTACATCAGAAAAAAGGATGTAGACTGAATTGAAGACAAAACATATGTACAAGTTTTGATCAGTGGCCTATTTTTTTAATTGAAAGTTGAATTATTTGCTGAGAATAATGGTCCAGGACAAAGTAAGAAGCATGAAAACAATTAACATTCTCGGAAAAAAATTGCCATGAACCAAAAAGACCCAGCAAACTGCTAGTGTTAAGCTAAGGCTCTGTTACACACACACACACACACACACACACACACACACATAGTAATGTTGGGGTCTCATGCATTGGAGTGCATATGGAGGTGGAGGACAATTTTGTGGAGGTAATTGTCGGCATCTAATTTTTTGTGGGGCTGGGGATGAAACTTGGGTTGCCAAGCTTGTATGCCAAACATTTTGATCCACTGAGTCATCTTACCGGCCTTCTAGACCTCTGGTATTTGAACATTGATCACCTGGAGTTTTTACTAACACTAGTATGCATGGCTTTTTGATGACTACAGTGATGAAGCTTAGGTTTAAAGGGTTCTGATGAAGAGAACCGGAAATGACATTTTGCCATGTTTTGAATTACTATCCTCAGTGACAAGTCAGAGGCTACAGGTCATCTCCAAATAGCACCCATAAATGGTTCAAAATGAACAGATAGAACTAGGCCAGGAGGAGTGGAGAAGACAAGAATGTATAGAGAAGCACAAATAAGAATGGGGATCTGCAGAGTCTGGAATTTCAGAATTAACATAGGACAAGATAGCTGCCATGGTACAGTTCACACTCGTTAGTATTAAATATTGAGTTCTTAGGCAGGTATGCTGAACACAGCACTCAGGAGGTTGAGCCAATAGAATTGTGAGTTTCAGACCAGCCCGGGCTACATGGCAATAGCTGTTTTAGAACCAAACTGATGGAAAGGACATGGAACTCTTGAATATTCACCAGTAGTGTACCTTGGAGTGCTCTGTGTTGATTCATGGATATCAGTCTTTAGGCTCAGCTGTGTCAGGCTAATGGCCTTGGGACTGGGACCTTAAATAAACTCAAGGCCAACAAATTTATGTTAGTCACCATTGACATTTAAATTGTGACAAGAAACCCTCTCTGAGCAGAAAGCACACAAATAATGCAATAATAGAAATCAAGCTGAGTGCTTCGAACTTGTATTAGGAACTAGGCAACAGCAACAAAATGGTGACAGTTTTTTCCTACAGATTCTATCCATGCGTCATCCTCACTACTCATACTTTGTAAATTACTATGCTCTGGACAACTTCAACCTGATAACTTTGTGCAGAGAGCCCTACTACCTTCCAATAATGGGTTATAATGATGGGAACTTTTAAGCCCAAGAGTAGCCCTTGATCCATAACTGGAAGAAAGGGGTCTAGACTTTTGCTTACTTAATACTGGATTGGGATTGTTTATAACAGTTCCCAGAGTTGCCCAAAATCATTAAACTCTCATCACTCCAGCAGAAGTCATCCTGGTCTCACACTGTATTGTCCGCTTTGTCTTTTCTTACTCCTCCAGTGTCCTCCCTGTATTTCCTGTACTCCCTCAACAATCGTGGGTCCACTTTAGAAAAATCCGCTTAGTGGCCTGCTGTCTTGCCTATAGCATTTAACTTCACTCAACTATGAATAATGGGTATCATTATTTTTATCTTTTAAAATTAAGAGAATTAAGTGCTTAGATAAGTTAGCCCACATCATAGGTTGAAAAGGCAGCGATGGAATCTGAACTTAGATTTGTATCACTGAATGCACTGTACCACAGGGACAGGAGATAGTTACTTAGCATAGGAGATTTCAGCACCAGGAAAATAAGACATGTTTTTATTTCCTGTAATTTTGGAAGTGGAGTGTTTAGTTAGACTGCTTTGAGGGGGAGGTATTTTGGTCTCTTTTGTTTCTCCGATTTTAATAAAATTCCCTTTGAAAATATTAGGTGCTCTTTCTAGGCTCAAGTAGAAGTAAAAGGTTTTCGTTTTCTTCCAATCACACGAAGAATTTAATATTTAGTCACTTAGGGTAGCTATCCCATTCAGCTTGGTCATTGTTATTATTCTGAAACTCATTATTGTTCAGACCTTGTAAGGTCTAGTTTTACTAAGGAATCCCATTCATTATAGAGGACATGCAGCAAAAATAGATTCTGGGAACGTCCAGGTTATCATCTAGATGTCAGTGTAAAAAAATGATTCATAAACTGTCAGAACAAAATGAAATCTTAAGTACCACCCTGTTCACTTTATTTTACTGATGAGAGACTTCAGAACCAGAGAAGTTGAGAAATATGCTAAAACACACTAAGGCAGTGATGCATAGGGACATAGATTACCTGATTAAAGTTATTTATTTTTTCCGTCCATGTAATCACAGTGACCCAGACTGTCAATTTTCTACTTTCTTACCTCCAAAGTTCTTCTCATGTTTCATATGGCCAAGTGAAGCCACAAGTACTGGTCTTCCTTTTTTCCTGTATTAGAGAGTGGGAAAATTTGAAGAAGATGAAGTGAGATTGGTAATTGTGGTAGTTCAAATGAGAGTGCCCCTATAGGCTAATCTGTTTGAATACATGGTTCTCAGTTTGTGGAACTGTTGAGGAAAGGTTAGGAACTGTGGCCTTGTGAGAGGAGGTATATCACTTAGGGTGGGCTTTGAGGTTTCAAAAGACTCAGTCTTTGTTTTACCATCATGGAGTCAAAAATCCCTGAAATCTTAAGCCCCAACTAAACCCTTCGTTTTATTTGTTGCCTTTACTTGTACTGTTTTGTTATACCAACAGAGAAGTAACTAAGGCAGTAATATTTCTTCAACTTGCTATAACTTTCTCATACCCTTATTTTTTTCATTTCTTACCACTGGAAACATGTTTTACATACCTGGAAGAAAGTTTTAGACCGTACATGTGTCTGTATCAGTTAAGTACTTGTAACCGTTTGGGAACATGGTCTCCAAGAGGATTTTTTTTTTATGGTGAAACAAAAGTGAGTTCCTATTTCCTGATTTTTAAAAGATGTTCAATCTTGAAAACCAGTTAGCAAGCCTAGGAGCTGTTTCTATAGAAAGATCCCAGTGAGCTCCAGCTGGCAGCCAAAGGCAAATTGCCAGTCAAATGAGTGTGTGGTCTTGGAATTAAAACTTCCAGCACTATTTCATCTGTCTCATGTAGAGGAGAGATGAGTCTTCCATATTGAGTTTCTTCAAATTACTGGAATGTGCAAAAATGAAAATAGATTCATACTTATCACCCTGCATAAAGCTAAAGTCCTAGTGGATCGAAGACCTTAACATAAAACTACACACACTAAAAACGTTAGAAGAAAAATTGGGGAAGAGCCTTGAACTCATTGGTGCATGAGATAAGCTTCTGAACAGAATACCAACAGCACAGGCTTTAAGATCAACAATCAATAAATGGGGCCTCATGAAACTGAAAAGCTTCTGTAAAGAAAAGGACACTGACATCAGAACAAAATGACAGCCTACAGAGAAGGAAAAGGATCTTCAGCAACCCTATATCTGACAGAAGGCTAAAATCTAGAATATTGAAGAACTTAAATACATACAAGCCAAGCAATCCAATTAAAAAATTGGGGAACAGAGCTAAACAGAGAATCTTCAACAGAGAAATATAGAGTGGTGGAGAAATACTTAAAGAAATGCTCAGCATCCTTAGTTATCAGGGAAATGCAAATCAAAATGACACTGAGAGTCCACCTTATACATATCAGAAGAGCTAAGATAAAAAACTCAAGTGAGAACACATGGTGGGGAGGATGTAGAGAGAGGGGAACCATTTTCCATTGCTGGTGGGAATGTAAACTTGTATAACCACTTTGGAAATCAATATGGCACTTTCTCAGACAATTGGAAATAATATTACCTCAAGACCCAGCTATACCACACCTAGGCATATATCCAAAATATGCCCAAGTACATAACAAGGGCATTTGCTCAACCATGTTCCTCGCAGCTTTATTTATAATAGCCAAAATCTGGAAACAACCCGGATGTCCCTCAACAGAGTAATGGATACAGAAATTGTGGTACATTTACACAATGGAATACTACTCAGCAATTAAAAACAAGGAAATCATGAGATTTGCCACAAATGGTGGGAACTAGAAAAGATCATCTTGAGTGAGGTATCCCAGAAACAGAAAGACACACTCACATATATATATATATATATATATATATATATATATATATACTCACTTATAAGAACATATTAGACATATAATATGTGATAAACACACTAAAATCTGTAGAGGTAAATAAGCTAAATAATATGCAGGACACTTGGTAAGATGATCAATGCTCATTCAGAAAGGCCAAAGGGATAGAGATCAGAAGAGGGAGAAAACAGGGAACAGGACAGAAGCCTACCACAGAGGGCCTCTGAATGACTCTACCCAGTAGTTTATTGAAGCAGATGCTGAGACTCATAGCAGAGTACAGGGAATCTTATGAAAGAAGAGGGAGATAGAAAGACCTGGAGGGGACGGGAGCTCCACAAGGAGACCAAGAGAACCAAAAAATCTAGGCCCTGTTGTCTTTTCTGAGTCTGATACTCCAACCAAGGACCATTTATGGAGATAACCTAGAACCCTTGTACAGATGTAGCCCATGGCACCTCAGCCTCCAAGTGGGTTACATAGTAAGATGAACAGGGGCTGTCTCTAATGTGAACTCAGTGGCTGGCTCTTTGAACATCTTCCCCTGGGGCCACAGAGGAAGACAATGCATCCAGTCCTGTTGAGACCTGATAGGCTAGGGTCAGATGGAAGGGAAGGAGGACTTCCCTTATCCATGGAATAGGGAGGGGCATGGGAAGAGAAGAAGGAGGGAAGGCATGGTTGGTATGGGATGAGGGAGGGGGCTATAGGCGGGATACAAAGTGAATAAATTGTAATAAAGAAATAAATTAATGAATTCATTTGTTTTAATATCCTGTGTACAACTTCAGTTTATTTGAACCTTTTCTATCCCATGTATAATTAGTGTAGAGTCCAGAGCAAGGGGCACACTACACAGAAGTAGTTCTTTTCATAGGAGAGCAGAGTGTCAGTTGGCAAATAAAAGATAGCAGCCTGGACTCAGTAGTAGGTATTGTTGCTTCTGTCAACATTGAATAGAACCAAGTAATTTTGGAATAGATGAAAAATAGCTCCATTTCAAATCATTAATAGATTCTCTGAGACCTATTAATAGAACATTTTATAGCATTTAGAATATTTAAGATCAAAAGAAATGTAAATTTAGAAAATAATGCATGTAAAGCATTTGTTTTTTCACTTTGATCATTGAGGCTGGGGAAAGTTCTGAACTGAGAAGAAACAGCTTTTTGGAGAATAATGTCTTTTATTTTTTTTTCTTAATGCACAAACTGAACTCTGTGGTAGAGTCTTGAAGCAAATACTTGTGCTATGTGAAAATTATTCTTTCAGGGGAAGTATTTTATCATATTCTGAGAAAATTCTCAGGTTTCCCGTGAGTCTAAAAATACTATATTTGAGGACTAGTAGAAAAAGATAGTAATCTTCTTTGAGTACCTGTAGATACTAAAGATTATTTGGGAGGCTAATTTACCACCTGTCAGTGAATGTGTCCTTTTAAAGAACCCAATTTTGAGTGATAGCTAAAGAAAGCTAACATTACCCAATAGTAGATAGGTGTCAACTTAGCTAACCTGGACCTGTGTTTCCCAGAATTCTCTCCTCTACATACTATTTTGTTAAGTTGAATCACTATAGGTATTGATAAAATGTGGCAGTGGAAGCAAAAGAGTACTCTTGGAAGGACAATACAGGAGCTCATACTCATGTGTCGGGTAAGCCCAGGCTTCCCCTGTCTCCTTCTCGATCCTTTAAGGGCTTTCTAACTCTTAGACAACTGTGGGTAGCTTCTGGAACAGCAGTGAGATCTGCAGTCCCTTGGCTGCAATTGTGTCTCCCCTTTCAAGTTGAGCTTTGTGATGAATGGCCCCAGGTTATCACTAGCACTGAAATGGAATTCTTTGGAAGGAGTGGAAATGTGATCAGTGGCTGAGCACTTGCCTGGCAAACTCCAAGTCCTAGTTTCAACTTTCAGTATCACAAAGAAAAATGAAGTTGAGGGCTTTGGAGCAGTTGAGATGCATATGAGACCACTAAGTGGTATTTTTAATTTCCAGTTTGTCTCTGTTCTCCTACTTCTCATGTAGCTTTCTTCTCTAACTGCCTTTTCTGATGACTTCAGACCTATTACCAGCTATAAATAGCAATACAAAAACTGTTTTAAAAGTTTCCTGGAAAGTCCACAAGGAGAGCAACAGAACCAGAAAATTTGAGCACAGGGGTCTTTCCAGAGAGTCATACTCCAACCAAGTACCATGCATGGAGATAACCTAGAACCTCTACACAGATGTAGCCCATGGCAGTTCAGTGTCCAAGTGGGTTCCATAGTAATGGGAACAGGGACTGTCTCTGACATGAACTGATTGGCCTGCTCTTTGATCACCTCCCCCTGAGTGGGGAGCAGGCTTACCAGGCCACAGAGGAAGACAATGCAGCCATTCCTGATGAGACCTGATAGACTAGGGTCAGAAGGAAGCAAAAGAAGACCTCCCTGATCAGTGGACTTGGGGAGGAGCATGCATGAAGAAGAGGGAGGAAAGGTGTAATTAGGAGGGGAGAGGGTGGGATTTATGGGGGGATACAAAGTGAATAAAGTATAAATAATAAAAGTTAAAAAAAAATTCCTGGATTGTGTAAGGTTAAATTTCTGCAATATACCCATTATTTTACATAATTGCTTATGATTTTGCTTCTTTGAACAAACTGTTATAGATATAAAGACATTATGTAAAACCAAATATAATATTTTTTCAAAGATTCTAATCTTCTAAATGAATGTTTACCAGATGCCAATCACTGTGGAAGGCACTGAAGAAAACCAAATAAATAAGACAGATGGTTCCTACCCTGTGAAGCTCAGTCTGGGCTTCAGTAAAAATGCTGAGCTACCAATGTTCACTTTTGCACACAAAATGGCATTATCTAGGTCCTAGAATAAATATATATTCTCTAATCAGGATTTTTCTATAATCTGTTATATGTTTCTGGTTTGGCACAGATACACAATGACACACATGTATAACACTGGGAAATAAGATAACATGACAATTATTTGCTATTACAACCTAATGAAGTGCCACAGTTTTAGTGACCTAGAAATGGTAAAATAAATTTGTATCATTCCCAGAGCATAGTTCTTGAACTATGCAATGGTAACATTGTTTAAAAAAATAATCTAGGTTAAGAGGTTAGAAATACAGCCTTCTCAACAGAGGAAATAAAATGGATTCAGACATCATGAGTTTGGTGGCAGAGAAGTGAGGAATGTGCAGGATTCAGGCTACGGTGAGGTCAGTACCAAATTTAGTACCTCTGGGATATGGCACAGATATCATGTTAATTACCTGAACAGGGGAAGAGAAAACTGCAGTGATGCTTCTCCTTGCAGTGATGTCTTATGTGGGAATTTCTAAAACTTATAGATGTCCTTCTTCATAGCTGGTTAAACATAGTATAAATAAAATATGACACATCTGTGACACAAAATACTGTGAAGATATAAATAAACAATAAATTTTGTCTGAATGATTGATGATTGGGGAAAAAAAATGTTCTGAGACACATAAATCAATCAAGTCCAGGTCCAACTATTTAAAATACGCTGCCTTTGAGGTTTATGGAGGAGTAAAACAACTTATATACATACTTGCTTGTGTAAGTGGGTGGCATGTTTAGGAGAATTTATAAGAAGCCAGTGTCATTGCTAACGCCTAGAGGGGAACACAAATAGGCTAGAAGTTAAGAATAAAAGGTAGACTTTACAGCAAATACGCTTATAACCTTTCTATGTTGTTAACATATGAATTTAATATCTGTAAAATTTAAAAAATGAAATGATAAAAGTTGGGGAAAGGTGGTCAGGACATGTAAAGAGACTTGGAAGACAACTCACTAATCCAAAGAGCCCCCACAGAGAGAAATGGTGCTGGAGATGGACTAGAGAATAACAGCAAACTCCTCAATTTCTCCCTCAAAAACCCTTTCAGGCCCGAGAGTCTAAAAATCATCCATTTTGAGCATAAAATACTCAGCACATCCCTGTCAAAATTGTAGTCTTGGTGTTTGTCACTATGCAGATTTCGAGAAGATGAAAGGGCTTAGAATCTTCAGGCACAGAAGAAGTCATCCCATTTCCATCAGCTTTTCCTTCATTTTGTCACTAGGTTTAAGGGGGACATGAAAGGAAACTGCAGCTACAAGATATCCCTTTGCCCATCCACTCCTAGTCCAACCTACTTTCATCTCTTGCCCCCAAAAAGGACAGTAGGAAGACAGCAAGAGAAAAGAAAGGAGTCACAAACCTCACTTTCTACCTGGACTCTTTATCTCCTGTTTTAAGGTCCTCTTTACCAGAACCTTCTTCCAGTGCATTCATGACTTTTTCTTTTGAGAAAGTCTGTGTTGATTTTACTAAGTCGGAATAAAGTACCCCAGGCAGAACAAAAATGCTATTTTCTATAATGGAAAATACAGCAATCTTCTTTTCAGAGTCAGGCTTTATACAATTATCACATGTCTGAGCCAGAGAAGAATTTACACATCATCTTTTTCAAATCTTGCATTTGCAGACGACAGAAACCCAAAAAAGTTAATTGACCTCTCCATGCTAGTTGCTGAGCCAGTGCCCAGGAGGAGGTTGCCTGAATCCTGCCCAGGATGTTTTTCAATAGACTTTCAGGTGAGAATTGCATTTTTTAATAAGGCAGGCCTTGCACTGAATCCTGAACATATAATAATGCATTCTAAGTTCAACAGCGCTTAATCTTAATAGTGGGAACTGCAATCAGTTGAGATATGAATAGCTGAAAATAGCAATTGTTGCTTTTATTGGCACTATAGTGTCAGGAGTTATGCTCTACTCTTCAAGTGCATTATCTGCAATCCGTAACAATCCTACACAAAGGGATGATAATATTTCCATTACATGGCTTAATATGATCCTACGTAAACTGCTTAAGGTGACCATGCTGTTAGGAGGATAAAATTGAGATGGAAAGTTAATTCTCTCCAAAGCCAAATCTCATAGTTTCCCCACAGTGTTGTTTTCTTTGTTGTGAAACTGGATAATTATGTCTACCTTAGGCTGTTATTATGTACTAGATGGCTTTACAATGTATAGCTATTAGTTTAAAGTAAGTATTTAAAAATGGTGGCTCTTATGTCATTATGGACATTGAGAAAGATATGACTTGCTTAAAGTCACATGACAGAAGGATGATACACCTTGGATTTGTATGTAGGTTATCCAGTCCTATTCCAATGTTTTACCATTTGTCATTGGGTCCCCTGAAGTTTTGGGGTGTGTCTCTACTGTCCAGCATTTAACCTAAACATCTATGCCAAGATGTAAGCAGGAAGCACACATGCAAAGATCCTTACTCATGATACACTGTAGTGTTTAGAGACACATGAAGAATTTAGACATGCAGATGCCCAAACAACACTTTGTCAAGAGAATGTGGCATTTTGACACTATAATATGATGCCATCTGGAAATGAAAATATCAGCTGTGTGATAACAAGACATGATAAAAACCCTCACAAGAATGATTCATAGCTTCATTCACAGCTATCCTGAGATTCATATAGGTGTGTGTTACAGGTTGCATATGCCTAGATAAATGACTTGAGAGTAAACTTTTATGGGGGTTAGGTTAATAGTCTTCTCAGAGCTCTACACTAAGCAACTGCAACTAAGAACCATTTGTAGAGAGAATCAGTGCTAAGGAGAGTTTTTCACCATGATATGCTCCATTTTCCGTGGCTTTGCCACCCATAGGCTAGCTCATATGTTAAAACTTTCTCTTCAAACAATGCTTGGTTCCTGGCAAAGCACATTCTCATCCTTCTCTAGGCCATCAGAACACAGAAATTTTGATAAGAAAGCAATCTATATCTCATTTTCCAGATAAGGAAATTCACACTTGCTCACAAAGTTGTGACTAGTTAGTCACACAACTAAACCTGAAAACTCGAATCTAGGATTAAATTTGTGCTCAGACCCCAATTTAGCATATTTCTCTTCCTTTCATTATCAAAGAGAAAAGGAGTATTACCTTGTTGTTCTCACATTAATTCTTTAAAATTATTTAAAAATATCTACAGGGTATCTCAGTCCTCTCCATACATGGTCCTTGGCTGGAGTATCAGTCTCTGCAGGCCTCCCGGGGCCCAGGGTTTTTTTGTCTCTGTTGTTTTCCTTGAAGAGCTCCTGTCTCTTCCAGGTATTTTTATCTACCCCTTCTTCCAAAAGATTCTCTGAACTTCGCCCAAAGTTTGGCTATGAGTCTTAGCATTTGCTTCGATACCCTGATGGGTAGAATATTTCTGAGGCCTTCTGTGATAGGTTCTTGTCCTGTTTGCTGTTTTCTCCAGCTTCTGATGTCTATCCCATTTGCCCTTCTGAATGAGGATTAAGCATCTTCCATAAGGTCCTCCTTATTGTTTAGCTTATTTAGGACTATATATTTTACTATGTTTATCCTATATTATATGGCAAATATCCACTTATAAGTGAGTATATACCATTTGTGTTTTTCTGCTTCTGGGTTACCTCACTCAGGATGATATTTTCTAATTACACTTATTTGCCTGCAAATTTCATGATTTCCTTGTTTTAATTGCTGAGTAGTATTCCGTTGTGTAGATGTAAAACAATTTCTGTATCCATTCCTCGGTTGAGGGACATCTAAGTTGTTTCCAGATTCTGGCTATTACAAATAAAGGTGCTAAGAACATGGTTGACCAAATGTCCTTGTTGTGTAGTTGAGCATATTTTGGACCACCTGCTCAGATATAGCCCATAGGCAACTCAGTTTCTAAGTGGGTTCCCTAGTAAGGGGAGCAGGGGCTGTCTCTGACATGAACTCAGTGGCTGGCTCTTTGATCATTTCCCTCTGAGGGAGGAGCAGCCTTACCAGCCCACAGAGGGAGACAATGCAGCCAGTCCTGATGAGACCTGATAGACTAGGGTCAGATAGAAGGGGAGGAGGACCTCCTCTATCAGTGGACTAGGGGAGGGGCATAGGGGGTTAAAAGGGAGGGAAGGCAAGATTGGGAGGGGCCAAGGGAGGGAGCTAGAGCCAGGATACAAAGTGAATAAATTACAATGAATAATAAATGTCTACAGGGCTATATAGGACCACTTGCTGCATCTGCAGAGGACCAGACTTAGGTTTTTTTGCACTCACGTCAGATGACACACAACTGCCTGGAACTCCAGCTTCAGGGTATCCAATGAACTCATCTGGCCTCCGTGAGCATTTGGACATATGAGAAATATGCTAAATTGGGATCTGAGCACAAATTTTCTCTCTCTCTCTCTGTCTCTCTCTCTTCCTCTCTCACTCTCTCTTGTTCCCTTACCTCTCTCCCTCTTCTCTTTGCCTCCTCTCTCTGTCTTACTCTTGCTCTTTCTCAATATAAAATTCTAAAACAAAAAAAATCTGTCTTTTTAACTGAAACTTTCTTTACACTGAAGTTTCAAAAAATGATCTACAACCACAAGAAAATTCAAAGCCAGCAACTTCTGATCTTGATGGTATTGACATGAATATGGACAAATGTTAGTAATATTTTTCCAGCAATGTGATTAGCAGACTACTTTTATTTCTGACTCAAATTTGATCTTTAAACAGAAAACTAAAACTTCCAAATTGTACAAAAAAGGACACAAATGGTTCTTTGGAAGGAATTTGATCAAGTTTTTATTATTATTATCTGACTAAAACCTGACTCTTGATAGAGCATAGAAGGGAGATGTACTCATTTTTCAGGCTATCAGCCAAGGCTGAAAAGATTACAGATGCCGTGAGCCACTGCTTCTAATTATTAAAATACAGACAAGGGAAAATTCAGCTTTGTTAGGCAAAATCCTACAAGCCCTACAAGGCTACCTTTTTTCCAAACCAAATAAAATAATATCACAAGTATGTTTTCCAATGGAGGGATAAAAATAAGTGATCCTAGAGGGACTATTAAGGGAAAGTCAGATGATTGGTTTTTTTTCACTATTTTTTAAATTAATTTTTTATAAATTATAGTTTATTCACTTTGTATCCCAGTTGTATATCCCTCCCCCATTCCCTCCCAATCCTACCGTCCCTCCCTCATCTCCTCTCATGCCCCTCCCCTTCCTTTTGACCGTAGCCTATCAGGTCTCATCAATAGTGGCTGCACTGTCTTCCTCTGTGGCCTGGTAAGGCTGCTCCCCCATCAGGGGAAGGTGATCAGAGAGCAGGCCATTGTAATGTATATACATAAACATACGTAGCTTCCCTGTTATTTATAAGAAAATGGATTTTGTTTGTAGCAAAACTAGATTTGTAACATAAAGGCAACTTATAATGTAGAAGAATGCATCATGATATACAACAACTGAGATATAAAATATAAATGCGTTGAGTATTGTAAAGTAGATCTCCAAGGGTACCAACAAGAAATTAGATTGAGTTTGTTGTGGTTACTACAGATTACATGTTTCTAATCTGGTCTTCATAGGGGCAACTCTATTTACCCCTGATAAATGTATGCTATCAAATTTTTTTTAAGGGAGCCATTTTGAATGGCCATGGCTAGGAATTAAGTGATCCCAAATTCCATGTTCTAATGTAGAAACACGTTCATGAAGTGTTATCTTTTTACAGAACAAAGAAAGTCATAAAGCAAAGGCAAGTTTCGAATACAGTGGTGGGTCCATCAGAGAAGTGGTTACAACAAGATGAGGAAGGCTTTTCTATAGCCTAAGATACTAGCCAATGACATTACTAGCGATTAGATTGGTGAAAGCCAGTAGATTCACTAAGTTAAAAGATTCCAAAGGTTTTTATCTACTAGCTACAGGATGTTAGTTCTGACACAGAGATGGGCAAGAAATGACTCTATGAGGGCTAGAACTAACCCAAGAAAAGATAAATAGCATCAGGACCTGCAACATTCCAACCTTTCCACAGTATGGAAGTTCTAATCAGTCAGTCTCTCCAAGCACAGTGTCTTTATTGGAATTACTCTTTACTTTTTTCTCCAGGAGGATAAGCATCACATTTTGTGCATGAGAGTGGAATATATTATTTATAAAATATGGTAAGTTCTCTCATAGGTAGAAAAGGCTCATTTTGTAGGATCTGACAAAATCCTAGTCAGGACAGCTGTTGTCAGGAGAGAAGTATAACTGGTAAAGGCCATTAAAAATGAAACTCCTGGATCATACCAAAACTACTAGCCAACTCTTACCCAACAACCTTCACAATATTTTGTACCTTAAGTACTGATGTTTCTTAACTAACTTGTATGTAAAACGTCCCATAGTGCAACTAGAATGGATTAAAAATTAACTAATCGGTATTTGTATTTTACTAACAGAAGAGGGGAATACTAAAGTGATTCCCCTTAACGTCCCACTTCAAAACATTTAAAACTAGCATAATTCCTAGAGTACAAATAACTGTAAATACTTGGAGAAACTATATAGCTAATCTAGTTAAAATGCATAACATTTGGTTTTTTTAAATACATCATTTTTCATCTATTGCCTTCATTCCATTGAGCCACACTGTGTTCTTGATTACTTAATTTTAGGTATAGTAGTTCTGTTGTGTGTTACATGTAATTGCTATGCCAGATATATGAGAGATTAAAAAAATCAGACCTAGGTGAGTTAACTCAAATCTTTGGTTATATTTTAATTAATTAAGTTTTTATTAATTACAGTTTATATACTTTTTATCTCAGCTGTAGCTTCCTCCATCTTCTTCTCCCAATCCCGCCCTCCCTCCTTCATCTCCTCCCATGCTCCTCCCCAGGTCCACTAATAGGGGAGGGCCTCCTCCCCTTCCTTCTGATCCTAGTCTATCAGGTCTCATCAGGACTGGCTGCATTGTCTTCCTCTGTGGCCTGGTAAGGCTGCTCCCCCCGCAGCGGGAGGTGATCAAAGAGCCAGCCACTGAGTTCATGTCAGAGACAGCCCCTGTTTCCATTACTAGGGACCCACTTGGACACTGAGCTACCGTGGGCACTGAGCTACCATGGGCTACATTTGTGCAGGGGTTCTAGGCTATCTCCATGCATGGTCCTTGGTTGGAGTATCAATCTCAAATCTTTGGTTATTTTAAAACTATATTTCTTTGTTCATTAAAACCAAGATTAGTAAAAAATAAAACTAAAACTAAAAATAAAAATAAAAATAAAAAACAGGGCACTGATAGCACACGGCTTTAATCTTAGGACACAGGGAAGCAGGCAGATCTCTTAAGTTCGAGGCCAGCCTGGTCTATAGAGTGAGTTCCAGGACAGCCAGGGCTACACAAAGAAACCCTGTTGCACGGAAAAAACAAACAAACAAAAACAAAAAACAACCCTCAAACAACCCCCCCAAAAAAACCGAAAAACACAAAAATAGTATTATCTTATCACTTAGAAATATATTTAATTAAATATTTTTAAAGATCTAATTAAATATTTAATAATTAAATCAATTTAAATAAATATTTAATAATCAACTAAATAATCAATAATTAAACAATTAATAAATAATTAAATATTTGAAGTAGTGAATTAAAATTTTAATTTTATATTTAATAATAAATATTTAATATAAAATATTGAATATATTAAGCAAACATTTAAATCTAATTACAAAAATTATTTAAGAAACAAACGTTGAGAGAAATTTTTACAGGTTACTTGATGCCAGTCGCATTGAAGGTAAGAATCACTGAGCATTTTCAAAGTACACATGCCAGGCCACAGAAGAGGACAATGTAGCCAGTCCTGATGAGACCTGATAAGCTAGGGTCAGATGGAAGGGAAGGAGGACCTCCTCTATCAGTGGACTTAGAGAGGGGCAGGAAGGAGATAAGGAAGAGAGGGTGGGATTGGGAGGGAATGAGAAAGGGGCTACAGCTGAGATACAAAGTGAATAAATGGTAATTAATATAAAAATTAAAAATTAATAAAAATAAGTATGTAGCCCTTAGTGGCATAAATAGTACACGGTAAAAAAAATAAAAGTACACATGTATGTGTCAGATAATGTAAGAAAGTTCAGTGTCTCAAGTTTTGTTTGTTTGTTTAGTTGATGAAATTATCTGGTTCTTTATCCTTTAAGAAAGTCTTTGCAACTAATTTTGGATTTTAGTTATCAAAGTTAAAAGTCTTTTGCAATGTCATGTATTTTTATCTAGTAGATCAAATTTTATAAACATGTTTAAACAGCTGTCCATTAAAACAAGTTTTACAATTTGTAAAAATATTCTAGAAATAGGCATAACTTTCTAAAAAGATTTTTAAATAGTTAAAACAATGATTATCCAAAAAGCAGAAGCTTTGTCCAATGAGAAAACATAAAAACTAAAATTTAACCACAGATTTTAAATGACCATTTAGTAAAAAGGTAAAATAAAGTTCTCATTATATTATTATTATTATTATTATTATTATTATTATTTAAACATTACCTAAGAGCAAATCAAAGAAAATACTTAAGAAAATATTTTTGCTTTAATTTTTTCAATTATTATTTATTATTGTCATTTATTACAATTTATTTAATTTGCATCCCAGATGTGACCCCCCTCCCTCTTCTCCTCCTAATCCCACCCACCTTCCCTCTTCTCCCCCTATGCCCCTCCCCCAGTCCACTGATAGGGGAGGTCCTCCTCCCCTTCTATCTGACCCTAGCCTATCAGGTCTCTTCAAGACTGGTCGCATTGTTTTCCTCTGTAGCCAGATAAGGCTGCACCCCACAGGGGGAGGTGATCAAACAGCCAGCCACTGAGTTCATGCCAGAGACAGTAACTGTTCCCCTTATTAGGATACCCACTTGGAGACTGAGACTATCAGCTACATCTGAGCAGGTGTTTTAGGTCCTCTCCATGCATTGTCCTTGGTTGGGGTATCAGTCTCTGCAGGTTCCCCCAGGGCTCAGGGTTTTTTTGGCGCTGTTGATCTAAGTAGTGCTAAGGGGAAGCTTAGTTCATAGCACTAAGCTGTTGCATGAATTTTATCTAAGGGTATTGAATTAGTATCTTATAGATTTTAGTGAGTAATACATATTTGTTTTTAAATAAATAGATTACAGTTTTACTTGTGTTTTTCACTTTAACAAAAATAAAAATAAAAAAAAATGGCTTGGTTTGCTTGTTGAGTAAACTCATCCAGGCTATCTATCTCTTGAAAACAAACTGACAATTTTTTTTTATTTTAAACTTTGTAAAATTCTCCTTTTTTCTGTCAAACTTGGTGACAGAGATGAGTTTATATGTATGGAAGGAGTATTTCAAAGTTACTAGAAAAGAGATGGAATCCTGGGGTAGAATAAGAAACAAAATGAATCCTCTGTTGTACTTATAAATCATGTTTACCCTAAGGCAGCTGACAAATTCTATGGCTAATCTATAATCCTTTTCATTCATGGATTTTTTTCAACCCGGAACTAGTGTTTTTGTTTGTTTAATTTTTTTCTGCGGTGGTGTGTATCTATTTCTATTCATTGTCAATGACCATGAACATAACCTACAAGGAAATGACATAGGTAATATTTAGTGGATTCATTTTTACAGTGTACATATTCTCTAAATTAAGGAAAGTGCTTCATTTGCCTTAAGATGAATATAGGTAATCCCATGTTTGCTTGTTCTGTTTGTCCAATTTAGAAAGTTATGGTTATACACATTAGGGAAGACCAGTTTTTCACAAAGCAATTCCTTTCTGATTTAATTTCTCTATTTCCCACTATATAAGAGAAAAATTTCACAGGAGATCAGTTTGTAGTAAAAATTTATGAATCTGTACCACAATCCATGAAAATATAAAGGGTTGGCCTCATGAGTTATAGACCTATTTTAAGTCTATGGACTGAGAAATTTCATTCTTTCAGCTTTAGTTCTGTAATTATTTAAGGTGTCTCATTAACTTAAAAATGCATCTCAGGGCTCCAGTTGAGATCTCAGCTACCAAGAAGCATGTATAAGTGAGAAAGGCTTAAAAGTTGGTCTTACTCATTGATTGGGAACATGAGCCCTACAGAATAGGGATTCTTGTCTGACATGATTATATTGATTGCTATTTGACAATAATCTGTTCATTGAGAATTATGATTTGTTTTGGCAAGCTAGTCTCTTTGTATCTTGAATTGTCCCTAGGTTGTGGTATTAAGCAGAGATGGACACTTTAAGAGGAGTGGCTGGTGGAAAGTCATTAAACTCATGCTCTAGAGAGCTGTTGGATCCTGGTCCCTTACTCAACTCCCATGTATTATTATTATTTGTATTATATTCTGTGGCTATAAGAGAATACCACAACCATAATCAACCTATGGAAGAAGAATTTATTTTGGCTCATGTTTCCAGAGGGATGAGTCTGTTATGGCAGGAAAGCAGAGTTCCAAGTGGCAGACATGGTAGGAGGAACAGGAAGCTGAATGCTCACATCTTTAAATAAAAACAGAAAGCCAAGAGAGCAAACTAGAAGTAGGATGGCGATATAAACTCTTAAATCCCATCCTGAGTGACAAAATTTCTCCCCCAAGTTTATACCTCCTAAACCTCCCCAAATAGCACCACCAACTGAGGACCAAGTGTGCAGATCCCCAAGCCTATGGGAAGCATTTTTTTTTTCATTCAAACCACCACATTCTTTTGCTTTCATTCACTGAAAGGAGATGTCTTGTTTTGAAGTCACTGCATGCTCCTGATGTAATATGATGCTTTACCATAAGCCCCTAAACAATGGGATCATGAAATGGATCGACCAAAATAAGCCATTTCTATTTATAAGCCAACTAGTCCAGACACATTATTATAGAAATGGAAAACTAATCTGCAGGCATCATAGATTTGTTCTAGGTCAACTTAGCTAAACTGGAACTACATTTCCTTAGAATTACCTTCCCTGTATAGTTTTTGATCACAAGATATGTTTTAATAGTAAGGACAATGTGAATAAAATATATTCATCTTCTTCATGATTTATTCATACAGGGCGTAAAAGACATTACTTAAATTTTACCTCTATCTGTTGCCTCATCTTGGTAGTGGAAGTATAACAGATTCAACTCCTATAACCAATTAGCATTTATCCCTAAGACAAACAATAACAGCTTTTGCAGGAATCCCCTTCCATCAATATTGGAAGCGTAAAGTTGTTAAAGGAAGCTCTGAATGGTTACAGTTCATCTTTATGATTCCAGTTTAATTTTTCAGTTTATAATTTTGTTTATTTTTCTTGTTTGTGTTCTTTGATTGCTGACTTCCAGTCTCTAAAGTTCAAGTTCTAGCACCAGACTCAAAGCAACAGTCACACATGTGCTATTTAATTCTTTTCCACAAATTGTATGATGTCAAATTCCTGTAATTCCTCAGTATAGTTATTTAAACTATTATAAATATAATATAATATTAATACAATAAATAATATAATAGAAACACAATATAATGTATTGTAAATTATTTATATTATAAACGTACTGATGTAGCTAGAGATAAATAGAGCCCTGGGCAAAAAAGAAAGGTAATAAATATAGATAGGGATAAGTATCGCCTAATGATTTTACTTTCCTGATCGAATACTAGAAGCTTGGATCCCTCAAAAAACTGGACCGTCTCCTTAAGAGGAGGAAGAAGTTGAACTGATGGCAACCAAGAAAACATGTCAGATTTCAGTTAATTTCTGCTCTTTCTATTGACATTTTCCTGACTCTAGGGCTAACTTCTTTCCTTACTTCAAGCTACAAACTATCTTGTTTATTGATACTACCATGATTCCTACCCATTGATTGTCAATGCCTCAGATAGGCTGACATGCCTGAAGACAATTCTGGTGAGCTCTGATGAGGCTCTGAAAACAGACCTTACCTACTTTCTGCATCTATGGATTAGTTATCACACAATATAACTGTTAGCCACATTCTTAGTGTTCAGATGTGAAAGGACATTCATTCCCTGTCTGAACAACAATCTAAAAGGGAATTAGGACATTTTATGTGTTTGTAATCATTTCCAAAATGAAATTCAAACAAAAGGCCATTCATGAAGTTCTCTCTAAAAATAAGACTGCATAAAAAAATAACTTCATTTAAAATATCATAAAAAACAGGATAAAGTTTAACAAAAATATAAAATTACAGCAGGCATGCTGGCCTTTAAGCACTGCATTCAGGAGGCAGAGGCCTACAGACCTCTGTAAGTCTAAGTGTAGACAAGTCTATGTAGTGAGTTCTATGTCGTCCAGGGATGTATAGTGAGACACCAATTAAAACAAATTTAAAAAGTGGTCTAAAATTTACACTCTAAAAAAATGTTTAAAAACTTAGAGAATTTATCAAAAAATTATCCACTTCATTTACACTTTCAAATTTTGTGGCATATAGGTTTTTGAAGTAAGTCCTAATGATTGTTTGGATTTCCTCAGTGTCTGTTGCTATGTCCCCCTTTTCATTTCTGATTTTGTTGACTTGGATGTTGTCTCTCCACCTTTTAGTTAGTTTGGCTAAGGGTTTGTCTTTCTTAATTTTCCCAAAGAGCCAGCTCTTGGTTTCCTTGAGTCTTTGAATTGTTCTCTTTGTTTCTAATGTATTGATTTCAGACCTGAGTTTGATTATATTCAGCTGTTTGTTCCTCTTGGGTATGTCTGCTTCTTTTATTTTTTCTAGTGCTTTCAGGTGTGCCATTAACTTGCTTGTATGAGATGCCTCAAATTTCTTTATGAAGGCACTTAGTGCTATGAACTTTCCTCTTAGCACTGCTTACATTGTGTTCCATAAGTTAGGGTAAGTTGTACCTTCATTTTCATTGAATTTTAGAAAGTCTCTAATTTCTTTTTTCATTTCTTCTGATCCATCTGGGCGTCATCCACACATGCTAAACTGGGATTTTCAGAGTGGGTATAATAGGATGACAGCAGACCTCTTATTTTCTCAAAGTTCCTGGGTAAATCTGACACATAGAAGTTAGAAAACATTTTGCTCTGCTGCACATAGATTATGCCCCTTCATACAGTCTACATGCAGCAACCTGAACAATTTATAGCCCTGCATTAGAATGTGTACCTGTGTGAACTTTCACGAGCTAGCACAGGTATTTTGAACAGCCAGCAAAGAATAAGAATCATTATGACTTCTTGTGTTTTATTTTTCTGTTTCCCATTAGTTCACTACCTCCACCAACCCCATCTACATAACATGAGGAGTTACACTTTGATGGAATCAGGATCATGGATCTGTGTTTACTGTAACTTCCTGTATTTGCATTGTCCTTTAAAGATGTACACAAGATGTCATACTTATCTCTTTTCATTCTCAGTACCATTAGATGTTATTATTATCACAGAGTACCGTTAGATGTTATTATTATATTCATTCTGAATTAATGTAATTGAATCTTAGAGAGGATTTGCCCAAAGCAAAAAGCCATAAAAGCAAACAAACAAAACAATTGAGCCACCAAATACTCACTATTCTTTCTTCTACATTACATTTCTCTGTCTTATTGCTTATTCATTTCAAGAGACTACTAGATGACAATAAGGGAACTTAGTCAAAATTATTCTTAAATTACATTTCTAGAGAATCAAAGTACAACTGTGGATAACTAGATGGAAAAGACCAGCAAATAAACTAAAACTGCAACATATTTATAAAAAACTTTAAGGAGTGTCTGGTGGAGCTATGCTTAAAACCACTTCTAGCTTTTGCATGTCACCATTTTATAACTCATAAGATAGAGGTGATTATTTCCCTAAGGAATTCCTACCACAGGACTGAAGGAAAAGTCAACCACTTGCTGGCTAATTTTATGTCAACGTGGAGAGGAGAAAACCTCATTTGAGAAAATACCTCCAAAAGACTGGGCAAGCCTGTAGGGCATTTTCTTAGTGGTTGATAGGAGAGGGCCCAGCTCATTGTGGAGGGTGCCATCCCCGGGCTGGTGGTCCTGAGTGCTATAAGAAAGCAGGCTGAGCAATCCAAGAGGAGCAAGGCAGTAAGCAGCATCCCTCCATGGCCTCTGCATCAGCTCTTACCTCCATGCTCCTGCCATTGAGTACCTACCCTCACTGCTTTTGATGAGGAACTGTCATATGGAAGCATAAGCCAAATAAACTCTTTCTTCCCCAAGTTGCTTTAGTCATGGTGTTTTATCACAGTAATAGAAGCCCTATATCAGGACAGATAGTGGTTTGAGCTATTTGAATTATGTTAGGATAGTTTAGTTACTAACCCTACTGCAAAATAACAGTGACTTGACTCAATAAAGGGTTCAGAGCAGATTTGTCAAGGAGATTATATTTCATGGAGTTATTAATATTTATGAATTTAGGACTCTTCCTGTTATAAAACAAAACAAAAGCAAAAATAATTTCTCTTTATTTCATATTCTAACAAGTTTTGTGAAATATTTTCATATTTTGGTGATTAATAATTGGTAGCAAAAATCTCTGCCACTGACCTAAATCTCTAATCCACTTTTGAAGAAATTCTGTTTGTTGCTTTTTGCTTTGAGACAGGATCTCATTTAGTTGCTAAGTCTGGCTTTGAGATTCTTCCATCTCTTGTAGTCTGTTGGTTATGCTTACCTCTATATTTCCTGTTTTCTTCCCTAAGTTCCTCCTTTCCATGATTTCCTCCATTTGTGTTTTCTTTAATTTTTCCAATTCTATCTTCAGATCTTGAACCGTTTTGTTGATATCCTTCACCTGTCTGACTGTATTTTCCTGTTTTTCCTTCAATTCCTTCACCTGTTTGTTTGAACATTCTTCTGTTTCTTTTATTTCTTTCAGTGATTTAGTCATTTCCTCTCTGAAAGCCACAAACTGTTTGGCTGCATCTTCCTGTATTTCTTTATGAATGGCCATAATCTGTTTGACTTTATCTTCCTCTATTTCTTCACTCATTTTATTTCTTTCCTTCATTATCCTCTTCATAAGCATAGATGTAAGTCATTTTCTTGGGTTTCACTTATGATAGGTGTCCAGGGCTGCTTGCCCCTGGATAACTGGGTTCTGGAGATGCCATATTTCTTTGCCTACTCTTGGTTGTGCTTTTATGCTGGCCTCTGCCCATCTGGTTGTCTCAGGTGTTGGCTGTTATTTTCTGGTGCCTGCTGGAATCCTAGGGTGGGGAAATCCCCTTAGGAGGAAGATGGTTTTTCCTGAAGGAGGCCTCCTCAGCTTTTTGGGTATGATCAATCGAATGGTGGTGCTTCTCAGGAATTGCCACAACTCACCTCAGGCATATGGACCTGTGTGGTAACTATGGGCATTGGTAGTCAGGGGATCTGCCCTCTCACCAGAAGTCCTGAAGATAGCTGCCCTGCCACTGGGTTTCTTGCTCTGAATTCAATAAACTGCTGCTGTTGCTCTTACACTATGTTTGGTGGGTGCAGCCCTCTTGAAGAATCAGGGAGCTCCGTGGTTTGAACAGTTTAGCCAGGGATAACTGGTTGCACCTTGGAAAAGTATCTGTGGGTTGATTTAGTGGATCCAGGCTTCTGTAGGTCTGAGGTTAGAGCTCTCTGCCTCAGAACCCAAGTAGTAATCAGTAGCAGGTGACTGCAGCACTCATGCATGCAGCAGAAGGCTAGAGCGTGGAGCCTGAGGGGAACCCAGGAAATTTTCTGGAGCTGGGTGTCCTGAGGTCAGACCTGATGTTTCCCCCACCATGGGGTTTCCTCCTAACAGAGAGACCCAGTCTGTGGCGTTTGGGGGTCCATTGTTCAGTCTGTGATGGTGAATAAAGCATGCAGGCACAACTGAGTAGCTCCGTGATGGTGCCTGGGAACCTGCTGGAACCCAGGAACTTTCCCTGAGAACTTTTTTTAGGGAGACTGGCAGAGTGCCCTGAGGTCAGTCCTGATGTTTCCCTCCCCATATGTTTTCCTCCCAACAGGAAAACCCAGTTTCTAGTGCCCTGGGTCCCACAGTTCTGTCAGGGATGGTGAGTTGGGCTCTCTCCCTTCTTCCCTTCCAATCCCACCCTTCCACTTCTCCACACATGGCCCTCCCAAGTCCACTGATAGCGGAGGTCTTCTCCTTCCTTCTGATCCTAGTCTATCAGGTCTCATCTGGAGTGGCTGCATTGCTTTCCTCTGTGGCCTGGTAAGGCTTATACACCCTCAGGGGGGAGATGATCAAAGAGCAGGCCAATCAGTTCATGTCAGAGACAGTTCCTGTTCCCATTACTATAGAACCCACTTGGAAACTGAACTGCCATGGGCTACACCTGTGTGGGGATTGAGGTTATCTCTATGCATGTTCCCTGGTTGGATTATCAGTCTTAGAAAAGATACCTGGGCGCAGATATTTCGGTTCTGTTGCTCTCCTTGTGGAGCTGCTGTCCCCTCCAGGTTTTTCTATCTCCCCCTTCTTTCATAAGATTCCCTACACTCTGCCAAAAATTTGGTTATAAGTTTCAGCATCTGCCTTGATACCCTGCAGGATAGAGCCTTTCAGAGGCCCTCTGTGGTAGGCCCCTGTCCTGTTCTATACAGAGAATTCTTCATAGAGAAAACACAAATGGCTGAAAAACACTTAAAGAAATATTCAATATCCTTAGTCTTCAGTGAATTGCAAATTAAAACTACTTACACCTGTCAGAATGGCCAAGTTCAATAAAACAAATAATAGCTTACACTGATGAGGATGTAGGAAAGGGGGAGTAGTTATCCATTTATGGTGCAACTACAAACTTGTACAGATATTATAGAAAGCATTGTGACAGTTCCTTAGCTATACAACTCTTGGACATTTACCCAAAGGACTCTACATTCTCCTAAAGAGATACTTGCTCATCCACAGTCATCGCTACTCTATTTATCACAGTCAGAAATTGAAAATAGCCTAGAAGTCTACCATCAACTGATGAATAAATAATAAAAATGTGGTATATTGGCACAATGGAATATTACTCAGCCATAAACTATAAAATCATATAATTCACAGGTGAATGGATGGGAAAGGAGATGGAAAAGAGCAGTAAGAGAAGGAACACAGAGAGGGACAGCTTAAACTAAGGGACTTTTGAAGCATCATATTGAAACCCCATATAGCAGAAACCTAAATGGAATCACCAAACAATGAGAGACATATATTACCACCAAATATAATAAAACCTCTAGTGTCAGGACTGAGTTATATTAAATTGAGTTGTTGGGTAAAAAGGCACTGTGGAATCTCCAAACAACCCAGGATGTTGCCAGGACTATGGGCTGCACTCCAGAAACTGATGGCAAGGCCCTATTGTTGAAGAAAATACCTATATAATTCACTGAAAATGTAGAAGTGTAGCTGATGCCTACCATGAACCTTTACCCAACTGACTAATGTTCACTATATACAAACCCTTTTTATCTACATTGGTGACCTGCCTGTATTGCACCATATGTTGGTGCAATATTGCCACAAAAGTTGTTGAAATAACCAGCCAATATCTGATTGGATTTAAGGCCCACTCCATGAAGTAGAACCTATGCCTGAAACTCCTTAGATGGCCAAGAATGTGAGACTAGATAGGCCAAGAACTTAGGGAAAAACCAAATGCTTTTTATGGTATCCAACCATGCTTGGGGAGAATGTCCTGCTTCAATGGCTGTAAAGGCCTGAATGATCATGGCTGCATCACACTGTTGTGAGACTCTAATCTTGCATATATACCACAGGCAAACCAAGGAGACCAACACCAGAAGGCCTGCTAACACTCCCATGCCCGCCCATTCCTTCAGATGATTCATGGCTGCAGCAATCCATGTTGATAATCCTGTGGCTAGTCCTGCGTCCACTCCGGTAGAATTTACTGTGACAATGGCCACTCTCAGCTCCTCCATCGTAGTATCGAATTCTCCAGTCCAATTACCTAAAATGATACGCTCAGGATGCGAGGCTAAGCACTGCACTCAGGGTCAGCCGCTTTGGACCCAGAGAAGAGCATGTCTGATTGCATGCGGTTTGATGCCCCAGGTCCCGCCTCTGAGAAAAAGGTATCGGACGGGTCTGATGCTCTTTGGGTGGATGACACCTAAATGAACATCAGTACAAAGTCCCAATTTATTTCTAATATCAGAGATCAGACCTCTACTCTTGCCTGATGCATCTAAAACAAAAAGGGGGAACTGTAGAGAGCTGCAGAATGCTATGCCTTAAAGATGGAGCTGATTTCCGCCTTCCACCTTCCCGATGGTGAGTGCTCTCTGTCACGAACAACTCCACATTTGGCTAAGGCCGAGGATCTGGCTTGCTTCCATGTATGTGGACCTATCTGCATTGCCCCCGTGGCACGCCTGGGTTGGCTACCCAGAGGCTATTTAAGCTGTGGGCTGGCTTTCCCCGGGGTCCGAGGATTGTTCAATGTTCCTGAATAAACTGCATTGAAAAAAAAAAAAAAAAAAAAAAAAACCAAATGCTATTGTTCTGCTTTAAAAAAAAAAAAAAGAATAGCAATAAACTGATTCCTAATGACTTTCTGCTATACACACAGATCACTTTCTCACTTAGCCATCATCAGAGAAGCTTACTATTTATAATAGTTGGTGACTATCAGAGAACCATAACTGGACAATATGCATAAAGTGAGAGATTTTGGATCACAATCTTAAATGAGATGTCTTCATCAAATCCTTCCCCTCAGGGCTGAGGGAACTATGATGAAGAAGAACTAATGCAGAAAAATTGCAGGAGCCAAAGTGGATGAATGACACCAAAGAAACAGTATCTTCAAGATATGACAGGAATGATGCACATATGAACTCATAGAGACTGTGGGAGCATGCAAAGGGCCTGCACAGATCCTCAACCGAGCACTGAAAGGGGGAAGTGGACACAGAGTCCCACCCCTAACCAAGAATCTACTCACAATTGTGATGTGCTGACATAGGAAAAAAAAAATTTTTTTTTCCTCCACAGAGTCTCACTGGTTATAAAAACTACATTTAAATGTAGGTCCCATGCTCAGCAGTAGTGGCCAACACAAAATGAACTCAATGGTATTTTTGTAGAATTTTGGTCTCATATTTCTTTGTTTAGTATTTTTTTTCTCTTACTGGTCTTTTGCTTGTACACGATGGTTTCTGTTTGGTGGTATGTGTGTGTTTATGTGTGTGTGTATGTGTGCCTATATTTGTGTTTATATGTTTTTTTGTTTTTTGTTTTTTCTGAAGAAAGAGTGGAAAAAGGGAGAGGAGTTGTAGCCAGGAGAAAATATCATAAGAATATAGTGAATGAAATTTTTGTCAATAAAACGAAGGGAAAACATTTACAAGGAAAACCGAATAAATAATTTCCACTTTTCAAAGTTTGAGCAGAAATTCCAGTTACAGTGTATTGTATTTCTAAAATAAATATTTTCTACCCTTTTCCCCCAAAGAAAATACCAGAAACCTTAACAAACTGAGAAATTGCCTTTGGAAATTCTGCTTCTAGAAAACATCAGTTGTTTAGCCTATAACTGTTAAGTGCATCATTCCATTAGTTTGCCTTTTTTGTAAAGCGTTCCTCTTGTACAAGTGGCCATCATATTCACATTCATGTACATAATGAGGTAAATAACATATAAAAACAATACATGAACCAAAACCCAAACCAATCAACCAAACAACAAAATCCTTTCCCCCTGAAGTTATGACAACAGTTCGTTGTTAAAAATATCTGGCAATACACTTCATGTTTTCCCCAGGAAAACAAACAAACAAAGAAAAACATATATATAGTAATAAAAAAATCCATGTCATCATCCCTTATTTTAATGTGTGCTATTTCATCACAAATATTCTGTACATTATCCTTATGTATTTTCTTTGTATATTTAAAAGAAGATTAATTTACCTATTGAGTAAACACAATTTAGTTACTATCTCCAGTCATCATTTTAAGAATCATCATAGCTTAAGAGAAGCAGTGACTAGAAAGCTTATTCCTCCATAAAAGATATTCTACAGACCTCCAAAGACCTCACTAGTACCATATAAAATAGTACTCAGTACACATTACTGCTCAACAAATTTTATGAAGCAATCGAAGCATCTCTTCTAGGAATTTTGGCCATGAAAAATAAGAAATAATAAGAAAAACTGTGAGAGAAAGCATAAAAAGATGATATAGTTATACTGATAGCAGACAAAGGAAATTTTTCGAGACAAAGTATATTTTAAGTTTTCACCAGAGATGAAGGGGTCATTTTGTTCTAAGAGGGAAAAAAAAGTCTATGTACTTAGAGCTTGCTCCATTTTCAAGTGTTTGGGATTGAACCACTAAGTTATATTTTCCAGCCTTTTTCAAAATACAATTGTTGATTATGGCTGGCTTCTTTGATTGCTCTCTCTATTACATACTGAAGCAGGGTTTCTTTCTCAACCCAGAGGTCATAATTTTAGGTTTTATAAATATCCAGCTTGATTCATGGGTTTCTTTCTCTGCTTTGTATAAGCTAGGTTTACATATGCAGGCCACTACTACCACTCAGCTTTTATGAAGGATTTTAAGAACCTCAACTCTAGTCTTCCTAATTGTAGAGCAAAGGTTTTGCCAATTAAACCATTTCTCCAGTCCTATCCCTTCCTATGTACTTAGATAACATAACCCAAAATATATAGCCAACTAATATGAAGTCTGTAAGAGGAAAGAGAAGACTTAAAAACTAAAGGTTAAAATGCCAAAGTACATAATCACAGTTTAATTTTTTTTTATTTATTTTTTATTAATTACATTTTATTCACTTTGTATCCCAGCTGTAGTCCCCTCCCTCATACCTACCCTATCCCACCCTCCCTCCCTCATCTCCTCCCATGCCCCTCCCCAAGTCCACTGATAGGGGAGGTCCTCCTCCCCTTCCATCTGACCCTAGCCTACCAGGTCTCATCAGGGGTGGCTGCATTGTCCTCCTCTGTGGCCTGGTAAGGCTGCTCTCTCCTCAGGGGGAGGTAATCAAAGACCCAGCCACTAAGTTCATGTCAGAGACAGTCCCTGCGCTCATTACTAGGGAACCCACCTACAGACTGAACTATCTTGGGCTACATCTGTGCAGGAGTTCTAGATTATCTCCATGTATGGTCAGTCTCAGAAAAGATCTCTGTGCCCAGATTTATTGGTTTTGTTGCTTTCCTTGTGGAGCTCCTGTCCTCTCCAGGTCTTTCCCTCTCCTCCTTCTTTCATAAGATTCCCTGTACTCTGCCCAAAGTTTGGCGATGAGTCTCAGCATCTGCTTTGATACCCTTCTGGGTAGAGTCTTTCAGAGGCCCTCCATGGTAGCTCCTATCCTGTTCCCTGTTTTCTCTCTCTTCTGATGTCCACCCTGTTTGCCTTTCTGAGTGAGGATTAATCATTTAGCCAGGGTCCCTTCTTGCTTAGGTCTTTAGGAGTACAGATTTTAGTAAGTATATCCTATATTATTTGTCTAATATCCACTTATAAGTGACTATATACCATATTTGAGATCAACAATCAATAAATGGGACTTCATTGAACGGAAAAGCTTCTATAAAGTATAGGACACTGTCATCAAACAAACACACACACACACACACACACACACACACAAAAAAAAAAAAAAAAAAAAAAAAAAAAAAAAAAAAAAAAAAAACAGCCTACAGACTGGAAAAGGATCTCTACCAACCCTTTATCTGACAGAGGGCTAATATCCAGAATATATAAAGAACTCAAAAAGTTAAAAAGCAACAAATCAAGTAATCCATTTTAAAATATGGGGTAAACAGAGAATTCTCTGTAGAGGAATTTCGAATGGCAGAAAAACACTTAAATAAATGATCAATGTCCTTAGTTATCAGGGAAATGCAAATCAAAACGACCCTGAGATTTCACCTTACAACCATCAGAATGGCTAAGATGAAAAACTCAAGTGACAACACATGCTGGAGAGGATGTGGAGAAAGGGGAACTCTTCTCCATTGCTGGTAGAAATGTAAACTTGTACAACCACTTTGAAAATCAATCTAGCATCTTCTCAGATAATTAAGAACAGTGCTTCCTCAAGATCCAGCTATACCACTCCTAGGCATATATCCAAAATATGCTCAAGTATACAACAAGGACATTTGCTCCACCATGTTTGTAGCAGCTTTATTCATAATAGCCAGAATCAAGAAACAACCAAGTTGTCCCTCAATGGAGGAATGGATACAGGAGGTGTGTTATAGTTACACTATGGAATACTACTTGGCAATTAAAAACAAGGAAATCATGAAATTTGCAGGCAAATGGTGGGATCTAGAAAAGATCATCCTGAGTGAGCTGTCCCAGGAGCAGAAGCACACACATAATATATACTCAGAGTTTAAATATTTAAGAAACTTATTTAAAATAACTAAACTAGAAATGAAAAGTTAAAATGAAAAAGTCTTTAAAATACTCACTGTAGACACTTGAAATCTTTGTCTAGTAGAACTACTATAAAATGTTAAACTGGTAACATATATACTTTTATTGCAATTTTGGAGGGTTGGTATTCCAATATTAGCAAATGCAATATATACTGAGAGTTTAATGCTTCACCGATGGTCACATTTTTCTGTGTCTTTGTGTGGTAGAAGGTCAAAGAAGCCAACAAGACATTTCAAGTATATTTTTTATGAGGGCGTTAAGGCATTCATAAAGATTTAGCTTTCGTGAGCTCATCGCTTTCCACAAGCTTCACTTTTGAATTATTTTGGTGATGAAGTTTCAATGTGTAAACTTAGGAGTAGGGGAAAATATACAACAGCACTTAGTCTAATACTACACCTAAAAGCAGCAAAAGAGAAATCCTGAAAAATATAAAAAGGTCACAGTAGATGAATTATATTAGTAATAAATAATGCCTAAGGGATTTGATAAGACACCTGGTTAAAGAACCTGGGTGCAAGCAAAAGGACTTGTACACAAATTGGACATCCTAAGGTCAATCACTGGAACCTACAGTGGAGGAAAAGAACAAGCTCCTTAAAGTTGTCCTTATACCACATATGCACTGTGACATGTGTGCCTGCTTGCCACCTACATTTCATGAACCTGGGTGCAAGCAAAAGGACTTGTACACAAATTGGACATCCTAAGGTCAATCACTGGAACCTACAGTGGAGGAAAAGAACAAGCTCCTTAAAGTTGTCCTTATACCACATATGCACTGTGACATGTGTGCCTGCTTGCCACCTACATTTCATGAACCTGGGTGCAAGCAAAAGGACTTGTACACAAATTGGACATCCTAAGGTCAATCACTGGAACCTACAGTGGAGGAAAAGAACAAGCTCCTTAAAGTTGTCCTTATACCACATATGCACTGTGACATGTGTGCCTGCTTGCCACCTACATTTCATGCACATACAACAATGATAATGAATAAAACATTTTAAGTGCCTACTTATTTTTTCAAACCAAGATGGCTTGATGGGTGAATTCTAACAAACATTTAAAAGAAAATAAATAAGAACCACTCTTTATAAGATAACAATTCTTTTTTTTTCTTTCTATAAGACTGCTATTACACTTATACAAAACTAAAGCAAGCATATTATAAGAGACTAGAGAACAGTATCTTTTATAAATTCAGCATAAAAATCCTCAAAAAAAATCAGCAAACTGTATCCAACAACACTTGAAAAATAATTGTATACTGGGCTCAAAAGGGATTCATTTCAACAATGCAAGCTTTGTTTTAACAGCTGAAAATCAATTCAGATCTATTCTGTATCATTAAAATAAGAACAAAAAATCGCCTATTCCTAAAAAATTGATATTTAACCTCTTCTCGTGATTTATACATTAAAATTTGAATAAAAGGAAAACTTGTCCACTCAATAACAAGTATCTACAAAACCCCAAAATGAACATTGAAATTAATCATAAGGGTCAATAATTTCCTTATAACCTGAAAAGTAAGTTAAGGATAACTTTTCTTAGTGCTTTATAGTCACTGTTGTGCTGGAAGTTCTAGCTAGGAAATTTTATGGGAATAACCAATAAGCCATTCCAGACTGTAAGTGAAGAAATAATATTATACATACTGATGACATAATCTAGTATGTATAAAACCATGAGGAATCACCAAAACCTGCTAAAATTAATAATAAACTGACAGGGTTTGAACAAGCTACATATCAATATATAAAAATAAATTGTTTTTCTAACACTTGCAATGAAATGTAATTAAGAAAACAATTCCATTACAATAATAGCAAAGCAATAAAATACTTATGATAGAAAAGATCAATACATGTACTCTGAAAAGTAAAAAAAAATATTGAAAGAAATTAAAGATAAAACAAAATATAAAAAAATTATCACATTTGTGGATCATAAAACTTAAAGCATTAATTTTGGTAATGATCCTCAAATTGGTGCATTTTTACATACAGTCTCTATAAAACCCTAGCAAATACTTATGGACATTAGAAAGACTAAGAATTGCAGGTAAATAGGTAGGCTAACTGGAGATCTTCACTTTTTCCTCTTAGCCTCCAAACCCAATCCCCTAGTTGCATCCACAACTTTATATTCTGTTTTCCCTCTTGCCCTCATCTCCAGTGGGCCACTCAGACCTTCCTCTCCAAACTTTCTTTCCACAATCCATGAGCTCATCCTCTGACTCCAGCAGGCGTTCTCTAGGAACACACAAGTCACTCTGGCCAGAGAAACATGTAGCCTAACTGGATATATTCACCTTTCCCTTCACTCCTCTAAATCCAACACCCAGTCTCACCTTAACTCTTCAACATATCACCTGCTAGGACCTCCCTTTCTTTCCTCTTCTATCCCACAATCTCCATTGGATCACACAGATCTTATCTTCCAACTTTCCTCCCCTCTCATCCTATTATCCCAGCTCCCAACTCCAACAAACATTCCCTGGGAATCTGCCATGCAAGCCTGTGAGAGAAGCAAGTTCAACATACGAAAATCTGTCAATGTAATCCACCATATGAAAAACTAAAAGATAACAACAACACATGATCATCTCATTAGATGCAGAAAAAGCCTTTGACAAAATCCAACAGCACTTCATGATGAAAGTCATGGAGAGATGAGGGATACAAGGCCCATACATAAACGTAATAAAGGCTATATTCAGCAAGCCAATAGCCAACATCAAATTAATGGCCAGAAACTCAAAGCGATTCCACAAAATCAAGGACAAGACAGGGTTGCTCACTCTCTCTCAGATCTCTTCAATACAGCTAAAGCAATAAGAAAACTAAAGGGGAGCAGGGGAATATACATTGGGAAGGAAGAGGTCAAAGTATTGCTATTTGTAGATATGATAGTATACTTACGTGACACCAAATATTCCACCAGAGAACACCTACAGTTGAACTCTTATAGCTGAAAAACAGAACCAAAGAAAATAAGTAACAAGGAGGATCCGAGGGAGGATGTATAAATCTTACTCAGAAGGGGAGATAGAACAGACAGAGATAGTGCCTGAAGAGAGGAAACAAGGTAGGAGAGGGAGCACAGAGAGTTAAGAGGGTAACGATCAGACCTGAGGAGAACAAGGGCAAGAGGGCAGAAGGCCTGTAAAGAAAAGAGAAACTGAGGGTGGGGATATCTCTGTGACAGTCTGGGAGACCTAAGTCAGGGTAGGCTCCTGGGGAGGATATGAGGGAAAGTCAAGCAGAGACTCCTAGTAGCAGAGACCATAGAAACTGAAGAGGGTACCCACTAACTAGACAAGTCTCCTAGTAGAGGGTGGGGAACACCAATCTACCCACAAAAACTATGACCCAAAATTCATCCCGCCTTCAAGATGTGCAGGGATAAAGATAGAACCGATAAAGCAGAGATTGAGGGAATGTCCAACCAAAGGCTGGCCCAAAGACCACTCTATGGGAGAGTGCCAGGTTCTGACACTATGAATGAGACTCTGCTAAGCTTGAAGAAGGGGACCAATCAGAGTTGTTGTCTGAGAGGCCCTACTCCGCAAAGCCTCAAAAAAAAAAAAAATGCTGAGATTCAGCCACAGCCAAACATTGGACAAAGTGTAGTGAATCTTGTGAAAAAAGCAAGGGAAAGGATAACAGGACTTGGAGATACAGGAGCTACACAAGAAGACCAACAGAACCAACTAACCAGGGACCAAAGGAGCTTGATGAGACTAAAGCATCAACCAAGAACCATGCACGAAATGGACCTAAGCCCCTGCAAAGATGTAGCAGATGTACTGCTTAGGCTTCATGTGGGTCCTCTAGTAATGGAAGAGGGGACTGCATGGGACACAGATTCACTTGCTAGCTTTTTGATCATTTCCCCCTGGCAGGACTACCTTAAATGCTCAGTCCTAATGTGACTTGATCAGCTGGGTTGGATGGAAAAGGGAGGAGCTCCCCTTTCCTGAGCAATAGGGGAGTGGGAGGGGAAAGGGAGAATGGAAGGTGGGAATGGGAAGTGAGGAGGGATAGGGCTACAACCACGATGTAAAGTGAATAAATGAAATGAAATAAAATAACAAATAAAAAAGATGAGAGTTGTGGATTTTGTGTCAACAGTTTGTATCTTAGAAAACAGAAGGGGGATTAAAAGAACAGCTTTCTAAAACAGAACAGGAGAAATTTTAAATTTAAAGAAGGAAACCTTTTTTTTATTTTTTACTTTCTTTTTTATTTTTATTAATTACAGTTTATTCACTTTGTATCCCCCCTGCAGCTCCCTCCCTTCTTACTTCCCAATCCCATCCTCCCTCCTCCTCCTCCTCCACACATGCCCCTCCCCAAGTCCACTGATAAAGGAGGCCTTCCTTGCCTTCCTTCTGATCCTAGTCTATCAGGTCTCATCAGGAGTGGCTGCATTGTCTTCCTCTGTGACCTGGTAAGGCTCCTCCTCCCTTAGGGGGAGGTGATCAAAGAGCCAGACACTGAGTTCATGTCAGAGATGATTCCTGTTCCTATTACTATGGAACCCACTTGGACACCGAGCTGCCATGGGCTACATCTTAGCACGGGTTCTAGATTATCACCACGAATGGTCCTTGGTTAGAGTATCAGTCCCAGAAAAGACCCCTGTGCCCAGATTTTTTTTTGGTTTTGTTGCTCTCCTTGAGGAGCAATTGTCCTCTCCAGTGAATCTTAAGGGGCTACAAGAATGTAAAGGGAATAAAATAAATAAATGAGAAAAAACATTAAGAAAAGAAGGAAATCTTTGAAATACAAAAGCACTACTAAAGAATTATACATGCAGTATCTTGGTAATTTGAACAAATAATAACAAATACTATCAATTTTGTTAATGACTAAAATTCTGGAATCCCATTCACAAATTAACTTGCATTCTATTAAATGGTGTTCATATCAGAGATTGCTATTTGTAACTGGAAAGTAGGTTATTTTCAGGAGCCAAAATATAATTAGACTTTATTTTCAAATGAATTGTCAAGTTAGTAAATTATTTACATTTTTGGACTCAAAATAAACTTATTAAAAATGTTTAAGTGTTATATGGCTGTGAAATTTTCTATAGTAAAGTTTTTAGGAAAAGCAAAAAAAAAAAAAACCACAAATATTATAATGGGCATACTTTATCAAATTTCTTGAGAAAAAGGTGAGGAAACAGAAAGAGTATTATCATAATAATACTGTAGATATTAAAACAGTTGTGAGGAATGGGAATTGTTATTTTATATCATAAGTGGTATGGCTCTGTGTGTGTTAAAACAGGTTGAAATATATACACTTAATAAGAATTTGTAAATTTAACTTCAAATTATAAAGTAATGAGAAAGACAAATAGAAATCACAGAACAGAATGGAAGGAATTAAATCAGTGGTGCTTGGCAAGAAGTAGCTATAATATATTTGGTGGGAGAAAAACCTATGTAATATACAATTAACAAAAATATACAAGTATATATTTCAATAACACTAGAAAGATTCCTTCTACAACTTTCAGGTCAGTCCTTTCTCAACTCATAGTGCTATTTTAGCAGTTTGTGCAGGAGATGCTGTAAATGATATCTTTAATATTTTCACTTTGGCAGTGTTCAGATAGAATAAAGATTTATGAAGACATTAAATAAAATTAAAGCAATGGGGGCAGAATCAAAATTGTAGTGGACCTTGAAACAAATGGGCAGAAAAATATCATAAAACTTTTACAACATCTGACACTGTCAATTATATTTAATGGTAAACATAATCATGATAATGTAATAATAAAACATTCTTAATATGTTTTGGGGAATAAATGGTCTTTGTCTATATTCTTTTGGGGGCCTGGAGTGATGGTTATGTGGTTAAAACCACTCTTGCATAGTACCCGGATTCAAATACTACTACCCACATCGTGACTCACAACTGACTCTTGGTTGACTTACTTTCAAAGAATTCTTTTATCACCCCACTCCATAGAAAAAAAGCTTAAAAGTCAGAGCTACCTTAGTCTTTGTATTTTTCAGTCACTGAAGTGCTGTATTTTAGAGTTTTTATTCTAAACTGTGCGTCTATTTTCCTGAGGGAAATAGAAAGCTATCAATAGATCTAATAAGTCTACAACACAAACATTACTGAAAGTGGCAAGCCATATCTTGAAGAAGTACCCACTTTCTCCAACCTGTTGTCCACAGCAACGTGTCCTTTGTGTTATATTCCACTGCCAACCTCTCTGTGTTGCCCTTCTGGCTGCTCCACTATAGTCCTTGCATGAACTTTGGACTGTAATTTCTAATGGACTGTACCACAGAGAACAGAAAATCTGAGATAGGACAGTTGCTTCTTCTGTTTTTCTAAGTGTTAGATGCTTTAAGGCTATTCACATATTTGAATTTCCTGTATGGTTGAGAATTACAGTTGAGATGCCAAAAGAAACAATCCCAAGGGGAGAAAAAGAGAAAGAAAGAAAGAAAGAAAGAAAGAAAGAAAGAAAGAAAGAAAGGAAAAGAAAAAAAGAAAAGAAAAAGAAAAACATTACCTCCGATAATAATAATAAAAAAAACCCAGCAAAATATACTTTCCCAGAATGAAAAGACCAAGTATATATGGGGGGGGGGGTAGAATGATCAAATTCCATACTAATGCTTATGAAAATCTTTACTCACCTTTCAGAATGGTGGTACACACAGGTCTTGTTTCTGCCTAGGGTATATCTCTCTGCTTTCTGAATAACTCTGAAATTGTGGCTCAGGGTCAAAAAGGCATGATACTTGTCCCATGGAAGCATCCTAGTCTGTATTGGAACTGCTCTTATATTGTAATCTGAGCCTTTTGTCTGTTAAGAGTTGTGGTTAAGTCTTCTCTTCTGATTGCTCAATGGTTAACTACTCCAACATATACCTATGTGTGTACTTGTTCACAGAGAGGATAAAAATGATCCCAGTAATGAGGAAAATGAGAATACTTTTCCAATATTCTATAATTTATGCGGTCAGCCTTCTTACAAAGGAGTTAATACATCATATTGTTATGTAAAACAACATTACTTCCTTTCTTTTAACCCCCTTCTATCAAATTGTACCTCTTTGAGCCTGCCAAGAATAAGAAATGGCCCATTACTAAGCCATATACCTTTTAATGACCACTCTGTTAGCAGCACAAAGACCTAGTTAAAGCTTGAAATCACCTCTTAAAATTTTCCAATTAGCTATCAGACAAAGGCCATCTTTCTTCCCAATCTCAATCTAAAGAAGAAAAACTTCAGTGCTTTGGTAGGAAAAGTGAGTGCAGTCAGTTTCAGGAATTAGAATATCCTTAGTATTATAACATCTGAATATCCTAACCAACAATTAGAAAGTGGATGTGGAGGACTGCTGAAGAATCAGAAAAGGATGGATGTTCACACTGATTTAATTCTAAAGCCAAATAGTTCACAAAGAAATGGAAATTTCATTGAGAAGGTATATCTTAGAAGATGTATAGGTTCAACGAGTTACAGAACAAAATATTAAGCTCAAATGGCAATTTTCAGAAAGAAACTAAACAGTGGCATAATATAAAATCTAGACAAATGAAGAAAACTTTTCCAAGGTAGGCCACCATGAAAAAATAAATCCACAATTTTTTCCAAAATTTTCCATGACCACTTCAAAAGTATTCAGATTGAATTGATACATCTGTGTGGCTTTGGTTTTTAAAATTAAATACAACAAATGACAATTTTGAATGCACAGCCCCACACCCTAGATACTATTCCTAACTAATGAGGCTTCAACTTTCCTGACACTAAATTTGGGCTGAAGTGTCAAATTATTATAATAACTACAAGCTGGCCCCAGTTAAAATAGCATCTCAGCAGCCTACCACTGGTGGATAATCAACTGCACACCCAGTGCTGGAAATGATACACAGTTCCAGCAACAGAAAATGATAACAGTATACCTTTTGGTGCCAAACATTGCAGTACAACAAATTAACCTTTGCCCAGAATAATTATTTTTGCACTTTCTGATGTCTAAGTCAGTAAAGCATTTTCAGATCAATGAAGCCATATGTCCACCTGTAACACTTGAGAAATTATTCTTTTTTTTTTCTAATGACCCTACCGTCTCACAAAAAGCATGTTATTTCCTCCAGCTCAGAAGAGTGGGTAACCTAGTATTTCAAAGTCCACAACACAATGAATAGTCCAAAAGTACTGATCTAGTTGTATCATATTAAGATACCACCTTTAAACATGTGACACAGTTAATTCAAATCTATGGTCCTTTACAAAGTCAGTTCAGTTTTCTTAGGAAGGTCGTTATCAATAAATTTTTCTGTATCATGTGTCTTTATGATAGTAACTGGGCCTTACATAACTGATGTTACAGAAAAGTAGGTTCCAATAGAGAAGAATAAAAATCTAAGTTCTTATGCATGGGGAAGCAATTTCAGGAGGAGAAATGGCATAGAGTGGGTAAATAGTTTACATTTATTCCCTTCTTAACTATTAAGTTTTTCTTACTTTTCTATTTATAGGTTTTCAGCTAAAGTACAATGATAGCAATATTAAATTGCTCACTAGAGTAATACTAGGTAGAAATAATTTATGTATCAAGTGGCAATGTTCAACCTTACAACTCCCCCAGTTTACTGATAGCTTATTTCTCCCATAAAAATCTCTGTGAAAATCTTAGTGCTGAATACCCACTCAAAAATGTAGCATATTTTCCATCAACTACATGTACTACCACAAACATGCTCCTTGTAAAGGGTAAGACCAAGTCAACAAGGAAAATTAAAAGTCTTGCTGTGCATGGTGACACATGTCTTACTTATTAGGAGGCCAGTGCCGAAAGGATGCAGGTTCACAACCTGCCTGGCCACACAGTGAGTTCAGCTCGGCCTGATCAGTGTAGCAAGTCCTTGTCTCTGAAATAAAAATAAAATGAATGAGGGAGGGAATAGTGGTAGTGGTATAGTGCTACTACAGTAGCAGTAATAGTGCATAGTGGTGGACTTCTTGCTTAACGCTTACTAGAAACATTATTTCAGCTCTACTACCACTTTTTTCTTTTAGTTATAACACTCTATTATACGAAATAGAGTCTATTGTGAATTCTGAATTTAAATATGATAGTTGGTAATATATCCTGGTGCTTTACTTTTCTAAGTGTTAACTAATACACGGAGAAATAAAAGTCATACTCATATGAATAGACTACTATGTAATGTTCAAGGAATGCACATGATTGATGTATGTCTTTATTTAAATCTCATTAAATATATATTATCTTATCAAGAATATATACTTTATTTGTGGTGAAAACTTTCCATAACCCTTTCTTATAGCTTTAGGATAGATAGTACATACTTGTGTACTACAAATGTAATGGTTTAGTCTCCAGTCCATCCATGTTGTCACGTATGACAAGATTTCATTCCTTTATAATGGCTTAACAAAATTCTATTGTATATCTATACCACAGTTTATTTATTGTATTATTTATGTACCAATTGATAAACACATGTTTCAGCATTTTGTTTGTTGTGACTAGGGCTTCAATAGACTCATCCAGACTCTGGTCTTATTAATTTGGATTTATACAGAATTTTGTTAGATCATATGGTAGCTCTATTAAAAATTTTTTTGAAGACCTTAGATATATTTTTCTATAGTGAATGCACTAATTTAGAATGCTTTATCCTCAGGGACTTTGTTCCTTAAACTCTTAACTCACGTGGAAAAGATCATTAGGATATATTCTCCTACAGTTTTGATTGTGAGCCTAGCCTTTAATGGCTGAGCCATCTTTCCAGCCCAAATTTACTCTGCTTAAAAGGTATGCAGGGATAAAGACAGAACAGAGATTAAGGGAATGTCCAACCAATGTTTTACCCAACCTGAGACACAACCCATGGGTGAGAGCCAGTTCTTTATCCTACTGATGATTTTCTGCTATGCTCATAGACAAGAGCCTAACAGAGCTGTCCTCTGAGAGACTCCTCCCAGCCAGGGAATGAAACATTTGCTGAGACTCACAGCCAACCATTGGACAAAGTGTAGAGAATCTTGTGAAAACATGGGTAGAAGTGTAGAAGGACCTGGAGGTGATAGGGCTCCAAGAAGACAAACAGAGCCAACTAACAAGGGCACGGAGGGGCTTGAGGAGACTGAATCACCAACCATGCATGGACTGTACCTAGACCCACTACACAGAGGTAGCCAACGGGCAGTTCAAGCTTCATGTCATTACACTAGTAAGGGAAGCAGAGGCTGTCTCTGATCTGGACTCTGTTGCCTGCTCTTTGATCACTTCCCCTGGCAGGGTTACCTCGCCAGGCCACAGGGGAAGAGGATGAGCTCAGGCATGATATGACAACTTGATGAGCTGCAGTGGGTGAGTAGGAAGATTCTCATTTTCTGAGGAATAGGAGAGGGGAAGTAAAAAGAGGAAGGGAGTGTGGGATGGGGCTACGATTAGGATATAAATGAAATAAATTAACTAATTAATGAAAAAAATAAAGAATATATTCTCCTGAAAAATGTTCAAGGTATTTATTGAAAAATAATTTTCTGTTGACTTGAACTTGATCTGTTTAATAGACTGCAAGACTATTTTTGCTAGTATAATGAATAAAAATTATAAAAATGTTTCATTAAGGGACATATTTCAAGTTATTTATCCTCATTTTAACAAATTTACTGTCAATCTATTTTTGTTTCTTTTTTTCTCTCCTGACTGATCTTTTTGTATGTTCTTCTTTTTTTTCTCAATTATTTCTTTATTTTTTAAATAAATTAGAATTTATTCACTTTGTATCCCAGCTGTAGCACCCTCTCTCATTCCTTCCCAATCCTATTCTCCTTCCCTCATCTCCTCCCCGTGACCCTCCCCAAGTTCACTGATATTGGAGGTACTCCTCCCATTCCCTCTGACCCTAGCCTATCAGGTCTCATGAAGACTAGCTGTATATTGTCTTCCTCTGCAGCCTAGTAAGACTGCACCCTCCACCCCAGATGGAAGTGATCAAAGAGCCAGCCACTGAGTTCATGTCAGAGACAGTCCCTGTTCTCATTACTTCTCATTACTAGGGAACCCACTTGGAGACTGAGCTACCATGGGCTACTTCTGTGCAGGGTTCTAGGTTATCTCCATGCATGGTTCTTGGTTGGAGTATCAGTATCAAAAAAGACCCCTGCACCCAGATTTTTTTTTTTATTCTGTTGCTCTCCTTGTGGAACTCCTGTCCCCTCCAGGTCTTTCTATTTCCCCCTTCTTTCATAAGATTCCCTGCACTATACTGAAATTTTGACTATGAGATTCACCATCTGCTTTGATACCTTGCTGGCTAGGTGTCTTTCAAAGGCCCTCTCTAGTAGACTCCTGTCCTATCAGCTGTTTTCTCCCTCTTCTGATCTCTATCCCTTTGGCTTTTCTGAATGAGCATTGATCATCTTACTTAGTGTCCTGCATATTATTTAGCTTATTTACCTGTACAGATTTTAGTGTGTTTATCACATATTATATGTCTAATATGCTCTTATAAGTGAGTATATATATATATATATATATATGTGTGTGTGTGTGTGTATCTTTCTGTTTCTGGGATACCTCACTCAATATGATCTTTTCTAATTCCCACCATTTGGGACAAATTTCATGATTTCCTTGTTTTTAATTGCTGAGTAGTATTCCATTGTGTAGATGTACCACAATTTCTGTATCCATTCCTCAACTGAGGGACAACCAGGTTGTTTCCAGATTCTGGCTATTACAAATAAAGCTGCTACCAGCATGGTTTAGCTAATGTCGTTGTTGTAATATTTGAGCATATTTTGGATATATGCCTAGGAGTGGTATAGCTGTATCTTGTCTGAGAAAGTTCTAGATTGATTTCCAAAATGTTTGTACAAGTTTACATTCCCATCAGCAATGGAGGAGGGTTCCCTTTTCTCTACATCCTCTCAAGCATGTGTTGTCACTTGAGTTTTTGATCTTATCCATTCTAGTGGGTGTAAGGTGAAATCTCAGGGTCATTTTGATTAGCATTTCCCTGATAACTAATAATGTTGATCATTTCTTTAACTGTTTTTTTGTTTTTGTTTTTGTTTTTGTTTTTGTTTTTTGTCATTCAATATTCCTCTATTGAGAATGCACTGTTTAGCTCTGTACCCCATTTTTTAATTGGATTACATGGTTTTTTTCTGTTTAACTTCTTAATTTCTTTATATATTGTGGATATTAGCCTTCTGTCAGATAAAGGGTTGATGAAGATCCTTTCCCATAGTGTAGGCTGGTGTTTTGTTTTGATGACTATGTCCTTTGCTTTACAGAAGCTTTTCAGTTTCATGAGGTCCCATTTATTGATTGTTGCTCTTAGAGCCAGTGATATTGGTGTTTGTTCAGGTACTTGTCTCCTATGCCTGAGTTCAAGGTTCTTCCCCACTTTTTCTTCTAACAAGTTTAGTGTGTCTGATTTTATATTGAGGTCTTTGATCTACTTGGACTTTAGTTTTGTGCAGGGTGATAAATATGGATATATCTGCATTTTTTCTACATGTAGACATCCAGTTAAAATAACACAATTTGTTGAAGATGCTGTTTTCCATTGTAGGATTTTGGCTTCTTTGTCAAAAATCAAGTATCCATAGGTGTGTCGTTCTATTTCTGGATTTTCTGTGCAATGCCATTGATCCACTATTCTGTTTCTGTGCCAGTACCATGCAGTGTTTATTACTATTGCTCTGTAGTATAGCTTGAGATCAAAGATGGAGATATCTCCAGATGATCTTTTGTTGTACAGGGTTGTTTTAGCAATTCTGGGTTTTTTTGTTTTTCCGTATGAAATTGAGAATTGTTCTTTCAAGATCTGTACTGAATTGTGTTGGTATTTTGATAGGAATTGCATTGAATCTGTAGATTGCTTTTGTCAGGATGACCATTTTAATTATATTCCTAGCTTTCCATGAGCATGGGAGATCTTTCCATCTTCTAATATCTTCTTCAATTTCTTTCTTCAAAGACTTGCAGTTTTTTTTCAAACATGTCTTTAACTTGCTTGGTTAGAGTCACACCAACATACTTTATATTATTATGGGCTTTTGTAAATGATGTTGTTTCACTAATTTCTTACTTAGTACTTTTTTTGTATACAGGAGGGCTACTGTTTTTTTTCATTTTTTATTATTTTTTATTGTTTATATTAATTACAGTTTATTTATTTTGTATCCCAGCTGTAGACCCCTCCATCATTCCCACCCAATCAAGCTCTTCCTCATTCATCTCCTCCCTGCCCCTCTCTAAGACCACTGATTGGGGAGGTCCTCTTTCCCTTCCATCTAGCCCTAGCGTATCAGGTCTCAACAGGACCGGCTGCAATGTTTTCCTCTGTGGCAGCAAGACTGCTCCTTCCTCGGGGCGGGGGGGAGGGGGATTAAAGAGCCAGCCATTGAGTTCATGTCAGAAACAGTCCCTGTTCCCCTTACTAGGATATCTACTTGGATACTGAGCTAACATGGGCTACATCCGAGCAGGGGTTCTAGGCTATATTCATGCATGGTTCTTGGTTGGACAATCAGTCGCAAAAAAAGACGCCTGTGCCCAGATATATTTGGCCCTTGTGGAGCTCCTGTCCTTTCCAGGTTTTACTACCTCCCACTTCTTTCATATGATTCTCTCCACTCTGCCCAAGGTTTGGTGATGAGTCTCAGCATCTGCTTTGATACACGTTTAGGTAAAGGCTTTCAGAGGCCCTCTATGGTAGGCTCTTGTCCTACTTCTTGTTTTCTCCAACTTCTACTGTCCATCAGATTTGTTTTCTAGCAAGGATTGATCATGGCACCTGGGTTCTCCTTCTTGTTTAGTTTCTTTAGTTGTACAGATTTTAGTATGTTTATCCCATTTTTTGTAAGTGAGTATGTACCGTGTGTTTCTTTCTGTTTTGGGGATACCTCACTCAGGATGATATTTTCTAGTTCCCACCAGTTGCCTGCAAATTTCATGATTTCCTTGTTTTTAATTGCTGAGTAGTATTCCATTGTGTAAATGTACCACAGTTTCTGTATCCATTTCTCCCTTGAGGGACATCTGGGTTGTTTCCAGGTTCTGGCTATTAAAAACAAAGCTGCTACAAACATGGTTGAACAAATGTCCTTTTTGTGTACTTGAGCATATTTTGGATATATGACTAGGAGTGCTATAGCTAGATCTTGAGGAAGTGCCTTAGAAAGCACCAGATTGATTTCCAAAGTGGTTGTACAAGTTTACATTCATCAATTGAGGAAGGTTCCTCTTTCTCCACAACATCTCCAGCATTTGTTTTCACTTGAGTTTTTGGTCTTAGCCATTCTGATGGGTGTAAGGTAAAATCTCAGGGTAATATTGATTTACATCTCTCTGATGGCTCAGAATGTTGGGCATTTCTTTAGGTGTTTCTCTGCCATTCTATATTCCTGTACAGAGCATTCTCTGTTTAGATCTGTACCTCATTTTTTAATGGGATTAATTGATTTGTTGCTTTTAACTTCTTTACTTCTTTATATATTCTGGATATTAGTCCTCTGTCCGATATGGGATTGGTGAAGATCTTTTCCCATAGTGTAAGCTGTCGTTTTGTTCTGACAACAGTGTCTTTTGCTTTAGTTTCATGAGGTCCCATTTATGTATTGTTGATCTTAGAGTCTGTGCTGTTGGAGTTCTGTTCAGGAAGTTGTCTCCTGTGCCAATGAGCTCTAGGGTCTTTCCCACTTACTCTTATAACTGATTTAGTGTATCTGGTTTTATGTTGAGCTCTTTGATCCACTTGGACTTTAGTTTTCTGCAGGGTGATAAATGTGGACTTATTTTCATTTTTATGCATGTAGATATCTAGTTCAACCAGCACTGGTTGTTGAAGATGCTTTCTTTTTTCCATTGAATGGTTTTGGCTTCTTTGTTAAAAATCAAGTATCTATAGGTGTGTGGATTTATTTCTGGATCTTCTATTTGGGTCCAGGGTCCATTGATCCACAAATCTGTTTCTATGCCAATACCTTGCAGTTTTTATTTCTATTGCTCTGTTGTACAGCTTGAGATCAGGGATGGTGATACCTCCAGACAGTCTCTTGTTGTACATGATCATTTTGGGAATTCTGGGATTTTTGTTTTTCCATATGAAGTTGAGAATTTTTCTTTCAAGGTCTGTAAAGAAATGTGTTGGTATTTTGATGGGAATTGCATTGAATCTGTAGATTGCTTTTGCCATTTTCACTATGTTACTCCTACCGATCCATGAGCACAGGAGATCTTCAGAGGCTTGAAGTTTTTTTTCGAACAGGTCTTCTAATTGCTTGGTTAAAGTCACACCAAGGTACTTTATGTTATTAATGGCTATTGTGAAGGATGTTGTTTCCCTAATTTCTTTCTAGGCCCTTCTGATTTTTTTTTTTTAGTTAATTTTGTTTCCAGCCACTTTGCTGAAGGTGTTTATCAGCTACAGGAGTTCTCTGATAGAGTTTTTGGGGTCACTCATGTATACTATCATATCATCTGCAAATAATGATACTTTAACTTCTTCCTTTCTGATTTGTATAACCTTGATATCCTTTAGCTGTCTTATTGATCTAGCAAGGACTTCCAGAACTATGTTGAATAGATATGGAGAGCGTGGACAGCCTTGTCTTGTCCTTGATTTCAGTGGGATTGCTTTAAGTTTCTCTCTGTTTGGTTTGATGTTGGCTATAGGCTTGCTGTATATTGCCTTTACTAAGTTTAGACATGTGACTTGTATCCCTGATCTCTCCAATACTTTAAACAAGAATGGATGCTGTAGTAAAAAAACAAACAAACAAAAAAAAGAGCCAGACAGAAAGTGTGTGTGGATTGAGAACTTTGAAATATACCTGATACAATGATATGATGAAAATAAAATCATTTAAAATTAAAGTATTGTTTAAATTTGTTTTTGTCATTGAATATTTTGTTTTCTCAATCTATTATGACTGAGAGTTTTGCTGTGTATAGTAGCCTAGACTGACATCTGTGTTCTCTTAGGGTCTGCATGATATCCATCCAGGCCCTTCTGGCTTTCATGATCTCTGTTGAGAAGTCAGGTGTGATTCTGATGGGTTTGTCATTATATGTTACTTGGCCTTTTTTCCCTTGCAGCATTTAGTATTTTTTTTCTTTGTTCTGTATACTTACTATTTTGGTTAATAGATGGTGGGAGGATTTTCTTTTCTGGTCTAATTTATTGGGTGTTCTGTAGGCCTTTTTTGTTCTTATAGGCCTCTCCTTCTATTATTTTGATGAAAATATTTTCTGGGCCTTGGAGAAGGGAATCTTCTCTTTCTTCTATTCTTATTATTCTTAGTTTTTGTCTTTTCATGGTATCAAAACATATACTGAGATTCATAGCCAAACTTTTTGCAGAGTGCTGGACATCTTATGAAAGAAGGGGGAGATAGAAAGACATGGATGGAATAGGAGCTCCACAAGGAGAGCAACAGATCCAAAAAGTCTAGGCACAGGGGTCTTTTCTGAGACTGATACTCCAAACAAGGACCATTCATGGAGCTAACTTAGAACCCCTGCACAAAAGTAACCTATGACAGCTCAGTGTCCAAGTGGTTTTCTTTAGTAAGGGGAACAGGGGCTGTCTCTGACATGAATTCATGTGCTGACTCTTTGATCACCTCCACCTGAGAGGGGAGCAGCCTCACCAGCTCAGAAAAGAAAACAAAGAAACCAGTCCTAAAGAGACCTGATAGACACGGTCAGATGGAAGGGGAGGAGGACCTCCCCTATCACTGGACTGGAGGAGGGGCATTGGAGAAGTAGAGGGAGAGAAGATGGGATTGGCTACAGCTGGGATACAGAGTAAATAAAGTGTAATTAATAAAAATAAAATAAAATAATTAAAAGAAGAAAAATAATAAATGATAATGATAAAAAATCCAAATAAAAATTTTCTAAAAAAAAGTAATAGTATCTGAACTGTCCATGGTGCTGAGTGTTCCTGTTGACCACCTCCAGAGACTCACAGGACAAGTGATGTTTGTGTGCAATGATAGGCATTTTGAAGTCAAAATGTACAAATGTGCACTGTTGTTCATTAGACCTTTTACTTTTTATGGACTTTGTGACACTGTAGGAAAAGAGTACACTAAAATATTTCCCTGCATACTTTTCTTCAGTTCTGCTTTGCAGCATTCGTATTTGAGGGGAATTTTAATATTCATGTCTTGCATTTGTGTCTCTGATTACACACAATTCATCAAGATCTTGCTCTTCACAAGCTATTTAATACTCAGGAAGTCATTTAAATCATTTTAGAATCTTTCCAAAATCTAGCAGGGTGTTATGCTTATAAATGACATACAAACCTGGGAATACTTGCATATTTAATTTAGATCTAAATGAAGAAACCATATGAATTCTGAAGAAACCATATGAATTACTGTATCTCTTCTCTGTCAAAATGAAGGATCTAAAGAAATGTCATGCAAGGATGGCACCTGATAGTTTCATTTGGACATGGTGTGTGGAATTGTGTGTATGTGTATTTGTGTGTATGTGTGTGTGTGTGTATACAGATAAAAGTGCATATGTGTTTGTGTACATGTGTTGGCCAGAGGTCAGTCTTCTTCATCATTTATCAGAAGCTTTCTACAGTTTTTCTTAGGATAAAATTTCTCACTGAGACCTGGGGCTCATTAGTTAAGCTAGGCCGACTTGCCAGCAAGCTTAGAGACGTGACTAGAAATTACTGTATATTGTATATATGGAGAAATTATTGTCTATTACCTATTCCACATATCTCTTAAATTTAAACACATCAAAAGTGATAACGAACCTGAACATATTTAATAATCTTATAATAGCTAACCCCAGGTAACTGTCATTTTCCAATAAATCTAGAGTTGTGCTCATTTATACTTTTATAATTTTCACAAGGAATTTCTATTTATTGCATTAGCAATATTTGTTAGGGACACATCTAGAAGCATGAAGAAAATTGGAGGTGGGAGTTTTCCTCAAAACAAATTTATTTCTTTTGAAGCCAAGAAGGAATGTCAGTACCATATTTTTTCTTTTAAATGCCCCATAGTGGTCAGTTCTTAATAAAAGAAGGGAGAAGCCTACAAGTCTTTGGATACTTATTTTATAATACTTTAATGTTATACATTTTGTCATTTTTTATACTATTGGTCCAAACTATTGTACTGTTAAAGAATGTAGTACTTATTTTTGTACTATGCAGTGTGTTATATAATTATACAAGAGACACTTTGAAGTAGCCTCTTGACTTTTATATTGTATTTTGCTTAAAATATAAGATACAAACTATGGTGGTCTGAATAAGAATGCCCCCCCATAGGCATGAATCTATATTTGAATGTTTGTTTCCCACTTAGTAGATGTTTTGAAAGAAGTGGAAGATATGGTCTTTTTTGAGGAAGCATGTTACTGGCAGTGAGTTTTGAGGTTTCAGAAGCGCTTGCCAGGCCCCATCTCCCTCTCTATCTCTTGCCTGTGGATCAGGATGTGAACTTTCAGCTAATGCTCCAATCCCATCCCTGTGTACCTGCTGCTATGCTTCCCACCATGATGATCATGGATTCACCCTTTGAAACAGTAAGTAAGTATCCAATTAAATATGTGTTTAATCTTTCTTTTATAAGTTGTCTTGGCCATGGTGTCTCTTCACAGCAATAGAAGAGTAACACATTTTTTAAAATAATTATGTCTTTCACATTTTCACATCTCAAATAAAAGGAAATATATGTATTTACCAGCATAATAAATAAATATAAAGGTACATTTTATCATGGATGTCATATTTAAGTGGAGGGCTTACACTGTGCAGACACATCAAGGACACCATCTTGGTAGCTGATTCTTTTTTCCCTCCAGTAGGTGATAAAACTCCAGTTCCAAGACTATTCTAAGGCAACCCATAGAGTAACCTTGGCTCATTTTCCAGTCCCAATATTAAACTGATAGTAGTTCAAGTCAGAAGTTTATCTCTGGAAAGTTGAGAGCAAAATAATTTCGAATTGGCAGAAAGTATAAAACAACTTCTTTGATATTTACACCAAAATATTCAGGAAGTGGAGAGGCTTTCAGGGAGAAATTGCAGACCTAATTCACTGTAATTCGCTACTCAATTTGCAGTGATTTTCTTCCTCTATATGTGAAAGAATCAAAGGATCCATGAAAATAGGATCATTTATGTGAGATAGTTCCTGTTATCAAGTACAGATAAGTGGAATATTGCTATGATTGGAATGTGATGTATACAGATATGGGAGGAGGAAAACCAGGTAAGTAAAAGTTTCTTGGAAGATCTAGAGGGAAAAACTATTGAAAAAAATGTGAAGAATTACATGTGAAAAAAAAGTGCAAGTGGGAGATATCTGATAACAAAATGTGTCAGTAATAATTGAGTTTATTCAGGCAATGCCATTTGGTGACCTGAAGATTTTAAGAAGGAACTAAGAAGATAATGATGAGAGGAACATTACAGGTTATACTTCTGTACAAATGAGAGTGCAGATGAAATGCAAACTTTGTTGGGCAAAGGGCATGGATTTTCTAGAATTTAGGAAGAAATTTTACTTTAAAATGTGTAAATGGAGAATGGTAATAGCTTTTACATGCAGCACATATAAAACTCAAGAGTCTTGTGCTGAGTAAAAGAAGTCTTACACCACAGAATAAGTACAATACTGTATTTTACTTGTATTATGTTCTACAAAAGGCAAAACTAATTCAACATAAGAAATATACCAGTAATTTTAATTCAGGATTTGGATTCAGACTTCTTGACTTGGCAGGAGCAAGTTATAGGACTTTTCCTTGACTCTTATGACCCAGAGAGGACACTCATGACAAACTAAGTAAATTAGTTTATTCCGGTCTAGTATTTATTGGAGTTATTTAAAGGAGGATGGGTGACTGAAAAACAGACACTTAATATTTAAGAGCAGTTCCTGACATGCCCAATGACACATGAATGGTACATTACTAGAGCTCTTCAACCAGTTTAGAAATATCGCTCCTGGGATGTCTCCACCAAGCAGTTGTTTACTGCTTATATAATCTTGGATAAGGACCTTGGAAATCCTTTAAATTTCTGATACTCTGGATCCTAGTAAACTTTATGAGCTTCCTGAGTTTTCTTTTCCTACCTCTCCAGTGTAAGAGACAATGCTTCAATTTGAAGATCATGGTTCTACAACCGGATGTGATTTTCTAAAGTGAGGGCTACATTCTCTGTTCTTTATCTTACGTTTTGAGGCCACACATTCGCATATACATGCAAAAGCTCACAAGATTTATGAATTTCACTGTGTAAATTTTACACTAAATGACCTATAAATAAATGTATTTGGTACTTCACTGATGAGGAATTTGGAGAAGGACACTGACATCTCTACCTTACTTTAGTAATATATCAAAATACGAAAAAAATGGTAGATTAAAAATGAAGGGATTGATATGTATGTGATAATATAAGTTTAAGAATGATTAATTGTAGAATCAACATTGTGGGTTTTCATTGTGGTCATATCATAATTGTTCAATTTTTGTGTCTACTTAAAGCATGTTATAATAAAGTGTTGGGGGAAATATGAGATGTGGGAGAAAGGAAATACAGTCAGCTTTGTAACCATTATGTTTCAAGTTTTATTTTGGTTTCTAGGAGGTTTAGAGTTATTTGATTTTTTGAAACAATAGCCTGCCTGTCTCTGATTCATGACTTTATTCTCCTACACCTGTCTTACCTGTATTTTCCTTCTCTACACAATTCTTCTCATGACTATTCTGTAAATACCTGGGATATGATTGACTCTTTATTTATATATTCATAAGTAAGAAATTTAATTAAAATTTATAAAAAGAAAAAAATGTATGAAAAGTAATCTGATCTCAGAATAAGGAAAATATTCTAAAAGGGAAAGTAATGAAAAAGTGCAAATGAAAATTTCAATAAGTATGTCTTTATAACATTGTAAAATGTGCTTATCAAAGTTAGAAATTAAATGGGGATATAACATGTAAGAAATATGAGTGAAAATGTTTAAAATTCTTAATGTCTAAAGAGCTCAGAAAAATTAAAGCGTTGTGAGAAATGAAGGAAATAACATGATTAGAAAATTATTTGAATACAGAAATGAAAATCAATACTAAATACTTAAATTGATAAACTATAGAGTACAATAAATCTTTAAAACAAAATAATTTGTTTCAAAGGGCTTTCCTCTTCGCTATCCTTCTACACTCATCCCAATTTAATCTGTCCTGTTCTCCTAGTGTCCTTTAACTATTTATTCCACTGTGTTCTCCCTTCCCTTTAAAGCTGCTACCTCCATGAACCTGTATTAAATCCTTAACCTTTGTGGGTATTCAAAATGGGAAACATATACCCGATGATTCAAGGCTAACATCTAGAAATGAGAGAGAAAACATGTGGTATTTCTCTTTCTGTGTCTGGATTACTTCACTCAGAAGAATTGTTTTGAGGATCATCCATTTACCTGTGCGTTTCATAATTACACTTTAAACAACTGAATAATATTCCATTATAGGCCATCTGTCTATTTTCATTTCTGTTCATCAGTTTGTGGACAGCCAAAGTATTTCTATTTCCTGATAATTGTGAATAAGGCAGCAGTGAACATGAATGAGAAATATTTCTGTAGTAGGATGGCAAGTCATCCTTTGGGTATAGTCCCAAGAGTGGTATGATTGGGTCACATAGTAGATACATTTCTAGGTTTTGTTTGTTTGTTTGTTTGTTTGTTTTGAGGAACCCCAAGAATGATTTCTATAGTGGTTGTACCAATTTGCACTCCCAACAGCTATAAATAACTGCTACCCTTTGTTTTGATTCTTTGGTTTTAGCCATCTTCTGAGGGTAAAATAATATCTAAAAGTTTTAATATACATAACTTTGATAGTTATAGAGTTTGAACATTTAAAAATGTTTCTAGCCATATATTATATATACATATATAGTCATATATTATATATCATAAGTCATATATGAATATATATGAATTAATATAGTATACATTCACATATTATATATCATATATATGAACATAAATTAATTCATATATAGTCATATATTCTAATATATATTCAGGTATATATATTTCAATTCTGTTTAGAATCACACTCATTTTTAATTGCGTTCTTTGTTTCTTTGATGTTCAGGTTTTTTTTAGTGTTTCACTTTGTTGACCTTTATACACAAACATATTTTTTCCCATTCTATGGAGTGCTTATTTACTAAAATGATGGTGTCTCAGGGGTCTTTTCTGAGACTGTTTCTCCAAACAAGGACCATGTATGGATATAACCTAGAACCTCTGCTGAGATGTAGCCCTTGGTAGCTCAGTATCCAAGTGGGTATCCTAATAAGGGGAACAGGGACTGTTTCTGACATGAACTCAATGTCAGGCTCTTTGACCTCCCCCCTCCCTTGACGGAGGAGCAGCCCTACTAGGCTACATAGGAGGACTTTGCAGCCAGTCCTGAAGATACCTGATAAAGCAGTATCAGATCCCTATCAGTGGACTTGGAAAGGGGCTGGGAGAAAATGAGGGAGGGAGGGTGGGATTGGGAGGGAATGAGGGAGCGGGATACTGCAGGAATACAAAGTTAACAAACTGTAACTAATATTAAAAAAAAGAAATGGAACTGAAGATGAATGCAAGGAACTCCCAGACAGGACCTAGCAGATTCATAAAAATAGAAGGTCACGCACAATGCCAGAAAAACAGCAAAGGCTCAAATTGAGAAGGCCACAGCGCAGTGCAGACAAGGTTTGACAGACTACAGCAGGGGAGTATTCAGACAAAAATGAAAAAATGAACTGTAAAGGTTCTCCTATCAGTGGACTAGGGGAGGGGCATAGGGGGAGAAAGGGAGGGAGGGTGGGATTGGGAGGAGATGAGGGAGGGGGCCACAACCAGGATAAGAAGTGAATAAATTGTAATAAATGATAATAAGAAAAAGAAAAAAATGATGGTGTCCTTTGCTATACAGAGCTGTTTAGTTTCATGGGGTTCCATTTGTCAGTTGTTGGTAATGATGCCTGAGCTATCAGTGTCCTGTTCAGAGACTTCTTACCTGGACCTTTAACTTGAAGTGAATCTCCTACTTTTTCCTTTATCAGATTTAGGATTCTTGTTATATTTAGAGTTGAGTTTCTGCAGGGTGAAAGATAAGGCCTTTTGTAAAAGTCATATGGAAGCCTACTGTTATAGAAGCTTCTTAAAATACATACATACACATATTCATACAGACACCCGTTATATAAAAACAGGTTTAATGAAGTTACCTTACAATGAAGGTCAATTACCCCAACTAGATACTTTGTATCAAATAAAAACCCCAATAGGAGAATGGGCTACTTCATTTTGAGCTGTTGGACAATGGAATCCCATAGATAGACAACACATCAAAACATTATTGTTAATACTTTTGGATATTCTCTATAACTCGGTGATAAGACTTTTTTAAATGACACACACTCAAGTCATAAAACATAGAAAAAATCAATCTGATACTCACTTGGAAGCTTCATATTTATTGGCTAGCTTCACTGGTGCCGGAACAGCTTCCTGGTGCTCAAAGGGACAAGTACTGAAATGGAAAAGTGTTCATCCATCTCACTCAGCTGTGAACATTGCAAACTACATTAATGACTTTCCTAACGAGATATGCCTACTGGGTGCAATAGTGTCAGGGATATTTAGGGGGCAATAAACATTTCTGATTGGGCTCTAATGCTAGTTTCATGAAATAGAACCCATACACTGTTATAAGGGCCAAAGAACCTGAGACTAGATTGGTCATATGCTCTGGAGTAGAACACAGTAGTATTATTCTGATAGTTGGAAAAAATAGACAACTGCCAATGATTTTTTTTCTATACTTATAGATCAGAGCATTGCTCAACCCTTTCTCTTTACGATTAATGGCATTTAGCACAGAGATGCTCAACTATTCAGTATGCAGAGAGAGTAAGAGACTTTAGAGTGTTCAGCCATAGATGGGATATATATATATATATATATATATATATATATATAATAAAGGAGTAATATATATAATATGTATTATATATAATATATAATAAATAATAAATATATATTATATATAATAATGATAAAGGACCAGGGGTCTTCATATGGGGGGGTGTAGAAAAATTGAAAGATCCAGAGGTGATCAAGAAAATGGTATTTTACAAACAACAGAGTAGTTGTATTTATGAACTCAAAGTGATTGTGACAGTATGCACAAGACCTATGCAAGCTCAAGCCAGACAAATTCCTAGCATAACAGGGAAATGTAATCATGAAATCCCACCTCTGGATGAAGAGCAATAGGCATTTCATAGTTTCTGGGAATTAAAGAGACACTTTTGGAGGACCACGCATGGAGTGGACCTAGACCTCCTGCTCTGATATGGCAAAGTGGCATCTCAGTCTCTCCGAGCTGATCTCTGAGGGGACCAGGGGCTGTTTCTATCATGAACTCAGTTGACTTCTCTCTAATTACACCTCCCTGGTGATGCAGCTTTGCCAGACCATGGAGGAAGAGGATCCAGGCAGTCCTGATGAGACTTAACAAGCTATGGACAGATGGCAATAGTAGAGAACTCCCTCTTTCAGTGGACTAGGGGAAGGGGAAGAGGGAAGGAGGGTGGGACTTGGGGAGTTCAGGGAGGAGGCTTCAATTGAAATATATAATGAATAAATAGTGAAGAAAAAAGAATATCTTCTATATTAAAAAAGAGATAGTTTTCTTTAATGATGTGACTTTTGATAGGTTGACCACATGCCGAAACAGACGTTTCTTCCAAAACTAGTTAAGCAACACCAACTGAACTTGAGAGGAAAGAAAGAAGAAGGTGAAGAATGGTAATTATGAGAAGTACTGAGAGAAGACAGGTAAATACATTCAAAATATATTAGATGAGATGCTTAAAGAATTCATAAAATATTATTCAAATTTTATTTCAATATCTTTCAAAATAGCATGAATTTTATTCATTGATTTGTATGTTTGTTTGCTTATTAGAAACAGTTTACTTCAGCACAGGCTGAACTTTGGATATGTTTATATTCCTTCAATAAATCTTAACAAACAAAATTCCTAGAACTATATTAAAGATCAATATATTAAGTAAATGGGAACTAAGTGGTTGTACAAGTTTACACTCCCACCAGCAATAGAGGAGGGTTCTCATTTCTACACATCTTCACCAGCATGTGCTGTCACTTGAGATTTTTGATCTTAGCCATTCTTAACTGGTGTGAGATGGAATCTCAGAGTCATTTTGATTTGCATTTCCCTGATGATAAAGATTTTGAGCATTTCTTTAAGGGCTTTTCAGACATTCAGTATTCCTCTGTTGAGAATTCTCTGTTTAGTTTTGTTCTCCATGTTTAATTGGGTTATTTGGTTTATTGGTGTTTAATTTCTGGAGTTCATTATATACTTTGGATATTACCCCTTTATCAGGTGTAGGATTGCTGAAGATCTTTTCCCAATTTATACCTTCTCTTTTTTTATATTGATAGTGTCCTTTGCCTTAAAGAAGCTACCATACAACAAGGACATTTGGTCAACTATGTTCATAGAAGCTTTATTCATTATAGCCAGAATCTGGAAACAACCTAGATGTCCCTCAACCAAGGGATAAATAAATTGTTGTGCATTTACACAATAGAATACTACTCAACTATTAAAAACAAGTAAATAATGAAATTTGCAGGTAAATAGATGTAACTGGAAAACACCATCCTGAGGGAGGTAATCCAGACTCAGAAAGAAACACATGGTATATAGTCACTTGTAAGTGGATAGTAAACATATAATACAGGGTAACCATACTAAAATCCACAGACCTAAAAAAGCTAGGGACACTAGGGAGGTTGCTTAATTCTCAATCAGAAGGGCAAACAGGATAGACCTTGGAAGCTGTTGAAGAGAGGAAACACGATGGGAGCCTACCATAGATATTCTCTGAAAGACTCCACCCAACAGGGGATTGAAGAAGATGCAGAGACTCACAGCCAAACTTTAGGCAGAGTGCAATGAGTCTTGTGCAAGACTTGATAGATAGAAGCATGTGTAAGGGACAGGAGCTCCACAAGAGGCCAACAAAGCCAACAAATCTGGGCCCAGGGGCCTGCAGAAACTGAAACACCATCCAAGAACCATGCACGTTGAGGATCTATACCTCCTACTCAGATGTAGCTTATAGGTAGCTCAGGCTCCATGTGGGTTCCCAAATAAGGGGATCAGAGGCTGCCTCTGACATGGACTTTGTTGCCTACTCTTTGATCATTTTCCCCTGGTAGGGTAGCTTTGCCAGGCCACAGAGGAAGAAGATACAGGCAGTCCTGATGAGACTTGATAGCCTTGGGTTAGATGATAGGGGAGGAGGATTCCCCCTTCTTGTGGACTAGGGAAGGGGGATAGGAGAGAGGAAGGAGGGTGAAACCAGAAGGAGACAAGGGAGGGTGCTACAGTTGAGATATAAAGTGAATAAATTATATACATATATGTGTGTATGAGATTGAAAACCCAAGTAAAATTATTGAAATTAATTAATAAATCAAGAAATAGGCTAAAATGTTTGGCCTTAACATTATAAGTGACCATTTTTCGTATAGAGTTTTCTAGCATGGGATAATTTTATTAAGCAAACAGAACTACTGAAAATTCCTGAAGAAACTTCTGTTACCTATGTCTAAGTCTTCCTCATATCATAAAGAGTATCTCTTTCTTTTCTTTCCTTTTATTCCCCAGTGATTACTGAAATTATCAATAACTTCTTAAAATCCTATTAATACATAACACTGTAGTGTACACCCAAATAATTTATATTTTCTTAATTCTTATTTTTAATATGAATTTCTATTCTAAATAGTCAAATTGGATATTAGGAAGAAAGAAAAAAAAGCATTTTAATACAAGCAATGAAAAATTGTTCTAGGAAATCTTAAAAGTATGCAAAACAAGTGGAATATTAATAGCAAAGTACTCTAAGAAGCAAATGACATTTTGCTTTATAAATCTGAATTTGGAAAGCCATGAAAGCTCTTTATTTTCACTAAAGTACATGGCTTGTAATTATAATATGGTAGCACATTGGCAAATTGGTTAGCTTTTGCTTTCAACAACCCACTCCAAAACCAAATGACTTGGATCAGTAACCATTTATTTAGTTAATAATTGACAATTTGGGCTGGTCTCAGCTGAGTAATGCTTCTGATCTCATACTTAGATGTCTGTGATCTTCTACGAGGCAGCCAGAGCAAAGCTGGTCTAGCGTAGCTGAGCTGGCACGACTTGTGTCTAGTTCATATGGCCTCTCATTTCTCAGAACAATAGCTCTGTCTTATTCCCATGGCATGTACCATGAGTTAATTTGGGGAAAATGTGATTATTTGTTTATTAAGCTCGGAAATTATAAATTTTTATTTCTTTTTCTTCTTCTCAATGACCATAGAAAGTCCCAAGGCAGGCCACATCATATTTAGAAAAACAGACACTGGCATTTTAAAGAAAATGCAAGACAGTTGTTTGTGTATTGATAAGGCCAACAAGCACTCATAGGTTATTGGCTGTGACAGAAACTAAGGACTTCAAAGAACTAAGCCATTGGTTATTAGGGGTTTCCAGTTTTTTCATCCCTTTCTAGTTATTCAGTTCAGCTTATAGTCCTCTATAATGATCTCACATTGCTTGATCATTTGCTTCAACTTTTCCCTCAACTCCTGATCTAGCCTTGAAGACTATGTTAGCTCTAAGAATGAAAATGTATTTTGGCTAATTGTGACAAGGAATTTAGTTAAAATACATTAGAACTTGCAGGACATTCTGAAAATCAAATCTGGAGTTACGACTAATACTCAAAATTTACATTTCAGAATTTCTTTGTGAAGATGACTATTGCTCTCTTAAGACTCAGAACTTAGAGTGTTGGTATTGAGTGACTGTATGCCCAATATCAACAAGCTGAATGCTGCATTACTGATACTGTCTATGATCGTAGCCAATCCTAGAAAATGAAATTCTATTGTGTGGATATTGATGGATTTCCTGTGATCTTTGATTTTTATCTATTAGTTTCAGAGTCTAGAGAGAACGGATTAAAAAGCAAGTAGCTAGATTTCAGCAACTAGAGAGGCTGAGAAAAAGAGCTGATATTGTTAGTTTCTATAGTGGTGGGAAGACAGTGGCGGGCAACTTAAATGGCGTATCTCATTTGTATCAAATTTCTCATACATGGAAAAGAATCCCCAGTCCATCTGATGCACAGTTGTTGATACCCTTCCCTTCGCTACCTAAGGATCCCTTCATATAAAATTCTGTGCAAAATCTTCCCAGCATGACTAGACACTCTTTTCTTCATTCATTCAGAACTCATTTTGGCATGTGTTATTTTTGTCCACCACTTCCTCTTTTGTTTCCACATTAAAATCTATACAAGTTGTGATGCCAACACTTTTATTCGTCACTGACCTTATTTGTTTGGGAAAGTGTATCTACCATAAAAACTTCATATTCTCATCCCAAGTTTAACACTTATGGCATGAACTAGGGAATCAATCTACCAGACTTCATTTAAATGAATTGTATTGCTGATAGGTTATCCAGTCCTGAGTGATCAACTCTAATCACATGTATACATGAGCAACACTAAATAGACTCATTAGGTTATGTGAAAATAATAATACTAAATTATTTTAAAATGCCCATGAATTTGAGAGAGGAGAGGAGCATGGGAGAAGTTGAAGGGGGAAAGACTAGAAATTATGTCAATACAGTATTCACATATGAAATTCTCAAAAAAAAAAAAAGAAAAAAGAACATTGTTTCTCTGATCAGCAGTATTTCTACTCTTGTAAAGACTTCAGTTTAGTCTTGGATGACAGTGTTTGTCATTATTTTTCCTGATCCTATACCTATCCTGTGTTCATTTTCTTTGCCATGTGATTTTGTTATACCTCCAACTAAAGGAACAAATTATGTTCTCCTTTCCCACTTTAATTTGGACATATACATGTGACTTGGCCAGTGAAATGGAGCAAGTGAAGCCGAACTGAGTTTAACTTTCAGAGATAATATATATTTCCACCTGACCTCCTGAGCCTCTGTCATCACTATAAGAACTGCATAACCATAACTAGCCCTGATCTCAAGAGGGTACAAGAGAGAATTAGAACGGAATCAATTCAGTGAAATGTGAATCTCTAATTTTGGAATAGTTTTCTTTATACAGACATCCTGGCTCTAGATAACTGATAAATTTTGAAAATGATGAGCTAATAGAAAGCTTTAAGAGAAAAGGAGAAGTATTTTATACCCTTGTACAAGTACAAAATAATGTCTATTGTTTAAATTGTCTATCGGCTGACTTTTTGATAGATAACTTTGCCCCTAAATCTGTTCTTAAACTTTTGAATATGAATTTAAGGGAAAAATGCCAAGAATGAGGAACAGAGAGCATTATAGAAAACTATGACCAATAAAATTGCAAAGTTGTGATACCCAGTCCCAAGTATACATCTATAAAATAACTCCTATATCTAAATCCCAGGGAACATTGCAAAAGACGGAGTAAGGGGGGATTGTAAGAGCCAAAGGACCAGAGTTTGCAGTGAGAACGTGTCTCCAAGTAATATCAAAAGCTGCACTTATAAAGTCTCACCAATATGATTGTCTAAGCACAACTGAATGACAACAATAACAATACACATGACAAACTGGATAAGGGAAAAACCATGAGTCCTCAGTTCTATACAATGAACTTCAACAACTAAGGAATGCTGAGAGTGGGAGAAGTAGCCCCCTAGAAAGACCACACCATTTGGTTATGTAATACTAAATGGTCAGCCTTCAAACTACACATGCAGGGAACATTGTATGGATTGAGCAGGTTATATTTAAAAACAACGTTTAACAACAATTAATGAAAAATGACGCAATGAATTTGAAAGGGAGAAAGGAAACGTATATAGGAGACTTCAAAGGGAGGAGAAGGAAGTGTAAAATTTTATGATTATATTATGATCTCAAGAATAAAGAAAAAGGGAAGCAAAATACATAAAATGCCTTTAATTTACAACAAATAACTATCATGATAGTCATTTTTATATTCTTTATTAGTTGGACACCTTCTATGTTCCCAGCATAATACTGTTGTTATATTTTTAATAGAAGCTTGCCACATAGCCTATGCTGACCTAGAACTTGTGATTTTCCTTCTTTAGCCTCCTAAAGCCTTGGAATTACAGTTGTTTGCCACCATACCTAACCCAGAGTAGCTTTATTATCTCCACAGGCTAAAGAATGTTAAATAACTTTCCAAAGATAGCCAAATAATACTTAGGAGAAAAAGGATTTTGCCCAGGGTTGTAAGACTCTATTGATATACAGAATATCTCATTCAGGGAAAATTGCTAATCTTAATCAAGCACACCATGCCAATAGTTTTATGGCACTTTATAAAATATTTGCACAAATGCCGTTTCAAAAACTTTACACAATATTTTTACAAGAACATAATCCACTCTTATTTATTTGCATTTCCTTAGTGTAAATCCAGGAAGGTATAGCATCACATATTCTGTGCCCAATGGCCTTAGCAAAGAGGTATTGCAGCATTTGGAACTTGTTATGAGCCATGCCACTGTTTCCATGGGCATTACCATGTTGCCTTTCTTCAGATTACTATGGCTTTGTTCAGTTTCCCTCCAGGAGTCACTATGTTGCTTTTTGCTTTAGACACATGAGTACATCTCTTACCTGATTAGAATTCAGCTTCATCTCGGGCATTAAACCTTCAGTTTTAAGAAGAGCCGAGCGCTCTCTTTGGTTCTAGAGTCCTCGGTTACAGCCAGCAAAAATGGCCGCACCTCACAACCTTCCAGACACATTTGCCTTTTAGAGATTCTGTTCCCAGGAAACCACTGTCCCCCACAGTTCAAAAGCAGAAGCTTACCTGACCTTCATAGCTGCCAAGATGGCAGAAGGAGAAAGACAATATCTTTATAAAATAGTAATTATTATGATATGGTCATTTAAAAGACAAATTCCAAAGTTTTGAGGCATTGTTTTCTTTTGTCCAATATAAAATCACTAGTAAGCCCTGGTACTAAAAAGCAGAAACATTTATCCTAGTGCCATATTGAAACATTTAAAAGAGCCTTAGCACAAATAATTAAGGACATTGTTCAAATGAGTGAGTAGCCCTAGAGAGTTGGCTAAAATATCTGAATTAATATATGATCTAATAGAAATAAACAAGTGAACAACTAAGTCATTCAATTCCCCTGACGATTTTAATTTACTTTCCCTATTCAATTGCTGAACAAAACAAAAAACTCTATAAACATTCTGTTGATTCTCCTAGGATAGATCCTAAATTAGTTATTTCTTCTCATATGTGATTTATTGTTATTCAGCTTGGGCTTACATTTAGTTTCATTTAATAGAAGTACTTTCTTCCTCTTCAAGTACTCTGTGCATCACTGTAGACCACCACCATGAGTTTCACTTTTCCATTGTTGCCTTCTCTCCCAATATTATTGTACAATACCATTTATAAAGATAAACTTGTAACATTGTTACAACAGTAGCAAGTGGGGTTCTCTTTCTGAACATTACAATGCAAGTGTTCTGTTTTAAAAAAGAAAGGTTTGTGCTTTGATAAATTTGCATTGGTGTCTTTCAACCTTTCTAAAATGTAAATAAAATTGCCAATCAAAACAAGAGTCTTGCAGATGAATTCTAGGCAAATCATTTGTGAATTCAGAAATACTAACAGAAAACAAAGACAAAACCCCTTTGTTACATTTTTTAAAAAGAATAAGTCACTTAAGACATACTTATTACTTGAAATTTGGGCATAAGTATAATGCTTATTTCATAAAATTATCTTCATATAAAACTATCTAAATATAAAATTCTTTCTGTTCTTCCTCTAGAAGTATGACTTAGTGGAGAAATTCCAGTCCCAAAACTTATAAGAAATGTGTATTCAAGGTCGTACAAATAGTTTGAACCATTAATGAGATGATGAGTGGTCTTTTTTTTAATCACTATTTCTATGTTTTTTTATATTAATTCATTTTATTAATTACAGTTTATTTACTTTGTATCCCAGCTGTAGCTTCCTCCTTCATTCTCTCTCAGTCCCATCCTCCTCCCTCCTTTTTCTCCTTCCTTGGCCCTCCCCAAGTCCACTGATAGGGGAGGTTGTCCTCCTCTTCCATCTGACCCTAACCTGTCAGGTTTCATCAGGATTGGCTGCATTGTTGTCCTCTATGGCCTGGTAAGGCTGCTCCCTCATCAGAGTGAGGTGATCAAAGAGCCAACCACTGAGTTCATGTCAGACAGTCCCTGTTCCCATTACTAGGGAACCCACTTGGAGACTGAGCTTCCATGGGCTACATCTGTGCAGAGGTTCTAGGTTATCTCCATGCATAGACTTTGGTTGGAGTGTGAGTGGTCTTCTCAATTTGTTCATGCAGCAGATTCCCAAATGTTTGATATTATAACACATTGTATTGTAGTCACCACTTTTCAAAATCCTTCAAATGCAGTGGTAGTCTTTGTTTAATTTTGGAGTCCTAGCAACCTGACTCCAAGAAAAAAAATTCAAGTGTAGGAGGCAAACTTGGAGTATGATCAAAAGAATATTGGGAGAATAGCAAACAAGAAAGACAGAGTAAATGAAAAAGATATTATGGCTTTGTTATCAGTTACTTATGTGGGAAACTAAATTTTAATCTTCTCATGTCTCCGGTAATAGCATAAAAATGTGCTGCAAGGTTATGCTAGCTAAGGTACAGCTCCATGTCTGTTCCCAGCTGAAAGCATGTCTCTAAGGCCACGAGATCTGTAGCACATCTAGTTTGTATCTGGGCAGACCAGGTGTTTCCACAGCCATTTAAACAATATTTGAGTAGAGTTATAGTTATTGCCTCAAACTGTCTTTGGTGATGTGTGAAGGATAATAGAAGGTCACCATAAAGTATGATATACTTTATTAACTCTTTAAGACTTCTTTTAATAGTAGTCTAATAGTGGTTATTTGTTTGTTTATCCAAGATCTGAGCTATTCCTCTTTATTTGAACAATTTCTTGTCAGACTTCTTTGGAGAAAAAGCAGAGCCCAATCTTTAGCCTATCACTGAAAAGAGGGTTTATTCATTATTTCAAGCCTTCATTGAAATTGGGTTCCACAGATCAAATGGACTTGATTCTAGATGAGTGACTAAAGCAGGCAGAGTAATAAACTAAATTTTGTGGTGCTGGCTGGAAGTGGAGCAAAAATAGCACCCAGTCCCAAAGCAGCTCTGGCAAATGGATAGCTACATTTGCTGCCTTGTGTTTAAGATCTTCAACAGAAGCAGGCTTCTGAGAATAGCATTCAGCAGTGGCCATAGTAGTGACCTTACCAGATACCAGATACTAATATGCCTCTCTCAGCAAAATGTTCATTTTTGTGCCTCACTCCATTTTCCTGGAGATAATGTGCTACTTTTAGTTATCAATACAGTTGGTATTTGCATATATCAGTCAGGGTCAATTTTTATTGCTTGTTACTGAAAATATTAACTATGGTTAACAGATCTGGAGTATAGCCCCTGCAAATACTATTTTAATAGCTCCTCAAACTAAAGCAAATTTGAAAAACTATTGCTCTAGTTCTATTTTCTCAAAGCGAAAATAAGTATAATAACATGTGAGTAGAGTGCCTGTGATGCTCAAATAAGCTAATTACCTGCAAGAGCTTCAAAAGCATGAATAAGATTATTTCACAATTGAAGGCAGCAACTAAAAGATGATTTTAGAGTAATTTTCCACTCAAAATGAATGGATTTCATTAAAGCATTTCAACTACCTTGCAAAGAAATCTATTTAAATACTGATAACTTACAGTGAACTACCTGGCTATCCTGTGCTCAGATTTAAATTGATTATAAAAATAGCCTCACTTCTTCACTCTCTCCCGTATTTCAGTCTTTTATAATGTGACTTATAGCTTCTATAATCATGAATTAGAATCTAGTCTTCTATATTTTGCTTTGGGCTATACAATAATAGAATACGATGGAAATAAACACGTGCCAAGATTTGAGCTTAATCGTTAAGAGTTTTTGTATTTCTCCTTTATTTAGTTAGTCTTAATTGAAAAGTTTTTCATACAATATATTATGAGCATAATGTTCCCCTCCCCCAACTCCTAAATCCTTTTCACCTTCCCACCCTCACAACTCCATGCCCTTTCTTTTTCTCTTTTTATAAAACAATCAAACAGAGCTGGAGAGATGGCTCAGTGGTTAGGAGCACTGGCTGCTCTTCCAGAGCTCCTGAGTTCAATTCCCAGCAACCACATAGTGGCTCCCAACCATCTATAATGAGATCTGATGCCCTCTCCTGGCATGCGGGTGTACATGCAGTCAGAGCACTCATATTCATAAAATAAAGAACTATATCTGAAACAACAATAAAACAATCAAGCAGACTTCCCCTGTGCACTGCACACCCATGTTCCAAGGCCTACACCATTTCCCCAAACCCACCTGAACTGCAGCCCTGGAGACCAGCATGTATCTGGAAGCAGCAGCCTGTACACAATTTTGGATCAGGGAGCAGCAGGAAAACCGAAAGGACTGTGACCATCTTGGACCATGAGCTCTACCTACAACCACAGAAACCTACTACCAACAGGACTGCTAATACAAAAGTCAATGAGATGGCTGGAGGTCAGTGCAAGAAAACAAGCAACAAAACACAGGGCCATATGACACCACCAAAATCCAGCTATCCACAGCAAGCCCTGGGGATACAAGCCCTGGGACACCAGAAGCACACACACACACACACACACACACACACACACAAATGATCTTAAATCTGAGGTTATAAAAATGATAGGGGTCTAAAAAGAAAAAATAAATCTTTCAAAGAAATGCAGAAAAACACAACCAAACAGGTAAAGGAATTTAATAAAATCCTTAAAGAAATACAGGAAAATACAATCAAACAGGTAAAAGAATTGAATAAAATTTCTTAATTAAATTCAGGAAAATATAATCAAATGAGAGAAGGAAGTGAATAAAACAATTCAAGATCTAAAAATGGAAACAGAAGCAATAAAGAAAATACAATCTGAGGCAAGTCTGAGATAGAAAACCGAGAGAAGAAAACAGGAACTACATCAAAAAGCATCACCAAGAGAATACAAAAGATGGAAGAAAGAATCTCAGGTGTAGAAGATACGACTAAAGAAATCTACAGATCAGTCAAAGAAATATTTAAATCTAAAAAGTTCCCACAAAACATCTAAGAAATCTGGGACAATATGGAAATACCGAACTTAAGAATAATATGAATTAAAGAAGGAGAAGACACCAAACATCAAGGCCCAGAAAATATTTTCAACAAAATCAGAGAAGAAAACTTTCCCAACATAAAGAAAGAGATGCATATAAACATACAAGTAGCTTACAGAACACAGGAAAGAAAATCCTCCTGTCAAATAATAATCAAAACACTAAATTTACAGAAAAAAGAAAGAATCTAAAAGCTGCAAGGGAAAAAGGCTTAGTCACAAATAAAGGCATACCTATCAGAATTATACCTGACTTCACACCAGAAACTCCAAAAGTAAGAAAGACCTAGGCAGATATCTTATACATACTAAGAGACCACAGATGTCCCTACTACTATACCCAGAAAATCTTTTATTCACCATAGAGAGAGAAAACAAGATATTCCATGAAAAAATAAAAACAAATTTAAACAAAACCTATCCACAAACTCTGCCCTACAGAAGAATACTCCAACCCCAAGAGGCTAATTACACCCAAGAAAACACAGGAAATAAATAGCCCATGACAGTAAATAGCCCCACAACAGCAAAACCAAAAAAGGAGATACACCCACACTACACACACACACACACACACACACACACACACAGGTACAAACACACACACATTACCACCTCAACATCAAAATAACAGGAATTAACTACTATTTGTCATCAATATCTCTCAACAATAATGGCCTCAACTTCCCAATAAAAGCACAGATGTTAACAGAATGGATGCGTAAACATTCTGTTGCATACAAAAAACACACCTCAGCAACAATGATAAACATTACCTCAGAATAAAGAGCTAGAAAAAGGTTTTTCAGGCAAACAGACAAGAGAAGCAAGATGGAGTAAATATTCTAACATCTAATAAAATAGAATTTCAACCAAAATTAATCAAAAGAGATGAGGAAGGGCATTTCATATTCATCAAATGAAAAATCGATCAAGATGAAGTCTCAATTCTGAACAAATATGGCCCAAATCCAAGGGCACTAACATTTGTAAAAGAAACATTACTAAAGCTTAAATCCCACATCGAACCCCACACATTAATAGTAGGAGACTTCAACATACATCTTTCACCAATGGACAGATCATTGAGACCAAAACTAAACAGAGAAATAACTAATCAACGTTATGAATGAATTGAACCTAACACATATCTACAAAATATTCTATCCAAACACAAAAGAATGCACTATCTTCTCAGCATCTCATGGAAACTTCTCAAAAATTGACCACATACTCAGACACAAAGCAAGCCTCAATAATACAAGAAATTTGAAGTAGCACCTTGTATTCTATCAGACCATCATGGATTAAGCTAGATTTCAACAACAACAGAAACAACAGAATGTCTACAAACTCATGGAAATTGACCAACTCTCTACTTAATGACTACTGAGTCAGGGAGGAAATAAAGAAATTAAAGACTTTCTAGAATTCAATGAAAGTGGAGGCACAACACACCCAAACTTACAGGACATAATGAAAGCAGTGCTAAGAGGAAAGCTTGTAGCAGTAAGTGCCTTCATAAAGAAAGGGGCGAGCTCACACTAACAAGTTAACAGCTCACCTGAAAGCTCTAGAAAAAAAAAAAGGAAGCAAACACACCCAAGAGCAGCCTAAGCTGGGAAATAATCAAACACAGGAATGAAATCAATAACAAAGAAACAAAGAGAATAATACACAGAACCAACAAAACCAAGAGCTGATTCTTTGAGAACACCAACAACATAGACAAATCTGTAGCCAAACCAACTAAAAGACAGAGAGAGAGAGAGAGAGAGAGAGAGAGAGAGAGAGAGAGAGTATCCAAACTAATAAAATCAGAAATGAAAAGGGAAAAACCAACACCAAGCAAATCCAAAGAATCATTAGGCCTTATTTAAAAAAACCTGCACACCCCAAACTTGGAAAATCTAAATAAATTGGATGATTTTCTTGATGGATAGCACTTATCAAAGTTAAATCAAGATCAGGTTAATAATTTAAATAGACCAAAAACCGCTCATGAAATAAAAATATTCATCAAAAACCTCCCCAAACAAAAAGAACCTTGGGACAGATGGTTTTATCACAGAATTCTACCAGACCTTCAAATAAGTGCTAATACCAATACTCCTCAAACTACTCCACAAAACAGAAACAGAAGGAACATTGCCAAACTCATTCTATGGGCCACAGTCACCCTGATGCCTAAATCACACAAAGACCCAACAGAGAAAGAAAATTTCAGAACAATCTCCCTCATGAACATTGATGCAAAAGTACTCAATAGAATACTTGCAAAACAAATCCAGGAACACATCAAAAATATCATCCATCATGATCAAGTAGGCTTCATCCCAGGAATTAAGGGATGGTTCAACATATGAAAATTTATCAATGTAATCTACCACATAAACAAACTGAAAGAAATAAACCACATGATCATCTCATTAGATGTTGAAAATGCCAAATGACAAAATGACAAAATCTAACACTTTATGTTTTAAGCCTTGAAGAGATCAGGGATACAAGGCAAATACCTAAACAAAATAAAGACAATATAAAGCAAGCCAATAGCCAACATCAAGTTAAATGGAGAGAAACTTAGTCTGAGTCCACTAAAATCAGGGACAAGACAAGGCTGCCCACTCTCTCCATATCTCTTCAGTATGGGACTTGAAGTTCTAGCTAGAGCAATAAGACAACTAAAAGAGAACAAAGGGATACAAATTGGAAGGGAAGAAGTCAAAGTACCGCTATTCACAGATGATATGATTGTATACATGTGACCCCCTAAGATTCTAACAGATAACACCTGTGGCTGATAAACACCTTCAGCAATATGTCTGTATAAAAATTTAACTCAAAAGAAAGTCAACAGCCCTTCTTTATACAAATGACAGAAAGACTGAGAAAGAAATTAGGGAAACAACACACTTCACAATTGCCACAAATAGCATAAGGTTCCTTGATGTGAAAGATCTATATGGAAAAAAAAAAAAAAACACTTCAAGTCTCTGAAGAAAGAAATTGAAGAAGATATCAGAAGATGGAAAGATCTCCCATGCTCAAGGACCAGTAAGATTAACATAGTGAAAAATGGCCATCCTGCCAAAAGCAATCTACAGATTCAATACAATTCCCATCAAAATACCGAAATAATTCTTTACAGACCTTGAAAAAAATTCTCAATTACGTATGGAAAAACAAAAAACCCAGAATTGCTAAAACAATTCTGTACAATAACACATCTTCTGGAGGAATCTCCCTCCCTGATCTCAATCTATACTACAGAGCAATGGTAGTAAGAACTGCACTGTATTGGCATAGAAACACACAGGTTGATGAATGGAACTGAACTGAAGAACCAGAAATAAACCCACACTACCACTGGGCACTTGATTTTTGGCAAAGAAGCCAATACCATACAATGGGAAAAAAATCTTTAAAAAATACTGCTTGTCTAACTGAAAGTCTACATGTAGAAAAAAGCAAATGGATCCATATTTATCACAAAACTAAAGTCCAAGTGGATCAAAAACCTCAATATAAAACCAGACACACTTAATCTGTTAGAATAAAAAGTGGGGAAGATTCTTGAACTCATTGGCACAAGAGACACCTTCCTGAACAGAACACCAACAGCACAGGCTCTAAGATCAACAATCCATAAATGGGACTTCATGAAACTGAAAAGCTTCTGTAAAACAAAGGATCTTCACCAACCCTATATCTGACAGAGGGATAATATCCAAAACATATAAAGAACTCAAGAAGTTAAAAGGCAACAAATCAAGTAATCCAATTAAGAAATGAGGTATAGAGCAAAACAGAATTCTTAGTACAAGAATATGGAATAGCACAGAAACACTAAAAGAAATGCTCAACATCCTTAGTCATGAGGGAGATGCAAATCAAAACAACCATGAGATTTCACCTTGCACCCATCAGAATGACTAAGATCAAAATCTCAAATGAGAACACATGCTGGAATGGATGTAGAGAAAAGAGAACTCTCTTCCATGGCTGGTGGGAATGTAAACTTGTAAAACTGCTTTGGAAATCAATCTGGCGCTTTCTCAGACAATTAGGAATACTGTTTCCTCAAGATCTAGCTATAGCACTCCTAAGCATATACCCAAAATATGCTCAAGTAAAGTAAACAACAAGGACTATTGCTCAACCATATTCTTAGCAGCTTTATTTGTAATATCTAGAATCTGGAAACAACATAGATGTCCCTCAATGGAGGAACAGAAATTGTGGTCATTTACACAATGGAATACTACTTAGCAATTAAAAACAAGGAAAACATGAAATTTACAGGCAGATGGTGGGAACTAGAAAAGATATCTTGAGTGAGGTAACCCAGAAGCAGAAAGACACATATGGTATATACTCACTCATAAGTGGATATTAGACATATAATATAGAATTGCTCAACCATATTCTTAGCAGCTTTATTTGTAATATCTAGAATCTGGAAACAACTAGGGGAGCGGCATAAGGGGAGAAGAGGGAGGAAGGGTGGGTTTGGGAGGAGAAGGAGGAGGCCACAGCTGGGATACAAATTGAATACATTTTAATAAATGATAAAGAAAGAAAGAAAGAAAGAAAGAAAGAAAGAAAGAAAGAAAGAAAATTTTAAAATGCTCAATTCCCTTAGTCATCAAAGAAATGCAAACAAAATGACTCCCACATTCTGCCTTACACCAGCCAGAATAGCTAAGATAAAAACTCAAGTCATTGGATTCCCACTTCTTTCATTAGATTATAATGAAAAGGTGGGAAATACTAAGATCTGGAGAGGACAGAAGCCCCACAAGGAGAGCAATAGAACCAAAAAAATCTGAGCACAGGGGTCTTCCCTGAAACTGATACTCCAACCATGTAGCATGCATGGAGATAACCTAGAACTCCTGCACAGATTTAGCCCATGTCAGTTCAGTGTCCAAGTGGGTTCCATAGTAATGGGAAGAGGGATTGTCTCTGACATGAACTGATTGGCCTGCTCTTTGATCACCTCCCCCTGAGGGGGGAGCAGCCTTACTAGACCACAGAGGAAGACAATGCAGCCACTCCTGAGGAGACATAACAGACTAGGATCAGAAGGAAGGAAAAGAAGACCTTCTCTACCAGTGGACTTTGGGAGGGGCTTCTGTGGGGAAGGGAGAGGAAGGAAGGGATAGGGAGGGGAGAAGGGAAGGAACTACAGGGGAGCATACAAAGTAAATAAAGTGTAATTAATAAAAAAAAATTAAAAAAAAACCTCAAGTCACAACACATGCTAGCAAGGATGTGGAGAAAGGGGAATCCTCCTATTGCTGGTGAGAGTGAAAACTTGTACAACCACTGTGGAAATCTCCCTGGTGCTTTCTCAGAAAATTGGGAATAATTGTACCTCAAAATCCAGCTATCCGAGTCTTGGGCACATACCCAAATATGCTCCACACAAATCAATGATATTTGCTGAACTATGTTCATAGCAGCTTTATTCATAGTAGCAAGAAGCTGGAAACAACCTAGATGCCCCTCAAGTGAACAATGGATTCAGAAAGTGTGGTGCATTTACACAATGGAATACTACGCATCCACTAAAACAAGGAAATCATGAAATTTGCAGTCAAATGGATGGATAGAAAGGATTGTCCTGAGCGAGGTAACCCAGACCCAGAAAGACACACGTGGTATGTCCTCACTCATAAGTGGTTACTAGATCTGTAATACAAGATAACCATACTACAATCCACAAACCCAAACAAGCAAACTAACGTGGAGGGTCAAAGGTAGGGTGCCCAGAATGTCACTCAGAAGGTGACATAGACGGCAGAAATGGATGACGGATGACAAGACTGAACTGGATGGGGAATAGAATGAGGAGGGAATCAAGGGTGAAGATCAAATGTGGGGAGGACAGGGGTGGAAGGTGAGAGGGCTTGAAACAAGAAGGGAAACTGTGGGGGAGGGGGTTATCTCTGACAATTTGTAGGCCTGTGACAGAGTAGGCTCTTGGGAGATGGGTATGACTGAAAGTGAGACTCCTAAAAGGTAGGGGGACATGAAGACTGATATGACCACCTCCTAACCAGGTAGGACTATCGGAGAGAGGGAAACAACAACCCACCCACAAAACCATTGACCTCAAAATTACCCTGCCTATAAGAAGTACAGGGATAAAGACTGAAAAGAGTTTGAGAGAATGTCCGACCAATGACTGGTCCAACCTTAGATCTACTCCACAGTAGAGAGCCAGCCTCTGATACCATTGATGATGCTCTGCTCTTTTTGCAGACAGGAGCCTAACATGACTGTGGTCTGGGAGACGCCAGCCCGTGGCATATTGAGACAGATGCTGGGGCTTGCAGCCAAGCATGAGGTGGAGTTGCAGGGGTCTGATGGAAGTGTTTGTGGAAGGGTGGAAGAGCCTGAAGGGCCAGGAATCCCAAAAGGAGACCAACAAAGACAACAACCCCAGACCCACAGGTGCTTACAGAGGCTGAGAAATCAATTAAGGAGCATGCATGGTATGGACCCTGCACACATGTAGCTGATGAGCAGTTTGGTCTTTATATAAGTTGCCAGGCAAGTGGCGGTTAGGGCTGTGCCCCTGCACATTCATGGCTAATGGGTGGCTTGGTCTTCATGTTTGTGGCCTGGCGAGTGCAGCAGGTGTGGGGGTTAGGGGTGCTGTTTCTAACATGGACTCTATTGTCTGCTTTTGGATCACTTCTCCCTGGCAGGGCTGCCTTGCCTGGCCTCAGTGGATATGCTCAGTCTTGATGTGACTTGATGTGCTAGGGAGGGTTGATATAGGTGTGAGGGGTACCTTTTTTTCTGGAGGGAAAGAGAGAGTTCATGGGAAAAGAAGAGGGGGGACTGAGAGGAGACAACAGAGGGGCCACCTGTGGGATGTAAAGTAAATAAATTTTAAAAAGAGAATACTTTAAAAATCAAACACCAAACAACACACACACACACACACACATGCACACACAATCAACACACCAAATCAGAAACCATAGCATACAAATAAAAGATCAATACTTTTTTTGGCAAGCAATTTGAGAGAAAAAGTCTACAAAATTACCATCGAGTTTGTTTTGTGTTGGCCAACTACACCTGGGGTTGGGACCAACCATGAAGTGTGGTTATACACCTAGTGAGACTACACGGAAGAAAATTATTTTCTTTTGGTAAGCTGGTATCAATTGCCCATAGCTTCTTGGTTAAGGATGGGGACCCATGTCTACTTTTCCTCTTAGTGCTTGAATCAAGCTTGGCGTCTGTTTCAGGACCTGTAAGTTTTTGTATATTTTCTTTATTGCTCTTACAATTCAATTAGCTAACCAATGAGCAATCACAATCGTGACTACAGCACCATGTGAGGAGACCCAGAAAAGAACTAAGATATTCCAACTAACAGCAAACTAACCTTTATTTTTTTTTCTTTTTTTTTTCTTTTTTATTTTTTTTTATCAGTTACATTTTATTAACTCTGTATCCCAGCCATGTCCCTATCCCTCATTCCCTCCCAGTCCCTCCCTCCCTCCCTCCCTCATCTCCACCGTGCCCCTTTCCAAGTCCACTGATGGGGGGGGAACCTCCTCCCCATTCATCTGATCCTGTTTTATCAGGTATCTTTAGGACTGGCTGCAAAGCCCTCCTCTGTGGCCTAACAGGACTGCTCCTCCCTTGGGGGGTGGGGAGGCTAAAGAGCCAGTCATTGAGTTCCTGTTAGAAATAGTCCTTGTTCCCCTCACTTTGGGAAACCAATTGGTTACTGAGCTACCACAGGCTACATCTGAGCGGAGGTTCTAGGTTATATCCATACATGGTCCTTGGTTGAGTGTCAGTCTCAGAAAGACCCTGTGCCCAGATATATTTGGTCCTTGTGGAGCTCCTATCCTTTCCCCATCGGACTAACTCCCCTTCTTTCTTATGATTCCCTGTACTCTGCCAAAGGTTTGGTCATGAGTCTTTGCTTTGAAAACACTGCTAGTTAGAGTCTTTCAGATGCGCTCAGTAGACTCCGGTCATACATTCAATGCACATCCCATCTGTCTTTCTAAACGAGGATTGATCATCTTGCCCCATGTCCGCTCAATTGATTATAGATTTCATTATGTTCATCATATCTTATAGGTCTATATAAGTGAGTATATCCCATGTTTGTCTTTCTCCTTCTGGGATATTTCACTCAGAATGATCTTTTCTAGATCCCACCATTTGCCTGCAAATTTCATGATTTCCTCCTTTTTGATTGCTGAGTAGTATTCCATTGTGTAAAAATACCACAATTTCTGTACCCATTCCTCCGTTGATGGACATCTGGGTTGTTTCCAGGTTCTGGCTATTACAAATAAAACTGCTATAAACGTGGTTGAGCAAGTATCCCTTTTGTGTACTTGAACGAACTTTGGGTATATACCTAGCAGTAGTATAGCTGGGTCTTGAGGAAGCACTATTCCTAATTGTCTTAGAAAGCGCCAGATAGCTTTCCAGAGTGGTTGTACCAGTTTACATTCCCACCAGCAGTGGAGGAGGGTTCCCCTTTCTCCACAACCTCTCCAGCATGTGTTATTGCTTGAGTTTTTCATCTTGGCCATTCTGATGGGTGTAAGGTGATATCTCAGGGTCGTTTTGATTTGCATTTCCCTGATGGCTAATGAGGATGAGCATTTCTTTAAGTGTTTTTCTGCCATTCGATATTCCTCTGTCAAGAATTCTCTGTTTAGCTCTGTTCCTCATTTTTTTAATTGGGTTACTTGGTTTGCTGCTTTTCAGCTTCTTTAGTTCTTTGTATATACTGGATATTAGTCCTCTGTCAGATAAAGGGTTAGTGAAGATTCTTTCCCAATCTGTAGGCAGTCGTTTTGTTTTGATGATGGTGTCCTTTGCTTTACAGAAACTTTTCAGTTTCATGAGGTCCCATTTATTGATTGTTGCTCTTAGAGCCTGTGCTGTTGGTGTTCTGTTCAGGAAGTTGTCTCCTATGCCAATGAGTTCTAGGCTGTTCCCCACTTTTTTTTCCAATTGATTTAGGGTATCTGGTTTTATGTTGAGGTCCTTGATCCACTTTGACTTTAGTTTTGTGCAGGGTGATAAATATGGATCTATTTTCATTTTTCTGCATGTAGACATCCAGTTGGTCCAGCACCATTTGTTGAAGATGCTGTCTTTTTTCCATTGAATGGATTTGGCTTCTTTGTCAAATATCGAGTATTCATAGGTGTGTGGGTTTATTTCTGGGTCTTCTATGCGGTTCCATTGATCCTCCTTTCTGTTTCTATGCCAATACCATGCAGTTTTTATTACTGTTGCCCTGTAGTACAGCTTGAGATCAGGGATGGAGATACCTCTAGATGATCTGTTGTTGTACAGGTTTGGCAAACTAACCTTTAAAAGACTAGATCTTTAGCTGAATTTTGTATTGCCAATTAAATGATTGTTGCTTTAGGCTACTGCATTTGAATACCATTTATTATGCAACAACAGATATCATAAAATCTCTAATATACTTTCTGGTTTCTATTCAAATTTTGAAACTACTCGAGCCTGTAAAAGAATTCATTAAAAAATTCTTGGCATGGCATGGTTTATCTAGTGAGTTTCATGCAATAAATATGTAGACTGATATAAATGTTTTGTTTTTTTTTTCCTTTGGATGAGGGCATGAAAAGAGAAACACACACAAGCTTATAAGTACACGGCTTAGGCTAAGCCCAGAGCTCTTCTATCTAACTATCCATAGGTCTAGGCCTGGAGGCTCATAGCCTTCTTACAATCTAATCTTCTGTAAGCCCAGACCTTGAAGGTTTCAGCTTCCAGCCTCAGTCTACCAGCGTAGGCCTAGAATGGTTCAGCCTCCAAAACTTACTGCCGAATAAGCTCACCCTTTCTAGTTCTTTCTTTATTCTGGCTGCCTGGGTCAGCTCAGCTGTTCAGACTCAAAACTTCTCTCCATGCTGACTGATTTAAACTGTCAAGCTGTTGTTCTGCTTGGAAAAACTGCCTCTGAATGCCACAAACTGAATTGCACTGACTACACAAACGGAAGGGAACTGAATCTAAATAAACGAAACTGCAGAAACTCAACTGAACTCGACTGCATTCAACTGAACTGCACCAAACTGAACTCCTCTCTCCTCTATCCCTGTACTACTGTTAAGTAGCCTCTCTCTCCTGTCTAGGAGTTGTTCATTTCTTATCTCTGACTCTTTCTGTCAAATCATTCTCTGATTTGTCACTTTGCCTCTCAATTAGATGTCATTTTGGGGGTATTAAAGGAGTGTAATAAAAGCATGCTTATATTTCAGCCAGAGAGATTCAAGGTGTGTAATAAGTTAAGTGTGTATTTCAGCTGAATCACACAGACCTAGATCTTTGGATATGATCCCTTGGCAGAGTAGCCATGTTGCTGGATTAAAATTCCGCTATAGAATAATGTTGCCGCTATCTTACTCTGGCTCATATCTTCATTTTCAGTAATTGGATTCTGGACTTAGAATTCTTATAGGCTAACTAAGAGCTCTGCCAAATATCTCGTTATATCCTTACCAACAGGTATTTGTTAGGTGTACCCTGTGTTAGTCAATTTTCTTTCCCTATCTCTAATACTTGAGACAGTCAACTTAATGATATATTTATTTTGGATTATGGCTTCAGAAGTTTCAGTTCCTGCTCATTTTACTTCATCTCTTTGGGCCTGAGGTGAAACCAAACAGTATGACAGAGATAGTGTGGCAGAGCAATTCTAATCACCTCATGGTAGCTTAAAAAGGAAAGGGGAAGAATGGTTATGATGTAATAAAACCTACAAAAGTCTGAGCCCCATATTACCTTCAAACATGTCCTGCCTTCCAAATTTTCAACACTTTCCAACATCTTATCAAATTATGAACCCAGCAGTGGGCAATCATTTTATGCAATCACAGCTCTCACTTCACAGAATGCCACATGCCATTGCATTGGGAATCAAGCCTCAACATATTAATTCCTCAAAATCACTTCATATCTACAGCACTACATACATGAAACAAATGTCTTTCAAAGTGTCAAATAGCCAATTTTTTTTTAAATCAGCATCCACTGAAAGCTGAAAATGCCATCACGGTATTGCCTGTGGGGGTTGATGTTAATTATTATAATCATATGTTTATAACTTATCATAAAAATTTAGCAGTTACATTTTAAATGTTTAACATAGTACAATGATAATGCTCATATAATATTTAATAATACAGACAAATCTTGAATTATGATAATTTCAGAAATGATCTTTGACTTATAATAATGTTTGATACACATTTAGAAAAATATACTTCCAATTTTTTATTTTGACATTTTTCTAGACCAGCCATATTACAAATAAAAACAACAGTAACATCAATATTTAGATGATAGCACAGTGTAAGAACCATAGTTTGTGTAATAGTGATCTATTCTCATGATACTAAATATTCTCGACTAAATTTAACGGAAGAAAAATATTTACTAAGATACTGATGGTAATGTTGCCATCAAATGGTTATGTTTTCTTCCTCCCTAATGGTAAATGACTAAGGGAAAGACCTCTTACTTCTCTCTTTTTAATTTTTTTTTTTAATTTAACTTTATGTGTGTGAGTGTTTTGCTGGCATGCATATGCATCACGTGTGTGTCTGGTGCCCACAGTGGCCTGAAGAGGTTGTTGGATCCCCTGTAACTGGAGCTACAGATGATTCTCAAAGTGGCTGTACAAGTCTGCAATCCTACCAGCAATGGAGGAGTGCTCCCCTTGTTCCACATCTTCTCTAACATGAGCTGTCATTTGTGTTATTGATCTTAGACAAACACACACACACACACACACACACACACACACATTCTGAAGTTTAGTTGTGAGAACAAATTAAGGTTAAGTTTGATTATGTTTAGGTTTAGGCTACCATATTTTTTATAATAGTTTCTTTTTAAAAAAAATCTTTATATTCTTTATTCATGTTTAAGAGCAATTTACTAAGTTTACTTTTACAATGTCATGCTTTTCCATACATGATAATTTGAGGAGGCATAACCATCATTCACTATTATATCATCCTTCAAAATATGATGAATTATTAATATGACCTTTTTCTTGAAATACTCTGAAAGAACACAGCTGCATTTCCAAAATCCTAATAATATTTTGATCACATTTTATAATTATTTTTAAGTATTACAATTGTACAAAAATAGTAATTATTATGTAATCTGATCTCTATTATTCAATGTTTATTGTTATTAAAATCTTATAAATAACTTATCCAAACTGAAAATTGTCCTTTATAAACTTGCAACTTTATGATATATATAACATGTGTCCATCCTTTTCCTCATTCTTTTAACTCTTTGAAAATTATTTACTGTTTTATCCATAAAATTGCTTCTAAGCACTGTTACTTGCTAAAGCATTTTACTTTTATGATAATCCAAGTGTATGTTTTTAATCACAATTAACCATAAAATTGCAATAAATAAAGCACACATGGTGATTTTAAAACTCTGGCAAGTGGAGTGCTCATCTGTATTTGAAAATCAACATTATGAAATGAACAATACAAATAATAAATCTTACTGTCATTTTGATAATATTTGTGTAACTATTGTTATTGTACTATTCAGATATAGTGACAGCCAAAGCAAGTGAAAAATCTTTCTACTGATGTTAAGATAAGTGAGAGCCTACCTATTCAGAGGCTATAGTCAAAGCACAGATGAAAACTAAGTTTTTGTTTGATTCCCAGGTCAAAGTCATATCTTCATGTCTCTTCTGCTTTGTGTATTTAAAACTCCTATCTTTGAGAATATTTCCAACAATATTTTAAGGGTTTCATTTACATGCATACACTTCATCCCCTTCTACCTGGAAACATGACATTTGTTGATAAGTTCACTGATTTTAGAAAGTTGAACATGAAATTAGAAAATCTCATGTCTGGTCCACTGTGTTGGTTGGTTACATAAGAATGAATATATAGTTTAAAATATGCCTCCAAACAAAATTTCAACCTACATCTATAGCCTGATGCCATTCCTACTAAGAATAGAGCTTATTTTATTTTGTCTTAAGTGTAGACTGGCTAGTGACTTCCCAGTTCTAGATTTACCCCTTCTAATGCACTGTTTACCTTTGTTGTCTTGGAATCCAGCTTTGATTATATGGGAAAAGTAAAGCTATTTTGTTGGACAAAGAAGACATGAGGGCCCACTAATAATTAGGAAAAAAATGCAGTCTGTAAAACTGGATCTAAGAATGACATTAAATGCTAAGCCTCTGGAAATGTGTCCATGCTCCAGCCCATACAGACACATACACGATCCCAGGCAACACTCATGGAGTGTAGTTAATTATAATCATGAGAAATGGTAACTAGCTGTTGTTTTAATCCATTAAATTTGGGGATAGTTTGTTATTTACCAAAAAAAAAAAAATAATGGAGACAAACGTTGGAACCTAATCTGGAGTCCTGTTACTCACCTGCAACTTCAACCATGTGTCAGTGAGTAGGAGATGAGTAGAGGGTCAGTATGGGAGAAGGTAGAAAAAGAAGTTACTGGAGACTTATAAAAGTGGTATGAATTATGTAATGGAAGGATATTTGACAAGATTTATGCCTGCAGTAGCTCGGTAGACAGAAAGGAAACTGGTGTTCTTGTGTATCTGGCTAAATTTCAAGAAAGATTGTTGAAAAATCTCAATTTACTTTTCTTAACCTTGTTTAATACATTCCAATAGAAAGATAAAATAAAGAGCATGGTAAAGTGTTTAATAACACTAGAGGAAATATAGAGACTCTGATACAGTCTCCTTCATACATAAAGGCCTCACAACTCAAAAATCACTTGGGAAGAAACATTCAATTCAGAATGTCCCCAGTGAACTATTGCCTTATGGTCAATATCATATCAGAACTGAGGCTGAATGTTTTAATGCAATAACTCAAAAAAAAAAAAAAAACCCTGCCTTGACCAGATAAAGGCTTTTAAAATTATATAAAGTCATTACTTTGCAATACATTGACACTAAAGTCTGTGTAGTGAAAACCTATTATGAAGATGGTAGATGAAGCTTTTGTCTTATGGAAAGGGTTATAGTTTGATTAAACTGTCAGGTATCTTGCTGGTTAGATTTCAGAATTGCTCTCACCCAATGCCTAAGTCCCTTTCATTATTCCTATCTTGGTCTCTAGAAGTATCTGTTTTTCCCCTCTCCCCATATATATGTCTGTTTAAGCAGAGGTAACACATATTTTTTATTCTTTTTTTTGTTTGTTTGAGAAAAACTACAACTAAGTAGCTGCAATAAAGAATGCCTCCCCCACATCCTCATCTACATCTGAGATGTATTTTATTTCAATGATCAGATTCTGATTTGGAGCTAGTGCTACAATAATATGACATTAAGGATTAGATTTTTACTCTATTTTGCATAAATATGAATTTTTAACAGTTGAATAAATGGTAGCAGATAACATCCAAAATGTCTATAAAAATTAATTTTTAACCTCTATTTGCATGCTTTTCTCATAAAAGTAAAGTCTAGCTTCCCTTCCCTTGGATTAGGCCAGTATGTGACATTTTTTTTAACTCAGAGACTTTAACAGAGGTACCCACTGTAGCAGTTTGGAGCTTGGACAATCAATGGAGGTTTATACTTTTGTTTCATTTTAAGTCAGTTGCTATTCAGTGACCAAGTTCCAGCTACTGTGCTGGAGACAAAAGACATATAGCAGGCTGCAGAGAATAGGTTATCAGAAAGAGAGGGCAGAATTGAAGCACCTAAAGTAACAATTAGTATTTATTCTGCTTGAAAGCATGAGAGTGTAGAGAAACTTTTCAATGCTAACAGAAGCTTAAGTTTGAACAGTTAACTACTTACAAACATAATTTTACAACAGCTAAAGGAATTAGAAGACCATAGCATCATGTGACAGCATAATAATAAGAAAAGATGACAAAGGTCCATTGTCCTCCATCCCGGGGGGAGGGGGCTGTGGGAACCCAGAACAGCCTCCATCTTTCCATGATCTTTCCATCTTCTCCCCATCTGTCTGGCCTACCTGGATCACAGACAGTGAGCCCAGTGAAGATGAGCTGGGCTTGGGACCCACTAACCATTGTCCCTCATCCCAAGGAGGCCTATGTGGAACAAGACCCGCTTTCAACTTAGAAATGTTTTCACCTGCTCCCCATTTGCCTGCTCCACCTGGGTCACAGACAGCAAGCCCAGCAGAGACAGCAAACACAGCAGAGGTGAGCTGGGTGTTGGCCCCAAACCCCATTGTCCCACATCCTGAAGAAGCTTGTTTGGACCTGGAGCAACTTTTGGCTTGGAGCTCTTTTTCTCTGCTCCCAATCTGCCTAGGCCACCTGTGTCACAAACAGCGAGCCTTGTAGAGACGACAAACCTAGTGAAGTAAGATAGCCTTGGAACCCAAGCAGCATTGTCCCCTGTCCTGAAGAGGCAGACCAAATTTCAGCTCAGAGATCTTTCTGCCAGCTCCCCATATCTGCCTGTTTCACTTGGAATACAGACACAGACCGCAGCAAAGACAGTGAAGTCAGTGGAGACAGTGAACCCAGCTGAGGGACCACCAGGACTGCAAACAACAGAGTCAACCAAATGGCTAGAGGCCAGCATAAGAATAGAAGCACCAAAACTCAAGACCATATGGCACCACCAGAAAACGGTGGTAATACCACAGCAAACCCTGGAGATACTAATCACATCTGAAGCACAAGAAAAAGATTTCTAATATGAGGTTATGAAAATGATAGAGTCCTTGAAGGAGGATAATAAATCCCTCAAAGTAGCATAAGAAAACACAGTCAAAAAGGGTGACATAATTGAACAAAATCCTTTAAAGAAATACAGAAAACTACAATCATATAGGAGAAGGAAATGATTAAAACAGTTTAAGACTTAAAAATGAAAGTAAACGCAATAAAGAAAATACAATCTGAGGTAATCTTGGAGATGGAAAACCTAGGAAAGAGGGCAGAAACTACAGATACAAGCATCACCAACATAAGATGAGAGGTTGGAGAGAGAATCACATGGGTAGAAGATAAGATTGAAGAAATTGATACATCAGTCAAAGAAAATGTTGAAACTAAAAAGCTCATGGCACAGAAAATCCACAAAATCTGGGACACCATGAAAAGACAAAACCTAAGAATAATAGAAATAGAAGGAGAAGACACCAAACACCAAGGCCCAGAAAATATTTTCAACAAAATCATAGAAGAAAGCTTCCCAACCTAAAGAAAGAGCGGCCTAGAAACATACAGGAAGCTTATAGAACACCAAATAGATTGGAGCAGAAAAGAAAATCACCCCACCATATGAAACACTAAATGTACAGAACAAAGAAAGAATATTTAAAGCTTCAAGGAAAAAAGGCCAAGTCATATAGAAAAGTAAACTTATCAAAATTACACCTGACTTCTCATTAGAAACTCTAAAAGAAGGGCCTGGGTACATATCTTACAGATACTATGAGACCACAGATATTAGTCCCAACTACTATACCCAGCAAAACTTTCTATCACCATAGAAGGAGAACACAAGATATTCTACCACAAAAACAAATTTAAACAGTACTTATCCACAATCCACTTCTAAGAAGGAAACTACACCTAGGAAAACACAGGTAATAAATAACCCCACATCAGAAAAACCAATAGGAAGGAATCATACAGACATACTCTACCACTAGAGTCAGGAAAACACAGGAAATAAATAACCTCGCTATAGCAAAATTAAAACACACTACCACAACCAACATCAATATCAAAGGATCTAACAGGCACTGGTCATTAATCTCAAAATCAATGGACTCAACTCTCCAATAAAGAGACACACACTGATGTAACTGATGCATAAACAAGACCCAGCAATCTGTTTCATACAAGAAACACACCTAAGTCACAAAGATATACATTACCTGAGAGTAAAGGGTTAGAAAACAGTTTTCCAAGCAAATGGACCCACAAAGCAAGTAGGAATAGCCATTCTAATATCTAATAAAATAGACCTTCAAACAAAATTAATCATAAGAAATGGAGAAGGACTCTTCATTCACATTAAAGGAAACTTCCACCAAGAAGACATCACAGTTATGAACATCATTGTCCCAAATGCAAGGGCACCCACATTTGTAAAAGAAACATTAATGAAATTTAAACCACAATTAGATCCTCACATGTTAATAGTGGGAGACTTCAACACCACACTTTCAACGAAGGACAGGTCAACATAACAGAAATTAAACAAAGAAACAATGACTCTAACAGATGTCATGAATCAAATGGACCTAACAGATATCTACAGAACCTTTCATCCAAACACAACATCTCAGCCCCTCATGGAACCTTCTCCAAAATAGACCATAATTGGTCACATAGCGAGGCTCAACAGATACAAGAAGACTGGAATCATCCCTTGTATCCTATCAGACCACCATGGACTAAAATTGGACCTCAACAACAACATAAATAGTAAAAAGCCTACAAACACAAGGAAACTGAACAACTTGCTAATCAATGACAGCTGGGTTAGGAGAGAAATAAAGAAATTAAAGTTTTTCTAGAATTCAATGAAAATGAAGGCACAACATACCCAAGCTTATGGGACACAATGAAAGCAGTGCTAAGAGGAAAGTTCATAGCACTAAGTGCCTTCATAAAGAAATTCAACATCTCATACAAGCAACTTAATGACTCACCTAAAAGCCCTAGGAAAAAAAGAAGCAGACACACCAAAGAGGAGTAGAAGGCTGGAAATAAAGAAACTCAGGGCTGAATTAATAAACTAGAAACAAAGAGAACAATTCAAAGTATCAATGAAACCAAGAGCTGGTTCTTTGAGAAAAGCAACACAGTAGACACACCCTTAGCCAAACTAATTAAAAGGCAGAGGTACACTGTCCAAATCAACAAAATCAGAAATGAAGGGAGGGGGCATAAGAACAAACACTGAGGAAATCCAATCAATCGTTCATACTTCAAAAGCTTACACTACACAGAATTTGAAAATCTAAAAGAAATGGACAATTTTCTTGATCTATTCCACTTAGCAAAGCTGAATCAAGACAAGGCAAATAAGTCAAACAGTCTTTTGACCCTAATGAAATAGAAGCTATCCTCAAGTCTCCCATCCAAAAAAAGCCCAGGTCCAAATGGCTCCCTACTCTCTCCATTACTCTTCAGCATAGTTCTTGCTACATCAATAAGACAATTATAGGAGATCAAGGGAATTCAAATTGAAAATGAAGAAGTCAGAGTATCACTATTTGTGCAAAATATGATATTATACATGAGTGACCCAAATATTCTACCAGGGAATACCTACAGCTGATAAAGATCTTAAGCAAAGTGGCTGGATTAAAAAGTAACTCAAAAAAAAATCAGTAGTCCTTCTGTATACAAAAGTAAAATGGACTGAGAAAGAAATTAGGGAAACAACACCATTCACAATAGCCACAAAATACATAGTACCATGGTGCAATTCTAACCAAAGAAGTCAGTGAGTTGTAGGAAAAAACAACAACAAAAGAAAAAACCTTCCAGTCTCTGAAAAAAGAACTAGAAGAAGATATCAGAAAATCTCCCATGCTCATGAATTGGCATAGTAAAAATGCTATCTTACCAAAAGCAATCTACAGATTCAATGCAATTCCCATCAAACTACCAACACAATTCTTTACAAACCTTGAAAGAAAAATTCTCAGTCACATGAAATAACAAGAAACCCAGAATCACTAGAACAATCCTCTACAATAAAAGATCTTCTGGAGTCATCATCCCTAATCTCAAGCTGGACTTACTATAAAGCAAAAGTAATAAAATCTGCATGGAACTGGCACAGAAACAGACTGGTTGATCAAGAGAATCGAATAGAAGACCCAGAAATAAACCCACACAACTATGGCAACCTGATATTTGACAAAGATAGCAAAACAATACAATGGAAAAAAGATAGTATTTTCAAAAAACGGTGCTGGTCTAACTGGACATCTACATGTAGGAAAAGCCAATAGGACCATATTTATCACCCTGCAGAAAACTAAAGTCCAGGTGGATCAAAGACCTCAACATAAAACCAGACATACTAAACCTGTTATATGAAAAGTAGGGAAGATCCCTGAACTCATTGGCACAGGAGACAACTTACTGAACAGAACACCAACAGCACAGGCTCTAAGATCAACAATAAATGGAACCTCATGAAAGAAAAAAAACAAAGGACATTGTTGTCATCAGAACAAAATGACAGCCTACAGACTAGGAAGGGATCTTCACCAACCCATATCTGATAGAGGGGTAATATCTAGAATATATAAAGAACTCAGGAAGATAAACAGCAACAAATCAAGTAATGCATTTAAAAACTGGGGTACAGAGCTAAACAGAATTCTCAGTAGAGGACTATCGAATGGCAAAGGAACATTTAAAGAAATACTCAGTGTCCTTAGTCATCAGGGAAATGCAAATCAAAATGACCCTGAGATTTCACCTTACACCCATCAGAATGGCTAAGATCAAAAACTCAAGTGACAACACATGCTGGAGAGGATGTGGAGAAAGGGGAACCCTCCTCCATTGCTGGTGGGAATGTAAACTTGTACAACCACTTTGGAAATCAATCTGGCACTTTCTCAGACAATTAGGAATGGTGCTACCTCAAGATCCAGCTATACCACTCCTAGGCATATATCCAAAATATGCTCAAGTATACAACAAGGACATTTAACCAACTATGTTTTTAACAGCTTTATTAGTAATAGCCAGAATCTGGAAACAACTCAGATGTCCCTCAACAGAGGAATGGATACAGCAATAGTGGTACACTTACACAGTGGAATACTACTCAGCAATTAAAAACAAGGAAATCATGAAATTTGCAGACAAATGGTGGGAACTAGAAAAGATCACCCTGAGTGAGGTATCCTGGAAGCAGAAAGACAAACATGGTATATACTCACTTATAAGTGGATATTAGACATGCAATATAGGGTAAACATACTAAAATCTGTACACCTGAAGAAGCTTAGCAAGAAGGAAAATCCTTTGTCAGATGATCAATCTTCATTCAGAAAGGCAAACAGGATGGACATAGGGAGAAGGAGAAAACAGGGATCAGGACAGGAATCTATCACAGAGAGCCTCTGAAATACTCTACCCAGCAGGCTATCAAAACAGATACTGAGACTCTTAGCCAAACTTTGATCAGAGTGCAGGGAATCTTATGAAACAAGGGGGAGATAGAAAGTCGTGGAAAGGCAGGAGTTCCACAAGGAGAGTAACAGAACCAAAAAATCTGGGCCCATGGTTCTTTTCTGAGAGTAATACTCCAACAAAGAACCATGCATGGAGATAACCTAGAACCCCTCCATAGGTGTAGCCCATGGCAGCTCAGTTTCTGAGTGTGTTTCCTTGTAAGGGAAACAGGGGCTGTCTCTGACATGTACTCTGTGGTTGGCTCTGTGATCACCTCCCCCTGAGGGAGGATTGGTCAGCCTTACCAGGCCACCGAGAAAGACAATGCAGCCATCTTGATGATACCTGATGGACTAGGGTCAGATGGAAGGGGAGGAGGACTTCCCCTATCAGTGGACTGTGGGATGGGCATAGGAAGAGATGTGTGAGGGAGGGCTGGATTGGGAGGGGCTGAGCGAGGAGGCTACAGATGGGATGCCAAGTGAATAAATTTAAATAAATAAAAGAAAACTTAAAAAGATGCCAAGGGATAATGATATATTACATACAGAATAACAGAAAAGGGATTAAAGGTTATAGCTTTTAACTGAAACCATAAAAGTCAGAATATAATGGAATGACTTCAAAGCAGTAAAAAAAAAAAAGTCAGTTTAGAATTGTATGCCCAATGTAATTATCTTAATAATAAAATGGCCTTTTAGATTAAACAATCCTGATAGACTTTCTTGAAAACAAACATTCTGTAAAAATAAACATTATTCACACTCAATTTCCTCTGATAGGAGAATGACAACAAATAATAATTGAAATCTATACAAAGAAATTCAAGCACCACAAATTACAAATTTTTGGTAAATTTAAGATTCAGAGTTTCCCTTGTATTATAAATCGCTTGATGGCTTTTATGAAGGAATGTTTGGGAGTGATATAGCAATGGTACTCAGATCCCATTACGGAAAGGTAAATAAATACGTAGGATACCAGAGTTCATATCTGGAAAACCCAAGACTGGGTCTTCAAATGATCATGGGAAGAGGGGAATGAGAGACCAAAGACTTAAAAATCAGTGAGTATTGTCTTGAAGTTTAGTTTTAATGCCCTGAGGGGAAGAACTAGACTTACTGCATTCTTTCCTGCACTCTAATTATACAGTTGCTAGGATACCAGCCCATATGACCAGGTCAGAACTGTTTGTAGTCTTGGTGCCTAAAGTGGACCAATCATTTCAAAAGTCAATTTCCCTTACCCAATCATGTACTGCCAAAACATGTAAGTTCCTGCTTGTGTTTTTTCCCTTTCAAAACTCTGTACCCTTAGATCTCAGAGCTGCATTCCTCTCCTGTTTCCACAGGAGGTTTGCGTACCATGTTCAAACGTGTATTCAATTAAAAAATAAAAAATAAAAAATAAAAAACTCACGTATTTATAAAAAAAAAAGATTCAGGATTTCTTATTCTTGATCAAGAATCTCAAACATTTGCATTATTTTACATTATTAAGGGAAGCCTTCATAGAGAAAAAAACACAAACTGGAGAAAATGTCCATGAACCATCATAATAACTTTATTTATGTTAAGGACTATTTAAATAATAACTTTTGATAATGAAGAATTTTTTAATGGAGTTAAATAGTGGCAACCTACTATTTATGAAAAATAAACAGGCACATCATTTTACATAATATATGGTTGTGTTATTGCTTTTTATCTGATTTCTTAAATGCCTGATGTAAGCAATGGATTTGTTTTGTCTCCCAGTTTAAGAGTGTTGAGTCTTTTAATCTGCCCTGCTGCACTTGATCACAGCATAGCTTTGGCAGGAGACCGTAGTGTAGGATTTTCTTCACCTTCTCAGTGGACAAGAAGCTGAAAACAAGGCAAAGAAAGGCTTCCAATGTTAAAAGGTTCCTTTTCTGCATAAGGATATTCATAGAAAGAGGTTCAATATGAATATTTAGACTCACAGACTACTATGATCCTGAAAATACTAACAATTTTTTAATGTTAAATAATTTTATTTTCATGTAGTAATTTTTTTTGCCAAGGGAAATATTTCAGGTATGTCCATTTGTATACTCCAAACTAGCCCTTAAAAAAGTCACTGTAATACTGCAATATTATCAGTGACAGAGAGAGACATCATTAGTGAGTGTTATTACTGGGAAGAAGATTTTTTTTTTTCCAAGAATTATAAAACCTGATAGACTGAAGGGGAGGAGGATCTCCCCTATCAGTGGACTAGGGAAGGGACATGGGAGGAGATGAGGGAGGGAGGGTAGGATTGGGAGGGGATGAAGGAGGGGGTTATAGCTGGGATACAAAGTGAACAAACAGTAATCAATAAAAAATAAATTTAAAAAAAGCTGAAATAATATTATTTTAGCTCATTCTTCATATAAATAAAACCAAATCTAAAAAAAAGTGTGTTCTAGGCCTACAAAATATAATGTTCAAACCAAACAATAAAGCTTACTTCTTTAAGCCTAATTTACCTAGTTCTTTCCATTTACTTATTTGTTTATTTATTTAATTTAATCTCTTTTTTGTTTTTGTTTGTTTGTTTGTTTTTTTAATTTTTATTTTTTTTTAATTTTTCATCAATTACACTTTATTCATTCTGCATCCCCCCATAAGCCCCTCCCTCCTCCCCTCCCAATCCCACCCTCCCTCCTCCCTCTGCATGCATGCCAATCCCCAAGTCCACTGATAGGGGAGGTTCTCCTCTCCTTTCTGATCTTAGTCTATCAGTTCACATCAAAAGTGGCTGCATTGTCCTCTACTATGGCCTGGTAAGGCTGCTCCCCCCCAGGGGGAGGTGATCAAAGAGCAGGCCAATCAGATTATGTCAGAGGCAGTCCCTCTTCCCATTACTATGTAACCCACTTGGACACTGACCTGCCATGGGCTACATCTGTGCAGGGGTTCTGGGTTATCTCTATTAATAGTCTTTGGTTGGAGTATGAGTCTCTGGGAAGTTCCCTGTGTTCAAATTTTCTTGTTCTGTTGCTCTCCTTGTGGAGACCCTGTCCTCTCCAGCTCTTACTATTTCCCAGTTCTTACCTAAAATTCCATTCACTCTGCCCAACAGTTGCCCATCAGGCTCAGCATCTGCTTTGATAGTCCGTAGGGCAGAGGCTTTCAGAGGCCCTCTATGGTAGGTTCCTAGGTTGTTTCCTGTTTTCTTCTTCTTCTGATGTCCATCCTCTTTGCCTTTCCGGATGGGGATTGGACATTTTAGTTAGGGTCCTCTCTCTTGCTTAGTTTCTTTAGATGTACAGGTTTTAGTGGATTTGTCCTATGTTGTATGTCTATATGAGTGAGTATATACCATGTGTGTCTTTTTGCTTCTGGGACAACTCACTCAGGATGATCCTTTCCAGATCCCACCATTTACCTGCAAATTTCATGATTTCTTTATTTTTCATTGCTGAGTAATATTCCATTGTGTAGATGTACCACAATTTCTGCATCCATTCTTCAGTTGAGGGGCATCTGGGTTGTTTCCAGCTTCTGGCTATTACAAATAAAGCTGCTACAAACATGGTTGAGCAAATGTCCTTTTTGTGTACTTGAGCCTCTTTTGCATATATGCCCAGGAGTGGTATGGCTGGATCTAGAGGAAGCGCTATTCCTAGTTGTCTGAGAAAGCGCCAGATTGATTTCCAGAGTGGTTGTACAAGTTTACATTCCCACCAGCAGTGGAGAAGGGTTTCCCTTTCTCCACAACCTCTCCAGCATGTGTTGTCACTTGAGTTTTTGATCTTGGCCATTCTGATGGGTGTAAGGTGAAATCTCAGGGTTGTTTTGATTTACATTTCCCTAATGGCTAGTGAGGCTGAGCATTTCTTTAAGTGCTTCTCTGCCATTCAGTATTCCTCCACAGAGAATTCTCTGTTTAGCTCTGTTCCCCATTTTTTAAGTGGATTACTTGGTTTGCTGCTTTTCAGCTTCTTTAGTTCTTTATATATACTGGATATGAGTCCTCTGTCAGATAAAGGGTTGGTGAAGATTTTTTCCCAATCTGTAGGCAGTCTCTTTGTTTTGATGACGGTGTCCTTTGCTTTGCAGAAGCTTTTCAGTTTCATGAGGCCCCATTTATTGATTGTTTCTCTTAGAGCCTGTGCTGTTGGTGTTCTGTTCAGGAAGTTTTCTCCTGTACCAATGAGTTCTAGGGTATTTCCCACTTTTTTTTCAAGCCGATTTAATGTGTCTGGTTTTATGTTGAGGTCTTTGATCCACTTGGACTTCAGTTTTGTGCAGGGTGATAAGTATGGATCTATTTTCATTTTTCTACATGTAGACATCCAGTTGGACTAGCACCATTTGTTGAAGATGCTATCTTTTTCCATTGAATGGTTTTGGCATCTTTGTCAAAGATCAGGTGTCCATAAGTGTGTGGGTTTATTTCTGGGTCCTCTGTTCGGTTCCATTGATCCACCATTCTGTTTCTATGCCAGTACCATGCAGTTTTTAAAACTGTTGCTCTATAGTACAACTTAAGATCAGGAATGGAGATACCTCCAGAAGATCTTTTATTGTAGAGGATTGTTTTAGCAATTCTGGGTTTCTTGTTATTCCATATGAAGTTGCGAATTTTTCTTTCCAGGTCTGTAAAGAATTGTGTTGGTAATTTGATGGGCATTGCATTGAATCTGTAGCTTGCTTTTGGTAAGATGGCCATTTTTATTATGTTAATCTTGCCAAGCCATGAGCATGGGAGATCTTTCCATCTTCTCATATCTTCTTCTAATTCTTTCTTCAGAGATTTGAAATTTTTTTCATACAAGTCTTTGACTTCCTTGGTTAGGGTTACTCCGAGGTACCTTATGTCATTTGTGGCTATTGTGAAGGGTGTTGTTTCCCTAATTTCTTTCTCAGCCCTTTTGTCTTTTGTATACAGGAGGGCTACTGATTTCTTTGAGTTAATTTTGTATCCGACCACTTTGCTGAAGGTGTTTATCAGCTGTAGGAGTTCCCTGGTAAAGTTTTTGGGGTCACTCACGTATACTATCATATCATCTGCAAATAGTGATAATTTGACTTCTTCCTTTCCAATTTGTATCCCCTTGATCTCCTTCAACTGTCTTATTGCTCTACCAAGGACTTCCAGCACTATGTTGAAGAGATATGGAGAGAGTGGGCAGCCTTGTCTTGTCCCTGATTTTAGTGGGATTGCTTTAAGTTTCTCTCCGTTCAGTTTGATGTTGGCTATAGGTTTGTTGTATATCACCTTTACTATGTTTAGATATGTGCATTGTATCCCTGATCTCTCCAATACTTTAAACATGAATGGATGTTGGATTTTGTCAAATGCTTTTTCAGCATCTAGGGAGATTATCATGTGGTTTTTTCTTTCAGTTTGTTAATATGGTGGATCACATTGATGGATTTCCGTATATTGAACCACTCCTGCATACCTGGGATGAAGCCTACTTGGTCATAGTGGATAATATCTTTAATGTGTTCTTGGATTCGGTTTGCAAGTATTTTATTAAGTATTTTTGCTAATTTAATCTCTTTGCCACCTGATCCCAGCCCCCTTCCTCATTTCCTTCCAGGATCATCCTCATGCTCCCAAGGAAGAAGGGGAAGCCCCCAAGGGCTATCAGCCCATCCTGGCACTTTAAATGGAAACAGGACTAAGCACATCCTTTCTCACTGGAGTCTGACAATGCAGTCCAGCTAGGCTGAAGTGATCCAGTGGCAAGCAACAGAGTCAAAGAAGTCCTGATGTTAGGGGACCCACATGTTGAGCACAGTGCACATCTGCTATGTATGTGTTGGGGGTCTAGGTCCAGCCCATTTATGCTCTTTGGTGGGTGATTTAGTCTCTGTGTGCCTCCATGGGGCAGGTTAGTTGACTCTATTGGTGTTCTTGTGGTGTCCTTGACTCTCCCAGTTCCCTCTATCCATCTTCCCTCTCTTCCATAGAACTTCCAAAGCTCTGCGTATTGTTTGACTGTGGGTCTCTGCATCTGTTTCCATCAGCTGCTGGATGATACCTCTCAGGAGACAGTTAAGCTAGGTTCCTCTCTGCATTCATAGCAGAGTGTCATTAATAGTGACAAGGGCTGACTCTCTCCCATGGGGTGGGGCACAAATAGGCCAGTCATTGGTTTGCTATTCCCTCAATCTCTGCACCATCCTTACCCTTACACTTCTTGCAGGCAAAACAAAGTTTGGGTTGAAGGGTTTATGGATGGGTTGGTGTCCCCCTCCCTCCACTAGAAGTTCCACCTGGCTATAAGAGGTGACAAGTTCAGATTATTTAACCCTCACTGCTAGAAGTCTCAGCTAGGATCACCATTATAGACCCCTGGGAGCCTCTCCTGAGTACTGTGATTACATCCAGTTTTTTTTTTTTTCTTTATATGCTTTCCTTAAAGCTGTTCTTTCCTTTTTTGATTAGTGAGACTGGCTACATCATTTATAAATGTGCATTTGTTGTCGTCTGCTCAGTATACTATAAGAGAGTAACCTACACTGAGTGGTAAAAACAACAAAAATTTACTTTTCACATTTCTGTGTGCTGGAAAGCCTGAGATCAAGCCACCTACTCTCTGATGAATAAACCTACTTTTTCTGTTCAGAAATGACCATTTTTCTTATCTTCATACGAGAGAGAGAGAGAGAGAGAGAGAGAGAGAGAGAGAGAGAGATCCTCTGTCTGTCTTAAGGGACATCAGTTGCATTCATGGAAACCCTGACTTCATCTCCAGAAGAACGCATATCAAAACACCATGACTTTGGGATCAGGATTTTAACATGTGAACTTTGGGAATCAGCAAATACTTAGTTTATAGGAAAGAAACATTAATGTAAAATTCCAGAACAGATGAAGTAGGATCAATAGCTGAGAAACAGTTCCTTGGGTTACTCTCTGGCTTGAAGATTTGTTTGAAGGAATCACAGAACACGGGGTCGAGGCTGCTATTTCTTTCAAGAAGAAGATACAGTGAACAATCAACAGAAGGCAAACTGGATGCAATAGCTCAGAACTCAGGCCCAGCTTTCTAAGAATCCTCTTTCAATGAAGTCACAGAGGAAACACTTAATTCCCCAAGCAGAGTTGTGACAACAGGTACAAAATATCTACCAATGAACCTCCTTAGAGATCCAAGACCCAAACTTTCTGTTGAGTGCTGGTCGTGTAGAAACCTTCATACGTTTCTAGCTAAATCCAGAAACACAGGGCAGGACCTCTGGATAAACCACATTGTTTGCACAAACAGTTTAGACATAACAATCTTCTGTTATGAAGTAGGTGGTTAAAATAGTCTCAAAATCCAAATTCCCAGATGCCAGTCCTAGACTAACCTACCGAACAAGGCCATTTTATGTATAATTAATATGACAATTCTTCTCTACACTGCAGTGGACTGGGCCTTTAATTGACCCTGCACCCATCTTGATTTGAGGGGAAGGAGAAGCTATTTCTGCTAAAGAAGTTATTATCTGATGCTTTCGAATAATGTTTTCTTCACATATCATGTCTGATTTTAATGTTATAAGGGCATATGTCTACAATGAACTTCAACATTAAAAAAGCAGATAGATTACATTATATTGGAAATATTGTCAATACAAAGCATTTCTAGCAGTATGAAAAATAAAAGCTTTATTTATGCATGTACACCAGAGACTGTTAATTTTTGGTCATAATAATAGATAAAATTGAGGTTTCAAATATTAAAATAAATTTGGATCAGTAAGTACAGTAACACTGGAGAGAGTTGGCGATGAGAGATGAGAAAGGTTGTTCAGGATCCTTTATCAACTCTACTAAAAGAACCAAGGAGCCAAGCTCTATGTGGCTTTCTCCAAAGTATCAAACCAGTATCAGAATTGAGCTTACTCCTTCAGACAGGGAGGCATTCAGCATAGGAATGCTGCTATTTGGGGACAACAAAGTCATGAAAATCCAAAAGATCATCAACAGCTCTAAAGATAGCCCTGGTTTAAGTACACATCTGCTGATGGCCATTGACATACTATTCGCTCAATGCCCTACTTCCAATATGCTTAAATATAGAACGAAAAGGAGCCCTGGCATTAGTGGACAAGTGAAAAAATGCATTAAGTCTTAGCAGGAGACCAACCTAAATTCAAATATATATGTCACCAAATAACGGTATTATTCTTGACAAGTCTTTTTTTTTTTTCCTGAACCTTAATTTTGCCCTGTATAAAATTTACAGAATAGCAACAAACTCAGAGGGCTGTTATGGGTATTACACTAGAGGTAATATTCTCATTAAAATGAATATTACACGGTAATGCTGGGAAAGATGGATAGCTTTATTTCTGGGATGTTCTTTATTTTAGATGTTGCAGGAACCATTCTTTAAAGAGGAGGAAAGCAGAAGCTCTCTTAATTCGTTATCCGAGGCATCTGTTGGTATAAAAACACATGAAGATTTGAAAGCATTTATCTTACAGGAGAGAGCATAGTGCACTGCAAAATTTTTCTTAATAGGAAAAGACAAAAATGAAGATTCATGTTTAGTATAGAGGCTTCAAGTAAGAGAATTTTCAAGAAAAATCTATTAAACCAGCAAAGGTAGAGAACTCCAATCTCACCCCTCGTTTACGTCTTTGGATTTCTGATTGAAAACTTTGACAGGAATGACATAAATCTCTTACAATGAGAACTTCCTGTAGGGCACACTGTGTGACAAAATTAGAGTGGATGATTACAACATTAAAACAACATGACGTATAGATCTTCAGTGCAACCAGGAAAAGGGAGTTTTGAGAAAGTGATTTTTTGAAGCACTGAGCCTATGTCTATGGATATTACGATGATTTCACAGCAGCTGTTAAAACTCTAGTTTCTATGTGGTGGGACTGGCAAAGTATAAAAATGAAAAGATGGCCCCATCACCCAAGATGATTGAAAAAAACAGAAACATCATGTGAAAAATCATTCCCTGTGTACTATAAATAAAAATAATGAGACTGAGCTAGTAGAAAAATTGGGGAAACAGCCTATAAATACAGGAAAGGACAGGTTAGATATTCATTCATCTCTATCTGCTTGGTATGGTGAGTAGTTTTGTTTTGTTTTGCACATACTTGGCCCTCGGTGGTACAAAATGCTTCTTAGTTTTTGTGTGTGCCCTACACCTGTGAAACATGGTGAAAGGGATGAAAGATGTAGGAAAGTGTGCTAAATTTAATTTATTCACAAAAGTCATTTTATCCCAGGGGACTTAAATAAAGGAAGCTATTTTTCTTGTGTGTGGAAAGGTCAGAACATAAATATATACTCATGTTACCACTGCATAGAAATTATATTCATAAGTAATAGATGGAAGTCCCCCTGTTATTTTTTTGGGCAAATGATAACACCCCTTTCTCTTCCCTTTTCTGATAAGAAAGTAAACTTTCTATGGCCTATAAATGGTTTCTCTAAGCTTTCAGAAAAAAAAATCTTTATTCTTATTTCTGACATTTGAATACATAATGATATCATTTCCTTTCAGATTGTTCTTGCTGAATTGTGACAACAATCTCAATTAACACTGAGCTATTAATATGAAGGCCAGCAAATCCCCTTGAAATTAAGAATCCTATGGAAGGAAAGCACTGAGTTTAAGTCAAACCTGAACTTTGAAGTGAGAAAGAAATTCCCTTGAATCCTTGTTTTGCCCCCAACAAGCTGCATGAATTTAGCATGCCACCGATGCTATGGAAATACAACCACAGAATGAAGTGCAAAGTTTCCAGAGACATAGAGGCTCATTTGGGAACAACATTTGTAATATATTTAGTAGGGTGCCAAGCATATGTTTGGAATTCAAGAAGTAGTGCGATTATATTGTTGTAATTTTTCTCAAAGGTGAAGACTATGAAAAGGCATGCTAAGAAAGGGCCCATGAAAAGTTAATACTGGAATGTAACCTTATAGCGCAGTTTCTATGTTCAGTCTGTCAATCATTCAGTCAAAACATTTATTTTCTCTCCAGGTGTCTTGGCTTCTGACCCTCTGCCCAAATAAGAAATGTAATGAAAGGTTCAGGGTTTACTGATTTTTATTTACAATTTCTATAAAAATGCTCTTTGGTGACCAATACAATTAAGCTTAAGAGTAACAATTGAAATCCATTCATCAAATCTCATCCTTCTTCTTTATGAACACCAAACCTGAATGAACTTTTCCTAGTCTCCCATAGAACCACATGAGTTTTAAGCAATGGAGGGTGAAGTAGCAAAGTGGACTTGTTTCTGAATAAGAAATAATTAACATGCTATTATACTTTGAACGTTCATTTGTTAAAGCAACTAGCTGTATCCCAATTATTACAAATGATGAATAAAATTCTTTGCTCTTCTAGTTTTGCATAGTATATTCTTTCATGCTATGTCACTGAGTCTCCACTATGTCCAGTCACCTTTTCAGGGACAGTCAGCAATATCATATGCATTTTGATTCTCACAATGGTAAAGTGCTACTGATATCCAATGGGTGGGAACCATAAATGCAACCATATATCCTACAACGCACAGGATATCTCCTTCCCCACATCGAGGAATTACCTAGTCTGAAGCCTCAGTTGAGTAGGCCTGCTCTACATTTTGATAAGGCCACAACACACTTCTCTCAATAAGATAGTTATGGTTTTCCAAAGGAGAACCTTCCTCTTGCTCTCCTGCTTTTATAAATAATGAACAAAATTATTCTTATTTTCCCTTCCTATGACAAAATGAAAATATGTACAGAGAGATGGCTTGTTTCCCAGCCTCTATGCAACCCCCTTTAGTTCACAGCTGTCACACACTTGAAAACTCCATAGGAAAGCAGGAACCTTGTTTTCTTGTTTGTCACTGGATCCTCAAACCACAGAACAATACCTGGTACATATGAAGAACTGAATCAATACTTGTTGAGTGAAAATTCCTTATTAGAAACAACAGGGAAGAACAGATACTGGGACATTTGGGGAGCTCTAAATGTTTTTATTTCCTCAGAATAGGGGATGAAATGAGAGCCAAAGCCAGGCTTATGAATACATGGCTTGGGCTGAGCCCATAGTGTTTCTATTTAAATATCTCCCAGACTTAGGCCTTCTAGCCTTCATACAATCTAAAATTCTACAAGCCCAGTTTCCAGCCTCCATCAACTAACCTAGGCCTAGAATGTTTCAGCCCCTGAGACTTACTGCTGAACAAGCTCACCGTTTTTGTTTTTTTGGTTTTTTTTTTTTTTTGAAAGGACAATATTTTTAACTTTAATTTTTTTTTAATTTATTCACTATATATCTCAATTGAAGTCTCCTCCCTCAACTTCTCCCAGTCACACTCTCACTACCTCTTTCACTCTTTTCCCTTCCCCTAGTGGACTAGGGGCACTTTTCTCTGCCATCTGCCCATAGCTTATCAAGTCTCATCAGGAATGAGTGGATCCTCTTCTTCTGTGGCCTGGTAAGGCCACGTCACCAGGGGCAGTGTCATGAACTGGCAGGCAACCCAGTTCATGACAAAGGTAACCCCTGCTCTCCTTACTCAGGAACCCATCTGGTTTGTATTTTTTATTTATTACAATTTAGTTTACTTTGTATCCCAGCTATAGCCCCTCCCTCATTCTCTCCCAATCCTACCCTTCCTCCTTCATTTCCTCCTATGCCCCTCCCCCAGTCCACTGGTAGGGAAGGTCCTCCTCTCCTTCCATCTGAACCTAGCCTAACAGGTCTCATCGGGACTGGTTGCAATGTCTTCCTCTGTGGCCTAGTAAGGCTGAAATCCCTCCTCTCAGGAGGAGGTGATCAAAGAGCCAGCCACCGAGTTTATGTCAGACAACCCTTGTTCCCCTTATAAGGAGAACCCACTTGGAAACTGAAGCTTACCCTTTTTATAGTTCTTTCTGATCTAAAGCTGACTGATTCAAACAGGTTGCTCTCCTCACTGAATTGCTCTACTTAGCAAAACTGACTGAACTCCAGAACTGTACTAAAATGCACCAAACTGTACTGTATTGACTGCAGAATCTTTACTGTCTTCCTGTACTGTACTCTATTCCTCTTTAATCTTTCAGAGCTGCTTATAAGTAGTTTTACTTTCTTGTGCTCTTCTCATGAGAATTGGGAGTATCCTATCTATGACACAGTATGTCAAATTTTTCTCAGATTCATCTCTTTGTCTGTACCTCAAGTAGATGTCATTGTCTGGGATTAAAGTTGTGTGGTGGTGTCTCTATTCTACCCATAAGGAATAGGGGTATGTATTCTAACCAAAGGGATTATAGCTGTGTACTAAGGGCATGTCTATAATCCAGCTGGATTACACACTTAGGTTTTTGGATATTATCTCTTGTTAGAGTAGCCATGTTCCTGGTTAAAATTCCTCTACAGGGAGTATCTGCCCCATTTCAATTGGGCAAAAACTCCTCAAATCTTTCAACTAGTACCTGGGGAAGAAAACGTGGGTTAGTTGGGTCCATGTAAAGTCTCCAAATTTTCAAATGGTGCTAGAAAACTTTTAAAAATCTTTTCAGATGGTTCACGGGGAGTTGGAGAGATGGTTTGGCAGTTAAAAACACTTCCTGTTTGTCTAATGGACCTGTGCTCAGTTCCCAGAACCCACATGATGGATCATTGGTATCAAAAATACCAACTCCAGGTTATATAATACCCTCTTCCAGCCTCTATAGACAACACACACACAGGGTGCACATATGTACATGCAGGGAAAAATTTAAATGCAAAAATTGACAATAAACAAATTATTCTGGAGAGGAAAAAACTACAACACTATATAGCCCGTTTAAACCAGAGAGCATATATCCATCAATCTCATTTGGCTCCAGGTCTCAAACAGTAAGTTGATGTTTTTATAGTAGCACCTGTCATCATTGGCTTTCACTGTGCGTCAGGCACTATATAAATGAGTTTTATGGCACCCTAATAGCTTAAAACGAGTCAAACATTATCTCATAGTTAGGGTTGACAGGAGAAGCTTGTCTTACATGAGAATTTCTAGCCTTAGTAGGCTACCGTCAACTTTCAGTTAGCTATGTGGTTATTCTTTAGTAGCTTGTCTGGATAGCCTCTGGTGAGCCATAAGCCTGCCTTCTTCCAGACAAGATTGAGCTAGTTTTAGTGGCAGTAATAGTCCATGAGGGCCCAAATAGAAGTATAGATCCTCTTGAGGCCTAAATGTAAAAGACATCAACTTGGCCCAAACTGTCCAAAACAATAAGTTCAGCCAACTGAGGGTCTTGCTACCTGCCTAGAGGTTGAGCTAACGGAAGCTGCTGTCCTGTCTGGATTTCAGAAGCTTGTTGCTGCTGGTTTCCTCCTGTCTATACCTCAGGTGCTTGCTAGTTCCCTTTTTCCTCTGCAGTTATTATGTCAGGGAGGGAATACTAGCTGATGACTCTTAGCCACCTTATAGCTATGGGGTTTACCTATCAGAGCACTTGTTTCTGGCCACTGCACCACTGAACAATAGGTAAATCTAGATATTATATGTTCTGTCTCAAACCTTCACCATATTTCATTCTCCATAGCTAAGCAAGAGTTACACAGTTCTGTTCAAAACAAAGCCAAGTTGAATTCCCATGTAAAAGTTTGGGGCAAAGCATCTATGAAATAATCTCTACCTGTTCTCTGAAGCAGCAGGACAGGAGCCCACAATAGAGGGCCTCTGAAAAACTCTACTTAGCAATGTATCAAAGCAGATGCTGAGACTCATAACCAAACCTTGGGCAGAGTGCAGAGAAACATATAAAAGAAAGGGGAGTTAATAAGACCTGTAGAGGACAGGACTCCACAAGGACCAAATATATCTGGGCACAGGGGTCTTTTCTGAGACTGATTCTCCAACCAAGAACCATGTTTAGATATAACCTAGAACCCTTGCTCAGATGTAGCCCATGGTAGCCCAGTATCTAAGTGGACACCCTAGTAAGGGGAACAGAGACTGTCTCTGACATGAACTCAATGGCTGGCTCTTTGACCTCCCCACCGCTGAGGAAGGAGCAGCCTTCCTAGGCCACAGAGGAAAACAATGCAGCCAGTCCTGATTAGACCTGATAGGATAGGGTCAGATGGAAGGAGAGGAGGACCTCCCCTATCAGTGGACTTAGAGAGGGGCAGGGAGGAGATGAGAAAGGGTGGGTGGGATTGGGAGGGAATAAGGGAAGGGGTTACAGCTGGGATACAAAGTAAATAAACTGTAATTAATATAAAAAATAAAAATAAAAAAAGAAATAATCTCTAAATGGGTCTACAGTCTACTGCCTAGAGACATGACATTTTTTTAATTCTTCACCTATAAACACTGTGAAAGCCCTATCCCATCATTAGTCTATGTATTGCAGAAGGTGAAAAATCCCAAATGTCCTCAAAAGTTGCAAATATATTTGCTGAAAGCCTAGGGAACTAGTTTCATGAGTTCCAGATTGCTGAATGTTAGCCCTGCATATGTTGGAAAAAGCCTGACTGGTTTGCAAACGGTTGGGGACAAATGCCTTGTTTTTTCTTCTGGCTTGGTTTTGAATAGAGAGTAGGATGCTAGGCGGTATGGAGTGGGTGTAGAACTAGAACAGGCATTGTTGTGCGGGCTCTGGATGCCCCTGCACGAAGTCTGAAACAATGAAGCAGAGATTCATTTGGCAAACAGATTTCAGGATGAGTCATGTGAAGGGAGTAGGGCTGGGTGTCCACTCTTTGTACTTCATGGGGAACACTGGCAAATATATAAGTTGTTGGGAAAATACAGCGGGTGCGGAACAAGAAGAAAAGGCTGAGGAAGGGAGAGACGGAGACACAGAAAGAGAGACTGAAAGAGGCTTTGCAAACTTTAAAGGTTGAAATAAAAGAGCCTCTCCCTTCATTGAACAGTATTAATTTTTAACAAGACAAATAAGCTTCTCTGGCTTTCGAAAGCTCTTCACATTCTGGGAGTTTGGAAGGTTTATGAAGCATTATTTGAACTGTGCATGGGTTTGTATGCCTATCATCTCAGATAATAAGAGGATGAGGCAGGAGCATCACAAGTTCAAGACTAGCATGAGCTATAGAGAGACCCTATCTCAATATTTTTAAAAAGGAAAGAAAAAAAAAACAACAAAAGAAGCTAAAATTGCACACTCCGCTTCTCAGAATTTTCCCTGTCATATGATGACTTGAGAAGGAAGAATTTACATGATGACATTGCTTTCTGGGCCAGGTACATCCAAATTTGGCAGGGGGGAACATAATACCAGACATGGGTATTTCCTGAAGTAGTACAAGTGGTTTTGGTGCGCAAACAGGGGTAAGGCGGGGCAGAGAGGGCGGAACACAATGTTCTAAGTAAAACCAGAGAAAAGGTTGCAGGTGAAGATATCTACACAGTATGAAAACAAAGTCGCTATATAGTCTGAATTCCATGGGAGAGTGTAATACTGTGAAATGCAACCCATTCCTCTTCTAATGAAGTATCCGATTCAGTTTGGTTTAATACAGGAGGCCACTTTCAAATTGAAATTGCTGAGCTTTCCCAGTCTGTAGGTTGTCAATTTTGTTCTGAGGACAGTGTCCATTGCTTTACAAAAGCTTTTCAGTTTCATGAGGTCCCATTTATTGATTGTTGCTCTTAGAGCCTGTGCTGTTGGTGTTCTGTTCAGAAAGTTGTCTCCTGTGCCCATGAGTTCAAGGTTCTTCCCCACTGTTTCTTCTAACAGATTTAGTGTGTCTGGTTTTATGGTGAGGTCTTTGATCCACTTGGACTTTACCTTTGTGCAAGGTGATTAATATGGATCTATTTACATTTTTCTACATGTAGACATCCAGTTGGACCAGCACTATTTGTTGAATATGCTATATTTTTTTATTGTATGGTTTTGGCTTCAAAAAAGATCTTCACCAGCCTTACATCTGACAGAGGGCTAATATCCAGAATATATAAAGGACACAAGAAGTTAAACACAAACAAAGTAATCCAATTTAAAAATGGGATACAGAGCTAAACAGAATTCTCAGCAGAAGAACACTGAATGGCAGAGAAGCATTTAAAGAAATGCTCAATGTCCTTAGTCATTTGAAAATGGAATTTAAAATGACCTGAGATTTCACCTCATACCCATCAGAAAGATTAAGATCAAAAACTCAAGGGATAACTCATGATAGAGAAGTTGTGGAGAAAGGGGAACCCTTCTCCATTGCTGGGGGGAATGTAACATCATATAATCACTTTGGAAATCAATCTGGAGCTTTCTCAGAAAATATATTTGGGAAGCTTCTGTAATGCTCAGCTTCTGTGTAGTCTATGCCAATTTCTTTAATATTAGTTAGCCCTACCTGCTCTCCTTCCTCTACCCTGCCTTCTCACTTCACTAAGCCTTTCTATTCCATTATCCTCCTTGTCCCTTCATAGTACCTGTATTTCAATATCCTCTCTCTACTTGAAGTCTCCCTTTTCCATGTCATAAACTTAGTTTTCCTCTTCTACCAGCTTATAAGTTATACATTTTTATCTCAAGTGCTTTAATGTTTAAACATCTATCACTGACAAAAACTCAATTCAATATTTTCTGTAGCATGAACATTTTAATTCCATTTGGTCATTTTTCTTTTCTTTTTCTCATGTATGTGGATGGGTGAGTGTGGAGCTAAAGACTGACCAGGTTCTCAGGAGGGCAAACACATGCTTTACCAGTAAACACTCACCACCTTTCTTTCTAAATGTTATCCCACATACCATTTTAGTTCTATATTGTCTTAATTTTCAAACTAGAAATGTCTAATTCTCTGTGTACCATTGCATTTTAATGTTATCACTACTATAGCTGTAGATGACTTAAGATGACTTATAGAGCCAATAAAATCTCTGACAGTTCTTTAGAAAAAGTAGCTGTATGCTGTCTCACTCATCTCTATCATTTTCTGAGTGTTAGATGGGACAACTGTCAGTGCTGCTTGATCATTCTCTTGGATTTGCTGCCATATTTCTAAACAGTATACTTATATCAATGCTCCTTGATTCCTGAGTTTAGAAAATGCATGTTGTCTTTCCAGTATGGAGGGTGGATTTTTGTATCAACTACCATCATTATGGTTTTATAATGGCCAGATAGTTCTAGCTCATTTGAACCAGAGAGTAGACCACGTTTAGACATTTTTTTTTCTGGAATGCTGAAAATAATTGTTCATTTTTCATTTTGTTTCATTTTCTACGTTCTTATTATGAATTCAACTCCAGGATTTTTTGTTATTAAATGCTCTCCTCTGAATATGTTTACATGCATTCTAAGATAATCAGGCTGAGTTATTTCTTTGAAGAATCTCATGAGCAATTATCTTTTTGTATTTCCTCAAAATGGGTCAGATTACCCAGAAAAGAAACTTTTGGCAAATTCTCTCAAAAGAGAAAAAAGCTGATTAACATTGTAAGTACAGGGTAGAAAAAGAATGCAGAGAGCCTTAGTATTTCATATGTAAAATTGTGTTCAATCCTCCTTTTTCATATAGTACCTTGATTTTAGCCCAGAACTTGTCTACTATACTCTTTCCAAAATAAGAAAGACCCATCTATTTTTTTTACTATCTTTTTTGTTTGTTTGTTGTTTGTTTTTCTAGAGAAAGTTTCCCTTTGTAGTGTTTGTTGTTCTGGATGCCCTTTTGTAGATCAAGCTGGACTTGAACTCACAGAAATTGGCCTGCCTCTTTCCTCCACAGTGCTGGGATTAAAGGCATGTGCAATGTTCACCTTTTTACTATCTTTCTAAAGTAATGTGGGACCTAGTAAAGGGAGCAGGAGTCATCTCTGAATTGGACTCTGGTGCATGCTCCTTTATCACTTCCTCCAGTGCGGGGACACCTTGACTGTCCACACAGGAAGAGAATGCAGGCAGTCCTAAAGAGACTTGATAGTCTGTGGCCAGTTGATAAGATAGGAAGACTCCCCATTTCTGAAGACTAGGGGAGGGGAATAGAGGGAAAGAGAGAGGGAGGTGGGACTGGAAGGAGATGATGGAGGGGGCTAGGGTCTGGATGTAAAATGAATAAATTTTAAAACAGAAAAGAAATAAAAGAAGAAAAAAAAAAAAAGAAAGACCCAAGTCTGGCTTGAAAAGACAGTGGTCCTCCAGGATAGTAGAAGTAAGTTTGCTGGGAGATTTTGCCCTTTAGATACGAGAGGGAAACTACATTTCATGGAATAGTATAGATGCACAACAGTATAGATGCTTAAATAAGACCCAAATAATGCCAACAACAGTTGACATCCCAATGTGGATAGTGGAAATGACACAGAGTCCCACTTCTTGATGAAGAGCTTAATTTAAGTCCTTCTGAGAAAGGAAGAATTAGTCTTTCCCAGGGATGAACGCTACAGACATACATATAAACAGAGCTAAACTGACTCAGCAGGTTATATTTTATATATTAGCTCAGAAATGAGCTAAAAAATATATATATATATGTTTGTATGTATGTAAATATATACATATATGTATATATACAAGGAGAACAGTCATAAATTTGAGAGAGAGAGAGAGCAGGGGCTAGGGGGACATGAAGGAGATTGGACGGAAGAGAGCATGGATGGAAAATGATGTAATATTTTAATTAAAAAAGTGTGTGTGTGTGTATGAAATCCTCTTACAATGAATTGCACCTTCCCGGTTCCCTTTCAGAGGTAACTCATGCCTCTAATTCAGGGTTCTTTAATAAAATTCCAAGTTACTCTAGACCCCAAACTCAGTTCACTCAGGCCTGATAAGTCATTTAATATTTATTATTTTGCTTTCTATCTTCTATAACTGCTATTTTTCTTCCTACTTTTTGTGCTATATTTATAAATTAGTGCCACAAAAAATCTCTTTATATTAGCTTCAGTGGGTTTTCTAGAGGTGAAAGAAATAATGAGTTTGTTCAGTTTAGGCAAGGTATGCTTTGATTGTTATTTAATCGTTATTTTTTATGGTGATGCCCATTATGTCTTTCTATTTCTTTGGCCACCATTCCCTTTTCTTCACATTCAGTGCTTCCTTTAAAGTGATTTTTCTTCCTTTAAAATAGAAATTTATTTATAATTTCTAGTGTGTGTATGTATGTGTGTGCACTACCTGAAATCCGCGGTGCTGATGCGTAAGTCGGAGGACAAATTTTGGGAGTCTGCGTCCGTTTTTATTGTTCTTTTGTTTTGTTTTGTTTTGTTTCCTTCTACCATGTGACCTGGGAGCAAACTCAAGTTATCAGGCTTGCACAGCAAATGCTCTTATCTGTTGGTCCATTTAGTAACTCTGGTTTTTCCTCCCGAAGTATATTCTTGAGAAGTTCTCTTAGTAAATGTTCGTTGTTGCTTTGTCTGAAAAGTATATGACCCTTTCTCTGGAATAGTAATGCATCATGTTACACCTCCCCCACACTGGTACTTCTTTTTCTCTCAGTATTTGGAAACTATGTAATTCATCTGTTGTTATTGCAGAAAAACACATTCACTTTTAGTCTATGCTTCATGTCTCAGGGCTTGGTTCTTCCACTGAACTCCGTGGTGAGACCTCAGTAATTTTTCATTCTGTCTCTGTTTACCTGGATCTGTTCTCCTGCTTTAACCACCCATCGAGCTTTATTTCCTTTAGTAATTGTATATCTATTTCTAGAAATAATATTGAGTTGTGTTAATCTGTCTGGGAACATTTTGTACTGGGTTATTTGTCACTTCTGTAACCACTTTAAACATACTTATTTTGTTGGAAATAGCTAATCGATCTTTCATCTGAATTTTGGAGGTTGTAATTCTGCTCATTCTTGATAGTACTCCCCAGCTTCCACACTCCCCATACATCTTTCAACCTTGGATTGTGAGTGCCTACTTACTTTGTCTTTATCTATGAGAATCCTGTTAGGAGGAGGAAGACATGACTTTTTGGAAAAGCTGGAGTTTTCTTTGATTGAGCAAACTCAAAATGACTTAAATTTCTTACATTGATTTAGTGCCACAAGGAGACATAACTGGCATGAATTTGAGCACCATCCCCTCCCCAAAGCCTATGGTCCTACATTTATGAGATGAAGATTTTTATTTTTTTAATCCAGAAACCATATCAACTTGACATTTCAAATTTCTTTGGCAGTTTTCATGGCTCTCCACTTCCTTTATTAGCCATGTAGCTTTCTTAGAAATTAAGAATCAGCTATCCAGAGAGTCAAGTTCAGTCTCAGTTTCTCATGTTAGTTTCCAACTGTCAGTATATTTTTATCTGTCTAGATTTCTGTACATCCTAGAAGCTCAGCCATTCACTTAACATGACATGAGGAGACCCGATGACCAAAGATACAACAGAGTTTGGAAACAGAACTTGGAAGGATCAAACCAGTACCGACTTGGTAGCCTCCTCCTTCTTGAGAATTAGCCGTCATAATATCAGAAGTTGCCATACAGGTTGCCAAGGGAGAAAAGTAGTCAATAGTGCTATCCTGCTCTGAAGTTGAGCCACAACAACTACCTTGGCAAGGTATCTTCAACGGTGAAATAGTGGCACTAATATCTCAGAGGTAAGCCATACCTGTTTAATTAAACTTAAGGTGTACTCGATGGAAGGGAACTCATACCTTTTATTGTAATCTTAGGCATGAACCATGGCTGGAGCAATGCTACAGCTTAAAAGAAAGCCTACTACTGTCGTTTTCCTAAATCAGTACAGCTTCCAACATTATCTTCCAACTATATCCTAAATACTTACTTTTCTTTTTACCCACAAATAAGTATAGCTCTCACCTCTCAGGGAAGAAGTTTCTTATTGCAGCAGTTGATCAAAATGCAGAGAATAAGTGACAGTGGGGTGCCCAGCTCTAATTGGTACATCTATAAAACAGTTCCTACATCTAAGTCTCATGGAGTATGGGGAAGGGAAGCTTTTAAGAGTCAGGACACCAGAATGTCTGCTGCAAGATAGTGTTTTTTAACCTTAAAAGTGTGGCTGCACCCATGGAATCTCAACAATATAGCTCCCTAATAGAGACCTGTGAGATCACCACAGGAACATGGAAAGGGGAAAACTATGACAGAGTATTCTTTTGCTTTTTTAAAAAAAATGGATTTATTTTTTTTTATTAATTACAATTTATTTGTTTTGTGTCCCAGCTATACTCCCCTCCTACATCCCCTTCCAATCCTACCCTTCCTCTCTTTTCTCCTCCCATGCCCCTCACCAAGTCCACTGAGAAGGGAGGTCCTCCTCCCTTTCCATCTGACCTTAGCCTATCAGGCCTCATCAGGAGTGGCTGTATTGTATTCCTCTGTGGCCTGGTAAGGTTGTTCCCCATTCAGGGGGAGGGGATCAAAGAGCCGGCCACTGAGTTCATGTCAGAGACAGCTCCTGCCACTAGGAAACCCTTTTGGACATGGAGCTGCCATGGGCTACATCTGTGCAGGGATTCTAGGTTTTCTCCATTCATGGTCCTTGGTTGCAATATCAGTCTCAGAAAAGACACCTGGGCCTAGATTTTTTGGTTCTGTTGCTCTCCTTGTGGAGCTCCTGTCCCTTCCAGTTCTTTCTGTCTCCTATCTCTTTCATAAGATTCCTTGCACTCTGCCCAAAGTTTGGCTATGAGTCTCAGCATCTGTTCTAATAGCCTGCTGGGTAGAGTCTTTCAGAGGCTCTCTATGGTAGGCTCCTGTCCAGTTCCCTCTTTTCTCCCTCTTATGATGTCTATCCCATTTGCCTTTCTGAACGAGGATTGATCATTTTACCTAGGATCTTCTTTCTCATTTAGCTTCTTTAGCTGTACAGATTTTAGTATGTTTATCCTGTATTATATATTCAATATCCACTTATGTGAGTATATACCATGTTTGTCTTTCTGCTTCTGAGATATCTCACTCTGGATGATCTTTTCTAGTTCCCACCATTTGCCTGCAAATTTCAAGAGTTCCTTGCTTAGTAGTATTCCATTGTGTAAACGTACCACAATTTCTGTATCCATTCCTCAGTTAAGGTACATCTTGGTTGTTTCCAGATTCTGGCTATTATGAATAAAGCTATTATGAACATGGTTGAGTAAATGTCTTTGTTTTATATTTGATAATATTTTGGATATATATCTAAGAGTGGTATAGCTGAATCTTGAGTTAGCGTTATTCCTAATTATCTGAGAAAGCACAAGATTGATTTCTAAAGTGGTTGTAACAGTTTACATTTCCACCAGCAGTGGAGGAGGTTTCCCCTTTCTCCACAACCTCTCCAGTATGTGTTGTCACTTGAGTTTTTGATCTTAGCCAATCTTTTGGATGTAAGGTGAAATCTCACAGTCGTTTTGATTTGCATTTCCCTGATGACTAAGGATTTTGAGCATTTCTTCTATTGTTTTTCTGCCATTCTATATTCCCCTACTGAGAATTCCCTGTTTAGCTCTGTACTCCGCTTTTGAATAGGATTACTTGATTTTTTTGTTTGTTTGTTTGCTTTTGGTAGCTCTCTACTTTGAGTTTTTTTTTTAATTTATTACAATTTATTCACTTTGTATCCCAGCTGTAGATCCCTCATTTGTCTCCTCCTAATCCCTTCCTTCCTCTGTTTTCTACTCCTATGCCCCTCCCCTAGTCTACTGATAGAGAACTTCTTCCTCCTCTTCTATCTAACCCTTGTCTTAGTGGTCTCATCAAGACTGGCTGCATTGTCTTCTTCTGTGGCCAGGCAAAGCTGCACCCCCAGGGGGAGTTGATCAGAGACCTTGCCACTGAGTTTATACCAGAGACAGCCTGTGCTCCCTTTAATAAGGAATCCACTTGGAGTCTGAGTCTATGGGCTACCAGGGGTTTTAGGTCTTCTCCATGTATGGTCCTTGGTTGGTGTATCAGTCTTTGCAGGGATCCTAGGGCCCAGATTTTTTTCTCTGTTGATCTTGACAGGAGCTCCTGTCCTTTCATGGTCTTTCTATCTCCCTCTTCTTTCATGAAATTCCATGCACTCTGTCCAAAGTTTGACTACGAGTCTCAGCCTCTGTCTTGATACCTCAATCAGTAAAGTCCTTCAGAGGTCTTCTGTGGTAGTTTGCTGCCCTGTTTCCTGTCTTCTCCTGTTTCTGATGTGTATCGAATTTGCCCTTATGAATGAGGACCGAGCATCATCCCTAGGATCTTCTTTGTTGTTTAGCTTCTGTAGGAGTATAGATTTTAGTATGTCTCTCCTATATTATATTATATCCTATATTATATGGCTAATATCCACTTATGAGTGGTACTTATGAGTTATACCACGTGTGTCTTTCTGCTTCTGGGTTTTGTCACTCATGGTCTTTTCTAGTTCCATCCATTTGCCTGAAAATTTTATGATTTCCTTGTTTTTAATAGCCGAGAAGAAGTCCATTGTGTAAATTTCTGTGTTGAGGGACATCTAAGTTGTTTCCAGATTCAGGTTATTATGAATAAAGCTGCTATAAACAAATGCCGCTGTTATACATTTGAGCACATGACCCACACGCCTACGGATACTTGATTTTTCACATAGACACCAATATATATATATGATGGAAAAAAGACAACATCTTCAACAAATGGTAGTAGTATACCTTGATGTCTATATGTAGAAAAATGCAAATAGATCTTTATTTATCACCTTGCACAAAACTAAAATCCATGTGTATCAAAGATGTCTACATAAAACCAGACACACCAAACCTGTTAGAAGTAAAATTAGGGAAGAACCTGGAACTCATTGGCACAGGAGACAACTTCCTGAACAGAACAACATCAGCACTGGCTCTAAGATCAATAATCAATAAATGGAACCTCATGAAAAACCCTATGTCTGACAGAGGGCTAATATCCAGAATGTATATAGAACTGAAGAATTAAACACCAACAAACCACGTAATCCAATAAAAAAAAATGGAGTTAAGAACTAAACAGAGAATTCTCTGTAGAGGAATACTGAATGGCAGAGAAACAACTTAAAGAAATGATCAACGTTCTTAGCCATCAGGGAAATGCAAATCAAAATGACCCTGAGATTTCACCTTACACCCATCAGGATGGCTAAGATAAAAAACTCAAGTGACAACACATGGTGGAGAGGATGTGGAGAAAGGAGAACCATCCTCCATTGCTGGTGGGAATGTCAACTTGTACAACCACTTTGGTAACCATTCTGGTGCTTTCTCAGACAATTAGGAATAGTGCTTCTGCAAAATACAATTATACCACTCCATGACAAAGTTTTAAGAAACATCATGAAATATTTCAGAACAGAAAAACATCTTTATGTGCCTGAATACAAATTTTATAGTCATTTGTGAATTACCTAGACCAGTGGTTCTCAACCTGTATGTCATGACTCTTTGGGGGGTCAAGCAACCCTTCCACCAAGGTCATGTATCAGATGTCCTGCATATATTTACATTATGATTCATAACAATAGAAAAATTGCGGTTATGAAGAAGCAACAAAAATACATTTTGGGTGGCCACCACAACATGGGAAAATGTATTAACGGATCACAGAATTAGGAATGTTGAGTAGCACCAGTCTAAATTAAGTGGTGCAGTTATTCACTGATTCCCTTGGCAAAGAAATTATATTCCTTTAAAAACAATAGGTTCTGATTTTGCCATACTAAATTAGTATCTTTGGAATGTATGTACACTTTCTCCTTTTGAAAGCACAGAGGAGAACTGAACATTTTTATGTGGACTAAATTTTATGATTATTTTCTGTTAATGAAATAAAATCTTTCAAAATTGTTATTAATTTTTTATTTTTATATTAATTACGGTTTATTCACTTTTTATCTCAGCTGTAACCTCCTCTCTCAGTCCCTCCCAATCCAACCTTCCCTCCCTAATCTCCTCCCATGCTCCTCTCCAAGTCCACTGATAGATGAGGTCCTCCTCCCCTTCCATCTGACCCTAGCCTATCAGGTCTCACCAGGAATGGCTGTATTGTCCTCCTCTGTGGCCAATCTTACAAGATTTTAGGTTTTCAACTTTAAGACATAGTCTCTATATCAAACTTTGGGTTGTGATAAAATTATGAAATATATAATTTAAACTTGATATCATACATAAGATACTTTATAGAACAATTGAGGTAGAAATGATTATTACATCTTTTTTTGTACTATAATTAAGATTGTTAAGTCAATAAGTTCTTCCTGATATTTCAGAAGAAAAACAATGACAACTTATATTTAAAAAATAAACTCCCGAGTAATGTAAGAATGTAAAGTGATAGATAATGATCATATATGCACCGTAAGTTAGTTATATATCTGCAAAATCATTTTATACATTTAAAGTTAGTTGATTCTTATTTAGGTGTTGGAAAACCTTTTCTATAAGAATCATATAGTATTTTCATCTTTGCAATATATGAAGTGTTCATTGAAACTAGTTAAGTCTGCTGTTACCGCACAACATGAAATTGGCTAAGAAAACCATTTAAATGAGTGGGTATAGCCCTGTGCCAATAAATTTTATTTATAAAAAAAGATTGTAGCCAGGATTTGGCCTGTAAGTTGTCATTTGTTCCTGTTTTAACTTTCATGTTGATATTAGACTTCTCTTAAGGGAGTGTCCAATACCTAAAAGGGAATAATTGCCAAAAGTCTTCAGTTTAATGAAAGTTATGTTAGTTATCTGTGCTTCCCCTATACAGAGTCAAAGAAAGATCCGAGGGGTTAACTGTCAAAACTCAACTAATAAATTCAGTCCACTTATGAAAACTGAGAAATCCAAAATAAGGTCCCGAGCAAGAAAAAAATCAAATATTTACTTTCCCAAACACATGCCAGCATTCAAGCAGCTGAAACAGGAAGCTTGGAAGCTCAAGCCTAGCCTATGCTAAAAAATGAGTTCCTAGAAAGCCTAAACTACATAATGAGATCTTGTTTTAAAATCAAAGTAGAACAAGAAATTGATCCTCTTGTTGTGTTATATCTTTTAATTGTTCAAAGCTACCATGCTCTTTCAAAGCATGCTATGAGGTAGGTGGTTAAAGAAACCAATCTTATGACATGGGCAGTGCACTTGTGGAGCAATTATGGCAAACAAGTTAGCATTCCAGAATAATGTTGATCGCTATAAGTGAGTATATGCCATTATAAGTGAGTTTCATATCATTATTCTGGACTCATAAGAACTCACCACTAGCAGAGGAGCTATTGACATTTGATGGCTCCTGGTGAAAGAAGAGTAAATTTTCTTATGGAGTGTAGAACCCAGTAGGTTGCCCTTGCTCCAATGGATGGCCCTATATCCATGCAATATGGGCAGTATGAACTGGATTCAATAAGTTCTATTTTTCCATTAATGAATTTATTTATTCAGCTAACATCCTAATGGCAGCCCCCTCCCTCTTCTCCTCCCAGTCCCATCCTCACACCTCCTCCCCCCATCACCCTCTCTTCTTCTCCTCAGAAAGGTGGAGGCACTCTATAGATACCAACCTCCCCTGGCACACCAAGTCACTACAGGGATAAATGCATCTTCTCCCACTGGGGCCTGACAAGGCAGCCCAGCTAAGAGAAAGGGATGTAATGGCAGGCAAAAGAGTCAGAGACAGCTCCTACTCGCATTGTTAGGGAACTGACATGTTTATTAGGCTACACATCTGTTACATATATGTAGGGGGTCTAGGTCCAGCCCATGCATGCTCCTTGATTGATGTTTCAGTCTCTGTGAGCCCCCATGGGCCCAGGTTAATTGACTCTTTAGTTCTTCTTTAGGTGTCCTTGTCTCCTCTGGCTCCCTCTATGCTTCCTCCCACTCTTCTACAGAACTCTCTGAGCTCAGCTTATTGTTTGTCTGTGGTTCTCTGCATCTGTTTCCATCAGATGTTGAATGAAGCTTCTCAGAGGACAGTTATGCTAAGCTCTTGTCTGCAAGTATAGCAGAGTGTCATTAACAGAGTCAGGAGTTTCTATCTCCCATGTGTAAGTCTCAAGTTGGACCAGTCATTGGTTGGCCATTCCCTCACTCTCTGCTCCATCTTTATCCCTGCACATCTTGTAGGTGGGACAAAATTTGGGCAAAATCACAAAGGTTTTGTGGGTCAGTTGATGTCCCTACCCCTCCACTGGAAATCCCTCCAGGCTATAGGAGGTGGTCACTTTGAGATCCATATCTCCTGCTGTTAGGAGTCTCAGCAACTGTCAGCCCCATTGACTCCCTGGAGCCTCCCCTGTCCCAGAGATGCCCCCTCCCGTGATTTCCATTCTCTAGCCCAGGCACCAGCCCCCACTCTTCAAATACTTGTTGCTCCACCTGTCATATAGTGTCATATCCATTATATTAATAAAAAACAAACTCTTTTTCAAGTTCATAGAGGGAAAAGGTGGAAAGGAGGTTGAGGAGTGATGGGATAGGGAAGTATAGGCAGGTGGTTACTATAAAAACAAATTGTACACATGGATAAATAAAAAAAAGAAAATTAGTCTTTAGTGTAGAGTCATAGCTAATCTACCCAAAAGGTTAAGTTAGTAGAATCTCAGATTCAAGACCTACATATGTTTGAGACCAACCGGGGTAGCCTAGTTAGCACCATTTTAAAATACAAATAGAAAATAAAGGGCTCTGTATGATGTTAAGGAGTAGAATATGTGCCTAATATTGTGAGGTCTTCAGTTCCATATTGTTCATTTCAAATTAAGAAAAGGCAAAAAACAATCAGCTCTCGTGTTTCAAGTTTTTTTTATTGTTTTATTTTATTTTTCTTTATCAATTACACTTTACTCACTTTGTATCCCCCTCCCCGTGGTTCCCTCCCTCCTACCATCCCAATCCCAATCCTTCCTTTCCTCCACCCTCTGCATGCATGCCCCTCCCCAAGTCCACTGATAGAAGAGGACTTCTTTTCCTTCCTTCTGATCCTAGTCAATTAGGTCTCATCGGGAGTGACTGCCTTGTCTTCTTCTGTGGCCTGGTAATGCTGCTTCCCCCTCAGGGGGAGGTAATTAAAGAGCAGCCCAACCAGTTCATGTCAGAGACAGTCCCTATTCCTATTACAATGGAACCCACTTGGATGGGTTCCATTGCCATGGGCTACAACTGTGCAGGGGTCTTAGGTTATCTCCATGCATAGTCCTTGGTTGGAATAGCACAGGAAAGACCCCTGTGCTCAGATTTTTTGGTTCTGTATAATATAGGATAAACCTACTAAAATCTGTACACCTAAAGAAACTAATCAAGAGAGAGGACTCTTGCTAAAATGCTCAATTCCTATCCAGAGAGGCAAAGAGGCTGGACATCAAAAGAAGGAGAAAAGAGGTAACAAGTCAGGAGCCTGACACAGAGGACCTCTGAAAGGCTCTGCCCTGCAGACTATCAATGCAGATGCTGAGACTTATGGGCAACCTTTGGGCAGAGTGCAGGGAATCTTAGGAAAGAAGTGGGAAACAGTAAGATCTGGAGAGGACAGGAACTCCATAAGGAGAGCAACAGAATAGTGTTTCAAGTTTTTTGTTTTTTTTTTTTTTTGAAGGACTTTATTACTGAATCAGTCAACTTATATCTTTGGTAGTAGAGTGTCCAATTCTAAATATCATACTTGCAAACTTGTGAGCTTGTCATCTAACAGTTTTAATTCTCTTTGAATCAAAACACTTTTAGACAAATTCTATACAAACTTCTTTACTTGAATAGTACATTTAGCATGACTAGCAAGTACAGTATATTTTGTGAAGAAAAACGCCATTGTTAATATCATCCCCATATCATACTTTTACTGTGCAATATCCCAGTAATGGGTTGCAATTTCAGCTGATAAAATATAAAACACCCCTTCAGAACTTTCACTAAACGTACTTACTGTGACAGCTGAGCCTTTGGAATTTGTTGATTTGCTTATTATATTAAGGGCATCTTCCAATTTCGGTCAGAGTAGGTTTTAATCTTGTATCACTTTCCAAGTAGTTTCTTGTCATTATCTCTGTTGATCTAATATCTATATGGTTCTATATATCAATAAAATGTAATTTTATTTATACTTTGCATATCCAATATATTTAAACAATGCACTTTGATCATATTTATACACTATTACAATTCAACTCTCCCTATGCTGCCATGCTACCCTCAACCTCATGTCTCCCTTTTTAATTAACTGTTTCTTTATTAACAAAATACTGTCATCTGAACAAAACGACAGCCTACAGAATGAGAAAGGATCTTCACCAACCTTATATCTGACCGAGGGCTAATATCCAGTATATATAAAGGACTCAAGAAGTTAAAAAGCAGCAAATCAAGTAATCCAATTTTAAAATGGGGTACAGAGCTAGACGAAGAATTCTTTGTAGGGGAATATCGAATGGCAGAGAAACACTTAAAGAAATGCTCAACACCCTTAGTCATCAAGGAAATGCAAATCAAAAAGCCCCCAAGATTTCACCTTACACCCAGAAAAATAGCTAAGATCAAACTTCAAGTGACAACACATTCTGGAGAGGATGTAGAGAAAGGGGAATTCTCCTCCATTACTGGTGGGAATGTAAACTTGTAAAACCACTTTGAAAATCAATCTGGCGCTTTCTCAGATAATTAGGAATAGAGCTACCTCAAGATCCAGCTCTGTCACTCCTAGGCATATATCCAAAAGATGCTCAAGTAAACAACAATGATATTTACTCAACCATGTTCATTGCAGCTTCACTCGTAATATCCAGAATCTGGAAACAACCCAGATGCCCCTCAACAGAAGAATGGATACAAAAATTGTGGTACATTCACACAACGGAATACTACTCAGCAATTAAAAACAAGGAAACCATGAAATTTGCAGGCAAGTGGTGGGAACTAGAAAAGATCATCCTGAGTGTGGTATCCCAGAAGCAGAAAGACACATGGGGTATAAACTCATTTATAAGTGGATATTGGACATCAAATATAGGATGAAAATACTAAAGTCTGTACACCTAAAGAAGCTAAGCAAAAAGGAGGACCCTGGGTAAGATGATCTATCCTCATTCAGAAAGACAAACAGGACAGACATTAGAAGGGGAACAAAACAGGAAACAGGACAGTAATCCACCACAGAGGGCCTCTGAAAGATTCTACCCAGCAGGGTATCAAAGCAGATGCTGAGATTCATAACCAAACTTTGGGCAGAGTGATGGGAGACTTATGAAAGTAGGGGGAGATAGAAAGACCTGGAGGGGACAGGAGCTCCACCAGAAAAGCAATAAAACCAAGAAATCTGGGCACAGGGGTCTTTTCTGAGACTGATACTCCAAGGACCATTCATGGAAATAACCTAGAACCCCTGCACAGATGTAGCCCATGGCAGCTCAGTCTTTAAGTAGCTTCCCTAGTAATGGGAACAGGGACTGTCTCTGACATGAGATCAGTAGATGACTCTTTGATCACCTCTCCCTGATGGGGGAGTAGCCTTACCAGGACACAGAGGAAGACAATAAAGCCAATTCTGATGAGACCTGATAGGCTAGAGTCAGAGGGAAGGGGAGGAGGTCCTTCTCTGTCAGTAGACTGGGGGAGGGGCATGGGAGGAGATGAGGGAAGGAGGAAATTGGGAGGTGCTGAAGAAGGGGTTTATAGCTGGGATACAAAGTGAATATACTGCAATTAAAAATAATAAATGAATCAATTCTCCGTTTCAAAAACAATATAGACACACACTTCTGCATACATCATGTTTAGGAAACTAAGCTCTATTGAGAGCAAGGAAGATGCTTTATTCACTGTTAAATAATGTACCTAGAGCAAGTATGAACACTCAATATCACATCATAAATATTTATTGAATGTATAAATAAGTGAAAAAGAACCCCAGACACTTATTAAATCTTCTACTATAGAGATGAGGAAATAAAATTTCAGAGCTATTCAATGATTTGTTTAAGACTGAAATAGCTGGTAAGTAGGATAGAACTGCAGTCAGGATAAAATGAAATCATGCAAACTGTTTAGCACACTGTTTGGGATACACTAGATGTGCAATAAGTATACATTTTATTATTTTATGCACAGACTAAAATACTTAGTATTCTTTCTACTATACGAAAGATACATGATAGTCATAGAAATTAATGCAATATTTCAGGTGTCTTACGTCTTCTCAATTAAATAGTATTTACTGAAAAGTAAATGTGTTTACCATAGCTAACACTGTGTGCCTTTTTTCATTTTCAGCCATTTCTAGTGACTTTATTTAAAACATACAGAAAATTATATTGGATTTATGCAGGAATGTAAAAATTCAGCCTTATTGCTACCATGCCAAAGAGGAAAAATTTCATTTAGCCCCAAAAATCTATGCAGGCTCTGCCTCTCTTTGGCAAATTCTGAGCCATTTACTCTGCAAATTATGTGAATTGCAAACAAAAGTCCAGAAATAGGTCCGTGAAGATTCACACCCGTCCAGCAGTTATGTAAATAGTCTTGTCTGAGTTCTATTTTAAATACTTCCATTATTAACGAAGTCATGTTATCCTTAACGCAGATTATCATGCAGCATCCCCCAATGATAGTGCAAACATTCTTAAACGTGAGCTATCAGAGCTGTGGGATATATATATATAAACATTTGGCCATAATGCTGCTAAACCAAGCAATCTATTGACACAAAGGAACTATTTGCTTTCATATGCTAGCCATTTGCAAAGTGTCACATTTTGTAAGGGCAGAGAGCATTCAGCTTTTAAACTAAAGCTAATATTTATTTTTTTAAAATAAAGATGAATTTTTCTTTTTGACCTTCTTTGAAGCCTTTTAAAGGAAGGCTTTAGTAGGATTGTTTGCATGTTATTACCAAATGACTGGTTTTTTTTGAAAGACTTAAAGAGGATTTGTTCTTGGTTTTGGTTTGAGTGTATTTTATGTAGTATTTTTGCATCAATGTTCATAAGAGAAATAGGTCTGAAGTTTTCTTTTTGTTTGGACCTTTCTATGGTTTAGGTATCAAGGTAACTGTGGCCTCATAGAATGAGTTTGGCAATGTTCCTTCTGTATCTATTTTGTGGAATAGTTTGAAGAGAATTGGAGTTAACTCTTCTTTGAAGGTCTGGTAGAAATATACACTGAAACATCTGGCCCTGGGCTTTTTTTGAAAGGGAGATTTTTGATGACTGCTTCTATTTCCTTGAGGGATATAGGATTATTTAATCTTTTTACTGGATATTGATTTAATTTTGGTAAGTCGAATCTATCTAGAAAATTGTCTATTCCATTTAGATTTTCAAATTTGGTTGCACACAGGTTTTGTAGTAAGACCTAATGTTTGTTTGGATTTCCTCAGTGTCTGTCATTATGTCTGTCTTTTTGTTTCTGATTTTGTTGATTTGGATAGTTTCACTCTGCCTTTTAGTTAGCTTGGCTAAGGGTTTGTCTCTCTTGTTGATTTTCTCAAAGAACAGCTCTTGGTTGCATTGATTCTTTGAATTGTGCTCTTTGTTTCTAATTGATTGATTTCAGCTCTAAAGGATTGTTTCTAATCCTCCACTCTTCTTGGGTGTGTCTGCTTCTTTTTTTTCTAGGGCTTTTTGCTGTGCTATTAAGTTACTTGTATGAGATGTCTCAAACGTCTTTCCAGAGGCACTCAGTGCTATGAACTTTCCTCTTAACTCTGCTTTCATCATGTCCCATAAATCTGGGTAAGTTATACCTTCATGTTCACTGTATTTTAAGAATTCCCTAATTTCTTTTTTTAATTTCTTCCCTCACTCAGCTGTCATTGAGTAGAGTTTTGTTTTGTTTTGTTTTGTTTTTGTTTGTTTGTTTCCATATGAATGTAGGCATTTTGTTATTTCTGTGGTTGTTGAGGTCTAGTTTTAGGCCATGGTGGTCTGGTAGTATAAAAAGGGATTATTTCAATCTTCTTGTATCTGTTGAGGCTTGTTTTGTGCCCAACTATTTTTTGAGAAGGTCTATTTTTTGAGAAGGTTCTGTGAGGTGCTGAAAAGAAGGTATACTCTTTTCAGTTTGGGTGAAAAGTTCTGTAGACATCTATTAGGTCCATTTGATTTAGGACCTCTGTAAGTGTCATTATTTCCCTGTTTAGCTCCTGTCTAGATGATCTGTCCCTTGGTGAGAGTGGAGTGTTGAAATTTCCCAGTATTAATTTGTTGGGATCAATGAGTGATTTAACCTTTAATAATGTTTCCTTTATGAATGCAGGTGCTTTTGTATTTGGAGCATAGATGTTCAGAACTGTGATGTCTTCCTGGTGGATTTTTCCTTTGATGAGAATGAAGTGCCCCTTCTCATCTTTGTTGATTAATTTTGGTTGAAAGTCTAATTTAATAGCTACTAGGATAGCTACTCCAGCTTATTTTCTGGGTCTGTTTGCTTGAAAAACCTTTTTCCATGCCTTTACTCTGAAGTAGTGTCTATCTTTGTTTCAGAAGATATCAGAAGGTGGAAATATCTCCCGTATTCAAGGATCAGAAGGAATAACATAGTGAAAATAGACATCCTACCAAAAGCAATCTACAGATTCAATTAAATTCCCAAAAATAGCAACAAAATTATTTACACAACTTAAAAGAACAATTCTCAAATTCGTGTAGAAAAACAAAAACCCTAAACTACTTAAGTAGTCCTGAACAATGACAGATAGTCTGGAGGTATCACCATCTCTGACCTCAAGCTGTACTACAGAGCAATAGTAATAAAAACTGCATTGTACCGGAATAGAAACAGAATGGTGGATCAATGGAATCAAATAGAAGACCAAGAAATTAACCTACATACCTATAGATACTTGATTTTTGACAAAGAAAGTCAATGGAAAAAAGGTAGCATCTTCACAAATGGTGCTCTTCTAACAGCATGCAGAAAAATGCAAATAGATCCATATTTATTACCTTGCACAAAGTTAAAGTCCAAGTGGATCAAAGACCTCAACATAAAACCAGACACACTTAATTGGTAGAAGAATAATTGGGAAGAGCCTGGAACTCAATGGCACAGGAGACAACTTCCTGAACAGAACACCAACAGCACAGGCTCTAAGATCAATAATAAATAAATGGGACCTCATGAAACTGAAAAACTTCTGTAAAGCAAAGCACACTATCATCAGAACAAAATGACAGGCTACAAACTGGGAAAAGGTCTTCACCAACCTTATATCTGACAAAGGTCTAATATGTAAAATATATAAAGAACGCAAGAAGTTAAACAGCAATAAATGGAGCCATCCAATTTAAAAATGGGGTACAGAGTTAAATTCACATCAGGGGAATACAGAATGGCAGAGAAACACTTAACGAAATGCTCAATATCCTTAGTCATCAGGGAAATGCAAATCAAAACAACCCTGAGATTTCACATTACACCCATCAGAATGGCTAAGATCAAAAAACTCAAGAGACAACACATGCTGAAGAGGTTGTGGAGAAAGGGGAACCCTCCTCCATTGCTGTTGGAAATGTAAACTTGTACAACCACTTTGGAAATTAATCTGGTGCTTTCTCAGACAATTAGGAATAGTTCTACCACAAGAATCAGCTATACCACTCCTAGGCATATATCCAAAATGTGCTCAACTATACAAAAAGGACATTTGTTCAACCATATTCTAGCAGCTTTATTCATATGAATCAGAATCTGCAAACAACCCAATATCCCTTAGCTGAGGAATGGATACAGAAATTGTGGTACATTTACAGAATGGAATACTACTCAGCAATTAAAAACAAGAAAATCATGAAATTTACAGGCAAATGGTGGGAACTAGAAAATATCATTCTGAGTGAGATATCTCAGAAGCCGAAAGACACACATGGTATATATTCACTTATAAGTGGTTATTAGACCTATAATATAGGAAAGACATAGTAAAATCTGTACACCTAAAGAAGCTAAGCAAGAAGGAGGACCCTGGGTAGGATGCTCAATCCTCCTTCAGAAAGCAAATGGGATAGACATAGGAACAGGAGGAAACAATAAAAGGACAGGAGCTTACCACAGAGGGCCTTTGTAAGATGCTGAGATTCATTGCCAAACTTTGGGCAGAGTGCTGGGAGTCTTATGAAAGAGGGGGAGATGAAAAACCTGGAGAGGACAGGAGGAGAAGAGGGAGGGAGGGGGCTACAGCTGGGATACAAAATGAATAAATTATAATTAATAAAAATAAATAAATTTTAAAATGAAATGCTTAAAGAGTATTCACTGTTCACAGAATGAGTTTTCTACATCATCCTTATTCTAAAATATTTCTCCAATATTCTACTCCTCCAAATTTAATAGGTATGATTCCTGCAAATAATTAACATACATAATTTGTTGAGTTTGGATATGTAATCACCAACACTATCCAAAATAGCATCTTTTGTTTTATTTTGTTTTTGGTTTGGGGGGTAATTTCTTTGTTTGTTTCCTATTTTTGCTTTTCTTTTTTGAAATTGGAACTCATCAATTCCAGGTTAGACTTCAGTTTGCCATGTGGCCAAGAATGCTCTTCAATTCCTGTTCCTCCTGCTTCAATCTCTCAAGTGCTGCGATTACAGGTTTTCACAGTTTATGTGATACTGGACACCAAGTTTTCCTTACTTATAATAATTAGGCTTTGCTGAAATTCATCCCCCTCTTTCATACTGTGTTTCAAAATTTGAAAAACCTAAAACCTGGGACTATATGTATCTGGTCTGTTTTTGCATCCTTAATGGCACAAGGCACATATCCATTTGTTCAAAGGTTTTTAAGTAAGTACCTACAGTGTGACAGCTTTGTTCTGAGCAGTGAATATAGCTTGGTCAAACAGTCCAACGAACATAATGTCCCCATGAAGCTTTAATTCCAGAAAAGGCAGATACACAATGGATGAAGGGCAGAAAGGAGGAATAAAAAATAAATATTTATTTAATACCTGTAAGAAATATTTTTTCAGGGGCAAGATTGAGAAGTCACTTTATTCTTAGTTCATGTGCTATTTCAAGTTCCTTTAAGTAAGTCCATTCTAATATCTATTTCTTAATGCCAAATTATGCCTCAATAAAAAATTATCCACAATAAAAAAAACTCACATGGTTAAGGTCACACTCCAATGGAGATCACAGTTTCCTAATCTGTCCATCATCCACTGCGAAGTACATTCTAGATCACGCAGCCTGGGCCTGCGTTTGATTCCAGTAATGAAAAGAACCTGTCACTCATTGTTCTTTTCTTACTGAGCAACTGTGAGATGGCAGCCCAGGAGTCTAGGCTTAGGGAGCTCAAGGGAACATTGAGATGTTATAGTTCTCTGTATGTTTGTAGAGGGAAGAGAGGTTTGGACAGGAAGCCCCCAGCGCCATTCAAGCTTATCTTAGACACTGTCCCTCAGCTTGGGAAAAAAAATGACATCTGTCAGACTCTAACCACTGTGTAAACAACTTAGTGTGGCCACTGTGCCATATTTAGATGAGCCTGCTTTTTGTATCTCAAATGCCTTTTCTTCAGATTCTGGTTGTTACAAATAAAGCTGCTATGAGCAGAGTTGAATGTCTGCTTATTGAATGGTGGGGCATCTTTTCAGTATATACCCAAGAACATTACAGCTGGATGTTGAGGCAGCACTATTCCTAATTTTCTGAGAAAGTGACAGATTGATTCCAAAGTGGTTGTACAAGGTTATATTCCCACCAGGAATGGAAGAGGGATCCCCTTTCTCCACATCCTCTCCAGCATGCCTCATCCCTTCAGGGTTTGATCTTGGCCATTCTGATGTGTGTAAGGTGTAACCTCAGGGTCATTTTGATTTGCATTTCCAGAATGGCTAAGGACATTTAGCATTGCTTTAAGCGTTTCTCTGCCATTCCATATTCCTCTGTTGAGAATACTCTGTTTAGCTCTGTACCCAATTTTTTAATTGGGTTACTTGGTCTGTTAGTGTTTAACTTCTTCACTCCTTTATATATTCTGGCTATTAGCCCTCTGTCAGATAGAGGGTTAGTGAAGATCCTTTCCCAGTCTGTAAGCAGTCATTTTGTTTTGACAACAGTGTCCTTTGCTTTACAGAAGCTTTTCAGTTTCATGATGTCCCATTTATTGATTGTTGCTATTTAGAGCCTGTACTGTTGGTGTTCTGTTCAGGAAGTTGTCTCCTGTACCAATGAGTCAAGGGTATTCCACACATTTTCTTCTAACAGATTTAGTTAGTATGTCTGGTTTTATGTTGAGGTCTTCGATCCACTTGGACTTTAGTTTTGTGCAGGGTGATAAGTATGGATCTATTTGCATGTTTCTCCATGTAGACTTCCAGTTAGACCACCACCATCTGTTGAAGATTCTGTCTTTTTTCCATTGTATGGTTTTGAGTTCTTTGTCAAAAAAACAAGTATTCATAGTTGTGTGGGTTTATTTCTTGGTCTTCTATTTGATTCCATTGATCCACCAGTCTGTTTCTATGCCAGTACCATGAAGTTTTTATTATTGCTGCTCTATAGTACAGCTTGAAATCTGGAATGGATATACCTTCAGAAGATGTTTTATTGTAGAGGATTGTTTTAGCTATTCCGGGTTTTGTGTTTTTCCATATGAAATTGAGAAATGTTTTTTCAAGGTCTGTAAATAATTGTCTTGGTATTTTTATGGGAATTGCATTGAATGCGTAGATTCTTTTGGAAGGATAGCCATTTCACTCTGTTAATCTTACCAATCCATGAGAATGGGATATTCCATCTTCTAGTATCTTCTTCAATTTCTTTCTTCAGAGAAAATATTTTTTTCATATAGGTCTTTCAGTTGCTTGGTTAGAGTTACACCAAGGTATGTTATGTTATTTGTGGCTATTGTGAAGGGTGTAGTTTCCCTCATTTCTTTCTCAGCCCATTTGACTTTTGTATACAGGAGGGCTTCAGATTTTTTGAGTTAATTTTGTATTTAGCCACTTTGCTGAATTTGTGTACCAGCCGAAGGAGTTCTCTGTTAGGATTTTTGGAGTCATTCATCTGTAGAAAGTGTTGAAAGGAAGAGGAAAACTTTGATAATAAATCCCTATTACATAATTTATAGGATGAAAAAAAATGTCATAAGGAAGAAAATGAGAATAAGAGGACACTAACTACAGCCTTCATTATTTCCCATTTTGGGTAGCATACTCCCTCCAAACACTAATGGAAAAGACAAAATGCAAGAGAAACGTGTGGCAGCACTGTCTTCTAAATTTAATACCTAGAGAAATAATGCACACAGTGTGTATTTTACAAATGCTACCCGTCCAGTTTCTTATAATGTTCCCAAGGCACTTGGTCAATAAGATCAACTTTACACATCATTTTCCATTGCTTTGATCTATAGAAATGTTTTGTCTTCATCTAGCATGTCTCTGGACCATCACTTACACTTGAGAACACCTGTGCATTGGAAATATTCTTTTGGAAATTTCCCTTAAAGGGTTTCTAATTTACAGACACAGAGACTCTCAAACCCCTTCCTGAAAGTTAAATCAATAAAGACATTTTGTATCTATTAGTTACTAAAAACAAGTTTCTCAATTAAAATTATCAAACAAGGAAAGACACTAATTTAAAAAGAGAGTAGCAAATATTTAGAGTTTGTGAAATCTCGGAAGTTAAATATATACAAGCTCTATCTCAATTTCAGAGAAAGAAAAAAGGATTCTTACATAATCAGACATGACTTACTCCATGTGTTAGCATTGTTCTATTTTCTCTCTTCATTCTTCATTTTACACAGAAGAACATTTCAGATGAGTCTGATCTTCAGCTCTTGATTGTTCTATAGATCAATTTGGGCATTTACACTTAACATTAACATTTCTTGGTTCCAACAACTCTGACTTTATTTTTTTTAGAGCTTGGCTTCTTAGGCCACAGAAAGAGATCATTTGTCTAGCACATAGTGTTATAAGTATGTTAAATAACATTTTACATGACTGAATAAGTGCTTTGACAAAGAGATGCTTTCAACATAAATTCATGTCTGTTAGCATCTTCTTATTTAAAGACACATTCTTTTTTTTCTTTTTATTTATTTATTTATTTATTACAGTTTATTCACTTTTTATCCCAACTATAGCCCCCTCCCTCTTCCTCTCCCAATCCCACCCTCCTCCCTCTTCTCCCATGGCCCTCCCCCAGTCCACTGACAGAGAAGGACCTCCTCCCTTTCCCTCTGACTCTAGCCTATCAGGTCTCATCAGGACTGGCTGCATTGTCTTCCTCTGTGGCCTGGTAAGGCTGTTCCCCCATCAAGGGGAGGTGATCAAAGAGCCAGCCACTGAGTTCATGTCAAAGACAGTCCCTGTCCCTTTACTAGGGAACCCTCTTGAACACTGAACTGCCATGGGCTACATCTGTGCAGGAGTTCTAGATTATCTCCATGAATGGTCCTTGTTTGGAGTATCAGTCTCAGAAAAGACATCTGGGACCAAATTTTTTGGTTCTGTTGCTATGCTTATAGAGCTCTTATCCCTTCCACTGTCTTTCTATCTCCCCCTTCTTTCATAAGATTCCCTGCACTCTGCCCAAAGTTTGGGTATGAGTCTCAGCATCTGTTTGGATACCCTGTTGGGTACAGTCTTTCAGAGGCCCTCTGTGGTAGGCTCCTCTCATGTTCCTTGTTTTCTCCCTCTTCCTATTCCCTCCATCCCATTTGCCTTTCTGAATGAAGACTGAGCATATTACCCAGGGTACTCCTTCTTGCTTAACTTCTTTAGGTGTACAGATTTTAGTATGATTATCCTATATTATACATCTAATATCCATTACAAGTGTTTATATACCATGGACACAGCCATTCTTATTTCTAGTGCTTGGGTTCATGGAATCTATTCATTACTGTATTCACTCAAAGAGGAGATACTTAAAACAAGATGTAGCTTTGCCCTTTGGTTTAATCATAAGTTTAAGACAAAAATTATTTTTTTTTTCTTGACCCTAAATACTATACAGGAAAAGTAAGCACCATCTTGGGAGTGTCAAGGGACAACATTAATTGATTTGGGAACAAAGTGCTCTTAGTTCTTTATAATGAGTGTTGAACAAACCAGGAAATACAGATTTAACAATGTAGTTCTGAAAAGCACCTTCTTTTAGACAGAAAATATCACTTGGTAATCAATATAAAACCAGTCCACTGAGCCCCAGATGCAGTTCAAATAAAAAAAATGCATGCAAACATTAGGCCCTCTGAAGAGATGAATTATAGGGCTGGCTTTACCAGTGCAATGTAATGCTCCTTATTTGCCTTCAAAGAAATGTAGTCAAAATGCTTTTCCTCTCCAGGCACATGCTGTGCAGACACTGTCAAAGGTTGATGTCATTGCAGCTAAACTAATTTCCTGCCTAAGTCACTCTTGTATGTAATCCCATCTCTGTCTTGCCAGTATTTATCCTTCCCACTGTTGCCTGAGAGTAACATCACCATTCATCTCTCAGAGAAGAAAAATATTTGTATTTATCAATTATTCATAAATAGTGACTAGTATCGCTGGCCTATGCTTACTTTTCCATTACCAGCTATTTGCTACTCTGATGACATGAAGACATTTCATTTGTCTTGAATCAGATGTATAAACATTCAGGAGATGATGAACCCCATGCAGCATTTTGAAGAAATCAGGATAGAAAGATTAAAGATAAAGTATAATTTTATGATGCAAAGGTCAACGATAATATAATTAGATTGGTTACCTTTACTTTGTCTACAAGTTGCCTCCCAATTTGACACCAACACCTATTGAACCTAAGTAACAAATAGCCACAGATGATTTTAAAAACAGAAAGAAATGCTGATGTCACTTTCTAATTTAGATAAATAAACTACTAGAATATGTCAAAAGAAATATTCATAGTGTATTGTGAACTACTATGATAACAGAGATTATTGTCACACTTTGGAGAAATACTTTGACTAACTGTAGGAAATAAACACAGTATTGTTTATGCAGTCATTTGGTAAGAATTATGTGTCCAACATAGCCCAGCATTCAGAAATGGGGAGATAAAAACAAACAAACAAACAACAACAAAAAAAAAACACTAGTAAGTTAACAGGCTACTTGAAAATCCAAGGATACTTATTTTTAAGAATTAATTACTTAATTAATTGCAATTTATTCACTTTGTATCCCCACTGTAGCCCCCTCCCTCATCTCCTCCTACTCTCACCTAACCTCCCTCTTCTCCCCCCATGCCCCTCCCCTAGTCCACTAATAGGGGAAGAACTCTTCCCCTTCAATCTGATCCTAGCCTATCAGGTCTTATCAGGATTGCTTATGTCATCTTCCTCCGTGGTCTGGTAAGGCTGCAACACCCCCCCCCCCCAATGGGGAGGTGATCAAAGAGCAGGCCACTCAGTTCATGGCAGACACATCTCCTGCCTCTCTTACTAGGGAACCCACTTGGAAACTGAGCAGCCTATGGGCTGCATCTGAGCAGGGGGTTTAGATCCTCTCCATGCACGAGTCCATGGTCTCCGCAGCCCCGCCCTTGGGCCCAGGTTTTTTTGCTGTTTTTCTCCTTGTGGAGCTCTTGCCCCCTCCAAGTCTTCCTATCCCCCTCTTCTTCTACAAGGTTTCCTACGTTCTGCCCAAAATTTAGTTATGAGTCTCAGTATCTCCTTAGATACCCTGGTCGGTAGAGACTTTTAGAAGTCCTCTGAGGAAGGCTCCTTTCCTGTTCCTTGTCTTCACCTACTTCCAATATCTATCCTGTTTGACCTTATGAGTGAGGTTTCAGCTTCTTCCCAAGGGTCTTCTTTGTTTAGCTTTTTTAGGACTAGAGATTTTAATATGTTTATCCTATAGTAAATGGCTAATATCCACTTATAAGTGAGTATATAGCATATGTGTCTTTTTGCTTCTGGGTTACCTCACTCAGGATGCTCCTTTCTAGTTCCCACCATTTGCCTGCAAATTTCATGATTTCCTTGTTTTTAATTGCTGAGTAGCATTCCATTCTGTAAATGTACCACAATTTCTGTATCAATTTTTTAATGACTACAATATTTATTTTTGTATAAAAATCATACACAAATCACACTTTTAAACTATTCCTAATTTTTAAATGGATAAAAAAATTTCAACAACTACAGCGTTACTGCCTCATGTGTAGCTCTGCCTGTCACGTATCTATGGCATGTTCTAGGACCACAAAGTTCCTTTTTTTATAATTTTTATTTTTTATGTTAATCAAAGTTTATTTACTTTCTATCCCAACCATAGAATCCTCCCTCATTTCTTTCCAATACCACCCTCTCTCCCTCATCTCCTTGCTGCCCCTTTCCAACTCCACTGATAGAGGAGGTCCTCCTCGCCTTCCATCTGACCCTAGTTTATCAGGTATCTTTAGAACTGACTGCAATATCCTCCTCTGTGGTCTAGCAAGGCTGCTTCTCCCTTGGGCGGGGCCGGGGGGAAATCTAAGAGCCAGCCATTGAGTTCATGTCAGAAATAGTCCCTGTTCCCCTTACTAGGGTAACCCACTTGGATACTGAGTTACCACGGGCTACATCTGAGCAGAGGTTCTAGGTAATATCCATACATGGTCCTTGATTGAAGAAACAGCCTCATAAAAGACCGCTGTGTCCTGATATATTTGGTCCTTGTGGAGCTCCTGTCCTCTCCAGGTCATACTAACTACCCCTTCTTTCATATGATTCCCTGCACTCTGCTGGTTTGGTTATAAGTCTCAGTATCTGCTTTGATACACTGCTACGTAGAGTCTTTCAGAGGCCCTCTGTGCTAGGCTCCTGTCCTGTTACTTGTTTTCTCCTACATCTAATGTCCATCCAATTTGTCTTTCTAAGTGAGGATTGATCATCTTACCTGGGTCCTCTTTCTTGTTTATCTTCTTAGGTGTGCAGGTGTTAGTATGTTTATCCTATATTATAGGTCTATTACCCACTTATGAGTGAATATATACCATGTGTGTCTTTCTGCTCCTGTGATATCTCACTCAGGATGATCTTTTCTAGATCCCAAATTTCATGATTTCCTTGTTTTTACTTGCTGAGTGCTGTTCCATTGTGTAAATGTAATACAATTTCTGTATCCCTTCCTCTGGTGAGGGACATCTGGGTTATTTCCAGGTTCTGGCTATTATGAATAAAGCTGCTACAAACATGGTTGAGCAAATGTCCTTGTTGTGTACTTGAGCATATTTTGGATATATGCCTAGGCGTGGTAAAGCTGGATCTCCAGGAAGCACTAATCCTAATTGTCTGAGAAAGCACAAGATTGATTTCCAAAGTGGTTGTACCAATTTACATTCCCACCAGCAATGGAGGAGGATTCCCTTTTCCCCACATCTTCTCCAGCATGTGTTGTCACTTGAGTTTTTGATCTTAGCCATTTTGATGGGTGTAAGGTGAAATCTCAGGGTCGTTTTGATTTGCATCTCTCTGATGGCTAAGAACACTGAGCATCTCTTTATGTGTTTCTCTGCCATTTTATATTCCTCTACAGAAAATTCTCTGTTTAACTCCATAACCCATTTTTAATTGGTTTGCTTGATTTATTGCTTTTTAACTTCTTTACTTCTTTATATATTCTGGATATCAGCCCTCTGTCAGATATAGGGTTGGTGAAGATCCTTCTCAAGTCTGTAGGCTATAGTTTTGTTCTGACAACAGTGTCCTTTGCTTTGCAGAAGCTTTTCAGTTCCATGAGGTCCCATTTATTGATTGTTGCTCTTAGAGCCTGTGCTGTTGGTGTTCTGTTCAGGAAGTTGTCTCCTGTGCCAATGAGTTCTAAGCTGTTCCCCACTTTTTCTTCCAAGCGATTTAGTGTATCTGGTTTTATGTTGAGGTCTTTGATCCACTTGGACTTTAGTTTTGTGCCGTGTGATAAATATGGATCTATTTTCATTTTTCTGAATGTAGACATCTAGTTGGACCAGCACCATTTGTTGAAGATGCTGTCTTTTTTCCATTGAATGATTTTTGTTTCTTTGTCAAAAATCAAGTCTTCATAGGTGTGTGGGTTTATTTCTGGGTCTTCTATTCATTTCCATTGATCCTCCTTTCTGTTTCTATGCCAATATCTTGCAGTTTTTATTACTATCGCTCTATAATACAGCTTGAGATCAGGAATGGAGATACCTCCAGATGATCTGTTACTGTACAGGATTGTTTTGGGAGTTCTGGATTTTTTGTTTCTCCATATGAAGTTGAGAATTTTTCTTTGAAGGTCTGTAAAGAATTGTGTTTCTATTTTGATGGGAATTGCATTGAATCTGTAGATTGCTTTTGGCAAGATGGCCATTTTCACTGTGTTAACCTTACTGATCCATGAGCACGGGAGGTCTTTCCATCTTCTGATATCTTCTTCAATTTCTTTCCTCAGAGACTTGATGTTGTTCTCAATCAGATCTTTCATCTGCTTGGTTAGAGTCACCCCAAGGTACTTTATGCTGTTAGTGGCCATTGTGAAGGGTGTTGTTTCCCTGATTTCTTTCTAGGCCCTTTTTTCTTTTGTTTACAAGAGGGCTTCTGAAGTTTTTGGCTTTAATTTGTATCCAGCCACTTTGGTGAAGGTGTTTATCAGCTGAAAGAGTTTTCTGGTTGAATTTTTGGGGTCACTCATGTATACTATCATATCATCTGTGAATAGTGAAACTTTGACCTCTTCCTTTCTGATTTGTATCCCCCTGATATCCTTTAGTTGTCTTATTGCTCTGGCTAGGACTTCAAGTACTATGTTGAAGAGATATGGGGACAATGGACAGCCTTGTCTTGTCCCTGATTTCAGTGGGATTGATTTAAGTTTCTCTCCATTGAGTTTGATGTTAGCTATAGGCTTGCTGTATATCGCCTTTACTATGTTTAGATATGTGCCTTGTATCCCTGATCTCTCCAAGACTTTAAACATGAATGGGTGTTGGACTTTGTCAAATGCTTTTTCGACATCTAAGGAGATGATCATGTGGTTTTTCTCCTTCAGTTTGTTTATGTGGTGGATTACATTGATGGATTTCCGTATGTTGAACCACCCTTGCATGCCTGGGATGAAGCCTACTTGGTCATGGTGGATGATATCTTTGATGTGTTCTTGGATTTGGTTTGCGAGTATTTTATTGAGTATTTTTGCATCAATGTTCATAAGAAAGATAGGTCTGAAGTTCTCTTTTTTTGTTGGGTCTTTGTGAGGTTTAGGTACCAAGGTGACTGTGGCTTCATAGAATGAGTTTGTTAATGTTCCTTCTGTTTCTATTTTGTGGAATAGTTTGAAGAGAATTGGGGTTAGCACTACTTTGAAGGTCTGCTAAAATTCTGCACTGAAACCAGCTGGCTCAGGGCTTTTTTTGGAAGGAAGTCTGTTGATGACTGCTTCAATTTCCTTGGGGGATATAGGGCTATTCAATCTTTCTACTTGATCTTGACTTAATTTCTTAGATGGAACCTATCAAGAAAATTGTTCATTTCTTTTAGATTTTCAAATTTTGTGGCATATGGACTTTTGTAGCATAAACTAATGATTTTTTGTATTTTCTCAGTTTCTATAGTTATGTCTCCCTTTTCATTTCTGATTTTGCTGATTTGGATAGTTTTTTCTCCTCCTTTTAGTTAGTTTGGTTAAGGGTTTGTCTATTTTGTTGATTTTCTCAAAGAGCCAGCTCTTGGTTTCATTGATTCTTTGAATTGTTTATTTGTTTCTAATTAATTGATTTCAGCCCTTAGTTTGATTATTTCCAGCCATCTGCTCCTTTTGGGTGTATCTGCTACTTTTTTTTCCTAAGGCTTTCAGTTGGGTCATTAAATTGCTTGTGTGATATATTACAAGTTTCTTCTTGAAGGCACTTAGTGCTTTGAATTTTCCTCTGAGCACTGCTTTCGTTGTGTCCCATAAATTAGGGTATGTTGTACCTTCATTTTCATTGAATTCTAGGAAGTCTTTTACTTCTTTCTTTATTTCTTCTTTAACCAAGCTGTCATTGAGTAGCAAGTTGTTCAGTTTCCATGTGCTTGTAGGCTTTTTGCTATTTCCATGGTTGTTGAGGTCCAGCTTTAGTCCATGGTGGGCAGATAGAATACAAGGGATTATTTCAATCTTCTTGCATCTGTTGAGGCTTGCTTTGTGACCAACTATATGATCTATTTTGGAGAAGGTTCCATGAGGTGCTGAAAAGAAGGTATACTCTTTTGAGTTTGGGTGAAAAGTTGTGTAGTCATCGATTAGGTTCATTTGAATTATGGCCTCTGTAAGTGCCTTTATTTCCCTATTTGGCTTCTGTCTAGATGATGTCCCTTGGTCAGAGTGGGGTGTTGAAGTCTCCCACTATTAAGGTATTGGGATTGATGTGTGATTTAAGCTTTAATAATGTTTCATTTATGAATGTAGGCGCTCTTGAATTTGGGGTATAGATATTCAGAATTGTGATGTACTCTTGGTGGATTTTTCCTTTGATGAGAATGTAGTATCCCTCCTTATTTTTTTTTTTGATTAATTTTGGTTGAAAGTCTATTTTGTTAGATATTAGGATAGCTACCCCAGCTAGTTTTCTGGGTCTACTTGCTTCAAAAATCTTTTTCCATGCCTTTACTCTGAGGTAGTGTTTATCTTTGTTGCAAAGGTGTGTTTCTTGGATACAGCAGAGTGTTGGATCATGTTTCTCCACCCATTCTATTACTCTGTGTCTTTTTATTGGACAGTTGAGTCCATTGATGTTGATATATAATAATGACCAATGAACGTTATTTCCTTTTATTGTGGAGTTGGTGGTCTTACTGTGATTCATTGCTTGTTTTCTTTTAATTTTAGTAGGGAAATTATCTGTATACTATGATTTCTTGGGTATAGTTGTTTTCGTTGGATTGGAGTTTTCCTTCTAGTATCTTTTGTAGGGCTGGGTTGATGTGTAGAAATTGCTTAAATTTAGGTTTGTCATGGAATATTTTGTTTTCTCCATCTATGTTGATTGAAAGCTTTGCTGGGTATAGTAGTCTGGGTTGGCATCTGTGGTCCCTTAAAATCTGCATGACATCTGCCCAGGTCCTTCTGGCTATCATAGTTTCTGATGAGAAGTCAGATGTGATTCTGATGAGTCTACCTTTATATGTTACTTGGCCTTTTTCCCTTGCTGCTTATAATATCTTTCCTTTGTTCTGTAGATTTAGTGTTTTGAATATGATGCGCAGTGAGGAGTTTCTTTTCTGGTTTAATCTATTTGGTGTTGTGTAGGCCTCTTGTATATTTATGGACATCACTTCTTTAAGTTGGGAAAATTTTGTTCTATGATTTTCTTGAAGATATTTTCTGGGCCTTGGAGCCTGGAATCTTCTTTTTCATCAATTCCTATTATTCTTAGATTTTGCCTTTTCATGGTGTCTTTGATTTCTTGGAAGTTTTGTGTTTGGGACTTTTCCAATTTTACTTTTTCTTTGAGAGAAGTATCAATTTCTGAAAGTGTACCTTCAGCACCAGAGATTCTCTCTTCCATCTCTTGTATTCTGTTGGTGATTCTTATTTTTGTGGTTCCTGATCTTTTATCTAAGTTCTCCAGATCCAGGGTTTTCTCTGTTTGTGTTTTCTTTATTGATTCTAATTCTATTTTTTTATGCCTTGAACCATTCCCTTCATCTGTTTAAATATAGCTTGCTGTCTCTGTATGATGGCCTCTATTTTTTTGTTCATTTCTTGTCTATATGCCACTAATTGTGCCTCTACTTGTGTCTATATTTGTTTGGCTATATTTGCCTGTGTTTCTTTGAGAGCTTTGTTCATTTCCTTTTTATTTGCTTCCATCTATGTGGCAATTTCTTTGAGGGATTTGTTTGTTTCCTCTTTATGTGTCTCTAATAACTGGATAAGCATATCTTTAAAGTCATTTTCCTGTGTTTCCAATGAATTGAAGTATCCATTGACTTTGGGGGTTGTTAGTGAATCCATGGTTTCCTGAATTTTGTTGGATGTGTTCTTTCACCAACCTCTGGCCATTTGCTTATCTGTAACCTTCACTGTTTGTTCTTGGGTTCTGCAGTTCAGACTGGTACCGTCATTCTCTGGTGTCTGGAGAATTCTTCAGGAAGATGAGTGAGGTCCAGTGGTTTGAGAATGTGCATTGGTGTTTCAGTTGTACCTGTGGAAGGAAAGTCTGATTGCACAGAAGGACAAATGTGGGCAAGAGTGTGTGCGTTCACGTGCATGGAAGTGTGCCCTGAGGGACAGGGTACTAGAGAATGCAGAGACCTTCAGTGTGAGGGAGGGGTGCCTTGTAGGCACCGAAGGGGTCGAAGGCACTAAAGGTATTGCAAGCGCTGGTGATGATTGCAGGTACAAATTCCCGAGTATGTCAGTGGCCTACAGGCTACTGGTACTCATTTCTAACTGAGCTCAAGGAGTTATTTCCCTAAACTCCACTGGTAGATCTGCTGAGCAGGGGCTTCAATGTCTCAAGAAACCCTCTGTTTCCTACAGTGGGTGTGTGACTGGGAGGGATCTGATGTCTGGCTGTCAGCTTAGAAGCACCCTGGATCTGGGGCTCTGTAGGCACTTGAGGGTGCACTCACTCTCTAACAGGTCAAATTGTAAAGCAAAGGGGTTCCTCCTTTTCTCTATCAGCCGGTTTGGACCAGCTCAGTCAAATGTGGCAGGATGAGCTCAGTCAGCTCAGTGGTGCTACAGCTGCTGAACTCAGGAATCCAGCTGCAGCTGCAGAACTGGAGTGTCCAGGTGCCTGCTGAGAAGTCCTGGGGAGCCAGAACAGTGGTCCACAGACCTAGGTGGTCCGGCACCTGGTGTACCAGTGGTTTTGCAGGTCTGCTGGACTTTGGTGGCTGTACATCCTCCTGTCCACCACTGAGGTATTGGGAGGCCTTTACAGTCACTGGCTGAGAGGCCCTGCAGCTGCTCACAGATGTGGGAACCAGGAAGGATTGTACCGCAGATCTGGGACTCGGCAGGCAGGTACAGTTGGCTGCTGTGGCTGAGGAGCTAGGAACCCGGTCTCTGCTGTCTCAGTCCCCAGGCAGTGAGATATGTGCTCAGCGTCACTAGTGCTGTGGATAGGCTCCCCCAAGGAGGAGGAAAGCCTGAAAAAAGAGAAGTGCCTCTTTCAGTTCCCAGAGAAGTTCGCAGCTGACCTGAATCTAAATGTTCTCTGCTCCTGTGGTGTCCCCTCTCTTTCAGGAAGCCACAACATCGATTTTTTGGCTTCAGTTGCCCCTCTACTCACCAATTTCAGAGTTTCAAATCCTCTGCCTCTCAGAAATGGTGCGCACTGATTGCCGCCATCTTGGATCCCCCCTTCTGTATCCATTTTTCAGTTGAGGGATATCTAGGTTGCTTGCAGATTCTGTCTTACAGATAAAACTGCAATGAACATAGTTGAGCAAATGTCCTTATAGTGGTATAGCTGGATGCTGATGTAGCTCTATTCCTAATTTTCTGAGAAAGCACCAGATTGACTTCCAAAGTGGTCATACAAGGTTACATTCCCAACAGCAATGGAGGAAGTTTCCCTTTTCTCCACAACCTCTCCAGCATGAGTCATCCCTTGAGTTTTTGATCTTAGGCATTCTGATGGGTATGAGGTAGGATCTCTGATCACATTGGCACAGGAAACAATTTCCTGAACAGAACTACAATAGTACAGGCTCTAAGATCAACAATTCATAAGTGGGACTTTCTGAAACTGAAACGCTTCTCTAAAGCAAAGGATACTGTCATCAGAACAAAAGGACAGCCTATAGACTAGAAGAATGTCTTCACCAACCCTACATCCGACCAGAGGGCTAATATCCAGAATATATAAAGAACTGAAGAAGTTAAACACCAACAAACCAAGCAACCCAATTAAAAAAAATGGGTACAGAGCTAAACAGAGAACTCTCAATAGAGGAATATCAAATGGCAGAAAAACACTTAAAAGAAATGCTCACCATACTAAGTCATCCAGGAAATGCAAACCAAAGTTTCTTTTGAAGAACATTTAAAGAGGAGTTCTAAAAAAAAAAATGTTCTACTCAAACTCTACCCAATAAAGGTAGTAATCAAAACTATTGAAAAAATTTAGGCACATGTGTTGGTATAATATTATTGTGAAATGTATACAATGTACCCTTGTTCATTCAAATGCTGATTTCTCTACCCCAGTATCTGGTTTCAATCTGGACATTGCTTGTGATGCTTATTCTAAGCATCACCTGTCTTAAGTTTGTGTAAACATACCACCATTTGTTCTCTATATTGTTAATTAAATAACCAGCCCCAATGCTGAGCAATGGAGAGGATAGTGTGGGACATCCTGGTCTGGGAGGGAGAGAGAGCAGAAGTGTGGGAGCAGAGAATCCAGAGGAGAGAACTTGGAACCATAAGGTAAGAGGGGAGAATCTGCAGGAGAGGTCTTGGAACCACTTGGAGAGATGGACAGGAACTAAAATATGACTCAAACCAAGTATAATGGGTGAAATCTGAAATTATGTGGGCTTGGAGGTTTAGGATGGAATAACTATTGCCTAACATTGTGCTCTAGGTTAATTAAATAAATCCTAGACTCCATGTGGTGATTTGGATATACAGCTTGTTTAAGACTAACCGCTGGTTAACTAAAAGATAAGTAGTAAATATTAATAGCCCACAACACACATGGAAATTTAATGTGATGCTCAAAACCACAGAGTGAGCATAGCATAGAATATAACTCCATTTTAGTCATTTAAGAAGTCGAGAACATTTGCTTTATCCAAAATTTGGATTAAAAGTTCTTGGGAAATTCAATTTGCTACCTGGGTTTCCTCATGAAACAAAGATTTAAATGTGCTCATAAATATGTAGCCATTAGTGGTATAAATAGTACACGTTAATCCTGTGGATGTTGGTGGTCTCTACTGCAGGAGAACAGTTCACTGCAGGCATACCACAGATCTTGGTTTCTTAGTAACAGAGAATGACCACACACTTTGGGCTAATATAAGAAGAGCTTTCACACACACAAACACACACACACACACACACACACACACACACACACACACACCTGTCTCAGTGATATCAGTAAGTCAGTTTTTATCAGTCAGGGTCAATGTTGCCCTCCAGGAACATTTGAGACCATTTCTTATTGTTTGTAGTTAGAGATGATTAAACTGCTCAGTGAAGTCCTACAGTGCTCAGGAAAGTCCCCTACAGCAAAGTGCTTTCTAGACTAAAATTTAAACTCAGATCAGGGGTCAGATGTGCATAAATTAGAATGTTAATTTTGTTCCTGTTGCAATAGAACCACTGAGAGTATCAGATGCAGATGTAGATTTTCTTTAACATAGATTTGCATGACAGGATAACTGAAAACAATTGGGTACCTATCTCATGTTTCTCACATACGTTTCCTTAAAAATGTTAGGGAAGCATCAAAAACCAAAAATGGTTACAGAGCAGAGTTTTATAAACAGAAAATGAAAAAAAAAAAAAGGAGTCTCTACTTGAATCCCCCTCATATCCTCCCAGGAGCCTACCTTGATTTAAGTCTACAGCTTGTCACAGAGACACCATACACTCAGTTTCTCTTTTTTCTCTATAGGCCTTCTGTCCTCTTCCCATCTCTCTCTCCCTAGGTCTGATCTCCATACTCTTAAATTTCTGTGACCCCTCTCCTAACTTGTTTCCTGTCTTCAGCCACTATCTCTCTCTATTCTGTTTCCTCTTCCAAATGTGAGATTTACACATCCTCCTTTGGACTCCTTGTTTTTATCTTTTTTGGGTTTCTGCCTTGTAGTATATGTACTCTGTATTATATGGTTAAAATCCCCATATAAGTAAGTATATACCATGTGTATGTATGTGTATGTGTATGTCTTTCTGGATCTGGGTTACCTCACTCAGGATGATCTTTTCTAGTTCCATCCATTTACCTGAAATTTTCATAATCTATTTGTTTTTAATAGCTGAGAAGTATTGCATTGTGTAAATGTGCCACAGTTTCCTTATCAATGTTTTGGTTGAGGGATGTCTAGGTTGTTTCTAGATTCTGCCTATTGTGAATAAAGCTGTTATTTATGTACATAGTTGGGTAAGTGTCCTTGTTGTATGGTGGAGCATCTTTTGTATATATGCTCAGGAGTGGTACAGCTGGGTCTTGAGGTAAAGTTATTACAGACTCCTAGTAGCACAGGCCACAGAGACTGAAGAGGACACCCTCTAACTAGACCAGTCTCCAAATAGAGGGAGGGGAACACCAACTTACCCACAAAAACTTCAACCCCAAATTTACCCTGCCTACAAGATGTGCAGGGATAAAGACAGAGCAGATAGAGCAGAGACTGAGGACAACCAATGCCTGCCCCAAGCAAAGACCCACCCTATGGGAGAGTGTCAACTCCTGACACTATGAATGATTTTCTGCTAAGCTTGCAGACAGGAGCCTGCCAGAGTCATCCTCGGAGAGACTCTATCCAGCAGCACACCAAAAAACATGCAGAGACACACAACCAAACATTAGGCAATGAGTAGGGAGTCTTATGGAAAAGTGAAAGGAAAGAGAAAAGGACCTGGAGGTGACAAGAACTCCAGAAGAAGACCAACAGATCCCATTAACCCTGGCCCAGAGGAGCTTGCTGAGACTGAAGCATTAACCAAGAGTCATGCATAAACTGGACCTAGGCCCCCTATAAAGATGTCGAAGATGGGCAGCCTTAGGCTTCAAGGGGATCCTCTAATAATTCGGGAAGTAGAGACTGTATTGAACAGGGACTCACTTGATAGCTTTTTGATCAATTTCCCCTGGTGGAACTGCATTACCAGGCCACAGGGGAAGAGGACAATGCTCAGTCCTGATGCAAATTGATGATATGTAGTGGATGGGAAAGGGAGCTCTTCTCTTCTGAGGAATAGGAAAGAGGAGAGGAAGATGAGGGAGAGAGGGAACATGGGTCTTGGAGAGGAGGGAGGGAGGGGGCTACAACCAGGATGTAAAGTAAATAATTAAATTGTAAAAAGAAAAAACAAACAGAGCATTAAATAATTTTCAAGATCTGATGTTAAGGTAATAGGGTCATGATAACATTAGACTCATCTCATGGGACTAAATTCAATGAGTATTTTCACAAAACTATTTCTTGTTCATTTAAAATTCATAAAAATAGTTAAAATTCAATAAATTTAAATAGAGATTTTATTAATTAAATTTAACTTATTACTTAAAATCAAGAACAGTGACAATTTTGCCTCAAGAAAACTTAATTTATTTATAGAGATGAAAATATACAAAAAAATGTAGAAAGAGCAAGGTGATATGAACCAAGTAGCTTTCGATGTGGAATTTCAGGATGTCAAGACTAGTGGAGAGTACTAAGTAATCAATATTTATTTGTGAAGAAATGTAGGTCTGATTTTGCTTTTTGTTTTTGTATCCTTATCATTCTGAACTACAAAGAGATGAAATGTAAAAAGATAATTATGACATGCTTCTGGTAGCAAATTTGCAATTTGCAAGGTACTCTGACAGTATTTCCCTTATTTCTAGAATAATGTGGGGAATCTTATTTTTTCCATAATGACTGCTTTTTCTCAGGTGTTCAAGTATTTGGCTCCTGGCATTAGAGTTCCACCACCCTGTTGAGTGAATGAATGTGTGTATTCTAAGAACCCAAGTGGCAGTAATTACAGTCTAAAAACATCTAACTTATTAATGACAGAGAGAAGTAGATGGAAGACACACAACCTCCATATGAACATAGCCTATCACACCACCAAGCTAATGTACTGGTAAATCTTAAGTGGATAACTCAGGCTGCTGAAATTCTTGAGAAGCCATGGAAACTCGATAAATCACTTGTACAGCCTGTAAACTTGCCAGCAAATCAATTACAATATCTTTACAATTTCTTTCAGTTTGCAACTAAAATAAGAACACTAGGGATCTGAAAAGTAAGCTATCATTGATTGCTTAAAAATCAGTTCTTGAGGTAATGAAAGACAACCCAGTCACCATTCATTAGCAAGGCCTTCATTATATCATTTACAGTATGCATTTGCTGAATGGAAAATGGATTCTCTACATATAAGCATGATAGCACAAATCCGTTATCAGTAAAACATGCATTTTCAGCTGTTTTTTTCTAGTACTTAAAATGAATTTGCTTGCTGAGAGTGTGCCTCAGTGGTAGAATGCTTATTTAGTATGTATTAGTCTTTGGGATCAATCCCCAGCACTTCAAAAACAATAAAGAATTTGCATTGTGATAACCACATATTCTTGTCTAACTTTAAGAGAATAACTTGACTAAGAATGCACTGACTCTATGGTAGAGTTTATGTCATTATACATAATTAGTAGCAGAGGGTAAGTAATAATCAGCTTTTTATTCAAGTCACTGGTAAACCCCTATATTTGCTTTTAGCAACTGTGGTATGGTTAGAACCAGCAGAGGAATGTTAGCATTGTTAAATAGATCTTTCTCTGGATCATGTAATTGTACTGCATGGCAAAGCCTTAAAAATTTTAGCAACAGCTTATATTTTGTAGGAGAAAAGGCTAAGACTCAGAGAAGTTATGAGACTCACTCAAATTTATAGAGCTAATGTTGTAGCTCCCTTGGATCAATAATTCAAGATTCTGAACCTACAGTTCAAAGATGATCTTTTCATCATAGCACATAACATATTGTCCTGAGGTCAGGCTTAGTTTTACTTCTCTCTGTACCATGTTAAAAAGAAAATGAAACAAAACAAAAAAACCTCCAGGGCAAGTCATCAAGAGAGTTATTACAGGGATGTGCTACTAACTTGTTTGAATCAGCTTGAAATAGTTAACATTAATATTTCTGGTTAATGTTAACTAATAATCATCAGTTCTCTTATCACTATCCAATGAAAGAGTGAACACCACCTTTCAAATGCCATCTTTTAAATTTGTTTATTTCCTCATATGCTCTGAGAATGTTCACATTCTCAAAACTGACTCAAAGACATAGACTTGTATAGTTATCATTTATTAACCACACAGCACACTAATTTTTAAAATTCAAAGATAGATTATCCAGTGCTGATCCATACATAAGATGTTTTTGGTTCAGAAACAATTTTGCGTGTATTAAGAATGCCTGAAGTCAAACTATTTTGAGATTTAAACTTAAACCAGGCACAGTGGCCAAGATCAATAAGTGGCAACTCATGCTGGAGAGGATGTGGACTGAGGGGAACCCTCCTCTATTGCTGTTAGGAATGTAAACTTGTACAACCACTGTGAAAATCAGTGTGGTGGTTCCTCAGGAAGATGGGAATTGAGCGACCTTCAAGATCCAGTGTTGGTATAATGTTCTTGTGGAATGTATACAATTTACCCTTGTTCATTCAAATGCTGATTTCTCTACCCCACTATCAGGTTTCAATCCAGACATTGCATTGTGATGTTTATTCTATACATCACCTGTCTCAAGTTTGTGTAAGCATGCCACCATTTGTTCTCTGTATTATCAATAAAACAACCAGACAATGCTGAGCAATGGAGAGAATAGGGTGGGAGAAGGAAGTGAGTGGGAGGATTCAGAGAGCGAGAGGGGGAGAGAGAGAGAGAGAGAGAGAGAGAGAGAGAGAGAGAGAGAGAGTGGGAGCTGCAGGAGAGGACTGAGAGCCACCAGGAAAGATGAACCAGATGACTAAAAGCAAGTACAATGTGGGAAATCTGAACAGGAGGAAACTATGAAGGCTTGGAGGTTTAGGATGTAGTAATTATTGCTCTGCATTATGCTCTTGGTTAATTAAATAAATCCTAGTCTCTGTGTGGTGATTTGAGTATACAGTTGGTTTAGGAATAACTGCTCTTAACTAAATATAAATCAGTAAATATTAATAGCCAACAACAAATGGTGTACTAATGTTGGGCAGAATTTATGGTAACCTAGTGTTGGACTCAATTCGGGACCCAATTATTGGGGAGATGCAAAGGACCCAATTATTGGGGAGATGCAAAGGAAACTTGGAGGACTGATTGATGCCAACAGCAAGAGGTTTATTTATCCAAAGCATGTTGGGGTCGCCCTGCACCCAAGCGGGAGATGGCCCCGAGGAACAAAAGCTTTGGGTTTTTAAAGGAAAAAGCACAGGCAGACAGGGAGTTACATGTCTTGGAATTACCTGATTGGGTAAAAAGGTATATAGGGAAGTTGACCTTTAAAATGATTGGTCTATTTTAGGCCCCAAGATCGGTCAGTCCTGGCCTGGCCATCTGGAGGATATCTGATCATGAGCAACACCTGAAATGTCCTGTTACATGCTGTTTGGCCATTGCTAAGGAGGAGGGGGAGGCAATTAGCACATCTTGAGGTTTCTCTAGAAACTATTTCTGAGTCAGTTCTTACATCCGGTTAATGTTAACTATTCTGCTTTCTGGAAAAGTCATGAGCGAACATATCTCGACCTGGGGCCTAGAAACCCAGAATGGAGTTTATGAGGTTAGTCGGACTCTTTCACTAGCAAGAATTTACAAAGAAAGTGAAACTATAGAGCAGTTTTTTAGTTCTGTTCCTTAAAAACAAAGCAAGGGTAATTTCTAAACTAAGAGCTCACAGATTCCTGATTGACAGACCCCCTGCAGAGCAACAAGGCCTCCAGCAGGCTTCAGAAAAACAAAAATTGATACATACAAACCCCGCAGAAACACTTTCTTTAGGTAGAGAAAAAAAAAAAAAAGTTGCTCTTTAACAAGGAAGCTTCTCAAAGCCAGTCTTTGTTAGCCAAGGCAGAAAGTGAAATCCCTTTTAGAAGGGGTTCTTAACAGCCTGAAGAGCAAACATTTGGGGAACCAATAATTTCTCATAGTGAGGAAGGGGTCAGGAGCCAGTAAGGGAGGGAAGAAAATACCTCTCCCTGGAAGCAAGAGCTAGAGACAGGTTGAGAAGCCTCAAGCATCTGAACTAGTAGGATCTAGAAGGAAACCTAGGTCTAAGAAAGTCAAGTCCTTAGGAAAAGATTTTGAGATTAAAAAAGATAATTTTCTATGTTGAAAATGGAGCAAGACAAAATGACACAGTGCTTCTGGATACCATTTAAGTTTGTTTCTTTTAGCATACAAATAATTTTTCACTGATTTTAGTTTTTGGTATCTTCTTCTGGAAAGAACAGGATAAGACAGCCTTGGAGAAAGAAGAGACTGAGAAAATAGATGATAAATTAAAGGCCATAGAACAGAGGTTTGGGGAATCTTTGCATCAAAATAGAGAGCTTTCAGAGAAATCCAATCTGAAATTTACAATAACACCAAATGAGGTAGTTCCAGATGAGAAAAGACCATAGAGGCTTGAAGATACTGCAAAATGGCAGCCCACTGAGTTGCTGGAGAGAAAGTCTTCAGCTATCGGCCAACTTGGTCACACTGGATATTATATGTGTATCCTTAGGGTTCAATTACTAGATGAAGGTCTATCTGCCAAAGTAGAAATGCAGATCTTGTTTAGTGTGGTCTTAGAACAAGGTCATACAGTGGCTGGTGTTCTCCATTTTACAGAGTTTGTAGAACTGAAATACATGCACCATACCATAGATTCATATTCAGAATTCCAGTGGACTTTTGCCTTAAATTCTGGAGAGCATGAACCTAAGGTTACACATTTGTTAGAGATGGTGAATGTTTTGGAGATGCCCTTGCAAGTTGGGGCTAATGGTGCTTCAGCATGTATATCCATTGGAATTCAACAGTATTTTAGACATTATGACATGAAACCTGTTATAGATGTAACTTTTAATCCTATAGGTCAAACAATTATGAAAATATCTAACAGTAATTTTAAAAATATGGTCATAAAACAGAAGGGAAATGTAATATTGCCTCAAAATAGATTACATAATGATTTATCAATTTTAAAATGTTTAAAATGAGATAAGTAGCATACTTGCTAAGACACAGTGGAGTTTAGAAAGGACTGCTGAATTAGAGCAGCATATAAAGGTCCTAATTCCAAAATGGAAAACAGGAAATGTGTTACACTGGGGAAAAGTGTACAGAAGAAGAAAAATTATGGGTTCCGTCAAAACTAATAAAAATGACATATGACAGAGGAAAACCACCAGAAGATCTTGGCCACACACAAGAAGAGAGAAATCAAGAAGACTAAACAGAATAGGTAACATAAAGGGCTGATCCCTTCACATCGGAACAACTCTGAAACTGACTGAGACATAAAAAATGTCTCCAGCTAGAACTCCAACAATACATGGCCAATAAATCCTTGGATACAATAACCTCAAAATTTATTATGGCATTCTTTTAATTGGCATAGATAAAATTGGTTTACAGTTTAGTTTCACCCAGTACATCTCATACATTTGTAACTTAAAAACCGATTAATGCTTGTGAGAAATATTTGCTAGTGAAATGATGGCACAAAATTTTTCAAAGTAACCAACCAATATCTGATTTGACTTAAGGCCCAGTCCATGAGATATAACACATACCCAATACTGCTTGCATGACCAAGAATCCGAGATTTGATACCCCAGTGGTCTAGGGTAGAACCGAATAACACTGTTCTAAACATATTAAAGAATGTAACAATAGAAATGACTCTTAATGACATTTTGCTATATTCATTGATCAGTGCCTCATTCATCCATCATCAGAAAGGTTTCTCCTGCAGCAGATGTAAAGAAATACAGAGACCCACAGCCAGACAATATTCAGAGGGAAAGAGACCTGAAATACTCACCTCTAAATGGGATATTTCCATCAAATCACTCTGCTCAAGGCTCATGAAAGGAAATGTGGAACATTAAGAAAACAAAGCCCTCTAAATCAATCTGATCAAATCTGTTTAGCTCTGTACCCCTTTTTTTTCTGACATGATATATATTTTCAACTTTCCAGCAAAGCCATGCATATTGAAGCATCCTCATACCAACATTCCCAAGCATTCTTTTTTTTTCTTTATTAATTACACTTTACTCACTTTGTTTCCCCCTGTGGTTCCCTCCCTCCTCCCATCCCAGTTTCTCCTTTCCTCCACCCTGTGCATGCATGCCCCTCCCCAAGTCTACTGATAGGAGAGGACTTTTTTTTCCTTCCTTCTGATCCTAGTCAATTAGGTCTCATCAGGAGTGGCTGCTTTGTCCTCTTCTGTGGCCTGGTAAGGCTGCTTCCCCCTCAGGGGGAGGAAATTAAAGAGCAGGACAATCAGTTCATGTCAGAGACAGTCCCTGCTCCTATCACAATGGAACCCACTTGGATATTGAACTGCCATGGGCTACATTTGACCTAATTTGTGCCTAATTTCTTGAGTTCTTTATATATTCTGGATAGTAGCCTTCTGTCAGATGGAGGGTTACTGAAGATCTTATCCCAGTCTGTAGTCTGTTGTTTTGTTCTGATAACAGCGCCCTTTCTTTTCTTTTTAACTTTTTTTGTACATTTATTTACTTGTTATTAATTACAATTTATTCACTTTGTATCCCAGCTGTACCCCTCTCCCTCTTCCCCTTCCACTCCCTTTTTTTCTCTGATGGCCTTCCTCAAGGCCAATAATAGGGGAGGTCCTCCTCCCCTTCCATCTGACCCTAGGCTATCAGGTCTCATCAGGACTGGCTGCATTGTCTTCCTTTGTGGCCTGGTAAAGCTGCTCCCCAATTAGGGGGGGATGATCAAAGAGCCAGCCACACAGGTTTAGTCATGTACAGTCTCTGTTCTCATTACTAGGGTACCCACTTGGACACCGAGCTGACACAGGCTCCATCTGAGCAGGGGTTCTAGGTTATCTCCATGAATGCTCTTTGGTTAGAGTATCAGTTTCAGAAAAGACCCCTGTGTCCAGATTATTTGGTTCTGTGGCTCTCCTTGTAGAACTCCAGTCCCCTCCAGGTTTTTCAATCTCCCCCTTCTTTCATAAGATTCCCTGCACTCTGGCCAAAGTTTGGCTATGAGTTTGGCATCTGTTTTGATACCCTGCAGGGTGGAGTCTTTCAGGGGCCCTCTGTGGTAGGCTCCTATCCTTTTCACTGTTTTCTCCCTCTTCCAATGTCCATTCCCTTTCCTTTTCTGAATGGGATTGATCATTTTACCCAGGGTCTTCCTTTTTGCTTAGCTTCTTTAGGTGTACAGATTTTAGTATGATTATCCTATATTATATGTCTTATATCCACTTTTAAGTGAGTATATACCATATGTGTCTTTCTGTTTCACTATTCCTCACTCAGGATGATCTTTTCAAGTTCCCACCATTTGCTTGCAAATTTCATGATTTCCCTGTTTTTAATTACTACTCCATTGTATTCCATTGTGTGAATGTACCACAATTTCAGTATCCATTCCTCAGTTGAGAGACATCTGGGTTGTTTCCTGACTCTGGCTGCTATGAATAAAGCTGCCACAAACATGGCTGAGCAAATGTCCTTGTTGTATACTTGAGCATCTTTTGGATATATGCCTAGGACTGGTATAGCTGGGTCTTGAGGAAGCACTATTCCTAATTATCTGAGAAAGCGCCAGATTGATTTCCAAAGTAGTTGCACAAGTTTACATTCCCACCAGCAGTGGAGGAGGGTTCCCCTTTCTCCACATCCTCTCCAGCATGTGTTATCACTTGAATAATTTTATTTTATTTTTATTTTAATCAGAGGTCATTCACTTGTATGTCACTTGAGTTTTTTATCTTAGCCATTCTGATGGTTGCAAGATGAAATCTCAAGGTCATTTTGATTTGCATTTCCCTTATAGCTAAGCATATTGAACATTTAAGTGTTTCTCTGCCATTCGGTGTTTCTCTACTGAGAATTCGATAGTCCTCTATTGAGGATTCTCTGTATAGATCTGTACCCCATTTTTTTAAATTGGATTACTTGACTTGTTGCTGTTTAACCTCTTGAGTTCTTTATATATATATTCTGAATATTAACCCTCTGTCTGATATAGGGTTGGTGAAGATCCTTTCCCAATCTGTAGACTGTCGCTTTGTTCTGACAACAGTGTCCTTTGCTTTACAGAAGCTTTTCAGTTTCATGAGGTCCCATTTAATGATTGTTGTTATTAGAGCCTGTGCTGTTGGTGTTGTTCAGGAAGTTGTCTCCTGTGCCAATGAGTTCAAGACTCTTCACCAATTTTTCTTCTAACAGATTTAGTGTGTCTGGTTTTATGTTGAGGTTTTTGATCCACTTGGACTTTAGTTTTGTGCAGGGTGATAAATATGGATATATTTGCATATTTCTACATGTAGACACCCAGATAGACCAGCACCATTTGTTGAAGATGCTATCTTTTTTCTAGTGTATGGTTTTGGCTTCTTTGTCTAAAATCAGGTGTCCCTAACTGTATGGGTTTATTTCTGGGTGTTTTATTTGATTCCATTGATCCACCAGCCAATTTCTATGCCAGTACCATGCAGTTTTTATTACTGTTGCTCTATAGTACAGCTTGAGATAAGGGATGGAGATACCTCCAGAAGATCATTTATTGTAGAGGATTGTTTTGGGAATCCTGGGTTTCTTGTTATTCCGTATGAAATTGAGAATTTTTCTTTCAAGGTCTGTAAAGAATTGTGTTGGTAATTTGATGGGAATTGTATTGAATCTGTAAATTGCTTTTGGTAAGGTGGCCATTTTTTCTCTGTTAATCCTGCCAAGCCATGAGCATGGAAGTTCTTTCCATCTTCTGATATCTTCTTCTATTTCTTTCTTCAGAGCCTGGAAGTATTTTTCATACACTTTTTGACTTGCTTTAGTTAATGTTACACCAAGGTACTTTATATCCTTTGTGGCTATTGTGAAGGGTGTTGTTTCCTTAATTTATTTCTTATCCCATTTGTAGTTTGGACAGTGTCTTTTCCTTTACAGAAGCTTTACAGGTTCTATAGGTCCCATTTATTGATTTTTGATATTAGAACCTGAGCTCTTGGTGTTCTGTTCATAAAGTTGTCTTCTGTGCTAATGAGTTCAAGGGTCTTCTCCATTTTCTCTTGTAACAGATTTAGTGTGTTGATTCTACTTTTAACTTTTGGTGTTTAAAAAAAATCTTTTATGTTGTCTCTTTTGCTATACTGAAATGAAATTCATAAATAACATAATGTATTTTTAAAGATAGTTTCTAAATTTTTATAAAGCACCTTGTGATGAGACAGTAAAAGGAAATTATTCATAATATAAAATATATTACAAATATAAACATTTTGGCATGATCAAAATAGTTAGATACTTAATTTAACATAATAAATAAATTTGAATTTTTAAGAAATATGAAACCTTATTGCATGTTACATAATGTACATCTCTCTCTTACTTCCTCTCTCTCTCTCTCTCTCTGTGTGTGTGTGTGTGTGTGTGTGTGTTAGACAGGATTCTGATTTCAACTCTATAACACTCTCAAGTAGACACACCATGGACCCAGAGAAAATATCAGTAGCTGTCAGGATATGAAAAAGCTGTAAGGAATAAATAAGTAGAGCACAAGAGATTTTTAATACAGTGAAACTATTCTGTATGGTAGTATAAGGGTGGATATATGTCATTATATATTTTACAATCTTGTAGAGTATACAACACCATGAACCCTAATGTAAACTATAGTCTTCAGAAAATAATAATCAGTCAATGTTCATGCCTTATAATAAATGTATCATTCTTGTGTAGGATGTTAAAGTTAGGAAAGATTGTGCTAGGGCTGAGGTGTACAGAAATTCTTTGTGCTTTCTGTTCCAATTTGCTGTGAAACTAATGCTATTCTAAAAACTAAATTATATATTATTAACAATTACTTAAGGAGTCAAGAACTGAAACTAGATATATTTCAATAGAAAAGAATGAAAGCAGATTCGTAGTGCAGGTTAGTAGGAAATCATTTGCTCATCATTTATGTACTTGAGCTCTGTATTTGATCTCTGGTATCGAAATAGATAGATAGATAGATACATACATACATACATACATAGGTAGATAGATAAGTGTGAATATCATTGAAACCCAAATTTTAATATTTTGTAATAAAAGCTAAATAAATACATAAGCACACAGACATACATATATAAAGGAATATATATATTCCTTTCCACCTTTGGAATATCCACAATAGAGACAGGTCCATATGCAACTCAATTTAGGAGTACTGTACTGGCTATGCAAATCATAGAACTGATGTTGCCAGTAGTCACATTCTCTGTAGGTTAATAAGGCTTGGTAAACTGCCAAAGGAAATACATGAAAGTTTTCTTCAGTGTAGGTAGATAGATGGTAGATAGATTGATTGATCTATCAATTGATCGATCAATAGACAGATAGCTATGCATACATACATACATACATACACACATAGATGCATAGATGCAAATAGTTAAGCAGATATTGAAATATTTTTCTGTATTACTTGAGAGTAAATTGCAGACTGTTTGCCCTGTTGTTGTCCAATACATCATACTGTATTTTACATTAAGAAGAATATTCTCTTACTTATAACCATATTATTAAAAGCAAAAAAGAAAGAAGATGTAATGTATAACCATATTTCCATTTTTGCCAATTGCCCAATTTCCTTTACTACAGTTCACTAAAGGTACAGGACCCTTTCTTGAGCCAAAAATTACTTTATGATGTAACGTTGGTTTAGTCTGAAATAGTCTGGCAGACTTTCTTTATCTCTTATGACACTGATATTTTTGAAAAAATATTAAATATTAAATATTTTTAGTATTTGTGTGATATTTCATAGCAATTATCCAGATTATGTGTTTTCACAGGAAATACCACAAAACAATGGTATACTCTCTCAATGCATCTCCCCAACAGGTAAAGTATTTCATTGTGTTCCATTATTGAGATAGAGAATGTTTTCACCAGGAAAAAAAAAAAACAACTAAGAATAATAAGCTCTCACAAACTATTAGAACATGCTGCTTAATTCTGTTGCCTTTTCATAACTAAGCAAAAGCATAAATTGATTTGGTCTAAATATAGCATTTCCATCGAAAAGAAAAGTAGTCTTTAGTGAGCATAAGTTAGTGAACATCAGCTTTATTGACAAGGGATGAGACTTTTGAAGTAAGATTAAGTTATGTTGAAAATTAATGTGCCTGGTGAAGCATCCTATTAAAGGATGAGGTGGCACTTAGCTGGTACTTAGCTGGTCACCAAAGGGTAACTGCTTTACAGTTAGTGTACTTGAAAATTAATGTTTCAGAAGGAAAGGAGACAACCTCACACGATCATGTATTGTGTCTTTGAGATAGGTTATCTATAAACTGCTTTCCTACAGCTCAATAAAATGAAAAGAGTGAGATTCATTTTTTTCTCATTTTGCTTCCATCTGATTTTGTTCAGCTAGCAAAGTACTTGAAGTAAAGCATCTATTAATCTTGGAACAACCACTGAATTTAATTACCATGTCTAATGTTAGCTTGTACAAAGTGTTATAGGGATATGTTTTCTTCCATAAGAAGTACAGTACAATATGTTCTTCTATTTCAAATCCATTTTACTTAATTCCAATGCTTTGACAAGAAAAAGCAATACTGCTCCCGACCTTCATATTCAGGCTGCTATCTCTTGTTGAACTGTACACCTGAGAAAAATTGCATCCCACTTGACTTCATCCCAATGCAATGCTATACAAAACTATTTCCTTTTGTTACCCACAACCCTCTACAAAAAAAAAAAAAAAAAAAAAAATAGAATGATGAGAACATGAATAATTGTTGTGTTGCAAGGGACCATGATGAATTTTATTAGTGTACAAAGCATATTGCATGAATTTGCTAGGGGTCTTTATTCTGAGCTCATATATGTTCTACAAAGCTGTCATTTTAAGCCGCGTGTAGAATGGTGCCGAGTGGCTCATTCTATTCACCTTTTCTGGGGAGTAGTGGGTGGCTATGAAACTCCACACACTATGATGACAGTCTATATGAGGTTTCTATTTCCCATATGTTTTTGGGGAGAAGGAAGTAGAAATGAAAATGGGAAGAGATTCTCTGTGGGACTCTCTTAAATTAAGAGGCTTTGAAACTATTTTCAGCAGGAAGGTTACTCAGTGAAATCTTGGATAAGTGATTCAGGAAGACATACATAGAAAACAGCACTGAAAGACTGAAGAAATAAATTTCAAAAATAGAGAAAGGTATTCAGGTTATACATTTTTTTTTAAATACAAAGCTACATAAATTTGTTAAGATGTGTCAAACAGGAGCTTTTCCCTCTGTAGAGTCTAGGGAATTGGGGATATAACTGGTGATTGCAATCTGAGTAATGAAAGCAGACTAGAGCACGTTTCAAATTTTAGTCTTATAAAGCAGAATCAGAAAGAGTTATATAAACAAGTATAATAACCTTATCTCTACCATGAACCATACTTTTCTATATTTCTCTATTACTTTTTTTCTGGTCATTACTGAAAATGATTTCTATTATAATAAGACGTAGTATTACTAAGTTTTACTCCTATCTGAAATAAATAACGACATTTTTTTTTCTGGATGGAAACACACACAAACACACATGTGGAAGATTTAAAAATATGACAACAAAACAATAAAAACTGAGAATTTTCTTTTATATTTGATCTACGGTAGTAGGTAACAATGTATGAATTTTAATATTTATGCTTTTATTATTCAAACCCTCAGTCCTTCATAGTCACCGTTTGTCCTTTCTAATACTATATCTGATCACTTTCATAACAACTATTTTGCTGCTAAAATTGCCAAATAATGTGCTTTTATTGTACTGATTCTTCTATCTCCTTTGTCCTGTTTCTCCCATTTCTTTTCCAGGCACTCCTGGATGGAGCTCACCTCAGGATAAAGAAATGGAGACAATATCTGTTATATCCCAAGTTGGCTTTGAATTTGCTACATATCAGAGAAGGACCTTGAACTTTTGAGGCCTTTGGCTCTAATCTCCTGAATGCTGGAATTATATGCGTGTTTCACCACATCCAGCTATATTCAGTATAAATGCATATTTTCACCAGAATACAGCCTCCTTCTTATTTATTTTTCCATAAGCCTTTGATTATATCTTTTGTTCTCTGTTTTGAACCTTTGCTCGTGCATTTATGCAACAGTTATTTATTAAATGTCTCCTCATTGCTAGGTGGCATATATCAGAGATATAACTATAAATAAGACCCTGTAGATACAGGTTTTCAGGCAGCTCACATTTTCTCAGGAAATACAGATGATGCAAACAATTAGCAAAGCATGGCTTTTGTAAAGGAGAAAGAAATATGGTGTGTGCATGCCTGATAAGTCACATCTCTATCCTAGTCTTACTGGGTCAGAAGTGCCAGTCCTTGTTGAAGGGGATCAAATTATTTGACATGAGGATTAATTTACACTTCACTTAGCTTAAATTACATGTGACGAAAGAGAAAATGAATGACTGCTGTACAAGCCTAGAGAAACCCACTCACATCCACATATAGCTTGGGATTCAGAAAGCAACTGAAAATGATGCTTATAAACAGCGCATCCACAATGTTTGAGACTCTCCTAGTCAGAGAAAGATTGGAAACCACCAATTTCATGGGACAGACTTTTCCAAGGCTTCTTTATAAGCATGTCCTTAGAGCAGGTACTAGGTTGATTCTGCTAATGGTATAGCATGCTCCCTCTTTCAGGCAGCTTATAGATGTAACAGGAAAGACATGTGACCAAATAACTGGTTATTAATCCATGAAGCCATTTGTGTGGTTTAGTGCCTCTGGCTTTGTGCTCTCCTGCCAGTTTCTTTTGGTCCTAGCCCCTCTATTGGTACTTCACTAGCAAGAAAGTAAACCAGTTATTTTTGCAAGCTAGCTCTTATTTGACACTTGGAAACTTTATGAGCAAATCTTGACCTTTTTAGGACACACTCTCTGTTATTGTTATAATGGGGTATCAAACTGTACCCACCAAAGCCCCCAACTACCTTAGACTATAACAAAGGAGGTGACTGGCTTCTCATACAACTCCTTTAGTTTACATCTCAAAGGCATATTTAACTGAACAGCTATCACACTACTATTGTTTTATTGTTTTGAAAGAATTTGCACAGTATATGGAAAAATAAAATTCAAAGCTTTTTATCTTTGGCATTCTTCTGTACACACTAAGAAACAAAATATTCAATAACTATAATAGTTTACCTTATGTCTTTCTGCTACTGGAATATAAGTAATACATATTCTGAGTTCAGGAGTCACTTGTCCTTTTACCTACTGAATCTCTTAGGCCAGTGCCCTGTTATTAACTCTGCACTAATAGAGTAGTGAAGAAATAAGGAAATAAATAATCAACCAAAGAATCTAACATGTAGCTTTCTAATTTGACGTTAAGACCCAGTGATGACAGACAGGTAGATCTCTGTGAACTTGAAACCAGCCTGGTCTACATAGTAAATTCCAGCCTGGGCAGAATGACACAGTAATACCAGAGCTATACAATGATACACAGTGAGACCCTGTCTCAAAAAAAAAAAAAAAAAAAAAAAGCAGATGCTTAAAGTCAACTTAGAAAGTGGGATATGAAAGAGTGATTCCATTCCACCATTTTATTACAATATTCTTATAATTAAAATCAGCTTTATGATTTAAACTTAATAATGTAACTAAAAATAAATGACCTTTTGAAAAGCATTTTGCTGCACACATATGAAAAGAGATCATGGCCACCCACAAATGATGTATCCTGTCAACACTGACAACTTCTAACTGCTTCAGGCCTGTGTTTTGTCTGAAATGTTACAGTAGTAGAACCAAAATAAAGCAGGTGTTTACTGTTTCTTCAAACAGAGATTAAATATGTAAAAAAAATATTTTCTGTCCCAAATAAACTAACAGTGAAGGATTGTGGAACAAGTAAGTAGCACAAAGAAAGCTTGGCTTCAGAGGATTCACTTCTTCCTCATTGGTGCAAGCTGACATCTTAAACTGCTTGAAATGAGATATTTCAATGGACATCATATCATTTGTGTATCATTTCTGCAGAAGAGATAACCCCAACATAACCATGAAAACAAAACACCAGAAAAAAAATTAAGGTACTTTTAATGCCATGAATGACTAGCACTTATCAGAAATATCAAGGTCATAAAATCCAAGGAAAGAATGAGGAACTATCACAGATTAAAGAGACTGAAAAACAGTGCTATATGGGAGCCTGGCCACAATCTTGGATCAGAAAAAGAACTTCACTGGAAAAATTAATGGTCTTTGAAACTGAGAGCTATAATTTAGTCAACAGAACTGTACCACACTTAATTTCCAAGTTTGAGACTTGTACAATGGTTATATAAAATGTTTATTAGAGAAAGCTAAATGCTATGGTTGGAATGCATCCCCCAAATTTAGTATGCTGAAAATTTACAACCTGAGATCAGTATTGAGAGATGGGATCTTTACAAGGTGTTCAGACCTAAGGGTTATGTCCTCATGAATAGATTAATGTCACTATTGATGGAGAAGGTTCATTATAAATAGAAAAAAAATGTTATAAAATCAACTTCTTGCTCTTTTGCCAACTCTGTCATGGGATGACAAAGCAAGAAAGCTCTTACCAAGTACTAATGGTTTCATCTTGGACTTCTCTGACTCCAGAACTGTAAGAAATGTGTTCTTTATACATTTTCCAGTCTACAACCCCACCCAAAAATGAGGTGGTAGAAGCATACTTGCTTATATATTAACCAGTGAAGATGGAATAATAGTCTAGGTAAGAAGTTTATAGACACACTCTATATCACTTTTGTCAACAAGACAGGAACCTGGAGGCAGGAGCTGATGCAGAGCCCATAAAGGGGTGCTGCTTACTGGCTTGCTCCTCAGGTTTTTCTCAGCTTGCTCTCTTATAAAACCCAGGACCACCAGCTCAGGGATGACACCACCCACAATACACTGGGCCCCTCCACAGCAATCAATAACTAAGAAAATGCCCTACAAGTTTGCCTAAGTCCCTATCATATGGAGACGTTTTCCTTAAGTGAAGCATGACACTACTTTGTCTCAAGTTGACATAAATCTAGCCCAGACGGGCATACATCACAAAATGATCAAAATAGGACTGGACAAGATGGTGTGATTTAATTGTTAAAATGATCTATAATACCCAATTATCCTGTCTTAACTAGCAGGATCTATGGCTGGAATTACCCCTAAATACATGCACAAGCAGGATGTGGGCGCTATGATGCTCATTGTCACATGCACCATCTGAGTTGTGCAATTGTAATTGGTTACTTTTCAAGAGATTTTTTTTCCCAGTGGATATCCCTGGGAGCCCTTCACTTTTCTGAAGAAAAACAGAAGAGGAGTGGATCTGGGGGAGAGGGCAGATGTGTGGAAGAAGAAGGAAAGGAAGCTTCAGTCTGGATGTATCATATGAAAGAAGAACAAATAAATTTTACAAAAGTTTAAAAAGAGTTTCAAAAACCAAAATAAAAGTTCAAAGAGTTTTGAACACACTCCCACCTCCTCCTTAAAGTGGTACTTTTTTTTTTCTCCACCTGATTTTCAGCCTACTGAACCAAAAAGTATCCTTGCCATCATCATGTTATTCTAACTTCAGTGGTTATAAAGAAAGAAAAAAAAAAAAAAAAAAAAAAGGCTTAACACTTACCAATGAAAATATGTTCCAAAATTTCTGGTATTTTAGTATGAACACCCAGTTCATCTGAGTCCAAATATAAATCCAAACAAAATGTACCACCTCCACCACCCTTCACCCAATTTGCCTTGTCTCTAGGGTTTGGGAATATAATTTTGGAAACACTCCTCATCATAATGGAGAAAATACTTCCAGTTTCCAGTGAGTAAAAGGCTTATTCTGTCAAAAGCACCTGGGCTTTTTACAAAGGTAGTTAAGACTTCAGCAGCCTGAGGCTAACCTTCCTCCCATTCAGTCAGGTGCCAAAGCCGAACGGAAATTCCATCTCAGTGAGGAGGGATTTTCATCTGCATTCTACTAACTAGAGTGAAATCATGAAGCATGTATAAAAAGCCTAAACTGTTTACATCAAGAACTTGGCTGAAGCTGGAAGGTGCTAATATTTACCAATGTGTATCATATTTGCTCAATACATCTTGAGAAAAGTCAATTTGTATACTTTGGTAGGATCTTACAAAAACTTCAGATCTCAGATACGAATCTGCTCCTTGTTCATTTTTATTCTCATTGAAGGTCAAATTTCATTAAGCCCTAATCTAACCTAAAATTTTATTCCAATTCACATATTTAAGGGAAGCCATTTATACTGCCATCCAAAACATCTGCAATTCACTTAAACTTTCTGTTGATACTGACTTCATTATTCTTCTAAATATAGTCATCTGAAAACTGTCTAGCAATAGTATTTCATGTTCTACCTGAATGAGTTGTTTTACTCTTCTTCTTCATTAATTAGTAGTCAAAACTCAATAAGGAAAAAACAAATAAGCCAATCTAAAAGATGATAAAAAGATAACAAAGATGTACAAATAACTGATATACACATGAAAAGATAGTAAACATTATGCACCACTAGAAAAATATGAATAAATATTGCAATGACTTCACACCAAGTGGGAATGCCCATGATAAAAAGGACAGAAAATGAGTGTTGGCTTAAATGGAGAAATTGGATCTGAAAACATTGATGGTAGGAATGTAAGATGACTATGGAAAATTTCTCTGCAATTTCTTTAAGTGTGAGGCAGAGCTACCATATGACATAGCCATTATACTTTCAGGTATATTAAGAAAATGATAAGATTATTTCAGTTAATGACTGGATAGGCATAGAAAGATTGATAATCATAACAGTATAGTGGAGGAAAAAAATTCCTATCTCTAAGTAAAAGCATAGTGAAAGAAGCAGTAAAAGAAATAGAAACTTCAGAAGATGAAGCACATTAAAAAAAATGTGATGAGTTTGACAAAGGCTTTGGTAGATATTGAAAGGTTATCATTAACCGAGAAGAAAGTCCATGGTGCATTATCTGCTTAGAAGCAAATCTATGATTAAAAATCAACAGTTAAGCTACTAAGGGTGTATTTCTGAGCACTGAGCCCTTCTGCAGAAAAGCCTCTGACAAAATGAGAACTTTTTATAGAAAAAAGTGGAAATTTCATGTGTGCTACTGCCCCTGAACACCATCCAGTGGGATAAGATGTGGACTCAGAACACAGTAAAACTCATCATCTTTATATGTAGGATCTGGGTGATTATGTCTTCCTAAAAATGTTGTTTGAGACCTTCAACAAAGTGGCTGGATACAAAATTAACTCAAAAAAAAATCTGAAGCTCTCCTGTATGCAGAAGACAAATGGGCTAAGAAAGAAATTAAGGAAACAACCACCCTTCGCAATAACCACAAATAACATAAAGTACATGTTGTAACTCTAACCAAGTAAGTGAAAGACCTGTATGAAACACACAAACAAACAAAATGTCAAGTCTCTGAAGAAAGAAATTGAAGAAGATATCAGAAGATGGAAAGATCTCCCATGCTCATGGATAGATAGGATGAACATAGTGAAAATGGCCATCCTGCCGAAAGCAATCTACAGATTCAATGCAATTCCCATCAAAATACCAACACAATTCATTACAGACCTTGAAAAAACAATTCTCAATTTCATATGAAAAAAAAAAAAAACAAAACAAAACAGAATAGCTAAAACAATCCTGTACAAAAAAAAAACCTTCAAGAAGTATCTCTGTCCCTGATCTCAAGCTGTACTATAGAGCAACAGTATTGTATGCTACTGGCATGGAAACAGACTGGTGGATCAGTGGAATCAAATCAAAACTCAGAAATAAATACACACCTATGGAAACTTAACTTTTGACAAAGAAGCTAAAACCATACAATGGAAAAAAGAAAGCATCTTCAACAAATGTGGCTAGTATAACTGTATGTCTACATGGAGAAACATGCAAATAGATCCATATTTATCACTGGGCACAAAACTGAAGTCCAAGTAGATCAAAGACCTCAACACAAAACAAAACACATTAAATCTGTTAGAGGGCAAGAGATTTGACCTCATTGTCACAGGAGATAACTTCCTGAACAGAACACCAACAGCACAGGCTCTAAGATCAACAATCAATAAATGGGACCTCATTAAAATGAAAAGCTTCTGTTTAGCAAAGGACACGGTCATCAGAACAAAATGACAGCCTACATACTGGGAATAGATCTTCAGCAGCCTTACATCTGACAGAGGTCTAATGTCCAGAGATTAAAGAACTCAAGGAGTTAAACACCAACAATTAATCCAATTTAAAAAAATGGGGTACATCTCCATGCATGGTCTTTGTGGGTACCTTAATAAGGGGAACAGGGACTATCTCTGACATGAACTCAGTGGCCTGCTCTTTGATCACCTCCCTGTTAAGGGGGTGTGAGGGAGCAGCCTTACCAGGCCACAGAGGAAGTCAATGCAGCCAGTACTGATGAGACCTGATAAGCTAGGGTCAGATGGGAGGGGAGGAGGACCTCCACTCTCAGTGGACTTGGGCAGGAGCATGGAAGGAGAAAGAGGGAGGGAGTTTGGGATTGGAAGGGGACAAAGAAGGGTGCTAGAGCTGGGATACAAAGTGAATAAACTTTAATTAATAAAAAAAATTTAAAAATGGGGTACAGAGCTAAACAGAGCATTCTCAACTGAAGATTATCAAATGGCCATAAAACATTTAAAGAAATGCTCAATATCCTTAGTCATTCAGGAAATGCAAATCAAAATGACCCAGAGATTTCACCTCACACCTATCAGAACAGCTAAGATCAAAAACTCAAGGGATGATCCATGTTGGAGAGGTTGGAGAGAAAGGGGTACACTCCTCCATTGCTGATGGGAATGTTACCTTGCACAACCACATCAGAAATCAATCCGGAGCCTTCACAGAAAAGTAGAAATAGTGCTGTCTCAAAATCCAGCTATACCACTCCTTGGCATATATCCAAAAGATACTAAACCATACAACAAGGACATTTGCTCAACTATGTTCATAGCAGCTTTTTTCATAATAGCCAGAATCTGGAAACAACCTAGATAACTCTCAACTGAAGGATGGATACAGAAACTGTGGTATATTTATACAATGAAATACTACTTGGCAATTAAAAACAAAGAAATCATGGAATTTGCAAACAAATTGTGGGAACTAGAAAAGATCATTCTGAGTGAGATAACAGAGAATCAGAAAGACACATGTGCTATATACTCTCTTAAGTGGATATTAGTCATATATTATAGGAAAAACATACTAAAATCTATAGTCTTAAAGAAGCTAAACAACAAAAAAAACATAGGGAAGAGGCTGAAACCTCACTCAGAAGGGCAAACAGGTAGACACTGGAAGTAGAAGACAAGGAACAGGACAGGAGCCTTTCCCAGGAGACCTCTGAAAGATTCTACCCACCAGGGTATTGAAGGAGATATTGAGACTCATAGGCAAACTTTGAGCAGAATGCAGGAAGTCTTATTGAAAAAGAGGGGGATAGAAAGTCCTGGAGAAACTCAATGACTGGCTCTTTGACCTCCCCACCCCCCAAGGGAGGAGCAGTCCTGTTAGGCCACAGAGGAGGGCTTCACAGCCAGTCCTGAAGATACCTGATAAAACAGGGTCAGATGAAAGGGGAGGAGGTCCTCCCCAATCAGTGGACTTGGAAAGGGGCATGGTGGAGATGAGGGAGGGAGGGTGGGACTGGGAGGGAATGAGAGAGCGGGACACGGCTGGGATACAGAGTTAATAAAATGTAACTGATAAGAAAAAAATAAAATTAAAAAAAAAGAAAGTCCTGGAGAGAACTGTATAAGGAGACCAACAGAGCCAAAACACCTGGTCCCAGGGCAGCCTACAGAGTCTAATACTTCACCCAAGGACCATGCGTGGAGAAGACCTAGACCTTCTGCTCAGTTTCTATGTGGGTACCCTAGTAACAGGTATAGACACTGTCTCTGACATGAACTCAGTGGCAGGCTCTTTGATTACCTCCACCTGAGATGTGCACCCTTCCAAGGACACAGAAGATGATGCATCCAGTCCTGATGAGAACCGATAGGCTAGGGTCAGAAGCAGAGGAGGACCTCCCCTATCAGTGGACTTGGGGAGGAGCATAGGGGGATAAGAGGGAGGGTGGGTGGGACTGGAAGGAGATGGAGGGGGCTACAGATGGGATACCAAGTAAATAATATGTAATACATATAAGTACACATATATATATTTATACACGTATAAGTATATAAATGTATGTATATACATATACATATGTGTATATATGTATATATTCATATGTATACTTTTATATACTTAAATATATACTTACATATACTTATATATGTATACTTATATATAGTTACATATATATATTTGTGTATACTTACGTACATATGTACACTTATATACTGGCAGTTAGAGCAGACATAGCCTGCACAATAACCCTGGTCAAACTTCTTTAGGTGACTCCAGTAGAGCTGTTGGTCCTCCATCTTGCCTTCAAACAGCCAAGGAGGGAAAAGGGATTCTCTTTTTAAAAAATGAAATGTCTAGAAGAGGTAAATTTATAAAGCTAGTAAGTACACTAGTGTACTTGAGAAACTGAGGAAGAAACATCGCATGAGTCCAAGAATATAAGCCAGCTTGGGTAACACAGACCTGGACAAAAATAAAAATTTTATCGATAACCCCATAATCTTGGGAGCACACACAAATCTACTGGCTAGTATATTTTAAATGGTAATTTGCATTGCACATTAGCTATACATCAGTAAAGCAAGTTTTGAGATGCGTAAGACTCCAGAATATATTTGTAACTATCCTCTTTTACCTACCATCTTCTCATTACCAAATCCCTGCAAGGTACTCATCATTTAATTATTTACAATTTCTCTAAAACTTTCAGCAATTCTAACATAATTCATAGAACATGTTTTCAAACACATCTATTATGATATAATGGTCTGTGCGTGTTATAATGGAGATATCATTGCCATTTGGGTAATCGGGAGGAGAATTGAAGGAGAAATATTAAGGGTTGATTTTTAGGAATGAGTTGGATTTGTGCATGCAAAAATAAGGGCAAAGGCTGATTGAGAGTAAAAGCCAAAAACCAGATGGCAAACAAGCACAGATACAGCAAATAGCTCTCCTTCTCAGTAAAATATACTACATTCAGAGAAATACTTTTTGCTTGAAAGTCAAAGTGAAACTAGACTTTATGACTGGGCATTAAAGTTAAAAAAAAAAAAGGAATTTGAACTTTACTGATTACAAAGTAAATGATTTTTATGAGGTCACTACTATGATGACCATTGTGTTTTCAGAATATATTTGTCAGATTTAAATATAGTTTATTGTGAGAGCAGAGAGGATCAAGTAGAAAAAAAACATAGAGGTGACATTTTCTTACCCTTGCTTAGCAATACAGAGACTATAGGCTTAGGTAGTGATGTTGAAAATAAAAATAATTAGGATATTAAAAGAAAACTAATAAAGCATAACTGAAAAGGTAAGAAAATAAAATATGCCAGTAAAATTCAAAAGTTTCAAGAATAGTGGTGTGGGAGTTTCGGGCTTTTGTAGAACTTTTCCAAAGTAGCAAGTATAGTTTATGTTGGGAATCTGGGCAATGGATTGAGCTTTTTAGAGATACCCAGGTGAAGTCCACGGAACAATTAAAAAAATAATACAGATGAACTCATGAATGAGGCTGTACTAACTTTCTTCCTACTTCTGTGACAAATACTATAACCAAAATCAACTAATAGAGGAAACGGTTTATTTGGCTTACACTTTCATGGTGAATTGATGAGGAAATCCAGGGTCAAGGAAGGAATCTGGATGCAGGAACTAAAGAAAAACCGTGGAAGATTGCTGATTACTGGCTTTCTCTCCAGCCACCTTTCTCATACATTCTATGTCCACCTGCCCATAGGTGGTACCACCCCGAGTGTAGGCTCTCCTACATCAGTCATTAACCCAGAAGATGCTTCACACACTTGCTTACGTGCCAATTTGAGGGAGGTAATTTTCTCAAATTGGGGTTCCCTGTTCCCAGATATGTCTAGGTTTAAGTCAGTTAACAAAAACTAACCAGAACAGAAGCCAAAGGTTGAATTTGTATTTGTGGATTTTCTTTCAGGGAAAACAAAACTTGGATATTTAATGAGATCTAACAAAATATACAGATAGAAAAGAGAAGGCAAATACAATGTTTAGGCAATACCTTTATTTAAAGAAAAACTAGACAATTAATAGATGATCTGAATATGCGAACAAAAATCAATGGAGAATAATCCCATGAGTTAAATGAGATTTAGTGTCAGAAATAAATAATACAGAAAAGCCGTACTTCCTCTTTTGAAATGTTTAGGTATAAAACAAAAACAAAAACAAAAACAAATGGCAAAAACAACAAGATCAAGTTTTAGATAATAGCAAGTATGGGAATAGCAAGAAAATCAGGTTATAAAAAACCAGAATTGTCTCCAGGAGACTTCAGTATTGTGGAGGTAATAAATAATACAGTAGAGGGAGAAACTAATTGTTCTGGGAAGCAGAATTTTCTAATAAATTTGGATAAGCTTTAGGGAATATAACAAAAGAATATATGGAAAATAAAGTCTTAACTCCCTTTCTGTGACAAAAGAAACCTATCTTTTTTATGTATTTATTTTCTTATCAAATCCATGTAATCTTGCTATTTTATCTTGGCTGATTGCTGCATTCAACTATAGATTAAAGTATATAAAATATTGAACATGATACTATGGCTAAAACAAATATCCTGAAATTTTGGTAAGGTTATCTACATTAATACTTTCAGTCTTACCATGGTTATAATTTTTGTTGTTCTAGTAAAATTCTTTATGAAAGCAATTGGGAAAGAAAGGTTTCTCCTTGCCATTTCTGGATGCCATTCTAGAAAATGGTGCTGCCCACAATAGCCAGATTTTCCCAGTTCAATTGCAATCAAAACAATTCACCCAGGAGAGCTCAAGGGTCATTTTCTAACTTACCAAAATGACAAATGAGATTAATCATCACAAACCTCATTCAAATTTTCTCATTCTATTTTTATTCAAGCATCATGTGACTCTTTCTTCACAAAGATTGATATCTTGCATATATAAAACACAAAAGAACTTGCTGCTTTTCTTTTATTCATTCCTTCATGTTATGCTGCTGTTCCTCTGCTTTCACTATGTCTGGAGTTTGACTTAGAAGTAATCCCCAAGGCAATGAATAATAAACACATGACCTAATAAATAAATACAATAATCTGCTTCGTGCTTCCTTCTTTTTTTTCTATTTTTTAGATATTATACTTTTTTAAAATATACAATTTATATATATATATATATATATATATTACATTTTTTCACTTAGTATCCTAGCTGTAGGCCTCCCTCATATCCTCCCAATCCTGCCCTCTCTCCTTCTTCTCCTCCCAGGCCCCTTCCCTAGTCCACTGATAGGGGAAGTCCTCCTCCCCTTCCATTTGACCCTAGTCTATGAGTCTCAGCAGGACTGGCTGCATTGCCTTCTTCTGTGGCCTGGTAAGGGGAACAGGGTCTGTCTCTGACATGAACTCAGTGGCTAGCTCTTTGACCACCTCCCCTAAGGGGGGAGCAGCCTTGCCAGGCCACAGAGAACAATGCAACCAGTTCAGATGAGACAAGATAAGCTAGGGTCAGATAAAAAGGGAGGAAGACCTCCCCTATCAGGGGACTTGTAGTGGGCATAGGAGGAGATGGAGGAGGGAGGGTGGGATTGGGAGAGTAGGAGGGAGGGAGTTACAGCTGGGATACAAAGTAAATAAATTGCAATAATATAAAAAATAAAAATTAAAAAAAAAAACGAGGATTGATCATCTTACCCCATGTCCGCTCAATTGATGATCTTTTTTAGGTGTACAGATTTCATTATGTTTATCATATCTTATAGGTCTATATAAGTGAGTATATCCCATGTTTGTCTTTCTCCTTCTGGGATATTTCACTCAGAATGATCTTTTCTAGATCCCACCATTTGCCTGCAAATTTCATGATTTCCTCCTTTTTGATTGCTGAGTAGTATTCCATTGTATAAAAATACCACAATTTCTGTACCCATTCCACCGTTGATGGACATCTGGGTTGTTTCCAGGTTCTGGCTATTACAAATAGAGCTGCTATAAACATGGTTGAGCAAGTGTCCTTTTTGTGTACTTGAACAAACTTTGGGTATATACCTAGCAGTGGTATAGCTGGGTCTGGAGGAAGCACTATTCCTATTTGTCTTAGAAAGCGCCAGTTCTATACACCTAAAAAAGATAATCAATTGAGCGGACATGGGGTAAGATGATCAATCCTCGTTTAGAAAGACAGATGGGATGTGCATGGAACGTATGACAGGAGTCTACTGAGCGCATCTGAAAGACTAACTAGCAGTGTTTTCAAAGCAAAGACTCATGACCAAACCTTTGGCAAAGTACAGGGAATCATAAGAAAGAGAGTTAGTCTGATGGGGAAAGGATAGGAGCTCCACAAGGACCAAATATATCTGGGCACAGGGTCTTTTCTGAGACTGACATTCAACCAAGGACCATGTATGGATATAACCTAGAACCTCCGCTCAGATGTAGCCTGTGGTAGCTCAGTAACCAATTGGTTTCCCAAAGTGAGGGGAACAAGGACTATTTCTAACAGGAACTCAATGACTGGCTCTTTGGTCTCCCCACCCCCGAAGGGAGGAGCAGTCCTGTTAGGCCACAGAGGAGGGCTTTGCAGCCAGTCCTGAAGATACCTGATAAAACAGGATCAGATGAATGGGGAGGAGGTCCCCCCTATCAGTGGACTTGGAAAGGGGCACGGTGGAGATGAGGGAGGGAGGGAGGGAGGGACTGGGAGGGAATGAGGGATCGGGACATGGCTGGGATACAGAGTTAATAAAATGTAACTGATAAAAAAAAAATTAAAAAAAAAGTCATTCTGGAGACTTTTTATTCTCCAGCATAAGATTTCTGTGGAAATTTCCAGTTTCTAGGGTTCACTGTTCCTTTCTTTCCTTCCTTCTTTCTTTCCTTCCTTCCTTCCTTCTTTCTTTCTTTCTTTCTTTCTTTCTTTCTTTCTTTTATTCTTCCTTCCTTCCTTCCTCCCTTCCTTTCCTTCCTTCCTTCCTTCCTTCTTTCCTTCCTTCCTTCCTTCCTTCTTTCCTTCCCTCCATCTCTTCTTCTCTCCCTCCCTCCTTTCCTCTTTCTTTCCTTTTTTAGCTGTCCTGGACTCACTCTGTAGGCCATCCTGGCTCTGAACTCATGGAGATCCACCTACATATGCCTCCTCAAGTGGTGGGAATACAGGCATGTGCCACCACAGCTAGCTGGGCTCACTATTTCAATAGTCTGATAGATTAAGAGACAAAGGAATCTCTTGCCTAGGCTTTGGGACTTCTTTTTTTTTTTTTTCAGGACTAAAGTCTTTTATTGAAATAATATTTTCATTGATGATTTGGGAATTTCACATCATGAACCCCATTACACTCACTTCCCAATCCTCCCAGGCCTGTCCCCCGCTCCAGCCCTGTGACCTCTCCCCTCCAAAAAAGAAGAAGAAGAAAACGGAAGCATGGGCAAACTCCCTGTGGCCAGCCCCTTAGAGAAAACTGAGTCCTACTCCATCCCCACCAGAAGCCATCAATGATGGAGAGCCACACTTCAGCATCCTTATTACAGTCCCTGTAATAAGAGTTCTCTTTAAGCTTTCTCTCCAGGCTGTTACCTTTTGGGGGGTGGGGAACAGGACTTCTTATAGTCACCCTAAATATATTATTTAGAATTTTCCTGTATATTATTTAGAATTTTCTTGCATGTCTACTATTTGTTTGTTGATCAATTTTAGATAAATTACATTTTCTCTGAGGCATAACTATTGGCCTGTGCTGGCTGGTTTTATATCAACTTGACACAAGCTAGTTTCATTTTGAAAGTGGGAACCTCAATTAAGCATATTCTCTTACAAGATGGGCTAGTGGGCAAGCCTATAGTGCATTTTCAAGATTGATGATTAACGCAGCAGGGCCCAGATCACTATGACCTTTGTCAGTCCTGTGGAGAGAAGTCCAGGATGTTATATGAAAGCAAGCTGAGCAAAACCATGGAGAGCAAGCTTGTAACCAGAATTCCCTCATGGACTCTGTTTTACTTCCTGATTCCGGGTTCCTCCATTTAGGTCCTTCCCTGACTTCCATGAGTCATGGAGTCTGACCTAAAAGCTATAAAAAAAAAATGGAATAAATCCTTTCCTCCCCAAGTTGCTATTGGTCATGGAGGTTTATCACAAAAAGAAAAGAAAAGAAAAGTAACTAAGACAGTCCTTCTTTCAAAGGCTACAATAGCCCATTCCAGTCTAGTTTGTAACCTTTTTATTGCAGTTTCATAGCTTCTGGTTATTTTTTCCAATTTCTTTTCTGCCAAATGTTAACACAATGTTTCAACATTATTCTATTCTATTCATCTAAAAAGTCATTAATAAGAGGAAAGTTTACTTTTCTTCTTTCCTTTACATGGCAAACAGACTTTTTATGATTGTTTTAAGTTTTTTAAAATTTATTCACTTTATATCCCAATCGTAGCCCCCTCCCTCATCCCCTCCCGGTCCCATTCTTCCTCCCTTTTATCCCCTTATCTCCCTCTCCTAGTCCACTGAAAGGGGGGATCCTCCTCCCCTACTATAGGACCCTAGTCTATCAGCACTGCCTGGATCCTAATCCTCTGTGGGCTGGCAAGGTCACCCTGTCAGGGGGAAGTGATCAAAGAGCAGTCAAGGGAGTTCACAGAGATATTGAAGAGCAAGCTTTCAAAACTGTGTCCATTGAGGATTTGTCATTTGAGAACAAAAGTGGGGGTCAGGTGAAGTTAATCAGGGAAGGAGATAAATAGATTCAAGGGAATTCCTTTTATTTTCTTTTTTTGTTCCTGTTCTGACTTTCTATATAAATTAAGCTTTACTGTATGTATCTTTTCTCTGATATACTCTTCTCAGATGTTGTTGATGGTTTTCTTGTTACTCTGGTCTCTATCACAGGGGCTTCCTAAATTACAATGGTCAGTTTCAATTTACACCGTAATCACTCACTAGACATTTGAAAATGTTATTTCTCAGACTCCCAAATTCCTTCCTCTGATTCTATAATTCTCTTTCCTGCATCTTAACACATAATGGGCTTCAGTTTTCATTTTCTCTCTTCGTGCAGAGCTCTACTCTTTCCCATTCCTGTACCTTTCACCCTAATTTTTAGTTAACAACCTTAATGGAGCATGTCTTTGGTATAAAACCCCAAGTATACAATGCCTTATCATTTTAATCTTCCTGCCTTTTCTATACTATTGACAATGTCACTAAAAGGCTGGCTAC